>NC_140781.1:174788208-176038208 GCF_044657685.1 Stegodyphus dumicola
TTCGTTCCACAATACTCACATTGCTGTGGACGACGAGAAGGTTTATAGCTTACTGTCCATACAGATTCAACACGGAGCAATTGATAAATTTTTTTCGACAATGTTCATTCGCGACATACAGTCTTTGAATATGAAGTTTTCGCAGATCCTCATTCAATTGCTGAATCCATTTGGTATGCGGTCGATACGTTTTCATGTCTCTAGAGGCAAACCGGACACTGTTTGTCAGAGTGTATCCATCAGACGTGATGGCCAGCACACCTATGACACTCGGATGAATTTCAGTTCGATATTACTTTTTTTTAGTAGAAGAAGTAGAATGAGATGAGGAGGGAAGATCTTCTTCGATTGTAGAACGCATGCGTGGTGGAGAGGATTGGTCCATTATTTCTGAATAATGAGAGGAAGAAGACGAAATGGGTGATAACGGCGGATTGAAATTCAGAGAAGGAGTATCACGAATTGGATTAGGTTTCTTCTTTTTGATCCTACGGCGGACAGGTGGAGGAGAAGGAGTTGGCGATATATCAGACCACGACGTGATATACTCATTCTCCGAAGAAACACATTCATATAAAGGCGAAGAAGGTTGCAAGTCCAAACAGGGTTCATTATCGTCTTCACACGTCATGATTAAGTCTCCCGTAGCCATCTGTTTTCGACCTATCTGCTCAAGAAAATGAGCCGCGATTCCTTCTGCAATCGTTTATATAGAGAAAGAGTGAGAGGGGGGAATGAAAGTAGGTAGGAGTAAAAAAAGATAAGTCGTTGGGAAAAATATTTCTCTCAGAAAAATCTTTAACCTTAAAAAAAAAAAAAACTTTTTGTTAATTTTTATCATGTCTTTAGACATGATAAAAATTAACTATACCCTCTTTTTCAAATGATGTTAACCTGTTGTCTCGATATGCTTCTAAAAATAGAACATGACTCATTTCTTTCTTGGAAATTTATTTTTAGAAACATATTCGAAAGGATGAGACATCATTCTCAGACAAAAAGGGAGTAATTAATTTTTATCATGTCTAGAAGACATGATAAAAATTAACCAAAAGTTTTTTTTTTTTTTTTTTTCCAAGTTTAGAAATTTTTTTCTTGGCTTTCAGAAATTTTTCCCAGCGAACTCGATGGACAAATCTATCCAATTTTTTAAGAACGGACTATCGCTCATCTATTTAAGCATTCCGAGTTTCGCTTTAGTTCAATCCGTGTTTCCTTTTAGAATGAGTGTGTGCTCTCCAACATGGTTCTACCCTCTCTTCTCAAGAACCCCGTCCAGTGAAGAATTTAAGGATATCTCCTACCTATCTATCAAAGAAGCTACGCGTAAATTTAATAGAGTTGAATTCAATATGAGTTTTTCTAACATTTTTCATCAATGGATATTCACAAAATTAATAATAAACGCGGAACCACCCGTTTTTTATCAACACAGATTAACGAAAAGAAATGCTTTACATTTCGCTATTTTGTTCTCAATGGATGATATCGTTCGGCAACTGATTCTTCTTGGATGCGACATGAACAAACATGATATTTTTGGTTTTACCCCTTTACACTATGCCTGTCAATTACGATGCAAACTCATCGTGGATATGTTGTTGCTTGCTGGTGCGAATGTCCGGTGTTGCGATCCCAAAACCGTTTTAGAACGCTGGCGAAAAAATGGAAAATTGCGAGAAGAAAATATGCGGTTACTCAATTATGCTGTTGAACCACGTATTCTTAGCCTGGAAAATTTATGTTACATAACTATTAGAAAACATATGAGGCATGTCAAAAGGAATGCTCATCATCTCGGATTACCTGACTTAATGGTAAGACGTCTCACCCTCGAAGAATGGTAATAATATTCTTTAAAATAAGATCCCTTAAACACCCCCGCATTTCCCACTTGAAGAATCCATCCTATCTATTCTTTTCTTAAATGTATAGGGATGTCATCCGACGCATTCTCTCCGCCAAAAAAAAACAAGTTCCTCCCACCTACCCCAAAAAGAAGAAGAAGAAGAAATTTCCCATGAGTCTTTTCGAGAACCCTCCCCCCTCTCTCTTCCTATATATAAAAGAAGCCGAGAGAAATGTTGTCTTTTTTTTTTTTTCCATCTCGTCCTCAGGAGAGAGAGAAAACCAAACGCCATGGAGTGGTTACGGCGAGAGTCTTTTTCCCTCGCGATTCGTTTCCGTTTCGCCAAGACAATCCCCTCACGTTTTACTTGGGGTCGGGCACGCTCTATTTTCGAGGATCGGAACTCGTGACTTGCCTTTCCCAGCAAGGGATTTGGATGAGTTCGAAAAGTCAACGGACCCTTCAGCAATGGATCTCTCGAGCCCCTTTTCGCCCTTACCGAACCTTAACGACGGATCTCTGGATCGATACGTCGGACCGCCCTAGCCGGATTCTCCGCTATACCCCTTTTATCACCTTCGATTCCCTGGAAAGACTGCTCAACGATTTGGGTCCAGACGCTCTCCTCTTTTCGACCTGGCTTCAGAGTGTGATGAGAGAACCTCTTCAAATCCAAGAAGATTTTCAGACCGGGGAAACTTATTTTAGTCCCGTGGAGAACAAGGTGATGGATTTTCAGTTTCAAAATTTATCGGAACTGTTTCAATGTGCTTTATGTTTTTATTCTTCTTAAAGAGTGGGGGGGAAAGAAAAACTAAAAATTGTAGAATAATCATAAAAAATAATTTTGTTTTTCTTTTAAAAAAAATATTGAGATAGTCCAATCTTGGGGAGGAGGTGGAAAATTCAAAACTATTATCTAAAACAGATGTGGCGGTCAGTCCATTTCGATCCACGGAGGAGGATATATGTGAGATTCTCTGATCCATAGAGAGTTTCAGAAAAAAAAACTGCGAAAGTTTCCCCCTATCTCCAAAAAATGGGTATCCAGGTTGAATGCACAGTACAGACTGATGGGAAGCCGAAACTCAAGTTCCTTAAATAGAAAAAAATAAGAGCTCCTTCTAGAAACAATTTTAGATGTCTTGTTTGGATGAGTGAGTCGGCTGGGAAAAATTTCTCAGCGCTGTGGAAAAAAATTTTGAGTTAAAAAAAAAAAAAAAAAAAAAAACTTTTGGTTAATTTTTATCATGTCTATAAGACAAGATAAAAATTAACTCTCTCTTCTTTTTGTCTGGGAATGATGTCTCACCGTTTCGAAAAATAGAACATATCCCATTCTTGAAATTCTATTATTTTAGAAAGGATGATGAATGATGGTCTATTTTTCGAAACGGTGAGACATCATTCCCAGACAAAAAGAAGAGAGAGTTAATTTTTATCATGTCTATAAGACATGATAAAAATTAACAAAAAGTTTTTTTTTTTTTTTTTTTCAATTCAGGAAATTTTTTTCTGAGCTTTGCCAATTTTTTTCCCAGCCAGCTCCATCCATAAAACAACACCTCTCAAAATCTTTTCTCACTTATCTATTTAAACCACTCGAATTTTTTTGCTTCCAATGAGTCCACGCATCTTGGCTTTTTTTCCACTCTGCTCTGAGAAAGATAAGGTAGATTGTTTTCGGTGGACCGTCCTGTTGACGCTTCCGATTTATATAGAGAGCTATATATAGATAGGGTCCTTCCTAACTCCCTCTATTATGACTATTAGTCTTTTTCTTTTTTTTCCCAAGAAATATACAAAGAATGATCCACAGTTTTTTTTCCGTTAATGAAAAAAAAAATATGCTTCTACCTTCCGACTTCTTTTTAGTACCTCTTTAGGTGTCTCCTCCTTCTGGATCTTTTCCTTCTCCTCTCTTCCTCGCGAGCAGGGAATTGAAAATTCTGTTCAGGATGCAACGCTCGTAAAGACTCCATTTTCTTCCTGGAGAGGGCGTCTACGGCAAACACCGTCTTGTCATGAAATTGGAGTTGGTAGTAAAGAGGTCCGTGAATAATATACACGGAGCGAGCTCGCAGTCGATAGGGAATCATACGATACCCGTCGGCTTCTGATTCCATTTCCCATCCATAAAGACGGATAGAAGCTTCTCCGGTTTGAAGAATATGAACCCACTCGGGTGAAACGTAAAACAGTTTTAAAAAAGTTCCAGCATCGACGGCGATCACATTTTCCCATCGCAGATAAGCGTGTAAGCGAAAGGTTCCTGCCTCTATCATCGATTGGAAAGCAAAATGCTTGAAAACTTCGATGGACGAAAAATAATGCAGGATTTTTCCATCGTAACAGGATAAATAGCACATGGTTTCTTGGACGATTTGTTCCATACGCTCCGGGTCCCGAAACCATTCTTCGAAACGGGAGAGAGGTTCCCATTGATCAGCTACATCGAGATGACAGACGGGCGTGATTTCCACCAGGGTAGGTAGAACTGCAACGGCATCGGTCGACATTTTAGTTTTGCTCGGTTGAGAAGGAAGAACGAGAATGAACCCTGTAAGCAGAAAATCTCGGATCTATATAAATACTAGAGGAAAAAAGGCGGGGGGAAGGGAAGTTCTTCCTTCCTCCCAAAGAATAAGAAAAGTGGGTGGAAAGAAAAAAATCATTTCACTCTCAGGAAAAAAAAAGAATTTTTTTCTTGTCAACATGTTGTCTAGACATGTTTCTAAAAATACATTTCCAACAAAGGTTCATTCTTTTCTTAGAAATCTATTTTTAGAAAAGAATTGACATATCCTTCAAATCAAATTTCTTTTTTCCCCCCTCCCTCCAGCAGCCAACTGGATGAGCAAGCGTTTCGGGTCAGATCAGTCCGTGCTGACATTATTTTTTATTAAATACAATGGAATTAGTATAGGAATGTACTAGAAACTGACCCAAGGTTGAAAAGAAAATATCAAAATCAATACTCACTTCTTGACGATTTCTTTTTTCCAAAAACCTGTTGAAGAATTCTTGATGGGTTATCCAATCTCTAGACCTGTCTGAAGGGAATCCAATCTAAGGTGAGCGCGCATTTATCTGACGCGAAACTCGGAATATCTGCATAAATAACAAAACGTCCATTCTTAAAAACTCATCATCTAGTCCATTGAGTAAGTTGGAGGGGGAGAAAAAATTTTCTGAGTAAAAAAAAAAAAAAAAAAAAAAAGAAAACAACAACAACTTTTTGTTAATTTTTATCATGTCTTATAGACATGATAAAAATTAACTGTCCCCTCTTTTTATCAAGGAAGGATGTCTCACCGTTTCGAAAACGAAACCAAAACTCATCCTTCTCATGGCAATTATTCCAAGAATGAGTCACGGTTTGTTTTTCGAAACGGTGAGACATCCTTCCCAGACAAAAAGAAGAGAGAGTTAATTTTCATCATGTCTAGAAGATGCGTCTACTCGATAAACAGACATGCTTAGTTCTCGTCGCCTGCTCCTTCCTTCCTCCCACTCGAGACCCGTTGAGATGAAGGTATGAGGTGATATCTATAAAATGGGTTGACTCTTTCAAACTATTCTATTGTTTAAAGACGGTGGGTTAGGAAAAAAATATTAATAAAAGCAAATATCTGAACGGTTCAACACAATGGGTGAATGGAAAAAAGGAATAGTTCGCTCTATCCACTCACAGGATGGTTTCTTCTTCCAGAACGGCTCACACTCAACTGAAGCGAAACTCGGAACTCGAAATGTTTAAATAGATCATAGAGTCCATTCCAGAAAGAATCCGGAGATGTCTTGTCCAGCCAAGTCGGCTAGAAAAAAAATTCTCAAAGCTTAAAAAAAAAAAAAAAAAAAAACTTTTGGTTAATTTTTATCATGTCTTATAGACATGATAAAAATTAACTGTCCCCTCTTTTTGTCTGGGAAGGATGTCTCACCCATTCGAAAAAAACAAACCATGATTCATTCTTGGAATTGTTGCTAATAGAAAGGGTGAGTGATGGTCTATTTTTAGAAAGAGTGAGACATCCTTCCCAGACAAAAAGGGGGTTCATTAATTTTTATCATGTCTAGAAGACATGATAAAAATTAACAAAAAGTTTTTTTTTTTTTTCAGAGTTACAGAAATTTTTTCCAGCTGACTCTATCGACAAGACGTCCCCATTTTTTATTTAAGAATGGATTCTTGTTTATTTGTGTAAGCATTCCGAGTTTCGTTTTAGATGAGTCTATGTTGTTGAAGAGGAAACATGGGTACCCTCATTTTTTTTTCCTATCTGATTTCTAAGATGAATTCAGTGAGTTCACCTTGACCTTTTCAAATTTTGTTTGTTTACTTTTAGCCCAGAGGTCGACGGATAAATCATTCTGATTTTTTATATATTTTTTGTGTCCCTCTCTCTCTCTAAGAAACCTATCTCGTTCCAAGTCTTCTCGAAGTGCTATTGGTTCGTTTCGAGACGAGGTCATTTCACATCCCCCCTCCTCAAAAAGTATATGTATATAAATTAAAGGAAGTGATTTTCTATACACACACTTCACCTTTTTTGAGTGGTGTCACGATGAGCCTATCCAGTAGAGAACGTCTTAGGGAAAGAATGCGTGAACAGAAACGACGCTGGCGAAGCAATTCAGCTAATCGAGAGCGAGAACGAATACTTCAAAGGGAACGTTATGCTGTTCTTAAAAAGAACTCCCGACCGCGAAAGAAATATCTTCCTCCCAAGCAGTGGGAAAGCTATACGAATTTGCAGTATAAGGATATGTGGTCCGAAGAAGCCTATCAAAAATGTATTCGACAATGTAATAAAGAGCAATACAATTTCCTGATCTACGTTCTCGTCCGTTTGTACACCTATTACGCGTTACCTGAATCGAAACGTCCCCCTCCTCTGGATATTATTGTGCAAGGATCTGCCGGAACGGGTGAATCTTTCCTGATCCAAGCTTTATACCAAACTCTGATTCGAACGCCTCTTTTTAGCGAAGCGTGCTCGGTTCTCAAACTCGCACTCAGTGCTCAAGGAGCGGTTTACATTACGGGAGATACTTTGCATCATGCCCTGCGTCTTCAAATGAACGTGACTTTTGTTCGACCTCTGACCCAAGAGACTTTAGACTATTACAGACCCCTGTATGCTCCTTTACGGATGGTGATTTTGGATGACGTTTCCACGATCGGATCCAATTTATTTTCTCGCCTCGACCAGCAACTTCGACAATTGTGTCATGTGCCGGATAAACCGTTTGGGAATGTGCATATGATTAAATTCGGAGATTTCCAGCAGCTCCAACCGATTCGCGACACGCCCATTTTTTATTCTGAAGGGTGGTGGACGCCTCAATCCACGCTCTACTATGAACTAGTCGAATGTATGCGATTTTCTCTGGATTACGAGAAGAGACTCGATCGTTTAACGAGAAATCACTTTTTAGAACCGGACGATGTGGCATTTTTCCAGTCCCGCGTTCGCAGTTTCGACGAAATTCCTCGCGAAGCTATTATTCTCTGTTTTTCGAGCAAGGATGCAGAGAAATATAATATGAAACGTCTCCAATCCCGAGGGACGTACTGTTCGTGTCTGGCTCGAGACGTGATTTATTCCGAGAGCGAAAAATTGCGGAAGAGGATGATGAAACGGAGTCAACATTTACATCGATCTCAGATGGCGAATCTCGAATCCGTCCTCCATTTACAAAGAGGAGCGCGATATCAATTGACTAAAACGCTCGACAGATCCAAAGGATGGATGAATGGAGCGATTGGAACACTACACCAAATAGACCAGGACGAAGACGGAGTTGTGACGCGTGTCTGGCTGCAATTTTCGAATAGTCTAGCTCCTATCGATCGCGTCTCCATTCGTATTGACACCTGTTCGACAAAAACACTCGCATTTTATCGCGAACAGTTTCCTTTGATGTTAGCCGAAGCGATTACGGCTCATAAAGCCCAAGGAGCCACCTTTCCGTCGATCGCAATTTACATGCACGGACCTTTTAATCGATTTCAGCAATATGTCGCTTTTTCTCGAGTGACTCAACCCCAGGGATTGTATATTCTGGACCAGTTTCGTCCCCGCATGAAATTGGCGAGCAAGCAAAAATACGAGGAGGAACTGGAGCGATTGCAAAACATGTCCCGGATTCCGTATGATATATCGGCTCGAGAAGAGAACCAAGATCCGTACGAGTTTCTCATGAACCTTCTTCAATGTGGGAATCGTCTTTCCGTCCATCTTTCCAATAGAAACATCTCCCAAGAAAAAGAAGTCGTCAAACTAGAAGAAAAACCTTCTTTCCATGTAAAACCTGTTATAAAATGTCAATCTTAAATCTTTTTTTTAAAAAATTCAATAAAAAGAAATATTCTCCATCAAAACCCCTCCATTCTTTCAAAGCTTCACAAAACGCTCAACAATGTCCACACAATGGGAAGAGAAAAATCGATCTCAACGGTCCACACAACATGTTGACTCCTCAAAATATGTCTCTCCCAAGTGACAGGATGCTTCTTCTTCAACGGCTGACACTCATCTAAAGCCAAACTGGGAATGCTTAAATAGATAAGCGAGAGTTTATTCTTAAAAAAATGGCGTTGTCTTGTCAATGGAGAATCGAGTCGGCTGGGAAAAAAATTTGAGAGCCGGGAAAAAAAAATTCTTTAACTCTAAAAAAAAAAAAAAAAAAATTTGGTTAATTTTTATCATGTCTTATAGACATGATAAAAATTAACTCTACCCTCCTTTTGTCTGGGAATGTTGTCTCTCCGTTTCTAAAAATAGACCAGAACCCATTCTTGGAATTATATTCTTTTTAGAAAGGATGAGTGATGGTCTATTTTTAGAAACGGTGAGACAACATTCCCAGACAAAAGAGAAAGGTAGTTAATTTTTATCATGTCTAAAGACATGATAAAAATTAACAAAAAGTTTTTTTTTTTATAGAGTTAGAAAATTTTTTTTCCTGGCTCTCAAAAATATTTTCCGAGCCGACTCGATTCTCCAATTGACGACACAGCGTCATTTTTTTAAGAATGGTTTCTCGTTTATCTATTTAAGCATTTCGAGTGTCACTTCAGATGAATGTCAGCCGTTGAGGAAGAAAAACGCAGATTCCCATTTTCTCATTTCCTTCAGAGAGAGAGAGGCCTAGATTTTCGAGACTCGATGACTTTTCAAGCATTTTTTGTTTAAGCTATTCGACTTGATATTTGTCTGACGTTCAAGAGTATGATCTCTCGTGGATGGATCTCTTCCACCTCATTCTCTTTCCAATCGATTTAGAAGGGGAAGGGGAGATTTTTTTTCCTCATGGAGGATGTCTCCTGAATACCGTTCAAAGAGTCTATGGAGAAATTATATGGTCAGAGTCACGGATTTCCAGGGCAATCTGCTTCTCAGCTAAAAAAAAGGATCTGTCTTTCCCAGTCTGTCTTCGATTGCCTCGTTAACTGTGAAACCCATCGCTTTTCCGATTTTATGGTTCTCCCAGTATAATCAGACAGTCGGTCACAAAAGTATTCGAACACCGGTACCCTATCAGAAAATGACAAGATGGCGTTTTTTTCTCTTTTCCTCTGTGTGTCGTGTTATTCCATCCTAGGTTTTCTTCTGCCCCCCATCTTGGAAAAAACTGGAAAAAATTGGTTACGATCTCTTTTTGAATGGGGAGATGCCATTTTGAGAAAAAGCTGACGACCCTATATTGGAGAATGAACATGACCGCTCTACACACCCTTTTACTCTCTCTCTCTCTCTCTCTCTGAATTGGGAAGCCATTTTGGGAAAAAGCAGACGACCCTATCTTGGAGAATGGAAATGAACGCCTCTCCCTCTCTCTTTGAAATGGGAAGCCATTTTGGGACCCTCTATTCTTGGGGAGGGAGAAAACTGAAGTCTGCACTTCGCTGTCTCTGAATGCGGAAAGCCCTTTTGGGAAAAGCGGACCCTCTTCTTCTGATCTTGGAGAGCTGGAAATGAACGCTCTACACGATCTCTCTTTGAATTCAGAAGGTATTTTGGGACCTTTTAATGTTGGAAAACTGAAATGGACGCTCTACGCTTTCTCTCTCTCTCTTTGACATGAGTAACCATTTTGGAGGATTCTCCACCACCATCCTAACTTTGGAAAACTGAAATGAACGCTATACGCATTTTCTCTCTCTTTCTCTGAAATGGGTAGCCATTTGAAAACTCCCTAACTTTGGAAAAAAACAGAAATGAACGCTCTACACCATCTCTCTTTGAAAATGGGGGGGTGTCATTTTGAGACCTCCCTCCCCTAAACTTGAAAAAAAAACTGAAATGAATGCTCTACACTTTCTCTCTTTGGACATGGGTAACCCTTTGGGGGCCCTCTCCTCTTGGTATATAAAAAAAAGAACTGAAGTGAAGGCTCTACACAATCTCTCTTGGAATGGGATCCATATTTCGGGAAACGTGGATCACCTCATGCTGGAAAACTGAAGTGAACCACCAAGATTGGACTCTATATAATATTTTTTTTAATTGACATCATGACCCTCCTCCAATTTGTTATTAAAAAAAAAGTTTTTTTTTTGTTTTGGTTTTTATCCCATTTCCGATGTGATTTCAGAAATGCAATTCCATAACAGTTCAATTTCATTCGAGGTTAAATGATCTAAACAGTTTTTGACCCACCCATCCGTATGATTATTTTCTTCTCCTTCCTGTTGCACTAAATTTTGTAAGTCCATATAATCATTCCATACGGGAAGGGCTGGATCCTCACAAGGCTGTCTTGAAACACTTGGAGTCTCTTTGGGATGAGTGGAGGGATCTAGGATGTCTGGACCCGGCTGCGATTCTACCTCCATGATTTCTGGACCCGTTGGAACTTGTTTACCCGGCTGTGATTCTGCCTCCATGACTTCTGGACCCGTTGGAACTTGTGAACCCGGCTGTTATTCTGCCTCCATGATTTCTGGACCCGTTGGAACTTGTGGAGCCGGCTGACATTCTACCTCTACGATGTCGGGACTTTTTGAAGCTTGTGGACCCGTCTGACATTCTACCTCTACGATGTCGGGACAGGTTGGAGGAGAAGAAGAAGAAGAAGAAGAAGAGGATACTGGAAGAGGTTCTGTCTGTGAGGAGTCCGAAAGAGGTTGCCTGTTTGAACAAGTCGGGGAAGAAGAAGAAGAAGCTTCTGGATTCTGAAGCGGATTTTGCACGCCAGGTAGGTTCCGGTAAGTCGACCGTTTTTTAAGAGGTAATTTTTTTTCTTCCTCCTCATCTTCAATTGTGATGACTTCAATTTCATTCCGTTGCCGGGTCGATTTTGTTTCGGGCCATGACGATGGTTTGGTCCAGCTCCTCTTATCATCTAAGGAAGGGATGGGTAAAGGTGGCGGAGGGTTTTCTTCTTCTTTTTCTTGAAACATCATCGGCGATTGGAAAGAAATCTCCTCTTTCAATTGTTTCCAAAGCGAGTACGAGCACCGATCGACGAGAAAGACTCTTCTGGGTTGTGACGATGAGATATTGCGTTTTCGGGGGAACGACATAGTTTAGAAAAGGTCTTAGAATATATTTCTTATATTTCATCCTGTCGCTGACTTTAAAACTTCTTTCCTTCAGATTGGGGGACGATGATTCGTAATAGGCGAGAGGAGCGGCTGTAGTTTGAACAATATGAACTTCGTCCTCAGCCGTCGTTCTCACTCCAAACGTAAAATATCGTTTCGTGAGAAAAATATTCTTCCACCGAAAATTCGTACGCGGATCTGTATATCGCCGGTCTGTTTGAATGGGCCGTCTCAAAGCTCGATCCATCCGATTCCAAGAGAAGGGAGATTCCTCTTTCGTTTGTTGCGATTCGACTAAATTTCTGTATATATTCTGAACGAGCAGGTTGGAGGATTCGACATCTTGGTTGAAAGAAACGATCGCTTGATGAGGTGGTAAATGCGGAATAAATGTCGCACAATGACACGCCAAAAATTTTTCAAGTTGGAGATTTGCTTTAGCGTCTTCAAATCCTCCCCGTTCGAAATCCGTTGAGTTGGAAAAACGTCTAATAGCGACATGGCTCCCAATGGAAAAGAAATGATCTCGCCCAGTACTCTCGTCTTTTTATATATCTATATAGACACACACAGACACACATAGAGGCTCTATGACGTCCGTTTTATTTGGTTTTTTTTTGTTTCTCTCTCTCTTCTTTCCAAGAAATCTTATCTCCATGACCTCTTTTTCTTTTCTTAAAAAGATGAATGTGTGTGGGAATGAGGAAGTGAAAGTAATAATTTAATAAACAAAAAATTATCCAACCATGACCTTCTTTTTTTTTCAAAGTCAACCTTTCCAATCCAAGGACGTCCAGAGATAGAGGAAGCACGGAGAGAGGAGGAGGAGGGAAGGGAAGGTCACACTCTCTTTCTCTCTATAAATAAAAGGGGAGAGCCCCAAAGTCGTATTTTTGTCCAAGTGGATCATGAGGAGGCATCCCCAGCTCACTACGTGTATTCCTTTCAAATATAAATATGTTGATCTTTCCTTTTATATCATCCAAGGAGTCGTTTACCTGAAAGCCTCCGATTTTTCAAAATGTGCGGGTTATTATACCGTGGGGAGTTATCAAAAGATGCGGGACGAATTTTTGTCCGACGAAAACGTGTTGATGGCTCGTGACATTCCACCTTTGGATGCACAAATTTTGTTAATGAAACGAGCCAAATATTTTTACACGTCCCACTTTCTAACCGTCTCGCAAATGAATAGGATTATGGATCGTCTTGAGAAGACAAAAGGGATTCTCGTTCATTTTAGTGAATGGTTGCACAAATGTTTGCACGAACCTCTCTCGATCGAGAAGACTGGGAAGAATACCTATTATATTCTTCTCGAGGACTCTCCTCCTTCGTCTCATCATAGAGAGGCCACGACTTTTGAAAAAATCCTCGAGCAAGAAAAAATAGAATGGTGGAACAACTACCCCATCCCTCTCCCCGAGCATCAAGAGGAGCCTGTTCAGAATAAAAAGAAAAAACCTTTCCAAAAGCCTATCCTCATCCTCCTCGATAATGATGGGGATGAGGAGAAGCCTGTTCAGATTCCTCTCAGTTTGTCAAAACCCGTCGAGGATGAAAAACCTCTCCCTTCCTCAAAACCCCTTGAGGAAGAGAGACCCCTCGAGAAGGAGAAATCTCTCCCATTGTCAAACCTCCTCGAAGATGAAAAACCTCTCCATTTCTCAAGACCCCTCGAGAAGGAGGGACCTCTTCCTTTATCAAACCCCCTCGAAGATGAAAAACCTCTCTATTTATCAAGACCCCTCGAAAATGAGGGACCTCTCGATTTGTCAAAACCCCTCGAGGATAAGGGAACCAAAACTTCTCTCTCTTTCGAAGAGGAGGGACCTGTCGATTTGTCAAGACCCCTCGAGAATAAGGGAACCGAAAATCCTCTCCCTTTCTCAAGACTTCTCGAGGAGGAGGAGAGACCGCTTCATGTCTCAAGACAGGACCCCCCTCTATCTCTTGAGGATCCGAGGGAAACGATTCCTATTGAAAAACCATCTATCGACAATCCCCAGAAAAGGTCTTCGGAGGAGATTAGACTTCCATGTAGAAAACGAATCTGCAACAATCATAATAATAATAATAATAATAATAATATACCCCCCTCTCAACAACAGAATTCTACAACATTTGCAGATAAATGCATTCAAACCAATCCCTTTATAGTAACCCTTTTGATTGGAGAACCCGTGCATTAGCCTCGAAAAAAAAATGAGATTCTAGACTGTTTCTATGACCAGAATGTTAAGCCAATAGATAGGTCTAGCTCAGAATTTTTCTTTTTAAAAGAAAATAAATAAATAAATAACCCAAAGACTATTCGTAAATATAAATGGTAAAGTCTCGAGTCGGCTGGCAAAAAATTTTCAGAGCTGAGAAAAATTCTACAACTCAAAAAAAAAAAAAAAAAAAATTTTGTTAATTTTTATCATGTCTTAGACATGATAAAAATTAACGACCCCCCTTCCCTTTTCGTCTGGGAATGTTCTCACTCTTTTGAAAAACAAATCGTGATTCATTCATGGAATGATTGCCATTAGCGAAAGGATGAGTCATGGTCTATTTTTAGAAAGGGTGAGACATCCTTCCCAGACAAAAAGGGAGGGTCATTAATTTTTATCATCTCTAAGACATGATAAAAATTAACCAAAAGTTTTTTTTTTTTTTTTTTTTTTTTTTTCCATTAGAGAATTTTTATCTCACCTCTGAGAAATTTTTTTTTCTCACAGCCGATTCGAGACTTTACCCATTTGTTTTTAAGAATGATTTCTCCCTGATCTATTATTTCAAAATTCCAAGTTTTGCTTCAGAACCATCTGTGCTGTTGAAGAAGTAACATGATATATGTATTTTTTAATGAGTTCTGTCAAGATTGAATTGTGCAGGATCGACCTTGCGAATTTCTTCTCTGTGTCTTTAAATAATAATGATACCGAACCGCTTTTTGTAGAGCGCAATGGAAAAAACCTTTTGTATGATTAGGACAATTCATGTGTTCGATTCCATTGTATTTGAGAATCTCTTGCGTCGATCCCGAAATGCAATAAATGGATCTTTGCAACCATTTCTCTAGAAACCGCCGTTTCATTTCTCCTCGCACCCAAATCATGGAAAAAGGTTCCGTCAACATCGTTAACACCCATGGAAAATAACTGTACGGAATTTCTCCTTCGTACCACGACAAGCCGTGATAATAATCACTCGCCCACACAGCGGTTCGTTTTTCTTTCTCGGTGAGCATTTGCCATGGAAACGGGGGTTTAAAAACAAATACCCCTCGAGAAGTACCGTCCAATGTGACGTAAGCCAATTCTTTCACAATAAAGGCTCCTTGAGAATCGTAGAAACCTTCAAAGTCGAGCACGAGTTCCATGTTTTTTATTTCTTTTTCTTTCCAAGGTGACCTTTATTATTATTATGATGATGGATATGTATTGAGATACGCACGATATTATTCAAAAAACAAATATATATACGAATGTGACCTTTCCCAGAATTCATACGACCTGTCACGTGCAACCTTCTCTCTCTATATATAAAAGAGGAGACGGCGAGAGAACGCTATCCATTTTTTCCTTCAGGACACACAGCGAGAGAGAGAGAGAGAATTTTGTTTTCTTTTTTTCCTCAATTGAAGAAGATGGACATTTTGAGTGCCAAACCTCTCAAAGATTCCTACATTGTTCTGAACATGGAATACTTTCACTGTTATGATCCAAAGACGGGAGATATATGTTTCATCTTGAAAGAACTGGGCTACATCACTTGCGATTTAACCTTATGCGGATCCATGATTTTTCTCCCTCCTGTCCATTACGATGACTTATCGTCCCGCAATCAAGCTGTGGTCAACCAGACTACAAATAACCGACACGGCCTGCAATGGACCGAGGGTCGTCTTTCCTACGAGCATCTTCCTACGATCCTGAAAATACTGACCGAAAATGTGGAGGTGATCTACGTCAATGGATACGATAAAGCCGAATTTTTCAGCAAGCTCTGCCAGCGATCCGTTTACGAGTTTTACATCCCAGGGAAAACCGAGTGGCGGAACAAGTCGAAATGCACGCGACACCAATATTTCCAAAAGATGATTCATTGTGCCGAGAATAAGGTGAGAAATTTTCGATACCATTTGATGGAGGGTAGTTACGTTTTCCGGAAATTACATTGTTACCCCTCCGAGAGCAAAGCTGTCGAAGAGGAGGCGGAAGAATCTCCCCAGGAGAACTCGTGCGACGATGAGGAGGAGGAGGAGGATGAACTTTCTAATAATAATAATAATAATAATAATAAATGTCTAAGTTGGGATGCTTTAGAGACCCAAGAATATTGGTCTCAACCCTTATCTCACCTAGACCTGAAAGAGGATCCTCAAGTGTACTCTTTGTGGTCCTCTTCTAAAATTTGGTCTTGGAGAGAACCCTTGAATGTTCATGAATGAAATGGTATGTAAATCCCTAGAGAAAAAAAAAATAGAAAAAAAAGTTCCTTTTTTTTCCATTTCTTGGACGAATCTTCCAAGTTACACAAGACGTAGAAAGATTTCATAAGGATTTATAAATCACACGCTCCCACATGATATATGTATAGAGAGAAAACGACCCTCTGTTCTCTAGCCAATACGTCAAGACTTCCCTAAACTAAGACAGATCATGAGTACCGAGGAAACCTTAGCAGAGCAAGTGGAAAGACTTTCAAAGAGATTAGAAGAGTTAAGACGGGATAGATTTACAGTTCCGCCGACTAAAGAGGAAACTATCATCGATTTCAACAAACCGCTGTACTTTCATCCTCTACCCCAAAGAATGAGACGTATGGACTCGCCGTTGAACAGTTCCAATGAGAAACAAAATGTCACTTATTTCAATAGTTAATTTCAACACATGAATATTTCATAAGTATTTTTTTCCCTAAAGCGTAGGGAGATCGGATCAGTAGTTTTTCCTTTTTCATCGTCGAAAAAGATTGGGAGGAAAAATCTTTCTCAGCTCTCTCAGAAAAATTTTTCAGCCTTAAAAAAAAAAAAAAAAAAAAAAAAACTTTTTGTTAATTTTTATCATGTCTTGGACGACATGATAAAAATTAACTCTACCCTCCTTTTGTCTGGGAATGTTGTCTCACACTTTCTAAAAATAGACCATCACTCCTCCTTTCCTAAAGAATAGAATTCCAAGAATGGGATCTGGTCTATTTTTAGAAACGGTGAGACCCTATTCCCAGACAAAAGGCGGGTAGAGTTAATTTTTATCATGTCTAAAGTTCAGGGTCCATCCATCTTCTTATGTGAAACGGTGACCCTGACAAGATCGAGATAAACAAGTCCTGTGAGTTGTTTTGTAATCTTGACGCGATCCAAGAAAGACTTTTTTTTTTTGAAATAGGCGGGGGGTGGGGAGAGAAAATGTTCTCACGACCCTCAGATATCTTTTCATAAATATATTTTTTATCAAAGTGTTTCTTTCATCCCGATCCTTTTAAGAGGTTGGAATGACCCTGACATTTAGATGGAGTCGCGATCCCGACAGATGTCGCGCGACTATAAAAATGTGTATCCTCCGCGAGATTTCTTCATAGAACAGAAGAAGACGTGAACTGAGCTGGTAAGTCCCTTTGGTCCTATGAATATGGTTTAATCATAACTTCATTTAAAAAGACCTTTGAAACTTCTTAACCCTTTGAAAAGAAAAATGTCTCTTTCAAGACGACGACTCTAAAACGTTTTATTGTTTTTCCCCCCCTTTCTAGATCTTCCCTGTTATACATATATACCTTTTCTATTCTCTTTTTTGCTCCTGTTTGTGGAAGACATCACCGTATTCATCGCCATGGCGTGTTCAGAAAACTTTATCGTGCTCGATCTAGAGGGTTTCCAGTCCGACAACCACAAGAAGGGTGAATTTACCTACGTTTTAAAAGAATTGGACTATGCGACAAAAGATTTTTTGACCGTGGGATCGTTGACGTTTGCTCCTCCTCACCCCTTCCACCAACTGAATGAAAATAACCAAAAGACGAATGCCTGGCTGACGAGAAACCGGCACGGACTTCGTTGGAACGAGGGTCATATTCCCTACAACCATTTAGGACGAATTCTCCAATCGCTCACTCACAGCTTCTCCATGATTTATGTGGTGGGATGCCAGAAAGCTAAATTCTTTGCTAAAGCCTTGGATTATCAAAAACCCGTGACGGAAATTTATGTGCCAGATGGAATCATTTGGAAGTATCGGGAAAAATGTGCCCGACATCATCAAAGGATGAAATATTTCCATTGTGCCGAAAACAAAGTGCGCAACTATCGATGGCATATTACGGAAGGAGATTTTCATATCAATCACGTCTATCCAGACGGAACGGAGAAAGAGGAGAGGATTCAGGAGGAAGCAGACAATCCTCTGCAAGCTTTTGATAAGGCCTACGATCAGTTAGAGAAGGATCCGTCCCCAAAAGCGTACGATAACCTCATCCAGAAATGGGATAATCTGTCCTGTTTCCAAGTGATGGAACATCCGGATGAGCATACGCCTTTCCACTTGATGGGCTCTTCTACTTCGTCAACTTCCTCCAATAACTCGAGGAAGACGGAGGGTTGGGGAGACATACCTGAAAATATTCCCCATTACGATCCAGCAGCCTGTTGGGACGAACCTTCCAAAGAATCTCATGAGACCCCCAAAATATCTTCAGAGGATCCAAAGACAAAATCCACTGAGTGTTGGGACAATGAACGGACGACTCATGATCCGGAATCCACTAAGACTATGTCCACTGAGTGTTGGGACAATGAACAGACGACTCATGCTCCAAAATCGACTGAGACTATGTCCACTGAGTGTTGCGACGATGAAACCGAAAAGACGACAGAGAATTGGGATGACCGTTCTCAAAAGTATTTGAATTGATATATACATAAACTCAGGAGAAAAAAAAATAAAGAAAAGATTTTTAGAAATAAGTAGGGAAAGGTTCTCCGCTTTCCCTATATTTATGGAAATGGACTGAGAAGAGAGAGAGACGAATCAGGAGACCAAAAAAAATGGGTCTTGGAAGGAATGAGTGCAAATGCATTCGATTCCTTCTGAGACCCATTTTTTTTGGGTCCCTCTCTCATCCAATCTTGGAAAAGAACTTTGTCCTATTTTTCTAGGTCCGTTCAAAAAGAAATGAATCTATCCATAAATTTTCTTAAAAGAAAAAAAACAAAAAGATCCATTACCTCTTGACGGTCCAAAGTCGAGAATCTTGGAAAAAGTTATTCACTCTCTCCATCCAGTCAAGCTTCTCTGTAGAAAATCTAGTAGGTGCATCTGCATTCTTGAACACCCGGCAGTTATTATTGGACGCGAAACGTCGAATGCTGAAATAGTTAACAGTGAGCCCATTCTTAAAGAAACGGGGATGTTTTATTCATCCAGTCGAGTGCCGAAAAATTTCTGAGAGCCGGAAAAAAATTTCTCTAGCTGAAAAAAAAAAAAAAATACCCCCCCCTTTTACTCTGAAAATCTGAAAATTGATTTCTTCAATTTTTCAAAAATTGAAGACATCAATTTTCAGATTTTCAGAGTAAAAGGGGGGTAATTTATTTTTCAGAAACTTTTCCCAGCCGACTCGATGTGAATAAAACTTTACTGTTTGTTAAGAATGTTATTTAATGGATCGATTTCAACCTATTGAGTTTCGCTTGAGTTCCGGCCGTGCTGTGGGCCCACCTGGATACAAGTTTTGCCCTTTTGGAATAGAATAAAACTTTACTGTTTTTTAAGAATGTTATTTAATGGATCGATTTCAACCTATCGAGTTTCGCTTGAGTTTTAGATGTGCTGTGGGCAAACCTGGATACAAGTTTTTCCCTTTTGGAATAGAATTTCCGTCAAGGTAGGCAGGCTACTTTTCCTCTTTTTGCATTTTTCATGTCATTTCATTTGTATTACAATATACTGAAAACGGGCGTTCGAACTGATTTCTAGGCTATTTCTATACAAATGGAGCTCGATCCAAGAAAGAAATGATGTCTTTTTTTTATTTTGTGGACTGCCAATTTGTATTGGAATATACTGAAAACGGGTGTTTGAGTCTATTTTCAGTATATTTCAATACAAATACAGCTCGGTCCAAGAAAGAAAAGATGTCTTTTTTTTATTTTGTGAACTGCCAATTTGTATTGGAATATACTGAAAACGGGTGTTTGAGTCGGTTTTCAGTATATTTCAATACAAATAGAGCTCGGTCCAAGAAAGAAATGATGTCTTTTTTTATTTTGTGAACTGCCAATTTGTATTGGAATATACTGAAAACGGGTGTTTGAGTCGGTTTTCAGTATATTTCAATACAAATAGAGCTCGATCCAAGAAAGAAATGATGTGTTTTTTTTATTTTGTGGACTGCCAATTTGTATTGGAATATACTGAAAACGGGTGTTTGAGTCGGTTTTCAGTATATTTCAATACAAGTGGAGCTCGATCCAAGAAAAAAATGATGTCTTTTTTTTTTTTTTTTTTGTGGACTCCCAATTTTGTATTGAAATAGACTGAAAACGGGCGTTCACGTCGGTTTTCAGTATATTTCAATACAAATGGAGCTCGATCCAAGAATGAAATGATGTCTTTTTTTTATTTTGTGGACAACCAATTTTGTATTGGAATATTCTGAAAACGCGCATTCACGTCGGTTTTCAGTATATTTCAATACAAATGGAGCTGGATCCAAGAATGAAATGATGTCTTTTTTTTATGTTGTGGACAACCAATTTTGTATTGGAATATACTGAAAACGGGCATTCACGTCGGATTTCAGTATATTTCAATACAAATGGAGCTGGATCCAAGAAAAAAATGATGTCTTTTTTTTATGTTGTGGACAGCCAATTTTGTATTGGAATATACTGAAAACGGGCGTTCACGTTGGTTTTCAGTATATTTCAATACAAATGGAGCTGGATCCAAGAAAAAAATTATGTCTTTTTTTTATGTTGTGGACAGCCAATTTTGTATTGGAATATACTGAAAACGGGCATTCACGTTCGTTTTCAGTATATTTCAATACAAATGGAGCTGGATCCAAGAAAAAAATGATGTCTTTTTTTTATGTTGTGGACAGCCAATTTTGTATTGGAATATACTGAAAACGGCCATTCACGTTGGTTTTCAGTATATTACAATACAAAAGGAGCTGGATCCAAGAAAAAAATGATGTCTTTTTTTTATTTTGTGGACAGCCAATTTTGTATTGGAATATACTGAAAACGGGCGTTCACGTTGGTTTTCAGTATATTACAATACAAGTGGAGCTGGATCCAAGAAAAAAATGATGTCTTTTTTTTATTTTGTGGACAGCCAATTTTGTATTGGAAGATACTGAAAACGGGCGTTCACGTTGGTTTTCAGTATATTACAATACAAATGGTGCTGGATCCAAGAAAAAAATGATGTCTTTTTTTTATGTTGTGGACAGCCAATTTTGTATTGGAATATACTGAAAACGGGCATTCACGTTGGTTTTCAGTATATTACAATACAAATGGAGCTCGATCCAAGAAAAAAATGATGTCTTTTTTTTTATTTTGTGGACAGCCAATTTTGTATTGGAATATACTAAAAACGGGCGTTCACGTTGGTTTTCAGTATATTACAATACAAGTGGAGCTGGATCCAAGAAAAAAATGATGTCTTTTTTTTATTTTGTGGACAGCCAATTTTGTATTGGAATATACTGAAAACGGGCGTTCACGTTGGTTTTCAGTATATTACAATACAAATGGAGCTGGATCCAAGAAAAAAATGATGTCTTTTTTTTATATTGTGGACTGCCCTATTTTGTATTGGAATATACTGAAAACGGGCGTTCACGTCGGTTTTCAGTATATTACAATACAAATGGAGCTCCATCCAAGAAAAAAATGATGTCTTTTTTTTATGTTGTTGACTGCCCTATTTTGTATTGGAATATACTGAAAACGGGCGTTCACGTCGGTTTTCAGTATATTTCAATACAACTGGAGCTCCATCCAAGAAAAAAATGATGTCTTTTTTTTATGTTGTGGACTGCCCTATTTTGTATTGGAATATACTGAAAACGGGCGTTCACGTTGGTTTTCAGTATATTTCAATACAAATGGAGCTCCATCCAAGAAAAAAATGATGTCTTTTTTTTATGTTGTGGACTGCCCTATTTTGTATTGGAATATACTGAAAACGGGCGTTCGAGTACTTTTTCCGACTATTTCTACACACATTCCACTATATTAAAATGACATCATGGTTGAGTCCACACAGAGTCGTCCCCGGACAGAGTCGTCTCCGGACAAAGTCGTCCCCGGACAATTTTATACAGAATTTGTATAGAGATATACTTAAAATGGGCTTGGAAAGTATAGAAAAGAGAAGAATTGAAAGTGAACGTCAAAAAGCAAAATGGGATCGGCTGGGAAAAATTTCTGAGAGCCGAGAAAAAATTCTGAGTCAGAAAAAAAAAGAAAAAATATATAATATATATATTATATAATATATATTATATAATATATATTATAAATACTTTTTGTTAATATTTATCATGTCTTCTAGACATGATAAAAATTAACTAATCCCTTTTGTC
Source organism: Stegodyphus dumicola (assembly GCF_044657685.1). Taxonomy (NCBI): domain Eukaryota; kingdom Metazoa; phylum Arthropoda; class Arachnida; order Araneae; family Eresidae; genus Stegodyphus; species Stegodyphus dumicola. Next base: position 174,810,201 of record NC_140781.1, read on the forward strand.
TAGGAATGTTGTCTCACCGTTTCTAAAAAATAGACCATGACTCATTCTTTCTAAAGAATAGAATTCCAAGAAAAGAATGGGTTCTGGTCTATTTTTAGAAACGGTGAGACAACATTCCCAGACAAAAGGGGGTACATTGAGTCTGTAGACCCTGAACAACCTATCGGTCACCGGTAATATATCTGGAAGGACCCCAAAAAGCTATCCACTGTCGTTGGAATTGTGTTCACTGGAGGCTATTTCTTTTTTTCGCAATCTCGCTTTTAGTTTTCTCTGAGATTCTTTAGAAATGGGTGAAGATGGGTAGCGTGAAGAGGGGGACACCTGGATCAGGATTCCCGATTAGGGTAGAGAGGGAGGCGTGTTGCCTTTTCAACAGCCCACAGTGTTCTGAACAGAAACGTGGAATGCTTTTATAGAAAAGAGAAGAGTTGAAAGTGAAATTAACTCACCCCCTTTTGTCTGGGTATGTTGTCTCACCGTTTCTAAAAATAGACCAGAACCCAGTCTTTTCTTGGAATTCTATTCTTTAAAAGGATGAGTCATGGTCTATTTTTAGAAAGTGGGAGACAACATTCCCAGACAAAAGGGGGGTGAGTTAATTTTTATCATGTCTAGAAGACATGATAAAAATTAACAAAATTTTTTTTTTTTTTTTTTTTTTTTTTTTTTTACATCTCAGAATTTTTTTCTGAGCCCCGGAAAATTTTTCCTAGCCGATCCCATTTCGTTTTTCGACTTTCACTTTCAACTCTTCACTTTTCCTATCCACTGTCGTTGGAATTGTGTTCACTGGAGGCTATTTCTTTTTTTGCAATCTCGCTTTTAGTTTTCTCTGAGATTCTTTACAAATGGCTATACAAATTTCACCATCTATATAGAAATGATGTCCAAACAAAGTCGTCCCCGGACCATCTTGATGACCGAATATGTATAGAAATAGTCTGAAAATGGGCTTGAGGGCCGGTTTCTGGACGATTCCTCTACAAATTCGGCCGCATCCAGAAAAACAAAAATACATAATTTCTTTTTTGGGTGGACAGGAGATGATAAATTTCTTTTCTCTTTCTCTCTCTCTCTCTCTCTCCCAATATTGGAGGAGAGAGTGGCCCAAAAAAATGGGTCTCGGAAGGAATCGAATGCATTTTGAAATGCACTCATTCCTTCCAAGACCCATTTTTTTGGTCTCCTGATTCAACTCTCCAGTCTATGGAATAGGGAAAGCGGAGAACGTTTCCCCTTCTTTAAGCGACTGGAGACCATATCGCATCATCATCATCATCACCACCATCATCCTCTTTCTGATACTTTTCAACGAAGGCTTGATGTCTCTGGATGATTTTGGGGAGATGATGGATCCCGAATTGAGTGATGAAAAAGAGAGGACTCTTTTTCCTTTCTTGTTCGTCTTGCACAGTCTCTCGGAGGGTGATATACGTTTCCCCGTCCTCCTCAATTTTCGTCAGAGGTCTCATGAATATTTTACACATCCAAGGGAAGAGCGACTTGTTATGCAGGGATTTCGAAGCGACGAAGGCCGCTTCATTCGAAGTGAGGACAATCTGGTTCGGTTGACCCCATTCTTTGGAGTAGTTGTCCAAATCGCCTAGTCGAAGAAAATGGTGTCGATTAGGAAAAAAGACTTAGAGAACACTCGTCGTATGCGAGACGTTCGTAGGCAAGAGAGTCAAGATATCTTTGGCATTCCAGTACAGGAATCCTAGATCCACATACGCGTGCACGTAATAGTCATCGTTATATTCCAGTTTGAGCAGCATGGCTTTTGTAATTTTTTTTTCCATTCTCAAGGCGAAACACTCGTCTGATATGAACAAGAGCTCGCTGGCGATCCGTTTATATAGAGTCCTCAGAGAGAGAGAGAGAGGGAGAGGGGAGGAGGAACAAGGTTGATGAATTCTAAAATTAAAAAAAATGATAACGAAATGAGATCGGCTGGCAAAATATTTTCAGAGCTCAGAAAAAAATTCTGAGATGTAAAAAAAAAAAAAAACTTTTTGTTATTTTTTATCATGTCTTCTAGACATGTAAAAATTAACTCATCCCCCTTTTGTCTGGGTATGTTGTCTCACCGTTTCTAAAAATAGACCAGAACCCAGTCTTTTCTTGGATTCTATTCTTTAAAAGGATGAGTCATGGTCTATTTTTAGAAAGTGGGAGACAACATTCCCAGACAAAAGGGGGGTGAGTTAATTTTTATCATGTCTAGAAGACATGATAAAAATTAACAAAAAGTTTTTTTTTTTTTTTACATTTCAGAATTTTTTTCTGAGCTCTGAGAAATTTTTCCTAGCCGATCTCATTTCGTTTTCGACTTTGACTTTCAACTCTTCACTTTTCTATAAAAGCATTCCACGTTTCTGTTCAGAACAGTGTCTCTCTCTACCCAAATCTGAAACCCTAGTCACGAGAGAATATGTGACTAGAAAAATAGTTTAGCTTATTGATCTAAAAAATGTCCCATGCTAGAACTCAGAATTATAATCAGAGCGGGGCTTTCCCGTATCCACTTCCAAGATTTTAGATTTGTCATGGGTGACATGTTCCCAAATTTATAAATTCTTCAATTATAGTCCCCTTCTTTGACAAATGGCTAAGAAATTCTTAAAGAATATCATGATAAAGATTTAGCTATGTATATATAACATTATGTTTTCTTTTCAAAAAAAAATCCAGTCTCGATCGAAATGGACTTTACGCACAATTTATTGTATCCCCACTTTTCCAAGATTGGTTTGAAGAAGTGATCAAAAAAAATGGGTCTGGAAGGAAAAGAGTGCATTTCGAGAAAAGAAAAGAGGACCCTCTTTTTCTCGCAATGCACCCGTTTCCTTCCAGACCCATTTCTTTTGCCTCCTCAGAACTCTCTTTCTTTTCTCCTCCCTCTCTCTCTTAAGAGGGATTGAAAGAAAGAGGCTAGATGGAAAAGTTTCTTTTTTTTTTCTTTCGAGAAGATAAAAAAAAATTTGGAGGAGGAGCAAATTTTTTTTGGGTGGTGGTGGTTGTTTTTTTTTAGAAGGTGATAACTTTAGTGACATTTAAAGAGACCACCAGAGGATCCGTTTGAGTCTCGACGACCTTTTCTTGACGGGGGTCTGTCTGGCAATAAGCGCTGGCATATTGTTTAGGGTAAGTAGAAGAATCCGTCATGCCTGGATGAGGCGGTATGTAGCGCACTCCCAGATTAAAGAGGGTGATGAAGGGAAATTTCTCCTCCGGATAGAGCAGTCGGTAAACGGGTTGATTGGGTACAACTCGAACCAGCGGCTGAGTTAAAATGCTATACACCCAGGCCAGAAGCTGATTATTTTTAGGATTATTTTCGGCCAGATGTAACATTTCTTCGCTGGAGAGGACATATCCCTCTTGAGAACTGCCGAGACTCTCAAGATCTTTTATTTTCCTGAAGACGTGGTGTTCGTCGAAAAACACGGAGAGAATGTCCCAGGTTCTTTTACTGGAAGTATGAATCAGAGGCAAAATGTCCGTAGCGTTCCAAAACAATCTTCCATCATCCACATAACAGCGAATGCTCACAAACTCATTATATAAGACGCGGATCATCATCTTGAGTAGAAATATGGATACGCACAGAAGTCTCTCTCTCTGGGAAATAGAGTCTGTCTTCCACTCGCCTCTCTATATATACGAGAAGACCACGTGATGGGCGACGTGACGATTGACTTCTAGAAAAAAAATCAACTTTGTCTATCTCTCTCTCTCTCTCTCTCTATGACCTTCTATTTTTTTCCTAAAGAACACCCCGTCACCTTTTCAAAGGTCATGGGATTGAGAGGAACGAAAGAAAAAAAAACAACCATTCTTTGTATACTACCTATGACCTTCTCCTAGAGACCCCTGTCATTTTCTTCTCGAGAGCTACGTGATGAAAGCTTTTTTTTTTATTCTAGAGTTTATCAACTTTGTAGACACATGACCCCGTCACCTTCTCAAAGGCCATGTCGTATGGAATGGGACCCTTTTGGATTTCTCTTTTGAGAAAATAAAAAATAAAACAACTCTATAATCATCTCTCTATGACCTTCACAAACACTCATGTTTTATCATTTTTTTTTTATTTTAGAATTCATCAACCTTGTTCCTCCCCTCTCTCCCTCTCTCTCTGAGGAGTCTATATAAACGGATCGCCAGCGAGCTCTTGTTCATATCATACGAGTGTTTCGCCTTGAGAACGGAAAAAAAAATACAAAAGCCATGCTGCTCAAACTGGAATATAACGATGACTATTACGTGCACGCGTATGTGGATCTAGGATTCCTGTACTGGAATGCCAAAGATATCTTGACTCTCTTGCCTACGAACGTCTCGCATACGACGAGTGTTCTCCAAGTCTTTTTTCCTAATCGACACCATGTTCTTCGACTAGGCGATTTGGACAACTACTCCAAAGAATGGGGTCAACCGAACCAGATTGTCCTCACTTCGAATGAAGCGGCCTTCGTCGCTTCGAAATCCCTGCATAACAAGTCGCTCTTCCCTTGGATGTGTAAAATATTCATGAGACCTCTGACGAAAATTGAGGAGGACGGGGAAACGTATATCACCCTCCGAGAGACTGTGCAAGACGAACAAGAAAGGAAAAAGAGTCCTCTCTTTTTCATCACTCAATTCGGGATCCATCATCTCCCCAAAATCATCCAGAGACATCAAGCCTTCGTTGAAAAGTATCAGAAAGAGGATAATGGTGGTGATGATGATGATGATGATGCGATATGGTCTCCAGTCGCTTAAAGAAGGGTTCTCCGCTTTCCCTATTCCATAGACTGGAGAGTTGAATCAGGAGACCAAAAAATGGGTCTTGGAAGGAATGAGTGCATTTCAAAATGCATTCGATTCCTTCCGAGACCCATTTTTTTGGGCCATTCTCTCCTCCAATATTGAGAGAGAGAGAGAGAAAAGAAATTTATCATCTCCTGTCCACCCAAAAAAGAAATTATGTATTTTTGTTTTGTTTGAAAATTGATGTCTTCAATTTTTGAAAAATTGAAGAAATCAATTTTCAGATTTTCAGAGTAAAAGGGGGGGTATTTTTTTTTTTTTTTTTTTTCAGCTAGAGAAATTTTTCTACGGCTCTCAGAAATTTTTCGGCACTCGACTGGATGAATAAAACATCCCCGTTTCTTTAAGAATGGGCTCACTGTTAACTATTTCAGCATTCGACGTTTCGCGTCCAATAATAACTGCCGGGTGTTCAAGAATGCAGATGCACCTACTAGATTTTCTACAGAGAAGCTTGACTGGATGGAGAGAGTGGATAACTTTTTCCAAGATTCTCGACTTTGGACCGTCAAGAGGTAATGGATCTTTTTGTTTTTTTTTCTTTTAAGAAAATTTATGGATAGATTCATTTCTTTTTGAATGGACCTAGAAAAATAGGACAAAGTTCTTTTCCAAGATTGGATGAGAGAGGGACCCAAAAAAAATGGGTCTCAGAAGGAATCGAATGCATTTGCACTCATTCCTTCCAAGACCCATTTTTTTTGGTCTCCTGATTCGTCTCTCTCTCTTCTCAGTCCATTTCCATAAATATAGGGAAAGCGGAGAACCTTTCCCTACTTATTTCTAAAAATCTTTTCTTTATTTTTTTTTTCTCCTGAGTTTATGTATATATCAATTCAAATACTTTTGAGAACGGTCATCCCAATTCTCTGTCGTCTTTTCGGTTTCATCGTCGCAACACTCAGTGGACATAGTCTCAGTCGATTTTGGAGCATGAGTCGTCTGTTCATTGTCCCAACACTCAGTGGACATAGTCTTAGTGGATTCCGGATCATGAGTCGTCCGTTCATTGTCCCAACACTCAGTGGATTTTGTCTTTGGATCCTCTGAAGATATTTTGGGGGTCTCATGAGATTCTTTGGAAGGTTCGTCCCAACAGGCTGCTGGATCGTAATGGGGAATATTTTCAGGTATGTCTCCCCAACCCTCCGTCTTCCTCGAGTTATTGGAGGAAGTTGACGAAGTAGAAGAGCCCATCAAGTGGAAAGGCGTATGCTCATCCGGATGTTCCATCACTTGGAAACAGGACAGATTATCCCATTTCTGGATGAGGTTATCGTACGCTTTTGGGGACGGATCCTTCTCTAACTGATCGTAGGCCTTATCAAAAGCTTGCAGAGGATTGTCTGCTTCCTCCTGAATCCTCTCCTCTTTCTCCGTTCCGTCTGGATAGACGTGATTGATATGAAAATCTCCTTCCGTAATATGCCACCGATAGTTGCGCACTTTGTTTTCGGCACAATGGAAATATTTCATCCTTTGATGATGTCGGGCACATTTTTCCCGATACTTCCAAATGATTCCATCTGGCACATAAATTTCCGTCACGGGTTTTTGATAATCCAAGGCTTTAGCAAAGAATTTAGCTTTCTGGCATCCCACCACATAAATCGTGGAGAAGCTGTGAGTGAGCGATTGGAGAATGCGTCCTAAATGGTTGTAGGGAATATGACCCTCGTTCCAACGAAGTCCGTGCCGGTTTCTCGTCAGCCAGGCATTCGTCTTTTGGTTTTTTTTCATTCAGTTGGTGGAAGGGGTGAGGAGGAGCAAACGTCAACGATCCCACGGTCAGAAAATCTTTTGTCGCATAGCCCAATTCTATTAAAACGTAGGTAAATTCACCCTTCTTGTGGTTGTAGGACTGGAAACCCTCTAGATCGAGCACGATAAAGTTTTCTGAACACGCCATGGCGATGAATACGGTGATGTCTTCCACAAACAGGAGCAAAAAAGAGAATCGAAAAGGTATATATGTATAACAGGGAAGATCTAGAAAGGGGGGGAAAAACAATAAAACGTTTTAGAGTCGTCGTCTTGAAAGAGACATTTTTCTTTTCAAAGGGTTAAGAAGTTTCAAAGGTCTTTTTAAATGAAGTTATGATTAAACCATATTCATAGGACCAAAGGGACTTACCAGCTCAGTTCACGTCTTCTTCTGTTCTATGAAGAAATCTCGCGGAGGATACACACTTTTATACTCGCGCGACATCTGTCGGGATCGCGACCCCATCTAAATGTCAGGGTCATTCCAACCTCTTAAAATGATCGGGATGAAAGAAACACTTTGATAAAAAGTATATTTATGAAAAGATATCTGAGGGTCGTGAGAACATTTTCTCTCCCCACCCCCCGCCTATTTCAAAAAAAATTTTTTTTTCTTGGATCGCGTCAAGATTACAAAACAACTCACAGGACTTGTTTATCTCGATCTTGTCAGGGTCACCGTTTCACATAAGAAGATGGATGGACCCTGAACTTTAGACATGATAAAAATTAACTCTACCCGCCTTTTGTCTGGGAATAGGGTCTCACAGTTTCTAAAAATAGACCAGATCCCATTCTTGGAATTCTATTCTTTAGGAAAGGAGGAGTAATGGTCTATTTTTAGAAAGTGTGAGACAACATTCCCAGACAAAAGGGGGGTAGAGTTAATTTTTATCATGTCGTCTAAGACATGATAAAAATTAACAAAAAGTTTTTTTTTTTTTTTTTTTTTAAGACTGAAAAATTTTTTTGAGAGAGCTGAGAAAGATTTTTCCTCCCAATCTTTTTCGACGATGAAAAAGGAAAAACTACTGATCCGATCTCCCTACGCTTTAGGGAAAAAAATACTTATGAAATATTCATGTGTTGAAATTGACTATTCAAATAAGTGACATTTTGTTTCTCATTGGAACTGTTCAACGGCGAGTCCATACGTCTCATTCTTTGGGGTAGAGGATGAAAGTACAGCGGTTTGTTGAAATCGATGATAGTTTCCTCTTTAGTCGGCGGAACTGTAAATCTATCCCGTCTTAACTCTTCTAATCTCTTTGAAAGTCTTTCCACTTGCTCTGCTAAGGTTTCCTCGGTACTCATGATCTCTCTTAGTTTAGGGAAGTCTTGACGTATTGGCTAGAGAACAGAGGGTCTTTTTCTCTCTATACATATATCATGTGGGAGCGTGTGATTTATAAATCCTTATGAAATCTTTCTACGTCTTGTGTAACTTGGAAGATTCGTCTTGTGTAACTTGGAAAATTCGTCTTCTTCTCGTCGATTGGGGGTGGAGTTATGGAAAAGAAATGGGATTGGAAAGAAATCAACATATTACAAAAAAAAGGAACTTTTTTTTCTATTTTTTTTTCTCTAGGGATTTACATACCATTTCATTCATGAACATTCAAGGGTTCTCTCCAAGACCAAATTTTAGAAGAGGACCACAAAGAGTACACTTGAGGATCCTCTTTCAGGTCTAGGTGAGATAAGGGTTGAGACCAATATTCTTGGGTCTCTAAAGCATCCCAACTTAGACATTTATTATTATTATTATTATTATTATTAGAAAGTTCATCCTCCTCCTCCTCCTCATCGTCGCACGAGTTCTCCTGGGGAGATTCTTCCGCCTCCTCTTCGACAGCTTTGCTCTCGGAGGGGTAACAATGTAATTTCCGGAAAACGTAACTACCCTCCATCAAATGGTATCGAAAATTTCTCACCTTATTCTCGGCACAATGAATCATCTTTTGGAAATATTGGTGTCGCGTGCATTTCGACTTGTTCCGCCACTCGGTTTTCCCTGGGATGTAAAACTCGTAAACGGATCGCTGGCAGAGCTTGCTGAAAAATTCGGCTTTATCGTATCCATTGATGTAGATCACCTCCACATTTTCGGTCAGTATTTTCAGGATCGTAGGAAGATGCTCGTAGGAAAGACGACCCTCGGTCCATTGCAGGCCGTGTCGGTTATTTGTAGTCTGGTTGACCACAGCTTGATTGCGGGACGATAAGTCATCGTAATGGACAGGAGGGAGAAAAATCATGGATCCACATAAGGTTAAATCGCAAGTGATGTAGCCCAGTTCTTTCAAGATGAAACATATATCCCCCGTCTTTGGATCATAACAGTGAAAGTATTCCATGTCCAGAACAATGTAGGAATCTTTGAGAGGTTTGGCACTCAAAATGTCCATCTTCTTCAATTGAGGAAAAAAAGAAAACAAAATTCTCTCTCTCTCTCTCGCTGTGTGTCCTGAAGGAAAAAATGGATAGCGTTCTCTCGCCGTCTCCTCTTTTATAGAGAGAGAGAGAAGGTTGCACGTGACAGGTCGTATGAATTCTGGGAAAGGTCACATTCGTATATATATTTGTTTTTTGAATAATATCGTGCGTATCTCAATACACATCCATCATCATAATAATAATAAAGGTCACCTTGGAAAGAAAAAGAAATAAAAAACATGGAACTCGTGCTCGACTTTGAAGGTTTCTACGATTCTCAAGGAGCCTTTATTGTGAAAGAATTGGCTTACGTCACATTGGACGGTACTTCTCGAGGGGTATTTGTTTTTAAACCCCCGTTTCCATGGCAAATGCTCACCGAGAAAGAAAAACGAACCGCTGTGTGGGCGAGTGATTATTATCACGGCTTGTCGTGGTACGAAGGAGAAATTCCGTACAGTTATTTTCCATGGGTGTTAACGATGTTGACGGAACCTTTTTCCATGATTTGGGTGCGAGGAGAAATGAAACGGCGGTTTTTAGAGAAATGGTTGCAAAGATCCATTTATTGCATTTCGGGATCGACGCAAGAGATTTTCAAATACAATGGGATCGAACACATGAATTGTCCTAATCATACAAAAGGTTTTTTCCATTGCGCTCTACAAAAAGCGGTTCGGTATCATTATTATTTAAAGACACAGAGAAGAAATTCGCAAGGTCGATCCTGTACAATTCAATCTTGACAGAACTCATTAAAAAAATACATATATCATGTTACTTCTTCAACAGCACAGATGGTTCTGAAGCCAAACTTGGAATTTTGAAATAATAGATCAGGGAGAAATCATTCTTAAAAACAAATGGGTAAAGTCTCGAATCGGCTGGGAGAAAAAAAATTTCTCAGAGGTGAGATAAAAATTCTCTAATGAAAAAAAAAAAAAAAAAAAAAACTTTTGGTTAATTTTTATCATGTCTTAGACATGATAAAAATTAATGACCCTCCCTTTTTGTCTGGGAAGGATGTCTCACCCTTTCTAAAAATAGACCATGACTCATCCTTTCTCTAATGGCAATCATTCCATGAATGAATCACGATTTGTTTTTCAAAAGAGTGAGACAACATTCCCAGACTAAAAGGGAAGGGGGTCGTTAATTTTTATCATGTCTAAGACATGATAAAAATTAACAAAAAGTTTTTTTTTTTTTTTTTTTTTTTTTTGAGTTGTAGAATTTTTCTCAGCTCTGAGAATTTTTTTCCAGCCGACTCGAGACTTTACCATTTATATTTACGAATAGTCTTTGGGTTATTTATTTATTTATTTTCCTTTAAAAAGAAAAATTCTGAGCTAGACCTATCTATTGGCTTAACATTCTGGTCATAGAAACAGTCTAGAATCTCATTTTTTTTTCGAGGCTAATGCACGGGTTCTCCAATCAAAAGGGTTACTATAAAGGGATTGGTTTGAATGCATTTATCTGCAAATGTTGTAGGATTCTGTTGTTGAGAGGGGGGTATATTATTATTATTATTATGATGATGATGATGATGATGATGATTGTGGCAGATTCGTTTTCTACATGGAAGTCTAATCTCCTCCGAAGACCTTTTCTGGGGATTGTCGATAGATGGTTTTTCAATAGGAATCGTTTCCCTTGGATCCTCAAGAGATAGAGGGGGGTCCTGTCTTGAGACATGAAGCGGTCTCTCCTCCTCCTCGAGAAGTCTTGAGAAAGGGAGAGGATTTTCCGTTCCCTTATTCTCGAGGGGTCTTGACAAATTGAGAGGTCCCTCCTCTTCGAAAGAGAGAGAAGTTTTGGTTCCCTTATTCTCGAGGGGTCTTGACAAATCGACAGGTCCCTCCTCTTCGAAAGAGAGAGAAGTTTTGGTTCCCTTATCCTCGAGGGGTTTTGACAAATCGAGAGGTCCCTCATTTTCGAGGGGTCTTGATAAATAGAGAGGTTTTTCATCTTCGAGGGGGTTGATAAAGGAAGAGGTCCCTCCTTCTCGAGGGGTCTTGAGAAATGGAGAGGTTTTTCATCTTCGAGGAGGTTTGACAATGGGAGAGATTTCTCCTTCTCGAGGGGTCTCTCTTCCTCAAGGGGTTTTGAGGAAGGGAGAGGTTTTTCATCCTCGACGGGTTTTGACAAACTGAGAGGAATCTGAACAGGCTTCTCCTCATCCCCATCATTATCGAGGAGGATGAGGATAGGCTTTTGGAAAGGTTTTTTCTTTTTCTTCTGAACAGGCTCCTCTTGATGCTCGGGGAGAGGGATGGGGTAGTTGTTCCACCATTCTATTTTTTCTTGCTCGAGGATTTTTTCAAAAGTCGTGGCCTCTCTATGATGAGACGAAGGAGGAGAGTCCTCGAGAAGAATATAATAGGTATTCTTCCCAGTCTTCTCGATCGAGAGAGGTTCGTGCAAACATTTGTGCAACCATTCACTAAAATGAACGAGAATCCCTTTTGTCTTCTCAAGACGATCCATAATCCTATTCATTTGCGAGACGGTTAGAAAGTGGGACGTGTAAAAATATTTGGCTCGTTTCATTAACAAAATTTGTGCATCCAAAGGTGGAATGTCACGAGCCATCAACACGTTTTCGTCGGACAAAAATTCGTCCCGCATCTTTTGATAACTCCCCACGGTGTAATAACCCGCACATTTTGAAAAATCGGAGGCTTTCAGGTAAACGACTCCTTGAATGATATAAAAGGAAAGATCAACATATTTATATTTGAAAGGAATACACGTAGTGAGCTGGGGATGCCTCCTTATGATCCACTTGGACAAAAATACGACTTTGGGGCTCTCCCCTTTTATTTATAGAGAGAAAGAGAGTGTGACCTTCCCTTCCCTCCTCCTCCTCTCTCCGTGCTTCCTCTATCTCTGGACGTCCTTGGATTGGAAAGGTTGACTTTGAAAAAAAAAAGAAGGTCATGGTTGGATAATTTTTTGTTTATTAAATTATTACTTTCACTTCCTCATTCCCACACACATTCATCTTTTTAAGAAAAGAAAAAGAGGTCATGGAGATAAGATTTCTTGGAAAGAAGAGAGAGAGAAACAAAAAAAAACAAATAAAACGGACGTCATAGAGCCTCTATGTGTGTCTGTGTGTGTCTATATAGATATATAAAAAGACGAGAGTACTGGGCGAGATCATTTCTTTTCCATTGGGAGCCATGTCGCTATTAGACGTTTTTCCAACTCAACGGATTTCGAACGGGGAGGATTTGAAGACGCTAAAGCAAATCTCCAACTTGAAAATTTTTTTGGCGTGTCATTGTGCGACATTTATTCCGCATTTACCACCTCATCAAGCGATCGTTTCTTTCAACCAAGATGTCGAATCCTCCAACCTGCTCGTTCAGAATATATACAGAAATTTATTCGAATCGCAACAAACGAAAGAGGAATCTCCCTTCTCTTGGAATCGGATGGATCGAGCTTTGAGACGGCCCATTCAAACAGACCGGCGATATACAGATCCGCGTACGAATTTTCGGTGGAAGAATATTTTTCTCGCGAAACGATATTTTACGTTTGGAGTGAGAACGACGGCTGAGGACGAATTTCATATTGTTCAAACTACAGCCGCTCCTCTCGCCTATTACGAATCATCGTCCCCCAATCTGAAGGAAAGAAGTTTTAAAGTCAGCGACAGGATGAAATATAAGAAATATATTCTAAAACCTTTTCTAAACTATGTCGTTCCCCCGAAAACGCAATATCTCATCGTCACAACCCAGAAGAGTCTCTTTCTCGTCCATCGGTGCTCGTACTCGCTTTGGAAACAATTGAAAGAGGAGATTTCTTTCCAATCGCCGATGATGTTTCAAGAAAAAGAAGAAGAAAACCCTCCGCCACCTTTACCCATCCCTTCCTTAGATGATAAGAGGAGCTGGACCAAACCGTCGTCATGGCCCGAAACAAAATCGACCCGGCAACGGAATGAAATTGAAGTCATCACAATTGAAGATGAGGAGGAAGAAAAAAAATTACCTCTTAAAAAACGGTCGACTTACCGGAACCTACCTGGCGTGCAAAATCCGCTTCAGAATCCAGAAGCTTCTTCTTCTTCTTCCCCGACTTGTTCAAACAGGCAACCTCTTTCGGACTCCTCACAGACAGAACCTCTTCCAGTATCCTCTTCTTCTTCTTCTTCTCCTCCAACCTGTCCCGACATCGTAGAGGTAGAATGTCAGACGGGTCCACAAGCTTCAAAAAGTCCCGACATCGTAGAGGTAGAATGTCAGCCGGCTCCACAAGTTCCAACGGGTCCAGAAATCATGGAGGCAGAATCACAGCCGGGTAAACAAGTTCCAACGGGTCCAGAAATCATGGAGGTAGAATCGCAGCCGGGTCCAGACATCCTAGATCCCTCCACTCATCCCAAAGAGACTCCAAGTGTTTCAAGACAGCCTTGTGAGGATCCAGCCCTTCCCGTATGGAATGATTATATGGACTTACAAAATTTAGTGCAACAGGAAGGAGAAGAAAATAATCATACGGATGGGTGGGTCAAAAACTGTTTAGATCATTTAACCTCGAATGAAATTGAACTGTTATGGAATTGCATTTCTGAAATCACATCGGAAATGGGATAAAAACGAAAACAAAAAAAAACTTTTTTTTTAATAACAAATTGGAGGAGGGTCATGATGTCAATTAAAAAAAAATATTATATAGAGTCCAATCTTGGTGGTTCACTTCAGTTTTCCAGCATGAGGTGATCCACGTTTCCCGAAATATGGATCCCATTCCAAGAGAGATTGTGTAGAGCCTTCACTTCAGTTCTTTTTTTTATATATACCAAGAGGAGAGGGCCCCCAAAGGGTTACCCATGTCCAAAGAGAGAAAGTGTAGAGCATTCATTTCAGTTTTTTTTTCAAGTTTAGGGGAGGGAGGTCTCAAAATGACACCCCCTCATTTTCAAAGAGAGATGGTGTAGAGCGTTCATTTCTGTTTTTTTCCAAAGTTAGGGAGTTTTCAAATGGCTACCCATTTCAGAGAAAGAGAGAGAAAATGCGTAGAGCGTTCATTTCAGTTTTCCAAGGTTAGGATGGTGGTGGAGAATCCTCCAAAATGGTTACTCATGTCAAAGAGAGAGAGAGAAAGCGTAGAGCGTCCATTTCAGTTTTCCAACATTAGAAGGTCCCAAAATACCTTCTGAATTCAAAGAGAGATCGTGTAGAGCGTTCATTTCCAGCTCTCCAAGATCAGAAGAAGAGGGTCCGCTTTTCCCAAAAGGGCTTTCCGCATTCAGAGACAGCGAAGTGCAGACTTCAGTTTTCTCCCTCCCCAAGAATAGAGGGTCCCAAAATGGCTTCCCATTTCAAAGAGAGAGGGAGAGGCGTTCATTTCCATTCTCCAAGATAGGGTCGTCTGCTTTTTCCCAAAATGGCTTCCCAATTCAGAGAGAGAGAGAGAGAGAGAGTAAAAGGGTGTGTAGAGCGGTCATGTTCATTCTCCAATATAGGGTCGTCAGCTTTTTCTCAAAATGGCATCTCCCCATTCAAAAAGAGATCGTAACCAATTTTTTCCAGTTTTTTCCAAGATGGGGGACAGAAGAAAACCTAGGATGGAATAACACGACACACAGAGGAAAAGAGAAAAAAACGCCATCTTGTCATTTTCTGATAGGGTACCGGTGTTCGAATACTTTTGTGACCGACTGTACGACAATTTCAAGGCAGACCGTGTACAGACGCTTAGGGCAGATTGGTCTATATGCTCGTAGACCTGTCAGATGCGTTCCACTTACTGCAACTCACTGTCGCTTGCGGTTAGCCTGGAGTAGAGAGCAAGCATTGTGGACACCGCAAGAGTGAGCTTGTGTGATGTTTTCCGACGAGCCCAGGCAGTCTGATTCTCGCCGGAATTTCATATGGAGAGCACCAGGTACCCGTTACCACCAAGAAAACATCATTGAACGACACCGTTACGGTGGTGCAGGAGTGCTCGTTTGGGGTGGAATTATTCTGGGTTCCAGAACTGACCTACATGGTCAAATTCGAACCATGACAAGCCAAATCTATCGGGACGTCATTCTGGAACAACATGTACGTTTAGTTTTGGGCGCCATGGGCGCACAATTTGTGTTTATGGATGACAACGCCCGTCCTCACCGTGCAAACATTGTAAGCGAATGCCTTCAATTGGAGGATATCACCCGTATGGACTGGCCAGAATTCTCACCGGACTTGAATCCAGTAGAGCATATGTGGGACATGCTTGGCCGACGAGTTGCAGTCCGTCAACCTCCTACTACATGTCTACGGGAACTTCGGAGAGCATTGCTTTTTGAGTGGTGTAATATCCCCCAAGATCAGATCGATAATTTGATACTCAGCATGCCTAGGCGTTGTACGGACTGTACTGCATCGTCTTAGAGACATACAATGTATTAACAATCATACCAACCATGTAATATTGTTTTTTTGTAAATAGGTTTTCTTTGTAATTTGCTCCAGGGAGAAAAAATCGCTAATTTTTTTAATAATATCAAACATATAGCATCTTGTTTTGCTCTTTACCTTTCGTTTAATAAATAAGCTTTACAAATAAGTCAAATTTGTTTTGCTTCTAACTCTTCTTTTGCCTGATTTTGCATTATCCTTAATTTATGGACATGAGTGTATTTAGAAGATACCGATACTTATTCCTTCCAGATGCTGGAAGGAAGAGAAAAGATTGATTGCTGAAGACCAGGAAAGGCTCCTGTAAGAAGAGATGGTAAAATTATGTATCTACAGAAATTTGTTCTAATTTTTGAGAAAACAGTTTGTTTTTTGTAAACGGGGCTCTTGAGTTTTAGTTCTGAATGTGGAAACTTTTTCAACAGGGCGTTTCTAGGACCTGCTTCCAAGTTTACCAAATTCTGGCAGCGGCAAATGTAGGGTTTGTATTTATTTAAAATAACATTTATTTTAAGTTTAAACTATCTTTCCTGTCAAGCCTTTACTTTCCCCTGGAATTGCCAATGCCAGAGTATGTAAATTTTAATAGAACGCGCAGAGTATTCAAATTTTTAGCAGAAGTAATTTGAGTTAAATAGAAGGGAAACGAGTTTGTAAGTGTGTTTCCTTGATTCACGAGCGTGAAGGTTTCTAGGTAGAACCGCGCGTTCCGGCCTGTGTTCCTACTTCGGCAGTTAATTGAATCTTTCAATTTCTTATTCAGAAAGTTTGCTGAAACCTCAGCTGTATCTTAGAACGCGGTTAAGTCAGTCACGTTTATAGAGCCTCGTAGGTAGTGACTTCGTTATTTTATATATTTTTAGTTGTACTTTTCTATTTTTATTTAACCGCCGGGTCGGCGTAGTTTGTGAGCGTCAAGTGAACGCATCTGTAACTTCTAAAGTGGAATAAAAAGGGAGTTAAACCCTTCTTAAGAGTTTGTGTAATTTCCAGTTCATAGCAGTCACTACTACTGTTGCGGGCAAGTTGGGGCCACGCAACACCACAAGGTGTAGGAAAAAATACAACACGACCTATCTTAGTAAGCTGGGAAACAAAATGGCCGCTCAAGGGATCGAGGTTTGCGAAGCGAGAAAGAACACAATAGTCTCACTCATCCATCTGAGTTCGATGGGAAAATAAAAGGGTGGCTCATGTCAAATTTGTCTAGATGTAGGACAAAAATACAACGTACATCTGGGGGAGATGGGAAACAAAATGACTGATCAAACGATCCAGGTTTGCGTGCAGAGAAAAAAACCAAACGGTCGTTGCGCCCTATCTTGGCTCGCGTAGAGAGAGAAAGAACACAAAGGTCTCCTCAGAAAGTCTTCATTGGATGAGAAACAAAATAGCTGCACTCACCGTCAAGGTTTGAGAGGAGAAATAAAAGGGTGGTTCTCCATCTATCGAGGATTAAGTGCACGAAAGGATTCGAGTTGAATGAGCTTTCGTGAGACTAGAAAATAGTTTAGCTTATTCGTCAAAAATGTCCCGTTCATTACATCTTACACTTCTTTGACAAATTGCTTCGAAATATGAAAAGAGGAACTGGGAAACAAAATGGCTGCTCAAGCGATCGAGGTATGCGCTCAGAGAGAAAAACGCAAACGGTCGCTACGCCCCGTCTCTGTTCGCGAAGAGAGAAAGAACAAAATCGTCTCACTCATCCATTTTGTTTCGATAGGAAAAACAAAAGGATGGCTCACGTCAAATATGGCTAGGTGTAGGAAAAAGTATAACACGACCTATCTGAGTGAGCTGGGAAACAAAATGTCTGCTTAAGCGATTAAGGTTTAAGAGCAGAGAAAAAAACAAACGGTCGCTACACCCCATCTTGGCTCGCGAAGAGAGAAAGAGAGTACAAAATCGTCTCACTCATCTATCTTAGTTAGATGGGAAAACAAAAGGATGGCTCATGTCAAATTCGGCTAGCTGTCGGAAAAAATATAACACGACCTATCTGAGTGAGCTGAGAAACAAAATGGTTATTCAAATGAACCAGGTTTAAGAGCAGAGGAAAAAAACAAACGGTCGCTACGCCAAATCTTGGCTCGTGAAGAGAGAAAGAACACGACGGTCTCTTCAGAAAGTCCTCATTGTTTGAGAAACAAAATAGCTGCTCCCAACATCAGAATTTGAGATGAGAAATAAAAGGGTGGTTCTCAAACTATCGAGGTTTAAGAGCACGAAAGGGTTCGAGTTGAATGCGCTTTCGTGAGACTAGAAAAATAGTTTAGCTTGTAGGGTTTATATTTATTTTAACTAACATTTATTTTAATTTTAAGATATCTTTCAAGCCTTACTTTTCCCTAGAATTGCCAATGCCAGAGTATGTAAATTTTAGTAGAACGAGCAAAGTATTCAAATGTTAAGCAGAAGTAATTTGAGTTAAATAGAAGGAAAACGAGTTCGAATGTGTGCTTTCTTGTTTCACGAGCGTGAAGGTGGCTAGGGAGAAATTGAAGAACCGCGCGTTTCGGCCTGTGTGCTTGCCTCGGCAGATAGTTGAATCTTTCAACTTAATATTCAGAAGTTTGCTGAAATATCTGTATCTTAGAACGCGGTTAGGTTAGTTACGTTTAGAGAGCCTCGTAGGTAGTAACTTGTTATTTTTCATTTTTAGTTTCTTATTTTTATTTTACCGCCGGGTCGGCGTAGTTTGTGAGCGTCAAGTGCACGCATCTGTAACTTCTAAAGTAGAATAAAAAGGGAGTTAAACCCTTCTTAAGAGTTTTGTGTACTTTCCAGTTCATAGCAGTCACTATTATTGTTGCGTGTAGGTTGGGGCCGCGCAACACCACAAGCTTATTCGTCAAAATGTCCCGTTCATTACATCTTACACTTCTTTGACAAAATGCTTCGAAATATGAAAAAAAAATTATCCAGCTCGTGTAAAGTTCAGAAATGCCGAAACATTTCCAAAGAATTCCTTTTCTTGAGAAAGCATATCCTGTGTCCAGATGAGGTAGAGGTAGAGAGAGAAAGCATATTGCATCTTCGAGAGCCAGCACTGTTCTGAACAGAAACGTGGAATATTTTTATAGATAAGCGAGGAAGTGAAAGTGAAAGTAAAAAAACCAAATCGTCTTGGCTGTCGAGTGAGAAAGAATTCTCAGAGCTCAGAAAAAATTTCTGAGCGGCTGAGTTGTTAAAAAAAATTTTGTTAATTTTTATTATGTCTTTAGACAAAATAAAAATTAACGATCTCCCCCCTTTGTCTGGGAATGATGACTCACCTTTCTAAAAATAGACCATAGCTCATTGTTTTTCTTGGAATTCTATTTTTTAGAAAGGATGAGTCATGATCTATTTTTAGGAAGGGTGAGACATCATCCTAAGCAAAAAGGGTATGTAGTTAATTTTATTATGTCTAAACACATAATAAAAATTAACAAAACTTTTTTTTTAAAAGCGACTCAGAATTTTTTCTAAGCTCTGAAAATTTTTTCCCAGCCAATCCGATTTCGTTTATTGACTCTCACTTTCAATTCCTCACTTATCTATAAAAACATTCCGCGTTTCAGTGCAGATCCGTGCTGGCTGTTGAAGAGGCAACACATCTGTCTCTCTACTCAATCTGGATCCAGGATGCTTTTCAGAGGAAATTCTTTTTAGGAATTGTTTACAACTTCTGAACCTTAGATGAGTTGGATGTCAATTGCTCGCTTATTTATAAAAGCATTCCGCGTTTCAATGCAGATCCGTGCTGGCTGTTGAAAAGACGACACGTCTCTACTCAATTTGGACCCATGATATTTTTTAAGAGGAAATTCTTTTAGGAATTGTTGACAACTTCTGAACTTTTGATGAGTTGGATGTTTCTTTTCGTATTTCGAAGCACTTTGTCAAAGAAGGAGATTCCAATAGCATTGTTTAAGGATGTCGTCTATTGAAATTGAAAAACAAAAAAAGGAAATATCATTTGCATCCTGAGAGTTTTAAGATGAGAATGCTTTTCCGAAATCTATTCCTGTTTTCATCTGGATAGACATGGTCTTCATGAAAGGTAAGTCTTTTACAGATATTTTTACTTAAACTATTCTTTTAAACATTGTCTAGTAGAGCAATGTAAAATGTAATAGATGTATAAAAAAACAATTTTTTGTTCCTAATGTTAATGTCATACCGGGCATAATTCATATGTTTCACTATACTCTTTAGATCTGATTCTCCCTTCTTAAATAGGAGTGTAGAAAATATCTGTATGTCGAGAGAGTTGAAAGGAATTCCCCGGGCCCCCATTAAACGCTTGATTATTTTAAAAAACTTATGTATGATATTTAGTTTGTTCTCTTTTGGATATCTTTTCCAACATATCGTGGGGCAAAAGGATTTCTGTTCAGCTGCCTCCCCCCCTCTTTACGCTGTGATTTCAAAACTGTCCTCTTAAAGACCTTCACGGATCAGAAACGAGATTCTAAAGCAAAATGCTTCTATTGATTACCTATTTCTAAAGTATCCCAGAGACATTTTTTAGATTGGTTTTTATTTTCTGAGCTCAGAGGGAAAAAAATCTCTCACAGATAATTTATTCTTTTTGAACTCCCTAAAATAGGTCTCAAGCGAAACGGTCTGGACTCAAATCCTTTCCGTTTTATAGGTCCCTCCGTTTAGGCTGACCATTGAGGTGTGAAGGGGGTGGGGCAATTTGTGATATTTATTTCCATTTCCACGACAGACAACACTCTTGTGATTTAGAGAGGTATGAGAGACGAGCTAGAGGATTTTTGTTTCGTTAACATTGTGAAAGGAATCGAGTCGGCTGGGAAAAATTTATCAGAGCTCAGAAAAAAATTCTGAATCAATCCCGAGAGCTGACATTGCTCTAGGTTAAAAATGCTTTTAGAAATCTATTCCCGCTTTCGTCTGGATAGAAATGATTTTCACGAAAGGCATATCCCATTTTTCATTTCTCAAGTCGCTGTGTAAAGTATGCTTCTAAACATTTCCGAGTGAAATATTGTCAGATTTTCTGTTTCTAGAGTGAAACTGTATTAAAATGTTTTTAGTTTCTAATGTTGTTACCATACCAGACATAACTCATGTGTTTTTTGCTATACGTTTTAGATGAGACTGCTCTCAAATATGAGTTGAAACTGTTATCTATTCAGGTAGGAATTAACCCTCCCTCTTTGAACACTCGAGAAAGATCATGTTGAGAGATCTTGTTCTAGTTTTCAAATCACCCTGGTATGGCTAAAGCGAAACTCGGAAGGCTGTCAATAAAAAACATTTTTCAGATTTGCTTTCAAAAGCTACGCAAAAAAAGCTACGGGGATTCAAAAGAGCTATGACAATTTCCCAGAAGGGTGGGAATAGGTATCCAGGTGAGTCCACAGCACGAACTGCAGGGAAGTGAAACGGGAAAGGCTTCCATAGATAAAAGAGAGTCCATTCTTAAAAATAGAGGGATGTCTCGTCGATCAAGTTGGCTGGGGAAATAATTTTTTTCTAACAGTTGCGAGAAAATGTTCCCATACCTTCATAGAAGCTATTTCTAGGAGGGAGTGAAATGAAACGGGAAAAGTGTAGAAGGAATCTCTCTTGATACCAATTCTTTCCAGATCAGGGAAACACGTGTCCCGGTGGGTCCACAGCAGGGACTGAACTTCAGCTAAACGCAGAATGCTTCATTCAATAATGGAAAGTCTATTCTTAAAAAAAAATAGGATGATGCCTCGTCGATCGAGTCGGCTGCTAAAAATTTCTCACAGCTCAGAAGAAAATTCTGAGTCAGTCCCGAGAGCTGACATTGCTTTAGGTTGAAAATGCTTTTTGGAAATCTATTCTCGCTTTCGTCTGAATAGAAATAATTTTCATGAAAGGCATGTCCTATTTTCATTTCTCAAGTCGTTGTTTAAAGTATGCTTCTAAACATTTCCGAGTGAAATATTGTCAAATTTTCTGTTTCTAGAGTGAAACTGTATTAAAAATGTTTTTAGTTCCTAATGTTGTTATCATATGACCCCCTCTCTTTGAACACTTGAGAAAGATCGTGTTGAGAAATCTTGTTCTACTTTTCTCAGATCACTAATAGATATATAGCTAAAGCATAACTGGTATAGCTAAGCTGGTATAGCTAAAGCAAAACTCGGAAGGCTGTCAACAAAATCATTTTTCAGATTTGCTTTCGAAAGCTACGCAAAAAAAGCTACGAGAATCCAAAAGAGCTATGGGAATTTCCAGAAGGGGAGGGGCAGAAAATAGATATCCAGGTGAGTCCACAGCACGCACTGCACGGAAGGGAAACGGGAAAGACTTCATTAGATCAGAGAGTCCATTCTTCAAAAATAGAGGGATGTCTCATCGATCGAGTCGGCTGGGGAAAAAAACATTTCTAACAGCTGAGAAAAATGTTCCCATACCTTCATAATGGATCTTTCCAGGAAAGAGCAGTGTGTATCCAGGTCGAATCCTCAGCACAGACTGACTGGAAGTCAAAACGCGAGTAGTTTAAATAGATAAGTGTGAATTCTTTCTAGAAACAATTTTGTATTGTCTTGTTTTGATTTTCGAGTCCAGGGGGAGAACTCTCAGAGCTCTGGAAAAAATTTTTGAGCGGCTGAGTTGTTAAAAAAACTTTTTGTTAATTTTTATGATGTCTTTAGACATCATAAAAATTAATACCCTTTTTGTTTAGGATGATGTCTCACTCTTTCTAAAAATAGAATTCCTAGAAAAACAATGAGCTACGGTCTATTTTTGGAAAGGGTGAGTCATGATCTATTTTTAGAAAGAGTGAGACATCATCCTAAACAAAAAGGGTATGTAGTTAATTTTTATGATGTCTACAGACATCATAAAAATTAACAAAATTTTTTTTTTAACAACTCAGCCACTCAGAAATTTTTTCCAGAGCTGTGAGATTTCTTCCCTTCGACTCGAAAATCAAAACAAGACAAAGTCAAATTGTTTCTAGAAGGAACTCTCGCTTATATATTTAAAGCACTGGCATTTCAGCTTTCAGATGAGTCTGTGCTGTGCACTCAACGTGGATACACGCTACTCTCTCCTGGGAAAAAAGCTTCTGTGGAGGTATGGAAACATTGCTTCTTCTTGGGAGGTGTTTTCATTGGACGGATGGCTCTCTTTCTCTACCCGAATCTGGAACCCATGATGTTTTTTTTTTCAAGACGAATTCTCTGAGAATTTCTTACCATTTCGGAACCTTAGAGATCAGCTGGATGTTTCTTTTTCGTATTTCGAAGCTATTTATTGATCAAAGAAGGAGATTCCAAAGAAATGACTTACCAATTTTGAAAATGTTACCCTTTGAATATTTGGGGGGGGACTCTATCCTTTGAGTCGATACTAGAACGCCCTGAGTGCGGACTTCACTCAAGTGATTTTCGTTCGGCAGATCTCATTTTCCTCCGTTTGACAGCTACGAGTCCAAATTTACAATTCGCTTATACTGTAAGGATCCTAAGTTTAACTAACGTTTGTTTTATTTTAAATCTTTACTATCACTTCTTATTTTCTACTTCCGGCCAGAATTAAAAGCTTTAACTTATTTATGCAAATTTGTCTTGCTAACGCCAAGTACTTAAGTTGTGGCTTTTTGCCAAGCAAGAGAGAGGAAGGAGTTATTAGAAGCAGGCCGCTTGCCATAGTAGTTTTACTCGGTTGCTGGTTGCCTTCAACGCCAGAGGTTTAGTCCTCTTGATAAATTCAAACGTATCGTAGTTTTAGCAGCTCTCTGTACTACATACGGCTTTTTGTTAATTAACGGCCAATCTTAAAGTAGGCACTTGTATATTAATCCAAAGTTAGTTTAGTTAGAGTTTTAGTTAATATTTTTATATTCTTACGTTCAGACCACAAGTGGTTGGTCTCTGTATTCCGAAATCCGGAAATCTCTGTAAAGATAGAAAAATAAAGGGTTTCGTATACCCTTCCTGTGTGTATTGTCTACTTCACAAATTATTGAACATAGCTTGAGTAAGCTCCCTGTTCCGAGTCAGGACAGTTCATGTTTCCAAAGCAAGTAAAGAGGAATACCAGTCCTGATAGTGGCGCCCGACGAAGAAGAATAACCATGGCCGAGTTTCAAGAAGAACCTGTGGTGCCTGCAGAAGCGGCTCAGAATCCAAAAATGCCAGCTGCCGCCCTGGAAGGATTCGGGTACATCGTAGACCATGCGCGCATCGATGAAACCAGAAGCAACATTTAATGGAAACTCACCGGTAACCAGTTTCTTGGAAAAATTGGATGACCACTTCATGCTGTATCCAGTCCATGAGTTCCAGAAAGTCACCTTAGCTACCAGCGCTTTGAGGGGCCAAGCGCTTAATTGGTTCAAATGTATAGGCAGAAGCCTCTTGGGTCAAGCGGAAAGTCCCACCTATACTTACGAAAATTTTAAGCCTGCCTTAGTAAAAGCCTTCCCTGTCGTAAGAGATCGTGCAAGATTAGAAACGGAACTCTTCAGCATATATCAGCAAAGAATCGAAAATCTTTCCACCTTTATTTTAAGAAAAATTCACGTCTTTAAACTCTTGTATGGAAACCGTCCGGATCCTGAGATAATCCAAGTGATTTTGCCGAGGTTACTTCGCCAAGTACAAGACTTTATTGAATTAAGGAATCCGACTACACTGGAAAAGTTATTTGAGCTAGCAATCTAGTTTGAAAGTAGAAGAACGGCGGACTTGAAAGAAGACGCCAGTATGAGCAACGAAGCCAATTTGGTGCGCCAAGACCACAGCAAAGGCAAGAACACGGCTACGGAAGCAAATCGAATCAGTGGGCAAGGAAACCCGAGTATCCAAAAACAACCGGCGAACGTCGACAGTTCAATAGTAAGCCAGAAAAAAGTCTGAAGGTCAGCGGAAAAGAAGGAAGGCATGGAAAGGAAGAAACAAAATTTAAACTAAAACGGATTTCTGCTGACGGGAGGGTGCGGAAATCGGAAAGCCAAGAAAACCCCTCTTCCTTCAAGTTAAATACAGTTATGGTGAAAAATTTGACTCTTCCAAAGATTGAAGTTTTGGTGAATAACATCCCTGCCACCGCACTCCTGGATACAGGCGCGCAGTGTTCCTGTGGGGCAGAAGATTTTTTTAGGAAGTATTTCCGTAGATACCGCATATATAATTCGGATAATACGACAGTGTTAGCTGCGCAGGGAGAAAGATGCAAGTGCATAGGTAAATTACCATTATATATTCGTATCAAGGACGAGCAAGTAAAGATCATGTTTTTTATCGTAAAAAATTTACAAGCATATGTCATTTTAGGGATAGATTTTTCTTTCAGAGGCAGAAGCAACGCTGGATTTTAACAAAGCATCCCTTAAGCTGACGATGAAACCAGTTCGAGAAGAAAAAGAGAACCACCGACGTTAAACCTCGACCACCTGCCTAAGGAAGAGCAACAAAAAATTCGACAAGCGGTAAGTGAATTTGCTTCGTTATTTAGTGATATTCCCGGATTTACTCAAGTTACTAACCATAGTATCGACACCGGAGATTCACTGCCAGTTCACCACAAACCATATCGATATGATAAGAATAAAGAAAAAATTATAGAGTGGCACATTCGAGATATGTTACGTAAAAAGATCATAACGCCCATCTCAAGTAGTTATGCTAGCCCGGTTGTGTTATGTAAGAAAAATAATGACTATCCGGTAACACATCCGAAAAGGAGGCGTTTTGCAATTGACTATCGTAAATTAAACTCCATGACTAAATATCCGGTATATCCGTTACCTATTATTGAAGAAATTCTAAGGAACATAACTTCTACCAAATATATGACTACTTTAGACTTAACGACTGGTTATTTTCAAATAGGGGTTAAACCGGAAGATGTGCCTAAGACTGCTTTTATAACCAAGTCTGGCACTTATGCACTCTTACGTATGCCGTTTGGCCTTTCAGGGGAACCGGCAACATTTCAGCGATGTATGGACATTGATCTAAGGCCTGTTCTTGGAAAGACCACATTTACCTATTTAGACGATATCATTATTACTAGTCATAATCTGGACCAACACGTACAGGATTTAAGACAGGTGTTTTCATTATTAAATGAGGGCGGTCTAAAAGTTAATGTCGAAAAGTGCAAATTTGCAGCCCCTGAATTAAAATACTTAGGTTACAAAATATCTCAGAAAGGAATCGAGACGAACGAATCAAAAATAATCGCTGTGCAAAAGTATCCGCCGCCAAATACGGAGAAGAAGCTCTCTTCTTTTCTAGGACTTTGTTCATATTATAGGTCCTTTATAAAAGATTTTGCAGCTATTGCTGAACCATTGTTAAAATTAAAAAGGAAAAAGGCAAGATTCTCGTGGACGGCCGAAGCCAATAGTGCTTTCGAAAAATTAAAGCAAGCATTAATTCAAGCCCCTGTTTTGAAATTTCCTGAAAATGATGAGAAATTAAGATTATATTCAGAAAATGAAGATTAAATTTCAGCAGATGCTTCGGATTATGCGATAGGAGCGGTACTTTCGCAAAATCAGCAGCCCGTGGGATTTTTTAGTAGAACTTTAAATCAAACACAAAGAAATTATTCCGCGACTGAGAGAGAGGCACTTGCAGTTCTGTTAGCAGTGCAAAAGTTCCGAGTCTATTTTGGAAGGGCGCCAATAACAGTGTATTCTGATCATGCGGCGGTAACTAGATTGTACTCAAGGAAAAACTTATCCCCAAGATTAATAAGATGGGCACTCAAGTTACAAGAATATAATCTGGTAATTAAGCACATCTCCGGAAAGGAAAATATCGTAGCAGATGCCCTATCCAGAATAAAAATAGATGAAGAAGGTAATACTGTAAAGGTGGCAATGCTCACAGCATGTACGATACATTCCCGAGAAACTGTAATAACCGAACTGGGTAAGGATCCTGAATTTAAAAATATTTGTGATTATTTAAAGGATCCTGAAAATTTTAGCCACCAAGATATTGTGGCGATAAGAAATAGGGCGGCCCATTACGAACTAATAGATGGTCTATTATTTTATACAAAAACTACGAATTCCAACAACGAATTTCGACCTGTTATCCCAGCTAGTCTTAGATTAAATATACTGCAGGAGTTACACGACTCCCCTTTAGCTTCTCATGCTGGTATTCGAAAAACCATCCAACGCGTACGCGAAGCAGTTTATTTTCCTGAGCTGCAAAAGTTAACAAGGGCGTATGTCCAGTCCTGCCCAACATTTCAAGCAGTTAATTATATTAATTTCCGCCCGGCCAGGTTTCTAAATAGCATTAAATCCGAATTTCCAAATGAAATAATTGGCATCGATTTATTGGGTCCTTTCCCAAAAAGTCAGTTAAATAAAAGTCGGTATCTCCTTGTTATGGTTGATCATTTTAGTAAGTGGACCGAAATTGTTCCCTTAAAACGAGCCTCCGCGAAATTAGTTACTGTTTCTATTTTAAATAAATATATTTTAAAATACGGGGCGCCCCTAAAAGTTATATCGGATAATGGTCCTCAATTTGTAAGTAATATATTTGAAGACATGTGCCAAAAACTGGGCATACGTCATTTAAAAATGGTCCCGTATCGGCCGCAATCAAATATAGCGGAACGGGTCAATAGAAATATAGTGAAAATTATCCGTAGTTACGTTAAAAATTTTCATAAAAGCTGGGATAACTATGTCAATAAATTTACTTTCGCCCTTAGGACCGCAAAACATGATACGACGGGCAAAACTCCTGCTGAGTTATTTTTAGGCAGAAAGATTATAACGCCGTTAGATAAATCATTTTATGTTCAACAAAGAGCCCCAGAATTTAAAATGGGCGATATAGAAAAGTTAATTAAAGAAGCAAAAAAGAACACTGAAGTAGCACAAAGAAAACAGAAGCTCTATTACGATATGAAACGACGGGGAGTAACATATAAAGTAGGGGATGAAGTGTTAAAAATTAAGGATTCACTTTCTTCAGCGCCAGAAGATAAAACTGCCAAATTTTATCCACGATTTGAAGAACCATATGTCATAGAAAAAATAACTCAGGCTGTAGTGGTTTTAAAAGCCAGGAATGGTGATACCTGCATCGCAAACGTTGACCAGATAAAACCATTTTATAATCGTAATAAAATGCCAATATTTCGAGATCTTTTGCAGGATCCGGCACGGCAGGCACAAGCTCCAGAGGTGGAACAACGACAATCACAAGGGCAAGCCATTAGGAGGCAGGAGCAATTGAAAAGAAAGTTCCCCCGTTGGAAAACTGAAGGTAACAAGAAAAAGAAGCCGTTCCACCGACCAGAAAAGAGAGGGCACGACCATCCCCAGAATGAAGAAGGGAGAAGTACGACGAATGCAAAGAGAGCCAGGAGAAATGACGCCAACTATAACCCGGCTCCAAAACGGAAGATCTACCCATCGGATAGGAGTCTACGCAGCAAATGTCGACGAATGGATGAAGGAACACCAGCTGCGGAGGCAAAGGAACAAGAAAAATTTGAACAACCAGCAACGAGATCCAGGCAAAAACGAGAGACAGTTGTCCCGGTTCCGCCAAGACCAGCTGCCATCAAACGGCCGAGACCACAGGCAGAGGCTAGAAGGAAGGTCTTCAAGGGTGACCGAACTGGAAGGAAAAGAAAGCTCATGGAGGAAGGAACCGAAGGGCGAAACCGCACAAGACGGAAGATCAACCAGATTGTAGTCTTCGCCACTTTCCAAGCCTGGGCAGAAAAAAGGATGTCTGAATATCACAAAGATAAGTAAAACTTTATGTTACTTTGAAACCTTAAGTTAATTTTTCATTCTTACTGCAAGTGGCAGAATTCAAGAAGTCTTACCTCATATGAGGCCTACCTTTTATCGCCAAAAAGGCGAGAAATGAGTTGTTACCTATTTTGGTATTATGTTTTTCAATTACTCGCGAGTAAAACTAAAATTAATGTATAATAGGAATGTGTAAATACTTGAATATTGTAAAAGCATTGATAATCTTTGAGAAAGGTACCTTAAGAAAATTGTAAAAATTATTGTATAAAATTTTATTTAAAAGATTCTGGCAAGAAAGAAGTTTTAGTCTGAAAGACTTTTGAAATGTAGTATTTCAATGTAGAAGAATTGGCACTTGCTTGGAAAAGAATAGAAGTTAGCAATGTACTACTAATGTATGTTTTAAAATGCGTAAAATTAACGGCATGTTAATATGTCCTTATATACAATGTGAACTGTTATTTTAAAAGTTAAGAAATACTGTGATATGTTAAAAGTGAAAATATTAGAGTAATGCCAAAAATTTTTACTTATTCGTGTGACTAAAATTATTGTGAATATGTGTTAAAGGTTGAATGAATGTAGTTAGGCTTCTCACGCTACACTTCAGAGTTAGCCACTTTTCAGAATAGTACCTCAGGGTTTAGAGATGAATATAAGGTGTGTTCTGAGGTCTGGTTATGTTGAATTTTAACACGTTAGTGTTTTGATTGCAGGCGGTAGTGTTGAACACTTGTACATAGACACGCTCGTGTTTGGTGTTTTCCTTTAAAACACATGTCAGAGAGCACGAGGAGATAATTAAATAACGTCATGAATGAAATAAGAATGTTAAAAGAGAAATATAAGTATTCATGTTACTTGCCATTTAATTGTGTAACATTTCATTAAACTAGTTTTCCTTCCACATCTCTGGAAGGAACCAGATTTCAACTAAGAAACTCCTGTTTATAGATACAGTACAGATGAAAAATCTTGTCCATGGAGTTGATAATGTAAAAACGACTTTTTTTAAATTTCTAGTTTCTATTGAGAAATGTTTGTAAAAGATTGGCCTTGCGTTAGATTCTAGAGCTAAAAGTTTTCAACAAGGTCGTTTTAGACCTCAGTTTCTATCTTAGTTGCATGGGACCTAATTAACTCTGGCGGGAAGTATGTAAGAATCCTAAGTTTTACTAACGTTTATTTTATTTTAAATCTTTACTATCACTTCTTATTTTCTACTTCCGGCCAGAATTAAAAGCTTTAACTTATTTACGCAAATTTGTCTTGTAACGCCAAGTACTTAAGTTGTGGCTTTTTGCCAAGCAAGAGAGAGGAAGGAGTTATTAGAAGCAGGCCGCTTGCCATAGTAGTTTTACTCGTTTGCTGGTTGCCTTCAAGGCCAGAGGTTTAGTCCTCTTGATAATTTTAAACGTATCGTAGTTTTAGTAGCTCTCTGTACTACATACTGCTTTTTGTTAATTAACGGCCTATCTTAAAGTAGGCACTTGTATATTAATCCAAAGTTAGTTTAGTTAGTTTTAGTTAATATTTTTATATTCTTACGTTCAGACCACAAGTGGTTGGTCTCTGTATTCCGAAGTCCGGAAATCTCTGTAAAGATAGAAAAATAAAGGGTTTCGTATACCCTTCCTGTGTGTATTGTCTACTTCACAAATTATTGAACATAGCTTGAGTAAGCTCCCTGTTCCGAGTCAGGACAGTTCATGTTTCCAAAGCAAGTAAAGAGGAATACCAGTCCTGATAATACAGCTACGAGGAAATTGGGCAATGTTGATCTGAAGCGGAATGTCTGCATATATCACGCTGAGAGACCTATTTCTAAAGGATCTCAGAGAAAAATTCAAACGTGTCGTCTAAAGCAGGCTCATGTTGAGAGATGAGAGATCGAACAACAGCTCTCCATTGTGTTCACTGGGCGACCCGTTATTCACCCGTAGACAAACAGGATTGCTCTAAACTTTATCCTACATCAAAGGTGTTGTTTGAAATGAATAGGACAAACAAATCGTCATAACTATGAAATGAAACACAAAACCGGTGGATACTTTCTAGAATAAGAACACTTGTACCCCGCTGGGTCTACAGCATGGACTCAACGCAAACGAAACGGGAAAGGCTTCCAGAGATATCAGAGAATCCATTCTTAAAAATCGGGTGATGTCTTGTCGATCGAGTCGGTTGGAAAAAAACATTTCTAAAAGCTGAGAAATATGTTAGCATGCCTTTACAGAATCTCTTTCTAGGAGGGAGAAGTGTGTATTCAGGTCGAATCCACAGCACAGACTGATTGGAAGTCGAAACACGAGTGGTTTAAATAGATAAGTGTGAATTCTTTCTAGAAATAATTTTGTATGTCTTGCCAATCGAAAATCGAGTCGGCTGCGAAAAAATTTCTGAGGGCTGTAAAATAATTTTCTTTGGCTCAGATTAAAAAAAAAAAACTTTTTTTAATTTTATGATGTCTTTAGACATCATAAAATTAACAACATACCCTTTTTGTTTAGGATGATGTCTCACTCTTTCTAAAAATAGATCATGACTCATCCTTTCTAAAAATAGAATTCCAAGAAAAACATGAGCTATGGTCTATTTTTAGAAAGGTGAGTCATCATTCCCAGACAAAAGGGGGGAGATCGTTAATTTTTATTATGTCTAAAGACATAATAAAAATTAACAAAAAGTTTTTTTTAACAACTCAGCCGCTCAGAAATTTTTTCTGATCTCTGAGATGTCTTTCCCACTCGACAGCCAAGACGATTTGGTTTTTTTACTTTCACTTTCACTTCCTCGCTTATCTATAAAAATATTACACGTTTCTGTTCAGAACAGTGCTGGCTCTCGAAGATGCACTATGCTTTCTCTCTCTACCTCTACCTCATCTGGACACAGGATATGCTTTCTCAAGAAAAGGAATTCTTCGGGAATGTTTCGCCATTTCTGAACTCTATACGAGCTGGATATTTTCATTTTCATATTTCAAAGCAATTTGTCAAAGAAGTATAAGATGTAATGAACGGGACATTTTGACGAATAATCTAAACTATTTTTCTATTCTCACGAAAGCTCATTCAACTCGAACCCTTTCGTGCTGTTAAACCTCGATAGTTTGAGAACCATCCTTTTATTTCTCATCTCGAACCCTGATGGTGGGAGCAGCTATTTTGTTTCTCATCCAATGAGGACTTTCTGAAGAGACCGTCGTGTTCTTTCTCTCTTCACGAGCCAAGATGGGGCGTAGCGAGCGTTTGTTTTTTCCTCTGCTCTTAAACCTGGATCAGTTGAGTAGCCATTTTGTTTCCCAGCTCACTCAGATAGGTCGTGTTATATTTTTTCCGACACCTAACCGCATTTGACATGAGCCATCCTTTTGTTTTCCCACGCAACTAAGGTAGATGAGTGAGACGATTTTGTTCTCTCTTTCTCTCTTCGCGAGCCAAGATGGGGTGTAGCGACCGTTTTTTCTTCTGCTGTTAAACCTTAATCGCTTGAGCAGCCATTTTGTTTCCCAGCTCACTCAGATAGGTCGTGTGATATTTTTTCCTACACCTAGCCAAATTTGACGTGAGCCATCCTTTTGTTTTTCCTATCGAAACAAAATGGATGAGTGAGACGATTTTGTTCTTTCTCTCTTCGCGAACCGAGACGGGGCGTAGCGACCGTTTGCGTTTTTCTCTCTGAGCGCATACCTCGATCGCTTAAGCAGCCATTTTGTTTCCCAGTTCTTCTTTTCATATTTCGAAGCAATTTGTCAAAGAAGTGTAAGATGTAATGAACAGGACATTTTTGACGAATAAGCTAAACTATTTTCTAGTCTCACGAAAGCTCATTCAACTCGAATCCTTTCGTGCACTTAATCCTCGATAGATGGAGAACCACCCTTTTATTTCTCATCTCAAACCTTGATGGTGGGAGCAGCTATTTTTTTTCTCATCCAATGAGGACTTTCTGAAGAGACCGTCGTGTTCTTTCTCTCTTTACGAGCCAAGATAGGGCGCAACGACCGTTTGGTTTTTTTCTCTGCACGCAAACCTGGATCGTTTGATGAGTGATTTTGTTTCCCATCTCCCCCAGATAGGTCATGTTGTATTTTTTCCTACGCCTAGACAAATTTGACTTGAGCCACCCTTTTATTTTCCCATCGAACTAAGATGGATGAGTGAGACCATTGTGTTCTTTCTCTCTTCGCGAACTTCGATCACTTGAGCAGCCATTTTGTTTCCCAGCTCACTCAGATAGGTGGTGTTGTATTTTTTCCTACACCTAGCCAAATTTGAAGTGAGCCATCCTTTTGTTTTCTCATCCAACTAAGATGGATGAGTAAAACTATTGTGTTCTTTCTCTCTTCACGAGCCAAGATGGGGAGTAGCGACCGTTTGTGTTTTTCCTCTGCTCTTAAATCTTGATCACTTGAGCAGCCATTTTGTTTCCCAGCTCACTTAGATAGGTCGTATTGTATTTTTTCCGACACCTAGCCGAATTTGACATAAACCATCCTTTTGTTTTTCCCATCCATCTGAGATAGACTCTTGAAACCCTTTTTTTTCGCTCTTCGCGAACCAAGTCGGGCCGCAGCTACCGTTCGCGTTTTTCTCTGCTCGTAAACCTGGATCGCTTGAGCAGTTATGTTGTTTCCCAGCTCACCCAGATAGCTCGTGGCTTTTTTTCTCTCGACACCTAGCCAGGATGGACGTCAGCCATCCTTTGGTGTTCTGATCGAACCAAGATTGACACGAGCCACCAGTTTGTTTCTCAAGGTAAAAGTAAATTTTCTGAATAGGTACCGGTGTTCAAATTCTTTCCTATTCAGAAAATTAACTTAAACGCCTGAATGAATTCTGCCGTGATCGAAATTTAGAAATCCCGGAACAATTTGGCTTTCGGCCTGAACACTCCACGGTACGCGTATTTCCAAACCCTACCCCACTTTTCGAATTTTTGACGTCACCAAAATATCGACTAGTTTCACCTGGCAAGACGGCGTACCCCACTTTTGACTACTACGGCGCGTTTTCGAAAGAATTGTGGTCTTGATTAGTATGTTTAGGTGCTAATTGTGAGATTTTCGCAATTTAAATTATTATGAGTGGAAATTTAAGCAAAATCTTTAGTGACTGGTTATTGTTTATTGCCGTAGTGTACTTGACGAAAGAGGAGAATAATTCACTGCTGATGCATTAACAGTATGAAAAATTTGGAAGACTCGGCAATAAATGTGATGCATTCATCGCAAAATTCAGCGAAGCCAGTAAAACAAACGAGTGTTCGCAAAACTTATCCACATCTGAAGTCTACAAAAATTGTATGTGTGCCAACACAGATATTTTAATAAATAAATAATAAAAAAAAAAAACTTTAGATCAAGGAATAAGAAAGAATTGCAGTGCCTCTGTGTGCTTAAAAACTACGAAGCATTCTGCAGACTTTTATGCCAAAATTAAGGTTGACAAATAGATTAATAAATTTTAATGTTTCTTTCAGTGTATATATTTCGAAAGTATTAAAATAACTTGGACAGTTGTTTAATTGTTTAAAACAGCAATAAAATTCATTTATAAAGATATACAAGGAACTTCATAATTATCACAATATTTCATTGCTTTGGTGAAAAACTAAAATTACCTAACTTTTATAACATTAAGTATCTTCGTAACTGTAGTATTATGCTCTGTTTTATAACTTTATTCATTTGTTATACATTAAAATATTTTCTGTTTTATTTACTAAATGTGTAATCAATTATCAGGATAACTAAATGTGTTAAGAATTTCCATACATGCTTGTGCAGTGTGATTGCATGTTTGTGCAATGAACTTTGATTTTCATGAACGAAAGGAATACAGTCTCCAAATAAGTACTTTTTCGTTTTCCAGTTTATGTGTTTAGCTGTA
The DNA here is from genome assembly GCF_044657685.1 of Stegodyphus dumicola. Taxonomy (NCBI): domain Eukaryota; kingdom Metazoa; phylum Arthropoda; class Arachnida; order Araneae; family Eresidae; genus Stegodyphus; species Stegodyphus dumicola. The sequence goes on from NC_140781.1 coordinate 174,844,289, forward strand.
AAAGTAAATTCACTTCAAGTATGTGTCTGTGCAATTTTGACGATGTAAATACTGAACTGATTGTACAGTAAAACTCAACTAAAAAAATATCCGGAAAGCTCTTGAAATTTTGGATAGTCAAGCATATAAAAAATAAAATAGTGTAATAAGTGAATGGAAGAATAAACTACTAGTCTAAAATCATAAAAACAGTTCATCTTATTTGTATCAACTTGACTATCAAAAGCCAATATTTAATATTATGCACGATTTTGAAAAAAATGTATGCTGCTGATCTTTGGAATATGATAACAAGTGATTTTTATAATGGTTGTTATGTGGATTAAGACTGCAAGTTGAGACTTTAAATATGAACAATAGTAATCTAAAGATTTGAAGTAGTAATTTTATATCCAACAATCTCTGCCAAATAACTTCCATATTTTAAGTAATTAAAATATATATTTTTAACCACTTGTTATTAATTTTATAAAGTACGTTCTATAATTTAAATTTTATTTACTTTCATCTATTTTTAATGTTTGCCATTATAAATTTCATACTATGTACTTTTTTAAGATTTCATAGTTGCTAATTAAACTTCCTTTACAATTTATTTAGTTATTTTATACATACATTTATATTTTATGTAAGAAAGGGATGTGCAATAGATATACAGTGAAAATCATTTAACACAAAACTGAAGGGACTGAAATATTTTTTCGTGTTAAAGAATATTAAAAAAAAAAAAAAAAAAAAAAAAAAAAAAAAAAAAAACATATATTCAACAAAATTAAGCTTATTAAAGTACATTTTATTTACATATATATGTATATATGCATGTATTTAATAAAACAATGAAACAAAAACACCCACAAGAACTTCATGGAATTTAATACAAAATTTTCATGTTTTTTAAAAACAAAACATTTATTGAGTTTTGGGAAAATAATCTGATATTTTTCTTTCCATTGTCTTTTTTAGCATCAAATTGTTCAATGTCGAACATTTTGTTATTCATTTCACCATTGGAATGTGCGTCTAAATAACTATCCATACTTTTTATGATATTCCTCATTTCGGATGATGTGGGAACAGGAACTGCATTCATTTTATTTTCGTCATCAGAATCTGCATCAATGATATCTTTTTAGCTTTGAACAAACTCCAAAATAACTTTGTCTGCCATAATTGGGGCTGTACACACATTATCATAAACTACTGCAACGAATTCTTCCGATAGTACAGTAGGACAGTCCATTAATACAGAAACTTTCTCAAACATTTCATTAAGTGTCAGCTTAGTTTCAATATCCTACTTCTTCATTTCTTTCGGTGCCAAAGAATCTGATACTTTTGAGAATCATGTGTAATGAAAATAATTTTCATTTATCCTTGGAGTCGCTGAATTCTATGCAGTGCAACATATGAGCCAAACTCACTAATTTTTACTCACACTGCCATGTACTCATCACTGAATTCCAAAGCTAACTGATGAGATATGAGATGTTTGTGTGGCGTTTGTAGACGTGGAAGGTGAAAGTAGCATAGATAAACAAAACTGGCTCGTGTCGCAGGCTATTCCAAGGGTATTTCAAAGCCAAATTAGCCTCTTTTCTAAGAAACATGTGAAACCACCTCTCTTTCATTTCACACCCCGCTTAAATCTCGCCTGCGATGCAAGTGTTTTCTGTATTTTGTTCATTTCCAGAAAAAATATCTTTTCGTGTTAAGCAATTTTTGTTTCATGTTAAGAGAAACAAAATGCATGAAAATACATAGTAGTTTGTTAGGACTGTTGCATTATTTCGCGTTCAATGTATTCCACTGTATACAGATGTGTTTGGACTATGTATATACAAATAATTTTTTAAAAGGAAAATTTATAATCCTTCCAAAAATTTTCGTGCTTTATGCTGCTAACAATTGATCAGTAAATATATAAAGAAAGAAATTTAGAACCAATTTTTCAGAAAGAATAAAGATTGAAATTCAAATTAACTTGATAAAATCCTGTTTAGACTAGTAAAATCTTTTTAAACTAGAAGATATTTTTAATGATTTTACTTTCCCCTCCTCGTTTTCCTTTGCTACTGCTGTTTGATAAGAGGTTCTAGTCAAGTTTTGTGTTAAAATTATTTTGAACTTTCAAAGATTTTCCACTGCAGGATTTAAATTTTTTCTACATTTTTAAGGGCTTGTTTTCATTTTTTTTTTTTTTTTTTTTTTTTTTTAAGATTCTTTTTAATTTTTAAATTGGAAGATATTTTTAATGATTTTCCTTCGCTTTGAGGATGACTAGAATTTTCGGGTGAACTATTAAGATAAAAAATATATTGAAATGGTTCATCAGCTGATTCTGGATACAGAAAAGCAAGGATTTTGTTTTAGATGGGGAAATGTAATTAAATTCAACATACCTCCTCTTGATGATATTATGTTAAAGTTGGTTGGATTCCTCACCTTTCTTGTTCTTTTATACTACTTTTTTGTTTTTTCTTGTGATGGTTTATTTTAACATGTTGACTGCCGTGGGGGTCACCGGTGACCGGCACTCGACTTGGCTACAGCGCCGTGGGTACCACCGGCAACGCGACAAACAGTAAAATACATAATTAGAATAAATATCGATACTGATAAATTTTTAAATAGTACCATTGTTACTGTATGGTTTGAAGAATAATAAATCGTAAAAATTTAAATTATAAATCACAAAAATGGTCTACAGATGTTTGGGGGTTGCTGGTGACCCCCAGCATGAAGCACAATTACATAACATTATTTTCTGCAGATGATATTTCGACATAATATATATCGCATAATAAAAATTTCAAGTTGCCGTCATGGGCAAATCACGTAAAATGCGTGCGGCAGTCAACGTGTTAATTTTTACATTTTAAAGTATTCTTGTTCTACATTTATAAGATTTTATGAAGATCATATGAACTTCAATTTTTAAGTATTTGTAAAAAGTTGGTTCCAAATTTCTTTATATACTATATATAAGAACTCCTGGTTGATCTTTACAATATGGTAACTGGTAGTTTGGCGACATTTTGGAGGCGATAAAGGTTACTACCTGGGACTTTGGTAATAATGTGAGCAGTACTCAGTTCCGATTACGCATTATTTTGCGTGAGGGAAATGAGAGATCATGGGATATGTTATGTGATATTAATGGACAAATTACGGTTCTTTAATCGGAAAAGGGGGGAAATCGGGAAAAAACGTGGAAATTTTGTATTTAGCTTTATTCTGTGTTGTGTGAAACAGTGTTGTTTAATTTTTGGATCCCATGGCCCTAACTAAAGTGAATTCGAAATGGGTATTTAGGCATTGTGATAAAGAGAAGTTTGCTTTTTATTTAGCAAAGGAAGTATGGAGGAAAAATTCGCACAAAAAATCTTTCAATAATTTTATTGAATGAATCAGAAAAGTGTATCCGCTACGTAATCAAGATTCTGAAGAAGATTAGGTAAGTTAGTATTTTTAATTATTTGAGGATATTATTTTTATGCATTGTTCTAAATGTAAGGTGGAAAGGAATTTGGTATTATTGGGAAAATTGTTATTAGCAATGATTTAGTTTAAAGTAATTAGGATTGTAAGGTAATTTTTATTAATTTAATGTATGTGCTCATTTATATTTTAAGTAGTGTTTTTGAATTTAATTATATTTTAATGAAATGATAGTTATTTTGTGAATTTTATGTTTGTAGGAATTTGGTATACGTTTAAGTTGAAATAAACGTGCATGGAAATAATTTAAATATTTGATACTAAGTATTTGTAATGCTTGCGGTATGAATTCGTTGGTGACGTGTATAATGTAATAGATGATTTAGAGGTAAAAGTTTTTGGATATTTTATTTATTTTATATGTGGAAATGTTCATATTTGGAAAGGGTAAATACTTTTTCGCGATCAGGTTATTTCATATATGTTCTTTTTACCGGGTTTAAAGATTGAGAAAATTGTCATGTATTTTCGTGAAATTTTTCTAATTTATGAGAAAAAAGCAGTGTACATGGATATAGTGAAGAGTGTGCGCAATGCCATTTTTGTGCAATTCTGGGATGTTTTTTTAAGTAAAAATTAAGTCGGCGTGTACATGGTTTATGTGTATGTGTTATTTTGAAAAACGCGTAAGGAGTATGGTATTGTGCACTTTTTCCCAATTTTGCAGTGAATATTTGTCATGATTAAGCAGTTTTGTTTGATAAAATTTCTAGCATAAGTGTAATTCGGCTAGTAGATTGTTGGAAGAAGTGTTCAGTAGATCAAAGAAAAGAAACATGTCTTTACTTCGTGAAGACAAAATGGCGGCGGGGAAAAAAAATAGAGGGTTGCTGTAGGAGAGTTGGTTGCCAAAAAATCGCCAAGTTACCATAATGTAAAGATCAACTCAAGCATCCTTAAAAGTTTCATATTTAATTGCAAAAAATTTAAAACCTCATACAATTGGAGAATCGCTCATTCTTCCTTCAGCAATTAAAATAACATCATTTATGCATGCAGAAAAATATAGTAACGATTTAAAAACAATAGCATTAAAAAAAGATACCGTTTCTCACCAAATTTTTGTCATATCAGACACTATAGAATGCAAAATCCAGTCTTTACTATAAAACTTGATGAAACTACTGACATTAATAAAATGTTTCAATTCATCGTTTATCTCAGATATGTTTTTGAAGACGATGCAGTAGAATATTTTTTATGTTATAATATTTGTGAAGGAAAAGCAACTGGAGAGAAAATATTTGAAATTATTAACAGACACTTTGAAATGAATAATCTTACCTAGACACACTGTGTCGCAGTTTGTACTAATGGAAGCTTTTAAAACTAAGCCAATACTTCGGCAAGGAGAATTGAACAGAAACATGCTTTTCAGAATTTACTAAAGAAAATAATACAGATTTCTTGTTTAAAACAACATTTGATAAAATTGACAGAAAATTTTTTGAAAAATTTCCAAATAAGGAATTAGGTTGGATCTGTGACCCATTTTGCCTTTGGTATTTTCAATTCCAATGTATCTCTAAATGAAAAAGAACTATTAATTGGGTACTTTCCGTTTTGCCGGCGCAAGCGATAAAGTCGCCAATAATGGTACAACCTATGCCAAACGGAATATTCTCGCTGGTAACCTTTTACGCCTCATTTTCAAAACAAGTCGCAGCTTTTTCTTATCAGACTCGTTGTTTCTTTCAATATTGGCATATAATTACATAGAATTTTTATCAGATAGTTCAGTTTTATGTCTAAGCCCATTTTCGGTAATTAAGTCAATTAGGATGCAATCACAGCGCTTACCCGGAGCCGAAAATATAGAAAAGGTAAAGTCAAACGTATGTCGTGAGCAAACCGGTTTTACTTCACTTGACTGCCACTGTCTCTGACATAGCAATGTGAATTATGACATAGCAATGAGTTAAATTCATCCATTCTAATGAGAATGCATTAGCGAAGTAAAGCACTGCAGTTTTACATAGTTTCTGAGTAAGCTATTCGTACCAATTGAAATATTTCTTGCATTTAAACTTGTGTTCCAAATTAAGATTTAACTTGAAGTTAATGTAGATAATTACTGAGAGCATTATACTTTTGTAGAGTAGTTTACGTGAGATGAGATAGCTTGGGGTCACGTGATATAAACCGGCGAATCAGGATGTTGAACCATGAAAGCATAGTAAATTCTTAAATCAATGTCTTTTTACAAATTTATTGTGTTTATTTATTGGCTTTTTATAAAATTTTAAGCGATATTAAAATGTTTATGCCTTCAAAATGTATGTTTGTATGTTGTCGCCAATAAAGTCTGCTTGGCGAGATTTGCGCCAGCAAAACGGAAAAGTACCATTAATTGATATTTTAAGTGACGGAATACTGTGTGTTAAGTCTCTACCTTGCCAAAAATTGGTAAAATCCTAGTATACAGTGCAGCCTTGGCGTGACTTTGAAAATTATCGCCAACACCAAAAATGATCCAAAGAACGTCTATATATATATACTATACACACATAGTATATATACTATATACATAGTATATACTATGTTTAACTGTATATTTTCTTTGAATGACCGGTTAACTACTCATCGTATATGTCCTGCTTTTACTGCTCATCATAAAGTCGCCAAATCCTGTGTGCAAGGGATACTAGGATTAAACCCCAAAAATTTTAGTTGATTGGAAACTAATATGCCAATTTAAAAGGAATGAAAGTAAATTATTACGTTTCTTACATAAAATTGTACAATAAACTTTAAGCTTATATTTAAAACTTCTAAAATGCTTATGTTATATAAGCCCATTGCTTATGTATTGCTAAAATGCTTATGTTATATACCATTTTTCTGTTATATAAGCATTGAAAGTGGATTTCTCACTGAAATAGAAATTATTTGGCTATTGAATTAACATGGAGAACATTTTTATTGAAATATTTTTTTCTCTGTGACATTAGTTGCATCTACTGCAAAATAAAGATTTAAGAACTGTTTTTAAAACATTTTGAATTTGTTGTCATATTGATCTATGAAGCACTAGATTGAGTTTTTATTATATTATTGACAAATATAGTTTTCAAACAATCAAAAAATTTTCACCGGAGATAATTATTTGTCAAATATGAATGTGTTTTCAAAGAGGAAATAAATAATACGTGATAAAAAGAAAATTCAGTTAGAACATTGACATCTCTAACAAAGTAATTTGCTTTGATTTAATCTTTATAATACAATATATTTTACAATGATAAGGCAAAATCCAATGTGAAAGGTTATGCGAAGATTACGATAGTACCTAGAGTACTCAGCATTTCGTATAATCCTATAAGCAGATAATAATAATATTAAAATAAATTTTATCTGAATGAAGTTTTCTTATTACAGAAATAGTAAAATTATGCAATTACATAAACGAATGCACTATCAGACAATATACTTAACACTGTTTACAAGTGAAAGCCAAAGCTCTGTTTATGTTACTTCTCGCCCTTCCGCGCATGCTCAAGAATTACCATCCAGGCGAAACTAGTCGATTTGTCCATGACATCAAAAATTCGAAAAGTGGGGTAGGGTTTGGAAATACGCTCACGGTGCACCAGTTAAGTGGAACTCCACAGTACACCAATACCAGTGGAAGTCATCCTTACGTTATAAATATTACGGCCATTAATTCAAACCAAGGTTCTTTAATATACTAAGGTTAGGCCAGGAACGGAAAAAGCGTGCCATTGGTTGCTGGTAGTGACGTCACCCGGGAGACAAGACGCATCGGCCGACGCGTCTGCTACATGATTTTGGTAATGGAAAAAATGTAAACTAAAGCAAAATGATCATTTTATATGTGGTAGATACACCGGAAATACCGGGTATATACTTTCCGATTAAGTATTTTGTTAAAGAAAATGTTTATTTTATGCACAGAATTCGTACGAATGCTGAAAATAATTGTAAACATTAAATTCTTTTCGTAAAGGAAAGCATTAGAAAATGAAAAACGATATTTAAGTTAATTAAGGGAAATAAATATTGTAAAACAAGGTATTTTTCAATATTTTTTCGTAGTATTGTTTGCACTAAATAAATCTTGTTGAACAGAACACATGATGGCATAACTGCTAAGACCATGGTAAAAACATAATCAAAAAGTATTATTCTATTTATTTTCATTGCTCATGCACTTTTTTTTTATAATACAAATGAACTTTGACATTCCATGAGAAATATATGATCGTGATTTCAGTTTAAATTACATATCTCAAGCAAAAATATATATAAAAAGATTTGACTTAACAAATTCATATTTAAATACTATAAAATTCTACAAATTTCTTAATATCCGTCATTATACTTTTAAATAGTATACTCATCTCATTCTTTTTAAAGTGAAAAGTCACTTCATACTGATTCACTTCAGATTTTAGCAGAAGTGCGTATATTTTCACTATAATCTAAAAGTACTCTTATAATCCCTTACACTCAACAAGATTTCTATATAACATTTATCCTGACGTGATTATTTGCTATAGTAAATAATCTTCGATATTGGCATCCTATTCTTCCTTCCATACATTAAAAATGGAACAATTAAAATACATTTTCTTACACATATACGCACAATTATAATAATAATAAACTTGCCCTACATCTTAGTTTCGGCCCACCAGCGGCCGAGCGGTAAAGTCGCTGAACACTGGTAGTTCGGTCCGAATCCCGCGAACGGGCTGGCTGCATGGGTGTTTTCGTGGTTTTCCTCATGTGTAACGTGTATACGAGCCAGTTTCCCTGAGAAAGTCCTCCACGAAGGCATCACAACGCAGATAGCCCTAGTGGGCTTTGCCATAATTAAATACACCACCACATCTTAATTTCAATTCAGCCTGTACATAAATTAAATATTTTTAATTACTAATGTATTTTTATCAGGTTGTTTCTTAAAATACTTTTGTTATACTCGAAATATGCGTTCAATATTGAAGTATTTTTCTTTCTCTTATAATTAAAAACAAGTTATATGGAATCAAAATTAAAACATATGCAGCAGTTAAATAACACTGTACAGAATATCTTACTTACTCTTTCGCTATTTGTATTGTAGCATTATACACAGAGTTCTTTTCCTTCAGGTTCAAGCATGTGTAAGTTATATCAATTAAATTACATCACACATACCTGTATGCATCAGTTAAACAACACTGAAGGAAATATGTCACTCACTCATTCGATGTTTGCATCATAGTGTGGTCGAGAAATTGTTCTTTCCTCACGGTGAGGCATGTATCAGTTTACTTAGTTCGCAAAGCTTAACCCAGACGCTGCTTCAATACATAGAATTACGTTTGGGATGTAAAGAAAGTAACCAAAACATGTGAATGAAGTTGGATACGCGAATTTATTAACTAATCATTCAGGTACTCAGTATTGGTAAACATGACACTGAGTTTAAATATCTCACTACGATGTAAGTCTCATACACAAAATGAAGATTATGATAAAAAATGATTTAAAATGAGAAATTTTTCAATTTAAATGTAAAATAGCAGTAAAATGAAAAATAAATGTAAAATTACATCACATTTATGTATGAAAATTACATAAATTCATTAAAAAAATAGTTATTTTATCTGGTTGTAAAGAGTGTTTTCCACCAAAAAACGTATTAACGTGTATAATTCTGACACAACGCTATTGCACAATTTGCCACTTCCGCCTAGGTATAATAGCAAATTAACAACACAAATCAAATCAAACTGTTGATGCAACGAAAGTAAACAAACGCCAAGAACTAACGCTGTCACCCACATGACGTCATGCGCATGTGGCATAACTTTCTCCCTGCACTGCGCATCGCTCTTGGGCCCCCCCTGAATTCAAACTTTACTTCTGCGATCTGGCAACACCGGCGAGTCAAAGCGCGGACTACAAAAGTCTTAGAACGCCAGAAATTCTTGATTTATATAGTGAGGTATAGGTTAGATTAAATTATGTTGTTTTTATTTCAATATTTAGCATATTAAGCCATTTTAGGAGTATTTTCATAAACATTAATGCTTTTATCGTATAGCTGTAAAATATTTTCGCTCTATCTCTTTACGAATATATAAATCCGTGTTTCCGAATAAATACACAAATTATAGATACGAATTTTTGTATAAAATTTCTGCAGTCTTCCCTAAAATTATAAGTTATAATTAAAATTCAAATCTTACGGATTGTATCTCGTAGATTCATAAAAATAGTAGTGGTATTCGTAAAAATAGGTAGTGGGAGTTTTACTTTTATGTACATTTACTATTTGAGTCTTTGTGCAAAAGTTTAAACTTTATTCATAGCACTGAGCTTTATTATCAGCTAATTTTTTTTTTTTTGAGTAATTTTCATGAATAATCGTAATTCAGTTAGCTTTTCGAAGTTGAAAATGCATGTATTTTATGTTCATTAACCAATTTTTATGATTTGAATTGTTACTATAACTTCTCCTTTCCATTAACCCTCACCAGGATACAAATTCGGTTGAAAAGAATTAAAAAAAAAAGTTTTTTGTGTGCTTTAGAGCTTAATGCTTTAAATTTTTCCAGCTGTCCTTGCAGCTTTGTTTTCCTCTGTCCAGCACTCCCTGCTAATATTCAGTCTTTAGGCATTCTGCTAGTTGATGTTAAGTATGTGATTAAAAAAAAAGCTTTGGGAAATCTTAGACCAAATTCATGTTGTCTCCGACTATGATAATTTTAAATTGTAAATTAAAATTTATGTTGCCTTACTACTCATAAATGCACAAGTGATGCTTTTTGTTTAAATTCAAGTTAAATGAAAGAAAGTTAATTAGAGCCTTCATAGGACTTTGTTATATTCACATTAGATTAATTAGCTAGACCCTAGTCAATGTGCTAGGGTCTGAAGGGCTTTTGAGTTAATATTACATATAGACTTCTGTTTTTACAAACTATATATTTCTTTAAACTGTTGCATTGGTCTTAAAATGTTTGTTTTTTAATGCAATTCCTATTTACAAACTGCAGTTGCAGTCCATATTATTTTGCAATGGCAGTAATGCCCTGCAATGAATCAGAATCAAGTGCAGTTTTAATCATTTAATATGTCTCTAAATGTGTAATGTAGAATAAATATGGTGGTACTAATTATTAACATACCCAGTTGAAAACAATTGGGAATAAGAATGTTTCTCATATTTAGCTAAATTTGCTGGATGATGGTGATAATAAAGTGTCAGTTTCTGTTTTAGTATAGCTTAAAATCACATCATAGAAATAATTGAAACAAAATTTTATTTAGGGTTTAATATGAATAGCATTCCTGAGGAAAGTTTAAAATTTTGATCAGCAGGTTCTTTTATAATTCCGGTACTTTGTGATTATCTGCACTCTCACTGAAGAATGAATTTGATGCTGATTATGGAGAGCATTTGCAAACCAGCTGCTGGATATTTTTTTGGCAAGGTGATAGTTTGTGTGTGTTTGGTAGGAGTCATTTTCAGAATGGCAGTCCATTAGTAATTATATAAAAGATCAATTAATTGAATTTAAAAAGCAAAAAATAGTAATAATCAAATCTTTTTTTAAGAATCATTCTGTAATTTTTTTACGCTGTTGTTCTACCCATTACACAATAATCTGTTTTTGCTAAAAAAAAAAAGAAAAGACACTAGCCAACGATAAGTGAATAGCTTTATGCGTACCCCTTGGTGAAAATCTGCGAATTTTGGCGGTGCATGGATACTGTTTTTGTGCAATTCTTTGACTAGATAAAAAAATATCAGAGAATTGCACAAGCTTGACACTGTGCACTCCCTTGACTTTGTCCATATACACATCGATATATTTTCTCTTAAAAAGTCAAAGGAGCACCCAATTCTACATAAAAGTATATTTACTGAACATTCAACTACTCATATTACCATAAATGAAACAACAACTTTGCGATATTTCAGGGATTACCCTTCAGTTTACTCTATCTGCTGTTGTAAATGAGATAAGATTGTCTTTAAAGAAGTTACTAACCCACATTCTAACACTTTGATTGCAATTTTTTGCATTACATTTTCATAAAATTCAGTCGTTTATGAAGTACAACTTTATGTGAATTTTTGCATTCTCTGTCATTGGACAAAAGGGCCATGCTGTCGTTTTTGTCAGCCAACAAACTCCGCAGTCTCCCCATGATTTGTTAAAACAAATGTAACAATTGCAAAAAGAAACATTAATTAAAAATAGTGACAGCTGAATTTCAAAAGTGCAAATCCACATATGCTTAAACAAATGGTACTACGGTTGGTAAAAATATGTTTTAGGGTGCCCCTTGGCGATTGGCCATTAAGGCAAAATTTCAAGATGGCTGCTACATAAAACCAAAATAATAAGTCAAAGAATTGCACAAACTAAGTGTCCATGTACACATCAATCTATTTTCACTTAAAAAAAAAAAATCGGAGAATTGCACAAACTCAGCATTGCTCACTCCTTTGACTTTGTCCATGTGCACATCGATCTATTTTCACTTAAAAATTGAAGGAGCAACCAATTCTACACTAAACAAAAAATATATAATCTCAATAATTTGCATTTTAAATCAAACAACGAAATAACATAAAAAAGGAAATACAACTTATCGCATCTGCACTACACAAAGGAAATATCCACTAACCTTATTTAGGCATTTCTGTGTCGTCAGTCTGTGGCACACAAAATTCCTTAACAGCATCCTAAAATTATGTCAACTAAAATACTGCCTTCATAAATTCACAAAAATATGAGTCAAAAATACCCTCCGTAGTGTATCACTTTCGGTGCCATTTGTTGCGACAAAGCCATTTGAACGATCTTTATGTTTGACCATATGCATTTCCATCGTACAAACAGGACACTTATAATGGCTACTAAGTAAACCTTCATTTACACAAAATTCAATTTCTGCTTTTCTTCCCTTTCATTCCAAATCGTAGAGAAACTTCAAATTAATCTTCTCAACAGCCATTTTACTGTATAAATCACAAAATAAACAACATACTTTCTGACTAACATCCAACACATAAATAAGCCCTTACAAATATTTTCCCATCAGTCAGATTCACCACAATTATGCAACCAATGATGTCGTAATAAAGTTACCATGACATTCAACTACTCAGGTTACCATAAATGAAATTGGCAATAATCCAAGGGGTACCCTAAAATGTAGACTACCCCTGCTGTCGTATATGGACCATGTTGGTGAAAAATTTCTCACCGAACATTTTTGCGAAAAAACCGTGATTTTATTTATCTATATTTTTTGTTGACATTTCAAACTCAAAGCCTAAAATGTCTGCGAAAACGCAAAAACCATGTTTTGAACCCGATTTATGCTAAAAAACCGAAATAAAAACAAAACATTTAGATAAGTAAAAGTGTGAAGTTTCTCACCAAAAATGTTTGACTACAAATTTAAGCTAAACAACAATAAATTCCAAACAATTTCAACACAAATAAATTTAAAAAAAATAACACAAAATTAAAGCAATACAACAATTTGAATAACTCTCTACAGAGTTAAAACAATAAAACATTAATTTCACTTTTCATTCAAAATGGTTCCCCAAAAATGCAAAATTTTAATTTCAAACAAAAACTTATAAGGACAGACTTATCACATATATAATCCAAAATACTTTTATTAATAAAATTATGTCAATCATACAAAGCATGTGAACCAAAATGTCACGACTTGGCTATGTCTTTCGACGATTCAAAGTTTCAAACATTACAATAAAAATTTCCTCTAAAGTTAACTTACCGCGGGAAAACCAGAATCCAAACCTCAAACTTCATTGAGAACCATGTTTTTTACCCTCAACATCTGCAAATCCATTAGAAACACAATTTTTCTTCCGAATTTTCACATCAGACCTGCAATTCTCACATGTCAAGTTTGGCTTCAAAAATCCTTTATCCCATAAAAACTGCAAAAATACACTTTCTGGCAGCATGAAGACAACCATGAACAACTGCTTCGTTAATAACTCTAGCAACATATCTTCTCGAACTAAATCTAGCTTGAATACACTCTAAAACATGTGGCTAATATATCTCCACAACTTCCTTCATGAATCTATATGCCATTGTTCAACAGGTAACCAAACAACCACCACGATGAAATACAACCACATTCCTCACAAAACTTTCCATGTAAAATGAGTTGCCATACAAACAAAAGCTCAGCTAAACCATCCAACACAAAATATTGCCACGTTTGACGACTACATATATCCCGGGCCGTATACGACATTTGTACCAAACAAATGTACGCTATGGGCATAACTGGATTGCCATATGAATAGTTTTTGGAGATATTCATGGATCACATAACTATTTTGGAGACATTTGTGAACCATATAACTGTTTTATCAACATACTGCATTACCTCATGAATGCTTTTTCACAAGTTTTCGGTGAGGTATGGTTAATCAGAAAGTACATATATTTCGTTGTAGGTATAATTTGATTGTCCACTGTAAAATTTGTTTTGGGTTTTTCAGAGTACCCTTTGGCGAATTTTTGGGGGGGGGTGCCATTGCTGCTTACATCCAATGGGCTCCCCAGTAAAATGTAGTCCAAAAAATAATAATCTCAATAAATTGCATTTTAAGTGAAATAAGGAAATACCATAAGAATGGAAATACATGTTATCTAATCTATGTAGTAGAAAAAGAAAATATTGATTTAACCTTATTTAAGAATTTCTGTTTCTTCAATATGCGAGACACACATAATTCCTTAACAGCATCAAAAAACTATTTAAAATTATCTAAACTAGAATCCATGTACTGTTGTTACCACATAAATTCACAAAAGTAAAAATGAAAAAATATCCTCCAGACTGTCGATGGCATTTCTTTCAAACATTTCTTTCTATTACACACCAAATACCCTCGATAGTGTTGATATAAGCTTCGGTTTCCAAATCCTTAAATCTCACTGTGTAATTTACCTAAAGGTGAGCGAAGCCGTTTAAATCTTCATTTACACACCAGTTGGTCAGTGTTTTCTTTTTGGTTGGAGTAGAGGAAGGGTACCCCTTGTATTATTGTTAAGTTATCTCATTTATCGCTAAGTTGTGGTTTATATATGGTAGCCTGAGTAGTTGAATGTTATGGAAACCCTATTATGGTGCAATCGGTTGCATGATTGTGTTGAATTTGTAAGGGCTTGTGCTGTGTTTTGGTTAGGAAGTACATTGCTTGTTTCCTGGTTTAGACGGTAAAATGGCTGAATGTGGTAAGATTAATTTGAAGTTTCTGTACGATTTGGAAAGAAAGGGGAAAAGAGCATTATTTGACTGGTTTGTAAGTGAAGGTTTACTTAGTAGCCATTATTGAGTGTCCTGTTTGTAGGAAGGAAATGCATATGGTCAGACTATAACGGCGCTACTAAGGATATTCTTGACTCTTATTTTCTGAATTTATGTGGTGACACCAGTATGCAGATTCTAGTTCAGATAATTTTAGAAAGTTTTTGGGTGCTGTTAAGGAATTTTGTTTGACTGAAGACATTTTAATTCGTAAATAGGGTAAGTGGATATTTCCTTTGTGTAGCACAAAGACGAATTTCCTTTTTTATGTTATTTCATTGTTTGATTTAAAATGTAGTTTATTGAGATTATATAATTTTTTGTTGGCTGCTCCTTTGACCTTTTTAAGTGAATATAGTTCGATGTGTACATGGACAGAGTCAAGGGAGTGCGCAATGCCTTAGTTTGTGCAATTCTGGGATTTTTTTTTAAGTGAAAATAGGTCGATGTGTACATGGATACCGGGATTGTGCAAATCTTTTTCTTGTTATTTTGGCTTTGTGTAGTGGCGATTTTTGGGGCAATACAAGGCAAAATAAGTCGAAGAATTGCACAAACTCTGTATCCATGTACCGCCAATTTTCGCCAAGGGGTACCCGTAAATATACTTTTACCTTCTTTCCCAAGCCTTCTAAAGTGTATAGAAACTTCAGGTTAATCATACCACCACTAGGCATGTTATGTTGTAAAGCACAACATAAGAAATGTACTTCCTAACCCACATCCATCACATAAATAAGCCCTTACAAATATTTTCCCATCAGTCAAATTCACACAATCACGCAACCAATCATGTCATAATAAGGTTTCCATAACATTTAACTACTCAGGTTACCATAAATTAAGCAACAGCTTGGCGATAATCCAAAGGGTACCCTAAAACGTAGACTAACCCAGAATCCTAGTATGAATAGTAATTTGCTTACATTCTATAGTTCATCTGCTTTTTCCCTCAAATTTTCTACGATTCCAATGATTTTAATTATAAGTTGTCTTCTATACAGAGGATAGAATTTTTTAATCCAGAGTAGTTTCTGAATCTTGATCATTTTACAAGTGTTTTAGAAAAAGAAGGAGGTGGTGGTGCTGGAATTGACTTTTTATTGCAATATCCCGCAATATCATTTTAAGTCTATGTTTGTTTTTCAGAATTTCGAAAATAGAAGCTGTTAAAATGAGTTCAAGGGAGTCACCTATGAATTTGGATGAGCCAGATGATGAAATAAATGCTGCATATTTTCGTGAAGAAGTTATAAAGTGCGCATTGATGGAGAGATGGGAACATGTAGCTCTTCTATTCATTAAGCTACCGAAAGAACAAGGGCCAGGATTAAGTTCTACGACTACACCAATGGAGGATCTTGTATGCGAAGCTAGAAAAGCAGTAATAGCATTTTTGCATTTGTTTTTCTTTTCTCTCTTTACTTCTTTCTCTTCTTGCTTTTATGATTTATTCAGATTTTTATATGATAATCCTGAATTAAAATTAGCTGTTAGTAGTAGTTTTCTCACTAATTTAATCATTTTCCCTCGATTTGAATTATTATTTTACTGCTTTCTATCTTAAAATATGTCCTATCAGTTAAAGTAGATGTACGTATTTCCATTTTCGAGTGCTGAACTAATGTATTATTTTTTTGTATAATACATAACATATTATTACAGAAAGTAATTTATTAAAGGTAAGTTTTATTCAAGCGCAAATATTTCTAGCCTGTGTCTAGAAATAACATTTTACTTTACAGTACAAAGTCTGAAATCCAGACTTCGGTGATTCCGGATTTGGGATTTTCTGGATATTAGATCATCAGTTTAAATCTAGTAAGACAGCATGTAGAAATTATAAAATTAAAAATATGAAATAATGAAGCATTTATGATCTAAAGAGTATCAAAATTTACCAAAAAAATTAATATTTATTTGTTTACCTTATGAAACATTTCTTTCAATGTAAGTGGTTTAAGTTGCTTCAATTTTTTGTGCTAATGCGTTCACTTTAATTCTGTAGACAGAAATAATCTCTTGTTTAGTTACATTGTTGAAGTCCTCTAACTGGTGTATCGAGAATTCCGACTAACTTGTCAAATTTTTTCGTTTTCAGTAACTTCTGTGTCACTTTCTTCACTATTGGTAGCAGTATTTTCTGGATCTAGAACCATACTAAGGATTTTGCCATTCATTAATTGATTGATAATTGAGGAGCATTGTTATCACAATAAAAAACTTCTTTTAAACTGACCAGAAATGGGAGAGACCCAGGGTTCTTCCAGACCAGTGGCTGGATTTGTGTCCTGATGGCTTCGGTTTCTTGGGTAAATAATCAGACTTCACAGGACTAGAACCATAGATCCATCCTATGGTAGGTGCAGGCTTGGCAGGGACTGTACTGGTGCTGTCTTGTCTGTTGCCTTGGCTGTGGGGGCACTCTCATGTAGATATTAAGTGCTGTGTCAGGGGGGGCGGCTTCCCACACAGTCCTCAGTGTGATGGATTGTGGCTGCGGACTGTTCGGTGGAATGGCGCCTCGCCGACACAGTCGTCTGAGGTTGGATTGTTTATCATTAAAGGCATGCTCTATGGAGTGGCCAGGGAATGAGTGATCCTATTCTTGGTGTTAATCATCTTCATTTATTACAACGTCTCCACATTCCTTTAAAAAATCCGTTAATTGGAAAATTTCACCTTTGTTTTGCGATATCTGAAAAGCTTTTAAAATTTGCAGCTATTATCATCAAATTTGGCTATCATTCACTATACATATTTGGCTATGCATCATGAGCTTGGTGACTAATGACAAGTTGTTCCGTTAAATTTTATCTTGCTTTTATCGCACACTGAGACAATTAAGCCTGAATTGTATTTGTTTATTTATTTATTATGCTTATGTCTATTTCTTGCACATGCTTAAGGCTTATCAGAGTTCTGAATAAATTTCCACATATACTTAAGCCTTATTGAGCGTCGGCACTAGATATCTTACCTCCTGATGCAGCTTCTGTGGGTCCTAAATTCTGCGACCCAGTGCAGTCATACGAGCCCTGGCGCTGGTTCTGGGTTTATGTGAATAACAAATAAGTTATTCTTAATTCAAATAGCCCTAAATGTAATCTTTGGGTCTATAAGTATCATCAACAAAATCTATTTTTAGCATATGGAAAGAAATTTTTGCTAAATTTTTCCTCGTCAACATTTAATAGCGCATTTAACTTAAACCTGTAATCATCGCCAAGCGGAATGTCAATATAAAAGGCTACCACACTCCTTTATTATTCAATTACTAACATAAAAAAATTGTTTAGGCATCACTACTCAAGTCATTACTCAATTTGTCATGTGTTCATAAACATGCGGTGATGAAAGGAAAGTATAATAACGATTCACCAGGTTGGCGTCAGATCAACGATGTAGCTATGTTAAATGTTTTGGTTTGAGATGTGTGCCAAGCAGATATGCAGCAACGGAGCCAAGTTACTGATCATGCAAATGATTGTTTCTTCAATAACAAGGTATTGTGATAAGTGTTGAAGTGAAATTAAGAATTAGGACTCTCCAGATGTTTTATTATGCACAGAGGGGGGGGGGGGGGAATCAATGTGCATGTGTAAAGCTTATGAGAAAAACATTGTTGGTGGTTTTGAGGTGTGGATTTTAGATCATTCTGGATATTTCGGACTTTGTACTGTATCAGTAAATGGCACTGAAAAATGCTTCAAATTTTTTTTAGAAATTACATTTTGCATTTCCAAAGTGTGGCATTATTAGGAAAGTGTTTTCAAAGCTATATTAAGCATAAGGGAGAATTTTAAATTTCAGATTAGATTAGTTACAGGTAATAATATAAAAAAATTTCAAGGTGTGTGGCAATACAAATTTCTGTGAACTGCAAGTAAATGTGAAGTTAGCTGAAAATATAATGACCAAATATGTTGTAGTAATAAAATTTTCACAATATGTGTGTGTGAAATAATGAAAATAGGAGAAGGAATGAATAATGACCACACTTTTTTATTACACAAACAAGAGAAGCGTAGTAAGATTTTTGTTCAGTGGTCAGTGCAGAACTTTGCATTAGGTGATATCATACAATGGAAGCACTACATTTACTTTGTGACAGTACATATCATTTTGAATTATTCTGCAAGCAAGTGAAAAGGGATATTTTATCAGCAGAAAATGATTTTATAAGTGAAGTAGTCCCTTTCCCTCCCAATGAGTTAGACCTTTTTTAGCTACTTCAAGTGTTATTGGAGATGCTAAGGCAATAAAAATTGCATATAATTTTCATAAAATGAATGTATTCATTTTTATGAACATTATTGCTGATTCTTGTTGCCTTACCATCTTTAATCATGTGATGTGTTACTTAACTCAAGGGTCTTAATTCTTAAGTGGTCACAATGTATAAGGGGTGTTCAAATGTAAAGGTACGGAATATTGTAAGAACCAAACCAGTTGAAATTTGAATATGCCGATTTGGAGTGATGTAGAGAGACAACTAAGGACACGAATGTAGTGTCCAATGTGGCTGTGCACAAGCACCCACACATAATGTCAGAGTGAAGCAGGCAGTTGTGTGTTCCATCCAATTGATGTGGCAATGCATGTGATGATATCTTGGTATTTACATTGCAAAATTTGATGACTGAGGAGCAGCAAGATGTTATCAGATTTCTGACTGTGGAAGAGGTTAAACTGCTCAATATTAATCGCCAGATGGTGGCTGTATATGGAGCAGATTGTGTGTCCGAATAGTCAGTGAAAAAGTGGAGTACTAGTTTTTGTGAAGGCTTGGAGTGTTTGAGTGATGACCCGAGATCAGGCCAGGTAAAACTGGTAATCACGGTTAAACTCATTGACAAGGTGAATGACTTAATGAGAATTGACATCGCAAAGGGAAGTGCTTCAACTCGGATAACGAGCTGAGGGACACAGTGGAGGACTGGCTCCTGTCACAGCTACAGGAATTCTGGGAAGACGGAATCCTTTGGCTTGTGAAACGGTAGGATAATTATGCTCAGGTTTTTGGCAATTACTTGTGAATAAAGACTTCAGTATATCTATAGTGTTGTTTTGTACCTTTTCATTTGAACATCCCTACTATGTAGATTCTAACTATTCAGTTTAACTTTGCTTCTTGGGACGTGCTATCGAAGGTCACTGGATGAAGATGAGAAGATACCTTAAAATTCTTCTTTGAAATGACTTGCAACTTTAATTTAATTAGCATTTAATTCTGAAGTTGCAACTAAATCTTTTAATTCAAGTGGACTCTGATTCAGATCGATAGAATAATTATTATAGAGGAATATTAAGTAATTTCTTTTTATTTTATAAATATGTGTGGTCTGTCACTTGAATTAACAACTCTGACTGATATATTTTCGTTTGTTAAGTCCACTAGCATAGCTGCAATTGAAATTCCCCTGGTATATCTAATTTCCTTCATGCAGCTTCTCAAGCACTTTTTCTGTTCCAAGCCAAGTGTAACGAACTTGCATTTAACTATGGCGGCCCGAAGAGCCAACACAAAGCATCCGGTGGTTCAGTTTTTCTAATGCTATTTATTATCCGTTATATTTATATATTTACAACTGTCCTATTGTTAGGCGGACTACCTTCACAGAAATCATGTTGCCTAATCAAAACGATATTTCGTTTCTACTTACATGCATTGCATTACTGCCAAGTAGCGCCCTTTACTTCTCTCTCTACAACACTCTCCACCTGTGAACTCTTTTAAGTTCACACAAACCAAATACAAAATAAACCAGTATTTCTAAATCAAACACGACATTTTAATACCATATAAAAAACATCAAATTGTAAATAACAATTAAGTAATGTTTAAACACATTAAATCAACTTATAAAGTAATTACTAAATAAGAAACATTATACCAAATCAAAATTCGCAATAATCATATAAACTAAACTACATTTAGCAACAAACAATAAAGATACTCTGAAGATTATGTATGTGCAAACAACAAATCAGATTATTACACAGTAACTCTTTACTACTAATTATGCACTTCAAGGTTGTACAGCAATTGTACTGGTCTCTTTAGATTATCTGTTTGAGTTTTTATAAGACAAGAGTGAACCTAACCATCTCTGCCAGGATAAGTTTCTGTTATCTTACCTAGTGTCCACAAATTCCTACGTAAACTGTCGTCATGTACAAGGACTACGTCATTAACATTAAACTGACCAGACACTTTAGTAGGTGGACATAAGTTCACAGATCTTAAAGAAAGCAAGTAATCCTTCCTCCACCCATTCCAAAAGTGGTTTAATAAGGTTTGTTGATGTTTATACCTTTTGATGAAGGAATGTCTAGACCCAATCAAGTCTTCTCTGCACACTCTTGTAACTGGAAGAGAAAGTAAACGTTTACCAATTAAGAAATGAGCAGGAGTTAGCGGTGAGGGTTCTGAAGGGTCATTGTAGACATACACTATGGGCCTTGAATTAATTATGGCTTTGATTTCTATGAAGACTGTTTCTAGCTCATTCAAACAGAGACTAGAACGTCCAACTATTTTCCTTAAATAAGTTTTGATCGTTCTAAAATGCCTCTCCCAGAACCCTCCCCACCATGCTCCCTCTTCCACAATAAACTTCCATGTTATACCGTGGGAAGAAAATAAATTTTGTCCAGATGGATGTTGAATACACTTCCAAATTTTTCGCAACTCGAGATCAGCACATTTGAATGTCTTGGCATTATCTGAATATATCGTTGAGCACAATCCACAACGAGAAATAAACCTGCGAAACGCAAGCATAAAGTTCTTCACACTCATAGAAGGGTCAAGTTCTAGATGTAAAGCTAGAGTTGTAGCACATGTAAACAAAAGCAGATAATGTTTATTCTTGCTGTCCTTTGTAAAGAAAGGACCTTCACAGAAATCATTAGGCGGACTACCTGTTAGGCATAATTCAGCCGTTACAGAAAATGGAGATGATTGAAGAACACGATCAGGTGGTAAAGGAGCGGTTTCCTGTGTAACGGCATGGGCCTTGTATCGTTTACACAAAAAGCACTTACTTAACGTGGATTTGACGAATTGGCGTCCTTTTATGATCCAAAACTTTTCTCTAATATCGGCTAAGGCAGCTTTGACTCCAACATGAAACAATTTGGTATGAGACTCAAAAATTACTAGTTCACTGTATCTATCTTTATAAGGTAACAGCCATAGGTGTTTTTCTTCGAAAGCAAGGTCTGAGAATTGAAGTCTGCCCTTTAAACGCAGAAGTCAATGGGTGGCCAATTCTGGGTTAATTGAGTAAATTGACGATGTCTTTTCTAAGCATTTTTCACTTTATAGATCTAGAATCTCTTTCACAAAGTATTTTCGCTGTGTAACTTTCACTCAATAGAGCTCAGCTCACAAAATCTCAACAGAGCGTAATGGACCTTTGACTTCCACTGAATTTCATTTTATATTGTTTGTAAACCGCATAACATAAGCCGTAATTCGATACACCTTCAGCAGCATGCTGAATTACGTTAACTCTAGTAATGCCGAAGATTCTACGTCTTGAACAGAGACATGAAGAGATGTTTGCATCCTTGCTTCGTTCTGAACGGTCTCCTTGTCGATGTTAGTCTGTTGATTTACTGGCCAAACACTTTCAGGCTGAGAGAGCCAGCTCGGTCTCTGTAACCAAAGGGAACTTCTCACAAGATTAAAGGCATTTTCTCCTCGAGATAAAAGGTTAACAGGATTTTCACTCCCACTGCAGTGAAACCAGCATTCAGGATCCGTGAGTGACTGAATCTCAGAAACTGTTTGATACAAAGGGTTTCCAGTTTTTTGCACATCCCTTTATCCAGTAGATAGTTATTTGGCTATCACTCCAAAGAAACTTTTGATGACACAGTTCAGGAAACAGCTTTGTCAAATACATAGACAATTTGGCGGCTACTAAAGCAGCCATCAACTCCAAACGAGGTAGAGTCATAGTCTTGAGTGGAGCTACGCAACCCTTCGCTGCGATGAAACTGGTGCAAATAATATTTTTTGATTCAGGGTATCTAAAGTATGCTACTGCACCGTACGCTTTAGGGCTAGCATCAGCAAATACATGAAGGCTAACATTAGATTTTTCACTACTACCAAAATATTTTCTCGGAAGAGAAAAATCCTCCAATGCCTTTAATTCAGCTTGCCAGAGACTCCAGTCCTTAACTATTTCTAATGGAAGGGTATCATCCCAGTCCACACTTAATGTCCAAATTTTTTTTAATAGAATTTTCATTTTCATCACAAAGGGTTGAAACACACCAATTGGATCATAAACTTTGGCCACCATTTGGAGAAGTCCTTTTTGTGGTCTCAGCACTGTCATGGGATAAATTTCCTAAAAATTCGCAATTCAACTTGATCTTATCTGCTTCAGAGTTCCAGATCATGCCCAAAAATTTTGACTCTTTTGCTGGTTCAATGTTATAACCCTTTCCAATCCACCAGGAATTAAGTTCCTCAGAATTTGACCTTAATTTTCATCTCAGCGTCTTTAAAAATCTTAACCGCGTCTGAGGATAATCGGCATGCATCTTCAATAGTGTCTGCACCGTAGTATGAATCGTCTACATATAACAAGGAATCTAACATTTCATAACTTTCTGGATTTGCGCTTTTATATTTTTTAATGTGGAATTTTATCATCATCGCTAAAATTGCTGGACTACAGCAAAGTCCGAATGGAAGACGTTTAAACCTTAAAACTTTATATTTTCCCTCACTATTCCCGAACCAAAAAAATTTTAAATATTCCTTTTCCTTTTCTAAGATTCCTATCATTAAAAAGGCCTTAGCTAAATCTCCGCCGAAAGCAATTTCATATTTTCGAAATTTTAAAATTATGTCCAAAACCACGGGGATCAAACTAAATCCAATGTCTAAAAAATCATTTAAGGACTTTACACCTTTAGCTCTAGAAGAGCTTGTGTCGTAAACAATTCTACACCTTGTGGTTTCCTTAGTTTTTATTATTTCCCTGTGTGGCATAAAATACGATGGGTCCGTTATTTCCTGGAATACTTCTCAACTATACCCTCCTTCCTTCAATTACGGATTTATACTGCTGATATATCTCAGGATTTCTAATAAGCCTATTTTTAAGACTTTCAAATCATCTTAATGCTAATCCGAAATTATTTTCTAACTGCTCTGCTTCCGATTTCCATAATAAGCTGACATAGTATCTATTACCTTCTATACATATTTCCTTTTCAAAGTTCTGAATCATTTCCCTCACCTCGTTAGAAATCGCTGAGTCATTGGTAAGGCCCATCAAATTTAAAGTTCACAATGATCTCAATGAATCAGTTACGCAAGAAGAAAGGTTTACCATTGCCGTGTTTTGAGATATTATTTCGCTCTCTTTATCTTGAAGGCCAACTGGAACCCATTCAAACATAGCAGAAATCGCATAAATTTCCTTTCCTAATTGAATCTTTTCCCCCCTTACCATCTTCCAGTAATAATCCACACCTATTAGAATTCCAACGCTTCTTTTACATAAACAAGCGATTTGCAACCAGCACTCATTCATCATTTTTAGTGTTTGTTTTGACGGCGTGATTATATGAGCAGCCGTAATGGCGTCAGTGACAAGACAGCTGATTTTTATTTTGTTCTTTTGCTCGAGTTCTGCCATTATTTCGCGTTAATACGTAAATGTACCCAAGACTGCAAATTATCAAAATTCAAATCAAACATGTTCAAAATTTAATAATAATCATGCTCTTACCTAGGGCATGGTCTGGACACATCCTTCCTTGTGAAGTTCACAAATCCAATCTTTCCGGTAAGATGCGCCGTGTAACGAACCTGCATTTAACTATGGTGGCCTGAAGAGCCAACACAAAGCATCCGTTGGTTCAGTTTTTCTAATGCTATTTATTATCCGTTATATTTACATATTTACAACTGTCCTATTGCTAGGTGGACTACCTTCGCAGAAATCATGTTGCCTAATCAAAACGGTATTTCGTTTTCACTTGCATGCATTGCGCTACTGCCAAGTAGCGCCCTCTACTTCTCTCTTTACAACACCAAGTGCATGGTATTTTTCAGCATGAGAAAAAGGTATGGTGTTTTTCAGAAACATATGTACATATATATGCAAAAGTATATTCATGCAAGCATACGTATATCAGTTAGTGAAGGAATTCGAAAATTGACCAAAAAAGTCAGGGAATTTAAATATTCTTGTCAAAATCTGGAAAAGTCAGGAAATTTCATGTGGTTAACCTCCCCTCCCCCAAAAGTGATTTTTTCACCAACATTGGAAGCAATCGCTTTCTTGGCAAATTATGTGTGTGGTGAGCACCATTCGGGCAGCTAGCGTAGAGCCAATTTTTGCAGCACCAATCAGATTGTTTTTTTAGAAAGGCAAAGCAACTTTCGTTTCTGGTAACCTCGAGAATCGAGAGACTCGCATACGCGTATGCAGTGCATGTTGAACGCAAGAAAATACCTTCCCATTCACATATAAAACAAAATCGGTTTAATCCTAGTATACAGTATACATGAGATTTGGCAACATTTTTATGAGCAGTAAATGAGTCATTTTGGTGTTGGGGGCAATTTTCAAAATCTTGCCAAGGCCATATTAGGATTTTACCAAAAAAATCTTTTATACCTTTTTTTAATAAATGCCTTGCTTGTCATTTTGCAGTAAAATAAAAAATAGTAATCGGTCATCTAGACTAACCATTTAATATATTTAATATCGATATTAGCCAAAATATTGTTGATTGTGGTTATTCAATTTTTAATCTTTAAGTAATTAACTTTATTTTAAAGTTATTAATATCATTTAATGTGGCTTCTTCCTTCTAAATTTATTTATTATAGTTAATAATACTTTCAAATTTCAGGCAATTTTCTCTCGCATACTCCTAAAACTAATTCTAGCAGTATGATAACATACCATAACGAAATTTAAGGCACATATTTTTTGCTTATGTATGCGGCTAAATAAATATAAAATACCTGAATTTATTTTAAAATATCATTAAATATATTTCTTTCGTTTGTCTGAAAAAAAAAGGGGGTAATTTTTAATCCAGATTGGGCAGATTTTAATCTGAATCTTCAGTGGAGAAAACTCCTGTTATAGTTATAACAGTAATGCTTTGGAAATTATATATAATTATGTTTAATTAAATCATTGCAGCCTAGGCACACTCACACACTATTAAGAATAGTGTTTCCTTACATTTTATTAATATATATATATATATGGCAAATTTTTGTGTTTTTAAGTGGTAACATAATTAATTTACTTCTCAGCACAGCCAACACATTCTACGCGGGTAGACTGGAACCTCAGTTCAGATTATATCAAGAGAACATGTAGTCTTTTAGAATCTGGTATAATATCCAGATGTGAAAATGTTGAAGGGTGGGGTTTTTCCTCTTCTCAACACTGGGCTTAGGGTCATTTAACAAATTTTGAATATGAAAACTCTATGAAGAAAGAAAGGGTAATACAGGAAAGAAGCAGACTGGTAAAAGATCAAATTCAGGAATAAAATTGTTTTAATCAGAGGTTTAAGTCTTATCAGGTTAAAAAGTCACAATCAAGTTTAAAAAAAGTTAAGAAGTTTTAATGCATAATTTGGGAAATAAAAAATTTACTTCATTTTGAACAGCAACAGCTATTCTTTTATTTTTGACAGTTGATTGAAATTCACTTGCTGAATTAAATGGTCCGAGCCTGGTAGAATGGTCAATTTCTGATTTCCTTTTAGTAAGGGAATTTGGCTTATCGACCGTTTCAAAGGTAAAAGTAAGAATATTGCTTTAAAATTTTATAAAGGCCTGGAAAAGGAGGTGAATGTTTTCTAGTATTAGGATACTGAAATTCCTCATACATTACTAAATCACCAAGTTTAAAATTACTTTAAAATGAGTCATCTATTTTTATTTTTTTTTACATTATGATCAGATCTTATATGAATAATTTTCCTAATTTCTTCAATTTATAGGTACAAATCTTGATTTTCAATTAAGGGATCATAAGGTAATTTTTCATGCATTGAGTAAGGTGGTGGGAATTTTATTGCAGAATGGGGTGTGTTATTGTATTCTTCAGTAACATGAGGTAGCAATTTTGTCCATGCAGATAAGAATTTAATTTGCATTGTAATCTTGTGGTTAACTCTTTCTACTTTACCATTAGTTCTTGGTCTATTAGTTAACAATTGTGTAACATTATTATTTTGCAGAAAGTGCTTAGATTTTGAAGAGCATTTCTATCATTTAAAATTTTCTTTGGGGCCTATATATTTCTAAATATTTAGGTAGGTACTTCTGTATTTAGCGGCCCCCTAAGATTGAACTGCCAATTAACCGAGGTATCTCGCCAAAATCTGGCTGCATGTTCTTATGCTTCATCACGTAATCATGTATTAGCACCATGTTGCATTTTTACTCTCGCCCTGTGTTTGTATATTATTAATTTTTGGTGAGGTTTTCAAATTTGCAGTGTTTATTTAACCCTTTAAAGGGTACCAGTATATGATATATACCGGAAATTTGTCAATTTTTTAACCTCCTAAAACATGCTAATTTTTCTACATCAGAAGCTGTAATTTTGAGTTTCTAGTGTTTCCTTTTGATTCCAAATGCCTATAAATGCTCAATATTTTAGAGTTATAAAATTAATATACCTCCTTCAAACGTATTGTGTTTGAAGATTCATAAATTCTATTGGAGGGCGGGAAAAAATTCAAAATCTTCAAACATATGATGTACACATGCTGAACCTCTAATATTTACTGCATTTCAATTAAAACTCCTAATTAAAAGATCATATGATTTTAATACTTTTATATAAAATAAACCATTGCCCATACTGAGGGTACCTTGCCAATAGATGGCAGCACCGAGCTTCTCTTTCTCTACTTTGTGGAGTGACAGAATTTATTTATATATTTTTTTATGATGTAATATGATTAATTTATAAGTTGTTTAGGATTCAATATTATGTTCATTGGGGGGGGGGAAGAGAATTTAATGACTCTCTGCTAGAAATGAATAAAAGTATTATTTTTTTAATGCTTTGCTTACTCCAGCTGAGTTTTCATTCATCTCTGTTTAGCTGAAAATTTTATTTCACCACATCACCATTTCTCCTGAGAAAAACTCATTGATTTTAAAATTGTCATCTGACACCAAAACATTGCACAATTATCGGGGTTAAATGGGGCATGCTAACCCAAAAAGACATCTGTTGCTTCATGTTTTCCAAAACCCGAGAATGCAGTGAAAATGAAAAGAGGTGATTGATGCCAAATTTGGTCATATTAGTGGGGTTCTACTAAGATCAAGCAAAAAGGAAGCTCACTGACAAACACGAAAAAATAGGCATGCACTTTAGGTCTTCATCTGGTAATGGAATGGAAAATCTGCTGATTTGAAAGCATGCTTTTATGCTTTAGGGGGTCGCTTTTGTTAATTTTAGGTGAGACTAGGAAACATGAGAAATTTTTCCCCTGGGTAAGGATACAAGTACGCGGTTTTCGAAATAAATTGGTGAAAGAAGGAAAAATATTTCCAAGACCAGTTTTAGACGCAATACATTTATCTTTGGAAGGAAAATATCCACTGGTTCCACAGGACACAAGGGCCTGACAGTAAAAAAAAAAGGAGGTGCTTCGAAGTGTGTTTGTACTTTACCTGTTTTAAAGAGATGTTCTTCCTAGCCAAAATTGCATTTTACTACCTTATTTTTCGAGAAGTTGAAAAGGACCCCTAGGGAACAAGGGGCTGAAAATCGAAATAAGAGCTTTGAGGTGTATCAAATAATAAAATTGTTTTATGGGCTTTCTTCCTAAACAAATTGATATAATACAGTCTATATTTACAAAAAAATTAAAAAGCGCCCCTTATGGTGCCTGATAATGGAAAGTGTGTAGCAGGAGGGAGGGGTCTTGGTATAATAGTAGGAAGCATATTTTTATATATTATCTAAAGCATAAAATGTAATAATTTCAAGAATGTAACTTTAATTTCTCAGCTGAATTGTAATATTTAATTTTTTAATTCTTTATTTTTCAGCTTAGTTACATTTCCTTGTAGCATTATACTAGTTCAGTTAGAGCATGACACGGTTTACTTATGCAGTATTATAGTTGCTAAATTTTTTGATAAAATTATATTAAATTTAAATCACTTTCAAAAGCTTTTTATACATATTTTACATAAGTATGTTCAACTGTGAGGCATCATCAAAGTGCCTAAAAACATAAATTTCATTTCTAAAATTTTAAATTTCTAGAGAAATTTTAGAACTTTTTGACTTTAGACTTACATAACTATATTCAAGCACCCATTTCTGTAGACACCTATCCAAAAGTATGCAAAATAGATTAAAGAAGCAAAAATTGACAAGTGGCAGCTGCATGGAAACAAAATACTTACAGGGGCATCTGCATAAAATATATACTGGCCGTCAAAATTCAGGATTTCACTCTAGGTTTTTTTTTTTTAAGTCTTAAGTGTGTGTTCCTAGGGTCCTGAGTTATAAGTCATGGAAAATTTGGCTCTACCTTTATATGTGCCGTAAGATCACCAAGTGTGGCGATATGTGTTCTGCGCTAGCTATTTTTTGCCACAGTTCTGTGCTGTGGAATGGTTTGGTGGACAATGCTGTTTGTATGGCAACCCTTTTGACTTTGAAACTTAACTTTTTTGCTGCAGTGTCATGCCTGTTTTGAAATGGTCTATGTTGCAATGAGAGACGTGGTGGGAAGGTTTCGGTCATGTATTTTAGATTGTGTGGAAAGTAAATTTAGTATTAAAAGGTACAATGTTGGAGTTGTTAACGAGTCTTTTGTTCATGGGTGTGTTTATGAGGATCGAAGTGTATTTTTGGAATTTATGTGGTACTTTTAAAACGAGGGGCAAAATGCGGAGCTGCTACGAGAACTTGGATGAAGAAGGGCATTTCTAATAGTTCTTGTGTGGATTTGCAGTTCGGAGAAAGGCATGTGATATAGCAAAGTGGTGGCACTTCACAGACGTTGTGTGACTGGCGAAATTTTATTAATGAATGTATTATGGTAAGTGCATTTTATTTTACTGTTTTTATTTTGTAGAATGTTATGTTCATTGTTTTTTTTTACTATGAATTTCTGTTTTTATTGTTGTTTTTGAATTGTTTGTAATTTTAGTTTGTTTTGTTGATTTGTGCGCAATGCCTAGCTTGTGCAATTCTTAGATATTTTTTTAAGTTGAAACAGAACACTATATGCATGGTATTCTTTGAAATTTATTGTTATGTTAATTTATTAAAGTGAGATGTGTGTAGCTCGTAGATTCTTTCGCTGCCTAGATTGTGCAATTCGTAGATGTTTTTTTAAGTTAAAATACATTGCTGTGTACATGGATTCTTGTCAAATATTTTTGGTTAGAAACTTTACGTTTTTGCTATCTAAATTTTTTGGTTTTGTTTTGGATATTTAGCTTAAATTGTGTGTTCAAAACGTGATTTTTGCATGTGTGAAAACCATGTTTTTGGAGACATTTTAGGCTTTAAGTTCGAAATGTAGACAAAAAATTTAGATAGTAATATGGCACCATAGAGATTCTCACCAAAAATGTTTGGCAAGAAATTTGGCGACTTGAGGGCGCACATAAGAGTAGTTCTGAAAATTTTACTAAAATTTGAATTTTTTTATACCTCCCTTAAAAAGGTTAAAAATATATTGCATTTTTTTAAATGTATATGACATTAACAATCTTTAATTTATCAAATAATAAGGTGGATGCCATCATTTCTTCAAGAAAGAGGTCCTAAAATATCCACAGCATACAATTTTATGTGAAAAATGTAACCATTTAGAGGTGCAATGTTAAAAATTCCAAAAAGACCTTTGTGTTGGAAATTGTTGTTCAGAGGCTCATATTCAGAGTAAAGAGTCCATCGATTTAGGACTACACACTTTATTTAAACAAATAACGAATGAAAAAGAGCACACAGCATAGTATATTGCCCTCTCCTTATGTTCGAATGACGGATGAGTCAAGAAAAGAGACCGCTGCACCAACGTAATTAATACACATGCTGATAAGAAAAAGGTTTGCTCACCTTCACCCAACACACCCCTCCTGCGAGCAACATTTTTTCAATACAAAATGAAATACAAACAAACAATATATAACACATTACATTAAGAAATTAAAGAAATGATTTTCAGTGTATACATAAATTTTTCTTCACTGACACTCTTAATAAGAAAATCTGCAATCATATTATCAGTTTGTGAATATTCCAATTTAATGACATTGTCCTTCACTAAATTTTTCATATAAGGGAACTGTAAGTTCATGTATCTATATTTTATAGAAGATCTGGCACAATTCATCCACAGGCTAGCAGCTTGACTATCTGTATTCAAATCCACTACACCATTCAACAATTGCTTACATTTTCATTCTGATAAATTTACAGTCCAAATAATATCCTTACAAATTTCAGAAATAGAAAATAATTCTGCTTTACAAGCAGAGAGACCAACACTTCTTTGCTTACGACATATCCAAGAAATCAATGAATAACCTAATAAAATACTGCCACCAGAAACGAACTTGCCATTTTCTGCGTTTCCCCAGCTAGCATCAGCATATGCATTCAAAAATCCAAAATCATTGCTATGGAAAAGTTTTATTTTTTGTACCTTTTAAATACCTAAATTGTGACAAATAAGTTGTTACAAATGATATGTCGGGACACTTTCTATTCACTAAATATAAAAGTTAATTCCTGATACAAAGTTGTATCAATCTTTTCATTTGTACATTGAAAACCTTTAAATTTTGGTATTTTTATTGCTTTACAATTTTCTAGACTGTTTAATCAATAAGGATTCAGTATATTCTTTTTGAGACAAATGTATACCATTTTCAAGTTTTTCTGTTTACATTCCCAAAAATTTTGAATTAATATTTTCATGTAACTCAAATACTTTTTAATTTTAGAAACAGTATTTCTTCAATATCCCAAGCTCCAAGTTCAGTGCTGTACATCTGTGAATTTTAATTAATGTTATGCCTTCTTGTGATGGACTGAATAATGTAATTTTGTTTCTCTCTCAAATCTAATTCAAAAACCAGTAGAATAATCCCTTCTACCAGGATGACTATTAACACTGTGAGACCTTTTACAACAAAGTCAGGTCAGTGGTTATCCCAGTCGGCACTCGGCCCACGAGCGGCCGAGCGGTAAAGTCGCTGAGCACTGGTAGTTCGATCCGAGGTTCGAATCCCGCAGGCTGGTTGCATGGGCATTTTCGTGATTTTTCCCATGTGTAATGTGTATACGAGCCAGTTTCAATTAGAACAGGGTTCGTATGGTCCTTAAAAGTCCTTAATTTTTTCAAAAATGATTTTTGGTCCTTCAAAGTCCTTAATTTTGGCCAAAATGAATAAACGGTCCTTAATTTTGCTCATTTGACATTTCTTATCATTTCTAATGATTGCCATTCTAAGTGTGAATTACAATTTCTCATGAATATGGAATTGAGCCCACCAGCGGCCGAGCGGTAAAATCGCTGAACACTGGGAGTTCGGTCCGAGGTTCGAATCCCACGAACGGGCTGGCTGCATGGGCGTTTTCAGGGTTTTCCCCATGTGTAACGTGTATATGAGCCAATTTCCCTTAGAAAGTCCTCCACAAAGGCATCCCTCCTCTTAGGCAGATAGCCCTCGAGGCTTTGCCATAATCACACACACACATGAATATGGAATTAAATTACACGGCTCTTAACCAATCTGTTGGCGGATTTGCGTTGCAAACGATAAAAAAAAAACAATTAGCTACCCGTATCAGTGTCTGATTGTCTATTCACCTAGTCTTTCGAAACAGGTGTTATCCATGAATTTAGGCAGATCGTGACGAAAGCGTGAAGCCGGAAGTTCTTTAAGAAGCGAAAGTGGTGATGAAGGTGCTCGAGAAAAAAAAAGGGGGGGATTCTGAAAATATTTGCCAAAATTAGAGCAATCCCAACTTGGAAGCCCACAACCCTTCCGACGCCAATAGGAACAAGATGCCTGGAAAGTGCATTTTCACTAAACTGTGGCTTCATCAAGCTGACTACAAAGACTGGATATGTATGACAATCCTCAAATGTGGTCTTTGTCTGAAACAAATTGAAATTTCTAGAATGGGAGAGTCAGCACTGAAAATTCACATGAAAATTAAGTTTCGTTTTATCATTTCAATTTGTTTTTACACGGTTTTGCTTAGCTCAATTTCTGTGTTTGTTTCAATTAAGCCATAAATTAATTTTTTATCACCTTCTGCGGAGTTTATTCTGTTTTGCACATACTATATGTATGGGATATCGGGATTATGAGTTTATTTCTGCAGCTTGTCTGTTATCGATTTCGCGGGAAATCTGTTGGCTCCATTTCGACTTTAGGTCGCCAAGGACAAATTCGGTAACGCTAGCCGAGAAAAAGTGAAGTTCGGAAATACGTTTTGAAGCTTCAATACATAATTAAGTATTTGGTTTAAACCTATGTTGTTGATAGTAATGCATAATTTTTGCTAATGGTGATGCAATTATTAGTTGAAAATAACTAACTAATTAAAAATTTTTTAATATTTTTAAAGTTGAAAACAACTTATTGAAACTAATTTTCCTGAATTAACTAGACGCAAAATTAACTTTCATGAATTACTAAAGTTATTGGGTAGAAGTTTAACTGAAAATATACTTTCCGTATTATATATATATATTTATACAGTACAAAGTCCGAGGTGTCTCGACTTCGGACTTTGTACTGTATAAATATATATATTTTTGACTTCGGCGATCCCAGATTTGAGATTTTTCCGGATATTAGATCATTTTAAATCTACTAAGATGGCACGTAGAAATTATAAAATTGAAAATATGAAATCGTGATTTATGAAATAATGAAGTATTTATGATTTAAAGAGTATCAAATTTACAAAAGAAAAGAGTTTAATATTTATATGTTTACTTTGTTAAACATTTCTTTCAATGTGAGTTGTTTGATTTGTTTTCTCTGCTAATACTTTAGACTAATACTATAGACATATAATTTCTTGTTCAGTTATTAAGTTCCATTGTTCAAGTCCTGTAATTGCCGTGTCGAGAATTCCGAATAACTTGTCAATCAAAATTTTTTCTCGTTCAGTAACCTCTCTGTTACTTTCTTCACTATCGGTAGCTGTATTTTCTGGATTTAGAACTATACTAGAGATTTCGCCCTCCATTAATTGATTGATGATTGGGCATTTTCATCGCAATGAAAAACTTCTGTTTAACTTCGCTAAATTCTGCCGCCTGGTGCGGCCATGCGAGCTCTGGCGCTGGTTCTGGCTTTATGTGAATAACAAATCAGTTATTCTTAATTCAAATAGCACTAAATATAATCGTTTGTCCTATGAGTATCATTAACAAAATCTATTTTTAGCATAAGGAAAGAAATTTCTGCTAAATCTTCCCTTGTCAACATTTTAGCGCATTAAACTTAAATCTGTAATCGGATAATACTCTATTATTTGGCGTCGCTGCATGATTCATCACTCAAGTTGTCATCCCTTGATAAACATGCGGTGATGAAAGCAAAATACAATAAATAATGATTCGCAATTTCGGCATCAAGGATATAAAATATTAGTTGGTGTAAAATTAACAAATGTTTCGGTTTGAGATATAAATTGTTTGAGATTAATATGAGGTTTGTGATATAAGCAGATACGCAGCTATGGAGTCAAGTTACTAATCACACAAATTTATGCTAAAATAATTATTTCTTCAATAATAAGATATTTTATTTAGCACCAAACTGAGATTAAAAATCGGGATTTCCGGCATGTTTTTTTATGATGAGGAAAAAAATCTAATGCGCGTGTGTAAAGCATACCCCTTCCCTTCAAAAAAGCCCTAAAAAATTGGTTGGTGGTGGCTTTGAGGTCCGGATTTTAGATCATTCCAGAAAATGAGATCAGCAGCAGCTTCTGCAAGAAGTGGAGTTCGTTATTTAAAAGTTCAGTATTTAGAAGAACAAAAATCTTTAACTAAATCTGAAAATTCAAAGAGGAAAAGAAATATTATTGAGGAAGAAATTGATTATATGAAGCAGAAGAAAAAATTTCTTCAAAGGGACATTAAAGATATTAATGAAGAAGTAGATGCTTTAGCAGATGAAGCTGAGACCAGCAGGAACATTGATTTGTTTATCAAAGCAAATGAACTTAGAAGAATAGTTAAAGAAAAGGAAATAGACATAAATAAATTAAATGTTAAAATAGCTGAAAAGATTTCAGATTTAAAAAAAAAAAGCTCAAATGTTTTGTATCTTTTATTGTACAGTTTATTATTCTAGTATCTTTCAAAAAACCAAGGAAATAAATTGTATGTTTACAAATCAGTTATTTTAATCTGCAAAATATTCTTACATTGTGATTATAATAGTAGTTGACTGTGTTTAAATAAATATCAAATAAGTTAAATAATAATCATGTAAATCTCTAAAATGGTGACTGTTATTAGTGTAAAATACACTTATACATGTTTTTCAAGAAATTATGTTCCTAATTTAATGTTATCTACTTCATAACTTGTAGGGAGTTAGTTTAATTTTCAAAATTGTTTTATGGTAAGTATTAAATTGAATTTAATTAATAGTGCATAATACACATTTCTGTTAGTTTCTTAAAGTGAAATTACAAGCATGAAGTCAGTTTGTATGGATAATTGCTTTATTCTATTCATTTTTTTGTTTGCTGATAGGTCCTTAATTTTTTCTTTGATGGTCCTTAAAAGTCCTTAATTTTCATGTAAGGAAATGTATACGAACCCTGTAAAAAGTCCTCCACGAAGGCATCCTTTTCCTTAGGCAGATAGCCCTAGTGTGCTTTGCCATAATTAAATAAACCAAACCAAACCAAACCAAACCCAGGCAGCACTCAGCCAGTATAATAATAATAAACTAATAAGATTCTAGTTAAATTAAAGTTACTTGATGTTAAAACTTACTAGAACACTGAAGCAACTATTTGCTAAGTTCTATTGTATCAGTAAAAACTCAAGAAGGGTAAAAAGACCCTTTTATTCACTCTCAAGAACAGTTAACAGAAGGCCTTTCTTATACTTACAAGTACTGTGTCAACATTTTTTATGGTAACTCAAAAATAAGAATGTAAAACTAAATCTAAATTAAATAATCAGCCGAAGCTGCACAGAGCTATTTAGTGCACAGTTGGCTCTTGGATAATGCCATCGACGTAGATCATCAGGCAATTAATATGCACGGCAGTGAATTAGCAAACTTTAAC
This sequence comes from Stegodyphus dumicola, assembly GCF_044657685.1. NCBI lineage: Eukaryota > Metazoa > Arthropoda > Arachnida > Araneae > Eresidae > Stegodyphus > Stegodyphus dumicola. The sequence continues at coordinate 174,880,459 of NC_140781.1, forward strand.
TAGTAGTGAAACAACGTGGCCGACAGGCAGAACACTCTGTCTGAAGTAACTCAGCCATCAGTTTAAATAGTAGCTTTCTACCGTACTTTGCAACTGAAATCTCATTCTGGCAAGAAAGCGTGGGTTGGAAAATGCATTTAAAGGAAAGGCTGTTTCTAAAATAAAGTTAACTGTTAGAAAAATTAAATAAAACCCTACAAACCTGTAACTGTTTAATTACACATATGTTTCAATTATGTTTGTTAGGTACTTACATATTAACAATGGCACCTGGCAGTTGTTTATGAATGAGAAAGTAAAAATTACTTATTGGATGCAAGTTGGCATTTTTTGCAATTTTTTTAAAACATTTTGAAAATATCAATATTTATCACAAGTTGGCAAATATTATTGTAGCATCTGATTTCGAGAGTATCAGTACTCTTATACCTGAGAACCTCTGTGAACGATAGTAGAAAACAATGTAATGTAACTGCGTAAATAGCGCATTGCTGCTGTCTTATGAGTTAGTTAGAAATAAATGTTTGATAAATAAAAGCTTTCGTGAACTACTCAAGATTTTTTTCAGTTTAAGAAAGCATAAAAGAAAGTCTAAGAAAATATAAAATTTAAATTATGCATTGAACATAAAATTTAGAATACCCAATTAAATGCTAGTATGTTTTACATTAGAATTGAATTAGTTAAGGAACTTGAGCCATGCATTATGAGGTGAATTATTGTCAGTTTGTAGTTTTTTTTTAAATGGGGTCGCCACACTGTGCGAAAAACCTCCTGATTTTTTAATGTTTCAATGTTGCCAACAATTCTGTATATGTCTTATTGTTTGCACATATTTACTTTTCATATATTGTGAATATTATATTTCCCATATTCTTATTTTGCTTATCTTTATATTTACATAATCGTTTCTGCTTTATATAGCCAATCTGATTTTTTAATGTACTTATTTTTAATAACTTTATTATTACAGCTTTATGTAGAAAGTGATGGCATAGCTTATAATCTGCATGTTATCCCAGAATTCTGGCAACCATCCGATGATTTGTATCTGCTTCTGATCTTTCTTGAGGTACAACTTATTTTTATTAGCTTTTATTCAAAATAGTGAGAATAATTACTTGCATAAAAGGCTGTTTTTAATTTTGTTGCTAAAACGTTTAGTTCAGGATATTTTTTTACTTACCTAACGAATATTGTTTGCTTTGTAGTTACTGCATGTTACGCATATAAAAAAGCATGTTTGCTATTTTCCTGCTTTACAAGAACTATTTGTAAATCAGTATCCAATGTTTGATGGACACAGACTAGTAAATTTGGGTCCAAGATCTGATTTGTGATCTAATCTAGAACCAAATTGCATTTGGCTCTAGATTACATCTAAAAGCGAACTGAAGTCATTTTGGCAGTTAGAAATTAGGCGTTTCTGCTTTGTGAGACCACATGTGTTTAAAAATAAGAATGTAAAACTAAATCTAAATTAAATAATCAGCCGAAGCTGCACAGAGCTATTTAGTGCACAGTTGGCTCTTGGATAATGCCATCGACATAGATCATCAGGCAATTAATATGCACGGCAGTGAATTAGCAAACTTTAACTAGTAGTGAAACAACGTGGCCGACAGGCAGAACACTCTGTCTGAAGTAACTCAGCCATCAGTTTAAATAGTAGCTTTCTACCGTACTTTCTAATGTATGCAACTGAAATCTCATTCTGGCAAGAAAGCGTGGGTTGGAAAAAATGCATTTAAAGGAAAGGCTGTTTCTAAAATAAAGTTAACTGTTAGAAAAATTAAATAAAATTAAATGTCATGTTCCAGTTTTCCAATCAGCATCGAGTGCCACTGCGAGCCATCTGGCATGATGAGCACAAAGCAAGATCAAGGCTGTTATTTCGTTCAGCTTCCATGCCGTAAATAATGCATTATACGTAGGTCTCAGTATACAGAGAAAAATTGCAATAAAAGATAGTTATTATTCTTTACATCAGGCTTTTTTTCACTGCACTTTTTCCTCATGATTAGGTCATTATTAATACCTTCAAGAGAAAATTCTTTCTTCTAGATTCACACTTTTTGAACTGAGAACTGATCTCAAGTACAGTTCTTCAAATCTCTGATATAAAATTAAAGCATTACAAATAAGTTAGATATTTTCTAAATAAAATATGTATAACCCAGAGTTGCCAATTGCCAACTATCCCAATTTAAGAAGGATTTTTCCCAATTTCCGACCACTCTCCTGCCAACCTGATTTGCAACAGATTTCTCCCGACTTTCTCTTGTTCTTAAAATTTCTCGCGATTTTTATGTATCTTGGCTTACTACTTTATTACTTACGAGGGAAAAAAAGTGATTTTGGGTGTCACTTCAATTGGCTCTAGATTACATCTGAAAGGGAACTGAAGTCATTTTGGCAGTTAGAAATTACAACGTGTTTCTGCTTTGTGAGACCACATGTGTTTAAAAATGTCATATTCCAGTTCTCCAATCAGCATCGAGTGACACTGCGAGGCATCTGGCATGATGAGAACAAAGCAAGATCAAGGCTGTTATTTCATTCATCTTGTCGCTGAGCGGTGTGAGTGCACATTCTTTTGAGAAATAGTTTAAGAAATTACGATCTTTCTTTTAATTATGTCTGTGAAAATGGTAAAACAATCATGTATATTTTTCAAAAGTCATATACAGATGACTTTTCTTCTATTATTTTTCCTCAAGGAAATTTAATACATCTGTCATTGCAATTTTTCGATTTTGGTCGATGGAAGGGCCGATGTTGTGAAACATGTGCATACATAAGGACAACATGAAGTCTATTGAAAAAAACAAAAAAATTAATTTTTTTGTGGAAACAAAGGAGCAAAAAGTGATTAATGCAGAATGCCTCTTCTCTGCTTTTTTACTAAAGCACAACCTGCCACTGAATGCATCGGATCATGCTGCAGCTTTATTTAGAAGTGAAATAGCTAAGAAATACTGAAGTGCAAGGACCAGAAAGGCTACAATAGAAATGGGTATGAAAAAGGATCTTCAGTTATTGCATTAAAATAGTTCCATTTTAAGCCCACCAGCGGCCGAGCGGTAAAGTCGCTGAACACTGGTAGTTCGGTCCAAGGTTCGAATCCCGCGAATGGGCTGGCTGCATGGGTGTTTTCGTGGTTTTCCCCATGTGTAACATGTATATGAGCCTGTTTCCCTTAGAAAGTCCTCCATGAAGGCATCCCTCCCCTTAGGCAGATAACCCTAGTGTGCTTTGCCATAATTAAATACACCACCACACCAATAGTTCCATTTTGTCTCTCTATGGATACAAGCAATAAGAGCGATTCAAAACTGTATCCAAATATTGTTTCTTTTTTTAATCCCGTATTTTCAGAAATTGAGTGTTGTTTACTTTCTTATTTTAGAAAGGCATTTGACAGCCTTTCATATAACACAGCTAATTATTAAAATTTAAAAAGATAATGCAATTCCTTTAGGTAATTGGTTAGCACTTGGTGCCAATAATGCACCAGTAATAGTAGGTTTGCGGACTTGTGTTTTCATAAAAAAACTCCTGATTTTGGGTTGTAGTTTGGCAAGTATGATAACCAAAGGGAAGAGAGCCATGTTAATGTAAGAATTAAAATTTGGCAAAAAAGCAACCTTTTATTGGCTTTGATTTGGGATAAAACATTCAGTTTCATAGGTGATGAGACAGGTCCTGTTTCAGAAGGAAAAGATATTTTGCCAAAAATAATTGGTCGTTTTAAAATGTGTGAGAGAGGAAAAGATAAAGCAAGCAAAATAAGATTCAGTAATGGTTAACATAGATGGCTATGATTACACACAGTTAAACAGCAAACTTCATCACTAAATATATAGTCATGTAGTTCTGTAAATACACTGTCATCAAAGTTAAAGGATAATGAGAAAAATGTGCTCACTAAGTTAATGGTGCAACAGATGCTTAATGCTATAATTATTTATATTAATTAAATACAATTTAACACAAAATTGAACTTCTGCACGTACATTAGCGTGATTGATAATGTGGCGCGTAATGAATGCATGTTGGAATTTCGGTCTGTAGTATTGTCTAAAATGAATGTGGTTTGTGAAAGTGATAAATATTCAGTAGTTATAGCTCAAAAGCATTTAAGTGAAGTTCAAAAGTGACAAATAATTGGTAGAACTGAGGGAGGTCAAACACATGCTTTTTAAGCACTGGATGAGTTGATAGACAGCCTGGTCAAGGGCAGCTAACAGCAACAACTGCATCAGAAGATCCTTTTCTGTCATCATCCAGTTATAGTCTGAGCAGTGATTCTAGATGTATTTTGATCTGGAGAGGGGAAGGAACACACAACTTGCCTTCCCCTTTCTATGAAATATCCTGTTTCCGATGCCGCGGTTTAATGATTTGGGGAGGAATCGTAATAAATAGCTGCACCAAGCTGCATATCTTTCAAGGATGTTCTGTAAACACTCGGAGATATGTGAAGGAGGTATTGGAATGCCAAGTTAGACAGTTTACGGGTGCTGTTGACCCAGAGTTTTTGCTAATGGATGACGATTGAGCATATGTGGTGACAGAATGCTTGCAAATAGAAGATATCACTTGAATGGATTCGCCACCTTACTCACCCGACTGAGCAAGTGTGGGAGGCTTTAGGGTGCTGAATTTCAACTTACCAAATTCCTCCCTGGGCCCTCCAGGAGCTGAAAAGTGCACTTAGAGGAGTGGTGGAATTCCACGAGACTCGACTAACACTTTGGTAAAGTCTGTGAAATCAAGATGTGATATTTGCATATTTATCTGAGGTGACCATGCGACATATTAAAGATTTTTTCCTCCCAAAAGTGGTGACAATTTTTCCATCATTTTCCAATTTCCATAAATTTGTTTTTAATTTCAATTTTTTGCGAATAATAAGCTGCCAAACATTGTGATATGTGTTAACTAATGCTTTTGTACAAATTTCTATTAATAATTTTTCATTAACTATCAGTTACTGTTTATTTCTGTCATTATCCTTTAATTTTGATGACCAGTGTATATAGTAAACTTCTTCAGGAGCAAACTGTTTTTCCTCTTGAAGAAGACAGATGTGTGTCTGACTGCCTTCGAAATTAATTGAATTGAAAAACCTGCACCTAACAGCCTTTTTGCCTAGTTTTAAAAATTATGTATATAGGATGATTCTAAATTGTTTTTACAAATTAAGAGGGGTGATAGTATTCATTCAGATGAGCAATAATTACCATGGAACATAGGGTCACATCTCACTCTGAGAGGCAGAAAAGAAGAATTTTAGAATTCCAACCTGAACTTACAACAGTTACAATTTTTGTAGGTATAACGCTGATTTTTGTTGTTTCACTTCTGAATTAGTATTTATTCGGCGTGTTATTGTGTCTAATTACAACAGTGTTGTTATAAATCCACATCTTTGGCTCGCAGAGTCTCAACCTCGCAAATGATTGCAACATGTTAATTAACTAATCAAGGGCTAAATATTATCAACTAACTCCATCTTCTGGTGTTTGCCGAGATTAGAATGAAACATTCTTGCTGTGTTCCGGCTGTCAGAACTTCGTGTCCAATAGAAGGGCGCTAAACCCTTTGGCGCGCGCAATATTATTTTTATAATTTTTTTAACTAAAAATTCTTCTAGAAATTGAATATCATGATCCTAGAGACAAATAATATATGAATTAAAAAAATCTACTCTTGCTCATTGTTCTTGAAGTAGACAGATGTGTGTCTGACTCTATATATGAATTAAAAAAATCTACTCTTGCTCATTGTTCTGTGGGTAGTGGTCGCACTGTGAAACCACTGCACGTCTAGGACTTTGAAACTTACTGAGATAGTAAGGGAAAAAAACTTACCTTTGTCCATGCGCGTTTCCAATAAATGACTAAATTTACTAATTTTAAAAAAAAAATTATGTAAGAATTGCATTGTATATAATGTTTTTTACATTATTTTACAAAATAAATCGTCAGAAAAAATTAAAAATAAACATTCATGTAATTTTTCTATAGCAGTGAAAATATAACTACCTACATAATAAAGACGTTCGGCTAAATGGATAAAAAAAACTCAGTAAAATAATGATAAAAAAAAAAAAACTCAGTGTTGTTTTTTTTTAATTTCAAAGAACATTTTTTTTGCGACACTGTTCAAAGCATGTTTTGTTTTTTTGGTACGTGCATAGACTCCTATTGCACGTTTCGCACATGTATCTTCTTCTATGAGGTTTCTTCCTTGTGCTACAAAATGTACACTGCCTGGATCTAAATTTACTGGTATATGTCCTGCATTATTTAGTTTCTTTTCATCTGGCACATGAAATTTGTGATTTTTTATGCTAATTGGGGGGGGGCTTTGGTACCGATCATTCGTTTCCAATTCATAGTTATTTTATTTGTATTTCATCCCAAAATATTCCAAAAATATTTTTAATTTAAATAAAACTTAAGCGATTTCTATTTTTAATTATATCAAAGGATATTTACATTAAATTTAAACCACAGAAAATAATTTATAAAATCACAATACTAGCTTGGGGAGCAAGTGTGTTGAGGTCAGAGAAAAGTGTCTGGAAAAGAAAGATCTTTTTACTTGACAGGTGCATATATTGTTTAGTAATAAAATAACTCTGTGGTTTCAAAACCCCTTATCTATATCGGTGTAAAAATAAACATTCTTATTTGAGAAACAAGCAAACGCCATTGTGAAGAGCAGTGGTTTCAAGGTGTGACCACTGAGCCTCTAGAGCATTGTGACACAATGCTCTAGTGGCGGAGTGGTCGCGCCCTGAAACCACAGAGCAAATGCCATACATATAAAGGTTTTTTTTTATATATGCAGTTTAATAATTGCTATTTTTAATTGTTTATGATAAAAATAATGATGTGCAATGAATAACTTTTGAAATTTAAAGTTTATATTAATAAAAGGAAGTTATTTTGTCTCGTTGAAAACGAATTTTAAAAGGCATCCGCTTTGAAGTACTAAGACCTAAAACAAGTAAAATTCTGCAGTCATTTTGTGTTATTTAGAGGTAAAAGATCAGTAATCAATTGATTTTCACCCGAAAATTTCGGAAAGAAGAGGAGAAAATAATTCGAAAAATGGTGGTTTCAGGGCGCGACCACCGCGCTTCAAAAGGGTTACGTAGAATGAGTGTAATACAGTAAGCCCAGGAGGACAAACTAGAAGATGGCCTAAGGGAAAAACTGCTACCTTGATAGTATCAAACCTACCTTGAGTTGGAGTTGATAATATTCAGCCCTTGATAATTAACTTGTTGCAATCATTTGTGAGGTTGAGACCTTGCGAACCAAAGATGTACATTTGAGTGTTTGCCATTAAAGTCTGATCTTGAATTAACACTTGAACACTAAGTGTTTGGTTTTATACATTTTGTGCATTCTTTGTGAGTTTTTCACCTAACATTGTGCTACTTTTGGTCTCCTTCATTCGCTCTCCCAATACTGTTGTAAATTCATTTTGGAATTCTAATATTCCTCTTTTCTGCCTCTCGGAGTAGAATGCGACCCTATGTTCTATGGTAATTATTTATTGTTCATCTGGATGAGTACTATCACCCCTCTTAATTTGTAAAAACAATGTAGAATCACCCTGTATATTTTAAATTCATTTATGTAAATAAATTCAAAATATTTTTTAAGATACAATCTACTTTACAAATTGGTAGATGTCTTGGTAATTGCATAACTGACACTTTAGATCTCAACAACTAATGAATATGTTTTAATTATGTGTAATCATAGCCATCTCGTGTTAACCGTTTCTTAATATTATCCCGTGTGCTTTAGCTTATCCTTTCTCTCAAATTTCAGAAAATCTTGAGGAGGAAGATTTAAGTAAATTCCTAATTTTCAGTAATGGTGCCATGAAAATGCTAGTTTCCATTTTTCTGATATACTCGTAATCAAATGAATGGTTTAAGAAAAGCAGAGGACTTAAATTTTTTTTATTACTATTAATGATATTTAGTGCATTTAATTGTATCATGTGCAAATGAAATCTGTAAAGGAAAACAAATTCTGTTAAATCTGCATTTTTTTCATTAAACTGTATTTCTGTTGTTATTCCATAATATTATTATTTCTATCAGTATTTTTAAACAAGCATATGTAAACAACTGTGATTATAATTCATACATGTTTTTTACAAATCACAAGGTGTTAGTTGAAGTTTCTAGTTTTTATTACCGAAGTGTGCATGGATCATACTGTCCAGCAGGATCTTTCACAATAAAGTGGTTGACCTTGTATATATCATGTCATGAAAAATGCAATAACTTAATGTAAAGCAGACATTCTTTGCAAATGATATTTCTTTTGTCCTTCCTCATTATAAAATTTATGATTTTTCTCCAATATTAAATTTTAAATTTACTTCATTTTATCAATCCATTCAAAAATATACTAAAAAATGTACTCACTTTTATAATATTTAAATTTTTTGGTATGCATATAAATTGTGATGATTAATTAATATAAAGTTAACATCAGATAAAAGTTTATGTGGTTATTTTTAGCCTTTAATTAAGCATGTGAATTTTATGTAGTCAGTTTTTATAAAATGAATAAACCTGGTTTTCAAAAAAAGGGGGGCTAATTTTTTTCTTAAGATACTTGTTTGTTCTCAGCAAGTAGAGGTATGGTAATATTAGGTAACTTACCAAAATATTTTCTTTACGTTTGTGCCTATACTCTTACTTTTATTTATTCACCCTTCCCTTGCAAATGCCTGGCTTTTGGTGATTTAAATCATTAGTCATGTTGCTTCCCAGTACTCCTGCGTTACAGAATTAAAATTAGTAAGTGTGGAGCACACGTTTATTGTATACATTAAAAATTATAATAAAATAAAAATGAAGCATAACAAATAAGAACAAAATTATGAAAAATGTATTGTGATTAGAAAACAAATTAAAAGCAGTTATAGCATATCTTATATATAACATATCCTTTTAGGAAATGTCAGCAAAATCACTAAGGTGGTGTTTGAATACATAAGTACCAGGAAAAGGAACGTTTGGAGAGAAAAATTTCTTGATACTTAATTTTCAGACCATAATCTTATGCACGTGTAACTTTTGTGCTACTCTTGCATTATCCGTCCAATTCTGCAAAATTCCCAGTTGTGAACTAATTTTTCACTAGCCTAACATTTAAAAAATAGCAGCTCAGCTATCTGTTTTTAACTTTTAAAAAAATAAGTGATTTGCACAAATTAACTTCATGGATTGTGCATTTCCTAACTGAAATACTATACAAAATACCATATTTCTGGGGAAAATGTAATGCTTTCTTTTTTTATTAACAGGCAAACTCCACAATGGTATCATGATTAACTACAAGGGGAGAAACTCTGTAATCTAATCATTACAAACATTCCCTTGAATTTCAAAACCATGTGCACAACTGTCACCACCATTTAGATGGAGACATTTCGCCGTGGCAAAATGGATGTGCAACCATTAATGGCTTTCCTACTTACTACTACTACTACTACTTTGGTGACATAGTACTTTCCTCAATGATTCTTGCCAAGTTTTAGTGTATAATACATATCATTGAGCATACCATTTTTGTTACATATTTCATTAATTTACAATGCTGTGTGAGTGCAAAACAATTGATAAAATATGTCATTCATTTGATAGAATAAACAGTACTTCAGTTAGAATATTTAGCCTTTTATTGCCAGTATTAGCTTTCTAGCAAATCAGCTTCCATTCCAAGTATTTTGAAAGTATTCACAAAAGGATTTCTGTGTTCAAGAATTTGAGTAATGCACACACTTATGAATGTAGCATATGTGAACAAATATAATGTCTAGTTTTCAGAGCTGTCTCCAGTATACAATCCAATTTCATATGCAAACCCATGTTCTCCTATCTTTATTTTTATTTGATTTATTTTTGGAGGTTGCAAATACACCCTTTTCTCGAAGCAATTTTTCACATGTAAATAAAGTAAATATACTGGATGGAATCATTATATAACCATTCCCAAGCAGAAAAAGGAAGCAAATTAGAATTTAAGAAGTTTGTAAGCAAGAAAGGTATAATACTTTATTGCTTTTTACCTAGAAAAGGTGCTTAGGAACGGGAATGTCATGTACGCTGAGGGAGGGAAAAAATTGGCAGTTGTATATCTCCCGTTCTACTGGGCTGATTGACAAAATTCAAATTGTGTTCTTCATGTCTGAAAAGCCGACTTAGGATTTATATTAGATTTATATATTTTATATATTCTAACATAGGTATTTTGACACGAAATCGGACTTTTTCTGAAATAACATACCAATTTTTTTCCATATTTCGATTCTATGACTCAAATTATACCTAAATATAAAATTTGTAAAATTTGGTGTGAAATTTTCGGAGAAATTCATAAATTAATGTTTGCAGCAAGAGGAGTTCACTTGGCGAACTTCTTAATATATGGCAACGTATTTTCCTTTCCCTTTGTACATTGTGCGTGAGAGAGAAAATGTTACGATCGTTCCTTTTTTCAAATAATGTTCTTTATAGTTCTAATTATAATTGCTATTAATTTAAGTATTTTTTTCTTTTTCAAATTTCATTTTAATTGTTTAAGTTGCATGGTTTCTTTCGAATAACTGTTTTAAAAATTTCTATTTACCAATTCAAATTGCGTAGTTTAAATAAAAGGCGCATCGATTATTTTCTTTCAAATAGTTTTCTTTATAATTTATTCTTTTGTCATAGTTATAATTTTAGGCAATTTTTTAAATTTTAGACTTTTATTTTAGTTGTTTGTGTTGCATTGTCCCTTCAGATAATTGTTTTAAAATTTTCTATTTATTCATTCTAACTGAGCATTTTAAATATATTTACAGTCAAAAGTCTTTAATCCGGACTCATCGGGACTTCTGCAATTCCGGATTATCGGTTTTTCCAGATTATAGATCATCAATTTAAATCTGGTAAGATGGCATGCAGAAATTGTTAAATTAAAAGCATGAAACCGTAATTTATGAAATAAAGAGCAATTATGATCTAAAGGGTATCAAAATTTACAAACAAGAAGCTTAATATTTATTTGTTTACTTTATTAAACATTTTTTTCAATGCACACATGCGTAAAGCATACATTACGCATAGTCGAAATTAGAAAATTGTAACCAGAAAACTTTGAGGTGTATTCGGGATATTTATAATGACAAGAAATTTGTTTTAATCATATCAAAGACTGAGTACATCGAGATGAAATACTACATTTAGTAAGGAATTATAAGCTGAATAAAATAAAAACATCTGCCCTGAAGATAAGGATAGTGCTGACATATCAACTTCCAGTTCATTGTGTGCCGCGACTTCCCCCCCAGAGCAGTGTCAAATTGATGAACAGATTTCGGAATGGTTAGAGAAACAAAGGATATGTCTTTATCCATTTTTTGCTGCAATTCCACTTTTTGTTTGCTGGACATCGAAACGTGCTTTCGCTTTGTAGATCCTTTGGCAGCTCCAGAATCTGAAATTCTTTTTGACATAATCAAAAGTTCAAGCTTACTTTTATAAAATTGCTCTAACAGTCTGCAAAAAATAATAAGCTGGATCCAATTAGAAGATTAAGGAACAATGCAATCGGCAACATTAACTGAAATACATAATTAGATAATTTTAGTTTAGCTTATACTGTCCGTTATACATTAAACGCGCATGGGTAAAGGTATTATGCATTTATGCATGCGCGGACAGTTTGTAGCTTTGAGGTCCGGATTAAAGACTTTTGACTGTATTAATATAAATTTTCAGAATTTGATTTTATTTATTTCAATTTCGTTTCTTTCGGAAGAATACTTTGTAACCCAGACTACAATGCATTTGAAAACTGCATATATTAAAAGAGAAAATACCGTAAAGCACAGTTAACACGGCCTTCAGTTTACATTCAGAAAATATATATAAATGAGAAAGATGTATAACCGACATTTAAACTTAGGATGATGTGTATATATTGCTTTAAACAGCTTTATGATTGTGCTCATTGCTTTACACAATTTAATAATCCCGCATGTAGTTTCTGAAAATGTTATTCATATTTTAGTCAAATATTTTATTTTTGAAATTGTTAGAATCAAATATCATAAGATTAAAAAGTTTTAAATTTAAAAAAAATACTAAATTTTATGCAATTCCCCCCCCTTCTTAATGGCTTGCTCTTTTTCTTCAGGCATTCTGCAAGTATATTAAAAAGCATCCAACTTTTCAAAACATCTTGGTATTTCTGACAGCCAAGTTGCTCTTCAAATTTTTGCTTACTTTTCTCCCTAATTTTCTTCTTTCCTTCTGCATTTATTTTCAGTGCTCAGACAAGAAAATTAAGATTTTTCGATTGTTACACTTCCATAAATTTTGCATTCTTGTCAATTTTTTTTTTAATTTATCAATTGAGTTTCAGCTGAAGACAGCTTTTCATTATCTAGGCATTTTAACTATAAATAAAGTTTAAAGCAAAGTCCAAAGGATAAATATTTTAATTAAAAGTTTTTACTAAATGACAAAAAAATAAAACAGCCCAACATTGTTTATTCTGTACCACCGAGTGACCCGATTATTATATCGGCTGAAAACAATCTAAATCATATAAGAATACTTTGTGACCCAGACTACAATGCATTTGAAAACTGCATATACAGTACAAAGTCCGTAATCCGGACGTCCATTATCCGGAATGATCTATAATCCGGACCTCAAAGCCACAAACTTACTCATGCGCATAATGTGTTTACACATGCACGTTTAATGCGTGCATCCACTACGCATGCGTGTAAAGCTAGTAAAGTGTTTACCCATGCACGCTTCCGATATTGAAAAAAGTAACAGAGAACGTTATTAAAAACGAAAAAATTTAGATTGACAAGTTAGTCGGCATTCTCGACACAGCAATTACAGCACTTGAACAGTGGAACTTTGTAACTGAACAAGAAATTATCTCTGTTTATAGAATTAAAGAGAAAGTATTAGCACAAAAAACGAAGCAAATTAAACAACTTACATTGATAGAAATGTTTACTAAAGTAAACAAATAAATATTAAGCTTTTTTTTTTCTTGTAAATTTTGATACGCTTTAGATCATAATTTCTCTTCATTCCATAAATTACGGTTTATATTTTGAATTGTAAAATTTCTGCGTGCCATCTTACCAGATTTAAATTGATGATCTATAATCCGGAATTGGCGAAGTCTCGACAAGTCCAGATTATAGACTTTGTACTGTATTAAAAGAGAAAATACCATAAAGCACAATTAACACTGCTTTCAATGTTCCGTTCAGAAAAGATATATAAATGAGAAAGATGTATAACCGACATTTAAACTTAGGATGACTTGCATATATTGCTTTAAATAGCTTTATCGTTATGCTCATTGCTTTACACAATTTTATCATCCTACATGTACTTTCTTAAAATGTTATTCATATTTTAGTCAAATATTTTATTTTTGAAATTGCTAGAATCAAATATCATGTTTTTATACAATCTATATAACACATATAATAATATCATGTTTTTACACAATCTATAACACTAGAGAAAATTAGCTACTTAAAACATTCTTTCTAAGAGGATTAATGTAAAAATTTATATTTAAAGCTGGGACATGAGCCAAACTGTCAACGTCCTGTTTGCTTAAAAACATTGTGAAAGTAAACATCAAATGAACTTTCTCAGTTTTAGACAAATGAATTTAAATAATGCAGTTAAAGTAAAGTAGCAGACGATAACACGGCAAAGGTAAAAATTTACTCTTGCAAATTTTTTTTTTTTTCAAAAAGTGCAAAATTTGAATAATATCATCTAAAAGTTTAAAAATTAGCTTTTCATTATAGTATCAAAAATATTTGTTACACATAACTGAGAGAAAAAATTTCATATTATTAATTCTCTGTAAAAATTTATTTGAAATTTAAGGTTAAAAACAGCTGTGGCAATTCACTGTAACAAAAATCCATAAACCACATTTGGCATTATTATCGCTAAAAAAAAGATGCCAAATTTCAAAACACGAAAATATGTAAATTCGTGTATATCTTAGAAAATTTTGAATAAAAAACTGTATTTTTTGTACGTATGCTTAGAACTACACCTACTTTAAGATGATGGTAAAAATGTTATACGGTATATCTCAAATTTTTTTAAAAAAATTTATAAAAATTATTTAAAAATAGAAATTAAAAAAATTAAATAAAAAATGGGTGAATTTTATTTAGAATGAACCTGAATTTCGTAATGTGAAAGGAAAAATCAAAATATTTTAATAAAAAAAAGAGATATTAATAAATCTATGCCAAATTCAATTAACATTGAGGAGCTAATTTTTAAAAAACTACTAAACTAAAGATTTTTACAAAACTTGGCAGTCTGGCATAATTTGAGTTGTAGAATCGAAATGTGGGAAAAAATTGGTATTTTATTTCAGAAAAAGTACTATTTTTGTCAGAATACTTATGTTAGAATAGTGTTATATATAAATCTAATATATATCATAAGTCATGCTTTCGAGACATGAAAAATGCAGTTTAAATTTTGTCAATTGGCCCAGTAGAATGGGAGATATAAAACTGTCCCCTCCCTTTTTTTTTTTTTTTTTTTTTTTTTTTTTGCGCAGTGTACATTGAAAAGGCAGCCATGATAAACACAAAGGTGTAACAGAAGAGGGTAGTCTCTTGAGTACAACAAAGGCTTGAAGTAACTAGAGTAACACCTGTCACAGAGCTGATTGCTTTGTGAGGGGAAAGCGAAATGTTCTTTGCTGTGAAAATTGCATGTACTTACTTGCTGAGCTTTACCTCTTTGCTTCCAGCATATCGTACATGATACACTTCAGTTTCTTTGTACACTTTCCATATCAAACGTGTGATACATGATCGAATTTTCATTGGTGGCTCACCATATCATATTTGATATTCTGAAATGGGGCATTTTATTTCAAATTTTAAAATCTTTCCATATCAAATTTGTGATACAGTATCAAATTTTCATTGGTGGCTCACCATATCATATTTGATATTCTGAAATGGGGCATTTTATTTCAAATTTTAAATGTGCAAAAATTATGCCAAGATTGCAAAACTACTGAATGGAATTTCTGGAGTATTAGCATTGTTATTATGAATATGATTTATTCTTTTATTTTATCATAATGTATCATGATTTATTATTTTATTATAATGTAAAATGCACACAGCTCAAGCAGCTTAAAATTTTATGGTTAAATATGGCAAGAGTATGTAATAGCATTGATATTTAAATCCTTCGCTTTTTATTTCATTTGTATAGAAATATTTTGAACATGTTAATATAATAGAATAATTATTACTAATATTGCACATTAACTTGTTTTGATTGGAAGTATTATGATTTTTTTTTAAGAAATAACATTTATATAATATATTCATGAATCCAAATATTTTGAAAGAAAGCAGATTTTATGGGAATTATTTTTGCATATTAGGCTTTTATGTAAAATACATTTGAGTGTGCAGGGATGTTCAGCACTCTAAGGTCACAGGAGCACAGATAATATGAATGATAAGTACAATTGGGAACTCCTGCATTATGTTTTAAAACAATAAAAGAAGTGTTGCTGTTGTACAGTTTATTTTTAAGTAATAAGGAAAAAATCCTGATTAGCAAATAATAAGCATTATACTACAAAAAGCAAAAACCTATTATTCACCAATGTTTTTTCTTCACCAAAGTTCTCCTATGTTTGAACATTAGTCTATTAACAGTGTACTTATTTTTATACAGTGTTATAGTCTGAAAGTTTAATTCAGGAGTGAGGATTCACATTTTCCTCCACTATCGGAGAATGAAACTCTATCTAACAAGTGGCGGCCATGTTTGTAAAATCTAAACGTTGCATTATGGCAATGAAACATACTTGTTTCTAAACTGTTTTGTGCATATATTTTCCGGTAAAAATATGTTAAATTTATAATGAAATGTTTCACTTTTGTTAAATTTTTGCTTTAAGGTAATAAAGATTATATCTGTAATTTACTATGTACAGAAAATTAAGAAATATTTCAAAGTCTAAATGCATATGTATAACATTAAAGCCTTTAAAAATGATGTTTCTGCATATTTCAAGAATTTGTTCAGGTTTTATTAGCTACCTTTTGTGTGCACTTTCCAGTTTTTTCTTTAAGAAGTTATATTTCTGATTTATTCACAATATTATCGTAAGTTATTAAAGAATCATTTCATATACAAATTTTTAACATATAGGAAAGAAAGTTATTTTATTTTAGTATGCTTAATACTTCAGCTTTAAGTTGAAATACACTAAAACAGAAATTCACATATTTTTTATTGGTTATAGCAGTTGTTGAAAGAGCTAATTATTTGAGCCAATTTCAGAAGACTTGATGCAAATAGTATTTCATTTTTTGTTCTTTTTTAAATTAAAATAATAAATATTTTGAAATTAATAGCTGACAGTTACCTAAAAAATAGTCATAGGTTGCATTTTTTTAAATAGGTCCTTTTCAGAATCAACAACCTTGTAACAAGAAGTTAATAAAATAAAACAGATTTATATAACACAATAACATGCCGAATAAGTACTAATTCAGATGACAAACAACAAAAGTCAGCGTTAATTTTCAAAATTTTCACAGAAAAGCAAGCAAAAAATAAGCCTGTTTGGGGCTTCTATAATTAAGACACAATAACACGCCGAATAAGTACTAATTCAAAAGTCAAACAACGAAAATCAGCGTTAATTTTCACAGGCTTTTCACTGTGAAAATTTTGAAAATCAATGCTGATTTTTGTTGTTTGACTTCTGAATTAGATTTATATGAATTTAATGATTTCAGTTTATGCTTGTTTCGTATTTATAATTCTCAAAGAAATTGCCTTTAATTAAGCTGAATTACAGAAATATACCTATATAAATTTTTGGATATGTCTTTCCACGTGTTCAATTATGTAAATATTTTACTTTTATTGCTATACTTCCTAAATATTTGTAAGTTTATGCAAACAATTTTTAACAACTGAACAGTTTATCGTGATCAAATGCACAAATTATATTCATAACAGTTCACAAAACTTAAAAATGAATAATAATACATAAAGAAAAGCATTACTTTAATTAACACTTTTACAATTCATAAAAATAGTAACAATTGATTTCTTACGTTTCATGAAAATTATAAAATGTTCAAATTACATAGTTTAAATTCTAGCATATATCATTGCATGTTAAGGAACAAAGATACCAGTTATAAACAGAAACATTAAAATGTACTTAACATATTTTGATTATTATTAAGTCTTTTTTTTTCATATCTGGAAAGAAAATAACATGGCATTGTAATAATAATCAAATTACGTAAAAAAAATCAATACTTACGTGTCAAAAGTAATCCCAGGAATCTTTTTAGAAAATCTTCCTGCACCCATATGCAACACAAGATTCTATGCTTCACAAAAAAAAAAAAAAAAAAAATTTTGCAATGATAGACTTCTTTGCACGAACCACACCAGCTGCAGTAACATGGCCGCTGAGGATTCACAGTTTGAGTTGAACCTTCCCTCCTATTTTAACCTCCTTGGTTTAATTAGCAGGGGTGAAAAAGTAACTTTAGATTGGCATGGAATTTATAATCTCTAATTTTGCATTTTTAGTGTTTTTCTATTCTGTATGATAGTGCTTCCCAGCCTTTTTCCTGTCATGCAACACCTCACAAATATAAATAATGTCATGACTGTTAAGGAAAGTTTTTCTATTAACATGGTTATTTTTCTGTTTCATACTTGAGATTCAGTTTATCAGTTCAATTCAGCAATTCAGTGAGCAACAAAAAATTAGGAAAACAATAATTAACCATTAACTGCATCAATATTATGGGCCTCTCCAAGCTTCTGGAATAATTTTTTGAAATGTAAACATTGGCAGTCATTGAAATGATGCCAAATTGCTCAGTCATAAGTCATTATCTTATATTTGAGAGCAAGAGGTAAATGTATCATAGCATATTTTGTTCACAAAATTGAAACTATTTGAGTGTAATGAATACTCTGAGGAATCAAGCTATTTTTTTTCACTCCAAGTTAAATATAGTTTTTAAATAAATTCAATCCTTCAGCAAAGGGTTTTGCTCAGAGTTCATGTAAAATTCACAAAATATACATATTTTACACATTTTGGGACTGCATGTTTATATATTCAATTAGCACAAAAATTTTTGAATGTCCATATTTCGCCTTATATGTTTGAGAATTAACTAAAATTATTTTTAAAAAAATCTGTATAATGAAGTTGCGTTGAAAGTCAAATTTTGTGTTATTTCATATAATAGTTTCTGAATTTTAAATATCAAAAATTAAAAACAATTTGTTGTAATATCAGTCATCATCAGCGAAGTTTTTAAAATATGTTTTGGACAAAATGTTCTGATTATAATTAGCTCATTATGCAGAATATAACACTTTTTTTTTTTTTTTTTTACATTAGCATGGAGATGTGATCCAGTGTGATCCAACCTATTTTTCTAAACGATTCCATGTAGCTGCTCGGAAACAGCGCTTGGAGGCTATTTTAAGAAATCAAATTTTGCGAAGGTAAGTGGAATTTTTTACAACGACTTCAAAGTATAGGTATGTTCTATTTGTTATTTTATACCCTTCCAGTCATAACATTACTCGATCATACTGTGTTACAGAGCATCTGCTTATGAATATTGCACATGAAATAATTGATATTTTCTGGGCTTTTCTGCCTTCAAATGCGATCACGGTTGATTATGAATTTACTGTGTGTGTATACAGTATACATTTTAGTAACTGCGCAAAAATAGAAAATTAATAAAGATGACTTAAAATGCAATGGTTGTTGTTAATAGACCTAAGCTCAAAATGCCATGGGATATGTTATTCATTTTATTAAAGTTGCTTCATGATACTTAACCCTGTGTAATATGGACAGCTAATGGCATCATAGGCAACGTTTTTAAACGTATCACTTCTTATTAAGCTTCTTGGTAAGTCTGTAATTGATATTTTTCTTTAACTTATTAATAATATTTGATACATAATGAGCATTAAATTAAAAAACTAAGCTAAACCAAAAAACTCAGTGGCATAACAGCCCTAATATGTCAAGGCCTGCAGTGCCCGAAATTTGCTTTCTTAAACGTGTGTCCCGGGGTGCCTAAGCATATGCCCTGAACAAGTGGTCAGCTGGTCGCAGGACCCCTGTGTTTAGTCCCCGAGCGAATTTGGTACTCATTTTATCGAACCAAGTGATGGAAATCAAAGGCTGAGTCGACCTTGCACTAGCCACTGCGCTACTGGGCCTCAAATTAAAAAACTACTTTAACTAAAATTCGCATTAAAACTGTAAATTCAAAACAAGTACAAGTATCTGGCTAAAAAACTATTACTTTTGTTAGTATTATCACTTTTGTTAGCATAAGTAAGACATATTGTGGTGATTGTTAACTTGTAGAATGGAATTTATTTCAGTTATTTCAAGAACAAACATAGGGAGGTTATAAATTAAATGCATTAAGTAAAGAGAAAAGGGTTCGTCATTGAATATGCTTTACTTCCTGTGCATGTTAGAACTATACATATTCTTAGTGGTCTTAAAAATTTGAAGCGTATCATTAGCGCAGTATAATGTTGATGTATTTGTCTTTCTGTTGCCCCGATAACTACTGTATGTTCTAAAACTCGTATGGCAATCAATTGCAAAGTGGCATTATTTGACATTTACTTATTCCTTTGAACATTAATGCAATCATTTATTATACGTATAATGTAATTTTAAAGTTAGATTATTAATTAATTCAAAAATATGCATTATAGTGCAATATGTTTTGAATTATAATTTTATTTCTAAACTATTAAATTGCAACATTAACCATATTCAATAAGCCAAAAAACTGTAACCTGGACATGCATACTAAAGACATTCTTGTATCAAATATGAAATCTCTATGTTATATATATGCGTATATGTCTGTGTATCACATGCAAATAATTTATACGATGGGCAAATTAAATTCAAATCTGGATTGTATACTGTAACCTGCATTAATTCAGTGGAAATATTTATTAAATCATATTGTCTACACAAATTAAAATGTCATATTCAATTTTTCATTCAATTATTATTTATTTTCATGCATGTATACACATATGCATATTGCATGTATATATACACACACATATACATGCGTGTATGCACTGCTCGACATTGAAAATGCAGCACCAAGAAGCAGTGGTCAGAAATGATAAAGACAGAGACAGCAAGCATCAATAAGTGATCTTTATTTCAAAATGGTAGTCAGAATACAGAGCAAGAACGATGTTGGCTCAGTAGGATGTAGGACCACCACGGACAGCGAAGCACAAAGAAGCACGTCCAGGCATAGAGTCGATAAGAGTGTGGATGGTGTCCTGAGGGATGGCTCTCCATTCCCTTTCAACCATTTCCCACAATTTGTCTTCTGAACGAGGCAGAGACAGAGTCTGCAAACAGCGTCCAGTCACATCCCACACATGTTTGATTGGTGACAGGTCAGAAGAGTACGGTCGTCAGGGAAGCATCTGTATACCTTGCAGAGCATGTTATCAGATGCAAGCACTGTGTGGTCGGGCATTATCCTGCTGAAAAATTGCATTAGGCAGCCCCTGAAGGTAGGGGATTGCCACCGGCCACAGTACATTGTCCAAGTATCGTTGGGGTGCCATAGTGCCCTGAATACGAACTAGAGGTGACCTGGAATCATAGGAAATAGCGCCCCAAACCATTATGCCATGTAGTCGTGCGGTGGGGTGTTCCACAGCTACTGCCAGATTAGATCTGTCTCCACGTAGATGCCACACACGTATGCGGCTACTGTCACTGGATAAACAGAAGCGTGACTCATCTGAGAACACTACGTTTCACCATTCTGTCATCCACATTGCTCCAGTCTGGCACCATTCTAAACATTGGCATCTATGCTATGGAGTCAATGGCAGTCTTTTTAATGGACGCCATGAGTGCAGGCCACGTTCAACCAATCAATGGGAAATGGTTCTGATCAACACGGGAACATCCAGGGTATCTTCCACATGCTACAGAATTGCGGTACAAGTGACTTGCGGGACCGCCACAGCTTGTTGGCGGATTCGTTGATCCACGCGTGCTGACGTCATTCTGGCTGCACCTGCCCCCTCCTTCTTCCCACATTTCCATGGAGGTAGGAAGTAAGATGGACTCGCCCTAAACAAGTTTCTCCCATACCCTGCTCTGAAGCACCGGCGATCCCTACGTGGTGACCAAAACATTGGGTCATTTACCATTGAGTTCTATGGGATTTGACGTGTTCGGATGTAAATATTTTGTAATTACGTCGCAAATATACATATAAATGTATATATTTTCTTTTTCTACAACACTTCAAAGTCCTAAGTATGTGAAAACAACATATTTTTAAACAACATTTCATTCTGAACGGAATTAAATGCTATACTTTTCACAGGACAGTTTTCTCAGAATGGTTTAATTTGAATGAAATATTTTCACAAGTTTTCGTTAATTACATTAGAAAAAAAAATTAAGGTAATTCGATTTTATTCGGTTAAGGTACAAAAATTAAGATTAAAGTTTATTGTATTATTAATATTAAAATTATGCATTATTTCTTTTCTATTTATAGAGCTTCTTCCTAAAATACTTTCTTAAATATGACATGATTTTTTGGCTTCTTTTAAATCAAAAAATGCAAGTCAATTTATAATTAATGCTCTATTCGGTTCATTTTAAATTAGAGAATTATTAGGAATTAGCGAAATACTTTAAATAAGTATTTCGCTAATTCCTAATAATTAAATAGGTATTAAATAGTATTTGACTTTCTCTGAACATTTCTGAAAGGGAATAAAATAATTTTTTTTTTTTTTTTTTTTTTTTTTTTAGTATTATTTAAAACTTGTAACTGAGTTATTATAAAATGTAAAGGGAATAATTCTTTTAATTATACTTATCAGATTTTTTTTTTTTACCCTTCATTTCAACAATACATATTCCAAAACTCTTTATTACGTTCTTAAGTGCGCATCTCATAGCATTTGCTTTACAATACCTTTTAACAGATTGCTTTCCAATACGAACAATTCTTGCTTAAATAGTTTTATAACGTATTTGTCAACAGGATTTCAATTTATGTTTACAATTCAATTATTAAGGTTATTATATATTTAGATAACATTTATAATCATTATAAATGAGATACATTTAATCATTAGATTTCTTCACAGTACTTTCACAGTTGTTTATAAGTGAATAAATTCTTCATTTCAAATACATTTATAAATAATTTAATGAATATTTAAGTATTTTGTCAAAGACAGATACATGCTTTTTGCAAGCACATGCATAAATACCCATACATATTTCCTATTTATCATTTCCGGCATGTGCGAATCTTTAATTTCTGTGCATTCACTATATTTTTCGTGTAAAGTAATTTACACTAATTTAGCATACACCCGAAAGTTTTACATAAAAAATATATATGAATATAATTTGAATGAAAATTATAAGTATTATTTTTAATACTCACTCAAAGGTCAGTTTTTCTTCAAAGTTCCTCCACGATGGCATCTCTCTCTTTAGGCAGATAGCCCTTGCATGCGTTACTCTATTTAATAAAAACTTAATCTGACCTATGTGCCTAATTACAAATATTTTAACATACATAATTTTATATTTACATTTAGCCATCAAGTTTCAAACTTTTCAAATCTTCTAGAAAATAAATTTTGGCAGATCTCTTTTAGCAGTTTTCTTAAAATCTATATTTTTGTAGTGCAACACCTTAGAATTTTATAAAACAAATTCATAATCAAAATCGCTGTTGTTATGTATCGAAAAATAACCAAGATGTGATTTTTACGTAAATGTCAGTAAACTATACAAATTGCTATTATCCATTACACTATGAATGTTTCTTTCATGCGAGAGTGTCCCCTTTTCGATTTCTATGGAACTGTCGTGTGTCGAAATACTATCAGAATCTTGTCAAGCGAGCTTCTGAATGTAAACAAAGAACACCCCGTCTGGTGACCCAAGCTTCAAAGCAGTGCTTCACTTCTAGCGCGGAATGGCCCCTCCTTCCTTTCCTACCTCCATGCACATTTCCTTGTTCCAACCATGTTTGCCATAGCCAATGCACCGCCCTCGCATCCATGGGGTATCAGCTACGATTTAACATAAGGACCAACCCGCCCTTCTCTAAATTGTCTATCTGGCTGGAAGTGCCTTCGTTGACAGTCGCCTGGCATTCTTCCCTTTTACACGTATCCTCCGGGACAGAAACCAACTTTCTTTGATAATTTGTCTGGCAGAAATAATGACACAAATATTGCCCATTCTGCACGTTCGTTCCCTTATATCTTCATGTGCGTCGGAGAGCTGTGTATTTCGCATCTTTCGCATAACTCAGTGACGTGCGCCTACTCTAAAATTTGCATAAATTTCTGACCACTCCTTCTTGGTGCTGCATTTTCAATGTTGAGCAGTGAATGAGGGCATTTCGAAAAGTAAAGATACACCATATGCCAGAGGAAAAGAAAAGTTTTGGTGAGCAAGTTGGCAACAGGTGTTAACCTTGAACCGTTAGCTTTCTCCTCACAGTCGTTCGGCATTTCAACATTGATTCTGGTTGGAGAAGGTCCTGTTTAAAATGGCTGCGCCGATTCACAATTCTGCCAAATGCAAAGTGCGCTCCGTCATACGTTTTCTTCATGCAAAAGGTCAGCGACCAGCGGATATTCACAAAGAAATTGTTTCTGTTTATGGGAACATTATGAATTGACAAAATGTAACGAAATAGTGTTGTCATTTCTCTGAAGGTCGGACTGATGTTCATGACGAACAAAGAACAGGTCGGCCATCTGTGATCTCTGATGGCCTTCTTCAGAGAACAGAAGAAGCAATTCGTGCTAATAGATGTCTCAAATGGAAAGAATTGCATCAGATTATACCGGAAGTGTCAATGACAACTCTTTTTGAAGTTGTGACTGTCAAGTTAGGGTACAGGAAATTGTGTGCGCGCTGAGTTCCAACAGGCGGCAACCTTCTATGACTGTGGGATACAAAGCTTGTGCACCGACTTAACAAATGTTGCATAACAGGGGTGATTATGTCAAAAAATAATAAATAATCTAGTTAATAAAATGTAACTGACGTTTTCTAAATAAATGTTTTTTTAAGGAATGCGAGCCATTGTATCTTTACTTTTCGAAATGACCTCGTATATAGAATGGGGTGCACTCCAACTGCGCGAATGAAAATCCCCCCCCCCATTCCTGCTATAGTCCAACCAACTGCGTGAATCAAAATTTCTTCTCCCCGTTGCCTACAGAGTTACAGTTGAACTTTTCAAAGGCAATATTAGCCAAGAGAAAAATAAAAAGAAAGAGAATTACATATCACAATCACAAGAGCAAGTAAAAAATATCTAACAAGCAAGCTAATTACTTGACTAACAGTAATAAATGCAACAGCTAACAAAGAAAATAAAAGGTATTGGTAAACGTATATTAGCATTACAAACATCTTTCATTAATTACAATATTAGAGCAAAGAGTATTATAATAATATCATAAATTAAATAATTATAAAGCATACCAAGTATATTTTTTTATAAATTACATCAATAATAGTCAAGATGTGTAAACTAGACTGGAAAATTTAATGTAGTTCACTGGCATGCAAAAGATTATTCTGTATCAAAGTATGCTAGAAGTATTTTTGTTAATTAAAGTAATCATGTAAATGTTTTCAGAAATTAATAGTTAAATTAAAAAAAGGCTCAGCATAAAATCTATTATAACAACATTACTATGCGTTTGGAACACTGATGTATAAATTCTAAATTATTATGCTAAGAAGTTTTTTCTAAAATTTATCTAGAAGAAAAGAATTAGATAAACAGTATTGCAAATTAATATACAGTCAAAAGTCGTTAATTCGGACACCCATAATCTGGAATGATCTATAATCCGGACCTCAAAGCTAAAACTTTCTGTGCATGTGTCGCGTGGACGGCTTTACGACTGCGAATATACGTGTGCGCGTGACCAAAATACGTTTACGCATGCGCGTTTAATGTATAACGGATGGTATAAGCTAAGCTAAAATTATCTAATTATCTATTTCAGTTAGTGTTGCAGATTGCGTTGTTCCTTAATCTTCGAATTGGATCCGGCTTATTATTTTTTGCAGACTGTTAGAGCAATTTTATAAAAGTAAGCTTGAACTTTCAATTATGTCAAATAGAATTTCCAATATATATTTACTAATATGTAAAGGATCTACAAAGCGAAAGTATGTTTCGAAGTCAATTAAACAAAAAGTGAAATTGCTGCCAAAAATGGATAAAGGCATATCCTTTGTTTATCTAACCATTCCGAAATCTGTTTATCAATTTTACGCTGCTCTGCGGCGGGGGTACGCCGCAGCACGCAATGAATTGGAAGTTGATCTGTCAGCACTATCCTTATCTTCAGGGCAGATGTTTTTATTTTATTTGGCTTATAATTCCTTACTAAATCTAGTATTTCATCTCGATGTACTCTGTCTTTGATATGATATAAATCAAATTCCTCATCATTATAATTCGCTTCCGATAGCGAAGAAAGTAAAGTAAACAAATAAATAATGAGCTTTGTTTTTGTAAATTTTGATACCCTTTAGATCATAATTGTTCTTTATTTCATAAATTATGGTTTCATATTTTTAATTTTATAATTTCTGCATGCCATCTTACCAGATTTAAACTGATGATCTATAATCCGGAATCGCCGAAGTCCCGACGAGTCCGGATTAATGACTTTTGACTGTAATCAATCAGGCCTCCCAATAAATAAAAGCTTATTTTTTAAACCAAAAATTAAAAATTGAGATGCAAAAGTTTGTGTAATATACTTGAAAATATCTGAACATATAATTAATTAGAAATGTATAATTAAATTAATTACAAGCTAATTAACAGTAACATTAAGCTTAATTTCATTCAATCTAAAACAAGCAATCGATCATGAGCTCCACATACCTGAAGTTTTATTGCTATTTTACGTAGATTTGCGTATAAAATAAATATTTGCACTTGTTAAACAAGTGAATAATGTACTCATAGTCAACAGGAATTAAAATACAGTGGTTAAAAATATAACTACTTTTTAAAAGATATGCAAAGTTGCCATAGCTAGAGAAATTGAATGATTATAGAAAACCCATAACGTTAAGCCCTACAGTGTGAAAAGAAAATTCTGGAATAAACATGTTAAGAAAATTAGATGGAGAAATAATCCTAAATTTATTGATATCCATATAAACTCTATGCTTTTGGAAAAGGTTACATATAATTTGCACCGAGGTATCAATCACCGAAACCGAGTTAATTTCTTTCCTTATTTTTTCTTATTAGAGGGTTATGTAAAAAGATATGCTAAGATAAAGGTGAAAATGTTTGCAGTATTTTTAAAAAATAAATTAAAAAAGTATTTTTACAGAATAAATTAAAAAGTATTTTTACTTCAGGAATTGAAATTTTTATGATACCTTTTTACGCACTAAATAAGTACAAGAAAAGAAAGAGCTGGAGAATCTCTGGGATTAGAAACTCGGGTTGAATTACCAATGTTTAGTGACTTTTCTGCTTGATCATAAGACCTTTTGAAATTAGGCTGAACAATATGTTAAAGAAAATAGAATGTATAGCACACATAAGAACAAAAAGTGGCTGAATTAGAGATTTACATGTTTGGTGAATGAATTAAACTTATCTATATGCCATTACGAAACATTAGGAATGTAGCATAAAAGCATTGTTGGAGAAGGCAAAGGCAATCTAAATCATTGTAATCTAAATGTATAACATTATCAGTATCTGCTATTAAATTTAATACTGCTGAAAAAATTATAAATGAATTATATTATTATTATATTTTATTATTCAAAAGTGATATATATATATCTACAACTTGGAAAGTTTTTAATTCTTACAGAGAATGAAAAAGATCTAGCTCATTATTTTTTAAGCATCATAAAACTTTAAAATAAATGTAAAAGAAATTCATTTTTTAAAATAAATGTAAAAGAAATTCATTAGTAAACGTCAGATTTTAAATTAGTATTTGTTTTGTATGCACAATTTTTACAATATTGATAAACGAAAATAGAGGCTTGCAGTCTCAATAAAATTACCCATTAATGGCGATAAATAACTTTGTAGCACCCATCTTCTTGGGAATTCAAGTTCTTGGAAAGAGGGGAAGGAAAACGTCGCACAGTTTGTGGATTAGATAAGGGGGAATATCTTCAATCAAATTTTGCACAGTTCGTATCCTACCATAGGGTGGGCCTAATAAGACCTACTAATGTTAAACATGGATAACTTTTGTAATAATCATTTCTTTTGATTCATTTTTTTTGGTACATTAAATATATTTTATGGAAATTATGTATGGAATATGACATCAGACAAATGTCCACCATTTTCTTGATACCCTATGGCTCTTTTTAATGTGTTTTCCATTTTGCCGTTTAATAGGTTTGCCAATTTATATGCAATTCCATATTTTCATAAAATTCCTCTTAAATTTAGATTTATAGCAAATAGTACTAGAAAGTACAAGAAGAATTTTCATATTTTTACCAATCTGCTCAAATCAATATGTAATTTAGTTCTTGATAAAGCTAAAACTGATAAAAGGTAGTGTTGGATTATTTAAAAAAAAAACTTACAAATAATTGAGAAGTTGCAATATCCAACTGCTATGACTTTGAAATTCTCTACACATCTATCTCACTTAAAATTTATGAAAGTCTTCATGAGCTTCCAAATTTTTTTCCCTGAAATGCTTACTATTTTAAATTTGTAAATTGGAAAGGATATCTGTTTCTCGCTTTTCAATAACTACATTAAGAATGTAGTTAGAATTAAGTTAGAAGAATTAAGGCATATTTGGCCTTACCGACCAACAAATGGTATTCCTATGGGAAGTTAAAATTCAACTCATTTTTATGTAACCTCTATTTGTTACCTAAAGAATTTAAATTTCTTAAAACCTTTCTGATAATGATTTCAGTGAACAAACATACTTTCAGGTATATTGATGATATTACTTTCAACAATAATAATTACTGAAATTTGCAGCATCTAGCCCAAGTGTCTAAAACTTAAACAATAAAAATAAATTAGTTATAAATTATCTAGATCTTAGCATTCATAATCTTAAAGAAACAAGGCTAAAGAATAAAGATAAATAATAAAGTGCTGATAAAAGAAGATAATTTAATTTTTCTGCTATTATAAATTGGAACACCAGCATCTCTAAAAAAGTAGTAGCAAATACAATTTTTAATCATATTACTGGAATTTAAAAAGTTTGCGCAGGAATTGAACAACAAATTGAAATTGATTTTCTTACTAAAATTTTACATGAAAATGAAATTCCAATTAACTTTATTAACAGACTTTTAAGAAATTAAAGGTATGAATTTTTTATCTGAAAGCTCAAATAGAGAAGAATAAAGAAGGATATAGTAAAGAATTTTATAGTTTTCCATTGTAAATATTTGTATTTCTATACAATTTTTCTTTACTTTTATAAACAGAAGGTTTCTCTATTCTATGTCGCCACGATACCCAATAACACAAAGAATTTATTATTTTCTAATTTTTGTTTCTTTTCTCCTCCCTTTTTTTTACTTCCTATATAGGGAGATTTTATTAAAAAAGTTTCTTTCAAGCTTTTAATTCACAGTTTCGGAGATATCTAACTTGCCATCACCAATTTGCTTCCCTAATAAAATCAAACTAGCACCCCTAAGCATCTCATCTGGTCTTTGTTTCATAATGAATGTTCTGATTTTGTTGTAATCTGTTATTTTCTAAGTTTAGCATTACTACATTTTAAATTTTAATCTTAATTTCAATGAAAATAGTTTATTAATTTTATTTTCCTTATTTATCACGAAAATTCTTTACATATGAATGTAAATGCATTTATATTTTTTTAACGGATTGCCTGTGTGCCAGCTGAGTAAATTATGATTTAAAATTTTCTCAGTATTTTCTTATTTCTTCATTTTAATTTCAATCGTAAATTTGGTAAAGGATATCTATTAATTTCTTTTACTTTATTTAACATTGGAATTTATACATATTGGTTTCTTCATATTTCTGTGATGGACCATCCTGCATCAAGGAAGAGTTCAAAATTTTCAGGTGAATTGTTATTATTAATTCAGAATGGTTCATCAGCTAATTTTTGATAAACAGAAATGCGGTGGGTTTCTATTGGGAAGAGGGTTTTATTTAGTCTGATGCACCTCCTCTGTATACTGTATCAGACTTAACTGAATTTCTCTTATGTTTTTTGTATTTTTTGGGGTTTGTTTTTCACATTTCTTCTATTCTTATGACCTTTTGTTGGATTATTTAGCGTTTTATGGGAATTTTAAAATTTACTGGTTTTGAATTTAATTTCTTTTGGGTCTATGAAGGTCTGGTTCTAAATTTCTTACTTTTTGTCTATAACTATATATATAAAATTACAAAACAATTCTTTTGAAAACAAAATATAAACATGCCTAGTATTTTTGTGGGATTTTGCTTGTTTGAAATGTTTTGGTTTTAGCATTTTTAAATTCTTTGTTGCAATTATTTGAAATTTAGTAATTATGAATTTCAATTTTTGGTCTTTGTGAAATATTAGTTCTAAATTTCTTACTTAATGTCTTTAACTACATATATATGTATATATATATATATATATTAAATTCAAACGGAGAGCTTATTCCATATCCATGTTGCTTTAACTCCTGTTATATATTACTTTGTTTGTCTATGTTTATTCTGCTGTTTCTGTTTTCTTTTGACTCAAGTATAAAACTGTGATAATCCTGGCACCCTTCCCTCATATTCATGTTGCTTTAAATATTTTTATATTCATATGTTTGTTTGTCTATGTTCATTCTGCTTTTTTTAATATTTCTTTGATGTACAGATGTATATCATAAAAGTCCAAAACTGTGAAACTTCTGTTTGGTGATTTAAAAACCAGTTGTACCATTTTCTCCCATTTCTAGTCAAACCTTATAATTAAAATGCGGGAAACTCTGTCCTTGCATTTTCTCTCTGTCTGAAATAATACTGCATAAGTTAAGTTCGTTTGCATAAACATCACAATGTGTTTTCTCTGGCTGTTCAATATCTTATGCAATTCTTCTCCCCTCTTTTTTTTTTTAAACTTCATTATTTGAATGACCGAAATTATTTCCTTTCAGTGTATGCATTAAGAATAACTAGTTGTCTTATTTAGATGACCCCAACAAAATGCCATGCCAGGTTTAAGCACAAAGCCATTCATTGTCCATGTCACGTCAAAGGATAAAAGGAGGAACCAGGCTGTGCTCACTACCTATATGCTTATTGCTCGGAGCCTCCATGCATATCTACATGCAGAACATGAAGAATAAGCAACTTATTGGCATGATTGTTGAGTTGCTGTGGGTCCATCGATCATCTTGGAGGTCTGTTTAATCCTACTGCATGTTGAGGTACATATGAAAGAAGCATTGAATATGTAAGATTGTATCAAATAGTATTTCATGATTATCCCCTTATGTGTCATAAATCCAAGCACTTTTACCTTAGGAAAGTCTTCATGAAAGCATCTCTTCAAATAAAAATACAACTTAAATGCTTTCCTGTGATTGACTGACCAAAATTATTTTTTTTTAAATGAACTGTATTTTTTGTATAGAAACATACACACAGAGTGAGTCTAATGGTTATTGGCAAATATATGGAAGATGCAGAATATACGATTTTCAACTAGAATTACCCTGTTCTCTGAAATATCAGCTGTGATTCACAGTTGATTGTTATCTATATGTGTATGAATAACAGACATCTATTAAAGGTTATGAAAAAGTAACACTCAAAGCAACTGAATGTCACATTAAACTGACGCTGAAATTGGTTCAACACCTTAAGGAGTCACCATATATTAAAAAATTGCTATATTCTGGCTCATTTTTATTGCCTTTGTTTTGTCAGTAACTTTTTGACTTACTTTGTGAGTATGTGCATGCAAATATGTTGTAAATTGTAATTAAGTATCTGTCTGCCATTAGTGATTGAACATTCGTTTATTTCTCTTTTCCATACATAAAATTCTATTCTTTGATATGACAATCTCACACCCAAGTTAGTTTGTCCTATACATGCCAACGGCGACAACATATGCTGCAAATTCCCCAAGGCTTAAAATCAGAGGTGAATCTAAGAGCGAAACAGTGAATTTGAATGTTGGGAAAGAAAGTGATCTGAAAGTTGAACTTGCAGACAATATAAGATGTTAAGTAACTAATAGGAGGATAAAACAGAATGATGACAAAAATGTTAGTACTGTTTCTAAATATCTTTCATTATGTCAAGAGAATAAAATTTTTAAAGGCTTTATCAATGACCTTGGAAGAAAATCCTCTGTCAGTGGTAACCCAATACTCTGATTTAATTCTTAGGCTATCTAGTGTATCTTGTCCGCATGGCTAACTAATAGAAACACTTCTCTCTGTTTGCTCAGTGGAATCTTAATTTGTTCCTATGATGTTTTAACAAAACAAAAAAAAAAAACTTGTACAATGACCATTGCTTTCTCTTCCGTTCGAGGATTTCGTCGGAATGTGGCATACATTGTCATTATGCAAATTCATTGTCCACTCAAGGTACTTTGTCAATGACAGCTGCATTCACCTTCTTTTGTGGATTTCATGAAAATTGCAGTTAACGATTCATTAGTTGCACCGTGGACTTGGAAGAGAAGAGCTAGCTCATTGAGCTTTTTCCCCTGAAACAAGAAGTGAGACATGATGATGTAGTCATGTTGACATTGATCACAGAGATGCAATTCACAGCACAGAAATTAGCATTTTTAATTTGAAGAACCAGCATTTAAAATTAACTGTGTGTGAAAGATAGCTCTAATATGGAATAGACAACATTACTGCTAAGTGCATTTTATACTAATGTTAATAACACTTAGACATTAATTTTAAAATGATAGATAAAACGTGCAACTCTTGTAAACATAGTTTCAGTTTTTTAAAACTTGCAGGCATTTTTATGCGTATTTATTTATAATCATTTCTTCATCTGCACGCTAGCTGGTAGAATTCTACTACTTCTTTCAAGATAACTACAGTAACAGCTTTTTAAAGCTAGGCAAAAAGCAGATAGGCATAGTTTTAAACATAATATATGGCAATTTTTTTATGGCTAAAGAATTTGTGTTTGGGTACCCTTGAAATCGATAGCTTTATTCAAAATTTCTGCTAATCTAAGATTGCTTTTTGGCCTAGTTATTAATTTTACATTGCTATGTTCCTCTTCCAGTCTGATAAAATATGATATTTTTTAATGGTTTTCAAACTTTTACTCACATCTATATCATATGCATTACATTTAAATAAATCAGTATAGCAAAATCACTGAAATCTCTTAAATTTGGCAAAACAGCTTTTCTCAGACTCAGTTTAGAATTACTTAAAGAGAATATTTAATTTTTCAAAAGAGGGGGCTAAAGAGGAAGGCCATTCTTAATGTGAAATTATTTTGATGTTTTATAAGATTATAAATTATCTAAAATGCTCTGCTAGCTTTTTTTTTTTAAGTTTTACTATTTTAAAATTGTTATTTTTTAATTTCTGATACAAAATATTTTTCTAGATGTCGCTTATTCTTTTATGTGTGTGGCTGAGCGAACATTCTAAAATTTTTCAATTTTCAGTATAGTTTTATAAGAATATTATGTTTCCTTTGAATTGTTGCATGCTTTCTTGTTTCCAAGAATACGTTCTTCAAATGAAAACAAGTATGCATTTTCCCTACAATTAGGTTATTCAAGGATATTATTGTGGTTATGTGCAAATTTTGTTTTAAAATCAGCAACATTTGGATTTTAACAGTAGCTTTTGCAGCATTCTAAGCAAGCGATTTTTGATGTCATTTTCGTAATCATTGCATAGAAAATATTTGCTGAATTTTTTGCATTTTCTGAGATATCCATCCTTTTGTTAAAAGCAATCATTTTTTGAGCAACAAAAAAGTTGAGTGACATCTAGAAATAAACTTGTATCAAAAATTAAAAATTTAAAAATAACGAAACTCTAAAAAAAATTTAGCTGACCATTTAACCCATTTATGCCGAAGGTTAAAAAATTCAAATTTTTGCATGAAATTTCTATATGTTAGGTAAAAAAATATAATAAGCAATGATTTGTAGAAGACATTTTTTTATTTTAATTAGTTTACAAGTTATATGGTGTTCCAAAAATGGAACACTAGGCAAAACCACTGCTATAATGTTACAATGTATAAAATCGTGGGTTTCCTCTAAAAATGTGGTTATTTCCATTATTTGGTATGGTAATTGGAAGAACACTTAACACGTAAAGCCACATTGCATTTTCCACATCGAAAAGTGGTGTTTTTATGACATTGAGCTCAGCAAGTTTGCTTTCCTTGCTTTACGATCCTATGATTTATGCCATCATAGCGTGAATCAATGTTTCGCTTCTGAGAGGGTTTTCCTTTCCTGCCAGGTTCTGCAGGATGACCATGAGTCTCAAGAGAATGGCATGCTACACCATGACGGAATTCTAAAAGATCCATTGGTTTTGCATCATAAGTTTTGTGTAATTGCCAAGCATTTTGTAAGGCCAATTCGAAACAGAACAACAATGGACTTGAATACCATTTCTTTCCACGAATTGATATTCTATACAGTCAAAAGTCGTTAATTCGGACACCCATAATCCGGAATGATCTATAATCCGGACCTCAAAGCTTCAAACTTTCTGCGCATGCATCGCGTTGACGCATGCGCGAAATGCTTGTGCGCGTGCACAAAATACGTTTACGAATGCGCGTTTAATGTATAACGAACTGTATAAGCTAAGCTAAAATTATTTAATTATCTATTTCAGTTAATGTTGCAGATTGCGTTGTTCCTTAATCTTCGAATTGGATCCGGCTTATTATTTTTTGCAGACTGTTAGAGTAATTTTATAAAAGTAAGCTTGAACTTTCGATTATGTCAAACAGAATTTCTGATATATATTTATTAATATGTAAACGATGTACAAAGCGAAAGTATGTTTCGAAGTTCATTAAACAAAAAGTGGAATTGCTACAAAAAATGGATAAAGGCATATCCTTTGTTTATCTAAACTTTAACGTTTGTTTATCTAAACTTTGTTTATCTTTAACGCCGCGCTATGAATTGGAAGTTGATCTGTCAGCACTATCCTTATCTTTAGGGCAGATGTTTCTATTTTATTTGGCTTATAATTCCTTATTAAATGTAGTATTTCATCTCTATGTACTCCATCTTTGATATGATTTAAATCAAATTCCTCGTCATTATAATTCGCTTCCGATAGCGAAGAAAGTAACAGAGGTTATTGAAAACGAAAAAATTTCAATTGACAAATTAGTCGGTATTCTCGACACAGCAATTATAGGACTTGAACAGCGGAACTTTGTAACTGAACAAGAAATTATGTCTGTTTAAAGAATTAAAGAGAATGTATTATCACATAAAAAACGAAGCAACTTAAACAACTTACATTGAAAGAAATGTTTAATAAAGTAAACAAATAAATATTAAACTTTTTTTTTTGTAAATTTTGATACCCTTTAGATCATATTTGTTCTTTATTTCATAAATTATGGTTTCATATTTTTAATTTTATAATTTCTGCATGCCATCTTACCAGATTTAAACTGATGATCTATAATCCGGAAAAATCGATAATCCGGAATCGCCGAAGTCCCCACGAGTCCGGATTAACGACTTTTGACTGTATTTGTCAATGTTTTCGTTTGCTCTATCCACACCTCCCATAAATTGGTTATATACTTTTATCATGTTTGGCTGCTGAACTTGGATTTCTTTTTTTGTGCTTGTGAATAACGATTTTACAAGACACAGTGGATTTACACCAGCACCAGATGATACAACAGTCACAATGTTTTTATGCCATCTACAGACAATATTGCCTTTGCCATCAACTCGATAATCGAATGAGCCTCTTTCTATTTTCTTTAGGGCAACATCCGATTGCAATGGTGGTTTATCAATACTACCTTTTCTAACTGTGCCTGTTGCCTGATGACCCATTGAACCGAGTTTATCAAGCAGGGCAATGCTTTTGAAAAAATTATCAAAAACAAAATGATATTGCCTAGGGTGCTCCTTTGTTAGTGCATCCGTAAACTATAAGACAATAGAAGCACCAACACCATACTCCTCATATTTGTTTGCCAGATTTTTACCTTGATAGGGTTCGAACCAACAAATGTAACCTAGACGAGTTGCCGCACACCAAAACTTGTATCCAAAACGAATAGGCTTTCCTCTTATAAATTGTTTGCATCCGTGTCGACCAAAGTAAGGAACCATGGATTCAGCAATGCTGAAATGTGTTTCATTCGGAACAAACTTCATGCACAGCTCATTTAGTTTGTTTATAAGAGGTCGTAATTTAGCAAACTTGTCAAGTGGGACTAAATTTGCATTGTCTGCAACATGGAGATTTGAAAATATTGTTTCAAAGCGGTCATGTCTCATGGCACTACTGACAAGGACATTTTGTGCGCCGTCTAGGAACTGAGACATATCCACTCAGAAATATAATCCCCAGGAAACATTTCAATTCAGAGTTTGTCAAGCGTAGGTTTACACCCTTAGTTGAAGCATATAAATTTGAGTATGTTACAATGAGTTCCATGACATCGTCATTTAGAAGAAGTTGAAAATGTTATAAAAAAGTAATCATATAAAAGTAATTTTGCATATAAAAAGGGCCTTCCTGCATACCATCCTTTTTTAGAAAGTTGAAACAATTATCTTTAAATACTGTGTGAGTAAAGCTGTTTTATCAGACTTAAGACAACAATATTGCATATTATATTTATTTAAATGTAATGTATGTGATATAGATGTGAGTATAAGTGAGAAAAATATTTAAAAAATATCTGTTACTATATCAAATTGGAAGAGAAACACACCACTGTAAAATTAATAATTAAGCTAAAAAGCAACCTTAGATTAGATTAGATTTGAATAAGATTATCAAGTCCTAGGGCAATCAGACATAAGCTTCTCTTTAACAGCAGGCTGAAAGAAGTGCCATACATGTTCAAAATTAAGCCTGTCTAAGGTTGCTTTCAAATTGGAAAACATGAAATAACAATATCCCTTCCTTTCTGATTTTCACAAATGACTAGATTTTGCAACTGCATAAAAAGACATATAAATGATGCTTTACCTCGCAGAATTTGAAAGGAAAACTGATTAAAATTATAAAGTCAAAATCTTCTAAATATTTACATTACTAGAAAACAAATATATATGATTAAAATTAATTTTTGATCTCCATCACTAAAATATCTCTTTGCAGCAGAATAAAACCACAGTTAAAATGCATGAAACGAGAGCTGATGCACAATACTAACATCAGACTACTTCCTGTTAAGTCTCCCTATGAGGATCATAGTGGTGAGACGTCACGCAGAAGAATGACCTAACTCTTCTTTAACTTCTGAATTGCACCATTATGGCTTTATTTGGGTGGTCTTAAGTTTGAAATGACCTGTTATCCCATTGGTTGGAGTGGAGATGGAAAGAAAGAACTTAACCAGGAAATCATGAAGACCTGGAGGGTAAGCACAAGCATATCCACAAGCAGCAAGATTCAGGCAGCTTCCTTTTTTAAAAGTTATTTCTTTACTGCTGAAAACTCACTGATAAACTCAACAAACAAGATATGCATGGTCAAATTCATGTTGCTGGACCTATGCATAAAATTTAATGGCTGTGTTGTGCCTTACATTTCTTAATGCTTATAGTTTCTCAGAAAGATATGCTAATAAGAGTTTGCCTTTCAAATCTCTGTTTCATTAGCAGGCAATAAGGAAGTGAAATGGTTTTCTATGGTCTTGTGACTGGGTATAACGTTGTCTTCTGCTTCTGGATGAGTATCTTTGGCAAAAAATGTCCTATCTAACTTAAAAACCTGCTGCAGCAAGTAACACTCAAAAATATCATGTGCTAATGTAACTTTGCTATGAACATCTATGCTGGCTTAGCAACTGAACTTGCCACCTTTCTGTGTCTCAAAAAGATATGGATACCACTTCTTTTAGTTATCAAACCATCCCATGCTAACCTTGAAACAGTCTTTATTTTCTGTTGATGTAACTAGCAATTTACTTACAAAATCAGTGTGTAAGACTTTTGTCATTTCTCAATCACGGTGTGACCTGCTAATTGTTTCTCATTTACTATGTGAGAAATGTTTCTTCATCTTCCAAAATGTATGCAATTGCTTTGAGAATTCCATTGCTACTTTTCCTGTCCCTAGCCATCATATTTCTTTAATGCTGTGAAAGTATTTAACATAGATTTAATCTTGCAGTGCTGCCAATCGCATACTTTATTTGTGCTTCTTGGTGATTTTCTTCTTAGCTTTCACTCTTTTCATATCATCCTTTTTACCACCTTCCTTTTCTGTATAATTATTTATGGATGGCTTTCTTGCAATGCAGTTACCCCTCTTCCTCCAAAAAAGCTTAAACAAAAATTTAAAATGGATTGCATGCATGTTGACTGTATAAGAAGGCATGCTGATTCAGAATAACCATGGGAAATAATTATCCACAATCAATCAGAGAACCTATCAGCTCTGTTGTGATCAGGTGAAGCTCAGCAGACAAAGCATTTGTCATACAAGGCATTGCTGATTTATGAAGTTAAAATTTCTTAAAATATTTTATGTGTTTTTGCAAACCAAGTTTTTTTCTGTATTGGTATTTTTATTTAAATTGATTTATTTTAAAAGTACATGTTATTCATATTTCTGTATCTTAATTCTCTTTTAGGAGAATACTTCAGACTATTCGAAGGCTTTCATATGAAACTAGATGCAGAATTAAGTCTCGTGTTATTTTCAGTGAAGAAAAGGAAACTATGATGCGTTTCCTTATAAAAGTGAGTTCAAAAAATGTTTAAATTTATGTACTGTATCCGGTGCTTTTTAAACTTACTGGTTATTGAACTAAGATACTTATTGCATTCAGATTTCCAGGGACCAAAATGAAGGTATACTAATCAATAGAAAAGCTGTTGTTTGTTAAACTTATCTCCACTGTTTATAAACCTCAGACTGGAAAAGATTTGAATATTCAGGTTCAGAATAAACTGTTTGTGGCTAATAAAAGCTGTTTGTATTTCATTCATTTATCTTTCAGTCTTTAATAAATGGGTTTAACTGAAGTTTTAGCCAGTGTAGTTAGAACGGAGACCCCCTGAAGTGTTGGGTACACTTTCATGGTTCCTGTCAGACAATGTTTCCAAATCTCTTTGTCCAGATTGTAAATGAATGAGTGTTTTCCAGGATTAAAAAAATAGGTGTTGCTTAATTCAGCACCGATTTCTTTTCTCGAACACCATCTGAAAGGAGATGGATGTGCTTACAGGCTCGGAGAATATCATAAATGTTTCTTTGCATTATTGTACATTATCAGTCTATGATTGAAAAAGGTAATTGGTTATTTTGGACTGAAGGGAAAAAAGCATTGATTATGCTTATACTAATAACCATGAATGATTGGTCGACCTTGACAGATAAAAGTGCA
The DNA here is from genome assembly GCF_044657685.1 of Stegodyphus dumicola. Lineage (NCBI taxonomy): Eukaryota > Metazoa > Arthropoda > Arachnida > Araneae > Eresidae > Stegodyphus > Stegodyphus dumicola. Next base: position 174,919,246 of record NC_140781.1, read on the forward strand.
ATCTGCCTGGTGGCAAGAAATGGGCTTTTGGATTTGAATAAATCATTGGAAGAAATATTTTTTATTTGCTGTATACATGACTTGTAACATCTCAAAAATACCTAAATGAAATGGTTTAAGCCTCAAAGAAAAGGATAAATTGCTGAAAGAGTATGATGTTTGAAAAATGCTGACAAAGAGCTGCAGATTTTAAATTGTGATTTCCCAAATAACACTGTGCAGTTTACCTAAGCAAAGAAATAAAATTGATAAAGAACTAGCAAAAATCTCAAATGTCTCAAACAAGTGTAAGAAGGTTAAAGATAAGCAAGCATAAAAGGGTAATGTTCCAATTTCTAAAACATGTTTGACTTTAAAGGTTTATAGAGTCATTAGGTTGTTTTGAAGCAGAAGACGTGAACAGTGTGCAGTGCCCTCACCAGGACTTGAACCCTGGGCCTTTCAAATATGCGTTGAGTTTGCTTCCAATTACACTACGAGGGCATGCAGAAAGGAGGGAGAAAATACCTTGCATACTTCCCCTTTTAAAAGGGCACTGGGGAATGAGAGAACCCAATTGCCAAATCCTAGTGGTAATGAATTATCCTTCACCACTTTTTAGTTTAGGTGCCAATTGAAGAGTCATTGGGTTATTTTGATGATAGAGACAGGAAAATGAGCAGTGCCCTAGCAGAGACTCGAACTCTGGACCTCTCGAATACATGTTTGGTCATCTTCCAACTACACCATAAAGGCAGGCTGAAAGGAGGAAGAAAATGCCTTATAAGCTGTAGAATTCACTAAATTGATAGAAAATTTTCTGCCAACTGTATGGTTGACAAAATAGAATAAGAGAAATAATATTTTTAATTGCAAATCATGTGGTGGGAAACGAGGCATATCATCTTTCGGCTGAGAAATGGATAAAAGATGTTTTATATGGACTTCTGAAATATTTGGAAAAAAAAAATTATAGCACAGGTGAAACTAGTCTATTTTGTAGAGCATTACTGAAGCACGCATTAGCATTTAAATATGAAGCAGCAGCTGGTTTTAACAAATTAAAAGAATGACTTACTGTGTTATTGATGTTCAGTATGGATGCCACTGTAAAATAAAGAGGATGCACTCTTAACTGTTTAAAGTATTTATTTGTTAGCCTGTAACCTCTACAAACCATATATAATCTTTTCTTTTTTACAACTTTATGTAGACTGTAAGTGGCAAAAGTAGGGAACAAAAATAATCGTAGAATGATGTCATTTAAAAAAAGAATGTCTTTAAAAAGTTAATAATAAATTGTTTTTCTTTCAAAATTAGTAAAGTAATTCTTACAGCAGCAAAATAATGTTTATGATGTAGCAACCACTACATTATTTGGTGACCTAAAGTTAGCAACGCTAAATATTATGGTAAATACAGAGAAGACAGAAAGCCACTCAAATGGCATGAATTTTTCAGAAACTATGAAAGTCAGTATAAAAATTCCACCCAAGTTTAATTACGTTGTCTCACAAATGGAACCTAAATATGAGGAAACTATTTGGGATATAATAACTGATAAGACTGAAAATAAATATTCCTAGGCAAAAGAGCGTTTATTAAATAATATTTAAAGAAAGTGAAAATAAACGAATCAAATGCCTTTTCACTGGTATTGAAATTGGCGACATGAAACCTAGTCATCTATTACAAAAAATGAAATTCTTGGCACCTAGTGATATTTCTGAGATGGTATTAAAAATATTATGGATGGACAAATTGCCGCACCGTATCAAAGATATATTGGTGGTTAGTGATGAAGGTATTGATAAATTGGCGATTATGGCTGATAAGATTTTCGACATGCATTCACAAACTGACTTATATATGTGGCTCATTCAATTGAAGTTAAGAATTCGAGCGCGTTGCCAAACACTTCACAATTACTGGAAAAAATATCTTCATTGGAAAAACGGATTGAAGAACTCCATCACCCATCAAATGAAAGACGTCGTCATATAGAAAGAAAAAAAAACAGATCATCGTCTAGAGGCAGAAGTAGAAGTCGAAAGCGTTATAATCTGGATGGTAAACTGTGTTATTACCCCTTCACTTTCAAATCCAGAAGCTTTTCAGAAAAATGTTAGCCACCATATAACTGGAAAAACCCAGAAAACTTGCCTGCGCATCAGAATTAGCGGCCGGTTCTGCTGCTGAAGATTTAAAGAATTGCCATGAATTCAATTATAGACTTTTTGTAACAGACAAAAAAAGTGGGATAAAATTTTTGATTGACTGACAGTGGTGCAGATGTAAGCTTAATTCCAGTCACTTATAATGACAAGGTAAGTAGCGATTTTCAACTTTATGCTGCAAATGATACTGAAATTCCATGTTTTGGACATAAAATTTTAACTCTTGATTTGAGACTTTGTTGTAATTTTCAATGGCCATCTATCATAGCCACGGTAAAGGCATTTTGGGTGCAGATTTAGTTAACCGATTTAATTTATTGATTTATATTAGAAACAAAAAGTTAATTGATTGTGTAACTAAGCATTATAGGTGAAATTGGCATCATCAGCTGATGAATCAAAGATAAGCACCTTAAACAAAAATAATAAATTTTCGAATATTTTGGCACAATTTCTAGAAATCACAAAACCTTATTTACTAATTTTTACAACAAAACATAATGTTGAGCATAACATACCTACTAATGGCAAACCAATTTTTTTCAAAAGTGAGACAATTAGATCCTAGAAAATTAGAAACAGCCTAACAAAAATTCAACTTTATGCTTGAAAATGATATTATTAGGCCATCCTAATCACCATGAGCAAGCCCACTTCATTTAGTCTAGAAAAAACACGGCACTCTGAGACCATGCAAAGATTATCGGCGTTTAAATGATGTCACAATACCAGATCGCTACCCTTTACCCAGAATTGAAGACTTCCACCACGTTTTAAAAGGCAAAACAATATTTTCTAAGCTTGATTTACTTAAAGTCTATTACCAGATCTCACTAGCAGAACAAAATAAACAAAAGACAGCTCTATAATAACTCCATTTGGACTTTTCGAATTTAATGTGATGAGTTTTGGCTTAAGCAATGCTCCCTCCACTTTTAAAAGATTTGTTAAAGAAGTTTTCACGGGACTAGATTTTATTTTTCCGTAGTTAGACGACATTCTAATAGTGTCAGAAACTGAGGAACAGCATACGAGACATCTTACAGAAGTATTTTGATAGAAATCAACAGTATGACCTGCACATCAGTCTATCGAAATCAGTGATGGGAACGAACAAATTAGAATTTTAGGGATATTTGATAACACCAAATGGCTCAAAACCTCTTCCAGAAAAAGTACAAGCCATAACAAGTTATAAACTTCCAGAAACTATTCACGAACTTTGTACATTTTTAGGAATGATTAACTATTATAGAAGATACTTAAAAGATGCAGCTAATACACGAGCTCCCCTAAATGAATACTTGAAAGGTTCAACAAAAAAAGATCAAAGGAAAATTCAGTGGACGAAAGAAGCAAAGATGTCTTTGAAGAATGCAAAGACTGTGTTAACTGCTGCTATGTTAACTTTCCCTAATCCAGATGTACCATTAGTTTATGTACAGAAGCCTCTAATTTTGCAATTGCATCTGTTCTACAGCAATATGAAAATGGAGATTGGAGACCAATAGCATTTTATTCCAAAAAATTAAATGACACCCAAAAGGCTTATAGCACATATGACTGGGAAATTTTAAGTATCTATCTTTCCATCAAACAATATAAGTGTATGCTAGAAGGATGTGAATTTACGATTTTCACAGATCACAAGCCAATTATGTTAGCATCTGAACAAAAAAATGATAAAGCATCTCCTAGACAAATAAGACATCTCCAGTATATCTCCCAATTTTCGACAAATATAAAATACATAACTGGGAAGGATAATATTGTTGCAGACTCGATGTCTAGAATTGAACCAGTTTTGGACATCAATTGTGACAAAACTGCAAATGAACAAAATCAATAATGAAAAATTACTAAATAGTAGCAAAAATTTAAATTTTAAACAATATCCACTACCCTCGGGAAAAATAATCTGGTGTGATATTTCAATTTCAATTATTTAACTGTTCATACCACAACAATTTCGAATAAATGTTTTCAGCAAAGTACACGACTTGAACCATCCTGGCATCAAATCATCAGTGAAACAAGTAGCATCAAAATTCATTTGGAAGAATATTAAGAAAGATGTTAGAGAATGGACTAAAAGTTGTATTAAATGCCAAAAATAAAATTATTCATCACACATTTTCCAAATTTAACTCATTTGAAGAATCTGATGAAAATTTTAGCATAATTCATATCGATATAATTGTACCATACCCACCATCAAATGGAAATAATTATTGCTTAACATGCATTGATCATTTTACTTGCTGGATGGAAGTTATACTGATAGAAAATATTACTGCAGAAACAATCACAAAAGCATTTTATGCAAATTGGATTTGTCGTTTTGGTGTTCCTTTCAATGTGATCACAGATAGAGGAAATCTGTTCAGATCAGGACTTTTCAGATGTTTAGTTACTATTTGTGGAATTAAAATGCAAACAACTTAATACCACCCGCAAAGCAACGGAAAAATTGAAAGACAACATTAAAAGCAGCCATTAAAGCTCACAATTCAGTCAAATTGAGTGAAACTTTACCAACTAATACTCCTTGGTATACATGCATTTGTATGTGATGCCAACTGCTCCATTGCAGAAATGGTTTATGGTAAATCACTGAAGCTACCAGGAGAATTCTTTTAAGAGCACAAAACCAAATTAGAACCAGATACTTTTACCAGTGAACGCCGAAAACAAACAGAACAATTAAAACCAATTAAAAGTCAATGCAAAAAACAGAAGTTATTTTTCCATGAGGATTTAAATTCATGTTCGCATGTATTTGACAGAGTGGATCGTGTCAAAAAGGCATTAGAACCTCCTTATGAAGGACCTTTTCTTGTCATTGCCAGAAATGACAAATATTTACAGTGAGAATTAAAGGAAAAGACATCAATGTTTCTGTCGATCGATTAAAACAAGCTTATTTGTTAGCCTCAGGTGAGGATGATTCTCCAAACCTAACAAATAAAGAAAAAACAAATATTCCATTAAACAGAGATGAAAATGGAATGACGGATGATTTAAAATTTAAAACAACATGTAGTGGGAGAACTTACTTTTCTAGCACGTTACCAAGATTAATACGTTACCAAGATAATAAGAAGTGAATATTTAATGGTGTATACTAATTTTTCATATAATAACTCTAATATTTTATAAGTTGTATTTATGTAGTTTATTGTATTTATCTGAGAACAACAATTTTTCTCCTTGTATCGCAACTATGTTGCTTGGAAGGGAGTAGTGTAACCTCTACAAACTATATATAATCGTTTTTCATACAACTTTATGTAGACTATGAGTGGCAACAGTAGGAAGCGAAAATAATCATAGAATGATGTCGTTTAAAAAGTTAATAATAAATTGTTTTTCTTTCAAAATTAGTAGTGTAAAGTAATTCTTAAAGCAGCAAAATAATGTTTATGATGTAACAACCGCTACAAGCCTAGAATATTATATATATAACAGAGCATTGCAATGTTAATGTAATTCTACATTTACATGCATCAAAAAAGTGTGGTCATTTACAAATTATTAAATACTACATCTCCCTTTTTTTAAAGAGCCCAAAATCAGTCCAAATACCTGATCATCTTTCTAATCACTCTCTCGCTTCTAGTTCTTTGCTCACCATCCCTTGTTTCTGATTTATTGGAGCTTGGTAGTTGATCTTCTAAACTTTATTCTTGAGAATATGTGGGATCATATTTTTATAGTGTCTCTGTCTTTTCTATTTCTTCTAAATATTGTTCCTCCTGACCTCAGTATATATGATCTGGGCATCTTCTATACTACTTCTTCAACTGCTGGTTTCTAATGATTATCTTGATATACCCTTCTGAGGTATTTCTCCTGCTTTCCCTTCGTGGTGTAGTGGTTCTGTAAGCTGGGCCGGTATTTCAGAGGTCCGTGGTTCGATTCCTGGTGAAGGCGGTTGCTAATTTTTCATATTGCTTGCTTCCAAAAATCCTAATTTCTCTACAGTGGCGCCCGAACTAAAAGGGTGTTGGGTGATGAATTTTCCTCACCCGGGATTTGGTGACTAGGTCCCCTAAAACCCTAGTCGCCCTTTAAAAGGGGAGTATATAAGGTATTTCTCCTGCTTTCCTAGCATGCCTTTGAGGTGTAGTGGTTCTGCAGGCTGGGCCGATATTCTAGAGGTCCATAGTTCGATTCTCGGCAAAGGCGGTTGCTAATTTTTCATCTTGCTTGCTTCCAAAAATCCTAATGTCTCTACACCCTAATATGATTTCCTTTGCTTCACGGTGGTAAGGTTTCTGTATGATGATCAAAACTTCACTTCTTAACTCTTTCTTAGTTAATTTTTTTCTTTTATGTTTTTCACAACTTGAGGTTTCAGTAATTCTTCTGATGTAGGAAGAATTGTTCTTGTTCTTTTACTCATTAAGTCATTGAGCTGGTGATCTTAACAGTTGTAGTGCTCCTGTGAGCTAACAATACTAATAGCGTGATCTGCTCGAACTTTCTATAACAATTTCTTTGCCATTTGCTAATCCATTTGACTGCAGATGGTATGGACTGCTCTTTATATGTTTAAATTGGTATTCTTGGCAAATCCTCAAATTCTCTATTGGCAAACTAAGGTCCATTATTAGGGTATGCCATATCTTGCAAAATAAAATTTCATATAACTGATCACTGTCTGACTTTGAGTATCCGGTAATTTAGACATTTAAAAAAAGTTTGAAGAGTAATGTACAGTTAATAACAATGCATCTTTGCTTATCTCATACAAATTTGTTACAACTTTATACCAAGGTAAATTAGGAACTTCATCTGGTATCATAGATTCCCTTGCATTTTTGTTCTGACATTCATTACATATAAGATATCTTGAAATTTTATCTTCTATCTGCTTTTTATAAGTGGCCAAAACAAAACATCGCTAGTTCTTTGCTTACATTTTTCTATACCAAAGTGACTCTCAAGAATTAAAATTAACATGTCTTTTTGCATGGATAAAGGGATAATTACCCTTCCTCCTTTGATAAAAAAGTCATTTTCCATTGTCAACTCCTGTCTATAGTCCCATAATGCTTTAACTTCAGGTTCTAACTTAGGTTGATTTCTCCTTTCTGGCCAACATCCCAAAATATATAACTTTAAACACCATAGTAGAGCATCACATTTACTTTCTTTCTCCAATTCATCAATTTTGTCATCAGATGCTGAAATCAGCGTACAGATTTCTTTATCTTCTGTTGTATTCATATCCCCCCGGGGGTTGACTCAGGCGAATGCCTGGGAAGTACTGATTAGGATCTGTACCTAGGCTGTCTCAACCACGGGGGTATAAAAACAGACTCGTACGGGTACTGCCTTGTCTGCCCTTACTCTGTGGGGTCGCTACATGGTAGATTGAATTTTGTGTGGGGCGGCACTAATCTGAATGCAAAGTAGCCGGGGTGGAGCTGCCTCGCACTATGAATTGTTGTATTCGTATGTGCTGTACTTGAAATGTCTGCTCTTAGTTTTCCCCCTTTTTGTAATGTACATTTAGGTTATACTTTTGTAAATTTAGCAGCATTCTTTACAATTGCTGAGGTGCCTTAAAAAGAGGTTTCTTAGCTATGCTTTCTATTGGTCGGTGATCAATTTCAACTGTAATATATTTGCCATATGTGTGTATATATATATATTGATGAAATTCAGAACATCCAAAGGTAATAGCTAAAAGCTCTTTTCTAGTTAAGTAAGTAAAAGCTTTTCTATCTGAGCATAATTTTTCTTTTTGTTAAAACTCTGGAAGCAATTTTTTTTTAATTCCTTATTAATGTCATAGAATTTTAACACGGGTGCTTTTGGAACCAGTTCTTTAAGGGTTTCTACATTCTTTTCAAATAGCTGTCTTGATGGTGCACTAATGTTAGTTACGTTAGGAATAAATTTAGCCAGCTAATTAATCATGCCTAAAAATCTTTGTAGAGAAGGCAGATCTGTAGGTTGTAGCATTTTATCAATTGCTTTCACTTTAGAAAAATCTGGTTTTAATCTATTTTCACGTAACTCATGCCCTATATAATTCATGTGATTAACTTTCAGTTTATTCTTGAACTTCAGATTATTTTTTCGGGCTCTCTGGAGTGCTTTTTCAACTCATGAATCATGTTCTTTTTTTAGGTCCCCATAATCAGATATCATCTATAATGGGTTCATCGTCTTCTAGACCTACTATTATTTGGTCTAATTTTCTTTGGCAGATTTCATGAGCTGAACGTATCAAATATGGTAATCTTTTAAATCTATATCTGCAGGGGTGTTTGTGCTCCGGGGAAAGCCCGGAATTCCGGGGATTTTGAACTTCGATGCCCGGAAATTCCGGGGATCGTCGTTCAAAAGGAAGTAGGAATAATAATGAATTATTTATTTTGATCTGGGTAATTTTGTTTGCTTTGAAAGCAGAAAACGCAAGGTCAGTGTGTGTGGTGAAAACTTTTCCTTTCTTTCTCCAAAGGCAGTGATAATGCGTGAAAAGGGGGAAAAAACAAACTTCTTTTTTGTTCTTTCCTTATTGCGAGATATGACTCATTCCCCCGGTTCTCGGACATTCTCTTCTGGATTCTTTTCGACAAGTAGGTGCGGCAGAAAAAAAAGGGAGAGACTTCGTTCGACCAGATGTGCGATCACGTGACTCTGGGTTCAAAGGTCTTATCTCTCCTGGCTGGCGCCAATAAGTAGAGAAGGGGGATTTTTCGCCGTATTAGCTATTTGTCATTGATCGCTTCTTAACTTTTTTTTCTCCGCTGTGTAAAATTTTCGTTTCCGCAGCTCAGGAAAAAATTGTTGAAGGGATGTATTCTTGCTTGCATTCCCAACAACTCACAAAGGATGCTTTAGCTCGGTAAAAAAGAATACTAAATGGGTTATTTGTTATGCAAAACAAAACTTTATTGCATCTGGCATTATATTTAGCAGTATTACCAGAGTTCAACACATATATTAAATTATTTGAAACAAAAAAAAAACAAAAAAAAAAACAAAAAAAAAAAAAAAATGCTTCCTTTAATACATTCCAGTATTTATAAATTGATGGCAAAATTTTTCTTTTTTTATGAAGCCAGAAAATAGAGTGCACATCTTATGATGATTTTTTAAAGGTTGATGTCACAAATCCAGAATTCCATCTACCTAGCAAAGTAATATTTACTGGTGCAGAAGCTTCCACTCTCCTGAAGAAATTATCAAAAAATCATCCAATAGCAAAAGAATTCCAAATTTCTTTGATGAAAGCTTATACTAATACAGCACAGCATATGAAACAGAAATTACCCCTTAAAAATTCATATCTAATTAGTTTTACAGCATTAGATCCAGAGCTAAGAGGTAAAACCAGTACAATATTAGCTTTTGAAAAATTATCATCTTTTATGTCCCATATTTTTAGTGATAATGAAAAGTCAAAAGTAGAAGCTGAAATAAGGTTATACCAGAGTGATATTGATATCACCAAAGAAATGCTCTACACATCTGATGAAAGTGGAAATCAAGTCAAGTGTACAATTGATAAATATTGGTCTAAAGTTTTTAATTTAAAAGATGATTTCACAAATGATTATAAGTATCTTACATTGGCTAAATTGGTCAAAGCCTGCCTTAACTGCTTCCATGGCCCATTAGTGGAAAGTGCATTCAACTTAATGGATACACTTGTCACTGACTATAAAACCTCTCTTAAGATTGATTCCCTAGATGCAGTGCAGACTATTAAATATGACTTAATGGCTTCTAAAGAAACCTCATGTGAAAAATATGGCTAAAAAAATCCAATGACTGATCCAATTCACAAAGATCTCTTACTGAATATGAACAGAAGTTGGAAAACATATCAAGAGGACTTAAAAACATGTATTTCAGATGAGTCACCTATAAAAGTCTCTGAAAAACCTTCTACATTAGCAGAAAAGCAAACTGCTTCTACCTCCACATATGCAGTTCTCGAGGAAATTTCTTCAACTGTAAATGAGGAAAATAAAAGTCAACCTTCCTGCAATTATGAAGTTCACCACAAAAGAAAGACAAGCCCACAAACATCAGAAAATAAAAAAAAGCAGCAGAAATTAGATAATTTTTTTAAAGAATTAATTCAGGTAATTTAAAATATTTACATAAAATGTAGTAGTTTATATGTTTGAAAATTTATGGTTATTAATTTTGCAAAAAAAAAGTAATTCATTGAACTTTTATAATTAGGTCATTCAATACTTCATAATTGTAATTTTTCATTTCTCCCCCCCCCCTTCTCGAAACTCCAAAATGTTGGTAGTAAGTCCGTAAAAGTTTCAGGGGATTTTTTGGGATCCCACAAACACCCCTGTATCTGCCAAAGGATGTATTGAATGCACACAAATTACTAGTAAATTATTACTATTCCTTCATCAAACTGATTTTTCAAAAAATCACTCTTAGCATCTAAAACAGAAACTGCTTTTGATTTTGGTATTCTAGTGGCAACTTCATTACAGTTAATATAAGATAATGTTCTTGTTTTATCACTTTATTTAAATCTCTAGCATGTAAACATGTTCTTACTTTGTTAGATTTGACAACAGGGACCATTAAATTTACCCATTCGGTTGGTTCACCTACTTTCTCAGTGACATTTAAATTTTCTATTCTTTGTAGTTCTATGGGTGTTTTTCTTGGAGGATGTTGTACTGGCTTCTTGTTTTAACTGGATTTCATATTCTTCATTCAAACAGCGTAAGCACTCAAATACATCTTTGTCAATATAAACAGACATTACTTTTGAATCAAACCTAGTTGCAAATATGATTTTAATCCTAACATAGAATGTACTTATTTGTAATTAACTTTGACTGCTACAACATAATTATTTTTCTATATTGGTATTATGTTTCCAATAGTATCCATTTTGTTTCTCAGAGAATGTAACTGATCTTTTAATTTCACACTTCTGTAATGAGAACATCTAGCATTTTTACTTTGCTTTTAGAAATAACATTGCACCTTGCTCCAGTATCTAACTGCAAATTAAATGTATTTTTATTTACATTAACATCAACAGTCTATTTTTCTTCTTTGTTCTCCCAACAAAGTTTTAATGTAACTACATAAAATTTTAACTCTTCCTCGGAATCATGATTAAATAATTTAATTTGTTTTTCTCTTTTATTTACCTTAATAGCATCATTTTTTTATTTGATAGCTTTTAAATGATTAGCAAAATTATTTGCCTTTTTAATCTTATGACAGTTTTTTTCCCATATGCTGGATACTTTCAATAATATCACAATTAGAACAAACTTTGATTGCTTATTACTCAATATTTGCTTCTTTGTATATATTCTTATGTTTGCTTAGTTTCTTTTTCACTATGTTTACAACAGTTTCCTTATCTTTTATTACTTTCATTTGCTGTGCACTTGTATCTTCAGATCTGTGTATATCAAGAGCTTTTTCTTATGTTAATTTTGTTTCATGCAATAATCTTGCTCTCAGTACATCATCTTTAATACCATAAACAATTTGTCATTTATCAGACTATTCCATTAATTGTGCAAACTCTCATTATCTAGCTTTATTTCGACGGTCAGTTACATACTTATCTATTGTTTTCAATCCAGTTTAATTTCTAGTAAAGACTAGTCTTTATGTAATATTTTTGTTAGGTAAACAATATTCTGTAAATTTGGTCTTAATTTCATTTAATTTAAATTTCTTTACCATCTTCTACAGGAAATGTATTTCAAGACTGTGAATATTCAAGACTGTGTATATATTTCAAGACTGTGAATTCCTGGTGCATAAAGACAAGTTTTAACTCTCACCTTTTTTTTCTTTATTATGTAATCCACAGGCTACTACATAAATTTCGAATTATTGCAGCCATTTTTTAGTTGTAGACAGATGTGACTGCAGACAAGTCACTTGTGCCCCACAGTGTCTTGAAAATTATTTTCAATAAGATCAAACTTAACAGGAGCTCCAAGCATTTTGTATCCATGCAGTGAAACATAGAATTTTTGGAAATTAATCATTCCAGACAGGAATATTTTACAGAAAGGGGGAAAAAATCTGCTCTCATATTTCTGTTAAAAGAAATTTATGAAATTAAAAGATTTTCATGTGTACCTAATTTGCATCAGCTTTGATATGATGTATTCTTAGGGAATGTAAATATTTTCCAAAAAAAAAATCTGTCCTACTTATTATTTTATTTACAGGCAATGTAACATAAAATACTTTTTTATATTTCTTTCTGGGAATATTGAGTGTAAATAACTCCTAATATTTTATTCATTCTTAGCTATGGATGAGTTTTGTTTCAAAATATTTTGTGACTAGATTGAGATTTGACAGATTCACTGAATTTTTTTTCTTTATTTAATTCCCAAACTTATATTCATATAGCTGCACCACATTATATATGTAAATATTTAATAAAATAAAATTATTTTATTGTACCAAGTGCAGCATGTACCAAAACTGATGTAAAACTTTTTAGTTTACTGGATGTCAGAAATTTATTTATACAAATGTCAGACATTTCGTCACTAAGCCATTAATCTTAATCTTCCTTCCCAATACTTAAGAACAGTCAATTAAAAGATAATAGTGCAGTGCATTCGTCAATATGCTGTTTATCCATGGACTGTCCAGAAGTACAAAGAATACAGACTAAAAAGTCCTTAAGTCGAATTTTAAAAAGATGGGCATTCAGATACCCATGCCCATTCAAAAGATGAAATAACGCCACAGCTACAGAGGATGAGGAAAATCTGGAATAACTGGCTTTCAAAGTGTCAAATACTCCCATGCCTTTCCCTTAGCTTCATTTAATAGGTAGGAGGCAAACCTCTTCTTAAATTCTAATTTAATTAGGCGAGTGCGGAATGTCAGAAGTTTAATAAAAGAAATCAAATTCTCTAAATGTGGATATGAATAGAAAAGACAAATTTGTAATAAATTATTTTGAAGACCTTCAAATCAAGAAAATCCGTAATTATTTATTTTCAAATATATATAAAATTTTCTCTCACATGCTAAAATTTATTGAAAAAATTTAGCCTCGTATATGAGTGTTAGAATAATGATTAAAATAATTTAAATTTATGTAAAATATCAGGATTCAGTTTTTCAATTTCTTTGAAATTGTTAAGGGGGAAAATTATTAAAATTCATAAATAATTAGGATATGACATTAAAGTGCTCTTAAAAAAGATTAATTTACAGACTGTTCCTTTTTTGTTGTGTTTGTGTAAAAAAAAAAAAAAAAAAAAAAAAAAGATACCAAATGTGAAATGCCCAAAAATCATTGTATATTTTTAATTCATAAATTTTATTTTCAGTCCTTTTAGAGTTTGTATGATATTTGTTCATGTAACGAATGAAGAATATGAAGGTGGTAATTTTTTTCTGCATATCTGTATTCTTATGATTTTCATAAAATCAATGTTGCGAACATATAAAGCATTGACAATATCTTCAGTTTTTGTTTCCTCGTATCTTTTTTATAGCTGGGGTAACTTAACAGTTTCTGTGAGGTGATTCCGGTGGTTCAACTTGTAAGCCAATTCATCATCTTTGTTATCTTATGCACATTCTCGGCCATTCAAAATGATGGCAGTACTGCTTTCATGTTTGATTCATGTATATCATTTTCTGTTGAAAAATTTGTAATTCATGAAATGTGCTGTTAGTGCAGGCCAAATTCCAGATGGTATTTGTTTTACTATTATTCATTTCTTGTAAATTGGAAACCTCACAGAATTAGCATATGTATAATCTCTTAGGGCAGATTTGGCTATCTCCTCAAGAGGTCCTGCCTTCTAATAAACTGTTTCCATACTCGCTCAACAATGGGGAACAGTCCGATTTAAAAAAAAGGAGGCATGTTAGCATGCTTTGCCATTAACGTTTTAAGATGCTACTAGCCACCTGATGTTAGTTCCGCCAAGTGTGTTGCTGGGGTAACTTCCAGCATTTGGCTGTATATTTAATCATGCATCTTATTTCTGTAGCAATTGTCTACCATGATAATAAAGGGATAATGTTTTGTCTGCACTGCTGTTCATTATTAGTGATTATTTTAAAAATGTAACTTAATTCCAATTAAGTTAATTGAAATATTATATATAATCTTTTATATAATATGTATAATTATTTCAAAAATGTATACAATAGCCAAAATTAAATTATTAAATTGCTTAATTTATCTAGATTTCTTCTTCATATTGTTCTGTTTAATTCCTTTGCCAACTGTTCTGAGTGACTATTTTTTTAATTTAAATCTATAATTTGTTTTTAAAAATCCATGTTTCATTTTTGTACATTGATATTTAATAGCTGACTTTTCATTTTTTTAAACTCAACCGAGAACACCTACTATCATTTTAAAATTTTATTCTTTATGTGGTTTTTAGTGCATTTTATACTTTAACAGAAAGTGGCATGTGCTCATTATTATGTTTATGTACTGCATTTTGAATTTTATTAATTTTTTTAAGATTATAGAATTATTCGTATCATTATTACTTCTTACATTAGACATATGTTTATTTTCAGACCCTCATATAAAATTTTTTAAAGTCTGTTAGGCTGAGTAATAAATTGCTAATGTATTCATTGTTTGTTGTTAAATGTCTGATTAAAATAAGAAACAAAAATGCTCACTTTTAATGTTGTGAATTATAGGATGTTGATGACGCTGACATGTACAGAGCACTAGGCGCCTTCTGGGGGATTGACTCAAGTTTAGTCAGAGGCCACTTTGCCTTTCTTAGATCTTTTGTAGATCGACCAAGTGGTAAGTAAAAATAAAGTTCTCTATAAAAAATTATTTTTAACATTTTGCTTACTAAATCTTGAACAGGTATTTCTGAAAATACTGCTTTGCATAAAATAAGTAGTTTTGAATAATTTAGGTTCTATTATTTATCACTGTATTCAGTGAGTGTAGTAAAATAAGGTTTTGTTCCTTCTAGAGGTTCTCAATCGGGGGGGGGGCACTACGATGAATCTTTTATTTACCTGTTAAATATTTAGCTTTAGTTTATGAGCATAAAAAACTACTTTTATGAAGCTTTGTAATTTCTCAACATTTTCTATACTTATCATGCTTAATTTATGGAACACATAAAAAATAGTCTATATTTTAAATAAGTTTATGTGTAGTTTATCAATTTGGGAAAGGAGAGGGAAGATGAATGATCATCTGGGAAAGGTGAAAGGGGTACATGGCACAAAAAAAATTGAGAACCACTGTTCTGGATGAAGCATGTTTTTTCAAAATATATAATTTCTGTGGAAACTGCAAAGCAAAATAAATAATCCCCTTCTCCTAGAAACCCTGTGAAAACTGTGTTAGAGTTATTAATTTTCTTATGTGGTATTTTCTTGACTTACTTTCTCTCAAACATGTTGGCCCAGTAAGAAAATCGAAATTACAATTTAAGATTTGATATACTTTTTTTATATGCATAATATCAAAAGTGCCTATTGCAGGCACATAAATTAGGCTAAATATACATACAATGAGAGCATTTATATTGATTAGTAATATAGCGATGTTATATATAAAATATCAATTTCTTCTGTTAATTTTTTTCAAATGGAAGAAATTTGTCACAATTCTACTAAAAATACACCTTTTCCAAAATCTTCCTTTACCCTGATGCTTTTTGCAATGCATTCAATTTTGTATGGTAGGAAGGAATGTGACTTTTCTGAAATTCACATTAACTATGCAATGTAGTTGTAATCAATAGGATTAGAATTAGTATTTTCCTCTTGAATTTATCTACTCAAAATTACAAAATGTTCTCTTGTGTTATGTGACAGCAAATTTATAGCAAATGCACAAAAATACACATTTGTATATCATTAGAAAAGCTTTATTGTAAACATATAAATGATGTCAGTTAAATTATATAGAAAATGGAAATATTTTAATTACAATTGTGAACGTATGAATAAAATATAAATGTGAAATATGTTTGAAAATTTATTTCTTCTGTTTTAGTAGCAGAAACCTATATCTGTCAGGCAGCTTGCAAACCCTAGTGAAAAGTATTCATAAACCAACTGAATTTTAAACAAATGCAAAATTTTTATTAAAACAACATATTTAAATATAGATGTAAAAATCTTCAAATGCTATGAAACCTAAGAAGTTTAATTACTAGTATTCAGTGTATCTGTAAGTAGAATCTGTTTTATGTATAAAAAATGTAAGATATGTATAATTCTATTTATAAATGACAAAATATAGCAGTGTTGGAAACTTTAGTTAAATAATAATCACTTTAATATCTAAATCAGACATGAATACACTTTATCTCCTTGAACTCTATCTGCAAGGCTCATATTAAATTCTGCAGCTAGTCAGGTAATTTGATTTTGTATTGGGTGGGTAAAACGTGTGTTAATACGAAACCATTATCCTAGGTAAATTTTACGTATGCTGACGACAACTCCTGTTTCATGTGGTTCATCCCTGTAGGTGGTATGCTGACATATCCATAGACAAGATGTTTTCTTGATCATAAATGCATTGGTAAAATACACACCCTTCTTTAATCATAGTATACCTCCCATTAAATCATATGAATCTGTGTTAATACTGTGCTGCTAATTTGTATATCACACTCTGCTGTCATAGATCGAGTACAGAATATATGAAGATTATTCATGAAGTAATTAGCATCGATATAGAACTGGGTATATTTTCACTAGTATTTTACTTTTGTTATTTAACTCTTCTGAAACTAAAAGAAAATTTGTAGTCCGATAGTGAAGAAAGTGACAGAGAGGTTGCAGCAACCATGTAACGAACTTTTAAATTAAATGTTAACTGTTTGTGTTTTCATGTATAGCAGTGCTACAACTAAACTCTGTACTTTTTTCCCAAGTGAAGTGAACTGATTCTTATGAGTTAGTCTTCCTTGTGCCTGTGCTGTTATTGCTAGCATGCAGAATTGCGGCGTGATATGTTAGAAATGTTTAATAAAGTAAACAAATATTAAGCTTTTTTTTTTTTTTTTTGTAAATTTTGATACCCTTTACATCATAATTGCTTTTTATTTCATAAATTACAGTTTCATATTTTTAATTGTATAATTTCTGCATGCCATATTACCAGATTTAAATTGATGATCTATAATCTGGAAAAACCCCTAATCCGGAATCGCTGAAATCCTGACAAGTCCGGATTACGGACTTTGTACTGTATAAACATTCATTTTGCATGCTTTGCACATGATGCTGTCATTTTGTCTGTTACTTCTTTAAAATTTTCACATTGTTCTAGGTCTTAAAATTAGGAATTAAAGTTAATGACCTAAAACTGCAATAGCATATTACAGTACAAGTGAAAACAATTGACAGTTTCACTCATGCATGTGTCGGATTTGCGCAATGCTTATGGGGTCCCACAAACTTTCGTAAATATTATGGGGTCCTGGAGATTGGGAAAACATCTCAGTGATAAAAGGGGGGTTCACGACTGAAAAAAGTTTAAGAAGCCCTGCTCTAGTCCATTCAAATTCAGCTGTCGTTCAAATAACGTACATAATGTGTTTAATTTTAATATTGCATCAGGAATGTTTTTCTTTTTCAAGTCATATATTATGTCAAGTCAGCTTGTATTTGATATCAGTATATTAAAGGGGATTAACCATGTCTTTGTTACAATTCATTGGTTTGTTTTCATCTATTTTTTGTAATAATTCCTTGCAAGCCTCTAGGGGAGACATTTGGGTCTTCATAGTATTTGTTTGCATTCGTTTATCTAATGCGCTCTTTAAGATGCTTCCATTTTAACAAATGTACCAACTGCTTGTTTCTTGATTTCAGTAGCAATTAATGGGTTGAAGTGATAATTCGAAGAGCTTTGCCTTGGGCTCCTTCCAAAGGGTCAGTCTTCCCTTGTGTGGTAGAGATTAACACCTCACTTCCATATGTGAAAATAGGTTTAATATAAGTGTTGTAAGTTTTACTTAGGGTAGTCTGTGAACTTCCAGATTTGGTACCAGCTAGTCTTTTCAAAATTGAGGATCTTTTCTCTACTTTTTCTATAACAGTATTCATATGAATAGTAAAGTTTAATTTCTTGTCCAGCACTACACCTAGATATGTGGTACTAGAGCTTTTTTGAGTTACTAGAGCCTATTAATTTTGTTTTGGTATTTTGCATTTGTTCACTATAAACAGCGTTTCACTTTTAAAATTGATGCCACCAAATATTATCGCCCTGTATTATATCTAAAGAAATTGGATAATAAAGAATCTGCATAAATGTATGTGTTCTCGCATTGTGATAAAACAATGGTAACTAGAACCATCAAATTTTAAATAATGTTATGTCTCTACCTGAATATGGGCATCTGGAAGCCCAAATTGGAATTGTTTTTATTATCTATTTAATATTTTGTAGATCATTTATGAGTTTTTGATTAAGACAATTTCAAAGCGAGCAATGGCAACACTGTACGGGGGGGGGGACATTGAGCGTGAGACTGTGTATCGGAAATTCTAAAAATATGCTCTTTCTAAATTATTTCATGATATTGCTGTTGAATTGGATTTTGTGGCTTAAGTGCGAAGAACATGATATTTCAAAGATAATACACAAAGTGTTAAAATAAAAGCCCCTTTTGGACGTAATATAAAATCTGAAACTTTTCAGATTTTTTTTTCAATTTGTGTTATATTTTTTATTTTCCTTTTTTTAAGCTTACACATGTGCATTTAATTTTTTCCCCTCATAATAAATCATGTGAAGAGACTAATTCTTAATTTCACTTTCGCACTAAATAAAATACCTCGTTATTGAAGAAACCATCATTTTAGCATACATTTGTGTGGTCAATTATTTGGCTCTGTAGCTGGGTATCTGCTTGGTCCCAAGCAAAAAAAATTCATATAAACATCTTTGATTTTTCAGCTACTAATATTTTATGTCCCTGACACCAACCTGGCAAATCATTATTTATTATATTTTACTTTCATCAATGCATGTTTATCAACACATGACAACTTGAGTAATGACTCATGCAGCAATGTCTAAACAATCAATTTTTAATATTAGTACTTGAATAACAAAATGTATGCTCACTTATGTTGTATTTATGACACTTTATGGCTGGCGATGATAACAGATAAATGTGCTAAAAAATGCTGATAAGTGGGAAAAAGCTGATAGGCTAAAACAAGGCAGAGCACATCAGCTGAAAAAGGGGGCCTCAAAGAAAAGCCAAATGGCTAAAAGAGGAGGGGAGGCCTTTCGGCTAAAAAGGGAAGAAGCCTTTTCCCTTTTTAGCCCCTTTTAGAAAGTGAAGGGGAGAGCCTTCATGGCTAAAAAAAGGGGGCGAACAGGTGAAATGAAGAAAAGCCTATCAACAAAAAGGGGCTGAGAGAGAATGCTAAATGGCGAAAGGGAAGGAGAAAGTTTGCAAACTTAAAACCAAAAATGGGGGGGGAGGAGTCATGACGGCTAAAACAGAAAGTGAAAGGACGGCCAGTGAGGTTACAATGCTAGTGGAATTTAAAAAAAAATTTTTTACATAAAAGAACAATTAATTAAAGCAGAGTAAAATTCAAATAAGCATATAAAGAGATATACAAACCAAATAAATAATGATAATAAATAAAAATAATAGAAAAATTCATATAAACAAATATACAATTTGTTGCAGATGTAAGTAAGCCCTATAGTGGCTAAATAATTGAACATTACAATGACATGAATAAAAGGGAAAATAACAATCAGAATGACATTAACACTGTAGGATTAACAATAAACAATAAAGTCTAGGTCGTTTACATGTATAAGTTACATAATTGACTTCATTAAGAGTAGAATTACATTTTGCCAATGTTCCCAGTGAAGGCAATGGTGATGGAAAAAGATGGTCTTACTTTTACTGTTTTTGGACAAGACGTGATGTAACCAAGAGCTCCTGCAAGCTCTCCACTTGTCCCATAGCCACATCTTGTGTTCTTTTTATGAAATCTTTGTATATGTTACCGTGAAAGACCGAAATTGGAGAATGTCGACTTTCACCGGAGAATATCAACATTCACCAAATACGTCAGTGAAAGATCGAATATTTCTTTACATACTTGTACATTCGGACCCTCACTGGTGTATGTCGACAATCACAGATATGCTCTGGGGTAGGTCGAAAAGAGAGGAGTATATGTACACGCTACCATTCCAAAAGGAAGTGTTCCACAAATAAATGCAGTTGTAAAAGCAAGGGCCTCTTGTGCAATTCAAAAAGTGTCATGATAGTTTAAGTTGTTGCAATAAATAAGATTTGAATCACGTAATTTGGTAAGTTTATAACTTCTATTATTTTCCTTTCTCATTTTGAACGTACTGTGTGTTTTAAATTCTTATTCTGAGTCTCAAGTGCGTTTTTTCGCGAATGAATTACGGAGAAGGAAATATAATATTCTTATATGTTCAACATTCACCATTAGTACATGGTGAATGTCGACATTCACCAGTGTAAGTCAGAAATAAGAGTATTTGGAAAATATTTCGGACATACACCAAGCGACTATGTGAATGTTGACATTCACCAGTGAAAGTCGACATTCTCCAGATTTCGGTGTTTCACCGTAACATATACATTATGGAAATTTACCGTGATTTGTGAAGATTTGATTTAAAATGTGGATGTAAACGAGAAAGCGAAACTTGTAGGGAAAAGGCATAAGTGGAACATCCTGTCGAGTCCTCATTCCATCTTTGCTACCATGTTTTAAGTGATTCTTGCAGGACTTGATGTTTGGCCGAAATCTCTGAAAGTGGCACTTCAACATCTATCTGATATTGTTCTGTTGCTCTTTTTGCTTCTGTTGCTGTTTCGTTCCTTGCGATTCCAATGTGAGCTTTAATCCAATTAAGCTGTAGAGAATGGGAATCTAAAAGTGTTATTATCATTTCTTTTAGGCTAAGAATGCTTCCTTTCGTAATTTTTTCACTATTTAAACTTTGAAGGGAACTACGGCTGTCTGTGAAAATACGAATAGGAATGTTGTCAGTTATTTTAATCTATAAATTTCTGAATGAACTTCGTGCCCATTGTTGTACATAACAACAGCCACCCACACATTTTCACCAATATTAGATCCATCTGTAAAGAGTTCGATATTTTCCTGTGTTGCTGTATTTTTATGCAAGGAAATTATATCTTGATGAGCAGGTTATGTGTGGATGTGTGGCACTTTTTCTTCTAAGGTATTGTACCATATAACAAGATTGCTTATTTCCAAGTTTTCCTTATAATGTATTAGTCTAAAGAATTTTCTTTCCATCTCAGCTTTTATGTCTAAAGGCATAAGACCCGAGAGGAGTTGCAGGGCTGATGTGGGTGATGTTGAATAACACTTGGTAATACATAAAAGAACTGACCTTTGTATTTGTGAAAGTTTTTGCTTTTGACGTATGGTTTCCGTGTACCACACGGGAAACCCATAAAGTATTAATCGCTTGATAGCTCTTAGATAAAGTAGTTTAAATAATTTTCCTTCTTGCTCCAGTTTTGAGAAATGATCCAATTTAATTTATTAATTAAATTTTGTGTTTTCTCCTTTAAATGTATTAAGTGTGGAATCCATGCGAGTTTTTGATCAAGAATAAAACTTAAGTATTTTAACATAAAACTTCTTGAGATGGTAACGTTGTCCCACTTAATACACGGGAGCAATCTATGTAATTTAGTGCCTTTAGGAAACAATTAATCTGGTGTTACCAATACTAAAATTAAGTTGATATTTGTTGCTCCAGTGCTTAAGTTTTTCTAAAGCTCTGTGAGCCTTTTCTTCAATTCGCAGTCTGTTATGACCAGAAATGATGACTAAGAAATCATCAGCATATGCTTGAATTTTTATCCCTGTGTCAAATTCTAAATTTAAAGCTGTATCAGCCAAGATATTCCATAAAGTGGGCCCTAGGTTGGTACCTTGAGGTGCCCCTTCCTGATAAGAATGTGAGATATTGACTCCACCTCTTTTATATTGTATTTTCCGGTTGCTCAAATAACTTTGAATTATGTGAAAAAGATTTGGACATTTGACTTACTTAACCAAGAAAGAAATCCAGGCCACCAAAGGTTATTGAATGCAGATGCAACTTCTCAAGAAATAACACAAGTATGAAGATTGTTCCTTGTATTTTTATGAATTTCATTAACTAGGTTATTTACTGCATCAATTGTGCTACGACCCGCTGTGGAACCATATTGTTGGCTATTCAGTATTTTCTATGCAATCAAAAAATGAATTAGTCATCGTGCAATAATCTTATCTAATATCTTACCCCAAGCCGATAAAAGGCAAATGGGTCTGTAGGCATTGGGATTTATTACATCTTTCCCTTCTTTCTGAAAGAGGACTAAATTACCAATCTTCCATTCTTCTGGAAAGTAACCAATTTCTAAACATCTGTTCATAATTTGAGTCATTAGATTTAGATTAGCAATAGACTTCTACAATATCTATGGAAAGTCCCCGGGGCTTTTCCTCTTTTTGTAGATTTGATGATATTGTTTATTTCTTGGGTAGTTATTGGGAGATCATCATCTGTGACTGGAGTTATCATAGAACGATTTTGTATCTCTCTGTCATCTTCCTTGTCATCCTCAATGTTGTCCTGAGGGAAGTGAACACTAATGATATAGCATAGAGTATTTTCAACTGTGTTTGTCCAACTGCCATCTGTCCTTTTAATTTTATAGCATTTAAATGCTTTATATCCCTTGCATTTAACCATATCATAGTAAGTATTAAAGGAAGATTTCAGTTTTAAACTCTTCCAATAATTCTCCCAAGCCTGTAATTTGGCATTATATATATTTCTTTTATAAGCCGCCTCTACTTTATTGTAGATTTGATGTTTATCTTTCCTCTCTTGATTCCTTGCATTCTGATAGTTTTTGCGCAATTTCTTTAGTTGTCTTCTATCCTGTGTGAAAGCATTACTCCACCAAGTTTTTGAAATTTTGTGTGTTTTATTAGATGGTAAATGCCTTAAATGTTGTTTAAAGTGTATCTTTAATTTTTCTGAAATTTCTTTAATCGTAGAATTAATTTTTGCATCAGAATTCAAATTAAATTCTTGTAAGCCATTGAGAGTTTTCAATTCTTATTTTGAGTCTTTGAGAAGAAGGCCTCATATCCATATGAATTTCAAAATTAATTGCTTTATGGTCACTTAATGTGTCTCTCGGATCTTCCCAATTTTCTATTTTAAAAATTTTTATTCCTTTGTGGAGAGTTAAATCAATCCATGAATTTCCCAGAGGACCTACAAATGTCACAGGGCTATTTTGATAATTAATAACTGAGATTAGTTGTTGCTAGAAAGTCTCCCATTCTTGATCTACAACAGTTTGTTGGTACATTATTCCCTCTAATGTCATTAATATTGGATCAATTTCTGTGCTTGGTGAATAATAGATCGAGATTAATAAAACAGAGGGTGATCCTTCTGCTTTGATTACTGTTATTTCCTCAATTGTGAGAATCTGAATGATGGAAAAAGAGTCTTCTTTTAACTATTATTGCAGCTTTTGCTTGTAATTGGTAAGAATAGATCCTGTGTCTTTGCGGAAAGCTGTTTACCACATTTTTAATGAGGTAAGGTTCTTGTATGCAAGCTATTTTTAAATTTGGAACATTTTCAGTGTCAAATTTTAACTATGCACTTGCACTTCATGAGTGCTGTAAATTTAACTGTGTTATTTGAACTATGTCCATAATTAATCATTTTAATTAGTAGATTCATTTGTCTTTGTTTACTTGCATTACTATGATTGATATCCAAATTCAAATGATAATACGTATTAGCATGCTTGCAGTTGACACACATTTCTTGTGGGGAATTACATTCTTTGTTAAGGTATCCTCTTTTACCACATTTGAAACATCTTTGTTCTGTTGTACAAGATTTTTTGTGTGACCAAATTCTAAACAATTTTTGCTATGAATTACTTACGGATGTTTTTCCTTGTGCAACCAATATTAACCTTTTGAGATTGCATTATCGGCTTAAAAGCAGCGGCATCTGTATGGGGTCAAGTGAGAGAACCCAATTATATCCATGTTGACCTTTCATTTTGAATTTAATTTCTATGGTCACATCATGTAGTGCATGATACTGTATTCTTAGAAGCTTAGTAATTTTCTCTTCCTTAATACATTGTAGATTATGATTTTAGGATTAATTTTTGTCGGTTGTTTGGTTCAACCAGGTCCTTTAATTTTGCATTTTCCTTATTTGCATCCTCCAGAATTTTAAGTTCTTCCTCTTTATTGGTTTGAATTAGAATGCCTCCTTTGCAATTAGAATGCTTTCCTTCCTGACACTTTTAAGTCCTATTTTGAATTTTGCAGGACTTATATATTTTTCAACTTTTTCTTTTGTGTTCTCTGATGCTGATCCATCCTCTTTTGGGTAAACCAGCAGGACATGTTCACTCTGGTCTTTGTGTCTAGATTTTGATCAACTTCTTTCATACATTGACAATGCAGCCTTCTCTGCATAAGTCTCTCGAACAATTTCATTGCTTTCTCCACTAAACCTTGCAAATAGTTTTCTATGTTTCGTGATTGTTCTAATTGTCCTTCGAGTTGTGCTATTACTGCATTTTGTTTTGTTACAATTATGAAAATATCCAAGGAATAATATTTTGGTGTCTTAGAGAGTTTCTTTGAAATATTCTCTTGAGAAAGGATATCTTTCTAAATTTTCTAAGCATTCAAATGCAGAATCAGTAAATGCACTGGCACAAGAGTCTTAGGAAGTAAAATTAAGAGCATTGCAATCTTGTCCATTTGAAACTTTAATGCTACTGTCCTTAGCACTACTGTCTGTTATAACTGAATCTAAAATATCTCCATGTGTATTACTATAATGTGATTTTGAATGTGCTGAAACAGATCTTTCTGTATGTGCAGTTAAAAATTAAAAATCTACCGCTATCTGCACCTGGTGGCTTCTTATGTTCTGTGTTTTTTGTAGCTGCCATACTAAAATAGTTTTGTAGCTGCCATAGTTAATAGCTCCTATCAGTCCTACTTTAAATCATTGCAAAATATATAGTCAAGCTAATACTTAAAAAGGGACGAAATGATGATAAATGATACCACTCAAGGTAATAAAGATACTAGAAAAGGAGTTTTACAGGCAAATTGAAAGCTAGGAAAGTATAAAATTTATTTATTTTAATGATATTTTAGTAAGAAGGGTAGTTGTTGAGATTCTTTTTAAAAGTCTTATTATTATTAAATAACTTTTTAATCTGAAGAAACTAAGTATAAAGTATTTATTGTCTATAGAATTAATTTTTGCATGTGTTATTATACTTCAAGAATGTAAATATTCAACGATGTTAGGCAATCAAAATATAAAAAATAAATAGAAATTAAAATTTGATATTTTAGGAAATATCTATCACAAATTATTTTCTTATAAAATTTATATCATATGAAAGGGAAAAGTATTAACTATTCAAAGATATAAAAATAACTACTTGAAATTACGATTTTTATCATTAAAGATTAAATTTAAAAGTTCAAATATGCGTTTATATGTAATAAAGTATGAAAATATTGAGAGAATGGCTTTCGACAAATTTAAAAATATATTAATAAATGAAATTATATATTTAGTGTATCAAATTCAAATTTAAAGAATTTATATTGTCATTAATGAGCCGTTAAATGGTGAGATATTGCCAAAAAAACTTATAATATGCAAATTTTTTAACACGTTGACTTACAGACATCAAATTTATATGAACTGCTTCACCTCATTAAGGACTTTAAATTGATATTAAATGTAGGGCCAGTTTGTACGCAATTAGTCTTTTTAGGAGCATGAAAAAATACGTCAATGCACTTCAGATGAAAACTTAAACTGGTGTCAATGATTCCAAAGCGAGACTAAAAATTTTAGCATGTGCATATGCTGCAGCAATGCAAAAGTGTAAACTTTTCATAATCCGAAAAGATACACGACCTCAAGCGTTTAAAGGAGTATAGATTTTCCCCGTTATACATTGTGCAAGCGAAAGAGCATGGATGACACAAGCATTTATGAATGGTTGGTTGGAAAATCATTTCATACATCGGCTCGGCAACATTTGAATTCAGTTGGTTTACCTGAGGATGCAAAAATTGCCCTGCTTCTAGAGGACTGTTCGGCCCATACTTCATTTAAAGTTTTAGTGAAAGATAATGTATCATATTATTCTTTCCTCCAAACTGTACATCCATCATTCAACCTATGGATATCGGAGTAGTGCACTCTTTGGAATACAAATATAAAGAAGAATTTTTAAAATATGTGTTAAATTTCTTGAATAATGGCAAGCCTATTCAAGAATTTTTGGAATATTTTAGCATAAAATCTACAGTGTGGAGCATCACAAGATTGTTGAAGGATGTGTCTCTAGATACATTAAAAATTGCTTGGTATAATTTATGGCCAGCTACTATATTTCATGGTGAGGATGATGAAGATGATAGCCACGAATTTGAAGGTTTTCAGGGAACGCAATCCAAAGGTAAAGTTTTCCAATTAATGGATTTTGTAAAGAAATGTGGAGAAGCAGCAATAAATGTAGATGATATAACATAATTTTTTCATTTCAATGACAGTGTCCAATCATCAGTCAGTTAATAGATGGTGAAATCTGTAGTATGGTTCTGGATCCAGAAAATACCACTACCGATAGTGAAGTAAATGATGGAGAGGTTATTGAAAATGAAAAAATTTCGATTGACAAGTTAGTCAGAATTCTCAACACAACAATTACAGGACTTTAACTATGGAACTTTGTAATTGAACAAGAAATTATGTCTGTTGTGATTTAAAGAGAAAGTGTTAGCACAAAAGACGAAGCAACTTAAGCAACTTACATTGAAAAAAAGTTTAATAAAATAAACAAATAAATATTAAACGTTTTAAATTTTGATACCTTTTACATCATAAATGCTTCATTATTTCATAAATCACAATTTCATATTTTTAATTTTATAATTTCTGCATTTCATCTTACTATGTTTAAAATGATGATCTAATATCCGAAATTGCCGAAGTCCTGATGAGTCTGAATCTCAGACTTCATACTCTATTAATATGGTTCTTATTAAAGAACATGGTTAAATCATAGAAGATATTCAAAATTCCTTTTGTTTACCAAATTGCATGCTTCGCAACATCGACGCATAGATGTACAGACCCATTCAAAATGGGCAGGTGTGTCATGGACATGTCCCGCAGCTTCCATGATTCTGTCAATGAGATCCATGTCAAATATTATGGTCATCTCATATACCATCCTTGTATTCCCACAGGCAGAAATCCTGGGGAGTCAGGTCAGGGAATAGCGGTGGCCATGTGACTGGGCTGCCTCTACAAATCCAGTAATTGGGATATATTCGATCAAGGTATTCCTGCATAGTGCTGATAAAATGTGTGGCCACTCCATCATGCTGAAATGCCAACCGTGAGATTCGGCAACACTCCACAAAATGTTCATAAAAATCTTAGTTAGTGGTCACCGTTTGCATTTTTGGGCACAAATTCCTGTGTAAATCTTGTTTGTCATAGTATCACAGACCAGCATGTTAGGTTTGGTAACGACCTTTTGTATTTTCCTCTAGCAACATTCTACATAGTAATAAATGAACTCACATACTACTAGTATTTCAGAAATTGAAATTAAGCATTTTATTGCTTAATTTGTTAAGCTAAAATAATAATGTTAATGCCTGTTTACAGTTGACAATTGTTAATGCCTGTCTTACTGTTGGAAATTTTAAAATTCAAGTTTTCAGAATTCCAGTTTTTGAATAGCATTTATCAAATATGTGTATTGATATTGCTATAGTGGTTATGTGCTGCTCTAAACTGCTGCAGCTCTTAAAATATATCACAGCACTTTTTAAATGTATTGTTGTGTAATGCAATATATCTGAAAATTGACTATTCCAGAAAATTTTTAATTTTGCATATTGCAATGACATTATTGCTGTAGCAGTTAAATCATACTGTAATGTAACATTGTGTCATACTGGAAGTACAGTGAAACAAATTGCAAGAAACTGATTTATGTTCAGGATTTGTGTATCAGATAAAAGAGTTAAGCTAACAAATACAGTAGTATTAGAAATGGAATTCAAAATAACTTCTTTAGCTGTAATTGTATTGGCTTGAATTCCTTTTCATGTGTTTATTTGTAACATTTTTAAAAATAAGTTTACACATTTCAAAAAGAACTGTGGTTCTCTATAAGTTTTTGCAAGTCCCTAAGAGACTTGAATAAACTTTCCATGCATATAGCGAGTTTAATGACTTAAGTATTATTATTTTTCTCATATGGAATTATTCTGGGGCTGAAATTAAATATTGCATTTAAGTAATCTGCTGTTTAATCATTTTATCCTTGTTAAGAACTTCAATAATCATTCCATGAGTAAGTGGAATTCATCTTGAGAAATTGCTATGCTAAAGGAATGTATAACCTCTTGTTGCTCACTTTAATATGTAAGTGAAACTTTTTGTGAATGCACTGAGAGTATTTTTGCATTTTGTACTAAAAATTCCAGTTTCAGTTTGCATAGTTGTATGTTTATAACAGGCGTGTGCAACTTTGACAGGTCTAGAGACCGGACTAGAAATTAGAAATATTGTGCGAGTTTGAGTGTTTCACAATTTATTTATATGAAAGCATAAAAAATGAACACACCTTTATTTTAATATCTCTAGTACTAAGATAATATTCTTAAATTTAAGAAAAATGCTAATGTGATGATTATTAATACAAGATAATCAGTATTCGAGGATATTGCAGACATTGAAACTGGCAAGCTGTTTTCCCGGTGTGCATCAGTAAATTTTTGTTGATTTTGTTGTCTTGTGTTACGAGACTCTACCTGAATTTTGTTCATTCAGTCAGTACTCCATTAAAAGAAACATAAAGAGAAATTTATAATTAAGTAATACAGGCAATCCACCCAATTAATTCACTATAAAACAGGCAATCCACCTTAATGCAAAATAATGGTACATTTTTTTTTTATTCTATAAAATAAAAAACGATACAATGTTGCCAAACCGTAAAATTTAGCCTTTAAAGAAATTACATTTATATAACCGTTGAGTTGCTCGCAACATCTCGTCCCACCTTTTCATTAATGGTGGACGAAACATAATCAAAATACAATATACTTAATAACGAGGCTAAACAATACTTGGTATAATCATAAAAGGGAAAAACTAATTAAAACGCGAAGGTTTTGCAATAGTTCTAAAACATCTAGTTTTAATTATCTTATCAGGAGGTTTAAAGTTAATTTCTTTACTAGCAGGATTGTTAAATTGGTTTTGTTTAGGTAAAAACAAGATCTCGTCGTCCATCACTTCCAAAGGATGCAATCGTTGCACAGGACGGATCAATTCACCTGCAGCTGTTTTTACCTTTGCCATTCTAACATAATTATCTTGACTCTGGAATAATTCAATAATTCGACCCAATGGCCAGTACAATCTTTTTTTTTGTTGTTGTTGTCACTTCCCACAAGTACCACATCTCCTAAATATATTTGTCTTCGAGTAGCTTTATTATCTGTGGACTGAATTAGAAGACCCAAATATTCATCTCTAAAATCTTTTTCTGAGATCTTGTCATAATTTCTGTTGATATCTATATCTCTTAGTGATATTGACATCATCTATATGGTCCAAGTCCGAAACTCCCACCGTTCTTATATCCTGAATAAACATTGAGGGTGTTAAAGGCATTAAATCTTCAGGATCTTCAGAGAAATAATTAAATGGTCTTGTGTTGATTACAGCTTCCCTATCGCAGAGAATGGTACACAGCTCCTCATATCTCAAACAGACTCTTCCTAATATTCTTCTCAAAATTTTCTTAACTATCTGAATAATATGCTCCCACCAACACCCCACCATGCAGCTGTGGGGGGATTGAACTTCCATGTAATCTTCAAAATAGAACATTCTTACATAACTTTGTTCCAATCAAGTAAAAGAAAGAGGTTGTTAGTCCCAACAAAGTTCGTACTATTGTCACTTTACATAGTTTTTGGTCGTCCATGTCTGGCTATGAACCTTCTGAAGCCCAACAAAAAATTGTCAGTGGAAAGTCCTTGTATCAGCCATAGAAACAGCACAGGTGAATAAAAGTATCCAACTTTTCCTTCCATCCTTTAGATAAAGAGGTCCAGATAAGTCTACTCCAGTTACTTCATAAACTAGAGTGTCTTGGACCCTATCTTCAGGCAGTGGGTTTGGAACTGTTCCTTTTTTTTTTTTTTTTTTTTTTTTTTTTTTTTTTTTTTTTTTTTTTTTTTGCATTATATCTTTTGCATCGAATGCATTTTGTGATTAACCTTTGAACTGTTTTGCATCCTCTTAAAATCCAAAACCATTGAAGAATATCCGTCAAAACAATTTGAACTCCAGCGTGGGAAAGTACTGTATGTCTTTCGAAAATTAACTTTTCTACAATTTGATGATCAGAATGTAAAAGTATGGGACACATGAAATAATCTGTATCATTTCTTCAAAGGATTTTTGTCTTCAGTCTCATTAAACCTTATCAGTGAAAATGCAAAGAGTTTTCAACTTTGATTTTGTAGATTCGTGTTGGAAAGATTCTTTCTGAGCAATTAAGAAAAGCCTTTTCTCATCTGCTTCTCTTTCCTGAACAGATAATTCTTCCTTCAGTTTGTAATCGGAATTTCTCGAATTATGAAAGAATCTTAGAATCCAAGCTATCAGCCGAATGATTCTCGAATATTTAGAAAAATGATGCAAGTACCATTTTTCTTTTGGAGCAATTGAGGTAGCTAAGGCAGTTATTCCCTTTTTTCTTTCTTTAGAAACGTCTTCCATATTTAATTTAATTTCAGAGACAGGCCAATTTTCTTCAGGCTGTTTAAGCCACGGTGGACCTTCCCACCATCTGGATCTGAGCAAAACTCCAGCGGAACATCCTCTGGATGGGAGATCAGCCGAATTGTCGCTTCCTGTAATATGATTCCATTGTTCCTTTGATGTTAAATTTCTTATCTCCTTCACTTGATTACTTACAAATGTTCCCCAGTTATCTTCATGCTTGATCCAGAACATAATGGTAGAGGAGTCAGTCCAACAGGTACTTGATATTCTCTTTAAATCCATCGCTTCTTTCACTGTTGCAGTGAGACGAGCTCTGATCAGGCATGCGAACAATTTTAAACGAGGCATCGTTATCTTTGTTAAATGAGCCACTCTACTTTTAGCTTCAAACAAATAAACCTTTACCCTTTTCTCACATTCGCTTCGTAGAAATACGATTGCGCTATAGGCGGTCTTGCTCGCATCACAAAAAGTATGAAAATTCCATTTTTCTTCCGGGACATTGCTTTGGATATATCTTGGAATTTTGATCTCTGTCAACAGATGTAAATCTTCAAGCCATTTATTGAACTCCAGGTGAATATCTTCTAAACAGGTTTCATCCCAACCAATCTTCAGGTTCCAGCTGTTCTGTATTAACAGTTTCAAACGAATCGTTACTGGACCCAGAATTCCTATAGGATCGAAAATGCTGTGAACTGTCGAAAGAATATATCTTCTAGTAATGGGTTTTTGCTTGAAATCAATTTTTTCAAGACCGCAAAACAGAACATCTTTAGTTTTGTCCCATAATAATCCAAGAACAGGGACAAGTTTTTGACATTCTTCACCTTTTAGACTGGAATGTTCCCAACCTCTTAAATCGAAACAACCTATAGCCAGAATCTGTTTTGCTTCAAAAATGAATTTCTTAAGTTTATCTTGACTAGTTACTGTTATGCAGTTATCTACATGGAATGCATTCCTCAGGAATTCCACATGGAATGCATTCTTTTCTACGATTTCAGGAAAATGGCTTTCGTTTTGTCCCAAATGGTAATCTTGAACTGCAGCTAGCAAAAAAGTACTGCTCATAAGTCCAAACACTACTCGTCGGTGATGATAAATTTTTTGTCTTCTTTCCTTATAATCTTCCCACCATATGAATCTAAGAAATCTTGGTCTTCTTTGGCCACAGATATCTGTAAAAAGGCCTTTTTGTATATCTGAAACTACACCAATTTCTTTCTGATGAAATCTCATAAGTAATGAAGGACTTCTGTTGAGAAGATTTGGTCCTCTTTCTAGACAGTCGTTGAGCGAAAGTGAGTTCTTACCTCTACACGAAGCATCTAATACAGGGTGTACCTTAGTAGTAGAATTTCCTTTAAAAATACCTCTATGAGGCAAATAATGACAAGGATTTCCCAGTTCACTATCAGGTACTTCTTTGATGATAGTTTCCTGTAACCATTCCTTAAATACAGCTTAATAATCATCATATTTTCCTTCTTTAAGAAGTTCTAGATAGAAGTTTAAGAAGTTAGTAGTAGTTATGCATCTTTTTTCAGCTATATCTTTGTTTTCACTTAACATCTCGTACGTCTCTAACCAAGGTAGTTTGACGATGTAACGGCCATTTTCATCTCTCTGAACGGTTTTTCGAAAATGCTGAAGAATGGACTGTTCCATTTCTTCTTTAGTTCTTTTTTCAGTAGGATTCTTTATACCTATAGTATCTAATTTCCACAAATCAGCCACAGAAGAATTTTTAATCAGTAAAGATGTCACTAAGTGGGATGAAGTTTCGTCAAACCTTTCTTCGGACATGTTTTCCATGATAGCCCATCATAAATAAGTTTCACATGTGATCAAGTTGGATTTCAATGTACATATTCTTCCTGTAAGTATATTACCACAATAATCTTCACCTATTAACAGATCAATATCAGGGCAACCTTCTTCATAGTCAGTGAGCCAAATTTTATTTTCTCTTAACTTTTCCTTATAAAGGTCTCTTCTCAACCAAGGAATGTTGCCACAAATGATCTGCTGATCCAGAACCTTTATGTTACAGGAGAAGTCCCCTTTCAAAGATATCAGGTTAACGTCATAAACATAATGCTTCCTTTTCTTAGTTGTATTTCCCCAAATTAAGAGTGAATTGAATTAAGATTCTGTTTTCTGTAGGCTTCAAACCTAATTTCTTAGCTGTTTCTTTAAGAATGTAAGAATGTTGTGAGCCTGTGTCAATGAGTACACGTACTTGTAGCTTTTTACCTTTAGTCTTCAGTTTCACTTGTAACGTTTGAAGCAATATTTCATCAGAAGTGCATAAGTTAGAGGAACTAACATCAGACAACGTCTTCTCAAGTTCCTGTACGTCACCTTTCATCTTATTTCCAGGGGGTTCTGGGCACATCAAAATCAAATGTTTTTTACTGCAAAGAACGCATTTGAAGTTGGACTTGCAAAATTTAGAACGATGTCCAATTTTTAAACAGACAAAACAAGCCCCCCCCTTTTTTTTTAAATTTCTTGTTTTTTTTTTTAAACTTGAGTTTACGTGCAGAAAAGCAATTTTTACTTTCGTGCAATTTGTCACAAAATATACAAACATTTTTTCTTTTCTTCTCTGTTGTTCCCGAAAATAAATCAAATCTGCTGCCGTTGGTGGATTGCTAGGAACAGAACACTGTATTTTTTCCTTTTGAAATTTGTGTTCTTTACTAACAAATCCCTTTGCTAGACGAATACGTTCTTCCCCTTTAACTTCAGCTTTCAGGAACAATAATAAATTTCTTAATAAAAATTTAATATTATTAAGAAATTTAATAAGCATTTTCTTCAGAAGAATCGAATTTGGTGTTAACTATAGGGTTTCTTAACCAAATTCTGAAAACGTCTTCCGGAATACACGATTCTACAAGAGGGTAAAGTATAGCTGAATGTTTATCGGAGGTTAAGCCTATGGACTCCAATGCTCTTAGATGTGATTCTAATTTATCATATAATTTCGATGTGTCTAATTTTTTTTTTCCTTTGGTAACATTTTTTACAAGAAGATTTAAAAGTCCACGTATATAAAATTCAATTAGTAATTCCTCCCTGCTGAATCTTGATTTTAAGCATACAATAGCTTTATCATAATTTTCACATGTCAGTGGGTAACTATCGACAATATCACGAGCTCTAGAGCCTTCAGTCATACATTGAATTAAATATTGAAATTTATTTTCTCTCGCAATATTTTCATTGTCATGTATTCTTTTTTAATATGCTCCAAAAGGCAAGCCTATCTTTGATTTCCCCATCAAATTTCAAAAGTTCGATCTCTGGTAACTTTCGTTTTTGAATGGGCCAAAAATCAACAGAACTTTCGGTTTTAGAAATTCTATTTAAATACATTTCTACGTTTACTTTTGCCTTTACGAAATTTTCATTATATTCTTTTATTATCGTGTACTCGTTCTGATACTTTTTATCGTCTTTACCTTCTAATAATTAAGAGCTTCTTTCCTGATCTATTTCAGTTAGCTAACAATAAATTCTACGTAAATTAACAAAGTTAGATCTAATGCTCTCTTCTTTAACCCTCTGGGCGGCCAGGGTTTTCGCTAAGAAAGCACAAATTGCCCAAAACTACCATGAGAACAAATTATTTTTTTGATTTTAATGTAAAATCTCTACTGGTATTTCATACCTGAATTTGTTTTCTTTTGATATATTGCCTTAATTTCGTTGACATATTTTAATATGCACGTATATATACGTTGTTACAGATATCACAATAAATATTCAAGGCCGTATATATACGGCCTTGCCGCTTAGAGGGTTAACATTATCTGCCTTTAATATGTCATTCAAACCATTAAAACACTTCGTGAAGTTAGCTCTCACAGAAGAGCATTTTTAAAACCTTTCAGGACGGGTGTCCCATATACGCATTCCTTAAGAACGTCTTTTACGGCCGGGCGTCCCATTCACGCATCGCTAGAGATTGCATTCAGAGGACGGGGGATGCGTATACGCATTTTAAGCTGGAACGTTTTTCTGAAGGCCACTAGATGGCATCCTATGTCCATTACTTTTGAAATGAACACAGTTTTATGTTCCTGACCTTGAGTTTGATATATTCTGCTTGACTTTGGTATTTTGTTCATCAGCTCTTGCGAGGGTGGGGGGAGGGAAAGCGTAAACAGAGGTGAGCTCTTTAAATCGCTGCGTGCTAATGAAAACATTCGCATGTCTGATTTATATCCAATCTTTTTTTTTTTTCCTTTACTGTGTACGGTCTTTTAGGGTTAGTATGTGGAGTATTCTTACGTTTTGCATTGCCTTCAGATATATTTCTGTTTCTTCTCTTTTTATTTCTGAAAGCCTCACCTACAGTCTTTTATGGCGGGAAGGCGCTATTTATTAGAGGAAGAATACCCTCGTATGATCAATGAACCATTTACTAACGCAAATGAGAGTGATAATTCATTTTCTAAAGAGTTAGAAAGTGATATTTCTCCGTGCTTCGAGATTTACCACAGTCTTCATTTTCAATTTTGTTACTTCTTACTGTAAATAGTCTTTATTGTGTTGTTTTATTAATTTTAAACTTTATTGATGAATTTTATCAATTAAAACTTTCTAATAATTTGGATAGCGCTTCCGAAAATTATTTTACAAGATACGCAATTTTTTAACTATATGTTCATGTAAAATAAAGAAAAAAATGTTATTAAGTTCTAATTTTAACATATATAAGAGCTCAAGTAATAATATAAAATGATACAAAAAATTACGATGCTAGAAGCGAAACTTTTTTTTTCTGATTTTTTATTATAAAATTAGGCTTAGTGACGCAAACCCTCCGTCCTGTACGGTGACTGCCTTCGATTCCCTTCCACCCCGCATGAGCGTCTTAAACAAAGGTGTGCCTTCGTGAAAAGGTTAACAAATAATTCCATTTTCAGAATAATAGGTAATTCAAAATAACGTACCTTTAATATCACGTCCGGGTCACCATGTTACGAGATTCTACCTGAATTTTGTCCATTCAGTCGGTACTCCATTAAAAGAAACGTAAAGAGAAATTTATAATTAAGTAATGCGGGCAATCCACCCAATTAATTCACTATAAAACAGGCAATCCACCTTAATGCAAAGTCATGGTGCATTTTATTTTATTTTAAAAAAGAAAAAAAAAATACAATGTTGCCAAACCGTAAAATTTAACCTTTAAAGAAATTACTGTTTATACAACGTTGAGTTGCTCACGACATCTCACTTTTCATGAATGTAATCTTTGAAAAATTTTGTTTGCATTTATAGGTGCTTCCAAATCGCGTCATTTTTATTCTGAGCAAAAGGTGTCAGCTTTGGAAATTTATCACATGGGAAATAGTTTTTATAAAAATCAGCATATTGTCCTTGATCCTTCAGAACAAGCTTCTGTTAAATCAGTAAATTCCATTTGCAAAGAAAATGGTTCTAGTTAGACATTAACATCAAATGGAAAAGAGAAAATTTGCGAGTTTGCTTCTTGGTTTTGAAAATTACTTAGCATAGTGTTGAATTCTTGATTCAAAAATTTCAGTGCATCCACAAATGATTCGCAATCAAAATTGTTTTTGTGGTTTGCAAGTAGTGAGAAAATGCCTTCCTTAAATTGACTTTTCCCTAGAGCCAAAGCTTATTTTAAAATGGTTTGCTATGTCCATAAAGCTCATGAATCAACTGTTCCTAAGTTTGTAACTTAGTACTGAGTTAATCAAGATATGTTGTAATGTTGAAAAGAAATGCAAGATCACATAGCCAGGGTTTGCTTTCTAGCTTCTGAAGATGTGTTCCTTTCATATCCATGAAATGAGATAACCTGATCTTTCAAATAACAAAAACACTTCAACATCTTTCCCTGACTTAGCCAATGTACTTTGCAGTAAAAATCTAACACCTTCATGCTCAAAAGGAACTTCGGCCAGAAATTCTTGAAACTGACAGTAATTTAGTGCCCTTGACTTATAAAAAATTTATATAGGGAGTTATCATGCCCATCATATGTGCAAATTTGATTGATTTTACCCACCAGTTTTGCTGGTATGGAATGTAGTGAAGTAAAAACAAATCTTTGATATTGACTTTGTTATCAGATAACTCTGATTTTATTTGGGCAGCAGCTCCTACGTTTGATCCAATCATAGAAGGAGCTCCAGTGGTAGATATTCTGCTTAGCTTTTCCCACTTTAGGTCGAATCTAGTAAAAGCATTTTTTTTTTTCCCTGGGAAATGTCTTTGTTCCAATTTCATTACTTTTCTCAGGACAGTACTTTTACGAGAGCAGTAAGGCATTCCTTGACAAATTCACCTTTGGAATATAGTTCCAAGTATTTTGCAATTTTTTTGCTAATAATAAAGCTTATGCAAACAATGTTGTTGAAACAGTATTGCTTTTGTAGATATACTCTTTTAAAATCTTCTATTTTATTTATTCTTAGTTGACCTTTGTAACTGTTATAATCAGCTTGTTTTGTTTTGTAATAACATTTTAAGTTCCTTCAAAATAGAAATAATTTCCAAACATATCAAACAAAGAGGCTTTTTTCTTCTGCATTACAAATAAATCATAATCAATCCGTTTCTCTCCAAATTTATCACTTTTAGTATCAACTTTTCTCTTCTTTGATAAAGCTATTTTAGTCGGTATTTGACTGCAAATGCACAAATATATCAAAGAGAAATTCTTGGCGATATAGTATGGAAAATGGCAACTACATACAGCAGCAGTGAACATAACTAAACTGATGGTAGCAGAAGAGTCAGATGAACAACAAAGCCAGACCACCAACAACTGGCAAATAACAGCAGTTAAGGTGCGGTGTCTACGGAAAAATATGAGGTGAAAATAAAAATTTTGACAATATTATTCATTGCAACTACAAGTGTTTGCTTTTCGAACGTAAACTGTTAATGGGCCCGCTTCAATGATATTTAAAAAGGTTATTGTGGGCCATCTGTTGCACAGGCATAGTATGATTAAAGGGCGTGTGAAGTGTCTGGTGTGCAAATGCAGGAAAATAACACTTCTCTGACTCCAATGGAACTAATATTTTATTCCATATGATGTTATAGATTCTTATTCATAAGATTTATTTACATTTTACATGCACGTAGCATCGCGTGACAAAAACTCGAAGTTTGTTTACTTCGTTCTTCGCGGAGACTAGAAGGTGTTGCCATTCCGCTTTAACTAAATTTAATTAGAAATGTAACGGAACTGAAGCGACACTACACACCCCCTTCCTAGTGACAGCGATTATGGAAGATTAAAGGCTTGAAATGGCTGACCATGTTCTACTACCCCTAATGTAATAAATTAAGTAAACAATCCTCCAACTTTTTTTGTGCCATCTTTTGCTTGGTTCTCGTGAGATGTTGCCAATTATTTATCAGTGAAGTGTCTGGTGTGCAAATGCAGGAAAATAACACTTCTCTGACTCCAATGGAACCAATATTTTATTCCATACGATGTTATAGATTCTTATTCATAAGATTTATTTACATTTTACATGCACGTAGCATCGCGTGACAAAAACTTGAAGTTTGTTTACTTCGTTCTTCGCGGAGACTAGAAGGTGTTGCCATTCCGCTTTAACTAAATTTAATTAGAAACGTAACGGAACTGAAGCGACACTACAGCGTGCAATATAGAATATAGAAAATATTCACATTTTGTTAACCTCTACATTCCACTTTCAGTTAATAAGGGGTGGACTAACTCTCTTAAAAAAGTTAAGTTTGTTTATTGTAGAACAGTTGAAAAATGAGCATCACAAACCATCAGCTTAAAAACAAAAGTGCATACAGAAGAGGGGAGAATGTTTGTAACAATCGCAATGATAGCAGATAGTGTCATTATACATTCACGTCCAAAATTATCTTTATATGCATGAAATCGTGGATTTGTTCAAAACTGTAAATTATATTATTATGAACTTGTGTGTAATATAAAATTGTAGCATGAAACAATAAAAATGTGTTACGAGGAAAGTAAGGAAAAAAAGAATAAAAAATTAAGGCATATAAATTCAACATGAAATGTGATATCCCCTGATTTGTATGCATATATCGCATGTTTTCGTTCTGGCAGTAAAGTTGTTAACAACTGTTTCGGGAATTAAGTTCCACTTCTCCAGCAATGCAGTCTTCAAATCATTTTCATCTGTATAAGGAGGATGTCTTCCTGCAACTGCTTTTCCAAGATAACTCCATTATCAAAATCACAATAACAACCTTGTATTTGGCATACATATATTTACAACACTCAATCAATTACGAAGGCAGCTAAAAGTCTCTCCTCGTCAGAATGAAATTACAAGAAAGGGGAAAAAAAGAAGAAAATAAAGCATTGGCAAAAGAGTCTCAGAAACACGTGGTGGTAGCCGGTCGTAACTCCATTATGTTTTCTGGATGTGGATGAGCATTATCACCCACAAATAAAAAGTTATATCCATATGCACCTCTGAAAAGTCTTGCATAAGTTTCTAAGACTTCATCCCAATGTCTCAGACCAGCCACAGATCATCTTTTGTTTAACCCTTTTGCCGTTTTCCCGCAACGTGCAATGTTGTTTTCTCTGTACATACATAACTTTCGTAGTGGATGAATGTAAATGAATATTAAGTAAAATTATAAGGAAATGAAGCATAATGGAAAAGTAATAATATCTCTGCTTATTTCTAACAGCAGGATTAATTTGATGACATCTGATCCAGGTGGTCCACTCCTTCCATTTTGTTATAATCTTTTACAATTATTGGTTTTTTTTTTACAGTTCTTTTTCCGTGTTTCAACATCAATCATAGAGTTATTATGGAGTGTACTCATCAAACGTATATCCTTCTTGCCTTTCCAATTCACAACCTCATTTTTTCTCTTTTTTTGCTGAGTAAACGTTGAAGATCTCTCACTGTCTTGTATCTTATGTAAAATGGCGCGAATATTCATAAAACCCAGGGGGAATTCAATTAGAAATAGAATGCCTGATTAGTACTGCCCTTTAGGAGGTATTAGAACAAACAAAAAATAAAAACTCAAACAAGTGAACATTTTAAACATTAAAAAGTTTGTAGAAGAACGCTGGAAGTGTGTTAGGCCGCCCCTGCAGAAAATTCACTTGAACACGCTAGACGTGTTACGGACAACGAAGAGGTTAAGAGAACATCTAGAGGCATATGTCCATCAATCATTATTCCTTCCCATACCATAACATCTGTGTTGCTGAAACTACAGCATTCCATAAGGTTTTAGGAATATTTCATAATCCTTATTCCCTCCAGATGTAAACATGTTTTAGAATAAGATGTTAAACTAAAAATTCACTCATCAGTAAAGAGAACACCAGTTCTGGTGTTCTTTCAAGTGATACCTCTTTTGTTGAGAAGACAGTAAAACACATACCCTTGGCTTTCTAGTATAAAGGCCTTTTTCATTAAGCCTTCTAAGTACAGTTTGGCATGACACACTCATGTCTGAAATTATCCTTATGTGCATGAAATCACAGATTTGTCAGATACTGTGAACTATAATTTTATGAATTTGCGTGTAATGATGCATGACATAACACATAAATCAATTGGCGGCTCCAAGCTCTGAACTTAACTGCCAAGCAATGGACTTTCTGTTACAATGAGCAGTTATTGCCAGATATCAATCTTAAAAAACAGTTACTATTAGTTTACAACCATGTCCAGGCCTCCTTACAACAGTTTCAGAGCTCTGGAAATGTTCCCTTAGCATGGAGACTCTCTTGAGATATTCGCCCAATTCACTGTTTCTATGATTATCTGCTCTTCTTCTAAATGGCCAATGATTCACCACTTCACAAATTCTTTCAAATGATACTTCGGAGCCATAACAAACTGTTTTGAGTCCTTACACATTGAAATCAAATACTATACTGCAGAAATTCACTCAGATATTTTATTTTGAACAAAGCACTTTATATGCTGTCAGATGACCTAAAGCTTTGGTTTGTATAGGGTGGCCCAGAAGTCACTTTACATTTTGAAAATTAAATAACTTTTTTTCTATTAATATATTTCTTTTTCTCTTTTAAGAATTAAAAAATATAATCCCTGGAAATTTTTGGCATGGATAAGTTTACAACAGAACAACGAGTGAAGATAATTGAATTTTACTTTGAAAATGGGCGGTCAATTGTTGCAACGCAAAGATATGCGCCATTTTAATGTTCGACATCCCCCTAGTAGGCCTGCAATAAGGAACTTAGTGACGCGTTTTCAAGGTTCAATTAGTGCAATCTTTAAAACCAGCAGACTTTCAGAAACGCGTAAATTATGCTGTCAGGTTTCAGAGAACTGCAAGAAATGACAATGAGTTTATTCACAAGTTGATCATGGGAGATGAAGCTCATTTCCATTTGAATGGACATGTGAATAAGCAAAAAATAAAAAAGAATTAATTAAATACAGTCATTTAAGAAAAAGTTATTTAATTTTCAAAATGTAAAGTGACTTCTGGGCCACCCTATATATCAGAAACTGTTTGATTACTTCTGATTAGGTAAAGTGAATTAGACTTGTCTTTCACACTTTCTCTGCAAATATAGATTACATTGATTGGGTAGTTCATGGAATAACACTTTTTTTTTTTTTTTTTAATGTATGTAAAGATAAATTTGGATATGAGTGTATTTATTAGTGGTTTATATTCACAGCAGCACATAATTTGTTCCTAATACAGAATGTATTAGCATTATAAACTGTTCTTTTAAAATAAGTCAAGTATGCAGCCATTAATCTTCTGTTTCACATGGACACCTATCAAAATACAATAGTAATAGGATAAAAAAAATTGCTCTTTTTGTTTTAAATGCTGATTTAATTTTCTTAACCAAATGAACTTATTCTCCAGATTCTGCTTGAAAATATAAATAAATTTTTATTAGAACTTCTCTGTTAATTATAATACAGGTTATTCATTTTTCCAGTGTTTTTTTTTTTTTTTAATTATATTTAGATTAACTGTGATTTTAGGTTATGCATTAACGTTTTTCTTGCATAACCCTAGTTAATCGAAAGTTGATTGTATTTTTTATTTCATTTTTCAAATACGTAATTCTATTTACAGGAGATTTGCCAAGAGCAGATGTGTCTTTGTAAGTAATTTTTACTTTAATTACTTGCTTTTAATTTTTACTTAATGTAGTCATGAAATAAATGTCATGATGTTGACCAGTTCTTTTCATAATCTCTGTTTTTGCTAGAAATTACCTTTATTTAAATAAACTGGAAAATTTTGTTGTTTGAAACTTTATCATAGTTTTATAATTCAACAGCCAAGATCAAAATATATTGAACTCACAAATTAAGTTAAATTTTTTTATGATTAAATGATTTTTAAAATTAAGCTTTATTTGACATCAAGTAGGAAGCTTATTGAATTTTAAGAGGATGATATTTAGGTCTTTCTTCAACAGAATTACTTTAACTCATAATTTTCTTTTCCATAAATGTATGTAACAGATATTTCACTTCATTTTTTGAAGAACGAAAATCAACACAGATTTGTGTCACTGAAGTTTCAATCAGTGATGGATGAGGAGGACTAATATCATTAATTATAACAGATATTTTAATATTTGATGAAGGCTTCAAGATAGTAATTCAAAGGTTAGAAAATGTATCAGTAAGTTAAATTATTATAATTTAAAAGTTAAGATTTTTTATGCATGTAGGTAATAGTTTATATTGAAGATACAGTCAAAAGTCGTTAATTCGGACTCGTCGGGACTTCAGCGATTCCGGATTATCGATTTCTCCGGATTATAGATCATCATTTTAAATCTGGTAAGATGGCATGCAGAAATTACAAAATTAAAAATATGAAAACGTAATTTATGAAATAAAGAACAATTATGATCTAAAGGGTATCAAAATTTACAAAAAGAAAAAGCTTAATATTTATTTGTTTACTTTATTAAACATTTCTTTCAATGTAAGTTGTTTCGTTTCATGTGATAATACTTTCTCTTTAATTCTATTAAACAGACATAATTTCTTGTTTAGTTACAAATTTCCGCTGTTCAAGTCCTATAATTGCTGTGTCGAGAATACCGACTAATTTCTCAATCGAGATTTTTTCGTTTTCAATAACCTCTGTTACTTTCTTCACTATCGGAAGCGAATTATAATGACGAGGAACTTGTTTTAAATCATATCAAGGACGGAGTACATCGAGATGAAATACTGAGTAGTAAGGAATTATAAGCCAAATAAAATAAAAATATCTGCCTTGAAGATAAGGATAGTGCTGACAGATCAACTTCCAATTCATTGCGCCCCCCCCCCCGCGCCGCGCAACGTGAAATTGATAAACAGATTTCGGATTCTATTTGATATAATCGAAAGTTAAAGCTTAATTTTATAAAATTGCTCTAACAGTCTGCAAAAAATAATAAGCCGGATCCAATTTGAAGATTAAGGAACAACGCAATCTGCAACAGTAACTGAATTAGATAATTTTAGCTTAGCTTATACCGTCTGTTATACATTAAACGCACATGCATAAAATTTTTATGCGCACACATCTTCGCAGCCGTAAAGGTCTTACGTGCACACGTAAACGCCTACGCGCAGAAAGTTTGTAGCTTTGAGGTCTGGATTATGGGTGTCCGAATTAGCGACTTTTGACTGTATTACTTTAATTTATACATTAGATCAAGAAAACTTTTTTTTATAGAATATTAAAATTTTGAAATAGTACACAACATTAAAAAAAGTTGCTACTCAGTTGATAACGAAATGGAAAAAAAAATGTACATAAATTTAAAGTAAATATAAAATATGATTTTCTAGGCTTTACTCTAAACTAAGATATTAGGCAAATAAAATGTTTTAAGCTTGTTTTTCAAATCTGTATTATAATATATTTTGCACAGCATTATTTTCTTTTCTTCCCAGGTTAGCTGTAAGACGTGACAGGAGTAAGTAATGTATTTTGTGTATATATCTATAAAATAATTGAATATATCTGTATTTTCATTTTAAGTAGAATTACTTTAATACTGGTATCAATTATATGCAAGTTTATTATATTTTGTTGGAAAATTAAAGGCTAACTTTTTCCTAGCATGAACATATGCATGTAATTTTCTGAATCGATTATTTCCTTCTTTATATGATTGTAATTCTTTGAAATTCACGTATATTCCCATTTAAGTATTAATTTAATCAAAAGTAAGATCCCCCCTTTTTTTTTGTTGTATTTTTGTTTTAAAATTTGGTATAATCAGGTATTTTGATAAATTAAACTGCAGATATAGGAGGAG
The DNA here is from genome assembly GCF_044657685.1 of Stegodyphus dumicola. Lineage (NCBI taxonomy): Eukaryota > Metazoa > Arthropoda > Arachnida > Araneae > Eresidae > Stegodyphus > Stegodyphus dumicola. The sequence goes on from NC_140781.1 coordinate 174,963,641, forward strand.
TTTAATTATTACTATATGCAATAATTATACTGTTTAAATACTAAATAAATGACACAAATAATTACTATGTACATCAACTATGCAATTATCACTAATTATAATAGCCATGTCTAGCTGAGCGATTTTAGTTTAGGCCTTTATGTACTATACTAGTCACTGATGTGCCTGGAAACAAATAAGTAACAATATATCACTAAAAGTGATTAAATCATAAAATAATACTTTCAAGGAAATTCTGAAGAGAGCTGAAAGGCTGTCTTTCTCAGAATTGTTACAAAACAAAAAGAGAAAAATATATTAAAATTTATCCTTTAATGTAAGGAGGATCTTCTTTTCAAGTGTAATAATTATGGTTTGATGCGTTACATTGTTATTAAATGGAAATAATACAAAAAGTGTGGTAATAAATATGACATGATGACAAGACTTGGAAGTGCCACCTGGGTGACTGCAATTTAAAGAAAAGTAAGAATCTGAATTTCCTCCTTTTTATACATGTGCAGCTTTAGTCTGCACATCTTGGTGGCAACTTTTACTTTTTTATTGTCTTTGGAGCAGTATTCGGTAGTGGATTGTTGTAAATTAACTTATAACTGTGCATGAACTTGTGTGAATCTTAAGGATACACAGCACTAATCAACCACATATTTGCACTTAATGTGATAAACACGCTTCAGTAATGAAGTCTAGTCCAGTGGCAGTGATATGTTGAAACTATCTTGATAACCTCATCTTCATAGGGAATGAGAAATGGAACCCAAGTAAATATGTATTTTAAATAAAATTATCTGCCTATGTCTCAGTCAAAATTTGATTGGTTAGTTTAAATAAGGTAAAGGATGTTAGTGGGATCTGCAGAAGAGAGTTCTTCATGGAGGACTTTATAATGGAATTTAACCACTTGCACTACGACTAAACTTCACGGTTGCTGTGCCGTGCTCAACAATATAACAAGTAATAAAGAGTCTCATTTACGCTGCTCAGCATCTGCGAGTGCAATCCAGAGCTGTAACTCGAGAAATAAACAGCAGTCCAGAGCTGTAACTTGAGAAATAAACAATCTCGTTGTTAGGCGACTTGTGCACCATGTTATTTTCATTTTTTCGATAAATGCCTATCGACCTGGTGTTCACATCGCTCGCGGTTTGAGAAGCATCTCGACGTGCGTGGCACGTCTTTTTAGCGCAATTGGTTAAGCATGTAAGCAAAAATCATAGAAATGCCCATGCAATTAAGTTTGCCAGAACAACTTTGAACCCATTTCAAACTGTTAGTATTCAGTGGTTTTAACCACTTAGCCACAGGCAGGTTTCAACAAACTGTGATCCACCTTTTGAAAGCAAAGGGCAGATTTTTATTTAACGAGATTTGTGCATAACTCTACAGTAACCACTCTGGCTAGGAACTTGCATCACTTTGGACTGTGCAGTTTGCAAATTATGGCATGCTGGTATCTAATTCCTGCATGAAGGTGCAGAATAACTTGTGCCTAGAAATCCAGCTATTAGGTTACAAAAATATGCATTATCTGCTAAGATCCCAGATCTTGCATTAATAAACTGCTACCTTTTCATATCACTAAGTGATGTTTTCATGAAACAGGCCTGTATCAAAAAATGTAAGGTAAATAAGCAACTGTTAGACCTCTTTTGCTTTTAAACTAGGTGAGGTGTACAGAGATGTGATCTCAAATCTGCATGAATGTTGACAGATCATGCCTCTTTTCTCCAGTTACAGCTTATGTTTGTAAAAAAAAAAAAAATGTATTTCTCCTAAAATGTGTAGAACTTTTTGAGCAATCTAATAAATAAGTTAAAATTGATTTTTTTAATTGAGTTATTTTTTCAAACTGTATTTAGAAGTATTTCTCTAAGTATTTTTTAAGTAAATGAGATACTTGCATAGTTATTGCTTTTTATTCGCATCTTCTTACTTATTATGTTAGATATCTCCTGCATGTCTTTAAGAGTGAGATTGTATTGTAAAACTTTGTAACTTAAAATTTTCGCCTGTCTTGTGCCTGTATCAAAATAGAAATTTTAGCTTCAGTTTTCCACTAGAAGACTGGAAGTGTACAGAGTGATGCATGATCATTATTAGACCTCACTTATGCAGCTTTTGTCCCTCTTACTTTGGATTTTATTTCAGTCAAAAAGAGATGCGTAGGCATTAAATATACAAATGATTTTATAATTTTTTATCATTTTAGTTATAGCTACCATCTATATGAAAACGCACCTCTCCATTTACAACTTGGATGCTGTGTTGAGAAATTACATTTTTAGTCAGTAAAATCGGTGAGTATTTTCTAATGAAATGAATGAAGAATTTTTTCTTTAAATTTAATATTTAGCAATGCACCTAGAACACATTTCTGTCCACGTTGCTTAAGAAAATTCAGACACCACTTAGTGCCAAATCTTAGCATTGATGAAAAATCTAACTACATAGCTTAAACCCTAATGATCATCAAACATAAAGCATCATGAAAAGAATAACTATTTTATATATAATGTTTAAAGTATGGAATACCAAGGCTGTGTGCAGAAATAAATTTGTGTAATTCTCTGCTTTTTGTTGTAAGCAAAAACAGATCCCTGTGTACATGGCGAGGATATTCTCCCCATGTGCACAGTAATTTATTTTCACTCAAAAATGCATCAAAGATTTGCATGAATTCTGCATTATTTCTATTATCATTGCTCAACTCCTCGTGATATAAATACGCTACCACATAAAGTGCATTGGCTCTTATTTGGCAACTTACATCCACTTAGCAGAAAAGTACAGAAAATTCTATATTAAAATAGCTTAATTATATTATACTTGTAATGTTTATTATATTTGTAAGAAAAAAGTTCAGTCCAGAAATAAAATGACAGGTTTATGTATGAGTAGCATAAAAATCGTAACATTAGAAAAAAAACCTTTATCACCTTTATCTTGGATGGTATTTGGTGCCTGGCAGCTGTGAAGATCTGTTCACATTCAATACGTAGAGACCTCAGTCTAACTAAATGACCCACTGAATTCTAAACAAGCAGAACTAGCTGTTTCATACTTAAACTCCTGCTAGTCACGATCTAGTTCAGTTTGTGTTTGTGTGTATAAAATTTACTACATATGATTCCATTCAACATAATGTAACTTTCTCATTAGAATGTTGTTTTCTGCTTATTCATTGAAATGAAAATTAATTCTAAAAATAAACAGTGATACCAAATTGCATCAGAAAAATTGTTTCGGGACACTTGTTGCCATATTTGCTTTGTGGCGATCTAAAGGTGGTGTAATTACGCATTTAAAAGTTCATTCCAGAAATCTAGAAGGTAAATTAATAGTATTCAGTTTCTTATAGTTTTTTTTTTTTTTTTTTTTTTTTTTTTTTTTGTTTCATTGGCAAGGCAGAAAGAGAGGGTTCTGGCAAAGAAGGTTTCACTTCTTTCAGATCCACTTCAACTGATGAAGATATGTCCAGGGCTTAAAATTTTCTGAGTGGGTCGTAGCACCTCTAACTAGAATTTCTTTTCAGCCATTATTTTCTTTTCATTTTCAACTGGATTTGAGAGAAGCCACTTATCTTATCTTCAGCCAGTGCCAGCCAATGTAGTCCCTCCCACCATTTGGATTCTATTAATTTGTTGACAGAACATCCTATTGGATCAAGCATCTTATGTACAACACATAGCAAATTCCATCTCGTCACTGGAAGATCTCCTAATCCTATATTTGGAACGTGTTAATAATGAAGATCTTACTGTTTATCCCATAGTAGTCCTATTATTTTTAAATGCTCAGATTCATTATATACCCCTTTTATTTCTGTTTTCTGCCATCCTCTTAAATCAAAATGCACATTTGCCATGATCTAAGTTGCCTGTTGAATGAAAAAACTTCCATCTTCAGAATCTACTCAAGTCACACAACTGTCAACATAAAAGGAAGCTTTCATTGATACTTTTGAGAGGTGGCTGATACTGCTTCAGATGCGAGTCAGTCCCAGCCCCTAAAAGATAAGGACTGCAGTTTAGCCCAAATATCATACAGCAGTGGCAAAATTCTTTTGTCCCTGACTGTTGAGCATCCCTCCACCAAAGAAACCTTAGAAAATTTGTCATCTTGACCCACAGAAATTTGTAAAAAAGCTTTCCTTATATCTGAAATAATGCCTATCGTCTTCTCTCTAAATTTTTAAGCAGTATTGCTGGAAGCAACTCTAGAACATTTGACCTTTTTGCTAAGCAGTTATTTAGGAAGGAAAATGTTTTCTTTTCTTTCTTTAGGAAGGAAAATGTTTTCTTTCTTTCTTTAAATACCAGTGAAACCGATATCAAAGAATTTTCATTCAAAATTGGTCGATGTGTGTGGAAGCTAGTGTATTTTCCCCTCTGCTTTATTACTCGGCACTTCTTTGACCACTCTTGATTGTAACCAATCTTGGATCGTTGCATTATAGTCTTCATATTTTTCTTTCAATTTCTAATTTGCATTGTTTATCTTGACCATAACTATCAGCTGAGTAGTATCTATACTGCAACAAGACCAGATGACAAGTGGAAAACATTCACAGTGTAAAGACTTCCAGCATAGTCAAATTCCAATTAAAATTTCTATAGGTAGGGAGTCTCTTCCTACATCAGTAAGACTGATGCCTTTATCTAGTAATTCAATCATCCAGGGTCCACCCTGAGCACTAGAAATGTGCCCACAAATAACTTGCTGGTCAAAACTTAGATTTCACAAGAGTAATTCTTCTTTAAATTACTCACCAATACTTTATAGCAGTTATATTGCCTCCTTGAGGTAATACACTCCAACACAATATGTGTTAAATTTTCACATCGTTGAGCAATAACCCATATTTGTTTTGTGGTAGATTTATGAATATATGATCTCTGTGATCCCGTGTCAAATAAAGCTGTTACAGTTCTTCTTTTTCCATTTTCTTCAATGAGCACAAAGTTTATAGAAGACCTGTTTGGTTTTGGTTAGATGTTAAAATTTCATCAATGTGAGAAGTCTCTGAATTAATTTTCTTATCATTATTAGGCTATTCATGTCGTACAATAGTCCAGTGTTTCTTTTCACAAAATATACTTCGAGCATTTGCCTTACACGTTTTTGAACAATATCCGATTTTCAACCATACAAAATAGGCTTTTTTTCCTTTGAATATCCTTTTTTCTTCTCAAAATACATTTTTTTAACCTTTAAAACAGTCTTGAAAATAGGGTGTTTTGCCAAAAATACACAAGCAGGTTTCATAAATTCAGTACCTGATACTAGAAGATTTGCTGCTAAAACGGAAATTTCATCTTTTATGTACTTTTGATTTAATGCCAGCTTTGGATAAAGAAATTTGATCCTCACCTTCAACTTCTGCTTGAAGAAACAGTAGTAACTGGGATAGCTTATCACCATAAGTGTATTTTTCTTTATTGATCACAGGATTATGTAACCAAACCTATAATAAATTTTTTAGAATGCATGATTCCACCAATGGGAATAATGTGGCAGCATTCTTGTCAGTAGTTACGCCAATCGACCAAAGACCTCCGATGTGACTCCAATCATTCTTGTCAGTAGTTACGCCAATCGACCAAAGACCTCCGATGTGACTCCAATCTAACAGTTGCATGACTTTAATCTGTTTTCATGTTCACAGCATTTTTTATGACCAATGATAGCAGTTCACGGACGTAATACTCAATAAGTAGCTCTTTGCCACCAAACCTTGTTTTTAGGCTATTTTATCAAGACTTTAGTACAAATGCAAGATTAAGAAGAATTAATTAATTAAGATTAATCAAGATTAATGCAAGAACTGTATCTATTTCTTCTCACTATTCTTCAATGTTTCTCATATCCAACTCCAGAATCATCAGATTTGGCATCAATTAAAGTAGTACAAATTTTATCATCCAATTCAGCCAAATCTGCAGCAATTCGCTCTAAAGAAGAAAATTTAATTTCAATTTCCTCGTATTTTGAATCTGGTCCATTTAAGGATGCTATTAATGAATTGTAGCACTTCATGACCGTTGCTCTAACAGGTGTTCTGCTTTTAATATTTCCATATTAATTTTGAATCAATAAAGTCAATATTAGCAAATTCACTGACCTTTATCTTTAAACATCATGTCCATAAATCACCACATTGTTGAGAATGGATAGAATACGAATCTACTTTCTCCTTAGAATTTTATTGCGTGCTTATTCTTTGAAACCAAAATTAATTCTAAACATAAACAATGATGCCAAATTGCATCAAAATTATTTCGTTACACCTGTTGCAAGATTTGCTTTGTGGCTACCTAAAGAGGAGTAATAATTATGCGACAACGGTAATAAAAATAGAAAGTAACTCACCAATTTGACAACGCTGCTCTAATAAGCTTCTCCTCCCCAGCTAAATATCTTATAGCAGGGAATTATGTTAGTCATCACTTAGCCATGGCCATTTACAGATGAATTATAATTTGGAGCCCTAAATGAAGATAGCAAAGCCTTTAATTTTAACTGAAAATATTTTGTGTGTAATAACTTTTTAGGACTTCAAAGTGCTATTACTTTCATTTAATTTCATTCTGAGTTCATTTTATTTATTTAATATTAAAGCAAATAATAAAATAAACTTTAAGTATAATTGGCATGAAAATGATATGAAATTTGTAATCCAAGCTCTATGTTTGATATTTACTTAATGCTCTTTGATTTGTATCTGAGTACTATTTTTGAAAAGAATTGGACTGCAAACTGAGAGATAATAAATGATGATGATAATAAAGTATTGTGTGTAAACTATATTTTTTTTATTATATTTAAAAAGGAACTATAAAATATTTTTATTAGTTTCTCTTAATTCAATGAATTAGCTCTTCTAAGTTACTATTAAAACTGAATAAAAATAATGATGAGGATAATAAAGTATTGTTTGTAAACTATATTTTTTTATTATATTAAAAAAGGAACTATAAAATATTTTTATTAGTTTCTCTTAATTCATTGAATTAGCTCTTCTAAGTTACTATTAAAACTGAATAAAAATAAATAAGTAAATCAAAGACTGCCCTAGTTTCCTAGTTTCACTATAATGTTTTTTTACTCTCTATTGGGTATTTATTGTTTATCAATTGCTGTACGTGTATATCTTTTTTTAATCGGAACACTTTATTTATTTTTTTTTTTAATTAATGTTTGAAAATTTAATTTTGTGAAGATAGTCACCCTACATAGTTGTTGGAGCTGAGTGATTTATAAATCTCTCAACATTACGCTTTTTTCCACAAAGTAATTTGTTTAATTGTTCCTGTGAAAAATGTTTTTCACCAGATAATTTTTCTTTGTTCTGAATTCCCCTCACATTGTGTAATGACACTGCCATTTTACAGCTAAAACATTTTCCTAAAATCTTGTGTATCTTGAAGTGAAATCTTGCATTTATCACCAGTCCTTTTCCTCAACCATCCCTATCTTTTTAAGAACTTTTAACTTAAATTGCCAGCCTCTCTCTCTCTCTCTCTCTTTTTTTTTTTTTTAAATTTGACACATTGATTCTGATTATCTCTTTTGTGACTGGTCAGTTCCACCTGACTACTGGTTGTGGGAAGGAATAGATTTTCAACTTGGAAATCTTGGCTGCTTTATGTTGGTTTTTGTTCTGATTAACTCTAGGTCTTGATTCTTTATTTATAGAAGAGGATTTGGTAACATATTTTAGTATGTTGTTTCTTCATGGGAGACTTTCCAATGAAAATTGGCTCATATTTAGGTTACAGAGAAAGCTATGAAAACCAACCATACTGCCAGACCTGGGAACGAACACCCAGCTTTAAACACTCAGCCGTTGGTGGAGCCTTGGCATGCACTGAAATGATGATGCAGTCAAACAGTGTCATTACCAGCTAGTTTAACAGAGCTTTCACATCTGTACTGAGAGCAGGCAGTATTCTTGGAGGATCTCTGCAGTAGGGAGAGTAGCTGGAAGCATGACAGCATCTTGTCAGTCTTCCACTTAGAAACATGAACCCTTTATCTGGATTTTTAGAGTCGGAAAGTTTTATTGCAAGAAGGCTGTTAGAGTTAATTCCTCTCAGCTGCCTTTGCAGTATTTACTAATAATATCTTGACATCATCAGCAATCCTTAACTTTGGTATTCCATCCACAAAGCTTGCAACATACTGGTTAGGTTATCTGAATGCAAATAACCTAAAATTAGGTGCAAAGCACACAAGACCTATCTACGTAAATGAATGGTGCCTTCCTTGAGGACTTTCTAAGGGAAATTGGCTGATATTCTGGAGTGTACTGGAATGAAGTCCTGTCATGTTCAGTAAGGAATGAGAGTTTCTGCTTAGCTTGATTGATTGGAAAATGCTACTCACCCCTTATCATTTATGGAGCAGTAGGCAGTCATCACATTTGGTGTTATTGATTGATTTCTTAGGGTATTCAGTTGCTTTCGTTGATCCTTTGCAACACTTCAGAGGTTCAAATATCTGTAACATCCCATGACCTGTTCTTTTGTTTCTGCTATCAGAGATAAGCGTTCAGCAATGTAATACCAGTCTAAACACATCGGATGTCTTGGAAATTTCTATGTAGCTTCAAACTTTCTCTTGGTTTTACCGATCTCCATATTTCCTTAATCAGATACATATGGAAGATGTCAAAATGCTACTTATAGTCATTGTGTAATGTGGTGAAATTTCTGGGTACTTACAGGATATTTGGCAGGAGATTTTTTTCAGGTCACTGTTCAGTCTTTGTATTATTTCTTGTCTGCTGAGCATCTCCATCTTTTGCTATAAAGCAGGTATAAATAATACTACGCTGATGTTGAAATTAAAAGAATAATTGTAAAAGGGATGCTAACCGTATAAAGATTAAAATTTCAATAGCTGTTATTGCTTACAGTAGATATGTACTGAATAAAAAAAGCCTGCTGCTGTGTGTGTGTGTAGAATTGGCAAAGAAGATTAATGCAATCTTATCATAAAAGGATGTATATTCAATATGAACATGTATCTGCTAAATATCTAGTACTAACATCAGTTTCATCAGATTTTCGTTAGCATAGATAATTGCTTTTTTCTTCAATGTGTTGTGTTTATATATATGATTGATTTTCATCAGATTACCATATCAGTCTGGTTCACTGGTTGATTTTTTTTCTTTTTTTTTTTTAAATCTCAGAAAGGCTATTAATCTCAAAACAGCATTTTTCATTGAATCACTATAAACGGCTGTATCATTTTTCAGCTTGCTGCAACCAGATTTTATCGTCATGACCTATTTATTGTATTATGATATTTAAACAAATTAAATAATGAAAAATCTGCATCAGTGTATGTATTTTTCTCATATTGTGAAAAAATGATACCTAGAGCTATAAAATTTTGAATAACGTAATCCTCCACCCACAAATAGGCACCTGGAAGCCTTAATCTTAAATTTCAAATTTTCTTTATTACTTGTTTTATGCTTTTTAATTTTATGAATTTTTTATTCAAAAACTCAACGATTTCAAAGCGAGCAGTGGCATCATACTGAACAGAATTTTTTTTTTAATCTCTAGTGCATGAGACTCTGCATATTGGAAATTCTAAAGATATGCTGTTTTTAAATATTTTTAGCCCAAAGGGGCATTAACCCAAATGCTCTCGAAATATGTATGTAAATGAAAAAAAAAGTCCTTTGGATGTAATATAAAATCTGAAAGCTTTCAGATTTTTTTAATCTTTAAATTTATATATATATTTTTAGAGAACATAATATAGCTGTATACAGGTAACATGAGTGACTTATAAGCCTCTTAATGCACTCAGCAGAGTTAACTCAGGTAACTGAAATAAAATATTTCCACGCACACACCTAAATAAATTTGTGATTTTTTTTTTTTTTTTTTTTTTTTTTTTTTTTTTTTTTTTTTTTTTTTTAAATTTAACAGAATACATCCACTAGAGTTTGATTTAAAATAAAGAAAGAGATTTAGTTAAAATGAGGAATAAAAAAGCTGGCAGAAATAAGACCACTTTCTGAATTTTTATGAGTGCTTTAGGGTTTTGATATTTGAAACAGGTAAGGGAATTCAGTGTATCTTCTTAATGTAATAACTTACCAGCAGGGTTCATTTACTTTTCTCTATGTAATGTTATTCCTGATTTTCACTTACTCTGTGCCCACCAACCACTGTGCATTTCCTAACTTCATTTAAATATTGTCTTTTAGTCATGATTAATAACATTTGTCAGCTTTGAAATTTTAAATTTTGTTTTTAACCAAGATTTGGTGCAATGTGAAACTTGTTTCCTTTTTAAGATTTGTTTAGGTTGATCTTATTTGCATATTCTGTGTATGAATATCTGTGCAACAACTGAGTTTTTTTTTTTTTTTTTTTCATAACTATGCCACATTTAGTTGACATTAATAATTGCACTCAATGTAATTCTAACCAAGCTTTGTATCATTAACATTACTTTGGCAAGTATCCTTAAGGTGCCAATTAAGGGTTTATGTTTATTATGTCTCTTACATGCAAACATATGATGGCTCTGGACCAGTGTTTGCTAAATAAATGAATTGATTGGTATTATTTCTTTATCATCTTGATGCCATTCCTTTAATTGCTGCTGTTGGGTTTCATCTTAACCCTCTGAGTGGCACAGGATTTTAGATTTGTCATGAAGACCGGTATTTAAACAGCATTTATTAATTAAGTTTATATATTTACTTATTTTAGACTGTATTTTCATAAACTTACATTCATTAAGATTATATTTGCATTATTAAAGAAAGTGAGAAAGCAAAATGTCTTAAATTAGAAGCTAATATATGCCAAGTAGCAAAACTTCTGATGACCAGATGAAGCTGGTCATAATACTCAGAGGGCAAGCAATTTTTCTTATAAGTATATTTTTAACAGTCTGACATTACTTAGTTGTGTAACTGTGTTTAAATGAAACTTCTCTTCAACTATTATAATTCATAACATTTTGATAAAACTGCTTTCTGTCGTACATCTTTTTCAGGTGTATTCTTATTAATCATTTAAATATTGTTATAAAAATCTTTCTTTCAATCTCTTGTGTATCTGGCTAGTTATTTCTAAAAATACCATAAACCTAATCCCAAGAGAAACTTCAGAAACTTGAACCTATTCAGCAGGCCACTTAGAAAAGGTATATAAACCAGAAAAGTATATAACTGACATTTTAAGTTAGAATTACATGCATACACTCAGCTGTTGGCTGCTTTATGCAGTTTTATGATTGTGCCATTGCTTTACACTATTTTATCATCCTACTATTAGTTTGTTAAAATATTTTCTATGTACCATAAGCACTTTTGAAGCAGCTTGGCTTTTCCCACATTCTTATGATTAGAGGTATCGCCTTCTGTTTCTCCAGTATTGTTGTGTACATAGGTTCATAATTGATTGAAGGCACACGAAACCAATGATAGCTTGCTAAAATTTATTTTTACAATTCTAGAACTTTCCACAAAAATGCTTGTACAGCTTTTCTCAGTATGACAGAGCTTAATCAGTAGTTACCACTTTAAACTAAGAAGAACGTAAAACAGAATGCAATGCAAAGTGCATGTTAAGAATGGAGCTTGCGTAGAGTTCTAAGTCTGGACTAAACTGAGAAATGGTGTTGTCACTGGTCTTATATAGCTTTTCTCAGCAGAGAGGAAATTTCCAGCATTTTCACTTTCTCAAAATTACTGAAAGGCACGATTACAGTTACATACAAGGACCAGATATGGTTAGAGTTAAATATAAGGATGAATTAAGTTATACTGGAATCAGACCAAATTATTGCCATGTCTGGCAATATAGCCATTTACCTCAATGTTAAATAAACTTACTCTGTAATCTTATACTTTTGACAGAGTTTCACTCTCATCAGACTTTTCATGTTACATTGTATGCAATTCATAAAATTGACCTTATGCCAAGGACTGTGCATCCCAGGCAGTACAATCTGTTGACAGGAAGCCATACTTTCAATTAGAGAAAATGCACTACTAAAATAATTTTAATAAATAACATACAACAAATCAAATACTAAATCAATAAATAAAGAAATGAATTTACAAATTTATATACAAACAGAATTATTGTCTTAGTATGTTATTCACATTGTATAAACTGTGTGGTCTGTGTACTGTAGCCATAGTAAGGGGCTAGCCTGTACTGTAGATTAGTAGAAAGCTCTTACTGTTGAATCATATTTTTAACCACACTTTGTCACCTCTATTGAATTGACATTCTGTTGCTCTGGTGTTGCATCGGGTCACCAAGTTAGCTCGCTCTTGAGCAAAAATGGTGCATCACTTCAAACCATGCCTGAAGATCTTAAATATACTGCTCAGGCAATGAAGGCGGATCTGGAGGACAACCAAACAACAGATCACAAGGCAGACAAAGGTCACAACCGAAGAACATCTGGGACAGGGAACAGCGGGTAGTCTCATGAACAGCACTGTGGTAGACAGTAAGAACAGAGATAACGTCTGATTGCGGTCCTGTTACTTTCTGGAAACTATCAGCAAGAGGTTATTGAGGATATTTCGATTATACTTCTCTACCGTGCTGTCTGACTGTAAATGTAAAGGTGGTGTCTGGGTTTTGTCTGCACCGAGTAGCTTGCAGAGTTCTGAACAACTGAAATAACATTCCTGCCTTGATCAGGATGTAACTAAAGAGGCACTCCAAATCTGGAAATGAAATGCTGTATCATTACCTCTGCTACCATGACAGCCTCTTGGTCAGGTATGGGATATGCTTCAGGCCACTTTGTAAAGTAATCATTGACAATGGGGATGTATTTGTTGCCATCAGCAGTTCTTGGCAGAGGTCCCAGGATGACAAAGGCAATGCATTTGAAAGGCATTCCTATATTGTAATCTTAAAGCTTCCCTCAGCTGCGTTTCTTTGGTCCTTTCTGGCCCACACAAGCATTCATGATTTGTACCATTTTTGCATGTGAGCCCTTGCATTATTCCACTAGAAGCATTCTTGAGCTCTATGTAAAGTCTTTATTATTCTGATGTAGCCTCCAGTCAGACTGCTGTGTAGCTCTTTAAGTATGTACGGGATTTTATAAGTATCAGCTGCCATTTTGGGTGAGTCCTGGAGAGCCCAGAATTGCTTTGTTGTAGAATTACAGGTTGAAATGTCCTGCCAGGTAGGTTTCCTATTTAAAGACATCATTAAGACAAGGGTTTAATGTCACCATCTTCTAACTGGTCTTTTCTGACTTCCTCGTCACTGCATGAGTCTGGGTCAGAAGATGATGTTAAACTTGTAACTGGATGTGTGAACATGCTAACTAGCTTACATTTTACTTTGACATTGGAATAATATTGGCAGCTTTCTGGGCAGGGACTTCTAGACAAGACATCAGAGTTTTTGTGTGACGATCTTTTCCTAAGATGGATAGTGATGTCATGTTCCTAGAGTTGTTGCATCCATTTGGCTATGATTCTTGAAACTTAATAGCCAGGTCAACGATATATGATCTGTGGGAAGCAGAAATTTTCTGCCATGGAGGTAGTGATGGAAATGTTCTATGGCCTTTAACTGTGGCGAGCAATTTTTTTTTTTTTTTTTTTTTTTTTTTATGTAGTAATTCTTTGTTTTAGATAGATATTTGCTCTGGTATGCTATGACACATTTTTGGTAATTTATTTCTTGGAACAAAACAGCACCAACACTGGTATTGCTAGCAGTGGTCAAGAATAAATGGTTTGTGGAGCTGAAGATATGTCAGGATGGTTGCAGATGTTAATTCTTCCTTTAGTTTGTTAAGTGCGTCCTCACATGCTTTTGTCCAGAAAAACTTTTACCTGTTCTCTGTCAGCTTCTGAAGGGGGTCTTACAATGTAAGAAAAATTTTTCACAAATTTCCAATCCTAGGTGAAAAGCCCCCCCTCCCGGAAACTTCTCCACTTGTGGATATTTTGGGGGTATTTCTAATCCTATGCCTAATGCCTATACCTTTTTCTGGATCCATACACACCTTTAGGAGAGATGACATGTCCAAGGTAAGCCGCTTCCTGTCTGAACAATTTACATTTTCTAGGATTTAACTTTATATTGGCTTCCTTCAATTTCTGAAGCACTTTCCTGGTATTTTCTAAATGCTCTTCAAAACTTGTTCTAGTAATGGTGTTATCATCCAAATATATCAGAGAGGCTTTGTAGAAAAGACTGTCAACACAGTCTCCATGAGGCATTCGAATATGGCTGGCGCATCCTTATGGCATCACCTTGAACTGCCAAAGTGCTTGTTCGGTAGTAAATGCTATCTTTTCTCAGTTATCAGGGTGCATCTCTACCTGTCAACATCCATTCTTTAAATGAAGTGTCAAAAACCACTTGCTTCCAAAAAGAGTGTCCAGAATATAATCAGTTCTGAGAAAAGGGTAACTGTCTTTGTGACGTCATTCAACCAACAATAATCAATGCAAAATCTAATTGAATCATCTTTCTTTCTGATCACGGCATTGGAGAGGCCCAAAGACTTACTTAGGAGACTAAAATATTACTTTCTTTCTTGTCCTTTAGAAGTCTTTTTTTTACCTCTTCCTGTTTAGCAACTGATAGACATCTTGGATGTTTTTTTAAGTAGTGAATGATTCCTTGTATCAATTCTATGCCATGCCAGACTGGTTTGACCTATGTCTGAAGAAACATCTTACACATCTTGAATGGCACATTCTCCAGCATTCCTCTCTTCATCACTTAGTTCTGCATTCTGCGATAACTCTGATGTTAGGCTTTCCAAAGGCACAGATTCTAGACAGACTTTGAATGTTTTAACGATTCTTTGATCCATTGGCTAGGTTAAAGAAGTGATGTTCAGTGGAAGGAATAAAAACCTCTGCATTTAAATTTAGTATTGTGAAGGCTTCAGTACTGTGTCCTGCAACATTTTTAGATTTGTAAGAATATGGGTTTTACTGTTCTAAGTAATGTTTAACTTCTTTAATGGAAGAACTTTCAAACCAGTCATTAAAGAGGGCGTTTTTAACCAAGCTATTCTATTCTACTTCCACATAATGGGCAATTGCCCAAAATGTTTCTCTGTGATGGACAAGGCATTAAGAAAGCTAAATGAGCAGAGGCTCGCACTTGAAACTGTCATGTGCACAGAAAAGAAACAGTCACAGAAAGAAGAAAAGAGTTTATGCTTATAAACTTAGGACAGCTTTTTGTGACTTTGTGATCTAGGTTCATTGCCCCACCCATTTGCTTATAAAGCAGGCCCATCTTATCCACGTTGAAAACTTGTGGTGGAATGTAATCTCCTTATCTTTAATTAGTTTCTAAGTTGAGGTTTCAATTTTATTGCTGATTCTTTATTTGCAGAGCCATCTTCTCCCTAAAACTTTACACTGTACAAACTAATAAAAGAATCCTGATGTTCTTAAGCGAACCTTTGCTTGCATGAAGTCAGTTTTCTCTGAAGATTAGCAGTTTGTATTTAAAATGAAAGAAAATAAATCTAAAACTTAGTTTCAAATAGCAGCTGTTAAAGTTTTTCCTTCACCCCCTCCAATTAAGGAATTCTTGAAACTTAAGCCCCGTTCACATGCAACACTCCTTCACACAGCTGCCGTTAGCAAGAGGAGAAAAAGGAGATACGAAAGAGTTTTGACTTTAGGGCCCGTTCAGAAAACCACCATCTTCCTTCCCTTTACACCTAAGCTTCTGTGAAAATCATGTCTCCGAATTGGCCGATTTCTAATAATGTTTACACATTTTTAACGTTGTTTACTGTTGTTAATTTTGTAACGTGTACTTTCGCAACTGGTACCTGAACTTTCGTAATGGTTCAGGAAAAATATATACTTTTTAATTATTATTATTATTTTATATGTTATTTAGTTCACTTTTGGTGCTTGTCGCTATGGTTAAAAGATGGTCATGGATTTTTAAACTACTTCCCGATAAGATATAAAACTCAAACTTTGTACCATACGCTGCTTGTGGATGCGGTGTCACCCTTTTGATTTTTAGAGGATTAGATTTTTTTCAAATTTAAAGTTGAAATGATTTTTTGAAAATATTAACAAATAAACTGAGAATCTCGGAATACTATAGTTTGCATCATAAGACACAGTGGAGGAAAAAAAATTACCGTAATTTCGCACGTATAGTTCGCACCATCGTATAGTCCGCAGACACGATTTTATATAAAAAAATTTCAAAAATCGTCAGATAGTCCGCGGACTATACGTCCGAAATTGCGTTTTTTTAATACGGCGATATTAATGTATTTTAGAAACAAAGAATTAAGTATAAATAGAAAAAAAGTACTTGCTTACTAATATACCTTCAGAAATAAAACGCTAAATACAAATAAAAACAGTGCTTACTAATTAATCATATATTAATTAATCACACATTCTACCACATTCAGGAAAACCTTCAAAGTCCGATTCATCGGTATCAGAATTAAACAGTTCTAATATATTTTCGGGAAGAGTGTCCGAAAGTTCATTTTCAGCATCACTATCTTCACTGTCAGTAATTTCCTCGCTTTCACTAACAATCCTGGCTAAATGAAATTTTTAGTGTAATGTTTTAAAAAATATTTTGGGAGAATTTTTGAAAATCATTCATATTTTTAGACTTTTTGACGCCCATTAATTTTAAAATTTCATATCTAAAAATATATCGGTTACAAACTTCCAAAATTTTCACAGCTTATAAAACAAACTTTTCGCATTTAAAAAAAAAAATGATAAAGGAAATTAATTGGCTGATTTTTTTTTTTACTTTTTTAAAAGATATGCAATGAAGCAGAATGGGAAATACTGGTTCTTCTTGGGCATCAAACATCGGTTTCAAAGTAATAATATTATTATACCATACTATTTTTATTACATTATTTATACTTTATAAGTTGTTATTGTTGCCAGTTGTTAGTTCAGCGTGAGATCGGAGATATTTCTGAGTTAACTTTCTCTTAAGATACACTCCTTTTTGCACTGTGTTGTGTTTAATGTTCTTATTAGATTGAAGCATAACTACTGATTATACTTAGTGATATTCTAAACACTTGTATGGGTATTTCTGTGAAAAATTCCAGAACTTTGAAGTGTTTCTGTTGATAAAATAAATTTAATTAAGCTATCATCGGATTTGAGTGCAATGACAATCATTTACGAACTATTATCAATCTATTACGAACCTGTATGCACGCAACAATATTATAATTAATTAATGTATTAAAATTGTTTTGAACGTGTTTTACAAAACAAAAACAAGTAAAGAAGAATTCTGCTTGCGTTTATGATTTCTTTTGCAATTTTTCTGGCCTAAGGTTTAAAAAAAAAGGTTTGTAATTTAAGTTTATATTTACCAATTGAATAAATAGCACTAGGTTTGATTTATATATATGTGTGTGTGTGTGTATTGAAATTTGGTAATAAAATTTTAAAGAAATTTGAAATGACTTAATGTCTATTTAGACAGTTTGAATTCTTTAAACTGCAAATGCAAACTGAGAAACCTTTTGCATTTTTTCGATAAATCCTTTTTACTTAAAGTCCTAAAACATATACAGGTGTGGACTAAATTATTTATTATTTTTACTGCTTATTTAAAATTATATACTTTATAGAAACAAGGATGGGTTTTGCAAAATACTGAAAAAAAAATTAAAAAATTACCGTAATTTCCGGAAGAAACGCCGCAGCGTTTACGTGTTTATAACTTAAATTTTCAGCGGGTGCGGCGTTTAGGTGCACTAAAAATAAAATATTTCCTATGATGGTCATTGTACATAGTTTGGATGGCCTTGTCATTGTGCATAGACTGGTGCTGTTCCCACACAAAAGACCACTCGGTTGCTTTTTGCGAGCGTTATTTTGTTTAATTATTATTAATTAACAAAACGTTATTATGTTTAACAAAGCGTTATTATGTTTAATTATAATTCTTTCCCTTGAACGGACCTACATGCCTTATTCACCCTAAACGAGATCTCAGAACAATAACATTCTTCCCCCTTTCAAATCAACATTCTCATCAGTTTGAATAGTCTCTCTCCTCTGTCATTCGATGAATCTTCCAGGACCCATCCTCTCCTCACCCCTGCCTTTTCTGCAATTTTTTTCAAAGGCGGACACGACTCCACCTGCCTCACAATAACGAACTCTGACGTATTTCCCCTTC
This sequence comes from Stegodyphus dumicola, assembly GCF_044657685.1. Lineage (NCBI taxonomy): Eukaryota > Metazoa > Arthropoda > Arachnida > Araneae > Eresidae > Stegodyphus > Stegodyphus dumicola. The sequence goes on from NC_140781.1 coordinate 174,981,835, forward strand.
AGCATGAATGGATTTTTCTTGGCATTCTGCCAAATACAGATCCCATCAGTTTGAGTACAAGTACTTGTTGGATAGTTTTTAAGTAAGAAGGGAACGGAAAATTTTTGAAAATGTCTCTAAACGGCACAGAAGCTATACATTTCTTACCTTTAATTTATTTTTGAGTTATGGTTTCATTTCATGCATTTTTCTTAACTGGTATGTCATATATCAGGACTTAGGTTGAGTTTTTGCATCTATACGGCCCACGAAGATGTCATGCGCAATTTAATTTATTGCGACGTTTATGCTGATGCGGCGTTTCTGTGTAATTTTAATTTTTTTCCCGCCATTTTTCTCGAGTGCGGCGTTTCTTCCGGAAATTACGGTATTTGAAATGAAAATGTGACTGAGATCATATTTGTTTTAAAGATTTTAGATAAAAGTGTATTTTTATTTTTTTCTCAAAAACTAATTCATTAATTGCAAAATCATTCCTTGAAGTTATTAACAACACTCTAATAAATACAATAAAAAAACTGGGGGGGAGACATTGAAAATTGTAGAAGAAGAAAGACATTTTAATTGTAAAATTTTTCTTCAAAAATTTAAATTTAAAAAAATTACTAGCAAGAACTTTTTTTCAGCTTAATTATTTTGTCTTACAAAACCATTTAATAATATTCATAAAAAGTAGATGAAAATGCTAAAAAAAAAAATCATTCAAAAGATACCGAGTCCCTTGTTGCATTGAAGTCGATATGTACTTGTCTTAACTTTAGTTTTAATTTGAACAATATTTCTGGAATGCCCAGCATCAGATAACCTTGCCTGTATTTGCTTGTATAATTTCCGTATCTTGTACAATTCTATGTAATTTTGGGGGGGATGCTATCACATCCCCAGACATCTATCAGCACGACAGTCCAGCGAGCAGTAACTAAAATTAAGTGAACCACGCAATCGTGTAGTATAGTACGGGAAATCTCCCTATTTGCCCTGCTCCCAAGAGGTAGAAGCATTCTAGCAAATTCTACCTCCAGTTCGGAGAAGCAGTTAATGCTTGTTTGCCATGTGAATGGGACACGTTAGAAGAACCGGTTTTTCCCGCCGGTCGAATCTGCTCTTGGGAACGGGCTTTAAGTAACCTTTGCCAAAGCATCATCCTAAGTTTTTACAATATACCAAATCTTTTCTTAGTTCTACCATATTGTTCTTGCATCAGTGGCAATTGTGGTCCAGATGTAGTGGGAACTCTAAAATTTTAGCTCTCTCAAATCCAGAATTTCCCAGATTTTTTTTTTTTTTTTTTTTTTTTTTGTTTTGTTTTGTTTCTCTGCCTGTCTTTGGCATTTCTGCCATTAGTTGTGAGCAGCCCAATAAAATGATTGCAGTGTAAAAAAGTAAGAGTAAAAATTAACCTCGATAGATTTGTCTATAATAAACTTTAAAATAATAGGGCAGCTCTTGAGGTGGTCATCATCTATATCACCCTGATGACACCGAGGGCAACAAGTTAAATCCTTAACTCTAGTCCGATGCAAATGTTGCTGTAGATAATCGTGGCCAGTTGCGGCCTGAAGCAAGCAATTCCAACAGCCCCGTAGTAACGAACTGGGGACATTATTTCTTTTGTTGAGCAGGATATTCCTCTTCTTATCCACTGCTGCATCAACATATAAGGATATTCTGAAATTTGTCATTTTGTTTTGTATAATTATTTTAATAATATTACTCAAAGGGAGTCTGTCTGTGTGCTTATTTCCTAAAGTATCACAAAGGCTCTGAACCCACTGAAGGGTAACACTTTGTTTTCCCTTAGCTCAAAAAGGTTCATTTTACAAGTGTGAACATGGGCATTTTCATTATAGTCCGAATTGGTAAGTGACAAAATAGCAGCTTGTGAATTGAAAAATACAGAATTTTGATCAAGGCTGTTTTTTATTTATCAGTTGTATATGTTAGAGCTGCTATCTCTCCATCAAAACTGTCACAGTACTTTCCAAAAGGAGAGTTTAAATTAAAATTACTTAAACAAGCTCCAGCACCAGCATTTTTTATTGCATTTTCTGCTGAATCATCTGTGCAAACATGAAACCACATGTCTTAAAGGGTACCTGTAATGTATAGTAACCAGAGCAGCATTTTTAAACTCATTTGGAGTGGAGACGTGTTTGTTGACATTCCAAGCAAAATTCAGCTGTTTTTGTAGTGTATATATATTCAAAATGCTTCCACTCCTGTGAGTAAACCTGACAAAACGGTATAGAAATATCCTAAGAACAGTAGAAACTCCAATTATCGGAATCAATTGGGACCTGACCCCATTTGGATAATTGGAGTTTTTCCAAAGAAAGGGTCCACGTACACTTTAATTAATTACTGTATGTTTAAAATGGAAGGGAAAAACTATTTTTAAAGAAAAAAGGTTTTAATTAATTAAAATGTAAAGGCAACACTTTTATGCACATGTTATTGCTGTACAGTACTTACTAGTGCTGAAAGTCATTGCTTGGGTACGTCTCGGCCCAAGTAAGCTGTTTGACTGTCTTCATCCGTTTTCGGGCAGCCAAGTCACACATCTGTTTGACAATGAGAAGTTGCATGTGGTCATACTCACACTAACGCTCCATCCACTTCAATGCAATTTCAAAGCTGCCAAACGCTTCACTAGCTGATGGTCCCATGTAACTTTGACGTTAAGGTCATCAAGTTTGACGTTATTCAACTTTGACGTTAAGGTCATCTTCTTCCTTGACACTTTCTTCTCTCACACTTTCAATAAGTTCATCATCATTTAGAATCTGAAATAAAGGGTCTGACGAATCACACACCATCCATTCTGCTGTATTCTCAGCATAACTTCTGAACATTCAGGAATTTTCAAAAGATTGTTTCCTCAAGTGGCACGCCATCCTCATCTTCCCTTTCCTTTTCTTGAGCTTCTTTTTCCTTCTCTTCTTCAGTCGATATGCCTTTCAAATTGTTCCATGCATGTCTTAATGTGATTGCCTTAACCAAGCTTCAAGCTTCTGCCACCATGTAAGCGCAATCTTTCAAATCAATTTTTTTGTGCAGTTAGCCACCACCCCTTCATCGTGTTCACTCTCTACCAAAAGTTTCATCAAAAGTTGGCTTCTGTAATGGCATTTCATGGTTTCGATAAAAAATATGGTCTATTGGTTGCAATAAGCTTGTGATGTTTGGCGGTAAAAAGAATGTTGAAAACTGGCCATTCCCTCTTTCCAGCAATTCTCTGATGGAGTCAGTTGGTGCATTATCAACAATCAAAAGCACTTTACTGCCTTCTTTTCCAAGAGAATTTTGGTGCTTTTCACTTCAGGGATGAAAATTTCTTCGTAACACTCGATGTTAATCTTAAATTCTGAAAGCTATTTGGATAATCTGCAATTCGGATAGTCAGAGCTTGGATAATTGGAGTTGTACTGTATCATAAAGATCATTTACAGTCAAAAGGAAGGCTCTATGAGTCTAGTCTTTCACTTGCTAGTCTATAGTAATTTTTAAAAAATTTCTTTTCTTAAGATTTTTCAACAAGATTCATAGCACTCCTTTGCCACTTTTCACTTAAAGGCTCCAAATCTGTCTATAATTCCGTAGCAACAACAATAAGAGTCGTTGTTGCGCCACTTGATTTAAGAAATGGATCAAAAATCTGTAAAATCGAAATATTTTTCAAATTTAATTTTAGAACAAATATACAGAGTGTTTTTAAATGAGTATTGAGGTTTTAGCGCTTTGTAATATTTATCATGTAAAACTTAAAATTATTATTTATACAAGAAATGAAAGAACAACTCAAACAGTTTTACCTACAATCTTTACAAGTGTTTAATGTGAGCACCTTTCATTACACAACACACATCAAGTCGATAGCCCAGTTCTTCCCAAACGTTGATTAGTGTTTGTGGTATAATTGTTGCAACAGCTGCCTCAATTCTGTTTCTTAGGTCGTATAGATCAGCTGATAATGGAGGCACATACACATGATCCTTTATGAACTACCTCACACATGATTTTTTATGAACTCAACACTCTCTTCACTAACCCTTGGTCATCCTGTACTCTCCCTTTTGCAAAGGCAGCCAGTATTTTCAAACTGATGATACCATCTGCGAATGTTATTATCACTTGGGGGATCACATCTGAACTTCATCCGGAATACACATTGCACAGTAACTACAAATTCAGTCTCTGCAAACTGCAGAACACAAAAATGTTTCTGTTCACTAGTCGCCATTTTTACTACTATTGTACGCGCATTCGCCATTTCTGGCTCATGTGCATAAACAGAACTGTTTGAGTTACTCTTTCATTTTGTGTATTAATTATGATTTTAAGTTTTATGCACTAAATACTACAAAGCATTAAAAACCTCGATATTCATTTAGAAACACTCTGTATTATTTAGGGTTCAGTGAGAGGGCAAACATCTTATCTGAGCAAAATAGGTTTGTTTTTGTCTTGCATTAAAAAAAAATAATAATAAAATAAAAAATTAAATGCTGTTTCTTGGAAAAAACTGATCTTGTAAGGTTTCGTGCTGAAGTATTCAGACTAAAAGAAGACAGCAAACAGAAATACACAATACTGTATAAACTAATTAAATTTGTTCTTTCTTCCATGGATCTGTTGCTGAATGCTCCTTCAATTATAAAACCTTCCTTGTACAGTATTTGCTTGATATCACAAACCAAAATATTTATTGTCATTATGCTACAAAACTACTTATGAAGCTTTTGGGTCTGGTGACTCGTTAAGAGTATTAGGAATAATTTATTGCATAACTGGACAACTTGCCATACTTTTTGATATTTCACAAACTATTCTCTTCATTATGACATTTCCTCATCTCCCAACATTTGTTGATGCATACCGCAAGCTCAAAAGATTGATGTAAACGGAACTAAAACTCTTAACAGGCAATAATAATTTTACTGCAGTATTAACCATCCAATCAGAATGCTTTGAGAACCAAAACTAACTCAGTCTGACTTGAGATTTCATCCTGAACATTATGCACTTTCTTTCCATGCTTTGGTCTAGCTACACTGCTGTCCGTCTGCTTCTTCTTTTTTGCTACAAAGTTATCGAAAATGTAAGCCTTTTGGAACAGGCACATTTAATGTGCCGACTTGTGTGCAGCTGAAAATAAAACTGAAGATTTAATCTGCCTTCGCCTTTCTTGCTCTTGAAATTATTACATATATATGTATGTATAAATGCAGTAATTCCCAGAAAAAGTACACTCTCCACCCCCCAAAAATAGAAGCAAGCTTAACTTAGCGGTTATTTTTAAAAATTGTTGAGAAACCAAGTAGATGGGCGACTGTGTGAACTGACATTGTGAAACGAATTAATTCCAACTAAAATAAGTATATGTATAATGTAAGTATAACTAAAATAAGTAATAGGTATTTTTTTATTCACTATTCAAATAGTTTGAAATTATGTGTGTTTCACAACAACATTCAGAATTATTTGAAATTATGTAGGATTTTTACTGCACAGTATTTTTCAGGATATTTTTAATCGGCTCTCAATCACCCGTTATACTTGATTCATTTTTAGCCAGTTCCTTTTGCACACATGTACCCTTTTTCAATTCATGCCCCCTCTGAGGTATCCAAACTTTTCTCTTATTATTATTTCCAGTCTTCCTTTTGAGTCATTTTGGCTTTTAAAATTAGAAAGCATACAAGTGCAAAAGGAGAAGAGGCTAAATATTTAATAGATATATGATTACAGCTTTAATGAGTGAAATACCAGCATTTAAGCCTAGGTTATTAAGCTAGTGCCCAGCACCAAGCACAGTTGCCTTATGCATGCATGGGTCTTCTCATGTACAGAGCCAGACCAATAGACATAGAAGATGCTTCTCAGTGATTGACTTCTATGCACAAAAATGGCTGAAATGAGGGCTCAAAAGGAATAGTTATTTTTGAACATACTTGTGAATCAGCAGTGCATATGCTTAAAGATTTCTTGTCAGGAGAGTAAACCTTGCTGTACATTTGAAGTTTGGTAAAATGTATGTTACCACAACGTGGTCGATGCTGTTTAGCGTACTGCATATAATTGAAATTCCCACCTTGGACAAGTTAAAATGCAGATGATTAAGAAAGTGCATATACACAAAATCATGTTCCACAAATCTGCATTTGGCAAGAGTTTACTTTGCAGAGAGAGCAGGTGTTAAAGCTCAAACCAGAGCCCTGTTAGTTAAAATAAAAAAGTGTTAGTAAATTAATATAATATAATAATAAAAATCAGCATTTTTCCCCCCTCCAAGAGGCAGAAAAAGGGGAAGATTACATTACTGGGATAGGTTTAAGATCTATTAGGTACTCAGCTAAGATGCAAATAAAATTTAAAGAAGGTCATAAGTCTCAAATATTAAGATTCATTTTCTCGGTATAATTTCACAAAGTATTTGAGTAACATTACATTTATTTTATAATTTCTCAGAATAATTTTTTAATGAAAGCAGTAGAGGAAATAAGATTCTTTCAGGAGTTAGCATGATAAAGGCTAAACATGGAATGTTTATTTCCCCCTAGAAAATTAATATTGTGGAACTCAGGGTCTCATGACAGGTGTCTGCTAAAAATTTTTTTAAATTGTCGAACACTTTTATTGGATATCCAAAGTTTTGAGTTAAAACACTGAATGACTATTTAGTTTCATTTGAAAGATTCAGATCTCCCATTCCTAATAAGTGTTTTATCCTTATCTAAATGACTAAATACCTTTAACCCTTTTGTTGTTGCAACTCTATAAGACAGTCATATTTAAATAACTTAAGTATTTCTGAGAACGTAGCACATATGGTTTGGTGTTGAATGTTACCTCTTCAAGGGAACCACCTTCACAGAAAACTGGAATCAGTTGGAAAGGGCTTGCAATATATACATTCATTCTTATTCAGATGCCCTGCTTAGACATTGTGTTACATTTGGCTTTCCTAAACCTTAATCCTCCAAGTGGCAAAGTATTTGACACAAACCCCAAGTTACCAAAATAGCCAGGAGTTAGTGGTATTTTCTGGATTATAATTCTAAAATGACTCTCTAAAAAACTTTTCCTTCCAGTATGCATAATACTGTGTCTAATTTTATTTAATTGTTTATTGTGATGCTCATCTGTGTTCGTAAAACTATCATGACTAATACTTTAGAGTGTATATATATATATATATACAGTTTGGCTTCTTAGAAGGTTAATTATATTTACAGTCTTGCTTTTAAATTAGTTTTTACACTAGTTGCTTCATTTTAATTTTATTTCTTACCTGTTGTGATATATTTTTATAAGTGTCTGAATATAGTATTTTTGTCTTTTCCAGGTACCGATTTTGTCAAAAATATTGTGATGTCATTTTATGAGAGTTGTCATGTATTTTATGAAATTTACTATTATCTGTTTGTAATTTTTAAATATTTTATTTTTATGTTTTTTATAATGCTTTGTAACTTGCATATGTATTTCTATGCAAAATAAATATTTCTGACATAATATGTTTCATGATTTAGATATTCATTCTAGGATGTAAGCCATACAATTTACCATATACTCCTTGCTCATCTTCATCTTGGTGCTTAGCTAGTCAGACCTAGTTTGATTTTTGCACAAGTGACTAAAATTATCATTACGTGTATCAAGATGATGATATTTCATAAATTCATCCAAATCAACGTGATTTAATTTTTCAGAACAAAAAAAAGATAAATAGAATTATCATTATCCAGTCTTGCTACAGCTCCATAAGCTAACTCAGAGGCGTCACAAAATCCGTGTAACTCAATAACAATTGCTTCTACGACAAGAATGCTGGCTTCTTTTTCAGGTAGAAGATCGTCCCAATTGAGCTTCTAAACCCATAATCTCTGAAGAAATATTTTAGCTTTAGCTATCACGGGACCCAATAAACCAAGTGGGTCAAAGATTCTCGCTATTGTTAACAAAAATTGTCTTTTAGTAATTTCACACTCATTTTCTAGTTTCACTTTAAAATTGAAACAATCTTTATCTGCTTTCCAGGAAACACAAAGGGCTGACACCTTCATTCGCGCACTGAAATGTGTATTCATCATCAACGTTAACTGCAAGCTCCAAATTATTGCTGCACCATTTGTGCAGAGTCATAGTTGCACTTTTTAAAATCTCAATTAATTCATGCTGTAGCTCTTTTGCCGAACTCGATGAACTGGACCCTGTTAGCACATCATCCATGTAAAAATCACTCTGTAGAACTGCAGCTGCTAATGGAAAATTTGTAAACTCATCTATAGCAAGCTGACGTAATGTTCTCATGGCTAAAAAAGGTGCACTTACTGTGCCATAGGTGACCGTCTTCAACTCAAAAGTTTTAACTGAACCATTAATTGACTCTTTCCACAAAATTCTCTGTAGCTGCCGTTGAGTAGGATGAATCGATATCATTTGATAAATCTTTCTGATATCTGCTGTAAAAGCATAAATATGTTTTCGGAAACGTACCATAATTGAAAACAAGTCCTCTTGAATTACACCACCATTATACTGAATTGAATTCAGCGAATTACCTTTTGACGTTGCAGTCGAAGCATTGAACACTACTCTCAAAGGTGTCGAACTTTTCTCAGGGCGATAAATACCAAGGTGTGGAATATAATATTTCCCCTTTTGCTCATCTTCATCTTTCACTTCAGTCATGTGACCTAGTTCACTATATTCATGTAGAGAATTAGAGTGCAATAATAAGTAATTTTTATCCTTACTTAAACGAGTTCAACCTCTTAAGCGCGATTTGTTTCGAATTCCCTAAACACATTGGATCTTCCTTAAACGGTATATTGACTACCTATTTTCCGGTTTCAGTCCTAGAATAGTTTTTGAGAAAATGCTGTTCACAAATTTCTGCTTCTTTACTCTTAGAAATCTCAGACTCTCTTTCTACGTTTTTGATTTCCCAAAACTCTCTTACTGCTCTTTCTAACTCCAAATTATCTGTAATAAGCCCACAATGTAATTTACTTTCCCCTTTAGCAGGAAGAGTCCCACTTACAACATAGCCGAAAACACTATTTTGTAATCTTAAATTTGAATCCTGAAGGAAAATTTGACCTGGTTTTAAAAGCTCATAGAAATGTTCTGCACCTATCAGAAATTCAATTGGGCCTAGCTCAAAAAATTTGTCATCTGCTAAACTGATGTTATCTAAAGATGAAACATTAATTTCAAGAGGCCTAGAGGGCGTATATTCTGTTAATTTAGAAACCACCAAAAAATTTTAACTTAAATCGAAACTCTTGTCTCTATTTAAAATAGTTGCACTAACTCTAGATTTTATATTCAAAGACAAATTATTTATTCCTGAAACAGAAATGTTAGTCTTTTCTCCCTTTAATTAAAGCAAATGTGCTAACCTTTTGCTCATAAAATTTGAATTAACGCTGACATCTAACAAACCTCTAACCTTAAAAAAGTCACCCGATGCATCTTTAATTAAACAAACAAAAGTGCTGATTAAGACAGTTTTTAATTCATTCGCAAGATTGCATGTTGTTGAGAATAAATTTTGATCAGTACTCATTTTAGCTTGCAGAGGTTCAAATGATGGAGCCGAAGCGTCCAAATTCGAAGGAATATTTTTATTTTCATGACTCACCACCTGCGCAACTATGTCTTTGTTTATTTTTTTGTTCGCGAGGGAAATGAAGAGTCGCATGATGTTTCTTTTTACAAATACCGCAAGAGAATTTATTGCTGCAATTAATCACCTTATGATTTCCTAAACAGTTGAAACATAGCTGTTTCGATTTCACTAGCCCAACTCTATCGCTGACTGTCATGTTTTTATAAACAGGGCATTTGTACAAAAGTTGAATTTCATTGCATGATAAAATACATTTCGAATTTTTTACATCAGTTAGAAAAACCTTTGACATATTTTTAGGATAACTGTTTTTATTACTTAACCTAGAATTATCCAATACAGGTTTTCCCTTTGATGTATAATATAAATATATCTCCTTCGCCAATTCTACAGGTTTAAACCAAGAATTTCCTTGCCTTACATTTATAAAACACATAACCTCTTTATCAAGTGTTTGACTTATTTTATCAGAAACCATTAACTGTTTTAATGTTTCAAAGTTATTTACCTTTCTCAGTTTCAAATAATAATCCCAACTCGTAGTTAATCTAGACGCGAACTGCACATAAGTTTCATTCGTCATTCGTCGTGTCTTTCTAAAATTTTCTAAACAAATTTAGGGGGATGGTTCGAATTCTCTTAGTACTATTTCTTTAACCTTCGAATAATCTCCCAATTCGTCGTCTTTAATGTATGTAGTAACATTTGTGGCTTTTTCTCCCAACAAATTTAGAAGAATTTCCGATTTCTCTGGAACACTTTTTGAAATGAAAGCCTTTTCTAACGATGAAAAGCAATAACCCCAACCTTCGCGTCTAATTGGAATTTTAGTTGTTAATGTGCGTATACTTTTAATAAGAGAGTCAAGAGATTCTACATTTTCTCATATTCTATGAGGTTTTCATTCTTTGATTCTGTTCGCAACTTCGCGAGTTCTAGTTCCGATTTCAATTTCTCAAGTTCGAGCAATCGGCTCTCGTCACTTTTTCTTTCGTCGATAATATTATTTGCTATACCTTCAACTAATACAGGGTCATTTTTATACCTTTCACTGTTTTTGATTATACCAATTAAATCTGATATAGTTTTTGCTTCTGAAATGTCTAAATTCAGCTCTACAGCAAGACGCTTATAATCTTCCTTTTTTGCACTTTTAAACATTTTGAATCGACTTTTTAAAATCACACAGTTATTGCAATTACTCACTGTTTTTGATTATACCAATTAAATCTGATATAGTTTTTGCTTCTGAAATGTCTAAATTCAGCTCTACAGCAAGACGCTTATAATCTTCCTTTTTTGCACTTTTAAACATTTTGAATCGACTTTTTAAAATCACACAGTTATTACAATTAAGGCCACATACCTTCTATTTAAGAGTAATCCACAAGTTTCCTTTCACGACTTCTTCCGACTTTGACATACATTCGAACTCCGGCTGGGTAAGGACCAACAATGGGCCCGTCAATAGCTCAGTAAAACTCATAATTAAATAAATCACTTTACACAAAACTCAAAAATGGACTGTATACTATATTAATTACACAAAAAGCCGCATAGTTAGTTCACATCTCTCGGCTGCGTGTCAGAACACACTCAAACAAGTGGCCGCAAGGTGGCGCTTTAAACAAACATCAGCGTCATCGTTTTAGAACACAAATATTACATATTTTTCACAGATGGCGTCAACATGGGGATTTTTGTCATTTTGTATAAATACATTTTGTCCTAGTTGTTGAGTTAAAGCCGGAGCTCTTTATGACCGACACGAGTTCGGCCAGGCGTGCAAATACAGTTTTTGCTTCTTTGATCGTGTCTGCGTACAAACCAGCAGACAGTGCTTATGCAAATGTTTTGTTTCTATAACCCTACTAGGATATAGTACTTTTGGTTTATCCTGTTTCCTTTTAGGGAACATCTTACACCCCCTAAAGTTCGAGGTCTGAGATTGTTTACAGTTCGCCCAACGTGGTGGTAAGTCGGAGTTTTTATTAGGGCATTCGAAGGACAAATGTCCCTCTCCGCATCTGACGCACTTGGATGCATAGTTACAGCCAGTTTGCGTATGATGAAATCCTTGGCACCTATAGCATTGTAGCGTGCCCGATCTACCTTTATAATTTTCGACTTTCATTCCTTTGTCACATAAGTGAGTTTCGTTGTGTATATCCTTGGATTCGGGTTTCTTAGGCAGAGTAATTAAAAATAGCGGGAGTTTAATTACCTCCCCTTTTCTTCTGTGCGTAAGTTGCTTAATTGATTGAACTTTGTATCCTAAATCCTCTAATTCCTCTTGTATTTCCACCGTATCTGTATCTCTTTAACAGACCTCTTATCACTACTTTCATGTCTTTATCCTCAGGAAATGTGAAAGAGTGGTGTTCCACTGTTGCGTCTTTTAAATAAGTAATAGTTTGCCTGTAATGTTCAGGGTTTCTGATGAAAATTTTAATCTCATTATTATTATTACTGTTAAACTCAATATTTCTCTGTTTACGTGCCCAGGGCCAGATTACCAATTAGGCACAGTAGGCACGTGCCTAGGGCCTACGAAGGCCAAAGGTCTTAGGGTTTTGAAAAAAAATATATTGAAATAAAAATACCCCAAAAACTTATAAACATTTTTATATTATTATATAGTGAAGGTCAAAATAATATATGTAAATACAAATACACAAAAAATACGAATACAAAACGTTTGGTTTACTAAGTAGATCCTAAAATAACTTTTTTTTCGGGATTTTGACACAGCGAATTCGTGTATTATATCTTCAAAATTAATGCCGCGAGCGACATCACTTTCAATACACAGATGGCCCAGTGACGAAGTTCTCTCTTGACCCATAGTTGAACGCATAAAATTTTTTATAAGCTTCAACTTGGAGAATGATCTTTCTCCTTCTGCATTCGAACCCAATATCGAAAGGTATATGCGCAATGCAATATTAACATTTGGGAAACTTGACACAAGTTTATCCTTTATTTGTAATTTGATGAGATCCGTTATAGAGGTGGTTTTGGGGTACAAATTTGAAAAAATCAAATACTCATCAACAAAGTTTTCTTCTAAGTCAGACGGATACATTTTTACCAGAGCTTGAGCCTTAACCTTGATAATGTCCTCGGTCAGTGTATTATCCGTAAGAAAACTAAATGTGTCATAAAGGCTGGTATACGCAGTGCGTCTCTTTGTCATTTCAGCGCAAAGCACATCCAGAACAATAAAAAAAACATTAATCTTAAAGGAATCTTTGGCACTGCGAGAGGGAGTCTCATCTGGCCCTTCATCGAACTGTCGTTTTCTCTTACAAACTCTAGTTTCGGATTCTTTAAATTCTGAATCTGGTGCAAGGGCTTTTGCCTTAAGATAATAGCTATTATACATGTCCTCAGTTCTGCAGTGAGATAAATATTGAATTAAACTGTCGTAAAGTCGCACCATCGTGTTAAACTCGATGCCAGGTTCTTGAAGAGATTTATTTACAATATCGACGTGTTTTAGTAGATCTTCCCAAATAACTGTGAGTAATACCATCTCCAAAGTATTCATTTGATGGATTAAGGTTTGTGCCTCAATCACTGTTGTAGGTTTCATACCTTCACTAGTTGGAATATTTGTAAAAATACCACGTATATCATCATAATGGGCACATAATGTTTTTACAGCCTCATAACGTGCTGACCATCTGGTCTCTGAAAGTCTTTTTACAGAAATTTTACTTCCCAAAGACCTTAGTTTAGACCATCTTTGAGGGGACGCTGCAAAGAAATTGTAGAGCGATTGCAAAATTTCAAAAAATTTTACAGCTTCTAAGCAGCTTTCTGCAGCCGCTGTGCCAACTAGATTAAGACTATGAGCTCCACATGGTACCCAAGTGGCTGCGCTGTTGATTTCCCTAAATCTAGTTTGTACTCTCGAATACACTCCGCTCATATTAGCCGCATTGTCATAAGACTGACATCTGCAAAATTTTGGGTCTATTCCCTGATTTTCTAAAACTGAAATTAGAGTGTCAAAAAGATACTTGGCATCATGTTTTTCTATTTTAACAAACATCAAAAATCTTTCATATATATCTCCAGTTTTTGAGACATATCTAATAACTATGGAGAGTTGATCCGTATGGCTAACGTCAGGTGTAGAATCCACAGTGATTCCATAATACTTGGCTTCTTTGATTTATGTAACTATTTTTTCCAATACTTTTGACCCCAGTAAAATTATTAGTTCTTCATACGTTGTGGAGGATAAATATGATACTTTTCCGCGGCCTGGATTACCGTATCTTCTTACATGTTCTTCTAGAAACGGATCAAATTTGGCTAAGAGATCGATACACCCAAGAAAATTGCCATTACTAGGATCACCATGTATTTCATTATCGCCTCTAAACGCTAGTCCCCTTTCGGCCAAAAACTTAATTACTTCCACTACTCTTCTTAAAACCGTTGTCCAATATGTGCTTTCTTTTTCCTTGACAATATCAAACGTCTCATCAATTTTTCTAGTTTGTTGGTAGTTCACTAAAGCAGAAATAGATGCAAAATGTTCTTTTGACACTTCATGACTTGAAATTATCGAACGTGCGTTTTTCCAGTCATTAAAGCCTGTAAGGAATTGGTTACACAGGTTTGGATTTCCAGGTAGGTCCGATTTGAACAAAATACATTTATAACAAAAAAACTTGCCAGTAGATTCGGAAAATATCAACCAGTCCCTTTTTATAATATCATTGTTGTTCAGTTTTCTGAAAAAATAATCTTGTGATGGACATCTCATTATTTCGCCAAATTTAGTGGCGTATAACTTAAAATTTATATCCAATTTCTGCACAGGGTGATTACGAGAGAAGTAATCGATAAGATCTGCGCTTATGGTTGTCCACCGTGCTGGATCAGAACTGAAAATACTTGAGGCTGATGTTGTTGGTAGTGATTCAGGCACCACCTGCTTGGAAGCGTCGTTAAAATTTCGTAAACCCCCGTCAGCCTCGTCTTCTGTGACATTCTCAGTTTTATTGGTTGAACATTCTTGCGAGTCCCAACAAGCCTCAGCTTCTTTAGGTCTAACCTCGATCGAGGAAATATCTACCGCATCTGCATTATCTTCTGTCTCCTTAGAAATGTTAACATATTTCAATAAAGAACCTTTAATTTTACTAAGCGACTCACTCACTTTCTCTTTCTTTTTGCGTTTTTCATGTCCACTTTGGTGTTTTCTTTTATATCCATCAGACATTTTTCGCTAAAAAAAAAAATATTTAAAAAAAGCTTTTATAAATTGCGCTTAAAAGTTTAAAATAATTTTTTAACTTTCTGATATACCATAATAAAAGCGATGGGCACGCACAAACTAAAATTTAAACTTGTTTTCTCCTTCTTCTCGTCACCTTTAAATATACATTTTAGTTTGCGCCCGTCGCTTTTATTATGCTATCAGAAATCTAAAAAGTTATTTTAAATTTGTTAAGTAATGCATTTTAAACTTGTAAAAACGAAACCCGGATTTACGAGTATGGATTAAAATTAAGCTATTCCAAAGCTGATTTGGACTGTACTATTTCTACGACTACTACTGGAGATTTTTTACAATAGTATGGCCAAACCACCCCATAGTAGGCCTACTCAAAGTTCCTTGCATTGTGCTGCATTCTACGGCGGACTATTATACTAATAAGAAGTGATAAAATGAAAATTCTATTATTTATAATGGAATGAAGCAATATTCCAGAATCAAAAACTAGGTTGAGATAAGTAGAGTATAAAAACAACTTTCCTTTACTTACCTTACTTATAATAAATTTAACTTCCAGTTTTTAAACTAAAGATTGACTTGGGGTTGAGCGTGATTAAATACAAGCACAGGCATACACGCTCTATCGTAGTGTTTACATATTAACTTATTACACAACTGAGCTACTAAAACAAAAGACCTTAGCAGCAGGGAAAACCTCTCGATCGCGCGCAAGCGTTTGGTAGTGGGCATGGAAACGTGGCCAACTGTGTCAAACGCATGTGCCCGTCCGAGAGGTTTTCCCGGCGGCTAATGTCTTGTCATGTTCATGTACTAAAACCCTGGAATTCTGCATGGAATTTGGTAGATATAAAAGTTGCATTGTTGCAGATAAACTCAATTCTGGAATTATGGCTATTGAAAATGGCTCTATGAAAAATAAAAACATTAAAATCCCAAAATAAAATAATGTTATTTTACCGCATCATCACATTTTCGGATTTATATCTACAACAAAATTATTACTTAATATTAGCGGTCAATTTCAGTTAAAAAATGTTTATTATTTCGGGGCCTACGCTGCTGGAGTGCCTAGGGCCTACGACACCCTTAATCCGACCCTGTACGTGCCCTAGCTATTTTCTCCAAATAGGGTAATCTGCTTTAACAGTTATGGGTGGTGTCTTTTTCACAAATTCCGCTTCTATGATTTCATGTGAGCTTTTATTTGAGTATAAGTTGTTCAAGTTCCGATGAATATGCCGCGAATAGCATGCATGCTTTGTTCCGGCTGTCTTAAAATCATGCTTCAAAGAGCGCATCAGGTAAGCGAATGTTGAATATACGTCCGGGGTACAAGCTAGTTGGTGAAAGGGGGCGTGACCAATAGTCACGTGTAACAGCGAACGGCATTGGATTAGTGGATACACCACAGTAGTAAAACTAAAAAAAAGTGTTTTCATATCGAAAAATAGAAAATAAAATATGAAAATTAGCTTCTTAAAGTACTAGAGAGAGGTATGCATTGAAAAGTTCTTGGTCTCATCACATTGTATAATTCAAAGTGTATCAAAGTACTTGGTAATCAAAAGTTAATAGCCAAGTTACACTCTCGTCGCAATAGTGAATCCAGATGTAATACGTGCATAAATCAAACAGAATAGAATAAAATAACAAAGTAAATGAAATTTTTAGTGATATTTACATATCTGTATAGGCAGCATAAAAGTAAATGCTGGATTATTAATTATGACAAACTACTAAGAGCACAGAAAAGTCACTAGTATGATCACGTTGACGTGATTTCATCGTCCTATTAGTGGAAGCGCAGGAATTAGCACTCATAAGTTCATGATTGCAGTAAAACAGTAATTAGTAAAGATTAAGTTGGAAAATTTAAATTTCCATGCTCTTGGATCATAAAGGCAGCAAAGTGTCGAAGATGCTTATCCTCGTTGAGGATATCGCAATGGAAAATTCTAAAGTGCTGCAGATGAGAACAGTCTCTTGCACTTTCAAATAATTTCGCGTTAGTCTTATGCAGGTAATCCTTAATTGGTTCCAGTTTCAGGTCCCTGTGAAGGAGATCATTTCGAACAAAATAATGTGTGTTTGTTATTATCCGTAGGTATTTATTTTGCACGATCTGGAGTTTTTGAATGTCTTTATCGGTTGCTGCAGCCCAGGTGGCTGATGCATAGGTCATTATCGGGCGTATAATGGAAGTGTAAACAAGGTTCTTTCTTGCTAAATTCAACTTAGAGTATTTTCCGATCATGGGGTATAAGTACTTCATGACTTTGAGGGCTTTGTTGCGTACATGATTTATGTGCGAAATCCATGTAAACTTGTGGTTAGTATGACACCCCGGTATTTGGCTTCTTGTACCCTGGGGACTTCTTCATTAAATACAGTCAGTTGTCTTCTTAAGAAAGCATTCCTTTTCCTTCGGCGGATGAGCAGTAGTTGAGATTTTTGGGCATTTACACAGACTTTCCATTTCATGCACCAGTTCTCAATAAGAGGGACGACTTTCTGAAGTTGCTTGAGTGCATGGTTAACGTTTGCAGACTTCACTGCTAGAGCAGTGTCGTCTGCGTAGCAGGCCAATAAAGCATTATTGTGAATTTCCATATTTGGGAAGTCATGAGCATAAAATAGGTTGAGTAACGGCCCGACGATCGAGCCCTGCGGGACTCCAGCATCGATGTTTTTAGTAGCAGAAGGTGCATCTCCCACAGCAACACGGAAGGTGCGATTTGTAAGAATCGAGAGAATCACTAGAATGAGTTTTTTTGGCAGATGGAGATCAATCAGATTAGCTATGAGCCCGTCATGCGAGACGCGGTCGAAAGCTTTCGCCACGTCCACCATGAGGAGAGCGATATTGAGCTTGGAGTGGAGAGCAGCTCCTGTAAATTCCGTGATTCTTAATAATTGCTTCGTGGTGGAAAGACTTGCACGAAAGTCAAACTGCTCAGGGGGGAGAAGGCTAAGATAGGGTTTTAATCTACTGAGTAAGTTTCTTTCATACACTTTTCCTAATCCAGGTAGCAAACTGATGGGGTTCCTAATCCAGGTAGCAAACTGATGGGGTTCCTAATCCAGGTAGCAAACTGATGGGGTTCCTAATCCAGGTAGCAAACTGATGGATGATCAGGTTGAGTATGATCTTTTCCAGGTTTAGGTATGAGGATGATCTTGATCGTTTTCCAATTAGTCGGGAAATAAGAAGTAGATAAGGAGGCATTGATAATGCTGGTGAGTTTTAAAATGATATTTTTTGGTAATGCACAAATGGCTCGGTTTGAAATACCGTCAATACCTGGTGCTTTTTTCTTATTTAGTTTTTTGATGATGTTCATCACTTCAGTGGGAGTAGTTAAAGGGATGAGATTTCTGACTGATGGAGCATTTAACCAGTCCCTCACTTTCATTAAAGTGGTCAATTCGAATTCAGGGTTCGCAGGCCAATCGTTTGGTTGGAACTGCTTGAAGAGGTAGATAGCAAACATATTAGCTTTGTCGCTATTGGCTACCACGAATTGATTGCCATACTGAAGTGGGCGGTTACTAGCAAAATCGGACTTAAAATTTTTTATGAGTTTCCAAAATGAGCCATCAGTAATTTTTAAATTTAGTACTTTCTCATGCCACAATTCCTCTCTGAACTCATTGATAAGACGTTTAATGTCTTTATTGAGGCGATTTATAAGTTTTTTAAGTGCAGGATCCCATTGTAAGACGAAATCGTTTGCGGAGATGGTTTCTTTGCTTCATGAGCTGCCGGATATTAGTAGGCAGTCTATAGATTTTATTGTTACTAGTTACTATCAATAATTTCACTAGCATCTTTGATTGCATTTTGGATGAAATTCGTAAGCTTTTGCACGGCAGTATCAATAGCGGTAGCAGTTCTGAGGTTGTTAAAGTTCAGACTACTAATTTTTAACACGTTTTCAAACATAATCCAGTCCGTATTTCATTTCTGGAGTGGTTGGTTCGTGTTAAAGATGCCAAGTGTCACAATCACAGGGAGGTGATCGGAAGAAAGTTCATAAATTACATCCAAAGACATGGGCACAGTCATGTTGGTAAGAACAATGTCCAGTATATCGGAGCGTTCAACTCTGCTGGGCCTATAAGTATAATCCGAAGGCGGGTGAAGCACTATGGGTCGACTACTAATAAAGCGATGCAAGGTATCTCCATTGGAATTTCCTCTTTTGCAGTTCCAAGCTAAGTGCTTGGCATTAAAGTCACCTGCCACAATGTAGGGGAATCACTAGGAAAAAGTGAGTCTAGAAAATTTTCATTCAGTCTATTTTGTGGCGAGTTGTATAAAGCACTAAAATACACAGTTTTAAATGACGGAAAGTAACAGCAATTGTGACTATTTCACAGCTTTGAGTCCTATTTACACTTATGAGGCATGAAGGAATGTTCTTTTTTACGTAGATCATTACACCGCTTCCACGGTGGCTGAGCCGAACACATCAATATGATCGATAGTTTGGAATATGTAGACCATAACACGCTTGTGCGTGAGTTTCCGTGATGAGACCAAGAACTAAATCATGTTCGATAAGGAAGTGCTGCAGTTCGTGCAGCTTGGAGAGAAGCCCGCAGGCATTCCAGACTACGAAACGGATGGGAGTACTTTGCAGGACGCATTTATTCATGGAGGGCCGTATTTTCAGAGTTCTCAGGTTGTGATGGTTTGTCATTAGTTGATTGATTAAGAAGGAGGGTGAGACCCGATTCTTTGATACCAGCAACAAGCATTCTTAGGTCTGTCAATACTTGTTTTGCTTCACTTACAGCTTCGGGGGGCTAGGCCGCCATTTAAAGCCTGGGAGTAAGTTTTGTTAGTGACGACTCTGCCACTATACATTTTTGCCTGCTGATGGGCTTTGGGCTTCGGGAACTTCTCATATCCATGAAAATGGGCTGTGTGACCTTCCTGAGAACAGTTAGCACACTTAGGGGGGTGTAGACTTATCTTTTTTGCACTGAAAGAACTGATGAGATTCACCGCAGCGAACACATTTGGGTTCATGAAAACAATTCATCTGAGAGTGATGGAACCCTGGCAGCGGTAGCACTGCAAAAGCCCAGCACGTCCTTTGTATTGCTCGATTTGCACTTTCATTCCAAGAATGAATTTTTCGTGAGAGAATGACTTATTCTCTTCAGTTCTATCCAGAGTAACAAGGAAGAGGGGGAGTTTTGTAATATCCCCATTCCTACGTCGTGTTAATTGATTTACACGAACCAATTTATATCCCATCGCGATGATTTCCTCGGAAATGTCCTCAGTTTTTATGTAAGCAGGAAGGTGCTTGGATTCAGGTAATTCGTAGCAGTGATAGAATACACCCTTGTCTTTAAGTACTTTAGCAATTTATCGATAAATGGTGGCGATTTTGGCCTGTATTTTCACTCCGTCTTGAATAGTTTGATCGTAATAGTCGTGCAGAGAGAGGTTATTTCGGCTTAGTAGCTTTCGGATGTCCATTCAGTTGTATTTACTATCTTTAATAATTATTGGTGGAGGCTTTCTTCCACTCAAGCTGTGATTGGCTGCCGGTTGTAGAGGTACAGCATCACCATCGGTAGTAGGGGCCATATCCATATTTTCCGAGCTTTCGCAGCGTCGTCAGATGGATTAGGCTTCTTTATTCTTATGGTAACATCTCCTTTTGGTTCAGTATCCGAATCACAGGAATCTTCATCCAGAGCCTTGTACTTCTTTTTGTTTTCATCATCGGAGCACGCAGGACTGCTTGCCTTACGTGCGTTGATTTTCGGCTGTCCAATTTGCGGGAGGTTGTTATCGTAAGTTGAAGCATTTTACTGGATTTAGTTAATGATTTTAATCCAAACCTATCTAGCGTTTTCTTGTGGAATAGTGTTTGATACACCTGAGTGCCTGGGCTGACGTTTTACTCCAATTCGAACATAGTTGAAAGTTCGAAATATTTTAGAAAGTAACTTATTTGAGATATAGTTATTTAATTTAAACTTTGAAGAGATTCACGCACTATAAATTCAACCCTCAAAGCTGTCTAACTGAATCTATGTTATCAAAATAATTTTGAATCAATAGTTCACAAGTGGTGAACAAATACATATAATACACGCAAGATATAAATATACATAAATGAAAAAAAGAATACAGAATAGCATGACAAAGTAAATATAAAAATCAGACTTCTATGATTACATTTGGATTGAGAATGGACATTGGACTTTTTTTATTAGTACCGTTCTTATAACCGTAATTATAAATTCTGAGTTTAGAGTTACGTATAATACGTGAACGAATGAAGGATATGGTTTCTTCAGTTCTGAATTAAGCGTTAGCCTAATCTTGTACTCTCCTATGGCAACTACTCGAATTTGTTTTCAGAATAATTTAGGATATTTGCTTAGTAATGTCCTCATTTTCTCCGTCTTTGCATCATCTAGATGATCTAGTGAAGTAATCTCTATTCTTTTATTTCCGTCATTTGGAAATATCTTGTTAGGCGGAGATGGGTGAATTTCTCCGAATTCATTCTCATTTTCAACTACTACTCTCCCACTGCTTGAACTCTAGGTATGTATTTTCGAATTTTATGTACGGGTACGTTTGGAATTTTTCCATCCGGTGACTTGATAAGAATACGGAGGAGTGTGTTGCACTATTTCAGCAGGTTCCGTCCATCTCGCATATATTTCATTGTTGGAATCTTTATTAAGCAGCAGTACTTGCTCTCCTACATCAAATTTTCGAATGGAGGGGCGTCTGTTAAAATATTTGGCATAAGCTCTCTGCTTATTCGGAGCAGTTAAAGAAGCTAGTTCTGCTGTCTCCTGCAATCGTACTTTCAGATCTTGAAAATATTCCCCAACAGACTGTGACATATTAGATGATAAGGTATTTACTCTGACCAGTATGATTTAAAAATAGCAGGAGGTCCCCGAGCTTCATTTTCCTATTAGTGTTTAAATGGTGACACTCCCATACTGCAGTTTGGAACCTCTTTATAGGCGAATTAGAGAAATAGAAATTTTTTGTCTATCTTCTGGGATTTTCTAGCATTACGTGATGCAACATATTCTTAAGAACGCCTCTATTCCACTGCTTGATTAAACCATTGCTAGTTGGAATGAAATTCTCGGTAAGTAAACTGCCGAAGTAAAATTCGTTTCCTGATCGCTTGCTACTATGTTTTGTATTCCTGCTCTAGAAAATATATATATCAGTGCTTCACACGTGGATCTGGCACTCAAAGAAGTTATGGGCATAGCTTCATCCCACCGTATATGCTGACTTATTACATATTTATATCCTCGACCCGATGGTGGATCGATAGGACCAATAACATCCATGTTCATGACTTCACGATGGCAGTTCCGGTCTGCACACTGGAGTTATGAGTGTTCTCACATTTAGTCGTTCCGGATAAGTCAGCTGACAGTTCTTACAAGATTTGCAGTACTCTGCAATGCCTTTAACCATGGATGACCAAAAAAGTTGCACAGAATCCGCTCCTTGGTTTCCTTAGTTCCCAGCTGCGCTCCGAAAGTGATTCGTGTGCTAACTGAGGAACTTTCCGGCATCTTCTCGTGAGTAATACCAGTTGGTATACCTTTTCTCTCGAAGCTTTGTCATTGCGATATATCAAACCGTCAATTAAAAGAAAATATCCTTTCCTCTTCCTTAAATTTGATCTGTTAGTTTCTAAGTAGTCCCATTCCCTCTGTTCTTTTAATTTTTCCCTTTCCAATTTCTCTTCCTGTGACGTTGATTACTTAATTTCCTCGTTATTTATCTTAATATTAACTGATAAAAATCCTTCATTTCCATTTTCTAATGGAAGTGTTCTTACTAAATTTAGTAAGAACACTTCTTACTAAGTTCCTGAATTGGAACTGCTTTCCATCTTCCGTCATCTTGAAGGCTAGGCTCTTTTCTACATCTATTCCGTCACCTGTCTTCCTCGAATCTCTAATTATCTGTGTAAAGAGTGTTTCGTGTTCCTCCTCCATCATTTCTTGTATATTTGTAGGAATTAGCCCGCGGTTCTTTCAGTTTATCTGTGACAGCTACAATAACTTCTGTGGATATTCTAATGTACTGCTCCTTCTCGTATTTATTTCCACAAAAGTCTTGATTAACTTCGCTTTTATTTCTTTCCCGAAAGCTGAAATCGAGGTAATCACTTCCTAATGGTAATTTACGTTTGGAACATTCTCTGGTCTCTAGATTGTAATATGAGTTCTGTTATCTTCGATAATTCAACCTCCCTTCCATTCACATTGACGATAATAAATCTCAATGGCTAGATAACCTCCGATGCTTTTACTTGTTTACAATAACTTCAGAAGTTGCGTAAAGCTACCTCCGCAACGACAGCATAGTTCTACATACGCAACAACCTGGATCTGAAGCACTTTTGCTTTGTTCGGTTAATACTCTCGGTGCAGTTTCGCGCTAAATGAGTTGCATTACCACAAATATAGCATTACTTTGTGCGAAAGCTACTCGTCTTATCTGCAAACGTTTTCCCCTTCCAGTTCCTCCTATATTGGAGGTGGCTATTCTTCTGGTTATAGGACTTTCCCTTCTGAGTTCGGATCGTTCGCCTCTCTGCACTGGTTATTCGAAACTCTTCAGCGGAAGCTCAGCTGTATCACTCTTGCATGTGAAATCGTTTTTCCTTTCGAAGTAAGATACAGATCCTTTACTTTGGCTAAATTGATTGTGGTGAACCAGTTATTTCCTTGACGAATTTTTATATGGGCCAATGTTTCTATTAATTTGTCCGCCACAGTTAATTCATTTAAAGTTTCAAAATTTCCACTTTTCTTAATTTACGATAATAATCCCATGTTGCTCCTCACTTTGAGGTTATAGAGTCTTTCCCTCTTGTTCCACATAAACTAAAATAGACTTATAATGACCTAGAGAATTTTTGCACAGGCATGAATAAAACTACTGACTCAGACGAAGGGTAAGAATAACCCTTTATTAATTCAAAATAGTTAACAGAAAGGCACTGTCTTCGTGCGTTAAACAAGCACCGTCAACTTGCGGTGAAAATTAAACGTAGAATATAATGTAAGTCAAACCTAAAATAAATAGTGCAAGATAGCACTTAAGTTACGCCTAAAAGGTGAACTCACAGGAACCTAGCCGGCGGGATACTAAAATCTGATAATTCGAAAAGCCTTACAAGCGTATCAGGGAAATAATAACGAAACGTGCGCTTGGCTAGCGAAACACGCTCTCAAAAACTCAGATATTCACCTGTTTAAATAAGCACTTCACATAACTTTAAATTTATATCCTGGCGAGAGAATGTGAGGGGAAATTGAGAAGTCTAGAATAGATATTAAACTTAAAATAAATTTGTTATGCAAAATAAGGAAAACCATACATTTTCCCTCGCCAGAATTTAGCTATCGCATAACAAGGCTTTAAAAGCCTGGATAAGATAGCTAAATTCTAAATCTACATCTGAGTTCACTTTTACAATCTTAATCTATCTACATTTTAACTAAATTTAAGTTTTTATAGATGGACAATGTGGCACATATTTACAAAATCTTCTTTAGCATTTCTTTTTCTGTCTTTTTCCAGGTATCTGGAAGGAAAATAGTTTAGTACGTGCTTAAACATATTGCCACACTTTCAACATTTTTTTAAACAGTTCAGCCTTTCCTACATTTACTCATTTCAATATTTCTATCCACATTAAGACTCCCCCTTCCTCTCCAGCGTTGTGTACTGTAAAACTTTATGTAAAACGAGTGCGAGCTTTATGTAAACCAGCGTGCTTTATGTAAAACGAGTACAACGATTAACGACTACCCCACATTTACTTGTTAGAATTAAACCAACTAGACCTAGACAGACACCCTACAATCCAATTTCAGCCTGAGGTACTCACGCTAGTGAAAATTAACTTAGTGTTGGTTGGATAGCCTAACATTTTACATTTCAGTCCTTCTAAATTTATCTTAACATTCTTTTAGTAAAATTCGTAAGTAACGTAGACAACTTTTTCATTCGAAGCACAATTTCAAAATACACAAATTCACAAAATACTTTAAGTATTTAAGAATTCAAATATTTTTACATAAATAATTCCTTACTTAGCTGAAAAAAAAAATTCCAACAATTTGAGTAACGAAGTTCGTTTTCTTGATATCATACAAACATTTTCCTACTACAGTCTGTACGACCAAAGTTAACATTTCATTCTAAACCTGCCAAGATTGTTTGCTAAACTTTCTTGCGTCTGATAAACCTTTAAAGCTACTTGCTTAATACAAAAATTTTAAACTACTTGCATAATAAAAACTTTTTTCCAACTTATTTAACAGAAAATTGTAAGCTTGTAGGGATTTATATTTATTTTAACTAATAATTTAAATCTTAGTTCAAACTTTCCTATAAGCCTTCATTCTCCTAATTGTCAGTGCCAGAATAGTTAAATTTGGTAGCGCGTGTGACGTAAATGCAAATTCTACTTTGAGGAGGAAAGTTTAAATACCGAGGTTTTAGAAGGGAAGTGAGAGAGAATTGGGCTCGAGCAGCCGACTCTGCCGTAGGTACAATTGCTGAGTGCTGGTTTAAGTGGCTTGAATGCATTTATCTGTTGCCACTAGTTATAGAGGGAGGTCGAAGTTCGGTATCTCGCTGAGCCCTGTAAATTAGTTTAGCACTTGTTAAACATTTCAAGTTTTTATTTTCAATTACCTGCTTTTCAGTTACCGCCCTAGTAGAGGCGAAGTTTGTTAGCGTCGATTTGACGCAGTGTAATTTTTAAAGAGTCAATAAAGGGTTTGAACCCTTCTTCTGTGTAGTTTCTTGCACGTGAAAGTGTTATAAATGTAAAGCAAACGAGTAGATGTAAAAGCAAGAGCGTATTAGAAATTAATGATAGTGCTTTTAAAAAACAAAGTTGTAATGTGTAACATAATGTATGTAAGCAGTTGTAAAATGTATGTGTGTATTGCAGTAACAGTGTTCCAAACGTAACAGAGTTTTAAATGTTAAGCATGTATTGTCAAGTGTAGTAATACATTAAGCAAATAATGTCAATGCAGTTGTAATATGAATTACAAAATGTATCTCTAGATATAGGTGGACGTGGCGCTATACCAATTAACCTCAATGGTAGAGGCATGGTGCCCACGCCCTCCGTCGCATATCGCATACTCCAGTATACAGATAGAAGTTAACCCGCCTGGACACTACATTTGGCGCCCGAATTTATACGAACCAGACAAAATGGCCAACGAAGAAGTATCTCCACAAAGCTCAGAAGTGGTAGACTCAATGATGACCTTCCTCTTAGATGGAATTGGCTTTCTAATACAGACGATGAGGGCGGCAATTAAACCAGCAGTGGTATTTGATCATTTTTGGAAGCCCTCGAGACGCACTTCCAATTGTATCCGGTACCGGAAAGGCAGAAGGCATAGCATTGCTTCAAGTGCTCTCCGAGGACAAGCGGAAACATGGTGGAAAGTAATTGGGAAATTCCTACTTGGCGAAGTTGGATCACTCATCTATACCTTCTACAATTTCAAAGGGACACTCCTAAAAGCGTCCCCAATAGTTAAAGATCGCGCCAAGCTTGAAGCCGAATTATACAGATTCTATCAACGGAGGATTGAAGAACTGAGCGGATTTATCCTACGAAAAGTCAGGCTAGTGAATATGCTATACGGTAGAAAACCTTACAATGAAATTATCGAAATCATATTGCCAAGATTATTACCCCCTGTTCAAGACTTTGTGAAACTCCGTAATCCGCAAACGCTGTAAGAATTATTCGAATTAGCCGTAAAGTTTCAGAATCAGCGGATAGCAGAAGAATCAAGGTTTCCAGCCCAGAGATGTAATCAGAAGTTTTCCCGACAGCCGTCCGCGGAAAGAAATAAGTACTACGAAGAAAAAAAGTTCTCGGGAAATCCACATTAATTTATTTAGATGATATCATAGCAAGCAGTACTATTGATGAACATATAAAAGACCTTCACGAAATTTTTTCATTATTGAAAGAAGCGGGATTAACTGTAAATGCATGAAAATGTAAATTTGCAACCAAAGAATTAAAGATATCTAGGGTACAAAATTTCAGCTAAAGGCATTGAGAATGAGGATTCCAAAATAAAAGCTATTAAAAATTACCTTCCGCCAAATACGACAAAGAAGCTGTCATCTTTTCTTGGACTATGTTCTTATTATCGTACGTTTATTCACAACTTCGCTAACATTGTTGAACCTTTACTAGTGTTGAAACGGAAGAAATCAAAGTTTGTGTGGACAGCTGAGGCAAACACAACCTTCGAACAATTGAAAGCAGCTTTAATTAACGCCGCGGTGTTAAAGTTTCCGGAGGCCGATGATAATTTGGAGATTGCGGCCGACGCCTCAGATTATGCCGTGGGTGCAGTGCTAATGTAAAATCGGCATTCCCTGGCATTTTTTAGTAAAACTTTAAATACCACACAGAGGAATTATACGGCGACCGAACGAGAAACATTAGCCCTGGTAATGGCAGTTCAGAAGTTTCAGGTATATTTCGGAAAAGCGCCCGTTACTGTATATTCAGACCATGCTGCCGTAGGTAGACTATATTCGGGAAAGAATTTAACTCCTAGACTAATTAGATGGGCCTTAAAGTTACAAGAATGCAAACTTAATAATTAAGCATACGCCAGGCAAAGAAAATACTGTTGCCGACGCGCTATCAAGAATCAAGATAGATGACAATGGGAATCAAGTAAAATGCGAATTTTAACATCTAAAGTTTTAGATTCCCGAGAAACTATCATTTCTGAATTGAGAAAGGATCCAGAATTTGGTAATATCTATGCTTGTTTAAAGGATCCAGATAACTTCGAACATCCAGACCTTGCTGCAATTAGAAACAGAGCTCAAAATTACGAGATTCTAGATAATTTATTGTTTTATACTAGGTCTACCAATGAAAACTTCGAATATAGGCCAGTCATCCCAGCCGCACTACGGCTAAGCATTCTGCAAGAGTTGCATGACATCCCGACAGCTGGCACCTCGGGGTTAGGAAAACGGTGAAAAGAGTACGCGAGGCAGTGTATTTTCCGCAACTACAGAAAATGGTAACTGGGTACGTCAGGTCCTGTAAATTATGTCAGCTAATTAACGACGTTAATTATAGCCCAGCCGGATACATAAATAGTATTCGCGCGACTTTTCCTAATGAAATTCTGGGAATAGATCTTCTGGGCCCTTTTTCCCAAAGTGAATTAATTAAAAATCGATATCTTTTAGTAATTGCTGACCATTTCTCTAAATGGATAGAAATAATTCCGTTAAAGCGCGCATCGGCTAAATTGGTCGCAGATGCGTTTTTACACAGGTATATCCTAAAATATGGTGCACCTTTAAAAGTAAAAACTGGCTTTAAAAGCCGACACTGGGCTTTTTGCCGGCCTGCGCAAACTCTGCGAGTCCGAAATTCTGCCGCCCGGTACCATTACCAGTTTTAAAAGTTTTCGCGCCTATAAATTCTGCTGCCTGTTGCGGTTGCAATGGTTACGCCAGCCATGGAAGAATGCATGGTAAATATGGCTGTATGACGAAAATTAACTGGGCCACCCCCCTAATTCTACTTACAACCAGATATTTTGTAGAGACATTACGTTCTTTTTTTTTTTTTTTTTTTTTTTTTTTTTTTTTTTTTTTAGCAAGAGAGATGAAGAATTAACAAACGCCTTCGCCGGGAATCGAACCACGGCCGTCTGGAATACCTGCCCAGTGTGCAGAACCACGAAGGCACGCTAGGAAGGTGGGAGAAATACCTTATAATTTGAACTTTGTTTAGTATTTAATTATTTTTATTTTTTGTGATATTCTTTTATTTATTTAATTTTAATTTTTTGTCTTAATATATTTATAAAATATAAAGAAATCCTTAATTATTAAAAACAATAAAAGTATGAAATAACTAAGCTGATAACTTGATTTTTTTTTGTTAAAAATTAAAATATTAAGCAAATATTTGTATCCATCATTAAAAGAGGCCAGGGAGTGCATATCCACTAAATCAGATTAAAATTGCTCGTTTAAGTCCCCTACGATGACTCTGTTCCTGGGAAACTTGTGCTTCAAAGGCTTGTGCAAAGTGTAAGAATCCTTGGTTTGCAACTATTTCTGGATGTCTTTTGCTTTTACGTGACCTTTTAAAGCATGATGCAAAGCAGCAACACTCCCGAAACTTGTGGGGACCTGTAGATCCCGATAGGTCTGAGACAGAGTTGCGTTCATTACAACAGTTGTTATGATCTAAGCGTACACTGATATTAATTTATACATATTTAACTAGAACAGGGAATTAATGCCAGAGTTTCTAATAACTTTCCTATATAAAGATTCTAGAAAATAGGTCTAACACATGTACAAGAGAGAATGAATGCTACTTAACATCTCAAAGGTTGTAAAAACAAGTAATTATATTTATGTTTAAGAACAACAATATTTATACTCTATAAAAATCAATAGGTTTGTACTAAATGAGTATTTTTAAAATTTATGTAAGTGTTAATTACAGATTAATTCTTTTAAATAATGTCTGAACCATCTCTGTGTTCTGCCTAAGCTGTTTCAGTCATTTCGATAACTGATATTCAAACCATACCCTAGCTGTGTTTGCACGAGTGCACTTAAAGCTACCGTATTTCTACTAGTATAAAACGCACCTTGATTTTGGGACCCGAAAATTGAAAAAAACATGAAGAATTATTTATTTGACGGACTGGTTTTTATTACCCTGCTAGATTACTATTTAATAGGAGAAAAATATTGCATAAAGTTCTTGAAATCAAAGATTATTCAGTATACAATTCGTCATCACTGCCAGAACTCGTATCATTAGTTGGACCTCATCTGTGTTGCCCTTAAATTATCGGGGGGGGGGCGGAGGGAAGAAATAAGTAATAAAAAAAATCTGAAAAGTTTCAGATTTTAAATTACATCCAAAGGGGCGTTTTTTTAACGTTTTGTGTGTTACCTTTATTTATTAAATATCACGTCTTTGCACTTAAACCATAAAATTCAGTTCAATATCAAAGTCGCAAAATAATTTTAAAATGAGCATATCTTTGGAATTTCAGATACATAGTTCCTCGCGCTGGAGATAAAAAGGTTCCCCCCCTTCTCCGTAGAGTGTTGCCATTGCTCGCTTTTAAATCGTTGAGTTTGTTACTCAAAAGTTTTACAAAATATGAAATCGATAATAAAACAAATTCCAAATTTCAAATTTGGTTTTCCACATGCCCATATTCGTAGGAGGATTATGTCATTCAAAATTCGATGGCTTCTATGTACTGTTATTTTATCACAATGCGAGAAATATACATACATTTATGCACATTTTTCATTATCTAATTTCTTCAAATATAATGCAATAACATTTGGTGGCAAAATTTTGAAAAGTGATTCGCAGTTTATAGCGATTCCACGCAAAATCGCAAAACGAAAGGAATAGTCCTTCAGGAACACAGCCTCTTTGGACTAAAACGAAACAAAAAAGGGGGGAAAAATCTGAAAGGTCTAAAGGGGCGTTTTTTTAACATTTTGTGTGTTACCGTTATTTATTAAATATCATTTTCTTCGCACTTAACCATAAAATTCGGTTCAACAGCAATATCGCAAAATAATTTTAAATTGAGCATATCTTTAGAATTTCCGATACACAGTTTCGCGCGCTAGAGATAAAAGTGTTTTTTTCTCTACAGCGTTGCCATTGCTCGCTCTGAAGTCCTTCACTTTTTAGTCAAAAATTCGTTAAGTTTTACAAAATATGAAATCGATAATAAAACAAGTTCAAATTTGAGCTTCCAGATACCCATATTCGCAGCAGGATTACGTCATTCAAAATTGGGTTTCTCTAGGTACCGTTGTTTTATCGCAATGCGAGAAACATACATACATTTATGAAGATTCTTCATTATTCAATTTCTTTAAATATAATACAGGACGATAATATTTTGTAGCAACAGTTTGAAAAGTGAAACGGACATTCAGAGTAATTCGAGATAAAATTGGAAAACGAAAACAATAGTTCCTCAGGGACAAAGCCCCTTTGGACTAATAATCCAAGGTTCAGTTTCCCCCAAATACATTGTATTATATCAATTCATCTTTGTTGCAAACAGGTTTGCCCTAAAAGGATTCTTTTGTGGTTCCTTATCTTTAGATTAAAGATGATTTAGTATAAAGTCGAGGGAGGGAGAACTTGTTTGCCGAAAATGATATCTTTTGAAACCTTCGCACCACTTTGATCTTTGGTGGTCTTAATGCATGATATAATTAAAGAAAATAAGAGTAGACAATCTCCTATAACAAAAGAATATATTAAGTACTAAATTACAATTTAAATTACATTGCAGAGATCAACACAGAGCTCGGAACACAGTTCATGCTACCGTCGCGTACAGTTGTCTCACGAGAAGTCTGAGTGAGTAATGACGTCGCTTTGCTGCTCCGATTAAGAACTGGATTTTACACGTGGCGCCATCTCATGAATAGAAGTTGAAGTATCTGTCGGAACGCCACAGTACTCCCCCCCCCAAGTACCATCGGTACGTTATAAATACTTTGGGTTAAATTTAACCTTTCTTCCAGATCTGGTAGTTTTAGGTTGCTCTTTAACGGGACGTAAGCTTTCTTCCGGGAGTGATGTTGATGAGGAAGTTGTTGGATCTTGCATTAGAAATGCTGGTTTGAGATGATCGATTCCAATCACTGATTGTTTGCCATTGCAGATGATGGTCAAATGTTTCGGTGTTCGTTTGACAACTTTGAATGGACCATCATATGAAGGTGTTAACGTTGGCTTAATTGCATCGTTGCGCACGAATACGTGTGAAGATGTTTCAAGCGCAGGATGTACAAAATAGCTTGGCTGGTTATGCGAAGATGCTAGGGTTGGCGAGATATTGCTCATGGTCTCACGTAAACGTTGAAGGAATGTTGGAGAGTCGATAACTGGAGTAGATTCTGGATGAAAGAATTCACCTGGCAGACGGAGGGTTGTTCAGCACAAGTGCTACCAACGTCTTCTTTGAATGCTGTGCGAAGACCAAGCAAGACTAGGGGTAAGGCTTCTGTCCAGTGTGTGCTACTGTGGCACTTCAGACCTTGTTTGAGAAATCGGTGAAAGCGTTCCACCATCCCATTTCCAGATGGATGGTATGGTGTTGTGCGAATATGGCGAATGCCAAGAAGAGAGGTGAGGGATGCGAACAAGTGACATTGAAATTGTCGGCCTTGGTCAGTAGTGATGGTGGTAGGCATGCCAAATCTTGAAAGCCACTGGGAGATGAATGCTCGAGCTACAGTTTCAGCGGATATATTTTCAATAGGAATGGCTTCAGGCCATCTTGTGTACCGATCAATACAAGTGAGGAGGTAAGTGTAACCATTTGAAGGAGGCAATGGGCCAACCAAGTCTAAGTGCACATGATCAAAGCGTCTTGCTGGAAGGTTAAATTGTTGAATGGGGCTGTGAGTGTGACGGGATACTTTACACCGTTGACATCTAATACATGAACGAGTCCATTCTGTGATGTCTTGATTCATTGCTGGCCAGACAAATCTGTCTGCGATCAGCTTTTTGGTGGCACGGATTCCAGGATGTGCCAAATTGTGCAAGGCATTAAACACTTCACGTCTAAAATTGACAGGAATATAGGGACGTATTCTATTGTTCTCTATGTCACAGTAAATTTTAAGCGTTGGATCAATGTGCAGCGGTTGTAACTGAAGGGAGGTTTGTGGATTTGAGATTAGGTTCTTGAGTTCCTCATCATGCAATTGAGCTTTTGCAATTTCAGAGAAATCTGGGGTAGTGAGGTTGATATTGTTTACCCGAGACAAGGCATCAGCGACACAATTATCAGTACCAGAGACATATCTGATATCTGTACTAAACTGGGCGATGAAATCCAGATGTCGAAGCTGACGAGGAGAACATGAGTCAGAGTTTTTTCTAAAAGCGAAGGTTAATGGTCGATGATCGGTGAAAATGATGAAGTCGTGTCCTTCCAAGTTGTGCCGGAAGTATTTAACAGCACAGCACACAGCGAGTAGCTCCCTGTCATATGTGCTGTATTTCCTTTCTGCAGTAGTAAGTTTTCTGGAGAAGAATGCCATTGGGGAAAGTCCTTTAGTGGTATGGGCTTGAAGCACTGCTCCTATGGCCGTGTCAGATGCATCTACCATTATAGAGAGCTGATCACTAGGTGAGTGACAAGAAAGTGTGGCTGCATTTGCCAGATCGTGTTTGCATTGCACGAATGCTGCAGATGCAGATTCAGTCCAAGGGACAGCTCGTTGATCGTTTTTTTTTTTTGGTATTCTTCAGAAACTCATGTATGCAGGCTTGTGTTTTTGCGGCATTTGGCAGAAAGCGTCGGTAGAAATTTAACATTGCTAGAAAACGCTTCAGTTCAGAGATGGTTTTGGGCTGAGGTAGGTCGTTAATTGCTTTGACTCTTTCCGGTAAAGGTTTGACTCCATTCTGGGTGATAAGACATCCAAGAAAGGAAACTGAGGGTTGACCAAGTACACATTTGGATGGATTTAGTTTTAATCCATGATCTTTAAGGCGAGTGAAAATCTGACGCAGATGTTGAAAATGTTCTTCCGAATCTGTAGATGCAACCAGGATATCATAAAAATATGGGATGCAGAAATCGAGGCCAGACAGTACTTGGTGTATGAAACGCTGAAATGTTTGGCCAGCATTGCGAAGGCCAAATGGCATATATAACTACTCAAAGAGACCAAATGGTGTAGTCACTGCGGTCTTGGGCACATCTTCAGCATGCACTGGGATCTGATGATATGCTCTGGCAAGATCGAGGGTAGAAAATATGTTTGTTCCATGAAAAAGATGGGTACAGTCTTGGATATGTGGGACTGGATATCTGTCAGGGACTGTGACAGCATTAAGTCGACGATAATCTCCACAAGGCCGCCAGTCACCATTAGACTTTTTAACCATGTGAAGTGGACTGGCCCATGGACTTTTAAATGGGCGAATGGTTCCCTGTGCTAGCATGAATTCAAATTCTTTGCGAGCAGCTTTTAGCATCTCTGGAGAAAGACGACGAGGCTTGGAAAATACAGGTGGGCCATGTGTTTCAATGTGATTATACACTTCTGGCTGATGAGTATGCTGACCTGATTTGGATGGGTTTAAAATGTCAGGGAATTCTGCTAATAACCGATGAAACCGTGTGCTGCCAGATACAACACTTATGTTGGTAGGTACGTTCGATATGTGAGAAGCTTGGCCCTGTCATGTCAGCTGAGTTGTAGCATCAATTAAGCAATTATTCTTGACATCCACTAGAAGGTGAAATGTGTCAAGAAGTCGACACCAATAATTGCTTGAGTTACATCCGCAATAATAAAAGGCCAGTTGAAAGTCCGGCGCAAGTTTAAATCAAGTGTCAATAGTTTGGTGCCGTAGGTTGCAATTTGGGTACCATTGGCTGCATACAGTACAAGTTTATTAAGTTGGTGAGCATTTGTTTTAGTTCTCGGAAGCACTGATATGTCAGCTCCAGTATCTACTAGAAAACATAACTGACTTGAACGATCAGCCAGTACTATTCTGTCGATGTGGCGGACATTCTGTTGGCCAGCAGAAGACCGCCCATTTAGTTTCCCGCTTGTTCAAAAGTGCATGGAGGGGCACACTTGCAAGCTTGAGCGCCAAAATTCATATGATAAAAACATATGCCACTTGTGGGTTCTTTGTACTGCGTTCGAGTATTGTGACGAGATCGACTCCTGCTTTGGGCACGAAATTTATTACGTGGGCCCTGATTTGATCGATTGTATCTCCGTGAAGCATGAAGACTTGTAGAGAGTTCAGATACTTTTTTGGTCAATTCAGCCACTTGTTGTTCGAGGGATGAACTGGAAGGTTCAGCATTAGCAGCACTGACATAAGCTGGAGTAACAAGTTCATTAATTTTGTCAGCCATTGCTGCTAAACGGGTTAGATCTTCATTGGAAGCAGCAAGAATTATTTGTATGTTATTAGGGAGACGCGAAAGCCATAGTGACTTCAACAAGTCGTCACTAAAATGGCTTCCTGCCAGATCACGCATTCGTGACAGCAAGTATGAAGGTCGCTGATCTCCAAGTTCAAGTCCTTGTAGTAAAGTACGCATTTTTGAAGGTTCACTTTCTGAATAGATTTCAACGAGCCGCTGTTTCAGTTTGGAGTATTTATCACAATCAGGTGGTTTGAGAATTAAGTCATGCACTGAATTCAGAATATCAGACTCAATTGCTACAACTACATGGTTGAATTTTGTAGAATCCTCACTAATGCGAGCGATAGAAAATTGTGCTTCGATCTGAGCGAACCACAATGAAGGATTATTTTTCCAGAAAGGCGGTGGCTTCACCGCAACGCGTGTGATTTGTGGCTCTGGTGGAATATCGTCGGGCATACTGATAGATAATTTTTCACTTTAATTAATAAACACTTAACAGCACAAATATTGTAGCAAGAGGATACACTATTGATATTTTGCCATGATAACAATAAATATTTTAACCATGCAGAAAAAATTTAGTAACGATACACACACAAATAAGACAGGGTCAGCAATTACACACACAAATAATATTTTACCGAAATGCATTTGAAAAGAAACCCCTATTTGAGAAAAAAAAATGATGCGTTCATATTGTATAGCGCACACACAAAATCACCACTTCACACTGCTAAGGCACTTTCGAAGGAAAAAGGAAATCACTCCTGTAGCACATGGGAAAAAAATTCACTACTTTCGAACACTGAGGGAAGAATTTTGCC
This sequence comes from Stegodyphus dumicola, assembly GCF_044657685.1. Lineage (NCBI taxonomy): Eukaryota > Metazoa > Arthropoda > Arachnida > Araneae > Eresidae > Stegodyphus > Stegodyphus dumicola. Next base: position 175,017,593 of record NC_140781.1, read on the forward strand.
GTAGCACGTTGCAGAAAAATTACTGATGTAGCACATTTAGCGAAAATCACTATTGTATCACATTTGTCACAAAAGTTGAATGATCGAAGAATTATTGCACGACTCGCGAAGTCCGCGGAACGGAACAGATCACATTGATGATTTGCTGAAGCTCCTTGCGATGATATGCACGACTTTGAAAAAAAAACACAAGCAATATATATCAATACTTCTAGAAATAATTGAAGGGGTACGTTGTAGCATACGTTTAATGTCCATATTCGTTGTTATTTTTAGTCAGTTCTTCAGAATGCCTTGGATGCACGTGGCTTAGGGTCGTTGAAAATCCATTGTCACTAGCGTGCTCAGTCAAAAGGTCACCACTTTTGGTGGTCGTGTGGTCTTAATGCATGATATAATTAAAGAAAATAAGAGTAGACAATCTCCTATAACAAAAGAATATATTAAATACTAAATTACAATTTAAATTACATTGCAGAGATCAACACAGAGCTCGGAACACAGTTCATGCTACCGTCGCGTACAGTTGTCTCACGAGAAGTCTGAGTGAGTAATGACGTCGCTTTGCTGCTCCGATTAAGAACTGGATTTTACACGTGGCGCCATCTCATGAATAGAAGTTGAAGTATCTGTCGGAACGCCACAGATCCTTAATGAAAGGGAGGGGATTGTTTTGAATCTCAAATGAGATAGACGTTTCGGTTTTTTAAAAAAACAGGTGAGCGAAGGGCCTTGACATTCTAAGGGTTAAGACGCACCTCTCGTATGCGTCGTCGACAATCTTTCGGGTTAAGACGCACCTCCCGTATGCGTCGTCGACAATCTTTCACCCTTGTCTTCATTCGCCGCAACGCCGCCGCTGGCATTTCCATTGCGCCGCTGCCATAGTTGTATAGACACGCCCAGTTTTTAGACACAAAATGTTTAAAGAAAATTGCGTCTTATACACGGGGAAATACCATATGTTTTGAATAGACGAGCTCGAGACCAATACTGCAGCCCCGGTTCATGATGTGTCGGTTTCCGATATTCTTCAACGGATGGTCTTCAAGATCCGAATGTTGTACATAACTCTAGGGTGTACGCCGAGGACCATAGAAAAAATTGGTTACTGGGCGATTACTCAAGACTTAATCATTAAAAGTATTCATGAGCGACAGATGCTAAATTCGACATGAGTGAGTTTGTTCGAGAAGTGAAATATCCTGAATTACCCCCACCGTGCTGAAGTATTCATGAAGTTCATGCTACCTGACAGGTTCTGAGGGTTATGAAACATAAGTGCAACCTTTTCAGTGCCTAAAACTCAATACCAATGATTTAATTACCTTGTAGAGGCATTAGGTTATTTCGAAGCAGAAGAGATGAAAAATGAGCAATGCCCTCGCCGGGACTCAAACCACGGACCTCTCGAATACGCGCCGAGTGCGCTGACCACTACACCACGAAGGCGGGAGAAATACCTTATGTACTCCCCCTTTTAAAGGGCGAGTAGGGATTAGGGGAACCAATCGCCAAATCCTGGCGGTGGAGAATCATAATCCACAACCATTTTTAAGTTCTGGCGCCACTGTAGAGTCATTAGATTATTTCGCAACAGGAGAGATGAAAAATGAGCAATGCCCTCGCCGGGACTCAAACCACGGACCTCTCGAATACGCGCCGAGTGCGCTGACCACTACACCACGAAGGCGGGAGAAATACCTTATGTACTCCCCCTTTTAAAGGGCGAGTGGGGATTAGGGGAACCAATCGCCAAATCCTGGCGGTGGAGAATCATCATCCACAACCATTTTTAAGTTCTGTCGCCACTGTAGAGTCATTAGATTATTTCGCAGCAGGAGAGATGAAAAATGAGCAATGCCCTCGCCGGGACTCGAACTACGGACCTCTCGAATACGCGCCGAGTGTGCTGGCCTCTACACCACGAAGCCATGCTAAGAAGGCGGAAGAAATACATTATATACTCTCCCTTTTGAGGGGCTGTCATATCTAGCGATGCGCGGGGACATTTCCGAGAAAAGAGATTCTAGTAGCACTGGTTGAAACGGGAGGTTTCTGAGAAATGTACCGCCGAGGAAGTTATGTCCCGGCTATGAGGAACATTTGAAATCTTTCCGAATATGTTTCTTTCGCAGCTGTGTTCCACGTAGAGATCAACCAATCAAATGAAAGTCCTGCTTCTGAAGGATCACGGGTAATTTTCAATATGGCGATAACTGCAACTGTGAGATCCTAAACGGTAGAAATAGATCCCGATGTAATTGAAGAAATACGGAAAGATCCGTATGTATATTGCTGTTTTGTTGTAGTATAAGTGTCTAAGCCATTTTTAAAATGCTTATTGGTCCGGCGAATTCAATGTGGACTGTAAATCTTAATTAAACTACTAATTAACAAACTATACTATCTCATTACCTTTATTTTACACATTTGTGGAAGACACTCAGGCAATCGCATTCACTCTGCTTCGCCAATGAAGCAATTCAAAACAATGATAACATTCTTTTGTAAATAGTAACGATGGCGGCGCCATTTGGCTTCAAAGGGATTTAACACTTCGCCGGATTGAAATTACAAAATTTCAAGAAATTATACAAAACCAGTTCAATTTTCTATAAGAAGCACGGCGTTCTTTGTGATCGCTCTTTTTAATTCTCCTGATTTTTTTTTTTATTTTAACACTTCTTACATTATTGTCAGATCCATAATAGAGTTTAATAACCCAGACTAAAATCCATTTGCAAATTGGCAAATAATCCTCCTTGATGAGTACCATAGTACTAACAGTAATATTCTGTTAGTACTATGGTACTCGTTAGTATTTTATCCTTCTCTACCATCCACTTGTTTCTCTGCTGCAGAGTTCCTAACTAGTCATTCGACCATTTTTTCCAAATAATCTGAACTACTTTCGTTGTTCTCTGCCATCGGTTTTATTGATTTTCATGTACGTCTATTATCATTGGCTCTCGCGTGTATCGATCTCCCTATCAAGAAATGACCTAGGGTCAAAACTTCATAGCAATCAGAATCATTGGAAATAGGTGTAAGAGGTCTCGAATTTAGTATTCCATCTACCTGCACAATTCTTGTTTCAAACTCCTCATACGAAAACCGCAAATTTCCTATCGTTCTCTTTAAGTGATGTTTTACGGACTTTACACCGGCTTCCCATAGCCGTCCAAAATGAAGGGACTTGGGGGGAATAAAGTTCCAGTCTATTCTTTCGGACGTGAAATATGAGGCCAAAGTTTTGTCAGGAAAATTAATTACATTGTAAAATTTCTTCAGTAGAGAATTAGCTCCTACAAAATTAGGGGCATTAACGGTGAATATTTTCACACACCTGCTCCGTCTTGTCATGAAACGCTTAACCCCTTAAGGACCAACGCCAAGAGAACGAAGCGCAGTCATGGGACCGGACCAGCTGAAATGGATCGTCGCCACCGGTCCGCGCATTTTTTCAGCAGTTAAGCCTAATTTTACCAAAAAATCGTATAAAATCAGCATTTTGATATTATGACTTTAATTTCTGAAGCTGCGTATTTAATGTACTTGTTTTTAATGTGTATTAATATAAAGAATATCACATTAATAGAAATAAATTAAACAGGTAAAATACTAAAATCATAACTTTACACGCAGAAATAAGTACTATAAACATGAAAAAAAGTTACAAATAACGAAATAAAAAAAAAAAAATAAAATAAAAAAACTAAACAAGAATTACTTGTACGTAATTAAATTCCAATTTAAAAATTCTGCTCTGTGTGAAATAAAACAAGGATCGACACACAGTCCTACATTGCATATTTCGCACTCAAAAATCGTTTTTTGCTTTTCCTTGGTTTTAGCGCACACAACGCATTTTCTCTTACATTTATTACCTTCTCCGTTAACGTAAATTTTCGGAAACTGTCTTCCAGTTAGACGGAAAGGTGGAGTGTCCGGTGATTTTGGACAAATTTTTAAGTTTTTAAGTAAGGTCTCTTAGCCATGGCTAACGGAGTGAAACTGAATGTAACCCCAACCCATGTCCCAAAAATTCTTCAAGAGACACTCAGAAATATTTCATCCTCAAACTCTGTGTGACATCAGGTTTATATTAGAAAGCTTCCTGTTTTTCTAAATCGAAAACAGCGTCCACGATGACCTGAAAGTGATCAAGGAAAGACCCCCCCCCCCCACTGGCGGGATATCCGTTACTGATCACGTCAGTATATACATTATATATAAAGTAAATATATTATATACCAAAATATAACGCCTGTTCATTATATATAATGACCATTAAAGGCATTATATATAATAACCTATTAAATCGAGTAAGAAAAACAAAAACGCTGGCTCTTTCCTAAGAAATACGAGCAAGACGCATAAAGGTCAGTTTAGACCTGTCAGAGCGGCTCGGAGCGATTCGCTCCTTAGTATTACTTTGACAATGTAAACGCTCACTTCGACGGAGTAGAAACGTAGGGGAGATGAGTCGGCGCTTCCGTTTCTACTTTGAACCTGTTGAAAAATCTCTCCGGGCCATGGAGGTAGGAAAGGGAGGAGGGCCCATTCCGCGCTAGAAGTGAAGCACTGCTTTGAAGCTTGGGTCACCAGACGGGGTGTTTATTGTTTACATTCAGAAGCTCGCTTGACAAGATTCTGATAGTATTTCGACACACGACAGTTCCATAGAAATCGAAAAAGGGACACTCTCGCATGAAAGAAACATTCATAGTGTAATGGATAATAGCAATTTGTATAGTTTACTGACATTTACGCAAAAATCACATCTTGGTTATTTTTCGATATTTAACAACAGCGATTTTGATTATGAATTTGTTTTATAAAATTCTAAGCTGTTGCACTACAAAAATATAGATTTTAAGAAAATTGCTAAAAGAGATCTGCCAAAATTTATTTTCTAGAAGATTTGAAAAGTTTGAAACTTGACGGCTAAATGTAAATATAAAATTATGTATGTTAAAATATTTGTAATTAGGCACATAGGTCAGATTAAGTTTTTATTAAATAAAGTAACGCATGCAAGGGCTATCTGCCTAAAGAGAGAGATGCCATCGTGGAGGAATTTTGAAGAAAAACTGACCTTTGAGTGGGTATTAAAAATAATACTTATAATTTTCATTCAAATTATATTCATATATATTTTTTATGTAAAACTTTCGGGTGTATGCTAAATTAGTGTAAATTACTTTACACGAAAAATATAGTGAATGCACAGGAATTAAAGATTTGCACATGTCGGAAATGATAAATAGGAAATATGTATGGGTATTTATGCATGTGCTTGCAAAAAGCATGTATCTGCCTTTGACAAAATACTTAAATATTCATTAAATTATTTATAAATGTATTTGAAATGAAGAATTTATTCACTTATAAACAACTGTGAAAGTACTGTGAAGAAATCTAATGATTAAATGTATCTAATTTATAATGATTATAAATGTTATCTAAATATATAATAACCTTAATATTGAATTGTAAACATAAATTGAAATCCTGTTGACAAATACGTTATAAAACTATTTAAGCAAGAATTGTTCGTATTGGAAAGCAATATGTTAAAAGGTATTGTAAAGCAAATGCTATGAGATGCGCACTTAAGAACGTAATAAAGAGTTTTGGAATATGTATTGTTGAAATGAAGGGTAAAAAAAAAAAAAAAAAAAAAAAAAAAAAAAAAAAAAAAACTGAAATGTTTCAGATTTTAAATTACGTCCAAAGGGGCGTTTTTTAACATTTTGTGTGTTACCTTTCTTTATTAAATATCATGTTCTTCGCACTTAAACCATAAGATCCAGTGCAACAGCAATATCGCAAAATAGTTTTAAAACGAGCATATCTTTAGAATTTCCGATACAGAGACTCACGCGCTGGAGATAAAAATGTTTTTTCTGCACAACGTTGCCATTGCTCGCTTTGAAATCCTTGAGTTTGTTAATCAAAAATTCGTCAAAGTTTTAAAAAATAGGAAATCGATCATAAAACAAATTTCAAATTTCAAATTTGGTCTTCCACATGCTCATATTCGTTGGAGGATTACGTTATTCAAAATTCGATGACTCTATGTACCGTTATTTTATGACAATGTGAGAAATATACATACATTTACGCAGATTTTCATTATTTAATTTCTTCAAATATAATGCAGGACTCTAACATTTGGTGGCAACAGTTTGAAAAGTGAACCGACATTTATCCGTCCGACGCAAAATGCCAAAACGAAAGCAATAGTCCTTCGGGACTCAAGTCCCTTTGGACTAAAAATCTGATAAGTATAATTAAAAGAATTATTCCCTTTACATTTTATAATAACTCAGTTACAAGTTTTAAATAATACTTAAAAAAAAAACTTATTTTATTCCCTTTCAGAAATGTTCAGAGAAAGTCAAATACTATTTAATACCTATTTAATTATTAGGAATTAGCGAAATACTTATTTAAAGTATTTCGCTAATTTCTAATAATTCTCTAATTTCAAATGAACCGAATAGAGCATTAATTATAAATTGACTTACATTTTTCGATTTAAAAGAAGCCAAAAAATCATGTCATATTTAAGAAAGTATTTTAGGAAGAAGCTCTATAAATAGAAAAGAAATAATGCATAATTTTAATATTAATAATACAATAAACTTTGATCTTAATTTTTGTACCTTAACCGAATAAAATCAAATTACCTTAATTTTTTTTTCTAATGTAATTAACGAAAACTTGTGAAAATATTTCATTCAAATTAAACCACTCTGAGAAAACTGTCCTGTGAAAAGTATAGCATTTAATTCCGTTCAGAATGAAATGTTGTTTAAAAATATGTTGTTTTCACATACTTAGGACTCTGAAGTGTTGTAGAAAAAGAAAATATATACATTTATATGTATATTTGCGACGTAATTACAAAATATTTACACCCGAACGCGTCAAATCCCATAGAACTCAATGGTAAATGACCCAATGTTTTGGTCACCACGTAGGGATCGCCGGTGCTTCAGAGCAGGGTACGGAGAAACTTGTTTAGGGCGACTCCATCTTACTTCCTACCTCCATGCTCCGGGCAGTTACTCCGAGCAGCGTTCGCAGGGACATCGTGGCAGTGAGTTCTATAATGCCGAGATTAAGCAATAGCTAAAACCATGGCATTTTTTTAATGCATACGCATCTTATAGAAGTGTTTTACTTCTATAATTATGTGAGCTTATATTCATTTTTCTACAAGCATCCCTAGATGAGGATGCAATAAATATATGATATTATAAACTATAAAAATAAAAATGGAATTATGAAAAAGATATGTAGATCTGTTTTATTGGGGATATTTAAATTTCTTGCTTTGTATAAAAACATTCTGGGCTATAATTCGTTACAATTCAGCTTGGATGTGTGAGTGCAAGTACTGAAGGTGTATTAAGGTTTATACAAATTATGCTAGATGAATTCTAATCTTCTTAAACTATCCGTTTTAGCATTTTAAAAGTAAAGTATAATCCTTATATTTAACCATTATTAATTTTGTTGATATCACTTTGTGTATTGTCCAGAAACACAATTTCAGTAGGATCCAAAAATAACAATTTGCGATAAATATCTTCCTGTTGGAACTATGTCATAATATATATATTCTTTTACCTGTGGTAATATATGTAATGCTCCCAAGTTTTTTGCTACTTCTTATTTATTTAAGATTTTCTGAATAATTAGGTAGATATTATACAGTTTACTTCTGTCGTGTTAATGGTAGCGTTGAATAAATATTCCATGTGTTAATTTTGCATTCTTCTCTAGGAATAACACAGTTCCAGTTAGAACTCTGCATAATTAATTCATGCACAGAGAGCTACTGATTCTGTGGATTCTGGATGAATAAATATATTCTTCCTATTAATAAATAATAAAACACATTATTACTTTTACATTATTTTGTAAATGATTAATTAGGTGTAAATAAACAGTTGTATATAGTATAAAAACTTTGTTAATTTGAATTTCAGTAACCACAGTTGACTAAATAACTTCTCTCAAACTGAGTTTCTTTTAAATTCTTGTATCTGATATGCAATAACGTTTTTGTAACTTTGGACATTCTCGTCCGAAATTCATTTAATAGTTCATTTGATACTCCTAATTCATCGCGGCAAGCTACTCAGTCACGCACCCATTTGCTTTTCTTTTTTTTTTTTTTTTTCCCTCCCAAGAGCAGAAATTAATTCGTTTGAAACTGCTTCGCAGACTTCAAGCACTGCAGCCAAAGAACATCTATGTATGTATGTTCAATGCATATTGTTTCCTGCAGCTGCGACGTCGGTATCCATTTCGTAAACAAACGGAGGCGAGTTGTCAGTCCACTCTGATTGGTGTAAACAATCTATCAGAGTACAGGTCCGTTCACTCGGTTTGAAACTCCCGGACGAGCGGCTCGCTACGAGCTGCTTTGACAGATGTAAACTGGCCTTTTAGGCCCGTCCACACGAGTACGCTCGAAATGTAGCTGACGAACGCGCTTTTACGTTACCAGCGTAAGAGCGTCCAAACGAGTACGCTTGCGAAGAGTGCGTTTAACCAATAGAATTATTTTGCGCAAAAATCACGTGACGCTGTAATATAGCGTCAACAGAGCTGTATCTTATTACTTCGCTGTTCTTCTGTATGTTTGCGGCAAGTTGTCCAAATCAAATGATTTTTTTTATAGCTGAAACTTTACTATTAAGTGCAATTATTAAGCAGAGGCAAAACCGCAAAAAATGGCAAGAATGGGTCCGAAAGATTTATTTAGAGCGACCTGTTCAAAGAGATATATATATATTTTTTTTTTTACTGCCTTGTTAGTGAAAGGAATATCCGGAATTATTAAATTCCTACTATTAGCTCACACTCTCCCTACATCTTGTTGAAAGTTTCAGTACATAAAATGCTTTTTATTCATCCACTCAAGTTCAAATACAATTTTTTAAACTTGTAGTGAATGACACTTGATGTTAATACAGCTTTTTAACATATTAAAATTTTTAATTTTAAAAAATTCTGTTTGTATTTTCATTTATTTATTTTTGTATTTTTTAAATTGTTCTTTGTGGACCTAAGTAGGAATTGACTTAATTTTTTTGGTATATTACTTGTTTTTTAATTACTTCAGGATGAGTATCGACCAGTTTGACAGACTTGCAGATTCTACATTGTATGAAAATTAGGATTTATAAAATTGGTTTGGAATACAGTATATAAAGAGAATTAAGTTACACCATCCACCATATAATAAAACCAACTTCATATTTTTTTAACTCCCCCCTTGGCCTTTTGTTTTTCTTTTTATTTATTTTTGAATTTAGATTGAGGTTCAAACTTTGGATAGTTTATGAGAAATTATGTGCATGATAAAATATGCAATAAAGTAAAAATAAAGAGAGAATTTATAGATGATATATGATAAAGAAATGCAGATATATTATCACATAAGGATTTCTATTTACACTGCACATTTTTTAACTAAATTAAAAACAACAATAATAATGAATAAAATAAGAAATGAAAACAATAATAATAGGTAAAATAAGAATATAATGATTCATGATTAAATATAAGAAACACGTTTCAAAATGAGAAAAGCTAACTGAATTATATACCGTCTAGGGATGAGGTTCGAACTCGCCACCTTTCCATTCCTCCGACACCAAAGCAGCGCGCTGACCACTCAGCTATCTGTGATAAAAAAGCACTTGTGAAAAATAATGTAACAAATAGAAGTCGCTGTAAAGGTAATTTAATTAAACTTCAATAAATGATTGCTGTATGACACAAGTTGTAACTTTCCTCCAAAATTTCGTAATTGTATTTTATTGAATACTCTTTCACAGTCAACTGCTTTATTTTAGAAGTTGTTATATTGCTGAAGTTAGTTTTTGGTGTATTTAATATTGGGATATTTATAGAGCTTTTTATTACACATGATATAGCCAACTATTTATAATAATTAAGGGGAGTTTTGTAAGGCAGAAACTTTGATTTCGTAGAAACTGTAATTTTTTTAGGTTCCTATTACTTACGGTGTTATAAATAGGTGAATCATATGGATATACTGGTTGGATCATTGCTTTATAAATATACAGTTTTCCCCTTTAATGAGAATTTTAAATGTATACCAATATGTACGGTTTGAGAAATCTGAAGATGGCGTGAACAATGCTGAATATTTTATTGCTGTATACAGTTATGATATTTCTAAGCAAAAACTCATCTCTGTGTGGTTCTGACGCCATATTGAAACGGGTAAGCAAGAAGGTTTTCTGATTATGACACGTGATAAGAACTCGGTCCGCTATTGGCTATACTCGCGCGTCGCAGGCGAAAAAGCTGAACAGGAGCGTATCAGTTTTACGTCTTCTGCGTCACGCGAATTTACGCCGGCGTCAAAAAAGTTACATCAACTACGTCGGGAGCGTCCTCGTGTGGACGGGCCTTTACGCGTCGAGAAAGCTGATAGTCTTTTCCCTTCTGTAATAATGTTGTAATGTTACTTTTTAATTAACCAAGAAAGCTTATGTTAAGTTTCAAAATAAATAGAAAAAAAATCTTAACGAAATAAACAAAAACGCCTGTGCCCCTTTAATTCACAGGCGCACTTATAAAGAGCTGTGATTTCCAGTTTGTTTATTTCAATAAATCTCTCAAAACCAGAAGCACAAAACAGAAACTAATGCCAGTACATGAAGATCAAACGCCATATGAATCAACCCATGTGAAAACAATCGCCACTTAGCTCCATTTACTGGCTTTTAAAAATTCAAATAAATTGTTCCGTTTTAATGTCACGTATACGCGACGCTGGGCTCGTTGGAGCAGAATCGTTGCGTCGCGTATACGGGATGCTGGCCCTGAACGGGTTAAAAATGGCAATAAAAGCACTAGACGTCAAATCTGACAAAGGCTGAAGATGGATAGCTCGTGTCACAAAGCATATATTTATACACAAATGTAAATTTTATTTAGCACGCCTTTTCTCTGATGCTTGTAAGTTACATAAAAGGGACCACATAGATACAAACCTGAAACACTAATTGGGGGTGATTTATTGACTCTCTTATATGGTAAATTACTCATAATTTGTGACGACAAAATCGGTTTGCATTTAAAGCATATTACACAAAGATATACTGTTTTTCTCGCGAAATCTCTACCATTAGGTGGTAATTTAAACGTACTGCATTCAATAATGCCTGAGGGCCAACATGCAACAATCGTCTGTGCACACTAGAAAAATAAATCTTACTTAGCTTAGAGTTTCTTGGGGGGATCGCAGGATACTTCTGAAAAAATGGTAAAGACGCTCTTTGAAGACGGCCACCAACACGAATTATTCCTTTACAATCAACAAAGGGATGTAAAATTTTGAACTTACCTGTTATTCTCTTTTTACAAAATAGAGCCCTTTGTTAGTGCTTAATAAGCGTTTCCAGTTTACGTAGCGGTTGCTTTTGTAGTAAAAGTTTTATTCTAACAGCGAATGGTGATCCGAGGGGATCATATATTTTTCCAGATGTTTGCAGGATGAAGCGTTTGGTACTTTTCTTTCTTCTCGAAATTTCAATCAAACAAGAAGTCTCCATACTCAAACTATCTTCCTGAATGCTACATTGAATTCCTAATACTTTAAGAGCTCAGTGGATGAATGTCAAAATAGTCTTCTTCCCATTTCTTAACTAATTGATTATCATTTGTCATTCATTTGCTTAGATTCATCCCAGCTCCACGCATAATTTCCTTTGCTTCCCTTGAAATTTTTAAGGCTTCTGTTATGTCGCGAATTTTAATTATATTAATGTTTGTTTTAAGTATCTTTTTTTTCTAGTTGTTCAAGAAAGTGGGGTTTGTACTCATATATATTTTAATCTGGTAAAAAGAATATTCTTAAGTTGTTAAGACTTTATTTGGCTCGTTATTCTTGAAACTGAATGTTATGTCGCGAATTTTAATTATATTAATATTTGTTTTAAGTATCTTTTTTTTTCTAGTATTTTTACTTGTACTCGTGTATATTTTTATCTTGTAAAAAGAGTATTCGTAAGTTGTTAGGGCTTTATTTGGCTCGTTATTCTGGAAACTGATGGGTAACAAAGACAGGAAACATTTACGAGAACACATCTGGTTTATGGCCTTTTACTAACAGTGTGTTGTCGCTTTTCTTTGCTAGTGGCCTTTTTACTAATGGCACTGAAACGAAAATCGGCTTTCTCTTACTCACTTGCTTTCGCTTTGTTATATTTGCAATGTTTACTTCAAGAAAGTTGGGGTTGTTGTAAGCTTAAGTAATTGGATTTCTTATCGCTTAGTTTCCGCTGGTTAGTTCGGAGGGGGTCCACTTGACTTTCCCACGTTTCTGAGTACAGATGTTTGGACTCCATTGTCCGTTTGCCTTGTTTTTGATTCGTTGTGGGGGTGTAATTTTCTCAGTTAAAGATAAAGTAAAATTCTAGGATTGGTGTGATTTAATTTTATGATTTTTTTGTAAGCCTATGAAATTTTCGGGGACGAAGAGGAGAGTTTACTTTGGTGCTTCCACAATGTACGAAGTCATTCGGACTCTGATTTTTGAATATAAAGGAAAAGGAGAGAAGAGTGGGGGCGTCTAGTGTTTCGAAAGACCAGGGTGTCGCACGTGAAGGCTGTCTTAGCACGGCTCTCGGTTTTACGAAGTCGATTTGATTTTTCTTCTGCGATCAGTTGTTAGCACATAAAAGGTTGCTCACCGGTCTTAAGTGACCAAAGAGTAGTAAAAAGGCCTTAGTGCGATTTTACTGATTCTTTGCATCTATTTTTCCCTGATGACTGAACTGGTTTAAGGACTTGATCAACATGTCACTGGTCAAACTAATTTTCGCTCGATATGCGGAATTAACTTCCAAAGAGAAGGATTTACCTTTGACTGAGGATGAAAGAATTGATCTCGATTTTCTATTAAAGCTTCTCCCTAACCTATCGGATAAAGTACGTGCAAGTCTGAACTCTGCACGTGGCTCTGAACTAGGCTTAGCGCAAGTCGGTTCTAACCGGTTAGCGTCTAATGAAATTGATTCCCATCATGCTGATGTCTCACAACACGATATGCATTGGACTGCTGTTACCAAAAGTACGAAACGTACTCTGAGTGATACTGAATCGGACCCTCCTGAGGTGCAAAACAAATTTGATGTTCTTGCGAACATAGCTGATGATGACTCCGCACTTACTGTCGAACAGTACACGCACAGTACCAGACATGAAGGTGATGTTAGCTTGAAACGAAATCCCAAACCGAAGGCTCCCAAAAGTTTAAAAATCTCGCCTAGTCAGGATATAGGTAGTAAAATTACACAAACACTGAGTTCTGAGTTTGCGGTCAGCAGCCACAGTAATGTGGCGCCATCTCGTGAAGGAACTGAGAAACAGGCTGCAGCGAGTAGGTCTGGAACCGAAAACGCAGCGCGACCACTCAGTTATCCAGATGAGGTCACGTGCCCGACTGGGCGAACTGACGCTCATATTCCCCAGGCTGGCGCAACTCAAATGAACACTATGGAGGAGAGACTTAGTGAAAATGCCACTAATGGTGAGGATAACAATAGTATGGATACGGACGCTAGTACGTCTAAACAAAATACAAGCTCAGATGAAAACATAGAAACGGAATTTGTGAAAAAGTCACGGATACCACCCATAACTATTAAAGTAGATTACCCTACTTGGAAAAACATAGCTAGGGCACTTAAACAGAGAAACATTGAGTTTAACTCTAATAAGAATAATAAAGGGATTAAAATTTTCATCAGAAACCCTGAACATTACAGGCAGACTGTTACTTATTTAAAAGACACGAAAGTGGAACATCACTCTTTCACGCTTCCTGAGGATAAAGACATAAAAGTTGTGATAAGAGGTCTTTTAAGAGATACAGATACGGTAGAAATACAAGAGGAGTTAGAGGATTTAGGATACAAAGTTGAATCAGTTAAACAACTTACGCGCAGAAGAAATGGGGAGGTTATTAAACTTCCGCTATTTTTAGTTACTCTGCCTAAGAAACCCAAATCCAAAGATATACACAACGAAACTCACTTATGTGACCTAGGAATTAAAGTCGAAAATTATAAAGGTAGATCGGGCACGCTACAATGCTATAGGTGCCAAGGATTTCATCATACGCAAACTGGCTGTAACTATGCACCCAAGTGCGTGAGATGCGGAGAGGGACATTTGTCCTTTGAATGCCCTAATAAAAACTCTGACTTGCCACCATGTTGTGCGAACTGTAAACAATCTCACACCTCGAACTTTAGGGGTTGTGAGATGTTCCCTAAAAAGAAACAAGGTAAGCCAAAAGTCTATACTAGTAGGGTTATAGAAAATAAATCATTTGCACAAGCCCTGTCTACTGGTTTGTATGCAGACACGATCAAGGAAGCAAAAACTGTTTTTGCACACCTGGCCGAGCTTGTATCGGTCATTAAGAGCTCCGGCTTTCTTTTAACACAGCAAATAGGACAAAATGCACCTACTCCTAAGGACAAAACTACCATAAATCAAGATCTTAATGGATAGGTACACCACACAAGGAGATCCCATAAAATTAGCATTCTGGAATGCTCATGCCATTCAGAACAAATTGACGGAATTTTTAAACTTCCTTAACAATCACAATATTGATATTGCCCTTGTAACAGAGACTTTTGCCACGCCATGCGTGCGTATAAATTTGCCTAATTACCGCACATATAGGTGCGATCGTTTGAGTCACCGTGGTGGGGGGGCCGCAATTTATGTGCGAAACTCGCTACAGTCCTGTTTGATTAGCCAAGATAGAAACGACGGACATGAGATGGTCGCAGTCTCAGTGTACTTACCGCAATATGGTAATTTGAATTTCATTTCATTTTATAATCCGCCCAGGAAACTACTGACGGAAAGTGTTCTTTCCAAACTTCTCTCTGACACTAATAAGTATATCCTAACGGGTGATCTCAACGCAAAGCACTCCGAGTGGGGGGTGCCGTAAAACTAACCAAAATGGTAAGGTCCTCTATGAATTTATAAATAATCACCCAGTTGCCTTGCATGTTACTGAGGAGTATACGTATAGACCACAGAACCCAAGAAATGCAGACCTTCTTGATATTCTTCTGACAAATACTTCAATCCCTATTTATACTGAAGTAAAGCACGAATTGAGCTCTGACCATATACCGGTCATTGCTTACCTAGGCACTACTAAAGAGGCAGAAAATGAAATGATCCGCACGACTGATTGGAATAAGTTCCAGAAGTTTCTCAGTCAGAATCCGCCCATCATTGATACTCTGAACTCGCGGAAAGATATAGATGATACAGTTGATACCCTCACTGATTCAATCAATAATGCTATTGAAAATGCCTCTAGACACGTGAGAAGAAATAATAACGCTGGCATTCTGCCACAGGAAATTAGAGAGATGATTAAGGACCGGAGTAGGATGAGGAAAGTGTGGCACCTTACATGGAGCCCGCACGTTAAAAGAGATATGAACAAATTAAATAAATTAATTAAAAAGAAAATAGATGAGCATAAGAGAGATGTATGGGAAGAAAAAATTCAGAATCTTAGTCTGAATGATGGCAGTCTCTGGACGTTCATGCGTAACTTGAAAAGGCAGCGTACGTGCAATAAGCCGATTTATACTGAAAACTCTATTGCTCTCAACAATGAAGACAAATCGACGGTCCTTGCGGACCATTTAGAAGAGCAGTTCAGACCTAACATGACGCCCATGGACATTAATTTTGTCAATGAGGCATGCTACTTTGTTAGGGATTGGCTTAATGCCCACACTGCTAAGAGGTACATGGCCACTGCTACCCCCAGTGAGATCAAAGAAATCACAAAGAAGCTTAAAGTCAAAAAGGCCCCTGGCATAGACGGTATTAATAATCACGCACTTAGAAATCTGCCCTGCAATGTTGTGACAAAATTCACGAGTATTATCAATGCGTGTCTTAGTCAATGCTATTTTCCCACAAAATGGAAAATCGCAAAAGTTATTTTATTGCCTAAGCCCGGCAAGGATAACACTAAGCCAGATGGGTACAGGCCCATTAGCTTGCTTCCGGGACTAGGAAAGGTCTTTGAGAGATTAATCTACAGCAGATTGAAAAACTATATTGAATTACTGCCTCCGGAACAATTTGGTTTCCGGAGAAAGCTTTCAACAACGAAGCAGCTGGTTCGGCTCGTCGAGTTTTGTGGGGATGCGCTTCACAAGAAACAAAATGTCGCCTTACTCATGCTAGACGTGGCGAAGGCATTCGACCGCGTCTGGCATGAGGGGCTTATTTATAAACTTATAAATCTCCCTATGGATAAAAAGCTGATTCAGCTAATTATGTCTTTCATCACTAATAGGAAATTCACTGGGGCTATTGGAAAGGACATCTCCAGTTTACGCACCATGAATGCAGGCGTCCCACAGGGGTCCATTTTAGGGCCCGTCCTGTATTTATTTTATGTTCATGACTTCCCTAGGGCTCACATTGGCAGAAATTACTTTCTTGGGTGCTATGCGGACGATACGGCATTAGCCGTAAAGTCCGCAAACGCACACCATGCAATCAAGAAATTACAGGAGCTTCTACCAGTGGTAGAAAAGTGGTGTAAGACTTGGAGAATTGCTATTAATGCCAGCAAGTCGCAATTATTATTGATAAGGAGGGAAAATACACAGTTGACTATTAACAGTAAGCTCTTCTTATTCTCTGAAGAGATTCCTAGAGTTAGTAAGGCGAAATATTTAGGAGTAATGCTAAATGAAAGATTAAAATGGGGAGATCATATAACAGAGGTCAGAAAAAAAAATTTTCACTGTTGTAAATAGTCTCATCCCTATATTGGGTAATTATTCTATCTTAGACCTCAGGAAAAAGAGGCTAGTTTATATCACGGCAATTAGGCCATTGATGACTTATGCGTCGCCGGCCTGGTGCACGGCTACCAAGGAGGATATAAAAAGACTTCAAATCATGCAAAACAAAGTCTTAAGGCTTATCACCCATGCTCACTTTTTTGTGAGCAATGCTACACTGCACTGTGACTTAAAACTGGACACTCTAGAAGAGCACCTGAATAAGATCAACAGGAAATTCTTCACGAAAGCTCTGAACTGTGACCATATGAGAAATTTTGATATCTTTACCTACGAAATATTGAATGAGGACGCCAAACTGCGCCCACTTGCGGCCCACCTTATCAGGGACCCGAACTTTCCCACCTAGTGCCCACCTGTAAATGATGTACCCAATGTGTTTATTAGCATTCTTAATTTTGTATTTTACTCATTTATTGTACTGTGTATTTCTTAAATTCTCTAGTTTTATTCACATTCTACACTCATTTTATGACTCCCACTTAGTCATGCCTTTACCGGGCCGGTTACTTGCTTGTGAGCTCTTGCGTTGCTGGTCTTCCTATTCTTTATCCGTCTTTCTCCTCCTTACTGCGGACATTATGTGAAGATAGTTCTATGTTATTGTGCCCATCCGGCATAAATTTGATTGAGCCAGATAAACTACTGATCTCAGTGGTATTCTGGCTATAAGTTATCAGTCAGTCAGTCAGAGTGGGGGCTTCACCCCTTGCGTGTCTTGCTCTCGCGAGCGACGTGAACCAGCGGGCTGTGGACATGGATTTCTCTCGGCTTTCAGCTGATGAGAATTTTGCTCGAGTTGAGACAAGGTGCTCTACGCAAAATATAGCTTCGCTGCTTCTTCGTTATATTTTCCTGAGAACTTTAATTAGACATTCTCGAGGTGATCCTAATACAGGTCATCCTGGATATCCTTACATTTTCCTGACCAGTGTTTTTCCAGATTGGTCCTTACTAAGGCGTTCCTGATATAGACTGTTTCTGATTTAAAAGAAGCATTCTGAATACCCGTATTTTCCTTGGGTCTTGATTTTGTTGAAGCGTTAGCGTTCCTGATTAAGAATGTTCTTGATTTGAAAGAAGCTGCCTGATACCAGTATTTTTCCTGGGGTTTTGACTTGATTGAAGCGTTCCTGATAGCCGTGTGTATCATTGACCTGCATCCGGCAAGCAGCAAGATTTGGGTTTTGTCAATTTCTTCGATGGTCAACGAAATAAGCTGGACTATCTGTTGAACCATTTGAAACTCCATATTAATCAAGTTGATGATGACATTTCCGATTTCTTCGAAGGGTCAACGAAATGAGCAGGATGATCTGTTGAACTATTACAACGCCGTATTTTGTTCGTCGATGATGACACTCCGAGAAAATAGGAATGTGATGTGTGAACTTCACCCTGTGAATGATGATACTTTTTTACATCTTGTCTTTTCTATTTACTAATATTCCCGAATTAAGTAATGTTAAATTATGTAAATATACCGGAAATTAAGTAGTAATAATTTTTAATATATTGTAAACTGAGAGGTGATTTGAGAAATTTGAATTAATTTCGAGTTATTTAAAGTCTGTAAATGAAGGTTTAAAGATTTGTTTACCAGCTTAATTAGTGAGCTATTGAATGTCAAAAATAGTAAACTTACAAATTAATATGAGTATTGCTAATTTCGGAGTGAGATAGATGTCATTTTAATCTCAAGGTTTATTAATTACTGTAAGCTGTAATTGTGTGTGACAATATATGTTACCTTTCATAGTTAAATATATGGTAAGATTGACTGATCAGTTATCCAATATTTAGTAATATAATTTTATTCTAAAAATCAATAAATGTGTTTGTTTAAAATTCTACTGCACTTATTTATCTTGTGAATTTAATTGTTTTTTTTTTCGGGGGGGGTCTGTCAAGTCTCTCCATTTGTTTTACCATCATCCTGTTAGACTTACAAGTGAGTTATTGTTTCGTCTAAATTAATACAAAAAAGTTCTGAAATAATATGAATAGCATAAGTAATATATGTCTTAAAATAACCTTTTTATTAATCTTTATGTTAAACAGAAGGCGCCACTTGTGCGTACAAATAACATTCTTCACTTGAGGATATTTTAAAATTATATAAGATGAAATTCAAATCGTAGTCAGAGACTACACAAGTTGGTCTATTTAAACTACCTCAATAATGTCTTCAAATGGCGCATTATAGTGTCGGCTCGCAAAATGGTTAAAGCCGGA
Source organism: Stegodyphus dumicola (assembly GCF_044657685.1). Lineage (NCBI taxonomy): Eukaryota > Metazoa > Arthropoda > Arachnida > Araneae > Eresidae > Stegodyphus > Stegodyphus dumicola. Next base: position 175,036,762 of record NC_140781.1, read on the forward strand.
ATAATCTCAGGCAGAATTTATCACAGGACGTAAACTGTAGGCGAAGCTGCCAGAAGGTGTAACACTGAAACATTCAAAACCCTCCTCTTAAATACGCAACAATCTAATTTGCATTGCGGTGAGGACTACAGAAAGGAAAATTTATAGTAAAGGTGTAAATCATAATAACTAGTTATTATTAAAAGATATATATGCTATAATTACTTACTCTCTATCCTTTTAATTTCTCCCGGTCCTTAGTTACTCTTCGTTCCATCTTCTTTAATTTTCTGATGATTAAGTTGACGCGGTTAACGCACTAATGTGGTTGATAGAATGACAGAAAATTCACCATATTAATGTATGACTATGATTTTCTAAGCTATCTGAATTTGAATGCATAGCTATGACAAATTTGATTTAAATTACATATATAGCAAATTAAAATTAAACTCTTTTACGTAATTTGTATTTAATTTACCGGCTCTTATGCGTAGCAGCTAACAGTTGAATAAGTAAAGGTGCCCAAATTTCCTTGTTACTTCTTAGTTCTGAAGTTTCCTTGAATAGAAATATTTGGTTATGTTTCTGCCGCAGGGAACTTCGAAACCAAGCAGTACAATATTGGAATATACTTCTTAGAACAGGTGGCGAAGAATGCGTATGCTAAGCACGAAAGCTTTGCCAAAGCAGGAGTGGGCCTGTCAGACCGCAGAAAGAAAAATATACTTGAAGCTTACAGGATTATCCATCCAGCTTTAATACTTCTTTGCGCATGCGCGAATTAGCTGTTGAACTGGTGTCGAAGCAGATCGTATGCGCGAAATATTCGTCATGCCGGTTTCGAAGTCACGTTTGTCAGAAGCTCAAAGTTTTGTGATACCACTTTTTTTAATGGAATATTTATACTGAGTAACAAAATCTACAAAAATCCGAATTTAAATTATCGGGAAAAGTTTTGTCAAAAAACGAATCCTATGAGTTGTTTGGCTCCTTGATTTCCTGTAAGTCTGATGATATGGGAGGATTTGTCTGGAACTGGTTTGCATTACGTTCATGGAAGCTTTTCATCTTTACGTACACTTTATTTGCAGAAGGTTTGTTCTTGGATACACTTGGGTAGCAAATTTTTGCTAATTGTGATCATTATATTCCTTATATTCTCATCCTTTTTCTGTGCAATGCGAAAGGCTAAAAATACATTTGCATCAATTGTTAATCATCTTATTTTATAATATCGAATAAGATTTTATTGTCAGTAAAAAATTACTTTTATTATTAAACGGAAAACTTTAAATTTGCTGTGCATTAATTAGAAGAGTTAGAAACTAACCAGATATTATACATAATTTATGGGAGGGAAAAAAGGTTCCATTTGTAAAGATTGTGATGGCAAGAAATAGGCATTTTAAATTGACAGAATCCAAGAAATGAGGTTTTTAGTCCAAAGGGGCTTTGTCTCTGAAGGATTATTGTTTTCGTTTTGCGATTTTGCGTTGAATCACTTTTCAAACTTTTCAAATTGTCCGTTTCACTTTTCAAACTGTTGCCACCAAATGTTAGAGTCCTGCATTATATTTGAAGAAATTAAATAATGAAAAATCTGCATAAATGTATGTATATTTATCACATTGTGATAAAACAGCGGTACACAGAGCCATCGAATTTTGAATGACGTAATCCTCCTACGAATATGGACGTGTGGAAGACCAAATTTGAAATTTGGAATCTGTGTATCGGAAATTCTAAAGATATGCTCATTTTAAAATTATTTTGCGACATTGCTATTGAACTGAATTTTATGGTTTAAGTGCAAAGAACATGATATTTAATAAATAAAGGTAACACACAAAACGTTAAAAAAATCGCCCCTTTGGACGTACTGAAACCTTTCAGATTTTTTTTATTTATTTATTTTTAAAATTTTGTTTTGCTTTAAACTATTAACATAAAATCTACGTAAATCAATTATCTAAGAAAGCTTTGTAGTCAACAATGTCTAGGCGCACTGGAAAGGTAACTTAATCTTTTCCTTACTTCCGAGAAAATTTTATATGAGGCAATAATACAAATCATTTCTTAAAAATAGTTCTATCAGGTTTTAGTAAAAATTCAAGTTTTGTAATTACAGGGGCTTGTTCCCCTATACCTTCCTTCCATGGAGTTAGGAATAAATTTCCTTCCTCCTTACTTCATTCCTATCGCTCTTTCACCACGGCTAACCGGAAGAATTGGACTGGAACTCTTAATTCACGAAGGTCCACGCTTTCACACGCTTGCCTCATGAATTTGTTCTCTAAAGCCTGAGCGCCAGTTTGTCACCATTTATTACTAATAAGGCTCATAATAAATGGCTTGAAAGCGTTCGTCCGGCAAAAGGTCAAAACAAAAGTATTCAACTTCTTTCGCTTTTTCTGCGAACTTACAAGTTTTGATGTACATAATATGGTGGTAGAACATTTTTTGTTTTTTCAATTTCTTTTTCATTACACATGCATATGTAATGAAAAAGACTTGGATATGCATATGGATGGCGTAGAATGTTGAATCCGTAAAGAACAAGAGGGTTGGCAGCCGAGGCAGTTTATACATTCATCTTTACTTCAATTCACATTTGAGGCCACAATTTACTTGGCACTCTAATCACGTCTATTCAAGAGATTGAAGCAAAAGTGCGCAGTTATCCAATATGGAAGCTCACCCAGAGAAAGTTTCCGTTTAGGTTCCGAATTAGTTACGTCATCAGCTTTATTAATTCATATGTATGGATTGATCTAGAAATGACGCAGTCGAGAGAAACTTTGATGCATTCCAGATGCTAGGAGGGGGGACATATAAAAACCTAAAGAAGAACCAGCACAACTGAGATATCCAAATTCACAGTATTCCACCTTAAATTATCATCAGATTCGAAGTTCAGGTTAAGAGCAATAACTTTCCTGCTATTATTGATACTGATAACCAGGTTAATGTAATTTCTGAAAATATTGAGTTGAATTGATAATTTTGAAATTATTGAAAATGAAAACTTCACAAAAGTTCTTGTCTCTATCTGGAGGTCTTGCTGTTACTAAATTAGTTAAGTTGCATGCAAAGTTAGAAGAATAAGCAGAAATGTGATATTTTATGTTGTTAATTCTCATTTAAGTTATTTATCGTTGTCTTCAATTTGTGTTCCCTTATTTAAATTACAATTGAACTTTAGTGATTATGATGTGTAGCAGTTTAAAAGAAATATAAGCAAAGGTATATTTATATTTTTAAGTATAGCTATATCTTAAGTAAACTAGACCTATTATTTAAAAAATGTAAAAAAAAATCATAGATAAATCCTACAGTGATTATTCGCCGCCGTAATGTAGTGATGTAGAAAATATATCTCTTAAGAATGTTCAGAAATAAATTATGCGTTTACTCATCATTCATCCTTCTCCTACGCAACTATGCCATCACCACCTGGTCGTCGGTCAAAGGTTCCTTCCCTCGACACTAATTGTATTTATTTTCATTATGCAGACACATATATATTCTTTAAATTACTTTTATTTAGAATATTTATATTTATGTGTGTATGTGTGTGTGTAAAGCGTAACAAAATACGATAGCTGCTTTAAAAATAATTGGTAACCTTAAAATTAACATTTTAGATTTGGTGCTCTACCCCTAAATACATCTATTCTTCCAAATTCGAGATTTTTCTCTGTTATGTAACGCTACTGGAAAAAGGACAACTAAAACCAATCTTAATCTTAACTAATCATTTCTTGTCTCTAGTTGTTATTATTCTGCTTGCTTCTACATTGCTAATATCTTCTCGCTTCGCTTCTTTAAAGTGCCTGCGTCTTAATTTTAAGAAACCAATGTACATAGCAATTTATCATATTTCATTATGATTGAATTAAAGAAATATATCGGATTTTACTATGATTGGATAAATATCTACTGAAATGATTTTATATGCGGGGAAATAAAGACTGAAAATTCTTCAAGTAATCAAGTTCATGTTTTGTTATCTTCATCTGTAAGCCTTCACCATAAGCTACAATGACTGAAAGCTAATTCCCCTTCTATGCTTCAAAAATATTACATATATATATATATATATATAAAGAAGCTATTTTTTTTTAATTTAAACTATGTAGTTCAGGAGCCCCTATGCAGAAGCAAATCTTGCATACCCCTATTTACGCCATTGAATTCTGTTAAGAATTTTAATTAAGAAATCTTCCTAGAATATCTCAGATATACTTTTTTTTTTTTTTTTTTCTTTTTTTACGGGACATTATTAAGTCTGAGCTTCGAAGAACCTACTTAAAATCAATGCACGTATTCACATAACTGCCAGCTGTGCCCCATTTTTACCTCGAAACTCCTCATGGGTATTTCATCCAATGTCCTAGTCTCCCGCTAGATAACCTAATTTCCCGGTTTTTAGTTTAATTTCTACTCAGGAAAATATTGTTCAGCTGTCAATGAAATTTGTTGAATTAATGAAACTTAAATTATGCAAATGTCATTCCCTCATACCTAATAATTTTCAGGCCTGATGACTATTTCGTAAAAACCATTGACTAAGTGGAAGATTAAATGCAAATTTTACTGTTTTACTTCAATATATAACGAATTTCCGAATATCGTTGTTAATTAATGCAAGGATAATAGGGGAAAGAAGTAATCCTGCTTCGCAATGGTGTTGTTTCTTCCTACTCATTTATTATTCTTCCAATTTTGTAATATCAGTATAAATTCTTTTCCAGGCAGAAATTAGCACTAAACTTTTAACATATTCTAGTCGTTAGCAATGAAATTCACTGTATCAAAAATCACAAGTTTTTAAAAGGAAAGGGTTTTTGTAATCAGTTTCATGACATTTTAAGGGTAGGATGTCAGGACAGTCTATAAAACACACAAAATTAGCAAATATTTGCACACAAATGATCAGGAATTTAGTATACTAGAACATAATCTTTATATTTGAACTACTAGAACTAGAAGGAATATCTTAAACCTAAGAAGAAATATCTTAAATAGAATAAAAGGAAAAATATCTTAAACCAGAACATATCTAAGAGATTTTAAAGTCTGTATAATATTATGTTACTCCAGTTCCTAAATGTAATTTTTGATAACAAAGATGCAATCGAATTTTCGTGTAAAATACTAATAATCTTCTTTTTGTATATAACAGGATTACATGTACGGAATTAGAAAAAAACCATCATAAAAATGCAATAAAAGTAAAATTTCTATAACAGGAATTTTTTACTTGAAGTCTATTAGCCTTTATATTTATCTCAATTTAAATTAGAATAAAATACGATAAATTTTTAATCTAAGATAAATACACAGTGGGCTAATAATTTGTGTTACAGGAATTAATTGAAAGATCTTTCGTTGGGAAGACATCTTTCACTGTATCCAAGGTCCAAGGACAGAAGAAATATTTTAGCAAAGTGGAAGGACAGATCAATATTTCCTCAGAAGCTTGTTTTTATCAAACTGGTTCTTTTTTCCTTTCCCCCTCTTTTTTTTTCTTTTTTTGTTTGTTTGTTTTGTTGTTGTTGTTGCTGTTGTTGACTCTGATATAATTCTGCAATTTACTGCTAGAAGTTATCTGATAAGAATTCCAGATTGTGTCACATTGGTTAGATTGCATTAGTCGGTATCATCAAGTTCCAAGGCTAACTGTACCATTATTGTTACATTAGTATTTTTTTATTGTTTAATTAAGAATAACAGGTGCGTACGTGTACAAAATTTGAACTTGAAAAACATCTATTAGAAATGCCACGTGCTCAAAATGAAACAGAGATATTTTTGCTTACAATCTACAGAAGTGGCTGCTTTTCATTGTTTTAAAAAACAATGCATGCATATAGTGTGTTTATGCAGCTTTAAACGGAGCTTTAAGAGTAAGTCGTACAAAACTGAAAGTTGAAGAAAACAACATTTTTGTTTCTTAATCTACAGTATACGACGTTTGGCATATTCCTATTTCTGCTTGATTCCTTCCTAGAATTAATATTTTGGAACAGTGTTTAAGGATCTGGTGTTACGGTTTTCTGTATTTCTTCAGTGTTGTTAAAATAGCAATTTCTTGTCATAAAACTAGGCCATCTTGGAGGGCTGTCACTTAAGTACGAGGGCAAAGCCGTATTTCAGCGCCGCCTGAAAATATAATAATTTTTGAATTAAAATTAAATTAATGCCAAGAAACTTCTATTTATTTAGCTTATTAAATACAAAGTGTATTATAAAATAAAAAATAAATTACTAAATATTTTAGACTAGTTTATTATGATGTATCATTAACTGCATTTTTATTCTCCTAGCTTTAACTGTTACAGAATTCTTAATCAGCTCTTTTGCGAAGTCCTTGCATGTCTGAAATGCTCATTTTCATTTTCTGTTGATATCATTGAGAAACTGCAGGGGCATTTCTAGCATTTTTAGACGATTTAAAAAATCGTCTTCATATCGATATAAAAAAATCGTCTCCTTGGAAATTTTTGTTTTAACCACAACTGTATTTTTGAAAGTATAAATTATCGTCTGCTATTTCACAATTTTGTTTTCAAGAAAAATGGCGCTTTTAAAGAAACAATGTAGGGAAAGCTATGTTTCTGTTCCTTCCGAAGAAAGTTATTCGCATCTAATTATTCAAAAACTCTGTGAAAGCCATGGTTTTTCGATATCTAAAGCTACGATAGTAGTATTGTCAACAAGAAAGAGGGGAAGTCAAAGTTTGGCTTCAAGTGGAGAAATTGTTCCAAATACATATCGAAGGAAAAATGGAATATTTCGAGGAATGCTGCAAAGTGAAGATCTTTAACGTTAAAAGAAAATCAGTAAAGTCAAAGGCCAGCTGCAAAATCATTAAAATGCTCCGTGTCAACTATAAACAAGGTGAAATGCTGATTTGAATCTTAAATTCGGCTCGAAAAAAAAAAAACATAATATGCATCATCGTCTTTCACTGTGACTTATGGCGAAACGCAGAACGCGCTGCAGAATTCTTTATGAGAAACATTTATCTGGAAAAAAAAATATATTGTCGCAATAGATAAATCTTGGGTGCATTTAAATGACTGCGATAAAAGAGATCCATTTTTTATCATCAAAGAGAAGAAAATGATCTTAAAGCATGGTTCAAAGTATCTAGAGAAGTTTTTCAAGGGGATTCATGATTGCTACTGTTTTTTAATATAATAGCAAATTAAAAATAAAGACAGTGGAGAAAAATGTTAAGATCAACTCCATGTATTATTAGAAATAAATTTTATACCCAATTTTCAAATGTAAAATACCTTCCCTTTACCCATAGTATCATCAATAAGTGGAACTGCATCAAGACAAAGCAAGCAGCCACGCGTCAAAATCCACTGTTAATTTCGTAGGGAAAAAATGGAATAAGAACCGGGTATCTAGGTCACACCCTTCACTCATGTCCTTGCAAAATTTCTTGATGGGGAGGGGAAATGTTAGGAAATCTCCTTTTACAAAAATTAGCAGGGTCTTTAATTCCTAAGTAATTTAGTCATAAAATTAATATTCCGGAAGTTAGGATTATATCGCCGTTCTGCTTTAGCTGTGAACCTTCTTTTTAATTTGTTTATGCCGTAGATAAGTTAAAAATCTTTGTGTTGTGTTAACTGTGCAAATTTTTCTATAACTAATGATATGGCAATGTTTGAAGAGTATAAAATAGATTTTAAAATTTTGGATAGTATCTTTTACAGATTTATTTTATATTTCATAGGGAAACATCTCCTTTTACTCTTGCGAAATGCTGGAAAAACAGGATCGGTATTGAAGTCATTTAATCTTTTCTTAGCAGAATCAATAATGTTTCCAAAATGTTGATCGATATACAGATATTTTATAAATATGTATGTATTTTATATAAATATGTATTTTATGTTAGGAATGAGCACTGCAATGGTATGTACACATACACAAAATCCTGTATCCGTGTTTTTCAGAACATAAGTTCGAATAAAATGGATACAGGTTTTTAAAATTAAATTGTTGAACATAAACTTCAAATTAAATTTTTTAAAGTAAGGCATAACATTTTCTGATAACAATTTCAGCTTTAGTCGGAAAATAATAATATATTATATTTACAAAATATTTTATTTAAAATTCAACTTTGTGTCCCCATAAACAAAATTTCTCCTTGGTGGAATGTTTACTGAGTAATTCTGAATGCATTTCATTTCAGATTTAGGGATAAATTAGAGATTTTTCTCTTACTGAAGTTTTTTGATTCAATATTGTGTAAACAGCACTAGTTATATGGTTAGTAAATAATGCGTAAAATTAATATTAGGATGTAGAAATGAAATGCGCACGTATCTCCATATCTTTGACCTTGCGGAACATCGACTACAACTACATGCATTTGCCTTTTCGAGCTGTTTTCATTAAGCAGTGGAATGTCTAGTACGACTACATTTTATATTGTAAGCTTATTTAAACAAACTGTCTATTAGTGGTAAATGAAACGAAAAGGTTTTGCCGTGGCATGGATGTAACTCAGCATACTCAACGATTCACAGAAAGCCGCTTCTGTCAAAGATTTCTTTAACATTTACATATTAAAACATATTACGCGTTATTATTATTAATAATAATATGCGTATTGTACATCATTAATTACGTAAAAACATGTTAATAGTTATCATTATCAATAAGTATGTGTACTTCTCATTTTCATTATCTATACATTTTTTATATCTATTAAGTGCGTACTTAATATCAATAGTAATTATATAATAACGTATACCATATGTATTATTTGCTATGTTATCCGTAATATTTAGATATTAATGCTAAGTTATGGAACTCTGAATAATCATTCACATTTCATGCGAATTTATTGAAACTCTAATGAAAGAATTCAAATACTGAAACCATTTAACGTATAATCTTCTTAAGATACTTTGCCAAAAGTGTTTTCTCAACTATAGAACGAATCTCATATACTGACAGTTCTGAATATTTTTAGTTGTTCCAGAAAAGCTATTTTTTAATGTTAAAAAACACAATAAAATCTATTGTAACCAGAGCCAATTATCAGCAGTATTAAAATAATGACTCTTTTAAAAGGTTTATATGTAAATCTTCAATTTAGACCTAGGAGGTAAAAAATATATATAGCGATATAACATAAAAACATGTAGTAGGCTAAAAATAAAAATATGTAATGGGCTAATATTCTAAAGACTTAAATGTATACACATTTACGTTATTTATTTACTGTCCACTGTAATAAGTCCTATATAACCAATTAATTATTCAGAATATAAAGATGAGTAACTGCTCCCTTTTTAGTTTTTGTGCATCGATGTGCGAACTTTAAAGGAAGTGCCTATAACTTTTAGAAATAATTCAAATGAAAAACACCATATTCCCTTTGGCTCTTGCTTTAAAAAATGTAAAATACGTTACTTTAGCTGTTATAGACATCGTTAAATAACTATAAACGCTTTTTACATATTCTCCTTCTTTTTTTTTTTTTTTTTTTTTTTTTTTGGATGTATTGGCAAAATTCCTAATTGATATAAATTTTCGTTATCGGATGTAATTTGGAATTTAAACTTAAATTTAAATTCGGTGGCACGAACATTCTTTTAAATTTGAAAGTTGATGTTTATGATTTTTTTTAGATTATATGATAAACTTATTCCTCAAGTATGACATATATCTGAAGAAAGTATACTGGTAATAACTTGTTTGGCAGTGAAACGGAGATAAATACGGGATATTTAAATGCATGTGATGAGACCATGCCATAAGATTTGCGTAGTTTTGAACTCATCATCAATGACTTAAAAATTGTATCACATTTCCGTACAAATATGCTTCTAACAAACATAGATTTTAGTCGAATTACAGTTACACTTAATCTAAAAATTTAATTTAATCATTGAATAAGTCATATACAATGCTACGAATGACTTAAGTGGTACAAAGATGGCCGAGAGTAAAAAAATGATCATTTCCGTTCCAAGCGCCCGTCGAACTCATCTGATGAAATGCATTTGGCTCCCGAAATCACACTTCGAAGTCGGCGACTGATTGTAGACTGGAAGGCCTTAATATAACTGAACATTTTAGTAGAATAGTATCATAAACACTGTGACTGCGAAATTAAAAATGAGTTGAAATATTGCAAAACTTTATCTCACATATGCTGAATGATTAGAAGAAATTTGCTTTGTAGTTTGCCAGAAATGATTCATCGTCTAAATGGAGATGAAATTTTCATAAAAATATGATTATGATACTCAAGTTTACGGCTTTGTTAATGGAATAATGCAATCTTCTCAACGAAACATATGAAAAGCTTTCTCAGCGCGGGAAAAAATCGTTCAAATATGTATCAAAATGAAAACGTATTGCCTAATACTGAATAATAACCAATCAATGTAATTATAGATGTAAAGTACATCTATATCTTATTAACATAACAAGACATTATTAAAATGACTATTAAAATGACTATTACTAATTTTAGCTTTGCTTCAGAATGCAATGTTCGTTTAAGTACTAAGAATACGAAAGTTTATGTATGCCTTTCAAATGCACATTGCTCGGACCATTTTAAACAAAAGATAATTTTAAATTCAATATACGAACTGATTGTTGCTATATCAATTAACATTAATTCGATGCAACGAGTTAAGCTAAAAAAAGACCAAATTTGTGATGAATCATTCTGTTTTGTTACATCGTCGAATAATATCCCGCTGTCCGTAAAGCGTACTACGCCATGAAGGTAGGCAGCTAGTAAAATCATGTTTATTTTATAAATTGACTGCTAAAGAAAGTCGGAACGATCACGATTTACGGTAATTTTGAGGTACAAAACATGTCTCAATGATTTTCTCTGGCAATAATAGCAATTGTTATATATTGCTGGGTATGGAGACGAATCCTATTAATGCGGCTTCAATTAGATCAGAATTCATCTATGTATCAGCTTGGTTACTATAGCAGTATAAGTCTCTCTTCTACCAGAGACCAAGCGTTTTAAGTTGAGGAAAGATCTAGAAAATGCTTCGGAAAAGGCACTTCTCTACTACGTACAGAGGAAACAGAACAGCATGGCCAGCATGTGATCTCGCATTATCATTTTGAAAGGCAAGGCAACGGAAACCTCGAAACTAAGGGTAGTAAAACCTCAGAAAGGAAATGGTAGTTGGTCAAAATACAGGATAGGCCAATTAGAGTTACCAAAATGTGCGCCTAGAAGCATCCATGCTATCAATTTCAGTGCTGGTCGCTATGACGATAAAGAATGTAAGCTCCCAATATTCGTTCACCTGATTGCTTTCATACAGGAATACGGCTGTACTAGTAATGGATCGCGATAACTGATGAAATGTGTAACAGCCCTGTATAAACCCAGTTAGTGAATCTGGTACCATTATTCTCTTATAATATATTTATTTAATACAGCTGTATGAAATGCCAAGATTTTATTGCCTGGGATGCTAATAATGGACTGCCGAAGTTTGCAGAGCTGGTTCTGGGGCATGTAACATACACAGTTTTTAAATCGGAAGGGTACCTATGTGGTCACTCACAACTTTTACAGAAGCTCTTAAAGAAGGCTAGTAAATTGGAACAATACCTTGTAATTTATTTAATTTATTATGATGGTCTGGAATATGGCTCCCCTTACTTTTACTTGCACCTGTAAGCGTAAGAAAGTTTCATCAGGCTATTGATGCGTCTATGCGCGTTGTTGATCCAAGCGTCACTGTAAGTGTTGATTCCTGAGCTGAAAAATGAAGGAAAGCTGAAGTAATGACACTTTTCCTGATAATCCGCAGTGTTACAGATGCTGATGCAGTACAGACAGGTTTCTGAGCCACGGTATGCACTTTGGTTGTGCAATATTTAACAGCTATGTGGACAAGACATCTATCGTCTCCGGCCTAGGAGAGTAGGAGGCATTTTGATTCCACACGGCTGTCGGCGTGACCCTTATAAATCCATTGATTGCTAATTATCATAACAACCAATTAATCTCGACCTATGCGAGCAGCAGTTGCGCAATATGATAATCAGCAGTCTCAAATGAATGTCATAATTCCGAAATCTATTGTTTCTGTTCATTAGCTAGGTAAATACGTAGTCAGTGATATTTTATTTTCGAATTCATGCATTTTTTAAGGATATATATTATTTTGCATCAAATGTTTTAGTTCTTCGGAAATAATGACATATATGTAGTTGCAAAACCGTTCTTTTCTCGTTAAATACGATGTGTATCTGTGGTTCATGCCATACTTAAATGAGATAAATACTGTAAAAAGAATCTGTTTGTGATTGGTTAAAAACTGATTTATATTCAGACATAAATTTATATATATTTCTTCGATTTATTTAAAATATAATAAATGTGAAATTGAAGAAATATGACTGGCAGAAAATTCAATAATACGACTTAAGGAACATCTAAAAATAAAAAATAATCCTGTAACATTTAACAATTTAAAGTAAACACAGTATGACACTTTATGATGTTGTGTGGCCCCAAATTGTCAGCAACAGTAGTAGTGACTGCTATGAACTGTAAATTATACAAACTCTTAAGAAGGGTTTAAATCCCTTTTTATTTCACTTTAGAAATCACAGTTGCGTTCACTTGACGCTCACAAACTACGCCAACCCGGCGGTTAAACCAAATAGAAAAGTACAACTAAAAATATATGATAGGATGAATAAATAACGAAGTCACTATCTACGAGGCTCTATAATCGTAACTAACTTAACCGCGTTCTAAGATACAGCTGAGATTCAGCAAACTTACTGTTTAAGAAGTTGAAAGATTCAACGAACTGCCGAAATAGGCACACAGGCCGAAACGCGCGGTTCTTAAAATTTCTACCTAGCAACCTTCACGCTCGCGATTCAAGAAGCACACCTACAATCTCGTTTCCATTCTATTTAACTCAACTTACTTCTGCTAAAATTTGAATACTCTGCGCGTTCTACTAAAATTTACATACTCTGGCATTAGCAATTCTAGGGGAAAGTAAAGGCTTGACAGGAAAGATAGCTTAAACTTAAAATAAATGTTAGTTAAAATAAATATAAACCCTACAACTTAAACATATCAAGATATAAAAGAGAAAATCTTTTTTGTATTGACTACCTAAATATAGGCATTGCAGTTTCTCATAAAAAAATATGAAATATTCCAATATATTTAAATTTCGGCCAGTAGCATAAAATGCTCTGCAGAGAATGCCCATGAAATAGAAAATATGCTACTTCATTCTGTGTTATATACGCATTAGACAGAATACGGGCTTACCTGCACATTTTACCATTTTTATTCATCACCATTTTATATCAAATTTACCATTTACCATTCGTGAACGGGCTGGTTGCATGGGCGTTTTCGTGGTTTTCTCCATGTGTAACGTGTATACTAGCCAGTTTCCTTTAGAAAGTCCTCCTCGAAGGCATCCCTCCTCTTAGACAGATTGAACTCGTGTGCTTTGCCATAATTAAATACACCAACACCAACACCATTTAACATTTTTATATCATATAACATTAATTGCATCGATCATTTACAAATTTTCTTTAGATAAATATCTTAAAAAGAAAACTGATTACGGCAATTATTAAAAGAATTAGATTCAATTTGAATTGATTGAAAATTGAAAATTGTATGTCTAAGACTCAATCTATAAAAAATGTTTTATAAAGACGAAAAAAAAAAAAAAAACTTCCTTAAAAAGGTGTAACACAAATATTCAAAAAACATGCTTACATTAAAATGTTCAACAATTCATATTTTTGTAAAAATATACTTGGATTTAAAAATTAAATCTAATTTGTCCAGAAGCCGTACGGAAGAGATTATATTACGATCATTAATAAACATATTAACTTCTGTATAAAATGCTTAGCACACTTTTGTCTAATAATAAGGCTCCAGCAAAAGCATGCGGAGCCTTATTACTCAATTATTCTTCTCGTATTTTTTTAAATCATGCAGCCTGAAAGCTCCTAAATTTGAGCTTATATATGTTCTTGCATTCAACTTTGCGTTTATCATTCAAGTGTATATTATCACCTTATAAATATGTGGAAAAGAGCATGGAAAGGGAGTGATAACGCTAAAAAAATTAACACAGCTTTTAATATTAAGAGAATGCTGGTCAGAGAAGTCAAAGGCTATCTGCAAAATGATATCCACTAAGACATATAGTTTTTGCACGTTTTTATGTACATTACAAACTCTTTTTCTCAAAAGTTGAGAAAACTCAGAAATGTTGACTGTCAGAAAATGAGACTCGCTCAAATGTTAAGTAACCTCTCTTTGCGTAACTGGTTAAATGATCTTTACTTTTAATTATATTAAGGATTAATTTATTGAGGATGAAGGAAATATATTTAAGACGCAAAATACACTTTCAGCAATAACAAGTTCCGATATTATTTTTTAGAAATGCATACAAACGCTAAAAACCTTAAACTAATAGATATACGCAATGAAATGTTGGTTTATCCATTGGGCGCTTGGGGCGGGCACCCATGGATCGGGATAAGCTGGACCCAACCAGAATTTCTGGTTATAAATTTCGACAGTTGAAGATAAAATTTCCTTAGAAAAATAGTAAATGATTTTCGAAAATAATCTGCGACGCTCACCTCCACATCCATGTCGTAGTGACCGTCGATTTACGAAAAATTTGTGGTTGTCCAGACGGCGAAAGCAGGTTTTCCGCATATTCTAACTCTATTGCAAATTTATTTAAATACTAAATTAAATATCGCAAAATCTAGCTCAATGATATTTTGAATTTTTCTGTTAAACCTGGAATAGAAATAAACCCACTCATCGCTAGTGCTTTAGACGAAAAAAGTCGTAAAATTGGAATAAAAACCTAATTTTCATCTGTTGCTCATGCCACTATATTTAGTAGGAGAATTATTTTGAATCGTGATTATTCACGCAATATTAACTCAGCCGCTATATAGAGACTGCAAATAGTTACTATTTTTTAAATCAATAATACCTTATAAGATAAAAATATATGTTAAATGCAGAAATGTACACTTATAATCCTTTAAAAATATTATTTATATGTCATTATTTTTAACAACTTATGAAAAATCATAAAAATTAAACTTCTCGAGCTTTTTAGATGATAAAATTATATTAATATAATGCTTAAAATTAATTCATGGAATTATAATAATTAATAATATTTCAGAGACTCGTATATTACAGAATTCTTCAGATAATTCCTTCATGGGTATGACAGTCGAGAAAGATGTTCTGATTTTGAAAAAAGTACATCAAATCACATTTTTGATGAATAAAAAAAATAGACTTTAAGCTCTGAAAAGGCAGTCAGATACTTGAAATGGGAGTTTGCGTGACCATAGACGTACAATCATTTCTGCTGACTCTTCACATACTTATGGCGTCACAAGAGAAAGGTGAATGAAAATGATGATTAGATATTAAAAATGAACTTATAACGAACTTTCACCTTCCGTATTTTGTCTTCTACTGTATAATTGGTAGCATGTCTAGCTGTTTAGATAATTCATGTTTCAAATCCGCCAAGGGCATAGCTGATTACTCACGTTTCTTGCTCCAAAAAAAGCAATCTCTGTAGTAACACCAGACACAAAATTTTGTGGGTAATAATTCTTCACAATATGGACTTGGCAGATCGGGTCTTTTCCTGTCTCCCAGTCGCTCTTTAAATCAGAAAGAATATAAGAATTTAAGTCTGTATTAATTTCACTGTATGATCCATTGGTTTAACTAGAAGCCTGATCGTTTGGAAATCGAAGTTCCGGGGTTCGAATCTCGGTGTAACACAGAAAATTAGGAAATACAAGAAATCATAGCTGATTTTTGTGTTTTCTGATCAACGTAAATATATAATAGCACTCAAAACTTCGCCTTCCATGTCTAGCATCATAAGACATACGTCTCCCATTAATAGACATCATAATTCTCCAAGAATCATTATCAAACCCACCATCTTTACGCTTTACAATGCGCTCTTTCTTTTTTCAGTTTTAGAAGGCGAAATTATGTCGTACATGTGGTAATTGTGTCCGTGTGGTCCATGCATTTATCATATCATTATTTCTTTTATTATTATTTAAGAATAATGTGTTAATTGGCAAGATTTCATGGACATTTTGAAAAGCTGGAAATCCTGAAGTCATTTTTCATGTAAATTAAGATAGCTTCTTTGTCTTACACTATTTCGGCAGAAATCCTTTCCCAACGTACGGGCAGGTATAATACTTAAAACATTATACCATTATAAAAAACATAACCCATATTGCAATATTAATTATGCATTAAAATTTATTATGAAATCATTTATGAAAAATTATATTGGTTGATAATTTATAGATCCAGACACAATTTACTTTCATTAAATCTGTGTATTCTTCGCAAGTTTTAAATATGAGACATCAAAGCTAGCTTTTCTAGTTGTAGAAGGGAATGTGCAGTCCAACCGGTATTGTTGCATCAGGTTCTTCTATTTACAATAAAATTAATGTAAAATTCCTTACCTGCTGCATCTTCAGTGTTCGCAACGCTAGGCTTCTAATAATCCCGTTTTCCAGTAAAAGTTTCTATTAGAATTAGCAGGCCATCTTGTCTTTTAATTATTTATTGAAATAAGACACTAATATACACTATTTACAAGGTAGGTGATAATTATTTTAAGACAGTACATTTTTAATTGTTTTTCTCTGAAGTTCCGTCTTTACGCTACTCAGAGCGGTTCCAATCTAGTCTCGTTCCCATAACTTAATTACAGAAAAAGTAAAAGAAGAGATGCCCGCCATCTAGTGGCAAGAATGTGACATCCTCCCACCTTTTGATTTTACCTCGATAAGATGGGAAAATCAAAACAAAATTTATCAATAATCAAACAAAAATTCAAGTACAACTTTCACAAATATGAAAAGTAACTAATGCTCTAAAATTAATACTTACAAAGAAGGATTACACATCTAAACATTTTCTGCATTACATTCAGACCATATCCAGATAACATGTTCCAATTAACTACTGTTAGGACAATTAAATTTCTAAAATACTGAAAAGAAACAAAAGTTAGTATAGCAATTTAAAAATATGTAACAGGTTTTACAGTTTTACGTCCATATCTAGTTTGATAGTTAATATCACAGTCACACTTATCGGCAGAGTTCTTTCTGTTCATGGTGAAGTCACTAAACAAGTTAGGTCTATCAAGTTCGAGAGGATAAATACGTTTCACAGGTCTTAGAAGTTCACCCGTTGCAGTTTTCACTTTGACAACACGTACTTCGTTGTCTTTCCCAGGATATATTTCTACAACACGACCTATTGGCCAATCTATTCTCTTCTTGTTGTCGATGCCGACAAACACCAAGTCATTTTTGTTGATAGTCCGAGTAGATCGTTTAGATGGTTTTTGCACTAGGATAGCTAAATATTCATCACGAAATCTTTTGCGAAAGTGTTCTCTTAAGTTCTGCAAGAACTTGTATCTTTTTGTCAGATTGATGGTATCCAGGTAGTCTAAGTCAGGCACTCCGACGTCGTGCACATCTTGTAGAAACATTGAAGGAGTTAGTGCCGTAAGATCATTTGGATCTTCTGAAAGGTACGTAAGGGGTCTTGAGTTAATCACTGATTCGATATCACAAAGTATAGTCAACATTTCCTCGTAAGAGACACAGGACTTTCCGAGAACATTTCTCAACATCTTATTCACTGTTTGTACCAACCTCTCCCACCAACCGCCCCACCATGAAGCAGTTGGAGGATTAAACTTCCACTGTATTCTCATACTAGTTGAATGACATTCTATTTCTTTCCAATCTATCGATTTTAACAGATTTTCAGTTCCAACAAAATTAGTGCCATTGTCGCTGTAAATAATACTTGGACGACCTCTTATGGCAATAAATCTCCTAATCCCAAGATGAACGCATTTGTTGATAAACTTTCTATCAGCTCAAGATGTTTCGCGCGATAGACTGCGCAAGTAAAGAGCAAGATCCATGCCTTTTTTTCTTTCCTTAAATAAAGAGGACCGGCTACATCGACTCCGGTCACTTCAAACACCAGAGCATCTCGAACTCGATCTTCAGGAAGAGGTGCTGGAACAGTCTCTATGTTCTTTGCGCTATATCTTCTACAGCGAACACACTTCATAAGAACTTTACGTACTGTTTTTCTTCCTCTCAGGACCCAGAATTTCTGTCGAATATTGGCTAGTACGAATTGCACACCAGCGTGGGATAGTCGCAAATGGTAATCTAAAATTAACCTATGAACTAAGTCATGATTTGAGGGCAATACAATTGGACAGAGAAAATTTTCTTCTTCCTCTCTTCTAGTAATCTTGGTCTTTAACCGAATAAGGCCATCTGAGTCAAAAAAGGTACAAAGGTTGCTAACTTTAAGTTCTTTGCCAAATGCTTCAATCTGTATTATCTTGCATATTTTCTTTTCTACGGTTTCTATTTCAGGGACCGTGAGTTCTCCTGATTGTTTAGAATCTGGTCTTCTGCAGTTGTTGATAAATATGCATATCCAAGCAGTTATTCTTAACATTTTATGGTAAGATGAATATTTCTCAAAAAAATTTTCTACCCTTAGCGTATTTAGTGCAGAAATGACTGAGTTCCTTTTTTCTGAATTCACTATTTCCATCTCCGGTATTTCCCTTTGTCTAGGCCATTCTTCCTGATTTTTCTTCAGCCAGTCGGGGCCCTACCACCATCTAACTACTAAAAGTTGTTTAGCAGTGCAACCTCTTGATGGGAGGTCAGCTGCATTTTTTGTTCCAGCAATATGTTTCCATGTTTTTGGATCTGTGAGTTTTCTAATCTCCCTGACTGTTTTCCACAAAGACAGCCCAGACAATCTCTTCCCTTTGAATCCAAGTCAAAACTGTTGTAGAATCCGTCCAAAAATGCGTTTCCACATTTTGTCATTGTAAACCATTTAAAACAGAAGTGCATAGTCTGGCACCTATCGTGGCAGCTATCAATTCCAGACGAGGGATCGTAATAGATTTCACGGGAGCTACTCTAGACTTCGATGCCAACAGATGAACTTCAGCTCCAGAATTCGTCACAGTTCTCAAGAAAACTGCAGCAGCATACGCATTACTACTGGCATCACAGAATGTGTGAATGCTGCAGAACTTCCTATTGTCCTTGCTGGAATGTATCCAACGTAGGAGGGATATTTCTTTTAAGAGTAGAAGGCTTTTATACCAATTCACAAAATTTTGTTTTGTACTCTCGTCGACTTCAGTATCCCAAGAAATTCCTGTTTTCTATAGGTTCTGCAACAATATTTTAGGATACAAGAGAACAGGACTCACAATTCCAATAGGATCAAATATTTTGTGTGTTACAGCTAGAATTCTTCTCTTCGTTATTATACCCATTTCAAAATCTTCTAGCCAATTCAGATTCAAAGTTAAATTATCTTTCTGAGAGTTCCATAACAAACCCAATACGGGTGAAATAGTTTCTTGTTTCAAGTTATCTCCGTTATGTAACCAACCTCGAAGATTAAACTTTCCTTCATACATTATTTCTCGAGA
Source organism: Stegodyphus dumicola (assembly GCF_044657685.1). Classification (NCBI taxonomy): domain Eukaryota; kingdom Metazoa; phylum Arthropoda; class Arachnida; order Araneae; family Eresidae; genus Stegodyphus; species Stegodyphus dumicola. The sequence goes on from NC_140781.1 coordinate 175,056,366, forward strand.
TTTTTCGATAAACTGGATCATCTCGGATTCTTTTTCAAAACTGGCAACAACGTTATCTACGTAGAAGCTACGCAAGAGTTTAGCTATCATCTCCGTATCATATGAAGAATTTTTCATGTACTTTTGTAGATGGAATTCTATAACAGCTGCCAAAAGGAAAGGACTACTCTTAACCCCAAATACTACAAAAGAGAAGGAATTAGTTCTATCAAATTTGGTCCGCACTCCAAACACTGATTTAGAGAAGGAGACGTTTGTTTCCTCGCAGACGCATCAAACACCGGTCGAATTGGTGTTGAGCTATTTTCTTTGATCACCGGTCTATGTGGCAAATAATGTCCATAGTCAACCGCTATATTTTCTTTAACTTCTTCGATCACTTCTAAGTTACACCAGTCATTAAAAACTGCATTGTATGAAGAAAATAAATTTTGAGATAGAAGTTTCTGGGTGGTAGATTGTAGACGTTTCAAAGCTAAATCCTTGTGGGTGGAGAGTGGTGCATGATTCTCCGCCCACGGAAGTGCGACTTCATAACGCCCTTCTTCGTTATAGATACAGAATTTTGGAACTGTAATTTTGCTTGCAAATCCCTTTCCTCTCTAGCCTTCTTTGTAACTGGATCTGTTATTCCGATAACATCAAGCCTCCACAGTTCTGACAGCGAGGCATCAGAAATATGTAAAGATACCGAAAGCGTGGAAAAGGAATTTTCTATTTCATAATTGTCAGTGTTCGCTTTCCCCATGACTGTCCACCCAAGTCTTGTACTTACAGCAACTAATCTTCCCCAAGGAAGAACTTCGATTTTACCTGTAAATAAATTTGCAGCAACATCTGCCCCTAACAACAAATGAATCTCTTGGGGGTTCTCCTGGAATAATCTGCAATTTCCATTTTCAAAAACATCACTGACGTAAATTCCTCTTCTTCTAAGTTCCCTAATCTAGTGTACATTTTTGATTTTAGGGACCGAAGAACATATTTTTCTTTCATCTAATACATTGATTTCGCAATTATACCGTTTATCTTACGCTGCCCAATTTTATTCTATAACGTTTATGTTTTTCCGAAACTTTTATGCCACCGAAAAGTCCGTGGGTTACACTTTGTTCACCTAAGCTTCTTAATTGTAACCTTTCTGCTGCATACCTGCTTATGTATGAGTTTTGACTTCCGGTGTCAATTATCGCTCGAACAAATTGGTTATTCCCTCTTCCATATATGCGAACAACTAAAGTTTGCAAATATACTTCTGAACATCCTGCTTCATTTGAAAATACTTTATTTTCTATCTTTTCGTCTTTTTTAATTTCCGAAACCTCGACAGAAGGATTTTGTTTATTACACATAATAGTTGCATGTTGCTTTTTACAAATAGAACAAGTTATTTTTGTTCTGAAGTTTCGCGCCAAATGGTGGGGTTTAAGGCATTTATAGCAAGCACATTTCCTTTTTAAAATGTCCCTTTTTTCTTGTAATGATAATCCGGAAACGAAACTACAGTCATAAATCTTGTGGAATTGATTACAGAAGACGCAGTTCATATTTTCCTCCTTGCATTCGGATTTTGTAAATAAATCTGTAGCGGTCGGCTGTCGCCGATCGGATACTTTTTGCTGTTGTGAAACCGTTGACCTTGTGCGTTCGCGGGATGAAAGTTCTGCGTGTAAAAATGACATTAAATCTTTTATGTTATAATCGGTGCCAACATTTTGTGTTCTATGAAATTCAAGCGTTAATTCTGAAGGCAATAACTTCAAAATCATCGGACACAGCAAAGCGCTGTAAGATTCCGATACAACATCTAACGCTTCCAGACATCTAATCTGTGTTTGTACTTTATCATACAAGTTACGAAATGTTTTTATGTCATTCGCATTTTTTAATGATTCAACATTCAGCAAATTATTCACGTGTGCATTAATAAGAATGTCTCTCCTTCCAAAACGGTCGTGTAAGATTTGAATCGTTGAATCATAATGTTTAGGCGATAACGGAAGTCCTTAAATGCAACTAGCAGCTGTTCCTCCTAAATATGCTTTCAGGTAATTAAATTTGTCTACTTTGTTCAATGATTCGTTATTATGTATTGAGGACTCAAAACTATTCCAAAAAATAAGCCATTGACTACTGTTCCCATAAAATACGGGAATCGAAAGTTTTGGTAATTTAACATTAGGTGTATCTTTTATATTTTGCTGAGTGTTCGGTGCATTTAAGTCATGATTAAGTTCCTTAATCCGTTTCTTAAGCCTGAATTTCCATAACGTTATCTTCTCGCGATATTGTTCTGTAATTTCGAATTCATCTACACTCAGAATTGGTTCAACTTCTACATCGGCATTAGGTAGTGTTTCGGTTTTAGCATTAAGCTGTTCTAACAGTTCTTCGAGCTCATTAATACTACCTTCAGATTTATTTAATTCACTTTCGATTTTCTTAAATAGTTTTGTAACGGCAGTTCTTAAAATACTTCTTTTCTTTTTTAATTTATCTACTTCTGCCATTATCTTTCTTAGATTCAAACACTTACACAAAAAATATACGTCTCATGAAAAAAAAATATTACTTAGAAAACAAAATTATTCTTCTGCTGAATACTTCAAGAACAAGTATTAAAATCTTCAATTTCATATTCAGCTTTTGAATTCACTTTATTAGAACTTTTCAAAAAACCTGGCGTCCCTGTTCGGGCGCTATAAAAATGTTGCATCAGGTTTTTCTATTTACAATAAAATTAATGTAAAATTCCTTACATGCTGCATCTTCAGTGTTCGCAACGCCAGGCTTCTAATAATTACGTTTTCCAGTAAGAGTTTCTATTAGAATTAGCAGGCCATCTTGTCTTTTAATTATTTATTGAAATAAGACACTAATATACACTATTTACAAGGTAGGTGATAATTATTTTAAGACAGTACATTTTTAATTGTTTTTCTCTGAAGTTCCGTCTTTACGCTTCTCAGAGCGGTTCCAATCTAGTCTCGTTCCCATAACTTAATTACAGAAAAAGTAAAAGAAGATATGCCCGCCATCTAGTGGCAAGAATGTAACAGGTATAATAGTTAGCGTCGCTGACTGTCGTGCTGAAGGGCCTGGTTTCGAATCCCGGAGGCGTAATGGCAAATCGCACATTCAGTTGATCAATGTTAAACGATTTTCGCTTACTGCGCATGCCCAGAAGAGAATTTGCCGCAGTTAAGACTTTTAAAAGGCGCAATTTTAAAAGAAGATAAATATGGTGTATGGTTGAGATATTGTGTTATCTTTGGCGTAAACAGTTCTGGGTTTTAAAACGTAAGTTGCTTCATTACTTGGAGTGTAAATATCGATTGTAAACTACGCAAATTTTCGTTTAAGGAGGATTACAAAACAGGAAACATTACAAGATATATTAGCTGATTATACTTCTGAGGAATAAAAGCAATTGAATATTTACCATACGTTCCTTTCGCATATACTTTAACAAACCAAGGATTAAATCTAGTTTAAATTACTGAATTAAAGTCAAAGAAATTATTGTAAAAAACTTATATTAAATGTAACGTTTATGAACAAAATAAATCAAAATGAAATGAAATAGAAGCAAATGCAATAAACACAAATTTCCGCAGTATTTGAAATTGTAAATGACATCGAGCTTGTTCGAACAGGCTTGTGTAGGGTTGCTTCTGCTTTGTCGCCAGTATTTTCTCCTATGCCAACGGTACACCATTGAGCATGCGCAGTATGCGAAATTCGTTAAGATTGATCAACTCAATGTGCGTTTGCCAATAAGCATCCCGGAGAAGGCATGGATATTTGTAAATGTATAGTGTCGGTGCGGTATTGCGACACTTTAAATTTGCGGCGAGCCGAAAGTTCTGTCGTGTGGTTTGGTGGAAAGGGAGAGGGTTGGGAGACCCTCGGACTCGTCCCCCCGGGGTGCTCTCAATCAAAATTGGGGACGGAACTAAGCTAAATTGCACATTCATCTGAATGGTGCTCAAGGCTGTTGCCAACGGCAGGCGTAATCTAGCGGTCCTTCCCACGAGAAATTTGTGGGCTTGGGCTGACTATGTCAGACAAGTGAGCATAAGCAATAACAACAAAAGTGAATATGCATGTCTTGAACAGTTTTGCTTTGGATGTAAACATTTCAGCATGTTTATTCAATAGCTTTGCTTTCTGATACTCCTTTATCAACTATATAGAATGATAATTCACCTATGATTTATGTTTTCTATTAGGCTGAATATGATTTTGAGGGAAAATGTTAAGATCATTCAAGTATAAAGGAAATTTTATTGTGATAAGTTTCAACGATATTGTTGCGTTGATGGTATTTGAATTATTTTTTATGTATCCCCGATACAGAAATCAATTTCGAAAAACAGACCCTGTTTCATTGCGTCATTACATTTATCTGTTGTAAGAAACGGTGCTTAGGTTTGTCATAATATACAATTCGATTTTGCTTACTTTTTATTCTCAAAAAAAGTTGTAAAAAATGGTAGTATCTTCCTTATACTGAAATAGAAATTAATGGTGAACTAACAGAAATTATCTATCATTAGGTTACCTCCTTTAAACAGAATTTTGAAAAATTCATCATTTCTTATAATATGGTTTTTAATCAATTTACCATTATTTAAATAGTAAATGTACATTTTCATAACACTGGCTAATATATTTTTATTCTATTGTTATTTTCTCATAATTAGATTTATTTTGTTCAGTTCACTAAGAATTTATAAAATTTATTCAATTGTGATTTTAAGTTTCCTTCAAAATGTTAAATGTAATTATTTTCATCGATTTTTAACGTAATAATGTTGCGTGCGTACGGGTTCGTAATAGACTGAATGTACACTGGTACGATAATAGATTAATAAAACTTAATTTTTATCAAAAGAAATATTTCAGTGCTCTGGAATTTTCCACAGAAATATCCGTACAAGTGTTCACAGTATCACGTAATACAATCAGTAGTTAAACTTCAAACTACTAAGACCGTTAAACACAACGCAATGCAAAATGCATCTACAGAGAAAGCTAATCCGAAGGCATCTCAGTTCACGCTGAACTAACAACTCGCAACAACAATAACTATACAAATATCTAACTGAGAGTAGATGCTCTCTCTCTCCGACCTTATATAGTTTTCATCCGGCCGCCTATATTTCTAATACTTTCTGCTTCTCGAAATTACTGGAAAGCAATATAAGGGTCGAATTACGGTAGCAGCTAATATAGTGATCAATTACATTTATTTAATTATAATGCCTATTATGGTAATACAGGGAATGGGCAAAAATGTCGTCAAATGGTCTCCAAGTTTGGCGACTTTTGGCGATTTCTCGCCAAATTTGCGAGATACCCGTTTATTCAATTATAAATGGACTTGTTCCTGTATTCTGACTTTTGCGGTATACCTTCTCTCTTTAGATTTTCCGTTTTACATTACACAAAATACCATAGTTTCACTCATAACTGCACTAAAATCATCTATCTATGTACACAATTCGTAACAATAATATAGTCGCGAAAAATGTCTTTTAAATCATACGGAAACAAATATTTCTATAACGATTGTTTTTTTAAACCGTGCATATTGAAAAATAAGCCATATATCTTGTTTGATATTTCCGTAACTGAGATCTCCGAAGTACAGCGATGGTGTAAACGTTAAATGTTGCCTCAGAAAGAACTTCATTCGCTACGGTTGAATTAAATTTTCACTCATAATGACTGATGCTAGTCAACAAGAAACATTTTTCTTGGCGTTTTGGAAGTGAAATTTGTTTTTGGATATACACTGCATTTCAAAAACGGCATCGATTTTTTCGTATTAGCTTTATTTTTCGAAATATGACATAACCATCTTAGCTATTAATATGGAATTTGTTATTTATGAAAGCTTAATTCCTTATTAAGGTATAGCATGGATAAGTAATAAAAAATTACAGTGATATCTACAATTATATTTCACGTATTAGGGCATACATTAAAAATATAACTATTATTTGTACAGAATTCTTACACTAGCAATTCCCTTATTTAGATTTTATGCAAAATAGTTGGAACTATCATCGGTTTATTTTCCTGGATGTAAATATTGCAAAGTGTTTCGAGAGAAACACATTTTATACTTAATATATGATATCAGAATATGATGTAGAGAAAAAAGTAGTAAGAAGGGAAATAAATGATTCATATAGATGTGGAAATTGCATTATTCGCACTTTTTCTTAATGTATATAACTTAACGTTTAGTATACGAACAACATTACGCTTCGAAATAGGTCAATCATCTTTTATTATTTTATAATTACTAAACACTATCAATCGTATTATGTGTTTTACTATTATTATTTATAAGGTAAAACAATATAATCCCTCCAGGGCTTGAATTCGAGATTCTTGAACTTAAAACTTCTCACTTATTTTTCGTCATTTGACTCTTCTGAATCTGTCTTAAAACCACAGAAAAATTAGTTTCATACAGTATCGAAAAAGAATATTTTCTAACTATTTGGGACTAACTATATTGGGCGGAGAAAGATAACCTTGAAGCTCCTATTTTAAAGCAATAGCTTATAATAGTGCTGTTTGACACATGACACGTTTATTAAATCTCACACCAAGGGTAGTCTGAATTTCATTGGGAATATTAGCGAATAAAATTATTGTTCCCGATTTAAAAACAAAATAAATTTTTGCAAATTTTTTTCAAGGTTTATTATATATTGTTTATTGGTTATTGTGATTTTAATAATCTATTTGTTAACAGTTTTCTGCTGAAATAATTGCTACAAATCAGTACTTTATGCTCTTAAATAGTCGATTTGGACAATTTTCTTTAAGCAGTATCGCATAGAGATATAACTCATGAAAATTATTATTTATTAAAAACAGTTCTCGAGATCATTCTACTAGAACATTGCTTTCAGGTATACCGCTGAAAAATCATTTTAACCGCTATTTTAGTACATTTTTTTTAACTGTGCTCAGATTTAAAAGATAATTATTGAATTAATTAATATCTCAGATTTAATTCGAACTTTTCGATTAGACATCATGTTTTTTCAAATGGCTGCATGGATGTTTTCATTGTTTTCTCCATGTGTAACTTATATACGGACCAGTTTCCGTTAGAAAGTCCTCCACGAAGGCTTCCTTTTCCATAGCAGATAGCTCTAATGGGCTTTGCTAGCCCTAGTGGACTATCTAGATATAATACCTAATTATAATATAAATTATGTTTTCTTTATCATGCAAAAAACTTAAATGTGTACCTCTTTTCTGCTTTGATAGAACTGCAAATAGATAAATGAAGTTGCTTTATACGGCCTGCTGAAAAACGAGCAAATAAATAGTTCTACAACATACCGTTCACTTTTTTATCTAACAAAAATATAATTCTGAGATGAATATCGGTTACATGAGCTAGAAAGTTGTTTATCATGCAAGGTATCCCCGGAAAGTAAGCAGACAAATTAAAAGACGAAATAATAAAATAAAAAACTGAGAGACTAAATGCATAGAGTGATATCCCAGCTCTTTTTTGCCAGTTTAAAACTGGTTGTTTTATCGATTGCGTATCAAAACAGAGGACTTATTTTCATTTAGTGAGACGACACTGAACCAAAAATTTTGCTTCGAGATGGAACAAAATTGTAGCATTAAATTTTGTTACACATTAAGTAAATCTCCTACTGAAACGTTAGATGATTCGAACAGTATATATTCATGTCGCAATATCAGGAATATAAGTATATGAGTGCTAAACCTCATTAAATGTGCGCGCGAACGCTTGAAGATGAATCAAAGATAGGGTGCCCTTAAACTTCAAAGAATGAGGAAGATATGGAGAAAATTCCTTCTTGGTAAAAGCTGCTAGACTTGTCAGCAAATTTCAGACAGCAAATTTTCACAACAAATTTCAGACATGCTTGGAATAAGCAAAGGAATCTGTAGGCTAATTTTAATTGAAACTCTGAAAATGAGGAACTTTTTGGTCTATGTGTGACTCGGATTTTGACAGAGCAACAAACAGAAGACAGAAAATCTGGCTGTGAAGATTTACTGACTTAGTGCGAGACAGGTGTTAAATTCCTTACAGTCTATCACACAGGATGTACTGATCCCAGAAACTGTTCTCTGGTTTCCAAATATGAATTGAATTTTAAAATTAATATTAAAGATATTGCATTTTTCTTCCGAAAAAACTATGTTTCCTCTCTATATAAACTATATTTGTATGAGAGAAATGTTTTGGTAATAGTAATTTATCAAGTGTCAGAGTTTTTTGACTTTACCCTGAAAATCGCCTTTTGTTTACAATTACACTTTCAGCTCCATTTGAAGATATTAGACTTCAGACAGTAACAGTTACAGTTTTCGTATGCGACGTGAGTACATTATGGTACGCCAGGTAAATTTTATTATGTGCCTAGGAAGTAGAAAAGTTTGTAAATTAATATTTAATCTCATGTTTTCTTTCAAATCACAATCTTTCAATTAAATCTCACAGATTTTTAATTAAATTATCTTTTTAAACCATAACATAACCACTATTATTCCACATAACCACTATTTTTCCTCATAACCTCTATTATTCATCACTTTAGCGAAAAATAATATTAATAATAATTAAATTTAAAAAAATAAAAAAGAAAAATGATGGTTTTCCCCCTTCTAGGTGTCATTTTTCCACGACGCTTCAAATGAAAGATTCGAATTTGGACGATAGCAACAATATTTCTGACTGAAAAAATCCTCGTTATAATACTTAAGTCCACAGGACTTACAAATGTGTTTATTTAGCCTTATTTACTAGCAACGCCAAAACTACTATAAAATTTTATATTTTAAATCATATAGTAAAAATGAAAATTTAAAAATGTTATGACAATTATTTTTAAACTTTACTCACAGTTATGCTAAATTTAATTATTTTATTAGCTCCTCTTTGATTCGCTAGCTAAGTTAATAGTTTCTATCCTACTGAAAGATAGCTTATCATGCTGCCTGTTTCTGTCGAAGGCCACAGCAACCCTCAATCCATTTGCTTTTTAAATCTAACAAAAATATAATTAACAGACGTTAAAATATTGAGAAAAAATTGATAGATGTTAAAATATTGAGAAAAAATATTGAGATATTGAGAAAATTTAACAGACGTTAAAATGTGATGAAAGTAAGTTGTCTCAATACAGCTATAAAATACAATGGTTGTATTTCATAGCTTTAATTATAACCAAGCAGAAGTAAACTTTTAATTTATGACTTCCCATATAGTTATTGTAACCACGGCGATAAATCGGAGACAGCAGAAATGCCGTTAGAGAAACATAGCTTGAAAAAATACTTCAGCAGCAGATTTAGCAAATAGCTAATAAATAATATAAAAATGTCGAACATGCGTATATATTTAAAAATTCATTCATTCTCTTTTGTCGGGAACAATACAACTGAAAGTACATCCCCGATCAAACTTTTAATATTGATTAAAGCAAATATTAGTGTTATGTTATCATACTTACACATATAATAGATATTTTCACCTATTAAAAAATTTTATTGAAATATAGCCCACAAATAAAGGAAATGAAAAAAATGTGCTGAATACAACGTTATAAACAAATTGCCCTACTAATAACGTTGAGTTAAATAATTAGTCTTTTGTATTCCAGGGAAACAAAGCACGGCATGAAGAATGACTTTAATTATATAATAATAGTATGCATTATGAAAAAGTACCAAAGGAAGTAAACATTGCTCTGCATTTTTATATAGAATTATAAAATTGATATTGAAAAAATTTAACAGACGTTAAAATGGGATGAAAGTAAGTTGTCTCAATATGGGTTAGAAATAAGAAGGCTAAGTAAAGAAAATAGCCTGTTTCTGTTATAATGTATTACTCCCGCTTTCTACCATGCCTTCGTGGTATAATGGTCAACACACTCAACGCGTATTCGAGAAGTCTCAGTTTCAAATCCCAGCGAAGGCACTGCTCATTTCTTCTATTTCCTTGCTTCGAAATAACTTAATGTCCCCACAGTGGCGCCCGAACTAAAAAAGATGATGGATGATGATTCTTCACCACCAGGGTTTGGCGACTGTGTCTCCTAATCCGCAGTCCCCCTTTAAAAGGGGAGTATATAAGGTATTTCTCCCTCCTTTTTAGCATGCCTTCGAGGTGAAATGGTTAGCACACTCGGTGCGTATTCAAGAGGTCTGAGGTTCGAGTCCCGGAGAGCGCATTGCTCATGTTTCATGTTTCCTGCTTCCAAATATCCTAATGTCTCTACACTGTGAAGGAAACATATTGTTACGGATTTTGTATTTAGTTGACTATTTTTAGTAGAATTGTAATTAAAACTGTTTTATATCCCCGTGCAATGCAGCACGAGACTTATTTTAAGAGAAAACTACGCTGGAGAAATAAAAATACAGGAGCACATGTATTTAATATTTAATAAATAGATATCTCGTTATTTATATTTAAATTGAATAAATACAGTTGTGTGTTAGCTGTAACTGTAATTCAACTCTTTCCCTTTCCAGAAACCTCGAGAAAATAAAAATTACCAGAATGTTCTCGTGCATGATTAAAAAGCTTTAAAAAGCCGGAGAAAAACATTTCAGTTCAGTTCTTTACTAAGTTTTTGTTGTTGATCGTAGCGAATTCGCGGTGAAATTGGATTAACTTTCTCTGCATTTTGGATTGCGCTCTACAAAATGTAACGTTTTAGTAGTTTAAAATATAACTACTGTGTGACATTGTGCGAATATCTGTGAAAAAACTTTTCAGCATTTTGTTTTTGTTTAATTTCTTTCTTCAGAATAAATTTTATTAACTTTTTAACTTTTTATCGGGCTTGTGCTTTCAATCTATTACAAACTCGTACGCAAGCAACAATATTCATCTTAACGCGTTAAAAAATAGCAAATTAAATCATACTAGTAAAGTAGATTATAATAGTAATTAGTGGTACAGTAGGGGGGAAGTTAGTTTATAACTATAACACGAAGCATGGCTAGAATTTTTCCCTGTCAGGGAAGTAAAATTTTTAGACTACCTTTTTGTACAGAATTTTATAACATAACTGCCATACAGTAAAGTAATGCTGAAGAGCATAATTTTGAATCTCGATGCTAGAAAACTGAGATACATAGAATAATTTGATGATGAAACAGTTTTTCACATTTAGTATAAAGTAATTATTAAAGAAGAAGGGTGAATTTAATGAGAAGAATACCGTAGTTCTTTATAAAATAGCCTAAAAGGCGATCTGCATTGCGCTTGATTGACCGTTTTATTGCTAGAGGCTTGGACGTTTACAGCTGTTACCAGATTCATCTTATAATTGCACCATATTATTTTTTCCATTCTTGAAGTTATATAAACAACGTCGTTTTTGTAACAGTTTCTACTCGAAATATGTTAATGTTACGACAGCATGTTCGGATAGCAATTAAAATTTTACTCGATTTGAAATTAGGCAAAGCAACAACCATAGTTTGGAGTAGATTTCCAATAGAACTCTATCGGTATCGGGTCCCTCTTTGTCAGGAGAAAAAAATGCATCTCCTGAAGGAGACAAACCTGTTTCTAATCGTCCTCGAAATCGATAGGGTTTTATTGAAAACCTATGCCAGGTTAATGTTGCTGTTTTACCGAATTTTAAATTTTACATTGGTATTTTATCTTCCACCCTTATCTTTATCTTTATTAAATTGGTATTTTTATCCTCCAGTTTGTCTAGATCTGTATTTTAGAGAGGAAAAAACTCTCCAGTTTAGAGAATGCGATTAACCTCGGTTAGAAAAACCATCCATGGTTCGAGATGATTTTTAAATTCTGCGAAATTAATTTTCTTAAAGAAATGATGTTTGATTATTAATATTGATTCATTATTGTCAATCAATCATCCAACAATTATAATGTGCTTTCAAAAATATTGGTGACTCTCGAATGGAATTACTGCCTCTAAAATTTACTCACTACTATTTCTTCATTACTTCCAAACATTTTCACAGTATTCTTATCTTTGATGTAAATTCATATTATTTGATAAATATCTGGCAGAAAAGGAAACATTATTAGTTCCTTATTTTTATTCTCATTTGAGTAAAAATAGAAGTTTAAAGGTAAGTTATCACAATTTCCATTCCTGCAAACTGAAAATCAAATCCACGAAAACGATTCTTCACACGTTTTGGATACACTGTGTTGTAAATTTCCTAAAAAATTAAGACCCACCAGATAAGTCTTTATTCCTTTTCCGTAACCATGAAAGTTATAATAATTATCATTTAAATTTCTTTTAGCAGTCCTCGCTGTTATCGTAAATAAAACTCGCAGAAAGCGCGTGTGTACTACATTGTATTATGACCATATATGGGGGAAATGGAAACACACAAACCTTGCCTCGATACCGCAGAAACGAGGACTATAGTGACATGACCAAATAAGGTTAATTAAAAATACACTCGTCCTTAATCCGACACCGCATTAACGAGGACTAGATAGTATTGTGACCATATTTGGAATGCACATATGTTAACATCGAGCAGTAGTAAGGGGCACTTGCTTTTTCTGGCATGGAAGAGTGGCCCCAAATTTTGCACAAAGATGCACAGCCCATACACAGTTTTACACAGAAATAAACTACTTATATTCATACCGAGAACATAGCTCGGATTGGGCTCATAATTGGTTTCTACATGGATCCGAGGTCCCTGATTGCGATTCTGGCATTATTTCCAACCGAGGATGTCTTCGGTTCTTCGAAAGTCCTCGGTCATAAAGTGTGTATACATATTTCCGTCCTCGATTTGCACCCTAGGCGAACACACACACGCATATCATAAGTATATTATTTACATATTACTTTATGTATGTCGTTGATACTATTAATATTTTATTTACATGTTTGAAACTATTCTTCTAATGTTCTAATGATAACATATGCACTTATATGGTTTCATATACACTTATTGATATTAGTATACATATACAGAAAATGTACATATGTTAAAATTGAGAGGGTGACACTACTTCGCGGTTTTTCACTTATCGCGCCCGCTCTGGTCCCTATTAACCGTGATAACTGAGGGATGACTGTATATATATGTAATGAAAGATAAATTTTGGAAGCACTGCATTAGGAATTAGTTTCACGCACTTTTTCTGAAGAATTCGCAAAATGAAGTAAGTACCACATTTGGATACTCGACGATATCTAACTTTAAGAACGATTAACTTGCAGATATTTTTCCTATTGGAGTTCTAGGCAGCAGGTACACAGACATCCTGTCCGACTAAAAATGTCATGATATAAAATGAATGATTTGGAGATTGGCAGTGGCGTAATAGATGGGTGGCGAAGAAACTTGGCAAACATGTCCGGATTCAAGATAACTTTATTATTGAGGAAAAACAAGTCGGGATTCGCAATATTTGGTTCACATACGGACGAGTGTCTTATGCGCTCTCCATTTTTGTTTTATCAGCACATATTCCTTGAACAAAGAAGGTAGCCGCAAAGCGTCTGGCCAGGAGAAAAGCTTAAGCGAAAGCGTCTTAACAGAATGAAAGCATAAGCCAGAAGTCAGGAGTGTCGCAGTAGTAATGCAGAGGAAGAAGGGGGAGGCAAAAGCTTCAGTTTTAAGTTTTGGTTTACAATTAGGTGCTTGGTCAAGAGGCATCTGCATTAAGGGTTACGTAAAATCGCATGATTAATTTCAATGACGCAGACTTAAGCGCTATTTTTAGGACCGATAGATGAAGTTCCCAAATGAAATAGAAAATAAAAGAGATTATAGTGAATTAAATTTAGAAGTTTGCTTTCATATTTTTTTATTTTACACACACACACACACACACACACACACACACACATATATATATATATATATATGCATAATGTGAACTTAAAATGCCTGCCATAAATGACAAAGGTGCACGTCTGAAGGATTCCGTGCAGCTCTGGCATATAAATCCACGCCTACGGTAATCGTGCAGTAATCCAATCGCTCTTCAAATCCTCACTGACTCATCTCCTGCGGCAATCAAGTCGTCTGAGGGAACTGTGTAGTTTTTTAACTCTAACGGAAAACGGATGGGGTGTCACTCATTACACACAGATTTTTCCATTTTTATTCTAGATTAAGAGAAAAAATAGTAATAATAATATTGGAAGTGAAAAATTTTAGTAATTGCTGATACATAGTTTATCGAATTTTGGATGTTTTTGAAAACTTGTTACTTATTCTATTGTTAACGACAGTGTATTCTTAAACTTCATTTTTATTATTGACATCCTCGTGATAATGATATCAGATTTCTGTATCAAATAGAAATTTAATGCATTCACCCTAAATTAAATCGGCAGACCCTAAAACGAAAGAAAGAAAAAAAAAGATAACATCTGTTACGCTGGCTGGAGGGAATAATTTTGGTGTGTTCAAAGGACGGTGATCTTCGATAAACATTTGTTTTAAAATTACATAGTTTTAATCAAATGCATTAATATGCACAAAAAAAAAAAATACTGTGATAATACTTTTTTCTCATATAGGACAAAAACTTTTATTATATAAATTTAGTTTTTTACGTATTGTTACGAATTTGGTATTTAAAAAGCTAATGTTAGTTCAATTATAAATTAAATGGTTTTATTTCTCGCGCAGTGCAGCGCGTGACGAATATTAAAAGAAAGCTAAGCCGGAAAATTGAAAATACAAGAGCGCGTGCATTAAATAAATAAATAACTCTTTTTCATTTCGGGAAAGTACTGGAAAATTCTAGCGCGTGATTTTAAAATCTTATAAAAGGAGGAAAACATCTCAGTTTATAGTAGTTGCTTAGTTTGTTGTTGTTTAGAAAATTGCTCTTGTTGATTGTAGTGAATTCGCGGATTAGCGTTCTTTAGCTGTTTTGAATTACATTCTATTAGACATTTGAGCAGTTAGAAGATAACTACTCTGAGATATTGTAATACTGCACGATTATTTGAGAAAATTTAAGCATTTTTGTTGTGATAATAATAAATTTTTGTTCATTTTTCATCGGACTTGTGCATTCATTTCATAACGAACCCGTACTCACGCAACAACTTTTGGTGTCAGAAGTGGGATTTGAATGCCATTTACAAGAGCGATGGAAGAGCAGTTAAGACAGCTGATATCAGCCTTTGCTGCATTTAAAGAAGAAATGAAAGATGAGATGAAACCTGGTCAGGAAAAGATGGAAGCTGGTCAGAAAAAGTTGGAAGCTGGTCAATTAACGTTTAAAGACGAAATAAAAGTTGTTAAGGAATCTGTTAAAGAAGAAATAAAATCCGTACAAGTAAAGATTGAAGAAAGTCAATACGAAATGAAAAGAGAAATTGACTGCATAATAGAAACCAAATTCGATGCTATGGAAGGCAGAATAGATGTGGTTGAAAATAAAGTTGGGCATATTGAAGAAAACGTTTCTACCGTAAAAGTTCAAATTGAAGAAAGAGTTTCTTCGGTGAAAGAAGAAATAGAAGAAAGAGTTTCTTCTGTAAAAGAACATATAGAAGAACGAGTTTCTGCCGTCGAGCAACAAATTGATGATAGGGTTTCAGCCGTTGCGAAAGAAGTCGATACTTTAAAGAAATTCGTAGCGACGGCAGGGAGCAGGAGTGATGATTTTAAATTCTTACCGATGCCTACTCGTCCACCTCTGAAGCTATCCTTATATGATGGGAAGACATCCTGGCAAGTGTATAAGACCCAATTTTCTATAGTTGCGGATGCGAATGGATGGGATTCCCAAGGTAAGGCCTGTCATCTCGCCGCTTCTCTGCGAGCAGACGCAGCGGATATACTGCAGACGCTTCCAGAAAACCAAAGACTTGACTTCGAAGCTCTATCCGGCGCATTGGAGCTGCGCTTTGGCAAGAAATGTTTAAAAGACTACAGCAGGCTTCAATTAAAATCCCGTCAACAGAAGCCCACCGAATCACTCCAGGAACTTGCCACGGATGTTGAAAGGCTGTCACATCACGCCTTTACGGAGTGCCCGAGAGAAACGAGGGAAATTCTGTCGCTGCAATATTTCATCGATGGCGTCCGGGACCCTGAAATACAGAAAGCACTGCGAATGGCGGATGGTAAAGATTTGAAAAGCGCTTTAGTGTACGCCATGAAATTCGAGGCAGCCCAGCAAGCCACTCGTCGAGACCGCCACCCAGTCAGAGCTGCTCAAGTCCAAGAGCCAGGGGATCAAATCACCGCTCGTCTAGACGATTTAACTAGACAAGCGAACACCTTGAGACGGAATATTGGTGAGAAGAAACCGACCGTTAAGTGCTGGAACTGCGGTGCTGAAGGACACATACGACGAAACTGCAGAACACCCCAGGGTACGGCTGTTAAGACCGCTCCTAACAAACAGCAGGGAAACTAATTAGTGGCCATCTCGCGGGGCGGAGGTTGCCAGATAGCCGAAAGCCAGAAAGCGCCGTCTTGCATAAAATACATGTAAGTTTTTTTTAATCTGACTTTATTACTAAGCGAAAACAAATCGAAGAAAATGCTGCGTGCAGATGTCACTAGTGCTACTTAGCCAGATCCAGTGCTAGACCTTTTGCTACCAGGTGCAAATACTGCGACTCATAAATTTTCCGTCCGCCTATAGAATGGTGTCCAAACACCGGGCTACCTGGGTTCAAAGACCCTACCCCCTGTAGAACAAAAGTACTTTCGAATATTGATTGGAAAGAGAATATAAAAAACATTACAAGATAACATAACTATGACAATTATTATTATTTCTTTTCTTTTTTTAAATAATAATTCTTGCTATTTTCTTTTTTTTTAATATTTATAAATATTATTATTTTTCTAATTTTTTTTAATATAGATATATACATGCAGTCATCAGTAACAGGAAAGGTCAATGCAAGTCTCTCAGTGCCAAGTGAGATACAATTACATACAATCACATTTATATAAACAAAACTACACCGACTTCAGGAAAAGAAAAGTAAACGTTACCTATTCCATATATTGAGAATGGCAAGTGGCCGATTCAAATTACGAAGATCATTATAATCATATGTACAGATTTTAATTGCCGGGTTGTCAATATTATTTTGCATTTCGTGGAAATTTTTAGCAAGTTTATAATAGAAAGATCTCAATTGAACAATTTTAAGTTCTTCGTGTATTCTGTTATTTCTCACATACCATGGGGAGTCAGTTATTTGTCTAAATACTGCGTTTTGTGCAGTTTGGAGCCTTTTACGTTGGGTTTTTTACGGCAAATGCCCATACCGGGCAAGCATAACACAACATGGGACGCAAAATGGACTTGTAAATAAGTAACTAATAAATTCTGCCATCGGTTCCACCTTAAATTCTAAAAATTTTGCCCTACCTAAATCCTGACGCCCAATGGGACCACACAAGGCTAAATAGATATCTAGTTGGCCTTGGACCATGTAAAGTTGCGCGCTTCCAACCTGCACGCAACAAAGTGGTGACTGCAGAAAACTGGAAATTAGACAGAGTCTTGAGAAGGGTTTAAGTCCCTTTTTATTCAACTTTAGAAATTACAATTGCGTGCTCTTGACGCTCACAAACTACGCTGACCCGGCGGTAAAATAAAAATAAGAAACTAAAAAGATAATAACGAATGACTAACTACGAGGCTCTCTAAACGTAATTAACCTCACCGCGTTCTAAAATACCGCTGATAATTCAGCAAACTCTGAATACCACGTTGAAAGATTAACAATTTGCCGAGGCAAGCACACAGGCCGAAACGCGTGGTTATTCAATTTCTAACTAGCCACCTCCACACTCATGAAGCAAGAAAGCACACCTTCGAACTCGTTTCCTTTCTATTTAACTCAGAATACTTCCACTGATAATGTGAATCCTTGCGCGTTCTACTAAAATTTACATACTCTAGCATTGGCAGTTCCAGGGGAAAGTAAGGCTTGACAGGAAAGATAGTTTAAACTTAAAGTAAATGTTAGTTAAAATAAATATAAACCCTACATTTGCCGCTGCCAGAATTTGGAAAACTTGGAAGCAGGTCCTACAAACGACCTGTTGAAAGGTTTCTACAATTCTGAACTAACGTTTAAGAGCCTCGTTTACATAAAAAAAATCTTATCTCACAAAAGGATAATAAAATTTCTGAGTATACTTAATTAAATCTCTCTTCTTACAGCAACTTTTCCTGGACTTCAGCAATCAATCTTGTTCTTTTCCTTCCAGCATCTGGAAGGAATAAGTATCAGTATCTTTCTAAATACATTATAATTTACACTTTCTTGACACTGAATAAGTTTTTGTTTTTAAACGATTTATTTTCCTTAGTTACTGCTTAATTCACATTCATTGAAGTATTCAAACATTAATTAACTTTACCCTGGCTCTCCACCATGTGTGGTGTCAAACGAGAATATTAGTGTTTTAGTAGTACAACACTTCCCTTAACCACCATGATTTGTTAGAATTCAACGACCAAATAGACACACCTTACTCGACATTCTACAACTCGATGAGCTACTTTAACATTCTTAAAATTCAAGTGTAGGTGGAGAACCCTACAAAACACATTCATTCTAACTTCCCCCTCATTCATCTTTAGACATGCAGGCTTTCGCTCTAAAGCATGATTTTATCTACAGTTTAATACTTAAATTTGAATTCATTGCTTTTGAGCATTTACTTTTAACATCTAAAATTTTATGCTTCTAGACTAAATTCTACTTTTACATAACTTTCAAGTATTTACGTATATTTACAAAATTCTAATACATATGATTTTTACAATTTACCATAAAATGAATAAGAGAAAAATAAATTTTTACTTTACTCATTCTTCGCCAAGCTGGCGGCACTGAAACTAAAATTCTTATTAATACAAGAATACGAAGTTATTTTTATCTTCGGCCAAATTTTGGCTTTAACATAACAGAATTAGTCTTTCGACCAACAGAAACTGTTTATTCAAAGATTTTATACTGAAAGAAAATAATACTTTTGCCTTAGCTAAATAAGTAAAACAAAACTAAGTCTCAACCGAGACACATTGACTTTCGTCAAAACATAGAACTTCGTATTTACGCATAACATTTTGGAACAAAAGAAAAAAATTTTATGGAAGATTTTAACTTATCTTTGAGTTTTCGATGATTGGAACTCCGTCATTCTTTTCTGGCAGAACTGTTTCCACGTTATAGGATTCATGGACGTCAGTCTTCTCCTTACTGACCTCCGAGTGTCGTCCACGCTAATTTGTCTTTTTCGTCCTCTGCATGCTGGCCTCTTGAAGTAGTAGTCGTCGGGTTGCTGTCTTTTTCGTTTTTGCCCTGGACGGCTGGTCTTGGCGTCCTCCGGTCTGGAGTCATTCTTGAATTTCTTCTGTTGGTGCTGGTCTTTTCGTTCCTCTTGCTGTCTTTTTATTTTCGGGAACGGCGGCCTTGTTTGCACCTGACTCTCTGGCCCTGGGAGCGTTCTCCTTGATGTATAATTTCTACTGCGATACGTTGTAGGTGGTGTTTTCCTCTTTACCAAGGTTTCTTTACGCGGTGGCTTTGCTTTTTGTTTTTCTTAAATGCTGGAGTCTGAAAGTTTTCGTTTTTTCTTTTCGGTACCGTCGCCTGGGTTGTAGAAGGGCTATGTCTCTCTTCAGTTCTCTGCTTCTTGGGCAGTGGAACGGGTGACGTTATTTCTGGACCTTCTACTTCTTTTACGCTTGAGTCCTGCAAGAAACTTTTAAGGATTTCAAAATCATTTTGATTATAGTATTTTTTCACCTGGTCGAGACTTGCTTTACAGATTTCCCCTCTCTCGTTCTTAAGGTACAATACGACTCCTTTGATTTCGTGAATTACATAGGGGCCTTCAAATTTTGGAGCTAACTTTGCAGTAAAATTGTCTGGGGCACTTGATAAAGAAAATTTCTGCTTCAATACTTTATCCCCAACTTTAAAATTTGCTTCACGGCGTTTTCTATCATAATGTACTTTTTGCCTATTTCTTGCCGTATCCGAGCTTTTAAGCGCCTGGTCAATAAGTTTTTGCACATCTTTCTGTTTAAATTCTTGCTCTCTTTGTTGCACAAAGAATAATTTATCTATAGGCGTAATTAACTTTCGGCCTAAAAATAATTCTGCTGGGGTTTTTCCCGTAGTATCGTGATTTGCCGTTCTTAAAGCATAAGCTAACTCATTTATGTAGCCATCCCAGCGCTTGTGATGTGTGCTAACGTAACTGCGAATTATTTTTACGATGTTTTTATTAACTCTTTCTGCTATGTTTGCCTGTGGTCTATACGGAACCATTTTGATATGGCGTATGCCAAGTCCAGTGCATATGTTTTCAAATATTTGACTAATGAATTGTTTACCGTTATCGTTAATGACTTTTATCGGTGCACCGTATTTTAAAATGTATCTGTGTAAGAATGCATCTGCGACTGTTTTTGACGCGCGTTTAAGTGGAACAATTTCTGTTCATTTTGAAAAATGATCTACAATTACTAAAAGAAAACGATTTTTATTTAACTCGCTCTGGGGGAAAGGACCAAGAAGATCTATGCCTAAATTTTCATTCGGAAATGTAGCGCAAATGCTATTTAAGTACCCGGCCGGGCTGTAATTAATATCATTTATTAACTGACATTGATTGCAGGACCTGACATACGCAGTTACTATTTTATATAATTGCGGGAAATATACCGCCTCGCGTACCCTTTTTAAAGTCTTTCTGACCCCTAAATGACCCGCTGTTTTCGCGTCGTGTAATTCCTTCAAAATGCTTAATCAAAGCGAGGCTGGGATGACTGGTTCGTACTCGAGATTTTCGTTTGTTGTTTTCGTATAAAATAATAAATTATCTATTATTTCATAGTTTTCTGCTCTATTTCTTATCGCATCGATATCTGTATGTTCAAAGCTTTCGGGGTCTTTCAAATATGCATAGATACTTCCAAATTCAGGATCAGCTTTCAGTTCAGCGACAATTGTATCTCTAGAATCTAGAATTTTTGATGTCAACACAGCGCATTTAAGTTCATTACCTTCATCGTCCAGTTTTATACGAGAAAGTGCGTCAGCTACATTGTTTTCCTTACCCGGTTTATATTTTATTATTAGATTATATTATTGGAGTTTTAAAGCGCATCTTATTAACCTGGGCGTTAGGTTTTTCCCCGAGTAAAGTCTACCAACAGCCGCATGATCCGAAAAGACTGTTACTGGCGCTTTGCCGAAATAAACTCGAAATTTGTGTACAGCCATTAATACGGCTAATGTTTCTCTCTCTGTAGCTGTATAATTCCTTTGTGTATCATTCAACGTTTTACTAAAAAATGCCAAAGGATGGTTATTTTGCATAAGAACCGCACCCACCGCATAGTTCGACGCATCTGCTGCAATTTCCAGGTTTTCGTCCCCGTCCGGGAATTTCAAAACAGGGGCATTGATGAGCGCTTCTTTTAATCTTTCAAATGCGGTATTTGCTTCCGCTGTCCACGTGAATTTACTTTTCTTTCTTTTAATTACTAACATGGGTTCAACAATATTAGCGAAATCTTTTATGAATGACCGATAGTAAGAACATAACCCAAGGAAAGACGAAAGTTTCTTGGCGGTGTTGGGAGGTGGGAAATTCTTGATAGTTTTTATTTTTGAATCTTAAGTTTCTATACCCTTTTGCGAAATTTTATAACCCAGATATTTAAGTTCTTTATTTGCGAACTTGCATTTTGAGGCGTTAATTGTAAGACCGGCCTCTTTTAATAATTTAAACACTTCTTCTAGATCTTTAATATGTTGTTCCAACGTACTACTCGTTATAATTATATCATCTAGATAGATTAAAGTCGATTTTCCTAGGACAGGCTTTAGAACAATGTCCATAGCTCTCTGGAATGTTGATGGGGCCCCACACAACCCAAAGGGCATGCGTAAAAATGCATAAGTGCCCGATTTTGTTATAAACGCGGTTTTATGTATGTCTTTGGGTCTCATAGCTATTTGATAGTAGCCAGACGTTAAGTCCAAAGTAGTCATGTATCTAGTAGATTTAATGTTTCTAATAATTTCCTCTATAACCGGCAAAGGGTAAACTGGGAATTTAGTAATACTATTCAGTTTTCTGTAATCAATAGCAAACCTCCAAGCCCTTTTATTCGAAGGAGGAAACTCGTTCTTTTTCCTACATAGTACGACTGGACTCGCGTACTCATTATTTATGGGCCTTATTATTTTGTTCTTTAACATTTCCTGAATATGTTCTTCGATGATTACGTCTTCTTGTTTATCATAGCGATACGGTTTAGTCCTACAAGGTTTGTCGGCAGTTAACTGTATCTGATGCGTAACTATTCGACAGCTACCAGGCCTTTCTGAAAACAAGTTTGAAAAAGTACTCATCACTTGCTGGATGGCTTGACTTTCATGGTCATTCAAATGGCTAAGGTCAACTTGCGGTTGTTCCACAGGTTCCACCACCCTCTGGTCCATCTCCAGCACAATAGAACTGTCCTGAAAATTCAATTTGGCCCTCGCGGCCCTTAAAAACTCCATACCTAAAATAAGAGGATTTTGCAAATGTTTTACTACAAAAATTAATACTTTGAGGCTTTCCTCTTTTACCTGTATGTTTAATGATAATTTCCCGAAGCAGTGACAGGTTTTTCCTTGCGCCGCTATAATTTCTGTGTTTTTGTTTTTAAATAATCGTAACCTATAAAAATTCTTTTTGAAGAATGTATCGCTCATAAAATTACCTTCTGCTCCTGTATCGATGAGGGCTTCTACTGGTACATCGCCAACCAGAACTTGTATAATTGGTAGATGTGAGTTCTTTACGATGACCGTATTTAAGTGCCTTTTTCAGGGTTTTTTTAAAACTTCCGGGGTCTGGACCCTCGCTTTCACAGGCCCCTCTACTCGTTTAAAGCTTTCCTTTCAACTTCTGCCTTCTGGGTACGCGGACGTTTGTTTTCAAATTTCCTTTTGGGCCTTGACCTTCGAGGTTCGATGAGTTAGCTTGATAGCTCTTTTCCTCATAAGAGCGGTTTGCATTTCTCATGGAGGTAGGAAAGGGAGGAGGGGCCAACCCGCGCTAAAAGTGAAGCACTGCTTTGAAGCTTGGGTCACCAGAGGGGGTGTTCTTTGTTTACATTCAGAAGCTCGCTTGACAAGATTCTGATAGTATTTCGACACACGACAGTTCCATAGAAATCGAAAAAGGGACACTTTCGCATGAAAGAAACATTCATAGTGTGATGGATAATAGCAATTTGTATAGTTTAGTGACATTTACGCAAAAATCACATCTTCGTTATTTTTCGATAACTAACAACAGCGATTTTGATTATGAATTTGTTTTATAAAATTCTAAGCTGTTGCACTACAAAAATATAGATTTTAAGAAAAATGTTATGCTTAAAGAATGAAAAATACCTTACGGTACATTTAAAATTGTATACTTCTTTCGATACCCTTGATAGAGTATTCGCTACTTTTATTTTATTTTCCAAACGTCAAAATGTTTTAAATAAAACAAATTTTTTTCACATCCATATATTATTGTAACATGTACCTTTTAAAATTAAGTAACGCATGCAAGGGCTATCTGCCTAAAGAGAGAGATGCCATCGTGGAGGAATTTTGAAGAAAAACTGACCGTTGAGTGGGTATTAAAAATAATACTTATAATTTTCATTCAAATTATATTCATATATATTTTTATGTAAAACTTTCGGGTGTATGCTAAATTAGTGTAAATTACTTTACACGAAAAATATAGTGAATGCACAGAAATTAAAGATTTGCACATGCCGGAAATGATAAATAGGAAATATTTTATGACAATGTGAGAAATATACATACATTTACGCAGATTTTCATTATTTAATTTCTTCAAATATAATGCAGGACTCTAACATTTGGTGGCAACAGTTTGAAAAGTGAACCGACATTTATCCGTCCGACGCAAAATGCCAAAACGAAAGCAATAGTCCTTCGGGACTCAAGTCCCTTTGGACTAAAAATCTGATAAGTATAATTAAAAGAATTATTCCCTTTACATTTTATAATAACTCAGTTACAAGTTTTAAATAATACTTAAAAAAAAAACTTATTTTATTCCCTTTCAGAAATGTTCAGAGAAAGTCAAATACTATTTAATACCTATTTAATTATTAGGAATTAGCGAAATACTTATTTAAAGTATTTCGCTAATTTCTAATAATTCTCTAATTTCAAATGAACCGAATAGAGCATTAATTATAAATTGACTTACATTTTTCGATTTAAAAGAAGCCAAAAAATCATGTCATATTTAAGAAAGTATTTTAGGAAGAAGCTCTATAAATAGAAAAGAAATAATGCATAATTTTAATATTAATAATACAATAAACTTTGATCTTAATTTTTGTACCTTAACCGAATAAAATCAAATTACCTTAATTTTTTTTTCTAATGTAATTAACGAAAACTTGTGAAAATATTTCATTCAAATTAAACCACTCTGAGAAAACTGTCCTGTGAAAAGTATAGCATTTAATTCCGTTCAGAATGAAATGTTGTTTAAAAATATGTTGTTTTCACATACTTAGGACTCTGAAGTGTTGTAGAAAAAGAAAATATATACATTTATATGTATATTTACGACGTAATTACAAAATATTTACATCCGAACGCGTCAAACCCCATAGAACTCAATGGTAAATGACCCAATGTTTTGGTCACCACGTAGGGATCGCCGGTGCTTCAGAGCAGGGTATGGGAGAAACTTGTTTAGGGCGACTCCATCTTACTTCCTACTTCCATGGCATTTCTGGTCTACTCATTTGAAGATTGCCTTCGGGTACTTTGAGAATACGATGACCCTCTAGCTTTTTCCGCTATTCTGCGATTTTGAAACTTAACCGCCAATTCGAAGAGCTCCTGCAATGTGCTTGGGTTTCTAATTTCAAAGTAATCTTGAACAGCAGGTAACAATCTTGGTAAGATTATTTCAATAATCTCCGCGTCGGGTTTCTTCCCATACAGCATATCCGTCAGTTTAATTTTTCGCAGAATAAAGTCCGTTAACTCTTCTATATCCCGTTGATAGAAACTATATAGTTCGGCTTCTAGCCTTGCTCGATCTTTCACTATGGGGAAGGCCTTTAATAACGATTTTTTGAAATTTTCAAATGTATATGTCTGGCTTCCAAATTCCACTAATAAAAATTTGCCTATATTCTTCCACCATAGCGCGGCCTGTCCTCTTAGTGCAGATGTGGCGATGGCAACTTTTTGTCTTTCAGGCACAGGGTAGAGCTGAAAGTGATTGTCGAGGCTTTCTAGAAATATCGCCACCGAATTTTTTCCGTCGAAATTGACGTTTGGCTTGATTGACGCTCTCAACGTCTGGACCAGGTATCCAAATCCTTTCAATTGGCTTGCCATTTCTTGTTGTTGTCCCTCGGCTTCCATCCGATTTTCGGCCATTTCAGTTCGACAAGTGTTCGGGCGCCAATGTAAAGTTGCGCGCTTCCAACCTGCACGCAACAAAGTGGTGACTGCAGAAAACTGGAAATTAGACAGAGTCTTGAGAAGGGTTTAAGTCCCTTTTTATTCAGCTTTAGAAATTACAGTTGCGTGCTCTTGATGCTCACAAACTACGCCGACCCGGCGGTAAAATAAAAATAAGAAACTAAAAAGATAATAACGAATGACTAACTACGAGGCTCTCTTAACGTAACTAACCTCACCGCGTTCTAAAATACCGCTGATAATTCAGCAAACTCTGAATACCACGTTGAAAGATTAACAATTTGCCGAGGCAAGCACACAGGCCGAAACGCGTGGTTATTCAATTTCTAACTAGCCACCTCCACACTCGTGAAGCAAGAAAGCACACCTTCGAACTCGTTTCCTTTCTATTTAACTCAGAATACTTCCGCTGATAATTTGAATCCTTGCGCGTTCTACTAAAATTTACATACTCTGGCATTGGCAGTTCCAGGGGAAGTAAGGCTTGACAGGAAAGATAGTCTAAACTTAAAATAAATGTTAGTTAAAATAAATATAAACCCTAAAACCAAACCGGTTCCACAGATTCCAGCGGTGACCCGTGGACTTACCGCCCAGACGTCTTTGCCAAAGAATCTCCTGCGTCGAGATCATTCATGAGAACGGATTTTCCTCTATGTTCGCTGTGCAGTAAGGCTTGCTTAAACGAAGTGCGGCGCTAATAACGCACATTTTAGAGCCTAATATTTTGTGGTTTCTCCCGTTCCCTGTTCTGAGGTTAACTAGTAAACCACGGACAATTGAAACCGTGGTTACAGTGACCCAATTATCGACCAGAATCACGTATCAGTACTGCAGTTTTAATTTACAAATTAGGAAACTAGCAAACACACACCGATTAAGCATGGTGCCAGTGACGGTTAAACTGATTCAGAATTAGATAAAGAAATAAGGGATCAGGAGAAAGAATGAAACGAATTATTAATATCTAATAGTCTTTTACATCTGTCAGGTCACTAAAGGGTGTGCTTACACTAACAGAACCCTGAACCTAAGAAATGCGCTGGAACTTGTAAGGATTATGTTAATTTTATTAACAACTCGGTGTGACAGGACGGCTCCCGTCCTAGCTACTTGTCCGTTCGGAACTGAGTACCGCCCCGCACTTCTTACAATCTACCATGTTGCGACCCCATAGAGCAAAGGCAGACAAGGCAGTACCAGTACGGTCCCTGACGAACCTTACTCTGTCCCGAGAGCCCTCAGGCCTTCTGTGAAGTCTGATATTATACCCCGTGGTTGAGACTGCCTAGGTAGAGATCCTAACCAGTACTTCCCAAGTATTCGCCTGAGTCATTCTCTGTGTGTGGGGGGGGGGGGGGTAGGAGAATTTTATTAACAGTTAAATTCTGAGTTAAACTTCCTTTTCTATCGATTCTTAATTTCAACTTATCAATTCCGACCAGAATGTAGTTTTAGAATCACGTCTGAGTGCTAATGAGGAAGAGTGGTATTTAATTGCAAATTTCTACTGTCTTACTGAGAAAGATACCAAATATTCTGGCTGCACGTGGCCGCTTTACTTGTTGTTTTCTATCTCATGTACTCAAGCGATTATTCGCTTGCTAGTTCTTAAGATTCTTCACTTCCAACTGTAACTTAGAAATACACGTTGAAGATTCCTACAAACTTAATATCTCTGCTACAAGGAATAAAAAGAAACTCATTTTTTCAGGTAAAATTAAACATCTATGCATATATTGTATAAAACAAATAACCGCCTTTTTCGGAAGAAAGAGTGAAAGGCTTCCTCAGCTCATAAAACTAATTTCATTAAAAAGTCGCCTCCTTACGAAAAATTATTATAAATTTATTTATTTTTATCAGCCTCTATAAAACATTTTCGTGAGAGCAAACAAAAACATAAAGTTCGCGAGTTTTTTTTTTTTTTTTGCTAAAAATTTCGCTAGTGTAATTATTTCATCAGTGGTTGAGCGGTAAAGACGCTGAACACGAGGAGTTCGATTTTAGGTGAACAGCCTGGCTACATGGACGTTTTTGAAGTTTTCCTCGCGTGTAACGAGAGTACGAGCCAGTTTCCTTGAAACACGAAGGCATCCCTCCTCTTAGAAAGATAACTCGCTCGCTTTACCATAATTAAATAAACTAAATCAAGCACTACCAGACCAAACCGCTAGGGGGGCTTAAGGGAGTGATTTAGAGCATGGGTTCTCAACAGGTAGTACGCAAAGAAGTAAAGCATTCTTAACTATTAAATTCAAAAATTAAAACCCCAACATCCTATTTCAGTTTTTCTCTATTCAGTTTATGCGATCTGAGCTTTATTCAAGAGTGGTGGCAGTAGTACTTTGTAGTGGTGGTACTTAAGGTGTTCAGTTTTTGTTTAGATGGTACACGTTAGTCAAAAGGTTGAGAACCGCTGTTTTAAGCCCCGTTCACAAGAGCAGATTCGACCGGTAGCGAAAACCGGTTCTTCCAATGTGTCCCGTTCACATGGGACAAGCATTAACTGCCTCGCCGAATTGGAGGTAGAACTTGGTTGAATGTTCCTTACCTCTCGGGAGCAGGGCAAATGGGGAGATTTCCCGTACCATACTGCGCGATTCACTTAATTTTAGTTACTGCTCGCTGGACTGTCAGCGAAATAATCGCGCTGATAAATGTCTGGGGATGTGATAGAATCCCCCCAAAATTAGATAGAACTGTACAAGATACGGAAATTATAGACAAATACAGACAAGGTTATCTGATGCTAGGTATTCTAGAAATATCGTTCAAATTAAAGCTAAAGTTGAGACAAATGCATATAGGCTTCAACGCGAAAAGGGACTCAGTATCTTTTGAATGATTTTTTTTAAAAAAATTTAAGCATTTTCATCTACTTTTTATGAATATTATTAAATAGTTTTGTGAGACAAAATAATTTTAAGCTGAAAAAGCGTTTTTGCTAGTATTTTTTTAATTTAAATTTTTGAAGAAAAATTTTACAATTAAAATGTCTTTCTTCTCCTACAATTTTCAATGTCTCCCCCAGTTTTTTTATTCTATTTATTAGAGTGTTCTTAATAACTTCCAATGAATGATTTTGCAATTAATGAATTAGTTTCTGAGGGGGGGGGGAAATACACTTTTATCTAAAATCTTTAAAACAAATATGATCTCAGTCACATTTTCATTTCAAATAATTTTTTCCTTTCAGTATTTTGCAAAACCCATCCTTGTTTCTATAAAGTATATAATTTTATATAAGCAGTAAAAATAATAAAAAATTTAGTCCATACCTGTATATGTTTTAGGACTTTAAGTAAAAGGATTTATTGAAAAAAAGTGCAAAAGGTTTCTCAGTTTGCATTTGCAGTTTAAAGAATACAAACTGTCTAAATAGATATTTAATCATTTCAAATCTTTAAAATTTTATTACTGAATTTCGATACACACATATGTATATAAATCAAACCTAGTGCTATTTATTCAATTGGTAAATATAAACATAAATTACAAACCTTTTTTTAAAACCTTATGTGGCCAGAAAAATTGCAAAAACTCATAAAACGCAAGCAGAATTCTTATTTACCTGTTTTTGTTTTGTAAAACACGTTCAAAACAACTTTAATACATTAATTAATTATAATATTGTTGCGTGCGTACGGGTTTGTAATAGATTGATAATAGTTCGTAAATGATTGTCATTTCACTCAAATCCGACGATAGCTTAATTAAATTTATTTTATCATCATAAACACTTCAAAGTTCTGGAATTTTCCACAGAAATACTCGTACAAGTGTTTAGAATATCACTAAGTATAATCAGTAGTTATGCTTCAATCTAATAAGAACGTTAAACACAACGGAATGCAAAACGCATCTTAAGAGAAAGTTTACTCAGAAATATCTCCAATCTCACGCTGAACTAACAACTGGTAATAATAACAACTTATATAGCATAAATAATGTCATAAAATAGTGTGGTATAATGAGATTATTACTTTGAAACCGATGTTTCGAATTGATGCCCAAGAAGAACCAATATTTCCCATTCTGCTTTATTGCATATCTTTCAAAAAAGTAAAAAAAAAAAAAATCATCCGATTAATTTCCTTTGTCATTTTTTTTTAAATGCGAAAGTTTGTTTTATAAGCTGTGAAAATGTCGGAAGTTTGTAACCGATATATTTTTAGATATGAAATTTTAAAATTAATGGGCGTCTAAAAGTCTAAAAATATGAACGATTTTCAAAAATTCTCCCAAAATATTTTTTTTTTTTTTAAATAACGCTAAAAATTTCATTTAATTTTTTTTCTTCCACAGTGTGTTATGGTGCAAACTATAATACTCTGAGATTCTCAGTTTATTTGTTAATATTTGCAAAAGTCGTTTCAACTTTAAATTTGAAAAAAATCTAATCCTCTAAAAATCAAAAGCGTGACACCACATTCACAAGCAGTGTATATACAAAGTTTGAGTTCTATATTTTATCGGGAAGCAGTTTAAAAATCCATTACCATCTTTTAACCATAGCGACAAGCACCAAGAGTGAACTAAATAACAGCTTATAAAATAATAATAATAATTAAAAAGCATATATTTTTCAGGAACCACTACGAAAGTTCAGGTACCAGTTGCGAAAGTACAGATTACAAAATTAATAACAGTAAACCACGTTAAAAATGTGCAAACAGTATTAGAAATCTGCCAATTCGGAGACGTGATTGTTCACAGAGGCTTTAGGTGTAAAGGGGAAGGAAGACGGTGGTCTTCTGAACGGGTCCTAAAGACGAAACTCTTTCATGTCTCCTTTTTCTCCCCTTGCTAACGGCAGCTGTGCGAAGGAGCGTTGCATGTGAACGGGGCTTTAGAGTGTTTATTCTAGTTTAGAAAGTCGAGATTTGTCACAGTGTTTTGGTTTGTGCTCTGACTGATATAAAATGTTTGAATTATTTGTGAAGGGTCTGATAAAAGTGTGCCAGCTGTTTCGCTTGGCATAATGTTTCTTTCGCGCAGTTCTTTATAGACAATCAAAACTTCATAAAAAAATTGCCCTAAGACAAAGTCATTTTCGAAAGTTATAACTCATATTTTTCCGCAGTTATTACATAAAAGAAGCCCTGAGTATTTTCGCTTTTACCTTTATATCATCAAAGTCAAATCCCTACTGGGATTTAATTTTTCAACCCAAAAGAGGTACTAATACACACTGTTGGCCATTAAAATTGCAACACAAGAAAGGAATGATCTAACGAGCGTCAAAATCAGATGAAAGTTAAGATAAGCAAAAGAAGAAGGTGGGATATACAAATGATTATTATTTCAGCGCATTTAGACGACGTAGGAGGGAGAAACGTCATCTGAAACACTGCATAATAAAAGAAAAGGTGTGTAGTGATTTCTCATTCGGAAGGTGCTTTCTGAGGCTGGAGTTTGCTCACAATATCGTGTTATGCCTCGAATAAGAAGAGGAAATGCTTACCAGCAAGTTTCGGAATTCGATAGATGCAGGGTGTCGAGAATGCAGATCATCGTTTCGTGACATCGCCCGTCGCACTGGTCGACATCCAGCCACTGTCATGCGAATATGGAATCAATGGATTGCTGAAGGTCATACTGAACGGCATGCAGGATCTCAACGCCCTTCCATGACTAACGCCCGACAGGATAGACATATTGTGAGATGAGCCCTGCAAAACCGTACGACCACATTCGGACAATTAGTGAGGAAATGGGCATGTTTGCAGCATGCCCAGTATCAGATAGTAAGGTGCGTCGACGTTTCCAGCAGCGTAGACTATCAGCAGGGTGACCATTACTTCGACTTCCCTTGACAATGCAGCATAGAGAGAGACGGCGACTATGGTGCTCCAATTGACAGGAGTGAGACAATATCGCCTTTTCGGACGAGTCCCGGCTCTACGTGCAGTATTCTAATGGCCGTATGCGGGCCTGGAATGTCCTAGGAGATCGCACGTCTCCCGCTTGCATTCTATATCGGAATAGGGGCCCTGCTCGTGGTGTGATGGTTTGGGCAGCCATTGAGTACACGACACGCACATCTCTAGTTCGGATCGACGGTAATTTGAACACAGATGGGTGCATTTATGACATCTTAAGTCCAGTGGTTGTGCCCTATCATCGAGGCCTGCCAAATGCCATCTTCGAACAAGATAATGCAAGATGCACATCGTGTTCTGACCTTCCTCGATACACAGTTGCTACCCTGGCCTGAACGGTCTGCATATTTGTCAAACATTGAAAACATCTGGTCATGGGGTGCTGAGAGACTGGGCCCACCAGCCCCTTCAGCTAATACGGTTTATTAAGTGCGACATAGACTTGAAAAGGCATCGAATGAGTTGCCTATTTTTGTCATCCAAGCGCAATGGGGGTTTTTTGGTCACTGGTGTCGGAGTAACTGTCAGGTTACCCTGTGTTGAGTGGGTGCAGGTAGCGTATCTGACTCCTTATAATAATTGAGTAAGGCTGCGAGGTTGCGTACTCTTATTGCTTTTTAAACTCAAACATATTTATTATTATTATTAAAACTCTTTACCAATATATATATTTATAATTCATAGCAGAGATAAGTATTCAAAAGAATTATATTCCTCGTAGTATGAGGAGTCTGTTAACGAAGTTCTCTCAGACTCATTGGAGAGCTTAGGAGCATCGTAGCTCTTCCTTGTCGAGAGTCAGGAACATTCTCTTGGTGTTACTCCGATGGCCAAAATCTTCAGATTGATTTAACCACGCCTCCTTAATTTTATTGTAGCATTTTACATCCTCTGATTCGTTATATCTGGAACGATTATCAGAGGAAAAATCAGATCATTGTTTCGTCGCCCCTCCTGAAATCGAGAGGCTTTGACGACAGACACGGTGCAAATCATTAAAAATCCCCTTACACTAGTCAGAAGTTATGTCGCTGCAATGTCAAAAACATGGTGTGTAACACTTCGTAAAGGCTGGGAGCCGTGAATTGCAGAGACCACACACATGATTTACTTATCTCTGTGGGGTTCGCCGCATATTTCGTCTCCAATATCATCGTGATGATAGGTAAAAATCAGGAAAATGCATAATGTCTGCCCGAACGACTTTGACGAATATTTGGTTTGGCGTGGTGGGCATATTTAGTTTTCAAAGTATCAGGAGAGCCAATATGCATGTCGGTATTAAATAGATATACTGGTTTAACCCGATCGAGACCGAAACATTTTTTCCATGAATGATTAATTTGAACACTTTTTCACCACGTTCGAGAAATTTAAAAGGGTCCTCGTACGGTGGTTGAAGTGGCCGCCGTACTGCATCACCTCGCACAAATACATGCGAACACATTTTTAAATCTGCTGGTTTTGGTGTATGTAATCCAGTTGGTTTGGGTTTAAGTTGTTGGACGTATTCAACAGGATCAGTTGCTACATTCGATGTGCCGAAAAAAATCGCCCGGAAGTTTAAGGGTAGTTCCGTACACAAGTTCAGCGGGCCTGCAACCGATGGTTTCTTTGAGAGCTGTTCTCATACCAAGTAGCATAGTTGGTAGGACTTCTGTTCATTTTAGCGTGTTGTGACACATTAATGCAACTTTTAGAGGACGCTAGAATTCTTCAATTAAGCCATTGCTTTGAGGATGAAAAGCAGTTGTACGTATTCGTTGTACGCCTAGGAGTTTAGTTAGAGCCTTAAATAAACAAGACTCGAATTGACGTTCATGATCGATTGTCATAGTAGCTGGCACACCAAAGCGGGCGATCCAATTGGCGTAGAAGGCCTCTGCTACCGTTGCAGCTTGAATGTCGATGATGGGGATAGCTTCTGCCCATCTAAAATAAACCGATCGATAGCTGTTAGACAATATGTGAATTCATTACGGTGGTGGCCAAAATTGTGGACACTTTTGGAAATTTTTATGTTTTTGAACTTTGTATGCTTATAGAAAACGTTACGTTTCACAAAATGCAAACTTGTATATATCATTTTAAAGAGAATTTATTATTGAATTCAATACAAAACATAAAATTCAATTATTTGCAATACAAAAAAGTTAAACGATAATAGTTATCGATATACATTAGATAGTGATGATTGCAGTGAGTTATCAGTACTTAGTAGGGTACCCTTTATTTTTGATTACAGCTTCACATCGACGTTTCATTGAGCTGACAAGAGTTTTAAGCTCTTCTTTCGTTATTAAATGATGCCAGGAAACAATTATAGCCTCAATTAGTTCCCTTTTATTTGATGGGCGCCTCATTCGGACAAGAGTTTTCAAACGGTGCCACAAATTTTCGATAGGATTGAGGTCAGAACTGTTTCCTGGCCATGACAAGAATTTAATGCTCTTTGTACGAAACCACTCTTTCGATATTTTGGCCGTGTGGCAAGGAGCAGAATCCTGCTGAAAAATAAACGAAGCATTGTTGGGAAAGAGATCTCTGATGGAAGGTAGAAGTTTTGGTTCTAGAATAGTGTCAATGTATTTTCTGGCATTCAGTGTCCTATTGATGACATGAAGGCGACCAATACCATCTGCTGACATGCATGACCAAATCATAACACTAACTGGGTTCTTCACATTTGCTTGAATGCAGTCAGGATGTAGCTCTTCTCCTATTCTATGTCTTACATATTTTCGCCCATCACTACCGAATAACGATATCTTAGTTTCATCACTCCATATAACTTGTGACCACTGATCACCTGTCCAATTAATGTGTTCCTTTACCCACTGTAGTCTTTTTTTCGTTGCTGAAAATTAAGATAAGGCTTTTTTCGTGGAATTCTACCTCTCACTCCAACATCTGTTATTCTTCTCCGGATTGTTCTTCAACTGGCAGAAACACCAGCATCATTTAGATCACTTCTGATGGCCGCTGATGACATTTTTCTATCTTGGAGACATAGTCTTTTTATTCTTCTGTCATCAATAGATGTGGTGCACCTTTTTCGGCCATTTCCTTCTTTGTTTTTATTGAATTTGTCTCCTTATATCGTAAACAAAACTTTCGGACTCCAGATGTAGTCACTGAACCACCTACCTGTCTTGCAATTTCAGCATAGGAAAGACCACTTTCTCGTAACACAATAATATTACATCTCTTTTTAGGTGTCCAATCTACTCTTTTATTTGATGTCATTGCTTCTTGATTAAATATTAAAAATTTTTACAAAAATTCCTACTTGTAATTGTAGTGTATAAGAAACAGGTCCTCCTACATGACAAAGCAAAATAATGAATTGTTTCAAGTGTAAACATGATGTCAGCTTCTACTGGCAGTTACTAACATTTGATTGGTTCTCAGAACAAGAACAGTGATTGGCCAGGAAAGCTAGACATTACAAACTACTTCATAACTGTGTTTTTTAAATTTATATTAAAGTACATATAACTTTTTTTGTATTACAAATAATTGAATTTTGTGTTTTGTATTGAATTCAGTAATAAATTCTCTTTAAAATACAAGTTTGCATTTTGCGAAACGTAATATTTTCTATAAGCATTCAAAGTTCAAAAACTATGTCATATATGTGCAATCTGTTGGATGTGTTCGCTTGCTATTCCAATATCCATGACTTGTTTTGAAATAGCAGCAGAATTTAGTTTTTCATCTGAAACGAGCCTGGAGAAGTACATTTACGAGCATCAACTTCAAATTTATGGTCATAGTAATAATAACTAGTGTTGGCAGGATTTGCGTGCAAATTACTTTGCCTACTTTTTGAGCGATTGCGGTTATCGTGGTATCTTGGATTTTTATTGTACTGTTTCCGAGACAATTGTTCTACTTGCTTAGTGAGAATCTCTATTTGTTTGGACATTAAGCTTAGCGCTGAGCTTAACTCTGATTTTAGTTCAATTCACATATTGTTTAGCAAATCATCACGCATTTTGTTTCACGCTATCTCTCATTTGTTTCAAAAGAAAACTATAGGTTTTTTGTCACCTAATTGTAATTCCGATAAAAGTTTACGGATTTGCTGTACTTCAGAATCTCGGAACTCCGCGATTAGTCTGTTTCTTAAAGTTAGATATTTATCACTTTCAGGAGGTGTTAAGATTGAAGCTGAAACATGTGGTAAAGTTAATGTGTCTAAATTTGCTACAATATGTGAAACTTTCGTGTTATCGTTAGTAATTGCAGCAAGATCAAATTGGATCTCACATTGCCTTAGCCATAAGGCAATATTCGATTTCCAAATGGGGGGTATTTTCAAGGCTATTCTATGAACCTGATGAGTCACAATTTCGAGCGGTTCCGTCATTTTCCCCGACAAACGAAAAGGGGAGAATTTCGTGAGTGTATTTGGCTTCAGTGTCTGAGGGCGATCAACTGTGTTTGACTGCGTTATCTATAAGCCAAGCAAAATAAGAGGAAGGAAATAAACATACCCTTTTTTCCTCTTGTCTGTTGGGTCCAGTGAAACAGCGGGCACTTGCGAAAAATATTTTTTTTGAAGAAACATAATTGAATATAAAGCACACGATAAGTTCACACAAATCACTGAAAATACGATGCTGTACACAGAATCACTACACAGTTATCACACTATCACAAACACCATTGAAAATGAGAACTAGATGCTTCTGTATTCGGGAAAACCTTTAGCGCAGATGACGTGATTTTTCTGTTTTTCCGGTGAAGACGGGACGGCGTGAAGAATCTCGGAGTGAAGATCCCCGTCAGGAGTGTTGTTGGAGAGATGCTGAAGTCCGCTTTGGGACAGTGTTGCCAGAAAATTTTCAACTAAAGTTTCAAAAGAAGACCAAAAAATTAGCAAATGACGTCAGAGAGCAGAGCACGTGATTTTAGTGATATCATAGTTATGCGTGCTCATGTGACCTCTGACGTCATTACCAATTTCGGTAAGTTAGAGACTATTCGATCCTTAGTCATTTTAATTACGTATATTAAACAAAAATTTTAAAACTAGTATATTGCTCATTTTCAATTGTTTAAATATCCATTCCTTTTGTAATTAATTCTCATTTAATTTAAATTTTTGTTTTTAAATTAATTTGTAAGATATGCCTCAAGTGTAGATTGTTAGCGCTTTTGCACTAAATTTTTTTGAGTTAACAGTCAATTTTTTTTTAATCCGTTTTTTTTTTTTTTTTTTTTTTTTTTTTTTTGCTTAATTGTGAACATTTTAACTGAGGAATGCTTTTCAGTGAGTTTTCCGTATTGGCTGAGAAAGCCTTGTTTGTCTTTCACTGCTAAATTTAGTTGTTATTTTAAAAAATGCAGTTGATTTGATTTTCAAGTCATTTCTATTCCTTAGTTCTCAGCAATATTATAATCAGAAGGATGAATTTTATTTATTTCTCTCTTTGGGTACCCAACATAAGGCACGTAAGGTCAAAGTCTTTTTGTTCGATTCGTTATCACAATAGAATTGGGAGGGGGACTGTCTTAAAAACAAAATTTGTAGAGCACTAAAATCATGAATATTAGTATTAAGGTACATAATTCTGTATTTTACAAGGCGTTTTACGATATATTAAAAAAAAATCTTTGAAATCGCAAAAAGTAGCATAAGGAAATGATGGAGGTTGCAAAAATTTCGCAAAATCGCAAACGCTAAAATTTTAGTAGCACACGTTTGTCAAAAGTCGAAAATTTGCGAAACATCGCATGATCTGGCAGCACTGCTTTGCGACGACACTAGCTTGGTATTTCCTTTACAATTCGCTTCGTTACATCAGGCTGTATAAAAGTTGTTTCTTAATAGTAAAGGTTTTTATCGCATATCCGTATGGAGCGTTTAGCTGTGCAATTGAATTTGCAGATGACCCAACAATTACGTGAAGATGCAGGTGGATTGGCCATTATTGAAGCTTCGCCGGACAGATTGCCGTATCGCTGTCGAAAGAGTTCATAATAGCTGAGGTTGTTAATGCAGTTGTCAGTCCTTGGTCACCACTGGAGGGGGTATTTTGGGTCACTGGTGTCGGAGTGACTGCCAGGTTACCCTGTGTAGAATGGCTGCAGGTAATATATCTGACTCCTTATATTGATTGGGTAAGGCTGCGAGGTTGCGTACTGCTAATGCATTTTAAATTCAAATATGTCATTATTATTACTAAAACTCTTTACACACACACGCATATATATATATATATATAGTTCGTAGATACCATAGAATTAAAATGAATTATATATACACTGCTGGACATTGAAAATGCAACACCAAGAAGGAGTGGTCAGAAATTTATGCAAATTTTAGAGTAGACGCACGTCACTGAGTTATGCGAATGATGTGAAATGCGCAACTCTCCGACGCACGTGAAGTAAGATATAAAGGAAGGAATGTGCAGAATGGTCAATATTCGTGTCGTTATTTATGCCAGACGAATAATCGAAGAAAGTTGGTTTTTGTCCCGGAGGATACGTGTAATAGGGGAGAATGCCAGGCCGCCGTCAACGAAGGCACTTCAAGCCAGATAGACGATTTTACCAAGGGTATGGTGATCGTACCGAGAAGAGCGGGTTGGTCCTTACGTCAAATCGCAGCTGGTACCCACACGGATGCGAGCACGGTGCATCGACTATGGCAAACATGGTTGGAACAAGGAAATGTGGGAAGAAGGAGGGGTACAGGTGCAGCCAGAGTAACGTAAGCATGCGTGGATCGACGCATCCGCCGACAAGCTGTGGCGGTCCCGCAGGTCACTTGTACCGCGATTCTGCAGCATGTGCAAGATACCCTGGATGTTCCCGTGTCGACCAGAAGCATTTCCCGTCGATTGGTTGAACGTGGCTTGCACTCACGGCGTCCGTTAAGAAGACTGTTATTGACCCCACAGCATAGACGCCAACGTTTAGAGTGGTGCCGGACTGGAGCGATACGGATGAGAAAATGGCGAAACGTCCTGTTCTCAGATGAGTCACGCTTCTGTTTATTCAGTGACAGTCGCTGCATGCGTGTCTGGCGTCGACGTGGAGACAGATCTTATCCGGCAGTAACTGTGGAATGCCTCACCGCGCAACGACGTGGCATAATGGTTTGGAGCGCTATTGCCTACGATTGCAAGTCACCTCTAGTTCGTATTCAGGGCACTATGACGGCCCAACGATACTTGGATAATGTACTGCGGCCGGTGGCAATCCCCACTTTCAGGGGATGCCTAATGCAATTTTTCAGCAGGATAACGCCCGACCACACACTGCTCGCATCTGCCAACATGCTCTGCAAGGCATACAGATGCTTCCCTGGCCACCGTACTCTCCTGCCCTGTCACCAATCGAACATATGTGGGATGTGATTGGACGCCGTTTGCAGACTCTGCCCCTGTCTCGTTCAGAAGACGAACTGTGGCAAATGGTTGAAAGGGAATGGAGAGCCATCCCTCAGGACACCATCCGCACTCTTATTGACTCTATGCCTAGACGTGTTTCTTCGTGCATCGCTGACCGCGGTGATCCTACTTAGAAAGTATATGTATGTAACAGTGCTGGATTGCATGTCAGCAAATATGTATTAACAGAAGCATGTAAATAACTACTAATGTATATCTGCCCTTGTTTAGCCATGTACAATGCTATTTTTGAAGATTCAAAAATCACTGGACCCGGGCACTTAGGACGGATGTCTACCCGGTGGCATTTGGTTCGCGGAACTGCCAATCGGATGGTCCAGGCGTTGGGTTTGGGCGCCTTGTGCAAGCCTCCCATGTGGCCTCTCTGGCTTTACTGTGTATAAGGGCGGAAGTGGCCCTATATGCTAATTAACTTAATAGTAAAGGGGTGGTGGCCACGTCCTCCGTCACTATCACTATCACTATCCTACTGAGCCGACGCCGTTCTCGCTCTGTATTCTGACTATCATTTTGAAATAAAGATCACTTATTGGCGCTTGGTGTCTCTGTCTTTTTTCCAAATTTCATCACTTTCTGACCACTCTTTCTTGGTGTGGCATTTTCAATGTCGAGCAGTGTAAATATATCTGTGATGTACCAGATTTAGTCGTAACTTAAATTATCAGACGATAAGTTGTTTAAAAAAAACAGGATCCATTTATTATTATTCAGGAGAAATAGCAGTTACAAAATCAGATATACGGAGTAAATAAAAAGAATTACTGATAACTTTTTGTATGAAGTTTACTGCATCGTGACATTTAAGAAAAAGCCCCGATATTCTTTTGCGAGTCTTTTTATAGCCTCTGGAAAGGTGGAGCTTCCAAGAAAAGATGTCAGCCATTCCAGTTCGCTTTAAATATTTCCAGAACATTCTATAACTGTACGTGTAGAAAAGGTGGGAAAAACAACCTGACTACGGGGCTGTGGATTTAATTCCACGTACTTTCAAATAAGAGACTGTCGCCATTATAAATGAAAAAAACATACAGTTAGAATTTTAAGTGTATTCTTGACTATGGAATTTTATTATTACATATATATATGTTGTATGATCTTAAATTCACTTATTGCGAAATCGAGTTATTCTACTACTTGCGCAATTGCAGCCTCCTTACTTTTAAATCTTGCTCGCTTATATATATATATATATATATAACCTTTTAAATCCATTTTAAGAGAATTATTTTATTGGTAAGATTTCTTAAGTGTCCCATCAGATTTTAATAAATGGTCAAATTCCTTTTTCCAATGATTTTAATAAAAGAGTTAAAGTTTTCAGTCACATCAAACATGCTAAGGAAATCTTAATTTGGTACTGATTCTAATACATTATTATACCTTAAATGAGCGAAGTCCACCAAAGGTTTGATGAAAGAATCATTAATTAGTGATGATTATTTAAAGTAATTACAGCCTTAATGTAAAATGGTATGCAAGGTCCCAAGAACAAGTTCTCTATTATTCACTATACCGTGGGGGTGTCACTGTTACCAACAACTAATTGTTGCCTGCTTTTATACATAAAGACAGGTTACATATTTATATAATTCTTTTTACAGCTGGAACATGTCAATAATAATATATTACTCACTTACAATGTATATATGAGATTTCAGATATACTGCCAATATAAAATTTAACATCTTAAACAGAATTTAATGCTTTAACTGAAATAAAAATTTTTAAGTTGTTGTTTCAAATAATGTCAAAGAGAAAATTGTATGGATTTGCACAACTGAGTTCTCTGTAATTTTAGCTGTGAAATTAATAATATTTTTGTAGTATAACATATTCTGTGGCACTGCAATAAATAAGAGAAAATTGGCTTGTTCGTCGCTCGAGGAAATGAAAAATCCAATTCAAGACCTATAAGATCCAGCGTCCCACAAGGAAGTATTCTCGGTCCAGTACTATATCTTTTCTACATATCAGATTTTCCTCACCCTGGTTTGGACAATTACTCTCTGTTAGCATGTTATACCGACGATACGGCGATTGCAATTAAATCCATCCAAGCTAATCATGCAATAGACAAAATGCAAAATTACCTCTATGCCGTAGAACACTGGTGCACAAATTGGCGCGTAAAAATCAATGCTAGCAAGTCACAACTTTTAATTCTTAGCAAAACTAAGAAAAACATTGCTTTTAAAGACCTCTACCTTTTTCAGGAAGCTGTTCCTCTGGTCACAAAGGCCAAATACTTAGGAATTATTTTGAACCAAAGGCTCACATGGTCTAATCACATTAATAGTGTCAAGAGCAAAGCCATGGGCATAATATGCAGATTTCTCCCGGTCTTTGGAAAATATTCAAATCTTAGCTTGCGTACCAAAAAACATATATATACCACTTGCATTCGACCGATACTTTGTTATGCTGCTCCTGCTTGGAACACGGTCACTCAAACTCAACTGCATCAATTATGAGTAGTGCAAAACAAATTTCTGCGCATTATTACTTATTCACACTATCTTATCCGCAATAAACTTTCACACAGAGACTTAAAACTTGAGACGATTCCAGATTACATCAGAAGATCTAATGAAAAATTCTTCAACAAAGCTGTGCAATGTGACTTTGTTAATTACTCCCAAGTCTTTAATTATGAAATTCTCTTCGAAGATAGAAGCGTCAGACCACTTGCAGTTCACACCTTCATGGGAGGAGATGACAACTTTTTCACTTAGATCCTCAATTGTTAGCTATTTATACTTCGAATGCATCTGATTTTGATTGAAGTTCTTCTGTAGCTTCGTTGAATAGTTGTATTTAAATTGTGTTGTATAGTTGTTTTGTATTGTGTTGTATTTAGCACTACTGATTGATGTTGTTTAATTGTATTTGAATTTGTCATTGGAACTATTGCTGTAGTGTATCTTCTCGTATTGTTGTCATTGATTTCCATTGTCTTGGGTCCTCCTTGAAAGCTATGATCGCTCGTCGCGTTTTGCGAACTTGTCCGATTGGATTGTCTTGCTCCTTTTGGTACTTCTCTTCTTCCCCTTATCTCCGTTTTCTCATCTGAGATTTTCTCCACGTCCGGATTTTATGTCAAGTGCCCTTGGGCTTTAATTCTGGAACCGGCAACATTGCTCTTCGCAATAGTTCGGTCAATTATAGAGTCTAAGTCTAAGTCTGGTGTTAGTGTTTTTGCAAATAAGCAGATCTTGCATGAATTCAACTATTTCAATAATTTAGAAGAACTATTAACAAATATTTACATTATTATGTTTACATTTTAAAGTTTGGAAAACATTATTCAAGGTCTCGAATATTTTTCAACTATTATGCATAAAAATTTATGAATTTTCATAGAAAGAAAAAAGAAAGTTTATGAATCTTACCTCATTTTCTGCAGAAATTTGCACAGACGATTTATAATTAATTGTTTTGTACATTTCTGCTTTAACACAGCTTGCTGTAAGTACCTTACTATCTGGCATTTCGAGATTCAATTCACCTATAGATGGCGCTTTCACACATTAATGTAGCGGATAAAAACTGGTATTTTTGATTTTTGATCTGACTTCGTACATTCAAAAATGGAGTTGCTTAGCTTTTCCGAAATGTTTGATTTTGTTCAAGGAGGCGTAAATTCTCGCTGTGTTACTGAAGCAGAGAGAATTTTAAAAAGCGGATTATTTGGTAATGCACGGAATTTTACTTGAAAAATCCAATTTACAAATTTTGGCTTCTTATTTAAGGATAAGTTGTATAGTGTCCTGATCGCATGAAATTGAAGGACATTTCATTGTTAAAAAGGAAAAGTAAAATAAAAAAAAAAAAATTCTTGTTCATGTAAAGGAGGAACTGCTGACTGTTGTAGGAAATTGTGTCACTGTTTTATTGTATTGCGACAGGTAGCTGATTTTAACCTTCACTAATTGTAAACAAATGATTTCATATGTGTTTAACTTAAGATTTCCAGAAAATCTGTGCAGTCATAAGTGTCTTTTTTTTCCATAAAAATGATATTGAATCATTATATACTAAAAACATATTGATCTATTATATTCGTCTATTGTATTTATATCTATTATATACATAACTAATTATCAGATGCAATTTTGAGAATATCAACAAGCAAAGCACTTAAAAAAAAAGACACTTGTAATAGAAATATTAGTATTCTATATGTATTATAAAAAATACATGCAATGAGTAATACTATGACCAAACATTTCAAAAAAAAAAAAAAAAAAAAAAAAAGAAAGAGTAAATTAAGGTTTACCTACCCCTCAGTAGAGAAAGCAATCCTGGCATATAACATGTAGTTAACTTTTGATTACATGATATTACAAGCATTTTCTTTAGATTTGTCCTACACGTGGTTATAACGACTCAACACATAATGCCCACAACAATAAAAATAAACGTTTAATTACTTTTCGATCACAACACGCTTCACAAACTACGTAGTATTGTCAAACGTAAATACCGATTTTTAATGTTTTCACCTTTTAGCCACTAGATGGCGTATCAGAGCGCTGGAATCGCGGTTAATTTAAAGCAAATGTTATTCACATGTTTTGCCTTGAACAAGAAAAGACCCTTTTTATTAACCTCAAGAAAAGAGAAATAACTTCCAAGAGTACTTTTTAATTTTTCGCAATAGCTGCAAATTTCTAAATTAAAAAAAAATCTATTAATATTAGTGGTACACTGCTAAAAAAAATGGGACAGTTATATACCTCCCGTTCTACTGGGCCGATTGACGAAATTCAAACTGCGTTCTTCATGTCTCGAAAGCGCGACTTAGGATACATATTAAATTTATATATAGCTCTTCTCTAACATAGTTATTTTGACGCGAAATCAGACTTTCTCTGAAATAACATACCAATTTTTTTCCATATTCCGATTCTTCGACTCAAATTATGCCTAAATATTAAATTTTGTAAAATTTGGTGAGAAATTTACGGAGAAATTCAACAATTTATGTTGGCGCTTTTTATTCAGTTTGCGCCAAAATTAGTTCAATTGGCGAACTTTTTAATATGTGGCAACCTATTTTCATTTCCATTTTTATATAGTGCGTGAGAGGAAAAAAAGACCCAATCGTTCCTTCTTTCAAATAATGTTCTTTATATTATATTTTTAAGTATAATTGTTATTAATTTTAAGCAATTTTTTTTTCGAATTTCATTTTAATTGTTTAAGTTGCATGGTTTCTTTCGAATAACTGTTTTAAAAACTTATATTTACTCAGTATTCTTCCGAATGAAACGCAATTCAAATAAATAAAATCAAATTCTGGAAAATTTATATTAATAAATATATTTAAAATATTCAGTTCGAATGAATAAATAGAAAATTTTAAAATAATTATCTGAAGAGACAACGCAACACTAACAATTAAAATAAAAGTCTAAAAATTTTAAAAATTACCTAAAATAGTAACTATGACTAAAAATATAGTATAAAGAAAGCTATTTGAAATAAATAAATAAATTGATAATAAAAAATACGAACTGCGTAGTTTAAATCAAAGGTGCATCGTT
This sequence comes from Stegodyphus dumicola, assembly GCF_044657685.1. Lineage (NCBI taxonomy): Eukaryota > Metazoa > Arthropoda > Arachnida > Araneae > Eresidae > Stegodyphus > Stegodyphus dumicola. The sequence continues at coordinate 175,100,765 of NC_140781.1, forward strand.
TATTTATTTATTTATTTCAAATAGCTTTCTTTATACTATATTTTTAGTCATAGTTACTATTTTAGGTAATTTTTAAAATTTTTAGACTTTTATTTTAATTGTTAGTGTTGCGTTGTCTCTTCAGATAATTATTTTAAAATTTTCTATTTATTCATTCGAACTGAATATTTTAAATATATTTATTAATATAAATTTTCCAGAATTTGATTTTATTTATTTGAATTGCGTTTCATTCGGAAGAATACTTTGTAACCCAGACTACGATGCATTTGAAAACTGCATATATTAAAAGAGAAAATATAGTAAAGCACAGTTAACACGCCTTTCAATGTTCCGTTCAGAAAAGATATATATAAATAAGAGAGATGTATAATCGACATTTTAACTTAGGGTGACTTGCATACACTGCTTTAAATAGTTTTATCATTGTGCCTATTGCTTTACACAATTTTATCCTACATTTGGTTTCTTAAAATGTTATTCATATTTTAGTCAAATATTTTATTTTTGAAATTGCAAGAATCAAATATCATAAGATTAAAAAGTTTTAAATTAAAAAAAAAAAAAAATACAAATACTAAATTTTAAGCAAAAATTTATTTTTTCTTCTCTTTTTCTTCAGGCTTTCTGCTTCATTCTTGCTCTTTTTCTTTAGGCATTCTGCAAGTATATTAAAAAGCATCCAACTTTTCGAAACATCTTAGTATTTCTGACAATCATTTTAAATAAAGTTATCGCCTTCCATTTCATAAAGGACCACACACAGCCGAGCGGTAAAGTCGCTGAACACTGGTAGTTCACTCCGGGGTTCTAATACCGGTAAACTGGCTGGTTGTACGGGCGTTTTGCTGGATTTTCTCATGTGTAACGTGTATGCCAGCTGATTTCCCTTAGAAAGTTCTTCACGAAGGCATCCTTCCTTTTAGGCTGATATCCCTGCTTTACCGTAACTTAATAATCCAATTCAATCCATTTCATCAGTATTTGGTCAGAGCCTTTATCAGTCTTTAGAGGCTAAGCATTTTAAAGGTATGAGATGAAAGGAAAGACTGGTTTCATCAAGAGGTTTTGGTTTTTAAGACACAATAACACGCTGAATAAATACTAATTCAGAAGTCAAACAACAAAAATCAGCGTTAATTTACAAAATTTTCACAGGACTAGTTTCGATGGTTTTACCGAACCATCATCTTCAGCTGCAAAACCGCAATTGAACAAGATAGGAAATAATGATTAGATAAGATAAGAAAGCCTGGACAAGAATAAGCAAGTGGCGCCATCTGTTGGAGAAACCAGAACTAAAACATAATTTCTCTAAAAGCCGAAGGCAAATTTGGATTGGAATTAGGATCGTTAACTAGAACAGAAAGATTTTTATGAATGTGAAATGCCTCTAGAAAATCTAGTTCTCCAATGGAAGATGTTTTTTGAATAATTTTGGCAGCAGAAAAATTGAAAGTGTGATTTTCGGACCAACAATGTTGAGCAACAGAAAACTTCTGTGTTTCCTTTTTTCTAACATATGCCTCATGTTCTTTGACGCGAAATTTTAAGGCTCTCTTAGTTTGGCCAATGTAAATTAAACCACACTGGCAAGGAATCCTATAAATACCCCAGGAATTCATATCCGGAATGGGGTCCTTGAGTATAGAAGTTGGCATTTTATTGATGGGAGAATAAACAACCCGAAAGTTAAATTTCTGCAAAATATGTGCAACTTTATAGCTAATTGATGGAAAGAAGGGAATGACAACAGAATTTTTATAATCTCCTAAAATAAGAGTGTGGCTTTTTGTGTGTTGAGATGAAAATTTTTTAACTGCTTGATTAATAATGTTGTTTTCATCTCAACACACAAAAAGCCACACTCTTATTTTAGGAGATTATAAAAATTCTGTTGTCATTCCCTTCTTTCCATCAATTAGCTATAAAGTTGCACATATTTTGCAGAAATTTAACTTTCGGGTTGTTTATTCTCCCATCAATAAAATGCCAACTTCTATACTCAAGGACCCCATTCCGGATATGAATTCCTGGGGTATTTATAGGATTCCTTGCCAGTGTGGTTTAATTTACATTGGCCAAACTAAGAGAGCCTTAAAATTTCGCGTCAAAGAACATGAGGCATATGTTAGAAAAAAGGAAACACAGAAGTCTTCTGTTGCTCAACATTGTTGGTCCGAAAATCACACTTTCAATTTTTCTGCTGCCAAAATTATTCAAAAAACATCTTCCATTGGAGAACTAGATTTTCTAGAGGCATTTCACATTCATAAAAATCTTTCTGTTCTAGTTAACGATCCTAATTCCAATCCAAATTTGCCTTCGGCTTTTAGAGAAATTATGTTTTAGTTCTGGTTTCTCCAACAGATGGCGCCACTTGCTTATTCTTGTCCAGGCTTTCTTATCTTATCTAATCATTATTTCCTATCTTGTTCATTTGCGGTTTTGCAGCTGAAGATGATGGTTCGGTAAAACCATCGAAACTAGTCCTGTGAAAATTTTGTAAATTAACGCTGATTTTTGTTGTTTGACTTCTGAATTAGGTTTTGGTTTATTTAATTAAGACAAAGCACACCAGGGCTATCTGCCTAAGGGGAGGGATGCCTTCGTGGAGGACTTTCTAAGGGAAACTGGCTCGTATATACGTTACACATGGGAAAAACCACGAAATGCCCATGCATCCAGCCCGTTCGCGGGATTCGAACCTCGGACCGAACTACGAGTGTTCAGCGACTTTACCGCTCGGCCGCTGTTTCATCAGGAGGGGAAAAAATGTCTTTAGGTAACATCCACATACATCGCTGGATAAACTCCTGAATCTTGAAATTCGACTGAGAAAACATGGGATTCTCCGTTTATGATATGATATGATGTTCTATAACGTAATTTAAATTTATACAACCATATTGTCTAAAACCAGTCGCTCTTCACTTTAATCTGCAATGATATCGTTTTTGTCTTTTCTGTTAACCACAAGCTCAATTGATGGTATTTGCTGGTGTACACGTCCAAGTGTTTTCTCTTTGAACACCTAAATTCTTTGAAGTATCCTGAAGGTATATTCAAAAGCGTCCAACTTTTTTAAACATCTTGGTATGTCTGACAGCCAAATTTCCCTGCAAATTTTTGCTTACTTTTCTCCCTAATTTTCTTCTTTCCTTCTACAGTTATTTTCAGTGCTCACACAAGAAAATTAAGATTTTTCGATTGCTAGACTTCCATAAATTTTGCATTCTTGTCAATTTTTTTAAAATATCAATTACATGAATTACATTTCAGCTGAAGACAGCTTTTCATTTTCTAGTCATTTTAACTATAAATAAAGTTTAAAGCGAAGTCCAAAGGATAAATATTTTAATTAAAAAAATTTTTGCTAAATGACAAAGAAATAAAACAGTCCAGTAGTGTTTATTCTGTATCGCCGAGTAACCCGATTCTTATATCGGCTGAAACAATCTAAATCATATTAAAGATCATGTTTTTTATACAATCTATGAAGCGAGACAAAAATTAGCTTTTTTAAACATTCTTTCTAAGAGGATTAATACAAAAATTTATATTTATATATATATTTTTTAAAGCTGGGACTTGAACCAAACTGTCAAACTTTTAAAGTTTAAATTACATCGTGGTTATAATTAAAGTTCCACTTTGAAATGGTCATAAAAGGAAAACTACCGGATCAAATGTTATCTAACTTGGGAATCGTGTAAAGAAGGTTATGGAAATTTATTTTCCGCGGGAAAAAAAAGAGTTCAAAAACTCACCACCAGGGGGAAAATGGCGCTGTATGCAATATTGTTAAATGAAATAAGACATGAAAACATCTGTTTAAATTGTGTTTAATCGTTTCCGAAACATGTTACAAAGCATGTTCAATTTAGCGTCCAGCATTTTCCGAAAGCAAGTTAAATCCTGTTACTGCATTCTCAACAGCAGCTCTTAGCATATCAGGAGGAATGTTACATGTCGGTGTATCAAATTTTCATTTCTGCCAAATTGTTTAGATTATCACCAGAAACAGTGCTTTTGAGATAACCCCATAGCCAAAAGTCACAGAGGTTGTGGTTTGGTGGGAAATGGGAAGTGTCCGCCTTTAAGACGTTCATTCGTGAAATGTTGCCTAAGTAACTGTGCGACGCATGTGAGGTGGGGCCCAGCCCTGCTTAAAAATCGTAGTTTCTAAAATGCCATGTTACTGCAGTTATCACGAAACATTTTAACATTGACTCTAAGCGAGCTGCAATCACAGTTGTCCAGCTGTCGACTGCTCTTCAGGAAAAAAGGGTTCAGTTATGAAACGTGCTGTCATTTCACACCAAACGGTGTAGAATGACTGCTATGCAATCGAATGCAGTAGGAGAATGCAATGGAACTAGGTAGATAACATGAGGGATTTCTTTGGTCCAAATCGATTAAAAGCGTTTTGAATCAGTATCTTTATGTTTTAGGGCCGAATTCAGGCTTCAAAAATTGCAAATTAGCGATCTGGAAGAAATGTGCGAGTGATTTGCGATCTCACATTTTCTAATCACTAATTCGTGGTTTTCACAGACGAATTTCTTCCTTACACGGATGGCGCACTCGACTTTAACGCCTTTAAATGATAATTTGCTTACTTCAAAGTTTCTTAAGGGTATACAACATATTAAACACGTGTAACAAAAGGTTAAGTTAGATTCCGACCCATATTTCGTTTAGCAATATTGCATACAGCGCCATTTCCCCCCCCCACCCGGTGGTGAGGTTTCGAACTTTCTTTTTTTCGCGAAAAATAAATTCCCATGATCTCCTTTACACGGTTACCAAGTTTGATAACATTTGATCCAGTAGTCTTCCTTTTATGACCGTTTCAGAGTGGAATTTTAATTATAACCACCCTGTATATTATTAAATTTTAATTTGAAGCTATGCGTTATATGTATACCATGCGTAAGATTTTCGCTTTTATAGAAAAAATAAAGAATCGAAGCAAATATACTTAGGATAATGGACCAAAACTGAAAAAAATTCCCCTCCCTCCGAAAATAAAATATTGAAACTTCGACCTTGAATTTATTGGATTATCGAAATATTCAATTTGACTTATCTTCTAAGTCCTAGTTCCGACAACAATTCCGTCAAGAATTTTGAATTACTGAAGCTGAAGTAAAAGGTTTAGCATATATTCACTGTATGTTAATAAAGTAATCAGAGTGTAATAAAAATAGATTATAGAATTTACGCTGATTCAACTTTTTGTCTGAATGCACAACATGTAATGGAAGAGGCTTGTAGAGATCTGTTTTGACATGCCTCTAAAAGTAGATGTCATACTCCTTTTGTCTCTTCAATGTCAAAAAACTGCTTTGAGAGGCAACTTTAGTTTTTGGGAAAGAAAAAAATCATCACAAGAAGACAAATTTGAAGAACATGCAGGACGATTGAGTACACATACTTATTTTCGGAACACAAGCGGTTCTCCGATTGGTTATTGAATAATGAAAAGATGCATTGTCATGCAATACAAAACATTTGGAATACGTTTTCTGACTGAATAACGTAAGATTAAAAGTCATCTGCTTAATTCACAGCCATTTACAAGTCAACTATTGGGGCAATTGCAGAATCATTTTGATCCTAAGCTTGTAAGACAAACCTAATATCACTGGATTTAAACCTTCTTTAATCTTCCGAGAACATTCCTTCTTTAGCTCATATTCCAAGAATATTAAGTGAATACAATTATTGCAAAAGAAATGAATATTCATTTGCACTACGGCTTTGTAGTTTACTAACGAGTTAACAAAATTTAAATTCTGCTTTTTGTGTCTAAGAATATAAGAATATTTTAAATATTTGCAAATAAAATATTAAATTGGAGATTTAATTAGAGCCTCACCAGTTGCCTAGCGTTTGAAGATTGTTAAATACTAATTGTTTGTTTCGAAGTCTAACCCAGGCTGCATGGTTTGTTTTCGTAATTTTCTAGATTATCTTTACGAAGGTCCTCTATGAAAGCATCTTAACCAAATAGCTCCCATGTTCTTTCTATGTTCAAATAACCAACTAATCTAGTTTAAGCGCGATTTCCAAGTGAAGTTACTAGCAAAACCCGGATACTCATTAAAAATCATGTAGCTTGCCAATCGGGAGTAACATGAAAGATACGGCGCCAAGAATTGAATTGCTGTTACGGTACGCTGTTTCTAAACTTAGATGGTCATTCCTTAAATAAATATAATTGATTGTAACTTCTACTAGACTTGACGGTAAGAATTGAAGTGTAAATAAATAATATCGTGTGCAATCTTGATTAATATAAAATTAGAAATATTTGCATTCAGACAGAAAGTTTTTTGAAATATTTGCAATTACTTTATGAGAAGGATTTATTAATAACCGTAATAATTATTTATTATATTACTGATGATTAGGATTCAGTTCTTGACAATTACATTTTAAATTAGAATTTTAAGGATATAATGAAAATACGCTACGCACAAAAATACATTTTAGGATAAAAAAAAATGAGTTGATTTTTTATGTTTTAAAACTTCTTAAATTCATTTAATAGACATCGTATTCTCGTTGTTAATTGAATCCAGAATGTTGGGTGTCGTTTATATAATTATTCTTACTTGTCCACAGAACCTGCTGACTTATCCAGCCATTAAGTAGCTGCAGATCATTTCTATATAACCATTGAACTTCCATTAATTCGGTCTCTAGAGGGTTGTATGTTTATATCATAATTTGACTTTTATAAAAATGATTATCCTAAATCTTATGTTTCTATAAAAATGTACTGTGCTTTAAAAATATGGATGATAGTATCAGCCGCTCTTTCAGCCACTTCGTAAGCAACAGCTTGTTTAGAAATAAATTATGCAGTTAATGTCATAAAATATTTTCATAAAATTCAAATAAACATCAAACTAAAGTTCTCAGTTTTAGACAATTCGATTTAAACGAAATTAAGTAAAGTAGCAGACGATAAAACGCCGACGATAAAAATTTACTCTTACAAATATTTTTTTTCAACCCCCCGAGCGTTACGGCTTTTTCAGGAAACGGCACGAAAAATAATCGTGTGTACTCATCTGGTCTGTCGCAAAAACGGCAAGTATTTTCAAACTACTTCAAAAGCGGGCCCTCCTTACCATGTGGATATAATTAAGCTAATTCTCTTCGTTGAATTTAGCGAGTGAAATTAGTTTTTTCTCTCTATGGTATCTTCGTCACAGGATTGGTTGCTAAAATGTTATTTTATCTCCTATTTGGCTACGTTAAAGTTTGCATACTAACGCATATGCTGTGTATTGCTCGTACCTTAATCAAGATATGTGCCGAACATAGAAAGTTAGTAAATATGCATCAGTAACAGAAACTACGTAAAATGCTTTAAATTTCCAGTTTCTTTAAGGAATTGCTTCAATGATGGTGAAAAATTTATCTTGCATTCTTTACAGTTATTTTCTTAGAAAATACTTTTTAATATACAAAGGGAATTTGTGAGAATTTTTCCCCTCATGTTCTAATTTTTCGAACACAAATTATTCGCAATTTATTTTAATATTATGTTTATATTTAATTTTCAAATATTTTAAGTTTATTCCAGATTAAAGTATTAGATTTAAATAATTCTTTAGATTGCATCATAAATTTATTAGTAGTTAGTTATTATGACATCTCTCCATTTTAATCTTTCATTTAGCATTACTCCTAAATATTTCGCCTTACTAACTCCAAGAATCTCTTCAGAGAATAAGAAGAGCTTGCTATTAATCGTTAACTGTGTATTTTTCCTCCTAATCATTAATAATTGCGACTTGCTGGCATTAATAGCAATCCTCCAAGTCGTACACCACTTTTCTATCACTGGTAGAAGCTCCTGTAACTTCTTGATTGCATGGTGTGCGTTTGCGGACTTTACGGCTAATGCTGTATCGTCCGCATAGCACCCAAGAAAGTGATTTCTGCCAATGTGAGCCCTAGGGAAGTTATGAACATAAAATAAATACAGGACGGGCCCTAAAATGGACGCCTGTGGGACGCCTGCATTCATGGTGCGTAAACTGGAGATGTCCTTTCCAATAGCCACAGTGAATTTCCTATTAGTGATGAAAGACATTATTAGCTGAATCAGCTCTCTATCCATAGGGAGATTTATAAGTTTATAAATAAGCCCCTCATGCCAGACGCTGTCGAATGCCTTCTCCACGTCTAGCATGAGTAAGGCGACATTTAGTTTCTTGTGGAGCGCATCCCCACAAAACTAGACGAGTCGAACCAGCTGCTTCGTTGTTGAAAGCTTTCTCCGGAAACCAAATTCTTCCGGAGGCAGTAATTCAATATAGTTTTTCAATCTGCTGTAGATTATTCTCTCAAAAACCTATCCTAGTTCCGGAAGCAAGCTAATGGGCCTATCTGGCTTAGTGTTACCCTTGCCATCTGGCTTAGTGTTACCCTTGCCGGGCTTAGGCAATAAAATAACTTTTGCGATTTTCCATTTTGTGGGAAAATAGCATTGACTAAGACACACATTGATAATACTCGTGAATTTTGTCACAACATTGCAGGGCAGATTTCTAAGTGCGTGATTATTAATACCGTCTATGCCAGGGGCCTTTTTGACTTTAAGCTTCTTTGTGATTTCTCTGATCTCACTGAGGGTAGCAGTGGCCATGTATCTCTTAGCAGTGTGGACATTAAGCCAATCTCTAACAAAGTAGCATGCCTCATTGAGAAAATTAATGTCCATAGGCGTCATGTTAGGTCTGAACTGCTCTTCTAAATGGTCCGCAAGGACCGTCGATTTGTCTTTATTATTGAGAGCAACAGAGTTTTCAGTATAAATCGGCTTATTGCATGTACGCTGCCCTTTCAAGTTACGCATGAACGTCCAGAGAGTGCCATCATTCGGACTAAGATTCTGAATTTTTTCCTCCCATACATCTCTCTTATGCTCATATATTTCTTTTTAATTAATTTATTTAATTTGTTCATATCTCTTTTAACGTGAGGGCTCCATGTAAGGTGCCAATCTTTCTTCATCCTATTTCGGCCCTTAATCATCTCTCTAATTTCCTGTGGCAGAATGCCAGCGTTATTATTTCTTCTCACGTGTCTAGATGCATTTTCAATAGCATTATTGATTGAATCAGTGAGGGTACCAATTGCATCATCTATATCTTTCCACGAGTTCAGAGTATCAAAGATGGGTGGATATATAACATCTAGTTGTGCACCTCCCTTTTTATTGCAATCGGCAGTTCCAAATGGGCATTTTGAAATGGAAGATCCTATTTCATTTTCAAACGAAATATGTTTAAATAAAGTTCTGCAAAAAATGTGTTTAATTTATTTGGCGTACAAAGAAGTCATGTGATGTCCGCATCAGATTTTTTATGATGTTTCAAAATAAATAAATATATGATTTGAATATCAAACGATCTCAAATATATGAGCTTTATTTGTTCGTAAATATTTTACAGGAAAGATAAGAAGTAATCTAAATAGCATACCTTGAAAAGAAACACATTAAATACACTTTTTTTAAAGCAAAATTTAAAGAATAAGTGATTAAATTTTCTTTAAATACATTTTGTAAAGTATTATATATGAAACCAGTTATTGTTTTCAGAAAGACAATTTGTAGAGTGATTAGTTCTTTTTTTTTTTTTTTTTTTTTTTTTTTGATGCTAAGGACGTGTAAAGGAGCAATGCCCTCGCCGGGATTCGAACCTGGACCTCTCGAACAGGCGCTGAGAGTGCTACCATTACACCACGAAGGATGCAGTGAGAAGTTAGAAAATACCTTATATACTCCGCCTTTTAAAGGCTGAGTGGAGATTAGGAGGCCCAACTGCCAAATCCTGGTGGTGAAGAATCATCATCATCCCCCCCCTTTTTTTAGTTCGGACGCCACTGTAGAACATTAGGTTATTTGTGGAGGAAAGACAAAAATTGAGCAAAGCCCTAGCCGGGACTCTAACCTTGGACCTCTCGAATATACGCCGAATGCACTACATTACACCACGAACGCATGCAGAAAGGAGGGAGAAAATGCCTTATAACTTTAAGGAGGAAAGTATTGTTTTAAAATGAATATCGCACGATAATTTCCGTCTTAAATTGTCTTTCTGAAAAATACTTTTTGTAATATTCATTGTATAGTTCAAGCAATATTTCTATACATATATTTGATATTCTTAAAGTTATGTTATCTAAATGCATTTATAAGCAGTCAGTTAAAACACAATATAACAACTGCAGAAGATCTACGTAAAGATCCATTTCTATCGTCTATTTCCATCTATTCTATTATCCGTTTCTGTCTATTCTGTGATCAGCAAAAATAGAGTTATAATTATCCTCTTGAATATTTGAACTGGTAAAATATGTCAATATGGCATATGCGAACAAGTAAAATTATCTCATTACTGTTAGGGATGTTGAATGTGAAACTTCATTTAAAAAGGCATCAAAGCATATGACAGGTTTAGGTTTAGTTTAGTTTATTTGATTACGGCAAAGTAAGAAAGTGTTATCTTACTAATGAAAGTATGTCTTCGTGGAGAACTTCCCAAGGAAAATTGGCTGGTATTGAACCATAGAAGGAAAATCACCGAAGCGTCCATGCAGTCAACCTGTTTGCCAGAACTTGAGTGCGGGTCGAACTACCAGTGTTCAACGATATTACCGCTCGACCATTGGCTAGCCCATATCTATTTAGAAAAATGTAACTTTGCATGCTATGTTAAATTTTTAAATCTATGTGACATGCAAATTATTTAGCCGATGCAATGTAATAGCAAATTCTTTAATGACTCGATTCTTGTAGTTTTCTACGAAAGTGGGTTTCCTGATGGTGACTGGATAAGATCACAAAATCTGGTCCTTCGATACGGATTCGAATCATGGCGTACAGCCTGGCTGCATAGGAACTTTTTAGGATTTATCTGTGTGAAATACAATTCTGAGCCAAGTTTCCTTTCAGAATCTTCCACGAAAGCATTCCACTTCTTAGTCAGATGATTCAAAAATGTTTCATCGTTTTCAGTTAAAACAAACAAGCTTTTTAGGAAGTACGACGTAAAGTATACATTAATCATTTATTTTTTCCAAAATATTCTTATTAAAAATCTATTTAACAATGATTATATTGTTTATATATATCCTAGTAAATTATGAATATTTTTTTAGTTTCTTGTTATCTCTGTTTCTGAGTATTATAAAAATTCAAGCATTCAGAATTTAACACAAAAATAAAATCTTTCCGTAGTAACAAATATAACGTTTTCAGTCGAAATTATGTAAGAAAAACACAATATTTTTTTTTTACAGCAACAGTATGCTTTGGCTTATTTGACTAATGTAAAGCATTTTAGGGCTATCTGCCTAAAAGGAGGGCTGCCTTCGTTGTAGGACATTTTAAGAATTCAGGATTAGTATTCCATTATTTCAATGCCAAGACGCCTCCTGAAATCTTTGTTATAAATATTAAAATTTTAAAGCCTTAAATCATAGTAAATACACTTTCTGAAACTTATTATATTCATACAACTGCTTTGCAGTCGAAGAACACTTTTTATTTTGAAATTTCTTGCTGTAGGACTAATGTAAAAATTAAATTTCGTAACTTAGTGTATGTAGATAAAAGGATTTATATAGCATCTAGAAATAATACGAAATTTTTTGGATTGAAAAGGCGACGATCAGTTTAGAATCAACAAGTTAAAAAGTAATTGAACATAATATCCATTTGGAAATACAATTCCATATAATTTTCGAAGTTAAGATGTCGAACAAATCATAAAATGCTGTCGGGCTGGTACATTTATAAAGACTTACCCGTTTTTGCCTTGCGTCCTCTAGCGGTGCAAGTAGTAGCAGGTCCAATTAGTAAACTGAAAGATCTATGATTCGAATTTCAGTCTTTAAAAGAGGAGAATATATGGAATTAACAGCACGTCCAGCTGAATAAGTTTGAAAATTGCTGATTGTGTTCAAGGCCTCATCAATGGCCGAACAGTTAAGACCTCTGAAGCTGAATCCTGGCAGTTCGGCCTGGTTTGAGTTCGACTTTAGGTGAACAGGCTGACTGCATGGTTGGTTTTCGTGGTTTTCCTCATGCGTAATACGCTAGCTTTCTTCAGAATATCCTCCACGAAGGCATATGTCCTCTTAGGTAGATAGTCTTCATAGCTTTCCCGTATTTAAAAAAACCGAACAGGCCATGACTGTGAGCCTGCCGAGTGCTTTGTTAAGTTTACCTGTTTCATGACTTTAAGCACCCAATGGATTCTATATATTATTATTATCAATGAATTCCTATCAGGAAGTTATCCAAAAATGTATTAACAGCACATATTTTTTGAAGATATTTTTCTTTCTGAGAAAGTACTCAGTAAAAAGACGGATTTCGAATTTGAAATTTTTATCATATTCGGTTAGTAAATTAATTGAATATAATGTTATTAATGTTACTACTTAGTTATCTATGCTTTCATTGGAAACTCTTTAAGGACATATTATAAAGGTAAAAATTATTTTTGTTCTTTTTTTAAGTTCCTCTATGCATTATAATATTAACAAATAAAGCAATATTTGCGTTATTGCTGCCTTACAGTACTTATAATATACAATAAAATAAGCACTGTAACACAGCAACAACGATTAAATGCCTTCTTACATAACAACCCCAATTAAAACTACTAACTAAAAACAGCAAATGAATTTCCCAAAATGTAGACTTTTCTAGTATGTTGTAACGTAAGCTTTAAAATATTTTGGAAGAGCTAGTCAGAAATTATGTGAAAGGAAGTGACTACAGTTTTCATATTTACAAACTTTCGTGTAATGTGTCAATTTATTTAAAGCCATTTTAACATGTAATTACAGCTAAATATTGTTTCAATTTAAAAATAATGACTGAAAGCATTCACAATGCTCGAACACAGCATATTTAAAACAGTACAAGACTTTGCTAAGAACCTTTGTTAGGAGGAAGCAACTGATTGAAAGCATGTGTTCAAATTAACACATCTGCCATTTATGTTGTGAGAAAAGGTACGTCTTTTGTATGCGTATGCTTAAAAACTGGTTTTTCCGTTCCGTAAGTAAAGCAATCCCCCAGGCGTGTAATTACTCTTTTGCGACAAATCTGAACTACTGCAGTTCTTCAAAACCGCGAACTGAATGTACCTGCGATTACTTTACCGAATGATCAAAGCCATCCGTTGTTGTGAACCATTTTAAGCTTTCCTTTAGAAGAAAAACTTGTACATGTAACCTTCTGTATTTCCTTTAGAAATACAGAAGGTTACATGTACAGGTTTTTTACACATCTACAGATATTCTTTTTTAATCACTGTCATTTAACATAAATGTAAAATCAATCAATATTTAGTCATTCCTTCGCGTAGCATTTAAAAAAAAATTTCTCTTAAGTCACATGTTCATGGTTGAAGTTGCTAAGTGTATTTCTTTAATTTAAGCTATGGAAGTTAAACACGGCGATCATCTGCATATGTGAAAACAAAGTTATGGTAAAATACTTGATCTCTAATACAAGAGATTAAATTTAAAAAGTCATGTTTTGTCTAAAATAAGGATGTCTTGCAAAATCTTTTCCATAATATGTGATGATTTTCTCTAGAGGGACAAGCTTACAAGCTTTTTTTACTGCTTAGACCTATGAATTTTGGGCATAAGGCTCAGATTTTATGATCAGTTCTCGCTGACTAAAGAATATAGTACTTTGATAAAGAAATTAAAATAAGGTTAGCTTTTATTATTTCGGTAATTCTAAATATTTTTTAAATTGGACTAGCCCAAGTTTTATTCAAAATCATCTAATGATTCGAAAAAGTTCATCAGATTGCTGACGAAGTTATCGAAAAGGAAACTGTATTTATCTGTATGTTAACTGTATGTTAATCAAGTTAAAATATCATTGCAACTGTCTAGACGACGTTCAGTCTAAGACTGATACTATTTTAGAGGAAATTTATATGCATTTTAAATAATAAATAATACAGATCATTCTTCTTTATTATCTTTATTATGTGTCATTTGCCAACGACAACTTCACCATTCGCCAACAATATATATCCCAAAACAATAAAATAAACTAAACAAGCATTAAAAAAAATTCGTGCTTTTTTTCTTATTAGTATTTCGTTTTTATTATTTAATTACTGCTATTTTTTTAATTCAAATTTGTAACTCCTAGAAAAGTTGCGGTTTACATTTCGGAAACTGAGATGTTACGCTGTATAGTATTTTAATAATTTATGTAACAAAATAGGGACATTTTAACTCAACTCTTCGTTGCTGCTTGTAGTTTCATTGCGTTGAGCAAAGTAATATATAAAGCATGAGCACACAAGAAAATCAAACTTATTAAAATTTTTTCTAATAAAAATCACATTCATATCAATGTACATTAATGGCCTTGGATGATTTAAAATGTATTAGAACAAAACTTACGCAAACCAGCATAAGCGACGAGTATTGTTAAAAAAAGAATAATTAATTCGCTATTATTATATTTACTATTAAATTAGTTTGTGTTTTATAAACTCCTATCAAGAATACGCTTATTATAACTTATTAAAATAGACTATTGATTTTCTAATTTTTATCTGACTTATTGTTTAAGTAATGTTATTCTTTATATGCAATTGCATGTAATTCAGGTTAACTGAATGCAGTATTATTCGGTTCGCGCGAATCAATTGAAGGTTTTTAACTTGTCGGTTTTATGCATATACATAATCATAAGTAAATTTATTTAAATAATGCAAATATTTTGAAATGCTATTATTAAATTGAATTCACAAGTATTTTACATATTTCTGAGCATTTAGTTTGAAATCTAAGGGATATTTTATGAAAATGTTATCTGTTTAAAGATAGTACTACTGGAAAATTTTTACATGCTGCTTATTTATTTAGTGAAGAATGTTCGCGTCAGTTTGTCGTATGTCTAAACACTTTCTTGGCGATAAACGTAGAGGTCTAAAACAAGAAGAGCAACCCTCTTAAACTCCTACTGAGACTTGTCATTTAGAGATCTCCAGGGTTCCAGAAATAAGGTGGGCACTGAGACATCTGCACGGCCGCTTTAAGGCAATCATAACGCTTTCGAGGTCTTCACCACTGACCGCCTAGAACCGTCATAGCGCTTTCGAACACTTTTCCACTGACCGCCTAGAAGCGTCGGTAACGCTTTCGAGGTAGGTCTTCTTGACCGCCTAAACCCGGTCATAACGCTCAGAGGGTTAAAAAAGGAAGAAAGAGAGAAATTTAAAAAAAAAATAGTTAAAAATTTGAATAATATCATCTATAATTTTAAAAAATAGCTTTCATATAGTATTAATAAATATTTATTACGCATCATTGAGGGAAAAAATTTCATATAATTAATTCTCTGTAAAATTTTATTTGAATTTTAAGGTTAAAAATAGCTGTGGCAATTCACTGTAACAAAAATCCATAAACCACATTTGGCGTTATTATCGCTGAAAGAAAAGATGCCAAATTTCAAAACGCGAAAATATGTAAATTCGTGTATATGTTAGAAAATTCTGAATAAAAAAGTCTAATTTTTTGCAGATATGCTTAGAAATACACCTACTTTAAGATGATGGTAAAAATTTTATAGGTTATGTTACTATAAAAAAATTTTTTCGAAAAATTTGTAAAAATTATTAAAAATTAGAAATTTAAAAAATAAAACACAAAAAATGGGTAAATTTTATTTGGAATGAACGTAAATTTTGAAATGTGAAGGGAAAAATAAAAAAAGGTTAAAAAAAGAGATATTAATAAATATTTGCCAAATTCAATTAACATTGAGGAGCTAAAATTTTGAGAGCTAATATTTTAAAAACTACTCGTCTGATTTTTACAAAACTTGGCATTCTGGCATAATTTGAGTCGTGGAATCGAAATATGGAAAAAAATTGCTATGTTATTTCAGAAAAAGTCCGATTTTGTGTAAAAATACCTATGTTAAAATAGTGCTATATATAAATCTAATATATATCCTAAGTCGCGCTTTCGAGACATGAAAAACGCAGTTCGAATTTTGTCAGTCGGACCAGTAGAACAGGAGATATAACACTGTCCTTTTTTTTTTTTTTTTTTTTTTTTTTTTTTTTTTTTTTGAACAGTGTACATTTGCCATAGACCCTATTGTAAACTCCGCAGAGCAGATTGTTGTTCTTAAACCACGTGACTACTATTTTCCTCTTCTTCTCTTGCGGAATGTATCTCGTTTGATGTATAATTAATTACAAAGGGAACCTTGAGCTGAAAAAATATAATGTAAAAATTACTGGCAAAATGTATATCTTTTTCTTATTATTTTTTTGTGCGGGCTGAAATATAACTCTATATATGTTTACGTAATTTCAAGAATTTTTGTGTTTTATTTTTTGCCTGAATGTACTAAATTTTGTTCAGTGTTGTAATTTCATATTTTATAAGAAATTAGTTCTGGTTTGAAGATTAGTAAAACATTAGTTTCATCATACAGTTTAGAAGAAGATAACTGAAGAAATAGCATTTGGATCTTATAGGTCTACAGCTCTTTGCTACGGCAGCAGTTGTTGGACGTACGGTGAATGTTAATGTTGGATTTTTTTTAGCTGAGAATTGTGCAATTAATACGTAGTCTGTATCTATTAAATGCAGATATAGTCATAATATTGTTGACGGTAAAATTAAATCATAACTCAAGCCATGATTGTTACATTAAAAACTCTTCAGGAAGATACTTTTACCGTAGAAATCGACCCTTCCCAAACGGTAAAGAAATATGTTACTCATAATATCACATATTTTTGTAGTGCTAGTTATAAATTTCTGTTAATTTTTGAACATTTCATGTAATAATTGAAGATCAGTAATTGGAAAGCAATTTGGGATGCTTTCGAAATACTTTTATGAAGGCCTTTGTCTTTGCCTTTTTCTCTCGGAAGCGATAATTCTTCTGTCAATTTGCTATGAATGTATTTTTTTTTTTTTTTAAGATAACATTTTTCTTAAACCTCTTTTCATATCTGTGGCCTTAACTATTTATTATAAGATGAAGAATTTAAGCATTTATTCGTTTGTAGTGGTTAAATGTTAATTAATAAAAATGAAATGTGTACGTTTTTGACAATAGTGGTGTAATTATATTTTAGTTTTTGGATTTAAATGTGGTGCTGTTAATGAGTTAACTGAAACGATAGTTGTTGTGGTTTTGAATATTAATATGCTTTTGTGTATTGGTGTATTCAACATCAGTTTTGAGTGATTGTTTTATGATTGTGTCAGTAGAAATTAGTACTCGAGTTTGAAATGTTGAGAATACCGATAATGACCATATTCAATTTAGCAGTGATCGGTTTAATTTCGAACGAGTTTAATTAAATTATGAAAATGACTCATTGTTCTTATTGATTTTATTAAATTTTGCAGAAATGGAATTAAAACATGAATTTCTGCTCTACAAATTTTAATATCCAGTATTTTTGAAAATAAATAGTTAAATGACTTTTCATCCTGTTTTAAATTTACTGCAGTTTAAAATAACTTTCTGTTAATTGAATTAAGACCTTTTATATAATGCATGAGAGTAATAAAAAATATTTTGCAGCAGAAAGATTGCTAACTGAAATGTATATGAAGCCATTCCAGTTTACATAAAATGTTTAAATTTTGCAGCCTAACTGCTTTATAAGGAATCTCGCCAAAAAATGAGTTGAGTTTCTTTCAAATGGGGGGTAGAAAAGAGAATCATGAAATTGTTTGCAATTAGTATTTCCATTTCTTGGTTTGTGGTAAGTTTATGGAAGTATAGTGCTTAACAACAGTACCACTTACCATTATAGTGCATAGCAACAGTAAGAATATATATGTAAAAAGAATTCAAATCAGTTTCCATTAGAAACACAGCTGAGTGGTAAATTTACTGAACTCTAGTAGTTCAACTTAGGTTTGATTCCAAATGAGTGGGCTGGTGGCAGAACAACTGTAAGAATATATATGTAATAAGAATTCAAATCAGTTACCCTTAGAAACACAGCTGAGCGGTAAATTTACTGAAATCTGGTAGTTCGACTTAGGTTTGATTCCAAGTGAGTGAGCTGGTGGCGTGGGTGTTTTCATAATTTTTCCCATGTGTAGCGGGGATACGACCCAGTTTTCCATAGAAAGTCCAGTAAAAGTTTACAATTGGGTGCCCCTTGTTTTTTAGCGATTCTTTTTTGACGTCAAGATCAGCGCTAGGAAGGCACAATTTCAAGATGGCCGCTACACAAAATCAAAATAAAAAGTCAAAGAATTGCACAAGCTTTGTGTCCATGTACACATCGATCTGTTTTCACTTTAAAAAATCCTAGAATTGCACAAACTAGGCATTGCGCTCTGCCTTAAATTTGTCCATGTACACATCAATCTATTTTCATTTAAATAAAATCAGGAAGTTAAAACTATCATGGTAACCAGAAGTGAGGTGTCATCGCCAAAATTTTCAAAAAATTGTTGCTTATCAAAAGGGGCACCCAATTCTACACTAGAGCCGAAAGTCCTTTATGCAGGCATCCCTTCCGTTACGCAGATAGCCCTCGTGTGCATTGCTATGATAAAAAAAACACACACAACTAGAAACAGACCTTTAGAAATCCTCCATGGAGACATCTTTTTTCTTTAACTTCTTAAAATTTAAAATGCTGTACACTAAACATCATTTGAAGTGGATTATAAGGTAGATCCTGAAGTTTCCAGCCTTGCAATGAATTCCTCTAATTCCTGCAGACATAATGGCAGTATTAAATGAATAAATTTGAAAGCTTCTTTTAGAAATCAGAAATATTCTTTTTTATTATTAACTGAATAAAGAGATATGGTAGTTTGCTCTGAATTTTTGAGTAAAAAAGTTAGTAATCTTAAAGAAGTAAAGCAGTGATTAGATCATGTGTATATAGTGATTCATCTTGTTCCTATTATACGTCGTTATTATACAGTAAGAGAATGGGTAAAAAGTTTCACATGGGTTCAGAATCTGTAGGCTGATAACTTGAGGCAATGACATCTGGAAATATTAACTCCAGTCCAGGAGGAAATATTTAGTAACAAACGATTCAAAGTCAAGGAGATAGCGACAAGAGTGGATCTCTCTAAAACAACTGCTTTATGTATTTTACATAAGCATCTTCATATAATTAAAGTATCAGTGAAATTGGTACTCTGAGTTCTGTCATCAGTTCAAAAATAGCAGTGCGTGTTTAAGAAACTTGACCATCCTGCTTACAATCCTGATATGGCTGCAAGCGATTATCTGGTCTAAAAGAAAATTTAATCATCTATAGTTCATGGCCTATGTGAAATATTTTTGATGTGTTGTTAGTTTGTTGTGCTACTATAGCTGTTAAATTTTGAATGCTTGCTTGATACTGTTCTGTTATAAAAGTATATCAACAAAAGTAGGCAGAATTTTATTTATAATTTTTTTGGTTTACCATTTGGATCCGAAAATTACATTGCTTAGTTGAGCTTAACATTGTGTCAATAATCAAGAATGTGTTTATTGCTGGATTAATTGTCATTGCAATGGGTCAATGTGATACCATTTGAATTTCATTATCATCACACTTTTCTTAAGGTGCTGATTGTTTTTAAATAGGCAGTATTTTTAATTTTTATTTCTCATTTATTATCTAGGTACTTGTATGCTGTGTAGAATTTTTCACATTATTCATGGTGCCATCATTATAATGCATAACAACAATACCACTTATCTTGGCCTTACTTCAGCTAGTCACAGCTGATTTAGAGCTATTTTTGCTGTTTATCCTCAATCAGGAACTCATCATTTTGTTATTCTTATTGTTAGTTGAAGCTTTAAATTAACCAGTGGCGTAGCTAGGGTGGGGCAAAAGGGGACATCTGTCCCCGGGCGCAGCATCCAGGGGGTGCCAAATTGATGATACGAAATTTTAGAATGTTTTCCATTCGTGGCACACAGAGAGGGGTGCACAATCTTCAGCTGTCCCCGGGTGCTGAAAACTCTAGCTACACCTCTGAAATTAACATTATATTAGCATTATTCATTTTATATTGTGAATTTCTCTCCAGGATTATCTTTTAGTAAAAGATGACAGTGGATGAATAGGAAAAGTTTCCATGTTATATATTGTTCTCTTTGTTTGGGTGTTACTTTTATGTATGTATACTTTCTCAATTTGTTTTATCAAAGAGCAAAATATATGTAAAATGAGGCAAGAAAAAAAAAAACATCAGAAAGGCACATATTTTTAATGTAATGCCTATATACGGCTGTTTTTTTTTTTTTTTCCCATAAATTTTCATGGAGGTAAGAAAGGAAGAAGGGGGTAAACCTGTTTTAAGAGTGAACCACTGCTCGGGCTCCAGATGGGATGTTTTTTATTTACATTCAGAAGCTCCCTTGACAGCGCTTTGATAGTATTTCGACGCACAACAGTTCCATACAAGTCGAAAAACTGGACGGTTGATCTTTCGATTATGGTAACTTGTCGATTTTTTGGCAAAAATTTGGCGACCAACTCTGCTACAGCAACCCTCTATTTTTTTTTTCGCCGCCATTTTGTCTTCACAAAGTAAAGACATGTTTCTTTTCATTTTATTTACTCAACACTTTTTCCAACAATCTACTAGCCGAATTACACTTATGCTAGAAATTTTATGTAACAAAACTGCTTAATCATGACAAATATTAACTGCAAAATTGGAAAAAGTGCACAATCGCAAACGCCTTGCGCGTTTTTCAGAATAGCACATACACATAAACCATTTACACGTCAACTTATTTTTACTTAAAAAAACATCCCAGAATTGCACAAAAATGGCATTGCACACATTCTTAACTTTATCCATCTACACTGCTATTTTCTCATAAATTACAAAAATTTGCACAAAAATGCAGGAAAATTTTCTGAATCTTTAAACTTGGTAAAAAGCACATATATGAAATTACCTGATCGCGAAAAAGTATATACCCTTTCCAAGGATGAAAATTTCTACGTATAAAATAAATAAAATATCCAAAACCTTTTACCTCTAAATTATCTATTATATTATAAACATTAGCAACGAATTTCTACCGCAAACATTAAAAATGGTTACAAATACTTAGTGTCAAATATTTAAATTATTTCCATGCACGTTTACTTCAACTGAAACGTATGCCAAATTACTACAAACATAAAATTCACAAAATAACTATCATTTAATTAAAATATTACAAAACCATGTACACGTCGACATATTTTTATTTAAAAAAAATCATCCCAGAATTGCAAAAAAATGGCATTGCGCACGTTCTTTACTATATCAATGTACACTGCTTTTTTCTCATAAATTAAAAAAATTTCACGAAAATGCATAAAAATACTCAACGTATACTACTCAAATGTATTCCAAAATACTACAAACATATAACTCACAAAATCATGATCATTAAATTAAAATATAATTAAATTAAAAAACACTACTTAAAATATAAATAAGCACATACATTAAATTAATAAAAATTAGATTACAATCCTAATTACTTTAAACTAAATCATTGCTAATAACAATTTTCCAATAATACCATATTAATTTATTTACTCCTTACATTTAAAACAATGCATAAAAATAATATCCTCAAATGATTAAAAATACTAACTTACCTAATCTTCTTCAGAATCTTCATTACGTGGCATGCACACTTCCCTACAGAAAGAGTTCCAGTCGGCTGCAGTACTACTGCTAATTTCTAAATCCGAAATCCAGTAGTCACCTGGTAGTCTATTCACCCAGTAATAAGAAATTAATAAAATTTCACCCATACTCAAACTACTTTCAGCAAACCACGTAACCTTCCTTACACTCCATTTCACAATATGTCCACTTTCACCAGATTTCTTGCACCGCCATTCAAACTTATCTGTAATATCCTTCCTTTCACACAATCTCAACTTATTATTATTATCAGATAAATGCATTAAAAATTTAGAATTCGCTTTACATAGCGCCATGCAATCCAAAAATTAATCAACACTATTTCACACAACACAAAATGAAGCTTAATACAAAATAATATAGTACTACAAATATTTTTCCAAATTTTACCCCCTTTTCCGATTAAAGAACTGTAATTCGTCCATTAATGTCACACGACATGTCTAATGATCTCTCATTTCCCTCGCACAAAATAATGCGTAATCGGAACTGAGTACTTCTCACATTATTACCAAAGTCCTAGGTAGTAACCTTTTTTGCCTCCAAAATGTCGCCAAACTACCTGTTACCATATTCCAAAGATCAGCTAACTGGACACTTCCGCATAAAAGAAACATTCATTGTATGATAGATAATAGCAATTTGTTTAGTTTAGTGACATTTATGCAAAAGTCACATCTTTTATTATTGATGGTAATATAACTTTATTATATTATTTTGGTTATTTTTCAATAACTAACAACAGCAATTTTGGTTATGAATTTGTTTTATATAATTCTAAGCTGTTGAACTACAAAAAAGTAGATTTTAGCAAAAATATTATGCTTAAAGAAGGAAAATTACTTTATTATACCTTTAAAATAGTATATGTCTTTCGATACCCTTGCTAGATTATTCGCTACATTTATTTTATATTCCTAACGCCAAATTGTTTTAAATAAAATAAATTTTTTGTCATCCACATATTATTGTAACATGTACTTTTTAAAAATTTTTGGAGGAGAGGCTTTTATAGGTATTTATGCTTGTGCTTGCAAAAAACATGTATCTGCCTTTAACAAAATATGTAAATATTTATTAAATTATTTATGAATGTATTTGAAATGAATTATTTATTCATTCATAAATTACTGTGAAAGTTACTTTGAAGAAATCTAATTATTAAATGTATCTAAATCCATAATGATTATAAATATTATCAGGCCTGTGCCAAGCCTAATCCGTGCCATCGTGCAAATGCATAGAGAGCGCCTTTATGCAATGATAATGATATTAGATGCTTATGATTAACACTTAGTGCAGGGTTTGTACGGTCCTTAAAGTCCTTAGATTTTTTGGAATCGGTTTTTGGTCCTTAAAAGTTCTTAATTTTGGCCAAAATCGGTAGAAGGTCCTTAATTTTAATCATCTGAAATTTCTGTCTGTTTTTACGACTGCCATTTTGAGTGTGAATTAGCATTTTGGAGGAATATTTTTGGCGATTCACTGACATATATGGTTATCTTTTGAATGGGTTCATGGTTTATAATTTGTATTTCTAATAGAAATGATGGGATACTTGAATTTCTAAGCAAGAAGTGAAACATAAGCATTTTGAAATTCATTTTTTCTAATAAAGAGCTCTTAAACAACTTCTCGCTTTCGGGATGTGAATTTTTTTATTAAACGGTTCTAATTTTGGCGACTTGTAAACATTTTGGCGATTTTAAGATTAGTTTCTATAGAAAATTTTAAATTCCGAGATCTGAGAATTTTCGACGATTTTTTTTTAAAACAGCGTAACATTGATAAATTTCATTAAAATAATGGTCATATATTGAAATTATATTTTAAAAATAAGCTTAAAATAAAACCTTATTTTTTGCTGTCATATTATAAAGTTTCATTTTGGCAACTTATTATGCAATATTTTTAATCTGAAAAATAAATAAGGTATGATGCTATAAAGCACAATTGACGAAACAGCTATTAGCAAAATGAGCTATGTAATTAATTAAAAATGTCATCTTTTTAATTTTTTCATAGTAAGAGTTATTCCTATGTGATTGTCTCAGAATGTTCAAAATTCTCAGTATATGCATCAGTTTTCTCTATAAAATTAATTTTACACTTTTTCCCTCCTTTTTTTTCCAAAATATTTCTGACTTTTTGCTCTTGCAGAATCGGTAGGGATAATTTTTCTTTAGGATTTTAGGCATTGCAGCTTGGAAAGTTTAGAAGGATTTGAAGGCAAGATTTATAGACGCATGATTTTAGAAGTTTCGAGAAATATGTGACAAAATGAAAAATGTCTCCATCACAACACGTAATGGAACACGTAATGTCAACACGTAATGGATGTATTTTACAGGAAGTTTGCAATAAATTTCTTACTTTTTGGAGAATGTCTGGAAGGACAATGAAAACATAATATTTGAATATTTTACTTCTGATACTAGAATCTTAACATGTTTATCTTCCCTTTATTTTCTCTACTTTTCTCTAGACACAAGCATGGAAAATATCAAAAATGCTTCTAATCTTATCACATGGGCAGGCATTATAGATAGGAATGTTTTTATTAATAAATAAATTGAAAACTTACAATTTAAAAGATTAATCTAATATGTCTTAATGCATCATACACAGAGCTGGCACACATTTTCCCACCTGATGCAATCTCTGTAGATCCTAAATTCTGCTGCCTAGTGCTCTTTTAAGTTCTGCTTCCAATGCCTGCTCTAAATTCTAAAAGTTTTGCCATTTCTAGATTTTGTTGTTTGGTGTGTCACTAAATTCTAAAAATTCTGGCACATCAGCTCTGTAACCGGCCTTTACAATATATATTTTATATTTCTTTTGAATGTTCATATTACTAAAGAAATAAAATTAGCCGCTTTTTCTGTACCTTCTAAATGCATTTAGTGTTTTTTAGAATAACACAAATCCTCAATTAAATCCAAAAATTCTAAAATGAAAAGGAAACGTGTTGAAGAAAGAAACTGAATACATAAAGAAAATTATTCTTCAAAGATATGTGCAGTTATTATTATGTAAATTACCCAATAGTTTATAATTTGAGCCTTTACTATAATTTTCCACTTCTATTTCCTCATATGATAGAGTTACTGAGCCAAATTAAATTGTATAATCTTCGACCACTAGTCCACATTTTAGTTTGAATTAGACTGTTCTTGTTTAATTACGTCACTGTGAGCTGTAATTGATTTTGTTAGCATCAGAAAATGCCTTTATGTTCTAAGTTCTTTGTAAATAAGAAGCTTATTTAAATGTTTGTCTGATATTGTAAATACTTTCAGACATAGCGATAATATGCTTCACATCTGTCAAAGGTTTCGGACTATTTAACTTTTACCAGATCAAGTAAACCCTCATAGGTACATTGTGGAGAGGTTGACGAGCACACAGAAACTAGTGAGAACATTGGTTTGCATAGTGAGACAAATATTTAATTGTTAGAAAAGATGCTTAAAGAGAAGGAAATCAATATAAAGTAGCCAAAATGTTTGGAAAGGCTTCAAATTAAAATGACGGATAAATATTTTTTTAGTGTTGTTGTTAGAAGACATAAATGTTTTGTAGCTTTTAAAGTGTAATTATCCTAATGTCATAAATTACATGTATTTTAAACTGTGAAATGTTATTAGATTTTGATTTTAATAGTGTTTTTTTAACAAATATTGTTAAAAAATAAAATTTAATAGTGGCCTTGTAAATCCTGTGACTAAGGTTATCAAACTGCCTAATTTAATTATTTATAACTAACTGCTTACCCTTAAAAATTATCCTTACATATTAAAATGAGTTATTGCCTTTCGTTAATACTCACTGTGGTCACAAGATAAAATAAAAAAATATAAAAATTCAAGTAAAACTTATTCTTTGCATCTAGTGAGACTTAAAATAATACAAAACAGTTTATCACCTCTGGTGCTTTAATCGCTTATTGGAACCTTAAAGTATATCAACTGGGTTACAATCTCTGGAACTCTACACAAAGCTACGACACTAACTGCATCAAACAGAGCCTGGCTAACTTTCAAGACTTTCAATAACTTTCAAGACTACGTCAGGCCTTTCAGGTTCATTCTAATCAGCAGGTCTCTCTCTAGACAAGCAGCAGTGGTGACAACATTCAGTCTTTTGGGTTAAGAATCATGGTGATTATGATCTTACATCTCATTTTAACCTATGCCATTAGATATAAAATCTACCTGCTGTTTACTAAACTTCTAGACTGACCATGCATGTGACAAAATGAGACATAAAAAAAATCAACATAAAGCTAACTGTTTGTAAAACGTAAATGTCATTTATTTCTTTCAAATATGTCCAACTAGTATAAGTGTCAAATGTTTAATGCTACTTGATAAATTGCATAAAGTTTATTTTATTCTCAAACTTATTAATAATTATGTTAATTAATTCATGTTTAGTAATAATGCATACTACTTACGGATCTATTTCATTTTAGGAAGGTATTACAAAAGTGAAATTCAGGCATGGATAATATTTTTAATTCAATTTATTCAGTTCCCATTTGCTCATAGGTCCTTAATTTTTTTCATTAATGCTCCTTAAAAGTACTTAATTTCTGTGTGCAGAAATGTTTACGAACCCTGTTAGTGAAGTATTAACTAAATGAAGTATTATTAACATAATAATATGAAACACCTAAAAAATTCATTTTACTTTTTAAAAAATTTTATTAAATGTTCAAACCTTTTGTTTTTTTAAAACCCACACTCAGACATATTTATTGAAGAATTATACATGCTTTTATATTACAAAAAATAACATTACAAGTGAAGCGAAATTATACGCTAAACGCATAGAATGCTAGATATACTGCTTGACACTATTTATCATGCTTAAATTAAAAACAAATTAATTTACATATTTAATAATTTAAATATTGGGAAATATAAAGCTAAAGAGAAATATGTAGAAGTGTAGATAAAAAGATATTTTAGTTTATTTATTAACATTAATTTATTAACACATTAAGGGGTTAGGTCACTTAGGAATTTTTAAAAATTTCTAATTCTAACCTGAAAGGACAACTGTATGGCACAGGAATTGGCTGAGAAATGGCAAAAAGTACAATTTTTGTAAAGCAATTTCTATTTAAAGTGTTGCAACTTAAAATGAGTTTTTCTTGAAACAATGTTTCTCATATTGCCATACATTGTATATAATTTAATTTTGATCTGTTTCACTTCAAACTTCGTATGTGTATTCTCAGACACATTATCTTTTTAAGCAGTAAGTGCCCACGATTTTTTAAATAACTCTTATCATTTGAGCAATCCACTTTTAAAAAATGGAATTTTTACAGTAAACATTCTTTGTTTTTCAAATGTTGACTACTGGATCAACAACAATGATATATTCAAATCCATCAGTATTCCCAAAGTTTTTTAAGTATCTTAAGATTTTTTTTCAAATTTATGTCTCAAGATAAAAATTAGGACCACAAAGTTGTACGTCAAATCTGCAGAAAATGAGGGTCCCACTTCAAGGACGCCATTTTTGAATTTTTTTTTTTTCCAAAAAGAAAAATATTGTTTCTAACAAGTTCAATAAAATCGATTTGTGCTTGTTTTGAAAGCACTCATCCAGCAAGCTCATAAGCTGAATCTACCTTTCAAACATCCCAAGTGGCGTAACTCCTTAAATCCATTTTCACATAAATTGTGTTCAATCATAAGTTATCGAAGCATATAACACTAACACACATGTAATAAGCAAATGCACTGAACCAAAATAATTTCAATATTTGGTAGGAGTGAAATTATAGAAATTGAAATTTTTGAGCTTTGTTTTTTGCTGATTGATTTATAATCTATATCTAATTTTTATAAAGTATCACTTTCAATTCAAATAATTGCAAGATTTGCCAATCTCAATTGACCAGTGGTAGATCTCAGATAGTTTTTAATTATTTTCAATTTTGAAAATGATCTCTCTGTTGTAGTTTACTGAGACTGGAAATTGTTAATAAAATGCGTAAAGCAATAAAAATGTTAGGAAAGGAGTGAGTTAGCTTAAACCGGCAATGCTACATTTTCTCCAGATGTTTGCAAAAACTGTGGTTCATGCATAAGATATACACTATTTATATTGCTATAATTTTTATCAATTGATGCTTTTTGAAGTTTTTGACATAAATTGAGCTGATCTAGTGTAGAGTTTATATTAAAGTCGGAAATGTTCCACAAAAATTTAAAAACTTCTGAATGAGAAGATAAGGGATCAAACCTTTCACTTAAAGATATTGTTATATCTAAAATTCTAAAAAAATGATTTACATTAAAATTAAATCGTTTTGTATAGGCTTTTCTTCGCCTTCGTAAAAAAATTGTTTTTTTTTTTTTATTTTCCAAGGTCTTAATGTTTCTTGGCTTTTAAAAATTTGTATGAACATCTAAAGAAGATGAAAGTTCTTTACTTTTGGTGAGCATATCGTTGAAACTTTTAACATATCTATAATCTTGATTACAAATCTGATAAAATCTGATTATAAGTCTGAGCTTTTTTGAATTTCATACAAACTGATACCTGCTCTTGATGACTTGCATCAGAGGTATAATCAAGTTTAATTTATTTAAATTTTTGTTTGGCTAAAAACTGAATGGCATAGATAATGTTTTCAAAAGCATCACACCAATACTTAGTGTCTTTTTTTAATAAATTTTGAAATTCCGAATTAACAGTTTTATCCTTTCATAATCAGTGTAAGAAATCGAACCAAAGACGTAGGTTATGGAAATTCATTTTACATTTCTTCAGAAGTTTTAAGTGCTCACTGAAGTGGTTCCAGCCATTAAATCCAGAACTACTAAATTTTATGTTGCTAAAATCGTTAAAAATATTGCAACAAAAACAATAAAAAGACTTTGTTTCAGCAGAATACAGCAACCAATCCCTTTTAAATCTCTCGTTGTTTGGCAAGATTCGACAAAAGCACATCTCAGAAAATTTGCGTCCATTTTCGCCTTTTGGGAAACTTAAACTGGAAACCAGGTCTGTGATCTCTTTCTAAGGCTTGTACTTGAGATGACAGTAGTGGACGTGTCCATAATCCAGGATCATCAGGTACAGGCAAATGCATATCTACTGTGGAAATTCTAAATCTTACTATTATTTGCGATACTATTTACTTATCTGCGATTCCATTCAGCTAAATTGGAAATAGCTAGGATTTCTAGGTGCTTTCTTCATGATACAGCTTTTTCGAATCTTTCAAATGGCAGACCTTGGAATCGGATCTTTCGAATGGCAGACCTTGGAATGTACTCTTTATTAGACCACAACTTGTTCCTGACTTACCTCATGTGGCTGCAATTGCAACTTTTAGAATGTTAACTGGGCACGATTGCCTCCGTGCTCATCTCTTTCGTCTTAACATTGTGAACTTCCCTACGTGTTTATTCTCTTTGTATGACTGAACAAAATATGATTGTTTGGACGATTGCCCTGCACTATCTGCTTTTTCTTGAAGAGCCTGTTGTCTAATAGCCTAGTGGCCAAATGACAGGCATTTAATAAGTAATATAAAAGATTTTTCCATTATTTCTTCCAATGTTTTGACCAGCTGCATTAACCCATTAGCCGCTGGTGTTGCGTCGACGCAACGGTCAAAATAAATGGGTATGTAAATATAACTACCTAAGATATTTTATACCAGCAGATGATTTGGTGTAGGGAATATTATAAAGATTATTTCTGTTAAAAAGTATTTGCCTTCAACAATCATTTTGTTTATAATAATTAATCTCGTACTTTAAGAAAAATTTTCGACCGGGTATTTTTCCTGAAAATATTTAACGAAAGAATCGCCGTCTTTATGAGTGATCTATTTTTAGTCAAGTTCACCGTTTATCAGAACATTACATCAGTCAGATGTTTATATTTGTCTTGGGAAGGAAGGGAAAACAGGTGTTGCGTTGACGCAACGTCAGCAGGAAACGGGTAGTCAATCTCCTTTTTCACTCATTCTTTCAATGTTCTGGTTCATGTTCTGGTTGTAGTCTTATTCCGCTGACGTTGCGTGAATGCAACACTCGCTTTCTTCACAAGTAAGAGGATTTTTTTTATTTTCAGTGTAAATTTATGTTATAAATGCTTAATTTAATATTTGTTATTATTTTCATGAGAAAAGGATCATTCCTTGTAGTTTTGGCGGTTAATGGGTTAAGTTGAAGATAATTCCTGGGTAGAAACACTTTTTAGCAATTTCTGATTATTAGGTTCCTTTTAGAAAAATTTTGGTAATTTTAATGATAACTGAGATGCTCATGGACAACTAGTGCTGATAGTGTCAGCTTGGGTATTCTTTGGGTTTTGGAAAAACTGAGTAATTTTAAAATTCTGGTTTATTACGTCTTCCTCTCGCTTTCTTTTTTTCCGTAAATTCTGATTTCCAGATAGTTTTTCTGTTTTTCTTCCGAAATATGGGGGAAAAAAAGGAAGTAAAATAAAAGAAAATAACTGCTATAAGAACTATTGTATAAAACACTTCTTAAAAACACTTGAAAAGTCACTGTTTGAAATATTTGACCCTTCTTCTGAAAAACTGAGTATATGCTGCTGCTGGTAAAAAGTAGGAAATATTAGATCATTACCAAATAATTCAAATACTCTTTTGTTTATTAGAATAAATAAAACAAATATAAAGTATGTATTTAGGACATAATGAAATAACGAAACTTTTTTTTTTTCAGTTTTCCATATAGCTAAAAATGGAAAATGGCCAATTTTTAATTTCGGAACACCTTGTATATCTTGATTTCACTTCAAATTTCAAATAGGTATATTTTAAATTCAGTGGTATCCCGTAATATGTCAATCTTTTCTTCTCGAAAGCTAATAATTTTTAATTCAATAAACAAATGGTTCATGTAAGAAAACATTTTTTGAGTAATTATGCTCAAATTGTTGCTTTTCTGAATTAAAAAGCTAACATAAGTTTAACCTAATATGTAATTGCACATACCTTTTTATTTATGTAGAATAACAACAAGCAGTTACCCCCACCCCCAAAAATCACAAAAAAGATAAACGTTGCACAAATTACTACGATTGCAACAGTAGATACAAAATAAGGATTAAGCAATTTGTCGAACGCGTCTAGAGTACCTTCAGCTACCCTTATATACGCAAAAACCACATATTTTTACGTTCGAACAAGACAAGAATTTTCCTGTTCAGACAGGCAGCAATACAGACTGCTTATTTTAATGACTACCTTCGCCTTCTTGACTTGGCGCCGTTGTGCTTGGCACGACCTTGCACCTATTGACGGCTTGGGCCTGAATATTATTTAAATACAGTACCATCACAGTGAATATTATTTAAATAAGTCCATAATTTGGACTCATCGAGACTTTGACGATTCCAGATTAGGGTTTTTTTCCGGATTATAGATCATCAGTTTAAATCTGTTAAGATGGCATGCAGAAATTATACAATTAAAAATATGAAATTCCCTTTCAGAAATATTTAGAGAAAGTTAAATACATGAAAATGAGCACCAATATTTAACGTATTTCAGTATTGAAATAAAAGGTGCTCTAATTTAAAATAGATCTAATAGAGCATTAATTATAAATTGACTTCGATTTTTCGAATTAAAAGATGCCTCAGAAGCTAAAAAAATCATGTCATATTTGAGAAAGTATTTTAGGAAGAAGCTGTATTAAATAGAAAAAAATAGTGCATAATTTTAATATTAATAATATAATAAACTCATCTTAATTTTTGTAATCCTTAATTAAATAAAATCGAATTACCTTAATTTTTTTTTTCTAATGTAATTAACGAAAACTTGTGAAAATATATCATTCAAGTTAAACCATTCTAAGCGAACTGTTCTGTGAAAAGAATAGCATTTAATTTCGTTCAGAATGAGATGTTGTTTATAAATGTATTTTTTCGTATACTTAGCACTCTGAAATACTGTAGAGAAAGAAATTATATACATTTATATTTATATTTATGATGTAATTACAAAATATTTACAACCGATCATGTCAAAACCCATCGATCTTAATGGTAAATCACCCGATGTTTTGGTCACCACAAAGGGATCGCCAGTGCTTCGTAGCAGTGTATGGGAGAAACTGGTTAGGGCCTCTCCATCTTACTTCCTACCTCCATGTAAATTTTACATTGGTGCCTTTCTTTTCCAAACAACATTTAGCTTTTTTTACTAATGCCTCCCTTTTTAAATTATTCTATTAGTAGTTTTTTTTATTTATTTTTACTTATCTGTGGCATATTAGAATCAAGAAATAATTGATTTCTTAAAAATTATAAAATGTGCATAAAAAATTTGATTCCTTTCTGATGCAATTCACATTTTTTGGCTTTTGCTGCCAAGTAGCTTTCTGAATGTTTCAAATTTCTTTTCCTCCAACCTCCTGCTTTGCTGTATGGCCATACTAGCTCTGATGCCAATCTTGCTTTTTTCATGTAATCAGAAGAATGCCTCAAATGAAAGTTTCACCAGCTTATATATGCAGTAAAACTCACTGATAATGTGTCCTGATTTAATGAAAAACCAAATTTAATGAGGAAATCGAAAATACTTGATTTGTACAAAGTTAAGTCTATGGGAGCATAACCTGCTTTAAACGAGCAAACCCCAGTTATAGCGAGCAACAGGTTTGTGATTCATAAAATTCCTACTGAGTTCCACTTCTTTAGCTCAGCTGATCCTTTCTTGAAAAAAAATTTTAACATACCGAAGTCAACTGAAAGTTAGTGATGAGTCATAAACAATGCACATGTGCGATGGTGGCCTTAATTTTTATCACCGAATTCTACAACTGTTATGTATTCTGTGGACCAAGGGATCATCAAAAGTTTAAAATCAATCTTTCGTAAGCACTTGATGATTTTGATGTTTATTGATTTAAAAGAAAAAATTGAAACAACCTCAAATGCTAATGTAAACATACTCAAAGTGATACATTTAATGAACATTATGGAAAAGCTTTACATCAACATGCATTACCATTTGATTTTGCAAGGCTGAATTGGACATTTCTCAAGAGGGGCAGATTACTGAGGAAAAAGTTAATATCATGTAAAATTTGGAAATAGAATTTGAAGATTAAATATCTGTTGACATGAATGCTATCATTTTAGCTGAAATTGAAGCTAAAGCAGATGAAAAATGTTGAAAGTGGTGATGATATGTGAAGAAATTCAAGCTGAGCCACCTGCAACATACTTTTGAGTGTGTAAAAAAACTTCAATTTTCTTCTGAAGACGGGTGCAAATGATGAGGTTTTTTGGGTCTTCTCCGAAAAACTGTAACACAAGAAACCGTGACAATATAAGGCAGCCCAAAATATATTAACCAACTACTTTTATACTGTACAGAAATAAAAAGTAAAGTAGTTATAATATACTAAGTATATACAGTACAAAGTCCATAATCTGTATGCTTTACGCATGCGCGTTTAATGCATAACGGACGGTATAAGCTACGCTAAAATTATCTTTACTGATTCTAAGGCATTTCCGTTAATGTTGCAGATTGCGCTATTCCTTAATTTTCTAATTGGATCAGGCTGATTATTTTTTGCAGACTGTTAGAGCAATTTTATAAAAATTAAGCTTGAACTTTCGATTATGTCAAAAAGAGTTTTCAATTCTGGAGCTGCCAAAGGATCTACAAAGCGAAAGCATGTTTCGATGTTCATCAAACAAAAAGACTATTCAAGACTTTTTGAAATTTTTTAGCATAAAATCTGCTGTGTGGAGCATCGCAAGATCATGGGAGGATGTGTCTCCAGATACGTTAAAAAATGCTTGGCATAATTTATGGCCAGCTACCATATTTCATGGTGAGGATGATGAAGATGATAGCTGCGAATTTGAAGGTTTTCGAACATCCCAAACTAAAGGTGAAATTTTTCAGTTATTGGATTTTTTAAAGAAATGTGGGGAAGCAGTAATAAATGAAGATGATATAACAGAAGTTTTTCATTGCGACGACAATGCCCCAATCATGAATCAATTAACGGTGAAATCTGTAGTGTTGTTCTAAATCCAGAAAATACTGCTTCCGATAGTGAAGAAAGTGACAGAGAGGCTACTGAAAACGAAAAAATTTCGATTGACAAGTTAGTGGGTATTCTCGACACAGCAATTACAGGAACTTTGTAACTGAACAAGAAATTTGTCTGTTTATCGAATTAAAGAAAAAGTATTAGCACAAAAAACGAAGCAACTTAAAACAACTTACATTGAAA
The DNA here is from genome assembly GCF_044657685.1 of Stegodyphus dumicola. Taxonomy (NCBI): domain Eukaryota; kingdom Metazoa; phylum Arthropoda; class Arachnida; order Araneae; family Eresidae; genus Stegodyphus; species Stegodyphus dumicola. The sequence goes on from NC_140781.1 coordinate 175,134,778, forward strand.
GAAATGTTTAATAAAGTAAAGAAATAAATATTAAGCTTTTTTTTTGTAAATTTTGATACCCTTTAGATCATAATTGCTCTTTATTTCATAAATTACGGTTTCATATTTTTAATTGTATAATTTCTGCATGCCATATTACCAGATTTAAATTGATGATCTATAATCCGGAAAAACCCCTAATCCAGAATCGCTGAAGTCCCAACGAGTCCGGATTACGAATTTTGTACTGTATACATTTTTATGATTTTTTTCACAAAATCGTTTTTTTTTACGAGCACTCGGTTATAACGAACAAATATCGCCGTCCATTCATGCTGGCGAGTTCAACTGTATATCTATTCTATTTGAAATCTTTCATGTGATTTTTTTCATCAAGTTTGTTAAAAACATACCGCGAATATTACCAACTATTTTTAACATTAAATAACATTTAAAACTGGTAGTTGTTTAAATTGCTAACTGTATTGCAATGAAATTATGTAGCATTTACATTTCATAATGTTATGAAATAGGAGTATTTCATTTTTATTTCAAAGGTAAGGAAGTTTAAAGAGAAGATTGAAAAGGTGAAGGGTCATGAATTTCCTGCAAAAAACATGAAATTAATGTATGCAGGTAAGTTTTTTTATAATAAGTGAGTTTTATTTATGACTGTAGTAGTTTCGTATATTATGCATATTTTGCTTGCCATGAAACATGATTGCCATTCATTAAATCTCATAACTGTTAACTCTTCCGTTTTTCCAACACATTTCTCAGTCTCCCAGTAGATAACTAAATCTCCTAGTTTTTAATTTTTAGCCTTTTCAGCAAGAAAATAAATATTATTAAGGGTTTTTTTTAATGAATAATACTTATTATTCAAGTTAAGTAATGAATGAATAATACTTATTATTCAAGTTAAGTATTTTTCAGTAATAAAATTCAAGTGTGCAAATAAAAAAGCTTAAGTTTCGTTATTGAATTAACAAAGCTTAAATTTAGTAAATTTCATTCCGTCATTCCTAGTGATCATCAGCATAATTTTTCTTATTAAATTTTTAATTGATGTGAATTGTCTTAAACTATTGTAGACATTTGTAGAACTTTATATGAAGATTCAACCAGATGTTTAATCAGTAGATATTTGAATTTAATTTTGTTTTAATCAATACATAGAGTAATTAAATTCGCTTTGGAAATAGGACAAAGAAAATACAGTATGTTCACCAGGATTCAAACTTTGGTCCTGTCAATTTATAGACTGACATGTTTCTAATTATACCATAAAGGCACAGGGGCCTTTAGATCTAGTTGCCGGATTCTGATGGTGATGAATTAACATCTACCACATTTTAATTTGTGCCACTTGAAAGCAATTTTTTATTTTTTAGAGGCAGGGGACAAAAAAGTGTCAAATGCTAGCCGGGATTTGAACTCCGGACCCCCCCTACCCTCATAATTGGTAGTGGGATATGTTTCCAATGTATCACAAAGGCTTACAGTAAGGTGGGAGATACTATCTTACAAATTACTTAAATTTATTCACAGGATAGTATGCACATTCATTATTAATTTTATTTTTATCTTCTGTAAAAGTACTTTCATAAACTGAAGCTCTTCTCTACTCAGAATTTTCTCAGTATAAAAAATAAGAAAATAGTGAAATTGAATTGGCCAAAACACGTAAAAGTTAGGATATGAAATTAGTATATTTTATTTCAGAACCATAATATAAATAATTGAATAAACTCAATCAGGCATTGTAAAGCAAAGTTAAATCAATTTTGAGTTCTTTTAACATGGTCCTGTTGCACAGGCAAAACACCTCCCAGAAGCCACCCTCCCCCCCTTTAATATTACTAAATTGATTACTGCTGGCTTGTACTGATTGCATTTTGGAATGAAGCACTTTATGCTGATTATATTTTGGAATGACGGTGACATTTTTACTACTGAAAGCAATGACAATTATTTTCCATAGTTTATTAGATATTGCAGTGAATGGTTCTATGTATGAACCCTCTATTTATGTCTCTAACTGAGGTTCTATGTATGTCTCTAACTGAGGTGTCAAAATATTTTGTGGGAATGTGATATACATCTTGTGTGAGTAATTTCTTTTGAGTTTACAATCACAGTGAATTGTGTGTTGTTTAAATGTCTAAAATCACTCACTGGCATTTGCTTCATATTATGATTTTTTTCATTGTCTTATATTGATAACAAAAGTATATTGAAATATTCTACAATTACTGATAATGCAGGCATCAATACATCACAGCTCTAGAGAGTTTTTCTTGTACAGTTATTGGATATTTAAAAGTGAATAAGTAATATGAGGTATTGTTATATTTATACTCTCTTCTTTAATCTTGCATTAGTAAAGGTTAAAAAAAAAATACATTCCTACTAAACAATTAAGAGTGGTGTGTTGTAAAATTTATGATGTCTTATTTGTATCAATTATATATTTTATAATGATATTTAAATTAGGTAACAAGATCATTTTTTCTTTCTGTGTTGCATTAAATATCAATCTAGGCAGTACTTATTTTAATATTTTAAGCTAATTGCTCTTGAAAACTAAAAAGAAAAATTTGCTGTCACTCTTTATTAGGTGCACATGCTCACACACACTCACTTAGCACATAACTTATTTCACTTACTTAGTGCATTTCATTTTATTTAATGGTTCAATGTCTGCTATTGTTAGTTTTATTTTATGCAAAGTCCGTTTTGAGGTCATCTTCCTCTTTGTCTTCACTATTTCATTTGTCATATTTTGTCTTCACATGTAATTGAAATTATATCTTAGTCAAATGCTATATTATTACTACTATTATTGTTGGAACCACAAATAAATGTAGTAGTTTAGAAAAACCAGGTTTTATTCATTACTCTCATATAAAAGCTGATTAAAAATTGTTTCTTAATTCTTAAAAAAATTGGAAATGAGGTAAGTTTTGTGAGATAAAGTGGACTTAACTGCTCAAGACTTTCAGTAAATCTTTGGAACACTGATGATAAAAACTTGTGGAAAAATGAATTTTCTGATACAGTCAAAAGTCGGTTAATTAATTCGGACACCCATAATCCGGACCTCAAAGCTACAAACTTTCTGCGCATGCGTCGCGTTCACGAGGCGTTTACGAGAGCGCATAAGACCTTTACGGCTGCGAATATGTTTGTGCACATGCGTGTTTAATGTGTAACGAAGGTATAAGCTGAGCTAAAATTATCTAATTCAGTTAATGTTGCAGATTGCGTTGTTCCTGAATCTTCGAATTGGATCTGGCTTATTATTTTTTGCAGACTGTTAGAGCAATTTCATAAAAGTAAGCTTGAACTTTCAATTATGTCAAATAGAATTTCCGATATATATTTACTAATATGTAATTTGTATCTACAAAGCGAAAGTATGTTTTGAAATCCGAAATCTGTTTATCAGTTTCACGCCGCGGATTGGAAGTTGATCTGTCAGCACTATCCTTATCTTCAGGGCAGATGTTTTTAATTTATTTGGCTTATAATTCCTTACTAAGTGTAGTATTTCATCTCGATGTACTCCGTCTTTGATATGATTTAAATCAAGTTCCTCGTCATTATAATTCGCTTCCGATAGTGAAGAAAGTGACCCAGAGGTTATTGAAAACAAAAGCATTTTGATTGACAAGTAAGTCGGTATTCTCGGCACAGCAATTACGGGACTTAAACAGCGGAACTTTGTAACTGAACAAGAAATTATGCCTGTTTATAGAATTAAAGAGAAAGTATTATCACAGAAAACGAAGCAACTTAAACAACTTACATTGAAATAAATGTTTAATAAAGTAAACAAATAAATATTAAGGTTTTTTTTTTTTTTTTTTTGTAAATTTTGATGCCCTTTAGATCATAATTGTTCATTTCATAAATTACGGTTTCATATTTTAAATTTTATAATTTCTGCATGCCATCTTACCAGATTTAAAGGGATGATCTATAATCCAGAAAAATCGATAATCCGGAATCGCCGAAGTCCCGACGAGTCCGGATTAACGACTTTTGACTGTATTAACATCATTCCACTGAAGAACGCAAATGTGACTAAAGCTGTTGAAAATCATATTATCAAGTACCATGAAAAGGAAAATCATGTATTATTACCAGGTAGACTGATAAATGTATTGTTACTAGGTGGACTCATAAATGTATTGAAGGTTTTTGAGTATATTATTTGTGGCATTGAATACAATATTATTTGCTTAAAGGATTTTTACTAATTGACAGCCTTATGTTAACCTATTTCATATTTTACTGTAAGCATTCTTTCATATTTAATTATTGTTTTCATACTATATGAAAATATACAGCTATATAACTGAAAAACCACTAGAGTGATTCATGAATGATTGCTTATAATATCTGAAATAATACATTTCTTTTAAATATTTCAGGAAAATTTCTTGTTGATAGTAATAGAGTTTGTGATTATAATGTTGAAGAAAAGAAATTTGTGATTGTTGTTGTGAAAAAGGTAATTTTCTTGTTTTTCATATTGCTTTGCATAAATTTTATTTTTTGGTGTTCATTTTATCTATTGGCTGTTAGGGGTGTTCAAATGGAAAGAAGAAGACACTATGGATATATCGAAGTCCTTATTCAAAAGTTATCACAAGAGGCCTGAGCACTTGTATCCCACTGTTTCATGAGCCGAAGGATATCCTGTTTCCAGGAATGTTGTTACTGTGATAGGAGCCAGTCCTCCACTATGTCCTTCAGTTCATCATCCGAGTTGGAACGCTTCCCTTTGAGATGTCGCTCACCAGGTCATTCACGTTGTCAGTGAGTTCAGCTGCGATTACCGTTTTTACCTGGCCTGGCTTGGTCTGGTCTCGGGTCATCACTCAATAATTCTAAGCCTTCACAAAGCTGGCACTCCTATTTCTCACTGATTTGTTGGACATGCAGTCTCCCTGTATATGTACACTATCTGCTGATAAGTATCGGCTCACATGTTCTCACATGCACTGCACATAATGTTCATGCACATAATATTCTCACATGCACTGCTGCATCAATTGGATGGAACACACAAATGCTTCTCACCTGCATCATGTGCGGGCACCCAGCGCATATGCATAACCATGCTGGACACCTATATTCGCGTTCTTACATCTCACGACATTATGCCAAAGCAGCATATTCAGATTTCAACTGGTTTATTTGTTATGAAGTTTCGTATCTTTTCATTTGAACACCTCTTATGTATAACTTTTTAATGATATGTGTATGCTTTGTTTCTACTAATTAAATGTCTCAATAAAAATAAAAACATGCTTCTTGCTATAAAATGGAAAGAAAAGTCATCTCAGGGCCGTAATGAAAGCATAAAGCATGACACATACATTTATTTTATAAGAACTACACCCACAAATGTAAAAGTAATCAAGTTGCTGTTACATCTGTCTTGCGATTTGTCCGAGTTTTCTCACATCTGCTCATGTGACCCAGAGCAGATGGTCTAATTTGATTGAAGAGTCGCAGGTTTCGAGTTACAACATCTGTTACACACTTTCCCTTAAATTATATAAGGCATCTTTGACACACATCATCTTGGCAGCTGGATTTTAGAGAGATGATCTGGTTTCAAGTTTGTTTTCTAGGAGAGGTGGGCCATCATGGTTGGTCAAGTGTCTTCTTTGCTTAATTTCTTCCTCAGAGTGGGAGCAGTGGAGTGCCATTTTGGCCTTCGTATGACTGCAGGACCAATACATGATGGTTACTTTGTCACCTTGTTTAAATTTCTTATCTGCACAGTGTATATATGTAATAACAAGAACCTTCCCTGAAGAATTATGATTATGTGAACTCTCAGACAAAAAGACATTTGGATTGAAATGCTGAAAAATTCAATAGGACTTTAAAAATTAAAAATTTATTAAAAAAAATTGATAATTATACTTTACAGGACAAAAATTTTATGATTTATTTATTTTTATTTTTTTTTACATTTGCTAGGGCTTTAAGTCTTTCTCTTTAAAAAGGCTTCTCTGTCGCTACGCCTTTTTCTTTTTGAAGGGGGAAATATGTAAGATAACAATGTATGAATCAGAATTATAATATAACTGTAAACATTAATTCTTCCTCTCTATTCTAAAATCGTAATAACTTATCTGCATTGCGTCATTCAAATTAATCATGCGATCTTACATAACCGTTAATACCAGATGCTTCTTGACGACCAATCACCGAATTGTAAACCAAAACTTTTCTCTTCGTGTGCTTCCATCTTTCATAACGACGCACTTCAGCTTTTGCTCTCTAATGTGCTAAGATGTAATTTCGTTGGCTTGCTTGCTATCCCAACAATATCAAAAATGTAAATCTTCTGTGGAAAGGCACGACTAGAGTGTCAGGTGATTGTGGCCACACATATCAGCTGGAAATAAAAATGGAATTAAAACTGCCTCGACTGCCAAGTTCTTTAAATACTACGCAATCAAAATTCTTCTTCAGTATGGGTCTAATCACGCATCTACAGTGTTCCGTCATTTCCTTTGCTTTTATTATGACAATTAGTGCATTACATATATATATATGAATGAGATTATCTCAGGGTTAAAAATAATCATTTTTGACTTCACTTCAAAAATCATGGGCAGTATCATCAGTAGTATGTAGCTCTCATCCAAACATGAGATTTACAGCTGTCTGACTGGTGGAGTTACTTTTTGCTATATTAAGCATGATTCTAATTGTTGGTATCTTCTGTCTTCGGGAAGTATGATTGATTGTGACTAACATGGCCAAACGAGGCTTAAGTTTTTGTTCTGTTCTCCCTTTCCACAGGATTATTCTGTGGGTGATAAACTAGAGTTAAGGTTTGCTTAGTTTTCCAGAAGAAACAAACTTGTTGCATTTTATTACTAACAAAATGTGGTGCATTGTCACTAATGACACATCTAGGTAGATCATATTGTGGAATGATTTCTATTAGTGTTATTGCACAGTCTTTAGCTGTTGCTGTGGTTAAAGCAAACAGTACAAATTATTTTTAATTTGACTCAAGATATGAGCTCCTTTTTTATTTTTTAGGGTATTTTAATACAGTAAACATACTGTGTAACTTATGAGGAAAACGTTTTGCTTTTAAACAGTGTGTTTTCAGTTTTATTTCGTCATCTATTTATTGTTCATTACTGACGTTCTCAGATATTCTGAAACTAACTTTTTGAAGGAATTATAAATTACTACATTTCTTCAAAAACTAATAAATAACCATAATTCATTTTAATTTTGTGCATACATGGTAAACAAGGAGAGTGAAAAGACCACCAATGAACACACACACACATATATATATATATTATTTCATAAGAAACTAATTAGTAAAGTTAAATAAATTAAATAATTGAAGTTAACAAATACTGTATCATTATGCCATTCATATAAAGCTAATTAATTTTTTTAAGTTATGAAAATTATATTTAAAAAAAATAAAATTATTAATTATTGCTGCGAACTAATTTGCAATATCATTAAAATTCAGAAAGCAAGTATCTAAAGATATATAATTTTTTTTCAAAAAACTTTAAAAAAGAAATTTAAACTAAATTAATTTGCATTTAGTGAATAATTGTTGAGCAGGTAGGAGACAGATTTTTTCAAGATGTTGCCCCAAAACCTGACTCTTCAATTGCTCAATTTCTGTGTTATTATTTGTGTCTTAAAATATATGAAATGAAAATAAAATGTTCCAACAATAAAAGAAATGTCTGTCATCTAAGTAAATGACACAGTAAAAGAACAAGCTGAACCACTAACACAAAAACGCAAAGTGCATAAAAATATGTCACAAATAATTATCCCAGTGATTTGAACTCATCAGTTTTAGATAGACATTTGAAAGTGGAGCCTCTACCTATTACCAACTCTTGTTTTTCCATGTCTCAAAATGTCCTGTCCCCCCCAAAAAAATAAATTAAAAAAATAAAAGTCCTAATTACAGGGAGCTGCGAGAAATTCTTGATTATGACAAATTTGACGAGGAACCGAAGACTGTTTTTTATAGCATGACCTGGTAATCTTTGCTTCAGTGCCAATATGGGTGCACATCTTCCTGTCACAGGCTCATCAATTTTTAATTAATGCATGGTTCGGTTACTGAACTTTTTACTATGCAGATTATGGCATGGTTTAAAACATAATTGTATATATTATAATACCATCTGAAGCTGATTTTGCTGTTGGATTTCTGGTTACTATTATGGTCTATATTTTATTTTAAAGAGAATATGGAGGGAAAATACAAATAAAAATTCAAATTTACTAAAAAAGATATTTTATTAATTTGAGATAAGATTATGAGCTGCTTTTTATTTTTAGATTATTTAAATGCTGTAAACAAACTGTTGTAATCATGGGGCTAAGAATAAAAGGAGGCACCAGTCCCACATTACGACTGATGCAGTGCTTCCAAGCTCTGATCTCCAGAAGGGATGTTTTTTGCTTTCATCCACAACATCCTTGACAGTACTTTAGTAGTATTTTCACACAAATAGAAAAGCAGGGATACTTCCACATAAAAGAAGCATTCATTGTTTGATGGGTAATAGCAATTTGTACAGTTTAGTACCATTTACCCAAAAATAATATCTTTATTATTTTTCAGTAACTTGCAACAGTGATTTTGTGTTTTATAAAATTCTAAGTTATTATTAGACTACAAAAATATCAATTTTAGCACAGTATTCATGTTATGTTGTGAAGAATGAGAAATATCTTAAGGTACTTTTGAAGTGTCAAAATAGCACAAATTATCTCTCTTTAAAACTCAATTTCCTTATAACTAAGTAGTAAAAATGAAGCGATATTATGCAAAGTAAGGCTATCAAGAATGCGATCTGATGACAAAGGGGTTTAATGTTTAAATGTGAAATTTGTAGTTGTTATTTATAATATTAGAGAGCTATTGAACAGGGTAAAATCATTAAGACGTATTGAAAGCTCTGTTTAATGCTCTTTCTTGTTGAATGTTATGCAAAAGTATATCTGCCAAAATATATTTACTAGACAATTTGAATTTGATAATGAATGTTATCCAAAAACATGTTTTAAGTAAAAAGTTTGAAACTTAATGGCTAAATGTAAATATAAAATTCTGCATCTTAAAATATTTGTAATTAGGCACATATGTCAGGTTAAGTTTTTTAAGTAGAGTAAGGCATGCAAGAGCTGTCGGGCTAGAAAGAGATGACTTCTTGGAGGAATTTTAAAGGGATACTTCCACATAAAAGAAGCATTCATTGTTTGATGGGTAATAGCAATTTGTACAGTTTAGTACCATTTACCCAAAAATAATATCTTTATTATTTTTCAGTAACTTGCAACAGTGATTTTGTGTTTTATAAAATTCTAAGTTATTATTAGACTACAAAAATATCAATTTTAGCACAGTATTCATGTTATGTTGTGAAGAATGAGAAATATCTTAAGGTACTTTTGAAGTGTCAAAATAGCACAAATTATCTCTCTTTAAAACTCAATTTCCTTATAACTAAGTAGTAAAAATGAAGCGATATTATGCAAAGTAAGGCTATCAAGAATGCGATCTGATGACAAAGGGGTTTAATGTTTAAATGTGAAATTTGTAGTTGTTATTTATAATATTAGAGAGCTATTGAACAGGGTAAAATCATTAAGACGTATTGAAAGCTCTGTTTAATGCTCTTTCTTGTTGAATGTTATGCAAAAGTATATCTGCCAAAATATATTTACTAGACAATTTGAATTTGATAATGAATGTTATCCAAAAACATGTTTTAAGTAAAAAGTTTGAAACTTAATGGCTAAATGTAAATATAAAATTCTGCATCTTAAAATATTTGTAATTAGGCACATATGTCAGGTTAAGTTTTTTAAGTAGAGTAAGGCATGCAAGAGCTGTCGGGCTAGAAAGAGATGACTTCTTGGAGGAATTTTAAAGGAAAAATTACCTTTGAGTGTGTATTAAAAATAATGCATGTAATTTTCATTCAGTTTATATTTATACATATTTATGTAAAAAAATTCTGATATATGCCAAATTATTGTAAATTAACTTCACTCAAAAAATATAATGAATGCACAGAAATTGAAGATTTGCATGTGCTGAAAATGAAAAATATTAAATATATATGTTTGTTTATGCATATCCTTGAAAAAAGCATGTATTTACATTTAACAAACTGTGTAAATATTTATTTATAAATGTATTTGGAAATGAAGGATTGATTCATTCATAAGCTCTTGTGAATGTTACTGTAAAGAATTCTAGTTATTAAATATATCTAAATTTATAATTATTATAAATATTACTTAAATGTATGACAACCCTGACATTTAATTGTAAATGTAAATTGCAATTCTGTTGACCAATATATTTATAAAACTGTTTAAGCAAGAATTGTTTGTAGCACTCTGTTAAAAGGTTTTGTAAAGCACAGTCTATGAGATGCATACTTAAGGAAACAGTAAAGAAGAATTTTTAGAATGTGTATTGTTTAAATTAAGGGTTTTAAAAAATTGATAAGTATTAAAAGAATTATTTCCTTACATTTTATAATAACTCAGTTACAAATTTTAAATAATATTAAAAAAAATAAATAAAAAAAAAACCCACCTTTCTTAATCCTCTTCAGGAATACTCATAGAAAGTTCAGTACGTGGAAATCAGCAGCAATATTTAACATAGTTCATTACTGAAATAAAAGGTGCTCTAATTTGGAATGAACTGGACAAAGCATTAATTTTAAAGTGACTCTGATTTTTTATTTAAAAGATGCCTTAGAAGCTCATGTTTGAGAAAGTAATATTGGGAAAAAGCTCTGTAAATAGAAAAGAAATATTGTACAATTTTAATATTAATGATACAGTAAACTTTGATCTTAATTTTTGTAATTGTTAACCAAATAAAATCGAATTACCTTAAAATTACTTTCTAATGTAATTAATAAAAACTTGTTCAAATATTGCATTCAAATTAAAGTGTTCTGGAAAAAGTATAGCATTTAATTCTGTTCAGAATGAAATGTTATTTAAAAATGTCTTCTTTTCACATACTTAAGATTCTGAAATAGTGTAGAAAAAGAAAATATATACGTTTATACATATATTTACGACGGAATTACAAAATATTTATTCTGATCATGTCAAAACGTATAGTTCTTGATGGCAAGTCACTGAATGTCTTCCACGAGGAGTGCAACACTGCTTCAAGGCAGTGCATGGGAAAAACCATTTGGAGCCTCTCCTCTTCTATCCTAACTCCAAGGTTGTAATCTAGGAGGAAAATAACCTTTTGTTTATAAACAGTGCTTTCAATTTTACTTTCTTTGGCATTTTAATATTTCACTAAAATATTACAAGCACATAAATAATCAATTTATCCTTTATTACTGCTGCACTTATTCTGAAGCTATTTTTTCCCAAGGAATTGCAAATTATTGCCGTGCTTTACTTCAGAAACTGCAGTTCATTTTAACATCGTGCCAACATGACAAATACAAATCAAAACTAGACAAGCGATAAGCTAGGTGAATAAAAAAATACATATATGTATAAATTATACCAAATGATGATAAAATGTTCCAACAATAAAGGAAATTTTTGACATCCAAGTAAATGACATATTAAAAAAGCAAGTTGAAGAGCCAACACATAAATGCAAAGTGCATATACCTATAAAAATATACCATATATAACTGTTGCAATCACTTTAATTAAATGAATTAGGAGTGGGAGAAGCATTTCGTAGTAAATAAATGACTGTCTAGTACAGTCAATAGTCTTTAATACGGACGTGCATAATCCGGAATGATCTATAATCTGGACCTCAAAGCTACAAACATTCTAAGCATGCGTAAACGCATGTGAATAATACCTTTACGCATTCGCGTTTAATGTAACGAACGGTATAAGCTAAGCCAAAATTATCTAATTATCTATTTCAGTTGCAGATTGCGTTGTTCCTTAATCTTCTAATTGGATCCGCCTTATTATTTTCTGCAGACTGTTAGAGCAATTTTATAAAAGTAAGCTTGAACTTTTGATTATGGCAAAAAGAATTTCTGATTCTGGAGCTGCCAAACGATCTACAAAGCGAAAGCATATTTCGATGTCCATCAAACAAAAAGTCGAATTGCTGCAAAAAATGGATAAAGGCATATCCTTTGTTTATCTAACCATTCCGAAATCTGTTTATCAATTTCACGCTGCTCTGCGCGGGGGAAGAGGGGGACGTCGCGGCGCGCAATGAACTGAAGTTGATCTGTCAGCACTATCCTAATCTTCAGGACAGATGTTTTTTCTTTTATTCGGCTTAAAACTCCTTACTAAATGTAGTATTTCATCTCGATGTACTCCGTCTTTGATATGACTTAAATTTCTCGTCATCATAAATATCACGAATACGCATCAAATAGTTTTCTGGTTGCAATTTTCTAATTTCGACTATGTGCACGTTTAAAGAAATGTTTAATAAAGTAAACAAATAAATATTAAGCTTTTTTTTTTTTTTTTTTTTTTTTTTTTTGTAAAATTTGATACCGTTTAGATCATAATTGCTCTTTATTTCATAAATTACGGTTTCATATTTTTAATTTTATAATTTCTGCATGCCATCTTTCGAGATTTAAACTGATGATTTATAATTCGGAATCGCCGAAGTCTCGACGAGTCCGGATTAAAGACTTTTAACTGTACCATGTAATGAAGGTGGATCCTTTAGATCATAATTGCACTTTATTTCATAAATTACGGTTTCATATTTTTAATTTTATAATTTCTGCATGCCATCTTTCCAGATTTAAACTGATGATCTATAATCCGGAATCGCCGAAGTCCCGGCGAGTCCGGATTAAAGACTTTTGACTGTAGCATGTAATGAAGGTGGATCCAATTTAGATCACAAGAGAGAACATGAACATGCACATGCACTATAAAAGATTCATTTATTTCAGCAACTTCTGGTGAACGTGAATTTATCCAGGCAATATTTACCAGTCTTGTGCGACTGGAGGAATAAATTATTATGTATTATTACAAGGTTGGATCAATACTACCATCCCCTTACAAAAAAAAAAAAACAAAAAAAAAAAAAAAAAAAAAAAAAAAACATTTGAGCAGTCACCTTTGACACAGATACAGATGCACCAATAATTTCTGACGTTCAATAAGAAAATAAGCATATTTCAGAATTAACTTACAATGAATTCATAAATATGAAATAAACGATATAAAAAATAAATTATTTCTCACCTCTCAAACCCCATCCGCTTGTTCATAAACTTCCGAGTTTCAGATCTTTATTCCCAATTTCAGTTCTTGAGTTCTCCAAATTCGTTAAACTTGTTTAATTTCAGATTTTTTAGGGGTAGGTGCAGCCTTGATATTTCTCATCTTTAAACCATTTATAAAATGTATGCTATTTAACTGAGCACAGTACAAATAAATATAAACAAACCAGTGCCGAATAGCAGTACAATAGGATTGCCACAAACATCTTTCCGCTGATAGATCCAGCTATTTTTACAACCCTGACCCTGTTTAGCTAAATATGTGGTGTAAAGGAATATATCAAGCACTTCTAAATACAATTTAGAGAAAAAAATTGTTTGCATTGCATATCAAAATGAATTATTTTGTGAATTTTTACAGGAATAGGACAGTTTTAATTTGTGACGACGTCTGTTGATAGCACTACACATTCAAACTGGTTTTTTTAAAAAATATTTAAGTAAATTTTTTCTCAAGCTTGATTTCTAGCTTTACCAAACCAAAACTGACACATTTCTTTACATTTTTGCCAAATTTCACATATTGTAATTCCTTAATTAATGCTTTCCAGTGCCTACAGTGTTTTAGCATTGTAATCCTATTGTAGTAGACCATCTTAACATTCTTTTATATCATGATTTGGAGCAGTGGCATAACTAGGGTGGGGCAAGGGAGGACATCTGTCCCCAGGTGCAGCCATCCAGAGGGTGCAAAATTGATGTTACAAAATTTTAAAATGAAATGTTTTCCATTCTTGGCACAGAAAGGGGCAGAAGTTCTTCATTTGTTCCCAGGCACTGAAAACCCTAGCTGCACCTCTGATTTGGAGCACAAAGATTCAAATCTTTGAATCTGAAATCATCAGCCTTTTTAAAGAATTTTAGGATTTGAATGCCCATTTCCTAATAGTTATCCAAAAAATTGATTGATCATAGAAAAATTTCCTAAAGTTAGTAAATTCAGTTAGAGAATTGGTATAGAATTTATTTGAAGGATTGTTTTCTGATGAATGTGATGATGTAAGAGTTGAAGTTATGAGTTTGATTGCTAAATTCAGATATGTATGAACAAGTTCAAAAAAGAAAACTTCAATCTTAAATAAAAAAAATCAAATTTTGAAAAAATCACTTAAAAGATGCATGCAAACCCTCTGTGGAGAATAATATATGTGCTAAACTTAATCCTTTACATGTGGGCTTAAAACTTAATTTTTCATGTACTTAGTCAACTATTCCATCAGCCAGCCATTTAGTCAACTATTTATTCAGCAAGGAGGAGAAAATGAAATTAACAGGATATGCCATTTTCCACTCTGCAAATTTTAAATCTCCACAATAAACTAATTTTTTACTCATATTTAATGTAGTGAATGTGTGGGACATATACGTTCCAAGTTATAACTTGAAAACTCTCTGTGTGTTTGTTGATTATCCCCACAGATGGTTTCTTATGAAAATCTTTATTTTTTTAAATTATAAAAAAGGCTGGGTAACTTTTTAATATGCCATATATTAATACAATAAATGAAAGCAACATCTTTACTAGTAAATGCCAGTAGAAACAACATCTTATGTAGTAATTTACATGGGACTAAAGCTAATACTCTAATTACACTGTAGATTTATTTGAAAGTGTAACTGCAAGTTTAGCCCATTTGTGATTAAACAACAAAGCTATACTACAATGAAATATAATGATCTGAAATGCTTGTACATTGATATTTTGTTAATGCCAGTGTTTTCTGCTTTATTTTTTTATAGCCAAAGACTGTTGTCAAAGAAGAAGAGCCGGAGTCAAGTTCCAGTTCATCTCGTGAAAGAATTCCATTCATGAATGGGAGAAGGGGCGGGTAATATTCTTAGAATAGATCTCTTTCACTGTAAACATTGAGTAAATCCCTTCTTGGAGAATTGCTTTGAATGATGTGATCACCAGAGACTAATTAAATGCTACATTGTTAAGTTAGGTCTTAAATATTAAATATGGCATGGATATTTGTGATAGTAGTGTTGTGGAATAGGGGTATTTAAAAATCTTTTTACTTGTAGAGATATTAGGTATTTTTTTAAAGTAAGAGAGATGAAAAATTAGCAAACGCCTTCGCCGGGAATCGAAGCATGGACTCCTGGAATACCGACCCAGCGTGCAGAACCACTACACCACAAAGGCACGCTATGAAAGTGGGAGAAATACCTAATATACTCCCCTTTTTAAAGGGCGACTGGGGTTTTTAGGGGACCCAATCGCCAAATCCTGGGTGTGGAGAGTCATCATCCACAACCCTTTTAGTTCGGGCGCCACTGTACAGACATTAGGTATTTTTTTAAAGATACCTAATTTAAAGATGAAAAATTAGCAAACGCCTTCGCCGGGAATCGAACCACGCACCCCTGGAATACCGGCCTAGCGTGCAAAACCACTACACCACGAAAGCACGCTAGGAAAGTTGGAGAAATACCTTATAACCTGAACATCTTCTTGAGATAGATGGTAGGAAAATAAGGGATACAGGTTTCATGGATTTTATTCTCTGAGGGGGGGGGACATTTTATCAAAATTGGAATGACAATTGCCTAGAGAAGTCCTTGTGTATTCCGTCTTTGAGGAACTTTTAACTCACCATTTTTTTAAAATAAAAGTATATGAAATTACATATGCATTTTTTGCTAAAAGTATATAAAACTACTCATCTAAAAATAACATAAAAATTTTAAAAAAATCCAGCTAAAAGATATAGATGAGCAGCTGAAAATTGTAAAAATTTAAATTGGGTGACTCAGTTTAAAATTTAAAATGTAAATAAATGTCTCTGTAATTTTTAGACTTTGGCAATCAAGCTGACTGCAAGTTATTTGTAGCTTGCAAAAAATAGAAACATAAACAGAATTTTCTTTTAAACAAATGAATAAATATAAGGTAATGTAAGTATAGCATAAAGCATTGAATATTTAGTTTATTTGAATATGGCAAAGATATGAAAGCTACCTGCCCAAAGGAAGGGATGATGTTCTAAGGAAAGTTATCTTCTATTTATGCTACACATGGGAAAAACCTTGAAAATCAACCATGCAGCCAGCCTTTACCAGGATTCAAACCCAGGTTGTGCTACCAATATTCATTTGTCCATAACCTTCCTGCTAACTAACCTCAAAGAACAAACTGTGTTACGTTGCAAAATGAATGTGTTGTGCTAATGTTCTCTTGACCTCAGTGCTATAGAAAAAATGCTCAACTCTTTGCAAAAGTTATCAAGTTTGGGTGTAAAGATTTCTGTATGACATTTATTCATTTAAGTTGAATGTAACATGTAAATATGCATTTTATTTATTTAGAATGAAATTTTACTTGTAATGCAATATATTTGTTAGAGAAATTAATTATAAAAATCAACAAAATACATGTAATTTTTGGAGAGAGAAAAGTTGTGTACACTTTCAATAATGGACAGTATTGTTTGCAAATTATGATGCTTTTATTCAGCACCAATAATATCTGTAATATTTTTCACAAATTTAACCATTTTTCTGGGTTTGATAAAGTTTGAAACATGGTATGCAAAGTCCTGTTACAATTTTTACAATAACTCATTTCTATCCTAATTCGTTCTCCATTTGCATTCTTCTTAGATGACATTCTCTGGCTTCTTAGATGACATTTTTAGACTTGACATTCTCTGGCAGGGTTTTCATTATTCTCTGTAGGTAGTATAATTTCCAAAAAATGGCATTCAAATAAACGACTTGATAATGCTTCATTTGACTAACGACCTTATCTTAAAATATAGATAAAAGTGTGATATTTATCAATTATTTCATTGACTAAATCCATTATAAATTTTAAGTATGATTTTTTTTCCCCACTTTCTTTTTTATAAGCTTTAAAAGCATTGAAAAGAGCTTGGTCTCAAAAGTGGAAGGTTTTTTTTTTATAATATTATCGTTTCTGGCTACTTGATTTGTTATTGATCTACAAGGTCCACACCTCCCATTATTTTATTGTAGTCAGTTGCAAACTTTTTTTTTTTTCCTTCAATGTTTTACTTTTGTCATTACATCAGCAATTTCAGAATCATGAAGAGATGATAACATTGTCACTTCCTATTTGTCCCATTTCAAAGTGAGAATTTTTTCATTTCTAAATGATATAACTTCATCAGATTTTTAATTTCTATCTTTCGATTCTAAAGAAAAATCCTTTTGTTTTGTGAAACAGTTCCAACCACATCTCTTTGATAAGGCAAACAGATATGGATATCGTATAGTTCTGGTGAAGTATAATAGTTATCTAAGGCGATGCAGCAGCCTTTCAATAATAGCATCATCAAAGTTATAACAACTTGTGAAGGTACCGATAGAGATCAGAATTTAGGATGAAATAAAGTACCTTTCTTAGTATATATAATAAGTCACCAGTACTAGATTCACTTAGCATATATATTTTAATACTAAATTCTGCATTTTTCAACGGTGTGTATTGGTGCTGGGATAAACATCCTTTGAACAATATGAAAGTTTCATCTATGGTAATATCTGTTTCAGGGGTAGTTACTATTTGATATACTTAATTCAAATGCTCACACATAAGTCAAATTTTGTAGAGTTTTGTGTTAGGATGATTTTTCTGGAATATAGAATCATTGTTCACAAACTGCAAGTATTTTTGGATTTTACTGTAACCATTGTTATCCATTATTTGACATAATCTTTTGGAAAAAAGGATTTTCCACTGATGTTTTCTTAGTCCAAAACTTGCTTTCTTCAGCTGTTTTGATTATACTTTATAAAATCAAAAGCGCAAGGAACAAATGCATTTCATATAGTGATACAGGTTTCCATTCTCTTCTGACTTTGTTTTTCTGTGTTTTGTTTGTTCTGACTTTCCTTCAAGTGAACCTTAATGGAACTTAGGTCACAAAAATTAAAAAAGTATAAAATAGCATCGGTATAATGCGTGGCCAACCAGCGGTAAAGTCTCTGAACGCGGGTAGTTCGATCTGAGGTCCGAATCTCACAAACGGACTGGCTGCATGGACGTTTTCGTTGTTTTCCCCATGTGTAACATGTTATTATGAGCCCTTAGTGTCCCTTAGAAACTCCTCCATGAAGGCATCCCTGCCTTCCATGCAGTGGCTTAGGGCAGAATACATAAATAATAATAATAGTAGCATAATGCATATAGTTTGCCTCTATATAATGTATTCCCACTGTAAAACTTTATGAAATATGTAGGAAAATGTATAATAAGAAGTACAACAACAAGAATATGTTATCGAATATACATTTCAAGAGAGTAGTGAAACATCTTTTCAGTACTGAAGATATTAAAATGTTCAGTATTGGTGCTTTCAATAAATACAAATATGCTAATCTATAGAACTCATTTGACATTTTTGCAATTACAACTATAATATAATTATGACCGTTAAAAAACATTGTATCCATATTAACTAGAATTATAATGTAATTCCAATTAAATTTGCCAGTACTTGCTGTGTGCTGCACCTTCAGGGAGACACATTATTTTTATCTATGATATAAAATACTTTCTTCTGAAAACAAAAATTGTAGACACGATTATGTCTAGGAAGAAAAACTTTGAGCAGCATTTCGCAAGTATTGCCAGTGGGCGAAACATAAGATCTTAATTAAACTTCAAACATCCCTGGCGAATATACTTTCTTATGTTGTCATTCGACAAATTATAAGATCTTTCATTTATCTTTAAAATTTAATCTATCTGTTATTGTTTTAGAAAAAAATTTAATTTATTGTAGTTAATTTATCGTTAAACCTACAACTAACACAGCTATAACTGCTGCTCTAATGCAATGACTATTTGAATTATTATATAACTCCAAAAACAATTAGAATTTTGGCTCAGCAGTAATCGAGTAAATCTGATGTCTTTTAAATAGTGCCAGTTCAAATCGGATTTGAATTACGGCAGACATTCTAAATGTTTGGACGTCTGCATGGATTTCCTTCTGTGTAACCTGAATACAAACCAGTTTCCTCTAGAAAATGCCCCACAAATACATCATTCTTCTTAAATGCTTTGTCTCATTCAATTAAATAACGACCTTTTCCTCATGGTCTATGTGAATATGAGACAGTTTCCTTTAGAAAGACATCCACAGAAGCACCTGGGGAGGCACGCTTTACTACTACATTTACTATAATCCAAGTAATATAACATTCACAGGCGCAAAAGAAAATACTTTCATTTGTTTTTACCTGAAACTGCGGAAAATAGTTCGTGCAAGTATTTTCACTTCTAAGTAAAGAATGCATTTTAACTTTTTTTGGAAGTATGTGTTATGTTTAATAAAAAAACTAATTCTCGATAATATAATTTTCAACGACGAGTACTAGCCATTTTTGACAATGGCCATTACTAAAGTCAGAAGCGGTGATAACGTTATTATGGAGGCACCTGATAAGCAGGTCATCGTTGCGTCCTATAAAGGGACGGCCAGTGTATATTTATATCTTATCCGGGATTCAAATCTGGATCTTTATGGCAGTCAGGTTCACGAACCACTTTCTCATCTGGGCGGCAATTTGTAATAAAAATAGAATTAGTAAAATGTTTACTATACACAGCAATTAAGCAGACTTATTGCAGGTCAAGGTCATTTTTCTACCAGCTAAAGCAATCAATTGGATACAATTATAAGACTTAGTCCTTGATGATCCCCTTTCTGAAAAGGAAAGGATAAATTAAATTTTTGTTATTTATTTTTTGTGTAATGTAAAACAAGACCAAGGATAAATGAAATTTTTGTTATTTATTTTTTGTGTAATGTAAAACAAGACCAGCTTCCCATAAGAAATCCTTCGTGAAAACATCCCCTGGCACAGGCATACACTCTTTGCTTGCTTTTCCTTAATCTTGTAATTTAAATTCACATGTATGTCGAAAAAGATCATAAACACATATTTGCTTCTAACGTTATGTGCATTTAGGTCTATGTAAAATAGCCGATATTACTCCCTTCAAATAAACTCCAATTTATGCAGGTATCACAAACTACAATACATGTAAGATGATTCAGAAGACATGACAGAAAATATTAATACTTTTCTTATAGGTGATTATCCCTTGGTATTATTTAACAACTCATCATCCAAAATGCGGAAGCATTTCGGATATACTATGATTTACTGTAAATTTGAAATATTATCACGATTTCCTTAGCCTATGTCACTGATATTATAAGGTGCATAGCTTTTTCGATTAAATAATTACAATCATTTGCTGTGTAATTTTAATTAAGAGGTAATTACGATTGCATTGTAATTTTTATTAGATTACATAATTACAGTTATACTGTATATCCAGTTAAATTTCACAATTAAAATGTAATTATAATTAAAATACATTTGTGTGAATTGTATGTGTAATTAAAAATTGTTACGTTGTAGTTACAAAATAATTGCATAATATTATTACAATTACTATATGTTTTCAATTGCATTCTAGAACTACATTTGCAATGATCATGATTTTCCTGGGCTTACGTAATTGCTTTTATCAGAAACAATTGCTATCCTAATTACATAATTATAATTACTTACTGAGCTGCAAGTGTAATTGTAATTTAAATGAAATTACGTACATTGTAATTAAAAAAACAGCTACTTCTTAACTATAACTGCTTAGTAATTGCATAATTTTATTACAATTACAATGCAATTCCAGTTCCATACTACACTTACAATTACAATTATCAGGGACAATTACTTTCCTAATTACGTAGTTATAATTACCTACTGCAATTGCAATTAAAATTAAGTTGTAATTTGTGAATATAATAATAATGTATTTGCAATTACAGTTTTATTGTAGTTGTGATTAGATGCAATAAAATTTATCATTGTAATTAGATTATATACAGTCATAAGTCTTTAATCCGGAATTGATCATTCCGGATTAAAGACTTAATAATCCGGACCTCAAAGCTACAAACTTTTTGCGCATGCGTAAATGCATGCACATAATACCTTTACGCATGCTCGTTTAATGTATAACTGACGATATAAGCTAAGCTAAAATTATCTATTTCAGTTAATGTTGCAGATTGCGTTGTTCCTTAATCTTCGAATTGGATCTGGGTTATTAATTTTTGCAGACTGTTAGAGCAATTTTATAAAAGTAAGCTTGAACTTTCGATTATGTCAAAAAGAGCAATTTTATAAAAGTAAGCTTGAACTTTCGATTATGTCAAAAAGAATTTCCGATTCTGGAGCTGCCAAAGGATCTACAAAGCGAAAGCATGTTTCGATGTCCGTCAAACAAAAAGTGAAATTGCTGCAAAAAATGGATAAAGGCATATCCTTTGTTTCTCTAACCATTCCGAAATCTGTTTATCAATTGCACACTGCTCTGTGGGGGGGGGACGTCGTGGCAGGCAATGAACTGGAAGTTGATCTGTCAGCACTATCCTTATCTTGAGGGCAGATGTTTTTATTTTATTTGCCTTATAATTCCTTACTAAATGTAGTATTTCATTTTGATGTACTCCTTCTTTGGTATGATTTAGATCAAATTCGTCATCATTATAAATATCACGAATACACATCAAATAGTTTTCTGGTTGCAATTTTCTAATTTCGACTATGCGCACATTTAAAGAAATGTTTAATAAAGTAAACAAATAAATATTAAGCTTTTTTTTTTTTTTTTTTTTTTTTTGTAGATTTTGGTACCCTTTAGATCATAATTGCTCTTTATTTCATAAATTACGGTTTCATATTTTTAATTTTATAATTTCTGCATGCCATCTTATCAGATTTAAATTGATGATCTATAATCCTCTAATCCGGAATTGCCGAAGTCTTGACGAGTCCGGATTAAAGACTTTTGACTGTAATTATAATGCCTGTAATTACCATTGCATTGTAATTGCAGCTAGATTTAAGAATTAAAATGCAATTACGTACATTATTGATGCAATTAAAAAGTACTTATGTTCTAATTGTAATTGCAAAAGAATTTCATAATCTAATTACAATTGTAATGTAATTGGAATTACATATTTCAAAGTATTATTGCAGTTACAGTTACTGTTGCTAGTAATTATAATTGCAATTACCTTTTGCCAAAGTGTACCTAAAATTTGGAAAATAATTATGCTGGAAAATGAAAATTCTTTTTGCGTGCATAAACATTTAATTTTACTATAGCTAGTATAAGCACAGAACAGCGGAAGGTTTAAGTGCGCTATGTATTCCGAGTTTTTATTCAAAACCTAACGATAAAAACCCATTTGCCCCTAGCAAATAGTTAGTTTCTTCTCATCAGTTACCTCCCGCAGAAGAAAATTCTTATCATCTGCCAGTTTACATTAAGAGCAGAGAGGGGAGGGCACTCTGAAACAGGCCGCATATATGCTGCTTTGCCGTTTCGTGAGAAAATTTATGTTTCCATATACATGCTGCTTTGCTGTTATGAAACCCAAAATATTTGGACGCATATATGCTGCCTTGCCGATATAAGAGCCATTATTTTCGAACGCATATATATGGGCCTTGCCACTTGGAGGGCTAATCAGTGTGACATCACATGAAATTTTAAATTACAAAATTTCTTTCCACAGAAATATTTTCAAAAGTTTTTTTAAACCATTAAAAGGAAATAACTTATTTGGCCTGAAAAAAATTAAATAGTAAGTCATGTAAATCTTTCAAATATCTGTCATTCCAAAAGAAAAATAGAAATTTCCCCCTTTACTCCCCTGCAAATTGTTATTCCTGATAATTTTATCTGATAGTACCCAATGTAGAATTCAGAGCAGAAGATTTCAGCTTGTATGATGACCTTAAAATTTGGTGAGAGAAATAAGTTTGGTGCAAAAATAATTCTTACGTTTTTGGGGAGGCTGAGAAGGCATGGTACTATACTGCACACATACTGTACAAGGTGTCCCATCAAGACTCCTCAAACTCTACGCAAACAAATTCCTCATTTGGAATATGTAAAAAATGCCCATAGAACTGTACATGTACGACCCATAGTTTTTGAGATGACAAAAGAAAAGTGTGGCATCGTGTCTGGTGCAAGTAAAAAAAAAAACCTTTATTGGAAACATGAACATCGATATTTGCATAGGTTTACATATGAAGATGTTCAAAATGTCCACCTTGCATATTGAGGCATGCATGCATGCATGCGTCCATCATGGAATGTCTGGTTGCATATGTTGCAGCTGTTTGGTTCCGCCAAAGTAGACACAGCATGAAGACAAGGAACTAAGTTGTAGGCTTTACCTTATTTTTCTAATAGTTATTTCTGTTTTAGAGCAAGCCTTTCCTACATTCTCAAATCCAATCTACGGTTTCTTGCCAGAATGAGGTTTCAAGATTATCATTTATGTAAATGAGGTGGACGTGAGTATTTAAGCTGAAGTCTGGGACATTTCAGTGGGAGAGTGTGCTCTGCCTTTCAGCCCCATTGTTGCTGCTAGTGTAAAGTTACTGCTTTATGGCCATGTTTGTAAAGTGCCTGCTAGTATATGCTGGTGATATTAAGTAAGGGCCAAATCTGTTAGTTGAATTTATGCAGTTTCATCTGATTAATTTTATATAATATTAGTTTAGTTAAATATTTTCTATCTTGCATTAAAAGCCTTGGGGGTTTATTGTAAGCCTGAGAACTGGCCAGATGTTCATCTGATTTGAGTTTGAATAAAGGTTAATTTAACCTTTCTCTGGACTTGTTACTTACATGAACTCGACGAATAGGCCTTTATGCAGTTCTTTAGTATTCTAGCTTTCAAGGAACCCTAATTAAGCTAGAATATTACATTGGAGCCTGAATGATCTTCGAACCATGTTTCTGGAGTCTGGAAAGTTTGTTTACCTTAGTTGCTCCTAGAGTGCAATTTCCACTGGTACAGACAGACCAATAGAGCGGTTTTGATTCATAATTGGGACCATGCAGGCCGCGATGAAACCGGCTGCTGCCTTCAATGGAAAAAGTTCCATGATGTCCTTCTTGGAGCACTGGATCTCCATTTCACGTTGCATCCTGTTTCGGAACTATGGGAAGTCACTGTATCCACTGTGAGTCTAAAAGGCCAAGCATTCAGCTGGTATAAGGAGATTAGAAAGCACCTGCTAGGGAACCAAGATCTGAAGCATATAACTGGGAAACTTTTAAAAACACCCTGCTCAAAGCATTCCTTGTATTAAAAGACCACACCAAGCTGGAATCGAAGCTGTTCAGTAAATACCAGACAAAGGTGGAAGAGTTTACAGTTTTCAATCTGCTAGAAATTCAGATATTTACTTCATTAAAAGAGACCAGGCATCGAAATTATAGAATTTATCTTACCATGTATGGTTCTTCCAGTACAGGACTTTATGGAAGTTAGAAATTCGAATACACTCGAAAGAATGGTAAAACTTGACACTATGGTTAAGATCCCTGCAGAATTATTTTTAAGGAGAAACATCTTAACTCCTTTAGAGAAGTTATTTTTTGTTCAACAAAGAGAAGCGGAGTTCAAAATGAAAGATATACAACAAATAATTGATGAGACAATTAAAAGTTCAGGTATTACCAGGGGGAAGCAGAAAGTATATACTACGATCAAAAGAGAAAATTGAATGTAGGTCAAAAAGTATTTAAAATAAAGCCTACATTATCTTCCACTCCTGAGAATAAGGTGGCAAAGTTTGATGCAAGATTTCTGAAACTGAAAAGTAAGGTGACTCACCCCTCCTTTTGAAAAGGAGAACAGCCCGATGAACCGACACATTCGCATTACGATCTTCGGTATGCAATGTTGAAGTTCAGGGTCATTTGCCAAGTTTTGTGTTTGTTTGTGCAGCCGCTTAAACATGAAAGGTGTTAGTGTATTGCGTAATGGAGCAGAAAACGAATCTGAAATTCTGTTTTAAAATAGGTAAAACTGCTATGGAAAACTTGGGAATGCTTTTTTTTTTTTTTTTTTTTTGTTTATTTAAAGAAAAAGAAATCCTCGTGCACCACAAAGTATCACACGAGACTTGCAAATCGTAAGTAAAAAAGGCAAAATAGAAGTAATATCATCAGTTTTCAACAATATAATGAAATCCTAACAAGGGAAAAAAAACAAAAGTAAATACAAAAGTATAAAAATGTATAAAGAAATCATTAACAGTGTTTAAAATAAAAGTCAACAAAATCATTGAAAGCTCGGTAGGCCGAAGTCGAAGATACAAAATCATAACATTTCGGCGGCCAATGAATTCCAATGAATTTCAGTCTACATTTCAAAAGATTTCTTGCTTTATCAAGCAGTGGACAATCAAAAAGCAGGTGGAAAACACTTTGCTGAACGCTAAGATTGCAATTACACAAATTGGAAGATGTCAGCTTAAATCGTTCAAGATAAACATTAAACTTACCATGTCCAGACAAAAATTGCGTAACTTTAAAATTGAGCAAAAAGTCCTTACTTTTCAGTCTTTCAAAAATAGTTGGGAAAAATGTTTTTGTAACAGATCCCTTATCAGAAGAGATATAATCACAGTTCCACCGCTCAATCATTTTAGCTTTGAATGTTTTTTTTAAATAAGATTTTGGAATATTTACATCAACGTTAATATCATTTTTAGTTGCATTCTTAGCAAGCCAATCAGCTCTCTCGTTTTCATAATTACCCGAATGACCACGGACAAATGTAAAAAACACTGAAATACCCCTTTTCTCCAGATCTCCGAGAGACTGCTGTATATTGACAATAATATCATTACATAAAGAGGTATTTTTAAGAGATTCCAGGGAAGAGAGTGAATCCGTACAGATTAAGTAGCTGGAACCACGTCCATTCTGGCTAATTATCCACTTGATTGCAAAATTAATACACAGAAGCTCAGAAATATATACAGTACATTCATTTCTAATGCGAAATTGGTGACACTCAATTTCAATATCATCTTAAAAAATAACATAAGCAAAACCAACTTTATCATCAATCCTACTACCATCCGTATACAACACAAATGAGAATGAATTTACATCAGTTGTCTTACAGAAGGATGTGGTAGAACAGACAAGGGCAATAAACGATCAAAGTGAGAATTGGAGTAATTTGCAAGACTATTCTTGTAATCTCTAAAGGTCAGAATAAACAAATCCAGTGGTGGAAATCCGGCAAGAGAGAAAACAGCATTGTAACTAATAGTTTGGTAACCGCTTATAACTCGCAGCAAAATTCGTCTTTGAACTCGAAGCAGGCGTTTAGAGTTAATTTTCTTTTTTAGAGACAATCCCCAAGCTCTACATCCATATAAAATAAAGGGTACAGTGCCTTGTTTATAAATAATTGCGCTAACATTTGATTTAATACCAAAACTATTACATGCAATTTGATTCAGCCCACGCTGAAGTCTCTCACATTTATTAGAAATGTAGGAAATATGCTTTTTTTTCCCCCAGTTAAATTTGCTGTGCAACAAAACACCTAGATATTTAATTTCATTCACTCTCTCAAGGGGATTGTCATTTAAAAGCAATTGATATCCTTCATAAGTAGTATTTTTTCTATCAATAAACATGGTCTTGGATTTTGCATGGTTAAAGTTTAACTTAGAAACTATTGACCAATGATAAATGAAATCTAAATTATCTTGGGCGAGACGAAAAGCTTTTTGCATTTCTTTTCCTTGAATACAAATCAACAAATCATCTGCAAAGGCAATGACTTCACAACTGAAGAGATCAGAAAGTTTTTGTAAGAGATCATTAATAATAATAATCCAAAGCTTGGGACCAAAAACAGAACTTTGTGGACATCCTCTTTGAGGTCGACGAATACTTGAGATGCCACCCAAAGAAAGCTCGACCGTCCTGTCTTTCAGCAAATCAGAAACAACATTAAACACATTTTGAGGTATCTTCATTTCTTTTAGTAAATTAAGAATAGCAGGCCACCATGCATTATCAAAAGCTCCTTCAATATCAAGAAAAATTAAAATAGTGTACAAACCTCTCATCTTGCCCCTCTGTACAATGTTGCTAAGACGCAGAAGTGCATCCTCAGCACATTTTGAGCAATGAAACCATATTGGTCAGCACTAAGAATATTTTCTTTATGTAGATGCCAAGTAATTCTGTTAGTAATTAGTTTTTCAAAACATTTACCTAAAGAAGAAAGAAGACATTTACACCTAAGATTATTCACATGTGGAACAGTAAAATTTTGTTTCTTGGGTATCACAATAACGAGGGCGTTCTTCCGAGTTCATGGAAAAGCACCAAGATTCAAACATATATTAAATAATCTATGAAAAACTGCAGGAAAAAGCTGATGGAAGTATCTTATGATTTCATTGGGAATAGAGTCCGGGCCAGGAGACCTGCCAAGCCCTAAATTACGAATTACATCATCAACCTCGGCCTGCGAAAAAGGAGGATCAATCTGAGACGCATAATTACTGCGAGCAGATGAGTGCCAAGCCATTATGAAAGTCATTATCAAGCCTCGCACAATCAGGAGGAATAGCTTTATCAAGAATAGCATCGATAGTTTCCTCCAAGGAAGACGTAAAGTTACCGCTTGAAAGCCGAAGGCCCGAGATCTCAATCTTCCTCATAAAATTTTCTTTAATACCATAAGTGTAAATTTTTTTCCACACATTCTCATTATTGATATCGGAAAGAAACTTCCTCCAAGACTCTAATTTGGCCTCAATAAGCATTTCATTGTATTGGGAATGCTTTGAAATGTGTATAGCAAAGAAACTATCTCGCAAGACAGTGGTTCAAACTTTTTCGTGAAAGTGTGGAGGATGAGCATCGCACTGGAAGACCGTTGAGCAGAACTATGGCAAAATTTGAAAGAGTTAAGAAGTTATTGCTGCAAGATCACTATTTATCCATCTGAATAATAGCGAATGAATTGAATCTTCCTCGTGAAATCGTCCGAACAATATTGACACAGGACTTGGGTAAACGCAAACTTGGTGCGATGTTTGTCCCTCATTACTTAAGCGATGAACAAAAACAGCAGCAATTGGACTCCTGTGGCAACTTCATCAATGCAGCGGATAAAGTTGACACATTTTTATAATCAATCGTCACAGGAGATGAAACGTGGTGTTTCGCATATGATCCACAAATTGAACACCAAGCATGGAGTGGCTGGGTCCCTCATCGCCGAAATCGCGAAAGTTTCATTTAAAATATTTCATTTAAAATAAGACAATGTTGATTACCTTTTTCGATGCACAGGGAATTATCTATAAAGAATATGTAGTGGAAGGTTAAACAGTTAATGGTGAATTTTACTGTAATGTTATGAAGTACCTCCTGGTTCGCATTCGTCGTGTTCGGCCTCATCTTGCTGCATCAGGCAAGTGGTTTCTGTTGTATGATAATGCACGCCTCATACTGCAATGTGTGTTAGATCAGCGGTCATCAATCCTTAGAACTTCACTGACCACTACATATATAATTATATATTTGACGGACCACTTATATGAATTTTTTAAAACACGGTAAATACATTTATACAACAATAATCAGCAAACTACACATATTTCATTCACGTCGAAAAATGAAATGAAAATACAAAAATCTTACCTTCTTGTGTAGAAAGCTTCACATTTCCATATCACTGAAAAGGAACTTCACGAAAAGCAAGAACAAACCAGCAAACACAAAGCAATATCAATAAACTGACAGTGTTATGCTGCCAATTTTTAATTATTGTAAACATAATAATCATCGCTAATGGCGTCATCGATCAACAGTTAGACAAAACAAAAATGGAAACTTCCAGTTAGGCAATTATAAACAACAATGCAGATGGTTCTTATAAAAATCCATCAAGATGCCTGTTGACAGAGAAGAGCTGTTTTATTAACAACCACAATAACATATGTTTGTAATTCGAAAGGAAATATAATTGTGATTCGCGGCTATTATTGATAACAGCAGCCATGGATGACAAATCTCTCTTTCGTATGTCACTAGATACACCTTCAAAAGTCGCTAAATTCAGAAGAATTTTGTGAAAAGTAGTAACTAAAATTTAAAAAAAAAGTATAATCCATATTCCTTAATAGGTTTTGTTACTCGTCATTTTTTGAACTGAATCTTCATAAAAATATAGATAATGTCCCAATTTTTCTGCAGACCATCAAAAATTTTTCATGGACCACCGGTTGGCGACTGCTGTGTTAGACGGTTCCTCGCAGAGCAAAAGGTTACGGAGTTATTTCACCCTTCTTATTCCTCTGATCTTGCGCCAGCAGACTTTTTCCTCTTTCTGCGACTGAAATTAGCACTAAAGGGACACCATTTTTCAAGCATCTCCTCAGACTTTCAAGCTGCTATTACTAAGGAACTTAACACAGTCTCAAAGGAGGACATTTTTAAAAGTTTCTAGAACCTGTATAAACGTTGCCAGAATTGTATTGTCGACGGCAGGAACTACTTTGAAGGGCAGTGATATATTTATATGTAAACAGATAATACAGTTATTATGACATCATATATACATGGTCTTGGATTTTGCATGGTTAAAGTTAAACTTAAAAACTATTGACCAATGATAAATGAAATCTAAATTATCTTGGGCGAGACAAAAAGCTTTTTGCATTTCTTTTCCTTGAATACAAATCAACAAATCATCTGCACAACTGAAGAGATCAGAAAGTTTTTGTAAGAGATCATTAATAATAATAATCCAAAGCTTGGGACCAAAAACAGAACTTTGTGGACATCCTCTTTGAGGTCGACGAACACTTGAGATGCCACCCAAAGAAAGCTCGACTGTCCTGTCTTTCAGCAAATCAGAAACAACATTAAACACATTTTGAGGTATCTTCATTTCTTTTAGTAAATTAAGAATAGCAGTCCACCATGCATTATCAAAAGCTCCTTCAATATCAAGAAAAATTAAAATAGTGTACAAGCCCTAAATTACGAATAATTACCTTACTTTGTGTATTACAAATATTGATCAAATGAAATCGTACTATGAACAAACTGACTTTCAAGAGTTAAAAGATCTATTTCATGAACCTGAAAAGGAGCCAAGAAGTAGCAGAATGAGTCTTTCCATTGGGAAAAAGAGCAACAACTTCCACCCCACATCAAAGACCAGAAAAGAGTTAAAATAGACACCAACAAAGAGAAAGAGTGAGTGCCGCCGCAGAAAAAGAAAGCAACTTCTCTTGAGTTTGGCTGGTGTGAAGCCAAACTTGTTCCAAGTGGAGCAGAAAAAGGTCCAGTGCCGGTCAGCCAAGGCCCTATTGAGGTCCAACGTCTATTTAAGCTTACCTCAACTCATGAGATAAGGAAAATTTAGCGTCGATGACCTGGTTCCCACGAAGTCCCAGAAAGAGAGCCACCTATCATGGGAAGGAGATCGCAGTCTGAGAAGAGGAAGCCAGACTTTCAATTCTCACAGACTAGGAGAAAGTCCAGATTCATCACCAAAGGAGTCGAGTGGAAAGATTCCTTGCTGATTAAATGTCGGTCTTGAAACTCAGAGTGCAAATCTTGAATTGTTTCCTTACGTGATAGGAGTTTTTGGTTAAAAGAATGCAGACTTCAAAAAGCAAAAACACAAGTGAATTTTTTTTCATCGTCCTTACATAAAATTCTTTTTATATCATATACACAGAGTTGCTGTGTAAAGTCCAATTTTTACCTCAAGTGAGTCATTTTTGTTAAACTGTCAAAAGAAAGAAGCTTGAATTGTTTTCCCAAGTCTGCGATAACGTAATGGATTCATGGTTTTAGTTGAAAAGACTTAGAATTGCGAGAATTAGAATTGTTGGAGAAGTTTTCGTAAATAGTGTACGCACTAATGTACACTAATCAAATCAAGAGGTGGTTCAGTTATAATTCTATGATCAAATACTCATTCTAGTTTTAAAAGGATTTGTTAAATACTAAAATTAATCTAATCTAGAATCGAATCTAATGTTACGTCTCATGAGCAATGTTCGAGCTGCGTCATAACAAATTGAAGTCAAGTTCTCATTGTTGCCATTCCGAAGCAGAAAAAAGTTTGTTTCTAATCAAACCGGAACATCCCGGCCCCCATTGGACGATTGTCCAACATCATTTGGAAATGGGAGGGGACTGATATTGGAGACGGCTCGACAAAAGATTCCATCTGAGGTTCTGACGTCTACGACTCATACTAGTCCATTTGGACCAGGAAAGGTCTCCTCAATGCAAGCTAGTGTCCACTTCATGGATGTCTTGTTTTTATCCTTTAACAAGACCAGTTGTCCTGCCTTGAGATTGGATTTCACTTGATTTCATTTTGAACGGTTCTGCAAATTATTAAGATATTCCATGCTCCAACGGTTCCAGAAATTAGCTGTAAGTTTTTGAATTAAAATCCATCTAGAAGACAAGGTCAGAGAATCTACACAATCATTCGGTTATGGTATTCGGTAAAGTAGAGTTCCTATAAGGAAATGACCTGGAGTCAAAGGCTGAACATCTGTTGGATCAGCCGAAATAGGTGACTGAGGTCGAGAGTTCAAGCAAGCTTCTATTTGTGTAATTTAATGTATACAGCTCTTCAAAGTTTTCACAACCTTTGTCAAAATTCTCTTCATTGATTTATTTTAGCCTCCCATAATCCGCCAAAATGGTGGGAAGGAGGAGGAATAAATCTCCATGTTATACCTTCTTCATAATAAAGCGTTGAATGGGATCCGATCTACAAATTCTAAAGAGTTTATCAAGAACATTCTTGTTCTCCTGAAGTTCGTAGCATTATCACTCCAAACAATGGATGGTTTAGATCATCTGGCAATAAACCTTCAAAGACATGCTAGAAAGGTTTCAGTATACAAAACCGATACTACTTCTAGATGAATAGCATTTGTACTAAAGCAAATAAATGTTGTGATGTATGATTTTAACATAACCCTAGATTTTTTCAAATTAGGCTTGGTGATAACTGGACCTGCAAAGTCCAGTCCTATTTTTTCGAATGGTCTAGTTATTACAACTCTATCTCTAGGTAAGTTTCCCATCATTTGGTTTATGGTTTGGTTCCTTGTCTGAAAGCACGTCTATTTATAACACGTCTAATTCTGTGTTGTCCGGAAGGTATCCAGTATAATTGTCTAATAAGAGAAAGTGTTGTTTGAGTGCCGGAATGAAGAGATTTTTTGTGATAATAATCTATGAGTAATTCAGTTAAATGATGTCTTTTGGGTAAAAGAAGTTGATGTTTCTGGTCTTCTGAAAGATTGGAGAAACGTATTCTCCCACCAACTCGTAAAAGTTCATCTTCAAGAAATACATTTAAGGATAAAACCTTACTATTACTTGGAACTGATCGTTTCGACTGTAGGCACTTAATTTCAGGTTGAAACTCAGAATGCTGTACACATTTGACTAGCACCTTTGTTGCATTCAGAAGCATGCAAAAAACTTTCTTTTTTTAATGGTGGATTGGTTCTACAGTTATTCGCAAACCTTAAACACCATGCAGTAGTTCTAATCAATTTGCTAAATGACGAATACTTTTTAATGAATTCGTTCTCAATGGAATTTTTACCTGTGACTCTTGAGTTCACTACAGCTCACCTACGAAGTTCAAGCTCTTCATTATCTTTGAAATCCCTTACTGATTCTTTAGGCCACGAATCGATGCTCAGTAATAGCCACTTAGGTCCATGCCACCACATGTCACTATTTCGTAGTTCAGATAACGTTATTCCTTTCATGGAATTTGTTTTCGTTCCTCTGGTCAGCATATCAGCCGGATTTACATCTCGAGGGCAATAAGTCCAATAAGTTGATGTTTTCTCTCGTATTTCCATTACTCGATGTTGGATGAATGGCTTCCATTTATTTAAATCACCCTTTATCCAATGTAACGTCACAGAAGAGTCTAACCAAAAATATACAACATCTGGAGTCTTTTGTCTAACTGTTCTTTCACATTTGAGGCTAATCTTGCAACGATGAGTGCCCCCATCAGCTCTAATTTTGGAAAGGACAGCTTCTTCAGTGGAGCTACTCTGGTTTTGGAAATGACAAAACTATTTCCTATTTCACTGTGCGTCGTGACGTAAAGCAGGTATATCACAGCTCCATATGCCTTCTGACTTGCGTCGGTAAAGCAATGCACTTGAATATCTCAATTCAGACTCCTTAATCTTTCCGAAGTAACGTCGCGGAATGTTTACATTCTGAATCGCTGACGGTTCATTAGTCCATTTTTTCATCATGTTTTCAAAGTCCTAAGGTAACAGATCATCCCTATCTACCCCAAGTTGCCAAATTTCCTGCATTAGTATTTTTGTCCTAATAGTGAATGGACTTATAAATCCAATGGGATCGTAAAGCTTTCCAATGGTTTTAAGAACTTCTCTTTTTGTCATTAGCTTTGTTTTCCCTTGAGATTGATTAGTTAGATTTTATGATTCTATCTTCCGAAGGTCTTCCTTGTAATTCCATTTATATCCCAATACCTTCTGTTCCAGAACTTTCTGGATTTCACCATTTTCGTATTCGTCAAAAACTTCCTGCAGATTTTCACAATTTGTTTTCCACTTTCGTATGTTGAAACCAGCAGCCTTCAATATATATCTAATATCTTCATATATGAGTTCGGTTTCGTTTTCGTCTTCATCTCCACCTATTAAATCATCTACGTATAAACATTCGTTCAATAGTTTGACTGCTTTCTGATTTGTTTCTTTAAAGGCGTTTATGGGATGTTTGATTGTAGCGGCAAGCAAAAATGGGCTGGATGTAGCTCCAAACAAAACGCGAGTCATCCTAAGTATTTTTGTGTTAGGTTTCCCATCCTCATCTGTAAGGTTATTTGCCCACAAAAATCTTACAGCATCCCTATTTTCAGGTGACAGAGAAATTTCTAGAAAGGCTTGTTCAATGTCGGCAGTAAATGCTATGCTATGTGTACGAAATTGTATTAATATCTCTAACAATGGTGGATTTAAATTGGGACCGGAATAGAGACAATCATTTAAAGAATATTTGTTTGAACTTGGATCAATTTTCTCAGGTATACCCGTTTTTAAATGCTGTTCTATAACTGAGTGATACTGCTGATGAAGCAGTGGATCATTTCTCAACCTTTTAACCGGTTTATTAAAGCGAACTTCTGCATTTACGTAATTCGTTTTTAATTCAGATGAATTTTCATTCCAAGGGAGTTTAACCGCTTTTCTTTAAATTTGATAGTTCTATTGAAATTCTGTAAAATGTCATTATCTATTTTACTAATTTCCTTCCCTTGTTCAATTCCCAAAACTGCTTTAACTGTGTTGAGACTAATTTGTCATCAACAATAATGTCCATGTTTAACAATTCACCATTAGAATCAGTCCGGCCTTGAAGGCACCATCCAAATATTATTTTGGAAACTGTAAGTTTATTTTTTTAAATGTTTAAGTCTACCAGTTATTATTTCATGATAGTAATCTGCTACGATCAAAACAGCAATATTTTTGTCACTGAATTCACAAGAATCAGCTAATTGTAATCCTATTAACTCTTTGTTAATTTTGGAAACTGGGATATCAAGGAAAGGTAAATTAGTTGCACGTATTTGGTCAGTTTCTAAAGCTTCAATTTCTATATTTAGGGATGGTTCACTTCTGTTTTCTAGTTTGACTTTCACAACATTGTAAGTTTGTTTTGTCACCTGGTTAACCCCAAAGGCAAATACGGACAAAGTTTCCTTTCGAATAACAGGTAATTTACACTTCTCTGAAATGTCCTGAATTATAAAACTTCTCATCGATCCATTGTCTAATAGAATACGAACTGATTCTAAATTATCCTTATCAGAAAATGGACATATTATCACAGTGCACGTTTGTAGCAATGCACTGCGAAAGGTTTCGGTTTTTAATTGACTAATCTGAACATCTTCTTCACTAGATAGAATTGTCGACACGACTTTGTTTTTCTCCAATTTGGTTTCGAGTTGGAAACAAATAGAAATGCATCACTGAAAGTCAAATGGATCTAGACCTTGCATGGTTGTATAGCAAAATAGGTATAGCCTCACTGACCATAATAGCCTGTGAATAGTACTACTATTCTCACTTAACTCTCTGGCTAGTGTGCATGTCCTCAACTGGGAAGTTTCTTCCAACTGCTGAAGTATTGCATATTCCTGTGCTGGTATAAGCCTGCCTGTGTGTTCTGCCACTAACATCCTGGAGACTGTGTGTCAAGTGTATGATTCCAATATTTCTCAGTCTGTCATCTAACCTGTGAATGATGTTTGCATCTGGAGAACAGCATGATGGATAGCAGTGAACATATTACCCAGCAGTTCGTACTCTCATTACATTTACTGAAGATAAATTACCTGTCACAATATTCACAAGCAGAATACATTATCACCATGCAAAGATTACCGGGGAGCTACTAAATGCAGCCTTTTAAATACAGTTCAAAACGACAGCTTGATGCCATTCCGTGTTGTGCACGTGGATGCCTCGATGTATGTGGTAGACATATGAACATCTTCCTATGTAAATGTATGCAGATACTGATGTTCTTCTTTCCAATAAAGTTATTCTTTGCCCCTGATATGATGTCATACTTTTCTTTCCTATCTATATCTAAAAAACTATGGATCATACAGGTACAGTTCTCTGGACATTTTATTATGTACGAGGCGTATTCGGAAACTAAGTACTGTTTTGGAAAAAAAAATAGTAAAACAATTTTTTTGAATCTAATTTTATTTTTACATGAAAATACATGTCTTATACTATTTTTCAACATAGTTTCCGCCAATGATCAAACACTTGTCATAGCGGGTGACCAGTTTTTTTATACCATCGTCAAAGAAACTTCCCGCCAGTTTCGATAACCATGACTCCACAGCATTTTTCGTGTCATCGTCAGATCCAAAGCGCTTGCCACCAAGCTCGCACTTCATGTGCAGGAACAAGTGATAGTCGGACGGCGCCAAGTCCGGGCTGTACGGCGGGTGGTCGAACTGCTCTCAATTAAACTGTTGAATGAATGATTGAGTGACACCAGCAGCATGGGGCCGAGCATTGTCATGGAGCAACACAATTTCTTTACTGAGCATTCTTCTTCGTTTGTTTTGAATGGCACACTTTAGTTTTGTTAAAGTCTCACGTATCGTGCCGCATTAATGGTTTCACCTCTGTGAAGAAATTCAGTAAGCAAAATGCCTTTCCTATCCCAGTAGACAGTGCACATGATTTTTTGTGATGACATTGTCACTTAGAACTTTTGTTTTTTCGGAGAATGAGTGTGTCTCCACTCCATCGATTGTTGTTTAGATTCTGGTGTGAAATGACACACCCAAGTTTCATCACCTGTCACAAGTTTAAAAAGTTTTCTCCCTCATCACTGTACTACGTGAGAAATGTCAGGGCACTACCAAGTCGCTTTGTTTTGTGAACATCAGTGAGCATTTTTGGAACCCATTGGGAACACAGTTTGCGATAATTCAAATTTCGAACAAAACAGTACGTGAAATTTGTGGAAATGCCTCTGAAAGAGTTGTCATTGTGAAGCGTCTGTTCTCATGAATTGCTTCATCAACTTTCCTTACCAAATCATCGGTGACAACAGAAGGCCGACCACTCCGAGCCTCGGCGTGGACATTTGTTCGTCCTGCATTAAACATTTCTTACCCACTTTCTCACCATTCCATCACTTATCGCGTATTCACCGTAAACTTGTGTCACTTGACGATAAGTTTTGGTCGGTTTAACATTCCTTGCGTTCAAAAATTTAATCACGGCACGAATCTCACAGTCAGCAGAACTAATTGTCTTAAACATTTTGAATGTGCACAGCAAACTGAAAACACAACATAGAGCAACCAAAATGGCGACAATTGAAAGTCAGTGAACAAGAAAGACTAGTGCGCATGCGCAGGACGCCTACCACAGCGCTGCGACGCCGCTAGAATGAAACGGTACTTAGTTTCCGAATACGCTACGTATTCCAAGTGAGGAATCTGGCTGTGCAGAGTTTAGGTGGACTTGATGGGACACTCTGTATAGTTAAAAGTGCCAAGCTTTATAATTAGCCTTGTAAATGACCTGATTTCAAAAATACTGAATAGTATTATGCAGCCCATTCTTGATTTAAGCAGATGAATAACTTTAACATTAAAAAATTTCTGTAAAAACTGATTTATCTTGTATTATAATTTAAAATGTTTCAATGCTTGTATTTCAAGTTTGTGTTAAGTTAGGTGGGAATTTCATTTTTAGTAAATATTTGTTGGAAAAGAGATTTTTTTTTTTGGTCAGTTTTATGTCTTCTTAATTGCTGATGTGTTCATGGCTTTTGTTTCTGCTACTATTTTTTGATAATTTTTATTAAATTTTGATAAATATTTAATTGAAATTGTTGCATTGTTGGTTTAAATCTACTTCAGGAATCCCCATTGCATATATGATATTAAATCTTAAATCCGGAATATTTTTTACATATCTTATTGACTGATTTTTTTTTTTTTTTTCTTCCAGTAATGATCAGGATTTTCTCTGTGCAAATCATGAGCAGTTGGTGCACCATATTACTGAATTGGGTTTTAGCAGAAATGATGTTGAAGCTGCCTTGCGTGCCAGTTATAATAATCCTGACAGAGCAGTTGAATATTTAATCAGTGTAAGTATCAGGACTTAGAAGAGAAGGGCTAGCTCATAGAGCTTTTCCCCCTGAAGCAGAAAGTGAGAAGTGATGATGTAGCCATGATGACACTGAGCGCGCCAATATAATTCACAGCTTGGAAATTAGCGTTTTTGAACCAGTGTTTAAAATGAACTGTGTGTGAAAGATAGCTATAATTTGGAAGAGGCAATGTTACTGCTTTATGCATTTTAGACTGAACCATTAAGAATTTAATAATGCTTACTCAATTTTAAAATAATAGATAAAATGTGCTACTCTTTTAACATAAAGTTCCGTGTTTATTTTAATTTTTATTTGCGGGTTTTTTTATTTCATGCACGTTTATTTCTAATCATTTCTTTATTTGCATGCTAACTGAGAGAATTTTTATACTGCTTCTAAGATAACTATAATAGCAGCTATTTAAATTTACTCAAAAAACAACTTTACATTGACATAGGTTTAAACATATATGACATATATGGCAACATTTCTGCTAACCTACGTTTGATTTTTTTGCCTAATTGTAAATTTTACATTGTTATAATTCTCTTCCGATTCAGTATAATAGATATTTTTTAAATAATTTTGTAATTTATACTTATATCTATATTACAATTAAATAAATGTATATAAGATTGTTACCTTAATTTTGACGAAATAGCTTTATTCAGAGTACCTAAAACAGTTATTTAATTTTTCAAAAGTGTGAGTAAAGGAAGCAGGTCTTTTTATGCCAATTACTTTGATGTTTTATACTATTATATTTTATCTAGAATGCTAATCTAGCACAAAATCTAATCAATAATTAGTTACAAAGGATACAATAAGAATAACTTTAACAAGTACTTAACAAAATTAGTTTGTTAAATACTTGTTATTATTGTTGGTATTATTTTGGTACTATTCATAATACCAAAGATATTATCGATTAACTCACAGAAGTCGGATGCTTTTTGATTTCCTGTGGGGTAAAGTATACCTTTTGCGGTACTTTTTGAAAATAATGCTTTCTCTGGAGCGACCTTTTTGTCTCTCGCTTCCCTTGACCATTAAATAATTTGGTTTTAGTTTGTGACACAATTTGATTTCTTCTCAATCTCTATTTAAAATCTCTTTAATAATATCAAAATTTAAAACAGTTACATCTTCTAAAACAAATTCTCTATCTAAAACGCGGTTTCTCAGTAATTTGAGGCAGAGCGCGGAATGAGACATCTGATTAAAACAAACTGCACATTTTGAAAAGAACCAACTTAGTCCAGTTTAGAGTCATAGCAGAGTTTACAATCTATATGCATTTCGTCGAAACTGAGAACACATATTTTTTTCTACAGAAACAAATATTCACCTCTTTCCTTCTTTAGAGTAAGAACATTACTTTGAATTCTTGGACTACACTAAAATTTAGAAAAAAAAAAAAAAAAAAAAATGAAATAAACACCATTTCTTTAATTTGATAATACTAGGTAAAGATATTCCAATTTTTTTCTTAATTTTTTTTCTTTCCAAAAATCATAGCTTTAAGATGACAGAGCTCTTATGAGGATGCAACGTGAAATATTTTCACTAGTCCACCTGATTTTTTTCTTCTTATTCAGTAATGCATTAATCTGCGTCTTTATAAAAATAGGATTTAGACATTTTTCCAAATCCTCAGATTTGTGCTCCCCCCCCCCAAATTTCGCTATTTGAGATTTTAATTTCTGATACCAATTTCTGTCTAGATGTCGTCCACCTTCTTTGTCGCTGAACAAACATTCTAAAATTTTTCTTTTCTCTATTTTTCAATACTTTAATACAATTTTCTAAGGATATTATTTTTTTCTTCAAATTATCAATGCATTCTTGTTTATTCTTAAACATTCAGGATGATCTACATTTTCATTTGTGAGTTTTATTTCAAAATCATTAAAATTTGATTTATTATTGTCATCATCAATTTCGATTTATTATTGTCATCATAATTTACTTTCGGCACAGCATTCCATTTCAACAGTTTCTTTTTGTGGCTATCCAAACAACTATTTTTCATATCTTCATAAACACTGCATAGAAAATGTTCGCTGCAGATTTTTCCGCTCTTCACATTAATAGAATCTTCTCTTTGACATTTGTGTATCCATTCTTTCATCAAAAGCAAACTCTCATTTGGACCCTTTGGTCCCATGAAATAAAATATCTCATCTTTTCGTACTTCTGTAAGTGCTACAGGGCGTTACTGCAGCGCAAAAAGCCATATTACTTTAACGATACTTTACAATATAGAATTTAAAATAAAAACTGACTAAAATTACATATATATAAATTATTTTAAATATATACATTATTAGAAAACAGATATATATATTATTAAAATTAATTTGGGATATGAAACCTCTAGAAAATCGTCTCGCAGCTCAATGAAACTACTGTTTTAAACGCGGGAAATCAGGACAGGTGGCATCAAAGTGATGTCAGATTATTGCCTCTTACGTCCCCCCATTAGGCTCGCGTCGGTGAGGAGTCGAACAAAGAAATGAGCTAGCCCTTCTATTTATCCCTGGTAAGTATGTGAAAATCTATCTGTTATGAAATGTATGTTAAGATTTGACTGTGCTTAGGGCTCTGAGTATTTAGAGAAGTTATGTTGTTCTGACCATTAGAAGAGAAATATTGAAACATATGTTTAAACCTAACAAAATACAAACCCAGGTGGACCAACTCTCCTGATTTAGGTGGAAAGCTCACAATTTTTTATTCACTCCCAATTTGATGTATGTATTTCTTTTTTAGTTATTTTGGTCTTATTCCTTAACATCTCTTACAATATTTATTTAATTCATTTCAATATTTAATTTTTCACATCCAGACGTTATTTTTGGTGTATGAAATCAATTGATTTTTTGCTAGGTGATCTGTTCTTAGTTTCTGTAAATATTATAATTACTCATATTTTCCCCTCTTTTCATACTAATTTTAGTGCGTGAAAACAGGGAGGGGGAAATATGTAGTATTTACTATTTCTGAAGAGCAACTTTACTAATAAATGCAGCACATATCATGATGCACTAATGTTATTATACAATGCATTGCAAAAAAATAGTTTTAATGATATTATTTTTATTTACACAAAATACTTTCCTCTTTATGCATATACTTTATATTGTTGCTGTAAATCAGAAATTTCTAAACCATACATTGAAAAAACTAGAGGGAAACCACTTGAGGGAGAGAAATATGCATGTTGTGTATGGTATTTAAATCCTCTTAAATGCATTATTTTTGTGCATTTATTTAGTTATTTGTTTCTTTTAGGATAATAGTTTTAGAGTTGAATTTTGAAAATTTGCTATAGTGCTTGTGCACTGAGGAGAAATTGTTTAATATCTGCATTCTCATTGAGTTATTTTCAGCTATTATTTTGCTGTGTGTGATTAATATTTATAATAAATTGTTAGTTTCTTCCTGCTAAACCAAAGTGATTTAGAAAGCAGTCACGAACTCATAGATCACAACTCTTTTGAATAAAACATTAGTCATTTCATCATCAATGAACTGCAACTGTGCTTATCAGAGTTGATTTGTCTGAAAATATCGTGTTTCAATATTTTAATGAGCATCAAGTGCAAGCACAGCTGCAGGTCATCTGCACCATACCAGTTAAAAAGCATAAAGAATTTTCGAGATTACTCTTAGCTTTTCAGCTGTTAAACTGTATGAGTTTCATGTGCTTTGAGAAGTTGTTCAGAAGTCTAATTTTTTGTTTTATATCTGTGAAAAAAGTAAAAAACTGATATACATTTTAGAAATTGTATACAGATGACTTTATAGTATTTCAGCTAGAAAATGTAATGCATATGAAGCATGCACTGTTTATCAGTGTGTTTTATTTTATATAGTGAAAAGGCTAGCATTTTTAAACATGTACATACATAGGGCTATTATTAGGTTATTTGAATGTGGCAAAACAGACAAGGCTATCTACCTAAGGAGAAGAGTGCCTTTGTGGAGAAAACTTTCTAAGAGAAACTGGCTTATTCATGTTCCACATTGGAAAATCATGAAAACCAACCATGCAGCCAGCTTGTTTGCCTCTGTTCGGACCTGAGTTGAACTACTAGTATTTGCCGATCTTTACCACTTGACTACGATATAATTATAGGATCAGTGGGATATTATAGCCAAACTGTATTGTGAGCACAGATTTTGAGAGATTTGACATTGAATTTTTTTTTTTTTTTTTTTTTTTTGTTATCTCTGCTATTATGTAGGCAAAATCATGTGCTTGGAAGTTAACATTGAAAATGTAGAATTACTAGAGGACTGTTAAAATGAGCTCACCAAGGAAACTGGAACAACTTTAGGAACAATAAACAAAAGTAGATTATAAGTGTCTTCAAAGGAAAGAAAATACATGAGCCTAGTTCTTTCATCTGCAAAGTTTGTGTTAAATGGAGTAAGGTGGGAAGCTTCATGTAATGATCTTCATCATCACCCTGATAAAGCAGTGGGGAGCTATAGCATAAGCATTTCAGTGACAAAGCCTTGCCTTTCATTAGAATTTAAAATGCAGATAAGAACAAATCACATTAGATACAATATTTAGATAAAATTTTAGTGAAACAGAGGCTTTAGAGAGTCTCAGCTGATTAGAGTGGTGCTAAAATTTGGTTAGTTTTATTGGAATGTGGCAGAGCACATGAGGGCTATCTTCCTAAGAGGAGTATGCTTTCCTAGAGGAATTTGTAAGGAAGCTAGCTCATAATAATTTATATATGGATTAAATCACAAAAACAGTTTTAACGCGTGTTTCTGAATTTCCTGTACACATCGTGGAGAGGGAAATTGTGGCCGGTCCGTCGTCAAATCCCTTGGCAAATTTTCCCTCCGCTTTTTACATAGACTTTCTTTGGTGAGAATAATCTCCATGTATGGTACAGTGGGATTTGGCGACATGATGATGAGCAGTAAAGGGGTCATTTTGTTCTTGGCGACAATTTTCAAAATCATGCGAAGGCCGTATCGTCTACTAGGATTTTACCGCAAAATCTTTTATTTTTTCCTTTTCATTTCTTTTTAATAAATACCTTGTCATTTTGCAGTAAAATAAAAAAATAGTAATCAATCATCTAGGATAACCATGTAATATAACTATATTCGCTAAAATATCGTTGATTATTCTAATTAAATTTTTAAGTAATTATCTTTATTTTTATGTTATTCATATCATTTAATGTTGTTTCTTCCCTCTAAATTTATTATTAGTAAATAATATTTCCAAATTTCAGGAAATTTTCTCTGGCATAATCCTGAAATTAATTCTAGCAGTATGATGACATCATGAAATTTAATGCACATATTTTTTCCTTATGTATGCTGCGAAATAAATATAAAATACCTCAATTTAGTAAAAAAAATATCATTAAATAGATTTCTTTCTTTCGTTTAGCTGCAGAATGTCTGCAAAAAAAGCCTTATTTTTTTCCAGATTGGGCAGATTCTAATCTCAATCTTCAGTGGAGAAAACAACTCCTATTATAATTATATTTGTGTTTTCAAGTGTTAAGGTGCCTTTTAAGAATACACCTCACACAAATTAAATTTACCTAAAATCTAACCTAACTTTTAGCATTGCATTGTGATTTATGAGAACCAGATTAGCCTCGTGTTGAACTGGGGATGATCATGAGTAATAATTAAATAAAACGTACAGTTGTTATCCAATGTATACATCTTAAATTTTATTCAGTTTTTTAAGCAGAAAAGTAAACAAAATTATCAAAGTGTACCAAGAATAATTAAGAATAAATGTCCTCTGGGATTTATTGAATAATTAAGTGAATTTGCTACACAGTACAAGTAATACTATAATTAATTTACCTCTTAGCACAGCCAACGTACATTACGCGGATAGACTGGAATTTTCTTGAAACATACCTGGAAAACCTGGAAAAGTCGGGGAATTTCATTCTCCTGTTTGAGTGGCAACCCTGTTTAAATTAAGTATAACTGTTTAATTTGAATTGATCAATGATTGTTGCCAGTTTTATAAGTTAAGGATTTTACTTTTACCAGATGTGTTTTTGTATTTTCTGTACATGTTTTAAATACTAAATTGCAATAGCTACTTTTCATGATTCATGAAATGTAAAGGAAGTTAACTGTTTTCGATTTATTTATGCATGAAAATGGAATTGATTGCATCTGAATGTCCAAAATGTAGGAGCAGCATGCATTTGTCTGAAAGAAAGGGAGAAACTGATTGATTTGAATGGTATTTTGAAAGGCAGTGGAGTGTGAATCCACATGATGTTTGTGCAAGCATGTGGACAGGCTTATGGTTTAATCAGAATCATTTGAGTATTCACAAGTTTCTACTTGTTTAAGAAGTATTGGGTAGGAATGGATCTGCCATTCCTGTCAACTATCAGCTCATCTGCGCAAGAATATATGGGTTGGAAAATTGAGATCAGTTAAAAATATTTATTTCCTTTATCCCGTCATGATTTAGTGCCCTTTTCTGTGTAATGTTACCTGGAATTGAAGCAATGAGCTAAAGTTTAGTATCATATTTGATGAGGGCTTTATTAAATGATTGACTTAAGTTAAATCTGGTAATATTCAGTACAAGTAGCTATTTGGTTTTGCACATTGACCAGCGACTAAATTTTTTTTTGACATGTATCTTATGAATGTGGGTCTTAAATATGTATGAAATTTTGATTTTGCTCAAAATTATTTTCTCAATGTAAGTTGATTGCATATTTTATTTTCTCAATGTAAGTTTTCCAAATTTTAGCTTCAAAATTAGTTTACAAAAATGCAGGGTTGATTGTGCAGGGTAATTTTTACATAAAGTTTTCATTTTATGCAGTTCTAAACTACAGTACAAATTCTGAAATCCGGATGTACAATATACGAACGGACCTGTACATCAACAGAACTTTCTTTTATGAAATTTAGGAATAGAAACTACAATGCTCCAGAAGAAGCAGGTGTATCATAAAAACGATTTTTCTGC
The DNA here is from genome assembly GCF_044657685.1 of Stegodyphus dumicola. Classification (NCBI taxonomy): domain Eukaryota; kingdom Metazoa; phylum Arthropoda; class Arachnida; order Araneae; family Eresidae; genus Stegodyphus; species Stegodyphus dumicola. The sequence goes on from NC_140781.1 coordinate 175,179,677, forward strand.
TAAGTGAGATTCCTTCACATTACTAACACCTGCTGGGGTGAGAATCACACAGTCATGGCCACTTACAATATACTGACTTTCATTTTTAGACTGATTAATAAGGTATGGGGTAATATTTTTCAGTCTGACATAATGATAAGTGGAAACCCAGGACATATTTATTTGGAGTAGGTTGTTGCTAATCCTGGTCTTTTTTGGTTGGTATAACAGCAGGAAGAGAGAATTAGATTTGAAAAATTATATTTTAGAAAGATTAGAAGAAATTAAGTTCAGTTAACAAAGCAAATTGCATTCGTCCGCAACCAATTTGATCGTCCTTATTATTTTTTGTAAGCTATTATATTATTATAGTTCTTTTACCAAAATTCAAATTTGAATTTTTGAATATGTCAAAAAGATTTTCTAATTCTGAAGTTTTAGCAGGATCTGCAAAGCAAAAGTTGATTTGGTACTTACCTTCTATAGCAGCCCTGATGCAAGAAAATATTTTTGGCAGAATTCGAGCTTAAATAAGTATTTCCGAATTGGACAAAATAGCAGCCTTGTTTTGGCATAGATTTTGTATACCGTAGAAAGTGAAAATTTCGTATTAATAGAATTTGTGATAAAATGTGAGAAAGTGATAATAAGTGAAGAAGATTTTCATTGCAATGCCAATGTCCCATCAGTAATGAACTAACGGACAGTGAAATATGTAGTATAGTTTTTAAATCCAGAAAATATCACTACTGATAGTGATGAAAATGACAAAGAGATTTTGAGAATAAAAAGATTACAATAGACAGTTTAGTAGGCATTCTTGATGCGGCAGTTGCAAGATTTGAATAGTGACATTTTATAACTGAATTAGAAATTTTGTCTGTCTATAAAATGAAAGTGTTAGCACAAAAAATGAAAGAACTCAAAAAACTCACATTGAAAGAAATGTTCATAAAACAAATATTGAACTCTTTTTTTTTTTTTTTTTTTTTTTTTTTGTAAAATTTGATTCCTTTCTAGTCACAAATGCTTCATTATTTCCTACAAAATTATTTCATATTTTAAATTTTATTATCTTTATATGTCATCTTACTAGGTTTAGACCGATGATCTAAAACCCAGAAATTTCTGAAATCAACGAAATCCCAATCAGTCCGGATCTCGGACTTTGTACTGTACTTTCTTTACATATTTAAGTAGGTTCATAACTTCCAATTTCAGTGTTTTGTAATTAACCGCTTCCCTTACACATTTTTTTTGAAAAAAAATTGCAAAAAATCATCACATTTTTTTAAATTTTATTATTAAATACTAGGAAACGAAACAAAACAAAATATATTGGTTTTAAGTTGAATTTTTAATTTTTTACAGGTGTAAAAGCATTTAGTTTTTATATTAGTTTACTATCTCGAGTTATCTCGGGCAAATAAAAAAAATTAAATATTAGTCATTGTATGAGAGTTTTTGAAACAAGGGACAACGCAAAGTGATATCTAACATTCTATATACTGGTATCTGGTCTCTTTTCTTACTGGCTTACCTCTGGAATCTCTTTTGTGGGAGCACAGAGGACACTGTCTCATTGGATTGGATTTTTTTTTCAGTAGCAAGAATAACATCTGGAAAATGCCTTGAGGTTATAATCACTATCTGAAAAATCATCGCTTTCACTATCTTGCATCATCGCAATTAGTTTACTTTTTTCAACGCAACTATCATTCTTTATACATTACTAATCCACAAGCCGACGTATACTAGACATTAGGGAAAATACGCCAAAAGAACCGCGAAACCATCAAAACTTGGCGAATTGCCAATAAAAGCTGAATATTTCCTTTCATTTCCTCCAAGCCGAGTGAAACCGTGATAAAACAAATCGTACTGACAAATTCTGCTTTGCCCGAGTTTTCTCGGGATAATAATTAACTGCAATATATACGAACTCGGGTTAATCAGGCAAGCGGTTAATGCATTTTAATGATGAGATAAGAAAATACTAATATTCATAGAAAGGTGTATATACTTCTTTTCTTGCCAGGGTTCACTTCCATCTTCTTCAGATAATGATGCTGACATGGATCCTGTCAGAAATCCTGATAGAATACCTGGTAAGTATCATGAATGTGATAGATCATTATAAAGTAGAATTCTGTTTTGTAGTAATTTTATGAATATATCACATTTTAAATGATAAAATACAATTTTTAATCTTGTATTCAATCCAAATCTGTTTAAATTAAGCACAGCTGCAAACACATACCCCAGGTTCAAAGTAATAAAACAATTAGAATTCTATTAAGCTGAAGCATGATAGAGAGAAAAACATGCATATATAATTTACGATTTCCTTAATTTTTGCACTAGCATGCAAAGTTCACAATAGACATACAGACAATGACTTTACCCTAATCTTGGAACTAAGCACCTGTATAAACATTGACAAAATAGTTAGATCCACATAATCACCAAAATTTCTAAGAAGATTGATCAAAATAAGTTTCTAATGTATGTTTACACTTAATTCTTGGAAGAGCACATTTATAATTATCAACATATTTAAACTGATGCACTACATTAAAGGAAGAGGTGAAGAGTATTTACATGAGCAGACTGCAATCAGCTGAGTTACAAGTAATATTCTTAAGTTTGTAGTCCTTACTGACAAAAGTCCTGATATGTAGCATATGAATTTATTGCACTATCTAGTAGGTTCATTAATTCATGATATCCTAAGTTTCCATCAGTTCACTTACAGTCTTCCTTAAAATATCAGTAGACTGAAGCACTTATCACCGTCAGACAGGAACCTTTAGATCTGGCTGTAATGAAAGTTTTCCACCAAAAAAACGTTCTTAATTAAGTTAAAAAAAAAACATGAAAGCAGTACCTTAAATGCAGATAGTAATCACCACCCAAATTTATAATTTTCTGCCAACGTTTTTGATAGTTTTTGATAGTTAGATGGTGGAACGGATTAAACTTGAGATTATTAGGATCCACTGTAAATCCACTTTTTATCACATGTGGTGATCCGGTCCAGAATTTTTCCTGGTGTTGATATTTGAGAAGATTAATACCGCCCTAAACACTTCTGTCCTTATCTACTTGAGTCAGCTTGTGTGTCACCCAGCGATTGTGTTTGTACATCAAGTTTATGTGATGGATAGCACAGCTAATAGACATGGCACTGACGCCAAACTCCTTAGAAAGCTCTCAAGTGGTTGCATAGTGATCTTATGCAAGTTCTCACAGGAATGCCTCATCAACATCAGTAGGCTGGTCAGAGCGCTCTGCTTCTTGAGTGTCATAGTCCTCCTTTTTGAACTTTCGGTACCAAACTTTCACAGTGTCATATTGTACAACCTTAGTACCTAAAGCTGTAGTTTGGTGACATTTTATAGCATTTTATTCTTTTTGCAAAAGAACTGGAAGTAAATGGTAGTTCTAATCTGGTAGCTTGATGGTTTCATTTCAGACACCCTGTACCTGAAACGATAATGATATTTTTGTACAAATTTCACAACACAGTGTTCTAAAGCAAGTCTCTTTTTGTCAAATGAAAAAAAAAAAAAAAAAAAAAAAAAAAAAAAAAAAAAATCATTTGACAAACTGTGATTAAATATCCCAGCGTAAACTGTTTGCACAGACGATATCTGTGGTGGCAGGAAACTTTAGTTAAAACCCAATAAATCAATGTCTTCTTTAATGTCAGTAAAATAGAGCACTTAATAATCACACAATATCAATTATAAATCAGTCTGAGTAATCCCACTGTTCAATCAGTCTTTTCCACCTTGCAAATTATTGAGATCCTAATGGCAAGCTATATCTCTTATCATATTCACACCAGCCCCCGGCCATTTTTTCAACTTTGCCAGACTCTGTTTGAACCACCTCACTTAACCTCTTCACTCTTTCTCTCTCTCTCTCTCTCTCTCTCTTTTTTTTTTTTTTTTTTTTTTTTTTTTTGTCTTTCGACAATTTTTTCACTGTTTAACATTTACCTAATTATTAATTAAAACCATACTATAACACAACCACACCTTATATCTTTTTCATTTGTCAAAGTCTAACCACAGTTTTTTCAGACCAACTATAAAAATGCAGCTGTTAAAAATTACACACCATATTTCCTTACACTGCACTAAGAAAGGTGACTAATTTTGTTAGACACTCAGCACAACATGAAACCTGTGAAATGTGTTTAAAAAAATAGATCTAGTAGACAGTTTCTGTACATTTTGATTCCTGATTGGTCTAGGAGCCATTTAAACAATAAAATGTCACCATGTTAAATAAAGGGAATTTTTTTTTTATCAAAGTCTTCCATATATCTTGCCTTCAACAAGGAATTTGTTTACCATATTTTTCAGCTTCCTTTATTTTAGCTTCAAATTTTTTTGACGCTTTACATGCAAGGAAGCCTTTTTTGATGCAAATGAGTGATTTTTCCCCAAAATAAAAAATTATTTGTGCATTAAGGCAAGCAAATGTGTTCTCTTTCTGTTATACGGACACAGAAAGCAATGTGATTTTTTATTCACAATAATTTTGTTTATTGTTGCCTTTCTCTGGGAGCTGTATACACAGGCTTAGTATTATAATCTGAGTCTGGGGATACAAAGTACACTCATGTCCATAAATTAAGGATAATTCGGAGTCACGTGGAAATCGAACTCTAAAATAAATATATCACCTGTAAAATCACTACACACATCTTCAAGAATCATAAGCAAATTTCAGGAAGTAACCAGATGACACCGATGGTACGTCACAATGACGAGAGTGCAAGAGAGTGTGATATATAAGGAATACGGGCAAAGAAGTAAAATTGTTTGCAGGCACTTTATAAGCATTTCAGTGCAATAACCAAATAGTTAAGACACAAAGGACGCATTTGGATGATTTTTTACGTGGTAGAATTATCGGTTGTCTGGAATGTGGACTTACCCATTTGGAAGTATCAGACGAACTTGGAATTGCCCAGAGAATCATCTCCAGGCTTTGGCAACGATTCCAAGATGATGGTAATGTGAGTAGACGTTACAGCACAGGTCGTCCCAGAGTTACAACGGCGAATGAGGACCGGTATTTGGCAGTTACTGCCAAAAGAAACAGGCGGTGCACAGCCTCAGACCTGTCTCGTCAGCTCTCTTCAGCCACTAGTACGACAATTTCAAGGCAGACCGTGTACAGACGCTTAGGGCAGATTGGTCTATATGCTCGTAGACCTGTCGGATGCGTTCCACTTACTGCATCTCACTGTCGCATGCGGTTAGCCTGAAGTAGAGAGCATGCATTGTGGACACCGCAACAGTGGGCTTGTGTGATGTTTTCCGACGAGTCCAAGTTTAGCTTGCAGTCTGATTCTCGCCAGACTTTCATATGGAGAGCTCCAGGTACCCTTTACCACCAAGAAAACATCATTGAACGACACCGTTACGGTGGTGCAGGAGTGCTCATTTGGGGGAGAATTATTCTGGGTTCCAGAACTGACCTGTATGTTCAAATTGGAACCATGACAAGCCAAATCTATCGGCGCATCATTCTGGAACAACATGTACATTTGTTTCCGGGCGCTATTGGCACACAACTTGTGTTTATGGATGACAACGTCCATCCTCACCGTGCAAACATCGTAAGCGAACGCCTTCAATCGGAGGATATCACCCGTATGGACCGGCCAGCATTCTCACCGAACTTGAATCCAGTAGAGCACATGTGGGACATGCTTGGCCGATGAGGTGCAGCCCGTCAACCTCCTCCTACATGTCTACCGGAACTTCGGAGAGCATTGCTTTTTGAGTGGTGTAATATCCCCCAAAATCAGATCGATAATTTGATACTCAGCATGCCTAGGCGTTGTACGGACTGTATTGCATTGTCTGGGAGACATACAGTATATTAACAATCATATCAACCATGTAATTATTGGTTTTTTTGTAAATAGTGGTTTTTTTTTTTTTTTTTTTTTTTTTTTTTTTTTGTAATTTGCTCCAGGGAGAAAAAAATTGCTAATTTTTTTAATAATATCAAACATATAGCATCTTTTTTTTTTTTTTTTTTTGCTCTTTACCTTTTGTTTAATAAATAAGCTTTACAAATAAGTCAAATTTGTTTTGCTTCTAACTCTCGCTTTGCCTGATTTTGCATTATCCTTAATCTATGAACATGAGGCCAGTTTCTAGAAAAATATAGATTCTTAAGAAAGGCACTTGCAGAGAATTTTTGGGTTTTAAAAATAGCAAGTATGGTATCAACTGGAAAAAGAAAATTCTTTTAGTTACTACAGAATTTCTATTTACTACTTTTTATCAGCTAGTAGTAATGTTATGACTCCAATTTCACTTGCGGAACATGTTGGGATCATTAGCGTTGGGATTCTATTTGGGGAAAATCGTTTTGCTGAGTTTTTTGTAAATACCATTATTTAATTTATTTTCTTTAAGAGCATAAAAATTGCTTTGAAAGTTAATTTACTGCTTTTTCGCATAAAATACATTAATGCGTTTTTAGAAAGAACTTTTTTACTTTTCCAAAAAATTTCCCTTCCAGTTATCTTTTTCTCCCCCTACATTTTCTGCATTATACTCACATTTTCTTTAAATGTATTTTAAAGCATTATAATTTTGTATTCAATAAATCTTGATTAAATTATTCTTAAGGAATGAATGTCTTTTCATTATTTCAATCAATCAAAATTTAGTGTAAAAAATTAGAAAAGAAGAGAGTAAACACAACTAAGAGAAAGACCAATATTCTGTCTGTCTTAATCCACATAGCTGTTGATCCCAAAGGATGTGGATTATTGAATTCTGCTGGATTTGTTAATAAATTATATTTTTTTCCCTCTCGTAATGTCTATAAAGTGAGTTATTTTATTATTTTTTTCATTGCATTCTTTGTTATGTAATTATTTGTAGAAGTATTCTCCCCACTTTTCGTTTATGCATTTATTATGTTTATATTAAATCATTCCAATGTGATTTTAGATTCTTCAGATGCCCAGCTTTTGCGGCACATTTCTCTTACTGGCCCGCCTAGTCCAGGAAGTGCTTCTCTCCCAAATCAAGAACGTATATTTCAGCTTTTCAGTGAAGCTATGAGTGATTGCCAACAACACACTAGATTAGCAGATAGTATGATGGAAGAAGATCATGATTTGATAACACAAGTATAATTCCATTATTAGCTAGATAATAATTTTTTTATATTTTTATAAAAATTTATTTGAATTAAGAATTTTTTTTAATTGTGAAAATTGCATGTTTCTTTAGAAACTTTTTTCTGAGTGAGTTTTTGTATATCAAGAACAATATATAAGGACTGAAACTTCAGAAGTAGCAGTTGTTTATTTACTGCTGGTACAAAAGAGCTACCTCAGCAAAACTTTTAAATATTTTTAGATTAAATCGCACACAACCTTTGGCTGGCAGTGCGAAAGTCTTATTTGTAGCAGTGTCTTTTTTGTTGATTGTTCAGTTGGAGTGATGTGATGTTTGGAAACTAATGTTACAGAGTGGTTCTTTCATCTTAGGAATCAATTCTTAATAACAGCAGTTTTATTTAAAAAAGATGTTGGATAATAATGTGTTTCTACTGTACCAAGAGCAGAAATAAGCATAAATAGCACTACATGTATCTAAGTGTTGTCCTGCAAAATATTAGGATTTGGCAAGAAGTACACACTTTCTTTTACAACGCATGTTATATTTTAGAAATGAACAGTTGCAAGTTCTTATAATGAACTGTAGTATTGCACATTGGTAGTCCTTCTTTGTGGTATGTGTTAAGATAGCACATCACAGCTGTACCCAAAATTGCAGCCATTCATATTTCTGGAATGGGAGTTAGATTTTCATGGTGAACTTTAGTGATGCCACTCATTCAAATAGCATTAAAGCCCTTTCTTAGGTTTCATGTGAGTTTCATCAGCATTGTAACATAGCTGTTTTTATTTTACTGTCAAATGATGTCAAACCCATTTTAAATTAATTTTCTGATGTCCAGCTCTTCTATCAGAATATGGGACAATCTCTTGTGATAACTCAAATATCTTGGTCTCGATCTGTTTCAAGCAGTGGGCCAGAAGCTTGCATTTTCTCTTCACTGAGTCTGCAACAGGCGGTTTATCTGTCATTCTTTGGTGTTCCTTATTGAAGGATTTTATGTACTGTGCTGCTGTTCTGTGTAAAACAGTGCTTGCTTATTGCTCTGCATAAGACAGTGCTTGTACATCTATGGATATCTTTAATGTTATCCAATTCTACTATTCTTGTGATCACTGCAGTTAACCCGTTATGGGCATGTCATATATGCATCAGCAGCAAACATTACCTCACAGCTGGGTGTGTCATATTTGAATCACCATTTAATTCACTCTATGACCGGGCGTACCACATTTGACTTTTTAGATAGAACATTTAATTACTAATTTTTTATTGCCGCTAGTTGTAGCTGTATGTCTGTTATAGTGAAATATATCGAAAGTTATGTTTACCTTCGTTCCTACGCAATGTGTTTTTATTTTTGGTATTTCGTTTCGGAATGAAAGTGAGATTCGTGGGTGGATGTTGAGCAGTGTAATGTCTCTTTAACTGCGTCATGTGATATAAACAAATGCACATGTTCTCGCTGCATTGAGGTACCTGTTATTTTTATTTTCGCGATACAGTGGGATAGATGTTCTATAAATGGAGTTATTTTTTATTACTCTTAGAATTTTTCCGGTATTGAGATAAATATTGTATATCGTCAGCGAAACGTATTTTTTTAAATGGCAAACGAAAGAAGTATCTGAACGTAGAATATACACAAATGCTAATTCGTTTGTGTTAAGTAATGTAATGCCTTTTACTGCGTCATTTTATATAAACAAACGAACATGTTCTCGATGGTCTGAAATACATTTTAAATTTAATTTAATAATTTTCTTATTTTTATTTTATATTTTAATCCCGTTATAGTGGAGTAGATGTTCTATCATTAGAGACTTTTTTATTACTCTTTGAGTTTTCCTGCATTGAGACGAATATTTTTTATCGCTTTCCAAAAGGTTTTTTTTTTTTTTTTTAAATGGCAAAACAAAAGCACTATCTGACCGTAGAACAACATACATAAATGCTAAATGAGTCAAATTTGCAGAGTAAAATAGCAGCAGATATTCTCCTCCTGTGACATGTGCAATGTTGGGCTTTACGTACACCCGTACCCGGGCTTTACGTAGTTTATGAATATCATAAACTGTCTCTTTTTTGAAATATTGCTTACTTTTTGTTGTTTGCACGTTGAATTTTTATGAAAGACAGTTAATATTTTTTGATTTTAATTATGTGTTGTGTTAAATAAAATCTGCGATTGATTAGATATTTTTCCATATATATTTATTTGTGGGATAAGGGGAAAATTATATTATTCTACAATGAATATTTTATAAAATTTTTAAGGAAAGTATAATAATAAAGTTTTAAAATTAATTCTGACAACTACCTGAATGTTCTCATAATGTACCAAAAATTGGAGCAATTGGATGAAAAATTTAATTTATGCGAATTTTTTTCCAAAGTAAGGCTTAGCAGCGCGAATTGCCCATCCCCACAAGACTACACATCCGGTTAACGTACTGTCCCAAGACGACGCTTCAGTAACAGAGATGCCCGTCGTGAACGGGTTAAACAGTTTTAGATTACCAGCTCACATAAGATTCTATGAAGCACTAGAAAGGAGAATCAATTTCCAACCCCCTTCTTTTTTGTTTAGTACAAATTCAAAGCACTTGTTATGTTTCACGGGCAAATGCATAGCAATATCGTCATTATTAAAACTCCATTATTAAACCTAGTTTATGTATATATTAAGAAGTATTGTTTTAGTGTAAATAAACTATATTGCATTATAACTTCAAAAGGATTTTGTCTGACTTGAAAATCTTCTTGATTTGTAAATATTAGTTTTGTGTCAAAATGCATACTGTGTTTATACACTGCTGGCCACCCAAATTGCAACACCAAGAAAGACAAGAGATATCACAACAAAATTTATTTAGTAGATAACATGTGGACCAAGTATCAAATGATTAAATTTATTGTCTTCTGTGAAGTGTGGTTCCTTCCAGAATCAGTAGCCAGAGTAGCCACCATTGTTGGAGATCACCGCTGCCATACGCCTCAGCATTAATTCAAAGAGACTTTGGATGTGTTCTTGGGGTACAGCAGACCAAGCAGCTTCCATGTGTTGCCAAAGTTGATCTGGTGTGGCAGCTTGGGATGTAATCTGCGTCAATCATTCAGCAACCATGGACCACATGTTTTCTATTGGCAAAAGATCCAGACAGCGAGCTGGCCAGGTAAGCAATTTAATCTGGTGATTGATGAAGAAACCTTGGACAATGCATGCCACATGTGGTTGGGCATTATCCTGTTGAAATATGGCTGTGGGCAAGCCCGAAGGTAAGGAAGGACAACTGGCTCCAACACCTCGGAGATGTAGCGCTGGCTGTTTAAAGTATCGGCAATGCGTATTAGAGGAGTGCAAGAGTGATATCCCATACCATGCTACCAATGTGGCGGTGCATAATAAAGTTGTTCAGCATCCTCTTTCTACGGTGTTCCAGACTCGAATCCGACCATTGTTGTTGCAGACATAAGTGGGAGTCGTCGGTAAAGACAATTTCATTCCATTCTGCCGTCCACATCCTTCTTTCATCGCACCTTTGACGGTGGAGACGTCTGTGGTTCTGTGTCAAGGGTAGGCGAAGCAATGGACATCTTGTGGACAGACCACTCTGCTGTAAATGGTGTCGAATGGTACGCGCAGACACTGGATGATGTGTTACAGATTGAATGTGCTGTGCTATGGTTCGTGATGTGACTGCCATGCGCACAATGTACCTGTCATCATGTGAAGTGGTGCACTGAGGTGGAAGCAATCGAACACGTCAGTCCGTTGTACCCTCCTGCATCCAACGGTCACATATTCGCATTACAGTTGTTTGGTTTCGGCCAACACGACTACCGATTTCCCTGAAAGATAATCCACACTCTCAGTAGGCCACTATCCTTCCCGTGTCGAACTCGTATACTTAATCAAACAATGATCACTGTTTACTACGAGGCATACATAGACTCCAACTACTACGGATTCTCCGTAGTTTCTACGGAAATTCATGAAAAACTACGAGCTACGAAAAGTATGGAAAAAACTACGGATTTTACAGAAACAAGAGCAGGAGAACCAGTACGCAAAACGGAACCAACTAATTCATCCGATGATTGGCTGAATACTCGTGTTATCATATATCTCGTGTTGAGTGCGTTCCTAGTTTTGAAGAATTAGCCAATCGTAGATCAGTAACTCCAACCGTTAACGACTTATCAATAGTTCCACCCAATTGTCTGTCTCCCAGGTTCCTCGCTGTGTTTAGGCTGCATTCGGCTGCATTGTGTAGTTTACGGCGAGAGCTTAGCGTGTGTCTTGTGAACTGTGAATCAGGTGAAAGATTTTTAATCATAATGCTGCCTCGAACGAAGAAGCCAAAATTATCAAAGCAGAAGTTTAAAGATTCATATTCTTCAGAATTTCCATGCATTAAAGCGTCCGAAATTTCTGTGAATCACGCACACTGCAGTGTATGCAACAAAGACTTCTCAGTTGCTCATGGCGGAAAAGACGACTGTAAACGGCATGTGTTTTCTCAAAAGCATATAGAACTTGGCACCGTAAAATCTAAAGAAATAACAAATTTCTTAATAAAAGATGATGAAACAGATCCTATAAAAGCCGAATGCTATTTTGTTCGTTTTTTAATTGAACATAATCTACCGCTTTCTGTTTCGGATCATTCCAAAGAGCTTTTCAAAGCAATGTTTCCGGATTCTGCCATAGCAAAAAAATTTAGCTGCGGTCATACCAAAACTGCTGCTATTGTGAAAACGCTTGCAGAAAATACTGTTGCTGATATTATAAAATCAGTGTGCAGTACATCATTTTCTCTAAGTACTGATGGAAGTAATGATAACAATGATAACAAACTGTACTCATTGGTTATAACATACTACAGTAAAGAAAAGGGAGTGATAATTACTTCATTGATTTCTATTTTAGAATGCACGAATAATACAGGAGAAGGTATTTTTAATTGTATAAATGAAAACTTTAAAAACAAAGGTTTAGAATGGAAAAATTGCTTATCATTTTCTTCAGATAATGCTAGTAATATGATTGGAAAGTTTAAAGGTGTAGCATCATTTATCAAAATGCATCAACCAAGTATAATCACCCGAGGTTGTCCGTGCCACCTCTTGCATATAGCTGCAAAAAAAGCTACTGAAAAATTAATTGGCTCAGAAATTGAAATGTTGATAATAGATATATATTTTTACTTGGAGAAAAGTTCGAAACGGAAGCATAGCTTCAAAATTGCTCAACAAATTTTGGGACAGAATGCAAAATCTCATAAAATTTTGAAATATTGCAGTACAAGATGGTTGTCTCTTTTAGAATCTATAACAAGGATTTTGGAACAGTGGGATGCTGTGATAAATTTTTTTGGAGATAAACCAGATAACAGTGAGAATGAAGGAAAGAGATTGCAAAACATTAAAAAAATTTTACAGTCACCGACCACCAAATTGTACTTGTTATTTTTGAAAAATACTTTGCCTTTGTTTATAACAGTAAATATTAATTTGCAACAACAAGCTCCTTATATACATAAATTGAGAAGAGAACTTTTTGAACTTTTAATGAATTTATTTGTTAGATTCGTAAAACCATCAGTAATTTCTAAAGAAAATGAAGATGTTACTCTAATGTCTATTCCATTTCAGAAGTATAGTAAACAAAAAGAAAATGAAAATTTAGTGATTGGTGCGGAAACAAGACTATATTTAAAAAATGCCAAGTTGAATGAAAGTGAAGTGAAATCATTTTTCAATTCTGTGCGAGCTTTTTTTGTAACTGCATGTTCATATATAACTGATAAATTTCCACTGAGTGATCCATTTCTAAAACATGCTGAAGTTGCTGACATCAACTTGAGAACTGAAGTCTCATTTTCATCTGTTCTTTACTTGATGAATACTTTTCCATCCATTATTGATGAAAAATGTCTTAATCAAGTAGAAATTGAATTTTCCATGTATCAAGTAGATGATTTGAAAGAAATTGTAGATTTGCGTATTGATATAGCATGGGGAGAAATTGCCAAATTAAAAAATATGAATGGGTGTATTAAATACAAAGTATTGCCTTCTGTAATGCTTGCTGTCTTAATAATACCTCATTCAAATGCAGCTTGCGAAAGAATTTTTTATATTGTTAAAAAAATTCAGACGGAATTTCGACCAAATTTAGGTCTTAAAACTCTTGAAGCAGTTTTGATTGAAAAAATAAATATGCAGGCAAATGAAGAACTGTGTTATAAAAAAACATTCTCAAAATCAGAACTTAAGCTTGCTAAGCATGCTACATATAAATCTTTGCATTCATAAATTATGCGTATTTTGTTTAATACTTATATGTATCATTCTTGGTTATTTAAATTTAATTTCCCTGTAGAAATCATATCCAGAATAAAGATATGATTTATAGCTTCTGATTTTTTCTATGATTAGTAGTGATTTGAAGTACTTTTTATTAGTGAATACTTGAGGAGTTAAAAGAAAATTTCTAATTAAATGTGCATATAATTTACAAGGTATATTTTTAATTATTCAGTTTTATATGTATATGGATTTTAAATGTAATAAAATTGATTACAATTAATTATTAATTTAAAATTAATGAATGGTTAATTACAACATACGCTACGCGCACATTTTCAAAGTTGTAAAAATGTCGTTCGCGCGTTGACTACTGACAAGGTTTGCTGAAGGTTAAAGTCTATGGGCATAGTTGATGATGCTAAAGCAAAGTTTAAAGTTTAAAGAAATTAAACATTTAGCAGTAGTAGCAATAAAAGCTCCCTGAGATATGTTGTGCAAACATTGAAGACAATAAAAGATTTTGAACTTAACCAATTTATTAACAATATAATAAAGAATAAAAACACAGAAAATAAATGTCAACAATATTAGAGTCTTAAGAAAAATATAATATAACCATCATTAATCAAATATTTTTACCTGGTCTCCAAAACACTGGCATTCTATACAAACAAAAATGTCCTAAACAGTAATTATGCGGCCTAAAAATAAAGCTGGCTACCCATTCATTAAGTCCATAATCAATGGTAAAAAAAAACACCTGAAAATTTAAATGAAGTTCTTGAAAGCACTTAAAACAGGTCTAACCCCGTTTGCACAAGGAGTCGCCGCTCACGTATTTTTAATTGCTGCCTTTATTGAAGAACATGAATGCCGCCCACGGCAGTCACTCATATGGTAGCCTCTGGAACCAAAGACCTTTATTCTGGAACCATCATCTCGCAAACCGGAACCAATGCACTTTAATCACCGGACTGCATGCATCCTTCTGAAGGGGCTGGAAACCGCTCACTCAAGTGCCGGGAAAGCAGGAACTAGAAGGGTTGAGCCAGAGCGACGCGAGATACTTATAGCAGAAGTAGGAATGACGTCATCTCACGGCAACCAATCAGCTATCGGCACGAATCGGCTTTTCAGATGACGTAACATCATGTTTCGTTTTTGCATCTTAATTAGGTTGAAACAGTCCGTTCTCAATGTAAACAGTGGCAGCTAGAAAAAAGAAGTAGAAGTAACTACTATATTACATTAAAATAAGGACTAAACTAAATAAACATTTCAAGGAGGAGAGATGATGCAGTAAAATGTTTAAAAATAAGCTATATTTTCCAACAAATGCCCCCATCATCATCATCTCCGACCTGAAATAAAAACCGAATGCCAGTATCTTTACAAAATTCAAAACAAGAATAAATGAATATCACAATTTCATTCAGAAATTTTTAAGAAAATTTTTCTTTGGGAAAATCTTATCCCATTATTCAAAAATTTTACCGTAGCAAGAAAGTCCAACATGTTACAGAACAATACAAAGACATATATATATTATCACACACTCAATACTTTTACCCAGGGCCCTGGTCACTCATACAACATTCTACACTAGACAATTTTACATTTACCTAATATCCATCATAATATGACTTATAACATATTAGTTTCAAATAAACAAAACTCTTAATTTAAATACACACAAAAACAAATTTCATAGGAAAATTGTTCCACAAAATCTTATCAGATTATGCTTAGTCAGTGGTTTTGTCATGGGATCAGCCAGATTATCTTTACTTGGGACATATTTTAAATCAAAAATTTCCCTGTTCAATAGATCACGAATGAAAAATAGTTTCACATCTATATGTTTTGTCCTTGAGTTTTCAATGGGTGATTTTGTAAAACATATAGCAGCCATGTTATCAGCAAACAATATTGGCCTCGAAACATAGTTACTTGCAATCTTAAACTGAATGCATTCATCCAAAATGTTTTTAAACCAAACTAATTCTTTTGCTGATTCAGTCATGGAGATAAATTCAGCCTCCATAGTAGATAAACTCACTCCCCTTTCTTTAAATGTACGCCAAGATACAGGTGATTCTCCCAACAAAGCTATTTGTCCACCAATAGACACCATATCATCCCTGCTTGAAGCAAAATCCGAATCTGAATATATATTGAGCTTCAGTTCCTTGCATACCAGTTTGAGTTTGTGCTGTCTGGTATTGGAAACATACCCTAACAGTTTAAGTAATCCTTCCCAGTGAAACTTACCAGGATTGCTTTGGAACTGAGAAAATATATTAACAGCATAAGCTATATCCGGACGAGTACGATTGCAAAGAAACGAGAGACATCGCAAAACATTTCTATAAGGATAATTCATCATTTCAGTCGTTTCTTCTTGTGTACTGGGACTTTGAGACTTTGAGTATTTCATACCTTTAACTATTGGAAGGGAAGTATTTTGTATTTTAAAAGACTTAAATCGATCAACTATATCTTCTATATATAACTGCTGATGAATTAAAACACTATTGTTCTCATATTCAAACTCCACACCCAGAAGCTTTCTTGTTTTACCTAAAATTTTCAAATCAAAATGTGAACTCAGGACTTTTAATATCCTTTTGGCCTGAAATTCACTTTTCCCAAACACAACTATATCATCAACGTAAACCAACAGAATGACAAAATCTTTAAAACGATAGACACAATTACACCACTCAAACTTGATAAACCCTAGGTTACATAGTGTTCTATCCAACTCGTAGTACCATAATCGGCCACTCTGATGCAAACCATACAAGGCTCTATCTAAGTGACACACAAAAGTTTCTTTATCTCGCTCCACAAAACCCTGAGGTTGGGACATGTAAATTTCCTCTGATAAAGGAGCGTAGAGATAGGCACTTTTCACATCACATTGTATATTTGCCCATCCAAGGTGTGCAACTAAAAGGGAGAAAAAGAGCCTTATTACTGAAAAGTTGACTACAGGAGAGTAGGTTTCATCATAGGTATCGTATTTAATTTGCCGATAACCCTGAGCCACTAAACGAGCTTTAAAACGAACAAAGTTTCCAAATTCGTCACGTTTAAAGTTGAAAATCCACCTGCAACCTAGTGTAGTCTTGTCTTTAGGAAGTGGAACAAGATGCCATACCTTATGCTTTCGCATGTTGGCCATTTCCTCTTCCATTGCCTCTATCCATTTAAGCTTTTCTGCAGATTTCATTGCCTGGTTATAAGTG
Organism: Stegodyphus dumicola; assembly: GCF_044657685.1. Lineage (NCBI taxonomy): Eukaryota > Metazoa > Arthropoda > Arachnida > Araneae > Eresidae > Stegodyphus > Stegodyphus dumicola. Next base: position 175,196,391 of record NC_140781.1, read on the forward strand.
TTTGGAATTGAAACATCTAGTCAGCTATCTCGGGTATACGATGTTGAAGGAGTACCAGTTGGGTCGATTTCACCACTATAAGTATTGCTTCCCTTGAAATCAAACAAGGTAGGATCATACTGAATATTATGTTCAGTGCAATACCTTTCTACATCATTTGGTGATCGTAGTCTTTGATTAGACCCCCTCTCAAAATAATACACGTCCGTACGAGTGCCGTCTGGCCTTGGAACAGGTTTACGAAGCCAAGTTACTTGTCTCAATGTAGATTGAGTGTCAGTGCCAATTGTAGAAGAAGGTACATTGGTATCGGTTCTTTCCTCTATTTCAGGAAAATAGCCAACTGGAGTATCAGTGGATTGGAACTCTACCCTTTCTTCAGATTCCAAATCAGGAAGGGTGCCCAGTGCAGCTCCACTGCCACTTTTCTGCATTCCAATTGACTCTTTAAAAGTAGCATTTAGGGTTTCTACTACCTTTTGCTCATTTTCCAGCCAAATCTTGTACCCTTTTGTTCGTACACTGTACCCAGTCAATCGGCCCTTTTTTGCCTTTGGATCAAGTTTAGAATTTCTTTTAGCCTTTGGAATTCCCACATGGGCAATCGTTCCAAATGCCTTAAGATGACGTACTGATGGTTTCCGCTTAGTGTATAATTCGATTGGGGTTCTATCTTAGCCCTTATGACAAATTCTATTAAATGAATATGCAAAATACATTACTGCATCTGACCAAAATTCGGAACTCATTCCACTATCGTGTAAGATTGCACGTACATTATTGAGAGCTGTCTGATTAAATCTCTCACAAACTCCATTCTGTTCTGGAGTATAGACATCTGTAAATTCGTGCTTTACACCATTTTTATTACAATATGACCTGAATTGATCATTATCATATTCTCGCCCATTGTCAGTCCTAAAGTATTTCAATCTAAGGTTCAAAGATCTTTCCGCACGTGCTATATGCCTTTCAAATACTTCAAACACCTGACTTTTCTCCACAATGGGGTACACTACCACGTAACGAGAATATTCGTCAATAAAGGAAACGAAATAACGTTCACCATTCCTACCTGTAATGTTAATAGGTCCCTATACATCAGAGAAAACCCTTTCAAGCGGTCTCTTTACTTGAATATATTCTAAAGGTCTATAGGAGATTCGTCTTTGCTTATTGATTTGGCAATGTTCACAAAACAAATTAGGTGAGTGCTTTAACACAGGAAGACCTCGAACTGAATGTCTCTTACTTGTCCTGACAATAGTATCATAATTTATATGACCAAACCGACCATGGCATAATTCACTATTATTATGCTGAACTGTGGATGCCTCAAATTTTACAGATTTGCCCCCCTTTTTGATTATTTTCGGGAATACATGATAGTTACTTCCTATCAACTTAGCCTTGTACAAAGTTGAATTCTCATCATCAGTAACTTTAATTTGCCCATTTTTACCATAAAATCTCACTCCATTGATATCCACCCTAGGTCCAGATATTAAATTTCGTCTCAGTTCAGGTGAATATAACACATCTTTAAGCAAAATAACCGTATCCCCAAATTTCATTTTAACAGTACCCTTCCCATGAATTGGAAAAGTTACCCCATCAATAGCTACTAGCATATTCTCATTTTTCACAGGAGAAAAAGTATCAAACAATTTACGATTTTTACAAAAATGATGAGATGCAGCCGTATCAAAAATCCAACTATCATCATTTTCTTCCAAATTGTTAACATTGGCTTGAGCTATAAAATGAGACTGTGCATGGGAATTATTTTTACTTTTACTCAACTTGGGTTTATTCTTACACTTAGAAGATGTTTTATTACTACTAGATACAGCTGAGGAAACAAAAGAAGCAGGTGAGGGTGATCTGGAAAAGTTACCTCTCATTCTACAGTATTTTTAAATATGACCTGGATGGCCACATTTATAACACTTGAGCCCTTTAATCTGCTTAAATTTGGGTTCACAGTGAGTACTTTGAACTTCTGTAGTCTTATTGGAGTTTTCCCTATCTATCTCTTTTAAATTAAGACTCGTTTCCTCTGCTAGAATTTCAAGTTCAACATTTTTAAAAATGAACTTTTCATCTGGCCACCTCAAAATATTCTGAACTACTTGATCAAATTTATCTGGAAGGAACCTAAGAAACTGGAAACATATATATACGTCTCTTACAGCCTGATTAATATCAGCTAACTGTTCAGTTACGCGTTTTAATCTAGAAGAAAAGAAACTAATACTTTCATTTGGCTTAATTTTGCAATTTAAGAACTCTGAAAACAGGGACATATGTCTTGACCGGTAATCTGGCTGGAAATATTTGGCAAGCGTATTCCATGCCACTACCAGGTCATCAATTTCACATATCAAATTTCTATATTCAGGGCTTACATTCATATAAATTAACGATAATGCCAATCGACTTCTATTTTGATAGTCGGCAATAATTTCTTTTGTAATACCCTTAACATCATCCAAATCAGGACATTTTTCAATACCTGTGACCAAAAGCCATGCATTTTTTTCATTCAAGACAAACTTTATATCTTTGGACCATCTAAAATAATTACATGCATCAAGTTTAGCAATATTATGCATGACACTAACAGTATCCATATTTGAATTTTAACAAAAACCGCCCCCCAATCTCTTAAGTCCTAAATTAACTTTAAACTTCAAAAGTCTGCACTAAAAATAACTCAGGAGCTGGTGGCCCATAACCAAAATGATGCTAAAGCAAAGTTTAAAGAAATTAAACATTTAGCAGTAGTAGCAATAAAAGCTCCCTGAGATATGTTGTGCAGACATTGAAGACAATAAAAGATTTTGAACTTAACCAATTTATTAACAATATAATAAAGAATAAAAACACAGAAAATAAATGTCAACAATATTAGAGTCTTAAGAAAAATATAATATAACCATCATTCATCAACTATTTTTACCTGGTCTCCAAAACACTGGCATTCTGTACAAACAAAAATGTCCTAAACAGTAATTATGCGGCCTAAAAATAAAGCTGGCTACCCATTCATTAAGTCCATAATCAATGGTAAAAAAAAACACCTGAAAATTTAAATGAAGTTCTTGAAAGCACTTAAAACAGGTCTAACCCCGTTTGCACAAGGAGTCGCTGCTCACGTATTTTTAATTGCTGCCTTTATTGAAGAACATGGATGCTGCCCACGGCAGTCCCTCATATGGTAGCCTCTGGAACCATCATCTTGCAAACCGGAATTAATGCACTTTAATCACCGGACTGCATGCATCCTTCTGAAGGGGCTGGAAACCGCTCACTCAAGTGCCGGGAAAGCAGGAACTAGAAGGGTTGAGCCAGAGCGACGCGAGATACTTATAGCAGAAGTAGGAATGACGTCATCTCACGGCAACCAATCAGCTATCGGCACGAATCGGCTTTTCAGATGACGTAACATCATGTTTCGTTTTTGCATCTTAATTAGGTTGAAACAGTCCGTTCTCAATGCAAACAGTGGCAGCAAGAAAAAAGAAGTAGAAGTAACTACTATATTACATTAAAATAAGGACTAAACTAAATAAACATTTCAAGGAGGAGAGATGATGCAGTAAAAGGTTTAAAAATAAGCTATATTTTCCAACAGTTGATCGTTTTTTTTTTTTTTTTTTTTTTTTTTTTTTTAAACCCACAAGAAAAACGCAATTGTCAAAAACTCCAAGCCTTAAATAGCGCTTTGAAGTGGTGCACGTGATGTGCGTCTGCGCTGAAATTCTGATCATCTCACTTCTGCTAATGCATGTTGTAAATTTAATGTTATTTGCATGCTTCCTTCGGGGTGTTGCATTTACAGTGGTCAGCAGCGTATTTTGCAAAAGCAACTTAATACAAAATGTTTGTTATATGTACTTTCATCAGTAGATGCAATAGTTTGGATTCATACTATTTAAATGTGCAGTATGTAATTTAGGTACCTAAAATTATATTATTACAGTAAAAGCTTGATGAACAATCAAGCTTGACTATTTGTCAAGCTTAACATTGCTGAAGTGATGAATGCCGAATATGTGAAAATTCAAGATAGTCGAGTAAGTACAAAAATCAAATGAACAGAAGAAATTTCATGTCTTAGGTAATAAAAACAATCATTTTATTTATCATAGGAATATCCAAAGCTCAGATTTAATATTGTGCAAGATTTCAAGGGAAAAATCTCTTCAGACATTAAAGCTGATTTATATTTTTGTAGTCCTTTAACATATGAAAGTAAGATATCCAATTATGAAATCCTGTTCATCATAAAAGTTGGCAAAGATATCTTCAATCTTGCACCGGTCAGCAGTTAATTTGGCAGAAGTTTAAAAAAACATAATCTATGTTGACACAACCTGTTTGGGTGCATCATTGGCTGAATTTAGGAGTGACAGAATTTTAGAGAAACACTGGGCAGCAGTATTTAGGAAATTGTAAACAGCATTTAGCAAAATGCCAGCAGTGGCACTGAAGCAGATCATTCTTCATTTTGTTGGATAACCAACAAATACAAGTTATAGATATAACACATAAAAAACTCGATTAGGTTATAATTTTTCATCGTTTTATTGCCATTATCAGTTTTCAAATAAAGTGTTGGGTCAAACCCATTGTCATACACTTATCTTGTTGCTAGGATCCCACAACTTTGAAAATACTCCGCAGCATGCTGTTTTGAAAGCAGATACAAAATTTTTATAATTTTTTCCTAAATATAAGGAATAAATAGTGGTAAACACATTAAGCACCATGCTAGTCACTGATGGCTGTCACTATACTTTCCAGTCAGATCGTGCCAGTCACTGATGACTGACAGAATACTTTTTGTTCAGGTGACATCAGGCACTATTGACTGAAAATGCAGATTTAAAAATATTTTTCTATTAATAAATTTTTAATAACTAGAATACTTAACTAATCTACCTAAATAGACTTATTACTTTGAAAAATGTACCTAAATATGACTTGTTGCCAGAACAAACTTAATGAGTAATAAAACATGGCATGCACTAAAATGGGTGTCCTTTGAAAGTTTCGCAAAATGATATAACTTGTTTTGTCAACTTTATAGCAGTATCATGTCGAAATAACGCTGCATAATCTGTTGCATTTTTATCCCAAAGGGAATTAGCTCAGAAGGGCTATTAATTTCATTTTGGCATTTTGTGTTGATTCGCTATAAATGTTGGTTCACTTTTCAAGTTATTGCCATCAAATATTAGAGCCCTGTATTATATTTAAAGAAATTAAATAATGAAAAATCTGCATATATGTGTGTTATTTCTTTCATTGTGATAAAACAACGATACCTAGAGCCACCAAATTTTGAGTAACATAATCATCCACTGGAATATGGACATCTGGAAGTGCAAATTTGGAATTTGTTTTATTATCTATTTCATATTTTGTAAAACTTTTAACGAATTTTTGTTAACAAACTCCATTTCAATGTGAGCAATGGCAACACTATGGGAAAAAAAATTATCTCCTGCGCACGAGACTGTGTATCAGAAATTCTAAAGACGTGTTCTTTTAAATATTTTTTGATATTCCTGTTGAGTTGAATTTTATGGTTTAAGTGCAAAGATTGTGATATTTAATAAATAAAGGTAACACACAAAACATTAAAAAAGTCATATAATATAAAATATATACATAATATGAAATCTGAAAATTTTCAGAATTTTTTTTTTTTTACTTTATCTTCAAACATTTTCCCAGTTTTTTGTAGTTCTGAAGAGATATTGGAAGTATTTGAATGGTATCTAGACTAAACAGATAGGAAGCCATAACAGACTTGGTGCTTAATGTGTTAACTTTAAATCCTAAGCAGGCTCATTGAGATTGAATCAGGTTAGCATAAATCCAATGCAAAAATCTTATGATCCTGTTATGATATTATGCTTAGTCATTATTGGCATTAAATTACACTGTTTTGCAACAGCATCCTTTACATGCTTTATAATGGCTTTATGTGTGTGTTGGCTTAATTTTTTTTGGTGGGGGCGGGTCTAAAATTCTAAAATATTCTGGTTATTTAAGCTTTCCAGTAAGTTTATTCGTGGATAGTCGGACTTTTACTGTAATATATTTCCTTATAAAAATCAATTAGAAAGGTATTGGATCATAATATGGGAGTTATGTCTAATCACTTAAGTTGTTTAATTAGCTCTTCCTGAAACTAATTCACATTTTACTCTAAAATATGCTCAAACAGAAGATTTAAAAATTTTTTAAATAGTATTTTGAGACTTTTGCTTGCCAGATTAAGGATCTGGGTGTTTGGTATTGCTACAAAATTTGAATATTTTTAATATGTCGTAATTTTTTTCATTCCTACAGCTGTTTTATCTATTTATGCATGATGAATATTGAAAGATTATTTTAAGAATAAACAGTATTGAAATGCTGTTTCAGAATATAATCAAACTCACATATATGTATGAAGAGGAAAGGCTGTTTAGACATTCGTAGTATGTGTAAGAATTTTTTCAGACAGCCCAAATATTTTTTCTTCTTTGAATTTGGGATAAACTCACAAATTATAAAAAATAATGCCCCATTCTGTCTCGGAGCGAAATAAAATGAATGATAAGTAAAATACTTTGCAATTTAAGAAAGTTCTTAGGAGAAAATATTCTGCCCTATAGAACAGCTGAAAGCATATATTTGGCCATTTGTAAAAAGTGAATGGTAATATGAAGTGAAAACAATAGAAAGTTGTAATGTATTTGCAGAATTTGATTTTTTACTCTAAAATCAGTTAGAAACTAAATGCCCTCACTTATTTTTATCAAGTTAATTTTTAAAGTGTTTTTTTTAATTGCATGGATTTTTACTTGACTGTTTGTGAATGTATCAAGAAGTTCAATATAATATTTAGCGTATATAAGCAAAAATTTATTGCTGACTGCAGTTTTTTTGGAATTTAGTCCATTTTTTTCTCCAAGCACTGCTTTTATGGTTGTGAACACTCTAGAAATTACAGTGCTTGGGTGATCTGGTTTGAAACACCTGACAAGGACAGAGATGAAGTTGTGTCAATCATGAGATAGCTATACAGAAAAATTTTTTGAAATTTGTAGGAAATCTAAAATGAGGGGTGATATAGTACAAGCAATGATTTTGATTTCCAAAAATTTAGAGGTGGTTTTGGAGAAGTAATAACTTACTTCTGTTTAATATATTGTATGTGTTTGATGATCCTGAATCTGTTGATTTGTTATTTATACAAAGTTGCAATGAATTTTATAACTGCCTCATGACTGATTGTCTAGCAGTCTGTTTTTTTTATATGTGAGTACTTTATTTTATTGACAAGCTAAAGAAAATGAGAACAGCCATACTGTTTGATTTGTTTGGAATATAAAGAGCTGAGTTTAGGGGTAGTTTAGGGGTTTAAACAAAGAGAAGGAAGTGCGGTGTCCTTGGTTTCAAGAAATGTTTCATATTAAAATAAATTCAATATATTTCATCCCAAAGCTATGAACCATTCATCATCTTTTGGATGAACCTACTGACAACTTTTTGAATTTTCTTTCTATGCTGAACCAGGGTTCGTACGGTCCTTAAGAGTCCTTAAAAGTCCTTAGATTTTTTGGAATTGATTTTTGGACCTTAAAAGTCCTTAATTTTGGCACAAATCAGCAGAAGGTCCTTAATTTTAATCATCTGAAATTTCAGTCTGTTTTTACGACTGTCATTTTGAGTGTGAATTAACATTTTGAGGAATATTTTTGTCGATTCACTGCCATATATATGGTTATCTTTTGAATGGGTTTATGAGTTCTAATTCGTTTCTGTTTCTAATATGAATGATGGGATACTCGAGTTTCTAAGCAAGAACTGAAACATAAGCATTTCGAAATTCATTTTTTCTAGTAAAGAGCTCTTAACTTTTCGCTTTTGGGGATGTGAATTCTTTTATTAAGCAGTTCTAAATTGGGTGACTTTTCAACATTTTGGCAATTTTAAGATTAGTTTCTATAGAAACATTTTAATTCCAGAATATGAGAATTTTTCGACGATTTTTTTTTAAAACATCGTAACATTGATAATTTTTATTAAAATAAGGGTAATATTGAAATAATATTGTACGTTCCGTTGTTAAAAATAGTGGACTGTAAATTGACTTGATATTACTTCAGTATAGAACCCCAAAAAAAACCTCAGAATCATAACGTTGACCGAAACTTCTTTATTGACTTTCAAAGTAAGTTAGTTGAGGAACGGCGAAGACCACACAAACTCCGACTTCAGTGGTGGCTTACCAACACAAACTCAGAAGAACCTCTGCTTAGTTGAAACTCCAGTAATTCACAGCAACCTCAAAGCACTAAACGCGAGCTTTAAAAACCTAACAAATTTGCGTCTGTGCCACTACTCGGTACAAAGAAAGAAATACGATTTGCATAACATCGAACAAATATTTAGAATATAACATTAAAATAAAACATTTTTATTTTTCGCTGTCATATTATAGTTTCATTTTGGCAACTTATTATACAATGTTTTTAATCTGAAAAATAAACAAGGTATAAGGCTATAAAGCACAATTTATGAAACAGCTCTTAGCAAAAGCAAAATTAGCTATGTAATTAATTAAAAATGTCTTTTTAATATTTTTCAAAGTAAGATTTTTTTCCCATTTAATTGTCTCAGTCAAAATATTCAAAAGTCTCAAAATATGCATGAGATTTCTCTATAAAATTAATTTTATGCTTTTTCCCTCCTTTTTTATTCCAAAGTATTTCTGGCCTTTTTGTTGTTACAGAATTGCTAGGGATAATTTTTCTTTAGGATTTTAGACATTACAGCTTGGGAAGTTTAGAAGGATTTGAAGGCAAGATTTATAGACCCACGATTCTAGAAATATGTGACAAAATGAAAAATGTCTCCATGGTATCAACACATAATGGATGTATTTTACAGAAAGTTTGCAATGAATTTCTTAATTTTTGGAGAACATCTGGAAGAACAATGAAAACATAATATTTGAATGTATTGCTTCTGATACTAGAATCTTAACATGTTTATCTTCTCTATATTTTATCTACTTTTCACTAGACAGAAGCATGGAAAATGTCAAAAATGCTTCTGATCTTATCACATGGGTAGGCATTATAGAAAGGGATTCTTTTATTAATAAAGACATTGAAAACTTACAATTTAAAAGATTCATCAAATATTTCTTAATGCATCCTACACATAGCTGGCACTAGGCATTTTCCCACCTGATGCATTCTCTGTGGATCCTAAATTCTGCTGCCTACTACCTTTCTAAATTCTGCTTCTAATGCTTGCTCTAAATTCTAAAAGTTTTACCATTTCTGCATTTTGTTGTTCGGGGTGTCACTAAATTCTAGAAATTCTGCCACATCAGCTCTGTAACTACCATGTATATTTCATATTGTTTCTGAATGTTCATATAACTAAGGAAATAAAATTAGCCGATTTTTCTGTACATTCTAAATGCATTTGCTGTTTTTTAGAAAAACAAATTCTTAATTAAATCCAAAAATTCTAAAATGAAAAGGAAACGTGTTGAAAAAAAAGAAACTGAGTATGTAAAGGAAATTATTCTTCAAAGATATGTGCAGTTATTATTATGTAAATTACCCAATTGTTTATGATTTCAACCTTTACTATAATTTCCCATTTCTATTTCCTCATATGATAGAGTTATTGAGCTAGATTAAATTTAAATTAAATTGTATAATCTTTGACCACTAGTCCACATTATTAGTTTGAATTTGACTGTTGTTTAATTACATCACCATGAGCTGTAATTGATTTTGTTAGAATCAGAACATGCCTTTATGTTTGTTCTAAGTTCTTTTTAAATAAGAGGCTTATTTAAACCTTTGTCTGATATTGTAGTTAATTTCAGACATGGCGATAATATGCTTCACGTCTGTCGGGGGGTTTTGGATTGTTTAACTTTTACCCAATCAATTAAACCCTCATAGGTACATTATGGAGAAGTTGACAAGTTAGGAGATAAAGCATGCAGAAACTAGCGAGAGCATTGGTTTGCATAGAGAGACAAATCGCTAATTGTTAGAAAAGATGCTTAAAAGAAATGGAAATCGATATAAACGTTACAAAACATAATGTTTTGTAGGTTTTAATGCGTAATTATCTTAATATCTTTTAAAAATCTGTGTTATAAATTACATGTATTTTAAACTGTGAAATTTTATTAGATTTTGATTTTAATAGGGCTTTTTTTTAACAAATATTGTTAAAAAATAAAATTTAATAGTGGTCATGTAAATCCATAATGACTAAGGTTTATCAAACTACCTAATTTAATTATTTATAACTAACTGCTTATCTTTAAAAATTATCTTTACATATTAAAGTGAGTTATTGCCTTTCATTAATACTCACTGTGGTCACAAGATAAAATATAAAAATGTAAAAATTCAAGTAAAACATATTCGAATGCATCTACTGAGACTTAAAATAATACAAAACAACATATCACATCTGGTGCTTTAATGGCTTATTGGAACCTTAAAGTATATTAACTGGGTTACAACCCCTGGAACTGTATACGAAGCTACGACACTAACTGCATCAAACAGAGCCTGACTAACTTTCAAGACTTGCCAACCTTGCCTGCATCAGGCTTTTAATGTTTGTTCTAATCTGCAGGTCTCTCTCTAGACAAGCACCAGCAGTGGCAACATTCAGTCTTTTGTTACGAATTTTGCTGATTATGATCTTACTTCTTATTTTAACCTATGCAGTTTGACATAAAATTCCACCTGCTTATTTACTAAACCTCTAGACTGACCAAGTATGTGACAAAATGAGACATGAAAAAAATCAACATAACGCTAATTGTTAGTAAAATGTAAATGTCACTTATCTTCTTTCAAATATGACTAACTATCATAAGTGTAAAATATTTAATGCTACTTGATAAATTGCATAAAGTTTTTTTTTATTCTCAAACTTATTAACAATTATGTTAATTAATTCATGTTTAGTAATAATGCTTAGGGATCTATTTTATTTTTAGGATGGTATTACAAAAGTGAAATTCAGGCATAGATAATATCTTCAATTGAATTTATTCAGTTCCCATTTGCACATAGGTCCTTAATTTTTTTCATTAATGGTCCTTAAAAGTACTTAATTTCTGTGTGCAGAAATGTGTACAAACCCTACTTAAGAGGAAAATGGGCAATTTATTTTTGAAATTGAAATTGACCGTTCTGTTCCTTTCTTGAACTAAACCTACTTATGGAATATTAGGATGCATTTCACATATAATTTTTCAAAATGTTTGTGTCTGTCTCCATATGCTCACTCTATTCGTCCATATAAACCAAAAATTACGGTCTTTCGCACATTTCATTGGGAAATTATTTTATGCTACACACCCTGCTGCATTAGTAGATGAACTTAATATTCCAAATGGTATCATTTCCCATGGTTGTCCTCCCTCAGGGGCTCACTTTTGTGAGTAGGAGTGTGGCAATCCCAAGGGGATAGCCCTTCAGGGGTGTCACGATCCTGCAGCTCCAGTGATCTATCCTCTTTTCCGTCTCCTCTCCTCTTGGCTGGAACTTTTCCCCTTCCCTTCTCTCTTCGGAGTTTTGGGCTCGTCACAAGAGACTGGAACAGCCTTTGTCTCTAGTTTCCGAGTGGCGAGAAAACTGCCCACGTGTTTGCTGTGCGTGGAGACCCGTGTCACGGGAAAGGAGGGTCCTGGTAGTTGAAGGGAGAGGAGTGGTAGTTAAGGGTTGTTACAGTTGTTACAGAGTCCTGGTAGTCCCCAACACACTGCTTCGGCCTCTGCTTCAGCTAAACGGGAGGCACCTTAGTTGTCTTCATGGGTGTCAATTGGCTGGTCACTAGTCCTTGTGTCAGTGGCTTGGGGATAAGCTCTAAGGAGTACCTGCTTTCGGGAAAGCCGACTGTGGGGCTTCAACTTGCGTATAGGTCTGGCTATCCCTAGCACAGGAATCTGTGTTCCCATGTTGAGCTCTGTTGTGGGCGGGGCTGTGGGACCCGAATCTTTTCTTTCTTCATCATGGCCAACCCTCAAATTTTTCTAATTAAAGATTTCAAAGTGAGTCAAGTTGGCTAAAGCACTAGTTCTGAAAAATCTGCTAAAAAAGTACATACAGATACAAATGAAAAAAATTGTAACAATAGTCCCCGTTTCCTTGTTATCTCTAGTTCTTCTGGCGAACTGCATAAGATGTCTCCTTTTGTAATAAATTAATACATCCAGTCTTGTATTGGTGAGCCGAGAAATATAAAGCTTCTCTGCTCTGGAGACTTGCTTATTGATACAGTTTCGGCAACTCGGTCTGCATCATTACTTCAAATGATAAAACTTGGACAAGTGAATGTCACAGTAACAGCACATAAGACACTAAATTATTGTCGCGGTGTAATCTTGGAATTCGACCTTCTGTATGCTTCTGAAGAAGAGATCGCATCCGAGCTGTTTGACCAAAGTGTCTGCGGTGTTAGGCGGATCAAGGTGCGTAAGGAAGGTAAGTTGATAGATACAAAACACGTGATCCTGACCTTCAACTCGTCTGGTCTGCCTAAGAATATTAAGGCGGGATACATAAATTGTCGCGTAAGACCTTATATTCCAAACCCTATGCGATGCTTCCAATGCCAGCGTGTCGGCCATTCTAAGACGTCTTGTCATGGCAGCCTCACATGTGCCCGATGCTCACAGATTGGCCACAATTCTGAAAAGTGTACCCCTGCACCTTTTTGTATAAATTGCAAGGGTGAGCATCCAGCATTTTCATGCCTGTGCCCAAAATCGAAATCAGGAAAAGAAGTGCAGTCTGCAAAGGTTACTAGGAACATCTCATGTGCCGAAGCCAGAAGATTAGTCCAAAGCACACAGCTTCGACCAAATACATCATACACCAGTGTTGTAAAATCATCTCGTACAGTGTCCACCCAAACATCAATAGGTACGGAGATTCTGCCAAATAAAACTCAATCGACTACATCCACCAAGAAAAAAGAAAATTTTACTCATTTAGTAGAAGAAAAAAAAAAGAAACAATCATTCAAAGTAAACCCAAAACTGCCACACAAAAAATATCAAATAAAAACAGAAGTCCCAGCAATAGCTCTCTTGATGGAATGATTTCTGAATCTGCGGATTCAGACAGTATGGAAGTAGAAGAGGGGGCTAGAAGTCCCCAGGCATCTACTTCCACGAAAAACAAAAGAACAGCACAGAAAGAACAAAAACCATTCATAATGACCACCCTTGTCTCATGGATCTGTCGCGGTTTCCACTGAAATTTGCTTGACATATCTATAATAAATGCGTATCGTCCTGTGTGCTTAGCAATACAGGAAACAAATCTGAAACCAGAACAACATGCAAAACTTCGGAGGTTTTCTTTCGTCAGGAAGGATAACCTTGCAGGTGAGCGCGCCAATGGAGGTGTAGGTCTCCTCGCCTCACTGGATTATCCCTCAAATGTACTTTCTTTGACGACATCCCTCCAAGTTTTCGCTACTCAAACAAATTTTGATATTGTTGTTTCATTTGTTTCACTGTATTTCCCTCCAAATGAGCACATTTATCAGGGAGATTTAAATGATCTTATAGAGCAGCTGCCTAAGCCCTTTATCATAATAGGATATTTTAATGGCCATAGTCTGCTCTGGTGTAGTAAAGATACAAATTCCCGAGGAAGACAAATTGAGCAGATGATTGAAGATCATAGCCTTTGTCTATGGAATAATGGGCAGGATACGTACTTCTATGAGCCTTCAAGGACATTTCACGCTCTCGACCCTGCCATCTGTTCACCATCTCTGTTGCCATTTTTCAGTTTTAGTGTGGATAATGATCTTCACAACAGCAATCACTATCCCATGTCATGATCCCCTCGGTTCATACTCGATAGAGCGGACTGGGAACTCTTTTCTTCCGTTGCAGAAATCGCAGAGGAAATGGTAGAAGATGTGCATATCGATGATGCTGTTAAAGCTGTTACTAATACTATTATTCAGGCAGCTATGCTTTCCATTCCTAGAACATCAGGAAAAATACTAAAATATATGAAACCATGGTGGAATCGCGACTGTCATGAAGCACTGAAAAAAGCATGGGGAATTTTTCTTAGATATCCTACTCTGCAAAACCTCATAGCATTTAAAAGAGCCAAAACAAATGCTTGAAAAGTAAGAAAGCAGAGCCAGAGGGATTCCTGGATTTCATATGTGTCATCAATAACATCCTCTACGCCTAGTAAGCAGGTTTGGGAAAGAGTTCGAAAAGCATGCGGAATGTATAAAGACCACTCACTTTCCTTTTTGGAAAATGATGGCCAAGTGATTAGCTCTATAGGAAGAAATTGCGAATACTGTTGGTGAGACATTTGCTGCCATTTCTTCCAGCAGAAACTATTCACCTGCATTTCTCTCTATCAAGCAGCACTCTGAAATAAATCCCATTGCATACAACTCTTCCAAATCTGAGCCTTACAATAGAAACTTTACTATGCTTGAATTAAGGAGAGCTTTGTTGCAGACACATAGGTCTTCTCCGGGTCTTGACGGCGTGAATTACGAAATGCTAAAAACTCTCCTATAAGTCACTGAATGCCCTTCTCACTCTTTACAATAGAGTGTGGAAGGAGCACACTTTTCCCAGTGCATGGAGGAGAGCTGTTGTAATTCCTATTGCTAAGCCAGGGAAAGATCCAAGGAATCCCTCCAACTATCGGCCAATTGCCCTTACGAGTTGCCTATGCAAGCTGTTTGAAAAAATGGTAAACAGCCACCTAGTCTACTTCTTGGAAAAGAATAATCTTATATCGTCTTATCAAAGCGGGTTTCGAAAAGGGAGAACTACTGTAACTAATATGCTCCTGTTAGAGACATCCATTCAAAAAGCTTTTGTAAGAAGAAGTCACCTTGTCTCGGTATTCTTTGATATTGAGAAAGCTTATGATAAGGCATGGAGATACGGTATACTTCGGGATCTTCACGAGAGTGGCTTGCGCGGCAACCTACCAATTTTCATTCAGAATTTCTGGAACACTAGATCTTTTCAAGTAAGGATTGGCTCTGTTTTGTCGGAAGTTTTCAAACAGGAAGAGGATGTGCTTAGTGTAACTCTGTTCAGCCTAAAAATAAATTTTCTATTAAAACAACTTCCTCCGACAATTTCAGGATCTTTATATGTTGATGATCCACAAATTAGATGTTGAGGTGTGGATATGAGACGTGTAGAGAGGCAGCTCCAGATCGCTTTGAACAGGATCCAGGAATGGGCAAAAAGACAAGGATGTACGTTTTCAAAACAGAAGACTGTGTGCGTGCATTTTTGTAGAAAGCGAGGTCTCCATCCTGAGCCTGAATTATACCTCAGTGGGTCTGTGATTCCAGTTGCACCTAAAATAAAATTTTTAGGGGTGATGTTCGACCGAAAATTGACTTTACTTCCTCATGTCCTAAACTTAAGAAAAAAGTAAAAAAATTTTTAATATTTTAAAAGTCCTGGCGAACACCTCCTGGGGTGCAGAGCGTTGCTCCATACTTCGCATTTACAGAGCTCTTGTTCGCTCTAGGCTGGACTACAGCTCAGTTGTTTACGGATCCGCTCGGTCTTCAGTGTTGTTAAAACTAGATTCTGTTCATCATCAGGCTCTGCCGATTTGTTCTCTAGCCTTCAGGACATCTCCTGGCCAGAGCTTTTATGTTGACTGTTACGAACCATCACTCAGTTTGAAGCGTGAGGAGTTGTCTCTTTTACAGTATTTTAATATTTTATCTGAACCTAACCATCCTTATAAACTCTGTTTACTTGATAATAGCTGCAACCTTTTATTTGAGGCATGACCATCCTGTGTGCCTTCTTTTCCTGTCAGAGTTCATCCCCTCATTGAAGAATTCTCCCTGTCTGATATGTCCCCACAAGCAGTACAGCATTTTGAAATCCCACCTTGGGAAAATGCACAAATCCAGTTTCTTGATAATTTCCACAGTTATATCAAAACAACTACTAATGAGAGCATCTACAGACAATTTTTTCCTCAGCACAGGCATAGTTACAGGAGTTATGTTTTCATATATACGGATGGATCTAAGCCAGCTTGCCATGTTGGGATGTCATTTATAATTGGTGACCACATGGAAAGCAGACGTTTACACGATGCTTCCTCTGTCTTAACCTCCGAACTGACTGCTATATATTATGCGCTTTTGTATATCTCAATGCTGCACCATGGAAAATTCATTGTATATACAGACTCCTACAGTGCATTGAAAGCTTTAGAATTCTTTTGTAGCACCGAGAATCCTGTGATAGTGGATGTTCTCAAGTTGAATATTAAATTGACAAGTTGTTAATATGAAATTCTGTACTACTGGGTCCCCAGACATACGGGAATAAAGGGCAATGAGCTGGCAGACATCGTAGCGAAATCTGCTGTTGAAATGTCCGGCCGTCTCATCCCTTTTAGAGATATCCGTTGTGCCATCAAAGAGAAGATTAGAAATAAATGCCAGCAACTTTGGGACATTCAGATTCATAACTAGTTGAGAAGGGTGAAGGCTAAAATAGAGCATTGGCATACTACTTGCAAGGAGCAAGTTCTTTTGAGGTGCCTTAGAATTGGGACACTAGAGTGACGCATAGCTACCTTCTGAGAGCTGAGAGTGAGCCTGTTTGTGCAAATTGTAATGTTTGTCTATCGCATTTTAATTGAGTGTCCATAGAGAAGTATTTTAATAGATGCAACCTACCTCTGAACCGTTTAATCAGAAGAGAGGTCAATACCAATTTGTTTCATTACCTGAAAGAAACAGGTTTCTATTATTTAATTTGATTTTTCTCCTGAGATTTTATGTTGGAATTTTAATGAATCTGTTTTAGGATTTTATATCTATACTGCATATCTCATTATCTGAGTCATAATCAGCATTTTCATCCCATCATTTCAATATCTTTTTACTTGCCTCGATTTTAAAAGTGCGCTGTTGTCTTTAGATTTTTTTTCTTTATCTAAAAGCTATAGTTTATATGTTAAAAAACGAATCCTGTGTTTGGCGCATATGGCCTGTAGAGCTTTGCGTCATAAATCTACTACCACCACCACCTATGGTTGTCCTTCTGTAATCATCAACACTGCAAATAAAAAAATTCTTAGGCCTTTTTTTATACATAGAATAAACTTGCAGGTCTTCAAAATTCAGGGCAAGCAAATACTGTGTTAAACAGAATGAAGTGAAAAATCTTTAGCAACTTCTCTTTGTTGCAATAAAAACCAGAAATTTTAATTTCAAGAAGTTAGAAATATTCCTTGCCTTAATTCAGCTTTCAGTTTGGATTTTGTGGAAGCTTCTGAAATTTTCCTCTATAGCAATCTTGCGAAGGACACAGCCTCCACTTCATTTCTGTTGGAGGTGTGAAAAATCTGTTAGAAACCCCTTTTATTCTTTTGACTTAAGTATTCCAACTTCGTCAGCCTCTACAACTTCTACATTTACTGCCATAACAGCATGTGTTGAAATGAGCTCCAACAAAACTGCATTCTGTGCTGAAATTTATTTATGCTAGTTATTGCACAGCATTTCCTTGTTCACTATTAAACTGTACAAAGTTATTTACCTAAGATATTGGTTTATTACCAGGTGTTTGTGTTTTGGTTATAAGTATTTAAAAACTTTTTGGTGTATCGTTTTTTCGTGTAACAAGTATTATATCTTTTTCAGACCTTTTCAGAAATGGAAGCTGCTAATCTGCACAGCACTTTGAGTGGTGATCGAGCTTCTGGTGAGATTGCTGTTATATATTTGAAGTTTGTATAAATGAAATGTCTGAAAATATTTATTTAAACCTGCATTTAAAAATAATTTGACATTTTGAGATTCAGGTTTTTAATTGTATTTCAAGGGAAAAATTCTGTTTGCTGAGGAATGTTTTCACCCCTTTCATCACATACATACTCAATAATGTTAGTTAATTATTAATTGTACCAGCCAGTTTATTGTTTCTTGCTTGTTGCATTATTCTTCTGATAAATGGTGTAATATGAGATTTTTCTTACAAACAGATTGCTTTAGTTAGTTTAGATTTAATAAGTTAGAAATTTGTGTAATTTTTAAAACATGTTCTGTTCTGTCTTATGCACTTATAATTTGATTGTTACTAAAGTAACTGTAATGGGAAGATAAATTATTTATAAGCATTTGCAGTTATATTCTATTTATTTAAAGTGACTGACAGAAAACTAAACATTTAAATTTTTAATTTTAACATTTTTAGTTTTAATTTAAGCGTTAAAAATAAAAATTTTTAGTGGGCAAGCTGGAAATAGTAATCTGTTAAATATTTCATATTGTGCAGTTACATTTCTTTTAACCTAGTTAAACTGGTGTAGTGAAAATTTTATGTCATTGTTCCCACAGAGCAAACAAACAAAAAACACTAGAAAGAGCAGAAAGTTATACAAATACTTTTAAATTAAGTATATAAGCGTATTGTTGTATAAGTGATTAAGAATTTCTTTGTCAAATAAAATCGACTCATTGTTTTTGGTGAAAATTAATATGCCACAAGGTATTTCCCAGATAAGTAAAAACGTCTAAATAAAACTAGTTGCCTGAATCTCCAAGGTCTGTACCATAATGCTCAAAGATTAATGTTTTTCATTCTTGTCATTTTATGAAGTTGTATGCAACAAATTGAACAAATACAGTCAAACAGCACCTTTCATTGTGTACTGATGTTTTGCTTAAATTATGTTTTAATTTATATGCGTAAATACAAAAACTATGATAATTTATATTGGACACTAACACGTAATTTATGTTTGACCATTTAAATTTCATTTATAAAGGATGATAAAAAAGTTTGTTTCAGGACATCACTGCAGCATATACGTAAATTAGTGTATACACGATACAGGCATACGAGCACCAACAGCTTGGCATGGGGTGGCATTCATCTATTTCCAAAGAATATGGGAAATGCTCAGAACATTAACAATTGCAATGTTGTTACCAAATGCATCCAGACAGCTTTTATTCTTTTTTTTTTTTTTTTTGCCTGCCAAAAGACAAAAACCAATAGACATTCATCAGGGAATGAAGAATGTGTATAGAGCAGCATGCCTGTTGAAACATTGTGGAATTGTGCCCTTTATTCAATGCTGGTCATGATTTGACTGAAGATGCAAGTCCATCTGGGAGGCTGTTCACATCCATTACAAACAAGCTGACAGTTGATAATGCAATTAGTGCATAACATCATATTCATATGCTATGTGAGGATCTTAACAGTTTAGGTAGTGTGCAATACGTCATCCAGCAAGAGTTAAGCTAGAGTAAAGTCTACATCCAGTGGATATCCTGGACGTTCGATTCCACATAAAAATCAAATCGGATGGCTGTTTGCCTAATGCAGTTTATGCATTTAAACATTGAAAGCAAAATGAATGCATTGTTGCAGGTGATGAAAGCCGGTACCACCACCGGGAGCCTGAGTCAAAAGTGTTGATTGTGCTGTGCTGACATCCTTCATTCCATCATCCCAAGAAGTTTAAGAGCCAGTCATCTACTATAAAAGTGATGCTTACCCTGTTCTTTATTTTCCAGAATCCATTGCTTATTGATTTCAAGGATCTAGGTATCTGCATCACTTGTGAACAATACTGCAAAATGCTAGAGAGATTATGACATGCAGTGAGGGCAAACTGTCTGAAAGCTGCAGAATCAGGTGATTCTGCTTTATGATAACGCACATCCCCATATCGCAAATGTCGTATCGTAGAAGTTACACTGAAATGGGAGACACTCGAGCGTCCCTCTAACTGTCCTGATCTCTCTTGATACGATTTTCATGCCTTTGGTCCCTTAAAAACGTCGTTGGAATGTCAATGGTTCTGGTTGAGCAGAGAAGTGCAGCAAGCAGATTTGTACTTCTTCAAGCAGCAGAAAAAGGAGTTTTATCTAGTGGGTGTATTCGACCTGGTGAAGCAGTGGGATGATTGCCTAAGTGCAATTCTGCATGGCTGGCATCTGGACTGTACAGCTTTCAAATGGAAACTTTTTATTGCCCCTTATGTATCTTATCACTATAAACAGTAAAAGATTTTATTGAATGTATTTGGAAACATTGAATATTTTGTGCAAATTGTATGCGAAGCAACAAAAGTGCCTGCATGTAGATGTGGTAAGCTTTTTAAATAACCGTATTTTCTTGAAATCTCAAAAATTCTCTCAAATACCTCTTTTTACGTCACAAATTTAAAAAATATCCACTAATTTTAGATTCTTCTTCTGCTTAATTGGTTCAGGGATAGAAAAGGGTTATAAAGCTAAAATTTTGCTTAAGTTCACATCTTCATTTTAGACATTATCTTGCAATAAAGACAGATTTCAGTATTACAGTAGTACTTCTGTGTCTGCAGTTAATTTGTTCCAGGACATACTGCAGATATCAGCAAATTCTATGTAGGGCAGGATATTCGTGTAACATATATAAATTCAGTGAAGTTTGATGAATTTGGCATAATAAGATGGCATCAATATTAATAAGTGATGGTCAAATATAGTATTAAATCTCACTTCATAAACTCACCAGCAAGATGACATCCTAAGGAACAAAATGCCAATCAGAAAACTTTATATTACTGTATTGCTAATACACATGCCTGTCGTGACCAGACTGCAGCTGTCTGACATCTTGACTGCAACTCATGAGCCACTTCTGGCTCTTTGATGCTTGCATCAAATAGTAATTTAATTTCTCAAAATGCTATTGTATTTTGAAATGTAAATCATGCAATAACAGTTTTCTCTATTAATCAGTTTATTTCTTTTTATTATATTATGTATGTAGTAATTTAATCAAATCAAACTATCCACCACATACTTTTCATCTGAGTAACCAGCAAAATTGTAAATAATTCTGTCTGCCAGTTACAATCTCAGCCATGTTATTTTTACAGCAGGTAATGGTCTACGTAATATCACAAAATAAATATAGAAATGCAAAAGTAATACTGTCTAATTAATGCATTTAGATTAATTTTATATCTGCCAGGTTCTGCTTACATTCTTTCCTTGTAATCCCCCTTGCTTCACAAGAATCATGATTGAACATCTTAGAAGGATTTGCTATTTCTTGTAAGATTCTATGTTTATTTATTGAATGGCTTAATTAACTGCTGAAGAAACTCTTTTAGAGAGCAAAATTACTTCCATACAGGGATTCTTTCGATTTAGCAAGGGATTTCAAATCTGAGGATTTTATGTTTTGTGAGGTAAATCTTCCCACTCGTGCTTGGTTTAACCACTTATATGTTTTGCCTGAACACAATTTGGGTGCTGTGAACTGGGACTGATTTGCCCTTACACCACTTGGGCAGTGTATTTTTCTACACGAATCCTCTGATTTTCCTCTGTTTTTTCACATCTTTGCAGTGTTTTTAACAGATGTCTCTAGAGGTCCGGGAGAGATTGCATTGCAAAACCAGTTCAAGGACAGGTTTTACCACTTTGCATTATGAGGAGAAATTAAACGAGTTTGCACGTGTTCAGTATATTAGGCTTTGTGAATAGTATTTCTTCCCAATTTTGTCATGAAATTGAATAAAATAAATAGAAATAATAATATAAATAAAATAAGTCATTTCAAGATTTTGAGTTGAAATATTTATGATATCTTAAGATTCAAAAGATTTGAATGATGAAAACAGCTCTTAGATTTGAGATTTGAAATTAAGAATTATTCTGAAAGATCTTTAAGAACTGAGGATTTGAATGTCTCAACCATAGAAAATCAAAATGTAGCTTGTAGTGTATTTCGAATTTAATGAATGAATTCAATTGTTTAATTTTTAATTTAATCTCTGTGTGTTGGTCTTTATGTTAATTTTGTGAGAAAAACAAATTAATTTTTATGCAAAAGTCTAAAAAAGTTCATAGCTTATTTTTAAATAATTTTTCTCCAGTAACAGTTTCTCCTCAATGTGCACTGCTCTTTATCGTGTATTTTATTCTTTTTAAAAAACTACCTAGGAATTAATAAGAAAATTTTAAAAAAAACACTCCATTTTTTTTTAAATTAATGGTTTATTCTTTGCTTAAATAAAAAATGTTTTTCATAGTTGTGTTCATAAATACCAGTACATGTTTTTACGATTTCAGTTTACTTCTATTAAAATCAAGCAACAGTCATAAAAAAAAGTAAGGATAGAAGGAACCGAAAGAAAATGCTCAGTTTTTCTACCTGAAAGAAGAGTCCTTAACTGCATAGTATAAAAGTTTCAAATATGCATTTTGTTGGGATATACTTTTCTGAATACAGAGCGAGTGATATAAGATCTATTCATTTATATGTAATCATTTAATTACATAAAAAATGTGAAAAACTCATTAGTTTTTAGTGGGATTTTTTGCTTGGTAACTATCTCTCGGAAGCAATGTCAATTGATTTGGACAACAAGAAAATAAATTCTTTCACAGCATCTTTATCTGCATCAGCCAATTCTCCACTGAATTTAATATTATGTAATCAGCTCATATGTCCATGTCTCAAGTATTTGAACCAGCCGTTACTTGCTTAAGACACCATTTAATCTAGTCATTCTTTATGCAAATTAAAAGCCTTAACTTGAATAATTGAGAAACTGAGGGGACATTGTTTTATGTTGATCATCAATCCGTGATGACAGAGATATTTCTATTTTATCCGTAACTATACCTTGTCTTTTGGAAACCATCTTTAAAGATACATTTCCACAATTTTGAAAATTTCTTTAATTTTACTCTTATTTTTCAAATCTGAACCTATAGTAGATTTGTTTACAATGTCTGGTTGAAGTAAAATATTCAACATTTTTAGAACGCCTAATTATTTCCATCTTTGTATCGATGGTATGAAGTTTATGAGTCCTTAATTTCTTTTTTGCTTGTATTAACACTGCACTTTCGTACTCATGTTTATCAAATTAAAGGATGAAATATTTTAAAATAAACAAATAAATTGGCAAAACATGCAACACATTGTTGCACATACTAACGGAAGACAAACTGTATTGACCTCTTGCTCGGAACAACACAGTAGCGATTTCGATTCTTTAGAAGTATACTATTTGTAAGAAGTAATGTGTATCTGTGTTGTATGATACCTCACCCCTACGCTTATTATGGCTACAAGCACCTCCTGCTAACAAGAGTAAGGGAAAAAGATGGAACATATGACTTGAAAACAGCTGATGCATGAGCGAATTTTTTTCATAATCCACAAAAATCTTTTTAAAAATGTGCGAAAGTCGAGGGCAGCCTGTAAATATGCAATGTAAACTCCTTGTGTTTTATCTTCTGGATTTCTCATTGTGAGTGAAGTTTGAATCAAGAGTGCTTTTAAGGAGTATCAGTAGCTTGCTGAGTTTGAATGAAACCATGTATCCAACATCAAATTTGTACATCAGACTGGTGATTGTAATGACTGTGCTGCCATTCTTGAGAGCAATTTTCAGGACATTTTCCAACAGGATAACACTAATTTTCATACTGCTGGTATCATCCAACATACTCTACAGAATGTTGGCATGGTGCTTTAAGCTGCAAGATCACCCGTTGTTTCTCCCATTGAGCATGTATGGGACATGATGGAAGGGCAAATCCAACATCATCTGCAACTGTCATGGACTGTTGTTGATTTGACTGACCAAGTGCTACAGTCATGAATTCCATCCCACAAAATGACCTATGTAACACAATGCATACATGTTTGTATGAAACTACAGTGGTTATTAATTTACCACCATTTCACATTTGAAACGGCTCTTCTCGTGGATACTTTAACTGTGACCTTGAAACTTAAATAGGCTACCTATACAAATGCTTTGCCTACATTTCATTCCTCTAGAATGATTTCTCCTTGCTGTTGTTAGAATTTCATCTTCCATCAGTGTAGAATATCATTTATGACGGGTGTAACATGAATATCAGTCTTTTAGTAGGATATCATTTGGGTATCTTAGACCTATAAAACATAAGATTTGCTATTTTAGAATTCATGGAAGATAAACTTTCTTCTTTTAGGTTAACAGTTTGTTTTTCAAGCTTACTTTTTATGAAATTTGTTGAGTATGTAACTCTCTCTCTTTAAATGATTTTTTCTGTGTACTTAAATTTTGAATAATATTAAAAATGTTCACAATCACTCATAGTGACTCTAAGGCATTAATTTTAATTTATAAATATGTTTTGTTTACAATTTGGACACATTTTAATCATAATTAAGAAAGGCCTTACACATGTAATGCTGCTCTGTTTTGTGTGTAAGGCCTAGTTTCATTAAATAGGTAAAATTCTAGATGTATATACGGAATAAATGAGCTCTCGCATAGGTGTCACCTTTAAGTGGTAATAACAAAAACTTGTATGTTTGGTGAAGCATATTTTGTTCTAATTTATTAATTAACTTTCAGCATCACTTTCTCCTGATTCCATGCCAGAGACTATGTCAAGCTGTGACAGAATGTTTGATGTCTGGAATGATACATTTAATAGCACCGAAGCTATGGGTTTTGCTGGAAACTTACAGGATAGAGATCATGAAGCTATTGAGAGAGTATGATGTTTGACATTATTAGATTTTTATTGTTTTGATATATTGGGTGAGTCAAAAATATGGCTATATGTTTGGTCACTTCATGTGGTAACAATATTATGGCTATGGAAAGTAAGAGAAGTGTCATTAAAAAGTTGCATTGGTGCTACTATGAGCCCTTCTTATAGATTTTCTTTTCTGGGTGGTTCCCTTTCAAGCATTTTCTCCTCTTTCTCATGATGAGCAACAGTGCAGCATAAAACTGCTTCTTGCTAGTATCATGGCCTTGATAATTATTCTAGTATGCAGCTATTTATGCTGTAGCATTATGTTAATTAATAGCAGAAAGTTATGCACATGACTCATTCAAAATGAAGAAATGATGTTTAATATGTGTTTAGCAACAACACTGTATTTCAAATGCGTGCCATATCATTGCTTCACCCTGTATTCCATTCTTCTAGTTTAGAGTGTGGCTTATGATAATACTGAAGAATGTGACATTGATGTATTTTTAACTGCATGATCTACAAACAATAGCCAAAAATAAGTTGTGGTACTTCAGATAAAAAAAGGTACATTCTTATTCAGTAATGGAATTTTTACATGAAATATTTATAAGAAGTATTAACAAAAGGGTTGTGAAATGTTTAAATTGAGTACAAGAAATCAAAACACTAAAACTGAATACAGGACGAAGTCCATTATCCGGAATGATCTATAATCCGGACCTCAAAGCCACAAAAATTTTTTGGTATGCTTTATGCATGCGCATAAAGAACGCACATACAGTGCGCATGCGCTCATTAAAAGAAATGTTTAATAAAGTAAACAATTAAATATTTTCTCTCTGGATTGGAGGGAAAGCGTCCGTAATAAAAAAAAAATTTTAAAAAATGCGTTGAGCATGCGTAAAAGCACAAGGCGCCGAAGGAAAGCCAAGCTTCACAAAGTAGAAGAAGAATAAATATTAAGCTTTTATTTTGTAAAATTTGATACCTTTTAGATCATAATTGCTCTTTATTTCATAAATTACTGTTTCATATTTTTAATTATATAATTTCTGCATGCCATTTTACCAGATTTAAATTGATGGTCTATAATAATCCGGAATCGTCAAAGTCCCGACGAGTCCGGATTACGGACTTTGTACTGTATTTAGTTATTGTCAGTAGATGGAATTATATTTAAAATCCATTGCATAAATTGCCACAAAATGCACTAGTTAATGATTCCATCATATAAAGTGATTTGTTAATAAGGAAGCACACTTATTTTATTAGCTTTAGACTGTGGGAGCCTGAATGTGAGCTTAAAACCAATGGGTGTAGGTTTGACTAACAGTTTAGTCTTACCTGTGTGTGCTTAACCCTCTCTTCATGGGTTTAACATTGGTTGCCCTTTGTGGTGCTATCTGGGCAGTGCTGTGAATGGTGAGACTGATGAATGCTTAAATCATTCTGGGCAGGTGTCTCACATATGCTTTCCTTACAAACATCCCTCACTGCCAGGTATCCCACCCATGCATTGCTGGAGAATGATTTAGGGCACAAGTGATGGATATGTGTATTTTAAGCTGAACCATTTTTAAAGCCCCTAGATGGTGTCCTATGTGCATTACTGTTGAACTGAATATAGTTTTTAGGTTCCTGACCATCAGTTTGATCATATTCTACGTAACTATTGCATCATTTGTTATAAGGGAAATTGCAATGTAAACAAACATAGTTCGACTTTTTAACTTACTACGTGATATAAACATTCGCGTTTCTGCTATCCCTTCGAACGTGTTTCGTTCTTTTTTTCACTACTATGTAGGGTCTTTCATAGTTACTGTGTGTGTTCTGTTATGCTTCATGTTACTTTTGTCACATATATTTCACATACTTTCCTTTCTACACTCATTTCCAAAAGTTAAGCACGGAGAGGAAAATGTTAATTTCCGGAAGCCAATCAGAATTGAAGAGGATGCAATTCGCTGCAGATGTAGATGGAAGTATGCAAATATGTTAGGTAACAGCGCTTTCAATCGCGCTTTCATATCAAGAAATATGCAAAAAAGGCAGTCTTATATGAAGCCAGCTTTATGAAGGGTTACAGAAGTTGATTGAAAGTGCTGATAGAAGGTGTTTAAAATTTTCGTACAATTTGTTTTGAAGACATATATGTTTCTATGACTTCCAGAAGACGAATGGAAGATTCTGAGCGCTGGCGTGCTGTGGAGTACATTGAAGCAGAACAGTCGATCACAGATGTTGCTCTTTTCTTCGGCGTTCATCATTATGTAATTTTACGTTTATGGAAACAATTTTAAACCACACAGACAGTGTTCCGAAGGCCCATAGCCAGTTGCCCAAGGCTCACAATCCCTGCGGAAGATCAATATATTGCTATTGTAGCCAAGCGGAATCGCAGAGCGACCTCCACATGTGTAACCTCTATGGTTACAGCATCCATTGGTAAGGCGATATCTGCAGCTACTGTATGCCAAAGATTACATATGAGTGGACTGTAAGTCTGGTTACCTCGAGTTAGTGTTCCTCTATTCGTCCAATCAAGAAGGGCACGATTACAGTGGTGCCTGGAATATGTCAATTGGAATGTGTCTGACTGGGGCAATGTCATTTTTACTGTTGAGTCAAGATTTGCTCTGGAGCCAGATGACAAGTGTATAAGGATATGGCGTGAACAACAAACACACAGTCAGTCCCAAAACATCACCAAACATCGTGCATTCCGAGGCGGAAGCATTATGGTGTGGGCAAGGATTTCATTAGGATACTGTACCGACCTGCACATCTTTAAACAGGGTTCTTTGACTGCTGTCCGGTATTGAAATGAAGACCTAGAACCTATTCTGAGATTGTACGCTGCAGCTACTTTTGTTTTAATGAACGATAACGCCACATCTCCATTGAGCTGACATCGTCGATGACTACCTGGAGAGTGAAGGGATTGTGCATATGGCATGGCCAGCATATTCAGCCAACCTTAATCCCATTGAAAGTCTTTGGGATGCTCTCGACTGTGCTGTATCTTTACGTTTCCCACCTCCAGCCATTCTTATTGAGCTGGAAACTGCTCTACAAGAAGAATGGTGATTGCTTAATTCTGCGGTGGTTGACCACCTAATTGAAATTATGGTCACAAGGTGTAAACTTTGAATACAGATGAGGAAGATCACATACCCTATTAATGTCTTTTTTTTTTTTTCTCATTTTACTGTTTATTTTTTTCCTTTATACATGATTCTGTTTAAGTCTCCAGTACGTAATTATCTGATAACTTACAAAAGTTTAATATATATATATATGCTACTTTCCTGCTGAATTTTGTGTCAATCAAAGTAGTATTTGTTGATTTTTTTGCATTTTACATCTTCGTGCTTAACTTTTGGAAGTGAGTGTATTTTGTAAAGCCTTGGCTTCAGTTTATTATGGTGAGCAAGCATTATTTATCAGAGCAAAGATATACTCACATGGTAAATGAGCCAATCAGTGACAGGGGTGAGAGTGATGATTCATTTTCTAAAGAGTTAGCGATATGTCTAGTGATTCTGATAGAGACATTTTATCAGAGACTGAGCTCACTCAATGCCTGCCTGCCTTCCACTTCTCATTAAAGATTTTGTTACTTTTTGTAAATAGTCTTTCTTGTATTTTTTTATTAATTTTAAAGTGTATTAATGTATTTTGTCAATTACGACTTTGGAATAATTTGAATAGTACTTCCAAAAATAATCCCTCAAGATAAGCAATTTTTTAAATATATTTAAACATAAAATAAAGGGAAAAAATTATTAAATGCTAATTTTAATGTATATGATAGCTTAAGTAATAATCTAAAATGGTACCAAAGTTAGGACCTTTTTTTGTGATTTTTATCTAAAATTAGGCTGAGCGATGCAAAGCTCCAATCCTGTGGGATCATTCCTTTTGAATCCCATCCATCCTGATGGATTGTATTAAAGGTGGGCTCTCTCTCAAAGAAACATTTGAAAAGAAAGTTGTGCATTTTTCTTTCTTATTCATCAAATGTAAAGGGGGCCAATTTTCTAACGAGCAATTAACTTACTTTGTGTTGGTATGGCAGGAGAAAAGAGAAATCACTTGTGATCAGAAAAACAACCATGCTGCTTTAAGAAATTCGAGTTATCAAAATTACCAGTTCATTGGAGATTCAATCACAAATCATGGATGAGTAGAGATAGTGATTGATTAGTTAGGGAGAAAATTGAAAAAAGGAACTGCTTTTTATTGACAGTTCAACCTTTCATCCTGATTTGCAATTAGAATATGTGTAAATAATCATTTTACCGTCACCCCAAATACTACATCAGTTATACAGCCTTAAAGTCAAGGTACCTTTTGTTAATTTAAAATATCACGTAGGAAAGTAGTTTTAATATCAGTGATTGGGAAAATGGAATCTTCATCGTTTGCAAAAGATTTAGCAAGCAGTCGCTGTTTTAGATGCAATTGGATGGATCAATATTGCATGGAAAGAAGTTAAGCAAAAAATAATAATAAATTAATTTATGAAATCTTTTTTATTTCCTGCAGTATTTACTACTGAAGTTGACAATGAATCTGAAATTAATTTACAACCATTAACAAATGCACTTAGCCCACATACTGTTTTGGCTTACTTTTATACTTTAATTCATGAGGTACCAATAGTAGAATGTGATGAATCAAATGTAATAGAAATAGCAAGAAAACTTACAAACCAAAAATTTTGAAAAAGAAACTAGATGAAAATTATGAACAATTTATCAATTCATATCTTCTATTACCTTGTCGTAGTGAAGCATGTGAATATGCAGAATGACTTAAACACATTTTGCACTCGTAATAATGATGGGGGATATTTTGCTTTGAAAGTCGCATTGTAAATACAAAATGCCACTAGAAATGTATTGGTGGTTATTTTGAACAAAAGTAAAATTACACATTAATTTATGAATTCATAATAATTTATGGTTTCTTATCATTATGAATTTAATGTTTTTAATAAATTAAAAAACTGGCAAGAAATTTTAAGAAAAAACAAAACTCCTGATAAAGGTGAATTGCAGATTTTTTTAATAACCTTAGGTTTAAGTGCCTGAAATGTTCTGTATAACCAACTTCCAAGAACTGCAGTTTTAGAATAATTTTTATGAACCTGTATGGAGGTATTACAACTTTATTGCATTTCAAATATAATTTTTGTCTCAGTCATTTTTGAAAAGATGTGCATTGTAATTTAAAGTACTCACGTAAATTGCAAGTTGTATCTTCTGAGTACATTCTCTAGTTATAGCTGGCCATATTCAGCAATCCTTTTATTATAGGAGGAAATGTGTTGTATCATATTTTGATTGCAGAGTGTTACCATATTAATTTTGATGTTAATTATGAAATCTTCTCTTATGTCTTCTACATTTTCATAACATCAGATGAACATATAAAATGACAAAATATGGTCTTTTCAAAATCACAATATTAGAGAAGCATTAAGAAATTAAGATGTTAAAAGCTATGTTTTAGGAATGAATGATTCAAAAATTCAGACTCTCAGTAAATGTTAAAATATGACTCTAGGCTGTTTGTGGAAGTGTGCTGAAACAACACGACTGCAATCTCTGCTGCTTATTAAGCTTACTGGTTAATAAAATCAGTCACTTACCATATTCAAATTTCTAGAAACCAAATTAAAATGCATATTAATTAATAGAAAAACATCGTCCCTGCTGCTAATAAGCTCGTGCCTGCTGTTTACGTCTTAGATTAGCAAAAGACTAATTTATCAGTGCCAGAATATCCTACTTTTACCTATCAAAGATCTTGCACGTCATCTATTTCACTTATTGTCAACAATGGTGTATTTATTTTTTATGTATGCGGTAATTCAATAAAATCGGATTGACCGAAATTTTTCTACACACCATCACTAACTGTGATGCACTATTTTCTGTTAGCACTGGAACTTAGAGTGGCAGAATTTCCTTATGTCAAAGTTTAAAAATAAAACAAGGACATTATAAATGAGCGAGTTTCTTTATGGAATACCTAATGATAACAAATGCAATTTCTGCATCCCATCTTTTATGTTTTATGTATTTAAAATCTCTTCTTAGGGATGCACACATTATGTTCACGGAAAGTTCTAAAAACATTCATGAAATACTTCCTTGCGTTATTGTACATTCATAGTCTTTGAATGGAAAGGCATTGGTAACAGTAGGTTGAAGAAAAAGCTGAAAAGCATTGGTCGTGTTAGTAATAATGAAATGATATATCAAATTAACCCCTTTGCGCTGACTGTCATGTCTACGTGCCAGCAACGAACACACTCACTTCCCGGCCGACACGCAGGCGTGTCAGAGCGTTTTCCCGTTCAGCCCTGACTGTCACGTATTTTTGCCAGTGTCCTGGAACGTTTTAAAAACTATTAATTTCTGCCACAAGATGGCACTGTATGTCCATATGGTTTCAGATACATATACATTAGACCATCTACTTGAAATGAGAGAAGCATGACTCACATACACGTGTATTTGATTATATAAACAAAAGGGAAATAAATGTTTCCGAATGGCGTGATTTATTACGTCTCTTTAAATTCGCACGTGGTAGTTGTTTATTGTAAGTAGAGAAGTTTTTGCTAAAGCGTTGGGTATTTCGGTTTACAGTTCAGTTTTTAGAAAATAATTAGATCTTGTTAGACGTGAATTCTTTCTGTTCTTACCGTTGCATTGTCAAAGCGTCGAAAATGTTTAACAGAGCATGTAATACCAGAAATGACGCAAAATATTTCAGATATTGATTCTGAAACAGATTCTGATAGTAGTGATAGTGATACTATGATATATTCTGATCCATTATATATTGAAGACATTTTCCAAAACTTTGTTCAGAAGAGACTGATAAGAAAATGAGACGACGGTGCTTCGTTTGTTCACATTCCCAGAAAAATCCTCCAAAACGGCAAATGAGTTATTACGTGTGCAAGAAATGTAATGTAGGACTGTGTGTAGATCCCTGTTTTCAAATTTTTCATACAAAAAGAGAATTTTAAGTAATATATTTAGTTTTCAGATGTATAATGTTAAAAGTCATAAAATGGTGAGTAATGAAAATAAAATGTGTAAAATATGCATTTAAACAAGAAATAAGGTAATTAAAGTATATATAAAAATATCTATAAAGCATAAGCCGTTTAAATATTCTATAGAGCATTATTAAACAATGCGTTGATACTTCCGAAATTTCCTGGATTTAGGCTTAATAGCAAAAAAGCCCCCGGGCCCTGGACAGACGCTTGCGTAAGACACTGCCGACCTCCGCGAAAAGCGCGCGTTTGCGCTACCGGCGCGAAGAGGTTAACAAAGTACAGTCTTTTTTCTGGCTAGAAACATGATTTCTGAAATTCAATAAATCACTAGAAGAAGCATTCTTTGTATTTGTTGTGTGCTTGACATGTAACATGTCAGAAATGTCCCAGTGAGAAGACTTCAGCCTGAAAGAAGGAAAATTACTAAAAGATCTTGATACCAAGAACATCAATATCTTCCAAGAGAATGATTGCATTTAAATAAGAATAATTTATGATTAAGATTACTTGAGAAAATAAGTTAAGAAATAATTTAATTTGCAAATTTTAAGAGGAATATTTTTTTTCATTTAAATTGAAAATTTCCCATTGTGCAATTTTACTTGAACAAAGAATTATAATTGATGAACTAATACAAATGCTTCAAGAAATCGAGGGAGGGAGGAAAATCAAAACACTAAAAATAGTCTCCTGGAATGGTTTCAAGCTATGAAACAAAATATTTTCTTATTTCTTGAGTTCCTTTCATTATAAAAGGTATGAAATGCTCTAAAATACTACTAGGACAAACTTTTGCATCAACTGACAGATGGCTCAGAGGTTTGAAAGAAATCTTAGCAGTGTTCATGGAAAACTACATGTTGAGAAGAAAGGCAGATCAACATGGTGAGAACTAGATAAAAAGGTGTTTTATGAGCTGCTAAATTAATACAAACCACAGAAAATTTATAATACATGCAAAACGACTGTTCTACAGAACATTACCAGAACACACATTAATATTTAAAACTAAAACAGCAGTTGGTTTAAGAAACTGAAAGAATGAGTTACTGTGTTATGTATGTGTAGTATGGACTTAACAACTACAAGGACAGCAGTGGTTATTAAACAAGTAAACTGATTAAACTGAAACACACTGGTGTTTGAAAGGAGTAAAAAATTTAAGATAGCAACAAGAACTTGTGGATGGCAAGTTTTCTTTGGGGGGGAGGGGGCTGAATTTCTTTTGAAATGGATCTAAAAAGGGAAAAAATAGCTTTGCTAACTAAACTACAGCCCACAAACCTCTGTTTTTTTTTTTTTTTTTTCCTCTGAAAACATTAGTTAAAACTTTTCTCTTTCTGTAAATGCAATTTCTGACATTCGTTATTTAGATTAAGATATTATAAAACCTTGCAATTGTCATTACATAAAACATGCTCAGAAAATGCTAGACAGAAATTTTTGGAATTGAATTCGAAGGAGATAATTCAGTGTATGTGCTAAAGGGATGAATATTATAGTCATTGCTGGGGGGATCAGTCTCCTAAAATGCAGATAAAAATGTTTTTGAAATGTGAATTTTATGTAAAAAGGCAGCAGAGGGACTGCAAGGTATACCTAATATTTCAGACATAAGTGAAGAAAATTATGAAGATTCATTTTTAGAATATGTGTTTGTCGATGTTAATATTGAGAAAATGTGTGTAAGAACTGCAGAAACTGAAAGTAGTGTAGATGACATGCCATCATTAATCAAATCTACGAAAACTGCAAATTCTAAGAAAAACTAGACCTGAGAGGTGTTGATTTTTGAGCTACCAGCAGTTTTACAAAATTGAGAAAACAATTGAAGAACTATTGATGAGCCAATATGAAATGAACATTGATAGAACAACTCTTTCTAAAAGTTAAAAATTTCCTAGAGTATGTGATAATAAAAATTAAAAAATAATTAAAAAGAAAATTTCACAACTGTTAATTTAATTTTAGCATTAATTTTGAATTAGTATTTTAGAATTAATTATTGGAATATGTTGTTAGCTAATATTTTACTAGAGAAGTTTAAAACTGATTTTGCAATTTGCAATACTCAAATTGTTGTACGTTAAACTCAACCACTTGTATAAACTGAAATATGTTTGAAACGGAAGTGATTTTAATAAGTGACAAGTATTGTATTTGTAAATATTTTATTTTAATTGAAGAATTGGTCATTAAATTTTAAAGAATTTAATGTTTGCAATTGGGTGAATAACTATTTCTAAATTTCTTCAATATTTTATTTTATAGTGTATTAGAACTTGTATATTAATTTTTTACAGTCAAATAGTATTGTATATTTTTAGTAATCTTTTTATTTTTTAAGGTGCATTTCATCTTCGAATTAATAATTGTTTTGTTGTTTAAAAAATATTTGTAAAATGTAGTTTTTTTTCCCTTTTCCAGTTAAAACAGCTTGGATTTTCTGATCATAAAGCTATTGAAGCTTATTTTGTTTGTGAAAGGAATGAAAACGCTGCTGCTGATTATCTCTTCTCATCACAAAATTTTGAGTAGATGTTTGTTATTGTGCTCCATTGTTTTCTTTTCAACTCTCATTACTGCATGTTGTTGTTGTTGAAAGTGTTGGTAAAGCAATTTGGAAACCATTTGTTTACTATGCTTATGTACTTATATTTTATGTTGGACATTTTAAAATATTCTATTTTATTTTGTAATAGTGTCTTAATTTCTGAAAATGTGTGTTCTGGGTATTTTTTTTTCAGAATAAATGTGTTCCCGTGTATACGTACCAACTAAGAAGTTTTTCGCTTAAATGGCATTCTGGACTGAAGCTGATGTAAAATTTAATGGTTAGAAACAGTATAGTACGCTTACACATTTGTGTAAAAGAATTGTCTGGTTGATACAAAAGTCGCACTCATGTTTTGTGTAGCTTCTCCTGATATAGCTGGCCATATTCAGTGATGTTTTGTGTTTCATATATTTTGATTGCATATTTGTTACCATATTAATTTTCTTATTACTTATGAAATCTGCTATTATGTGTCCTACATTTTCGTAACATCGGATGAATATATAAAATTAGAAAATATGGTCTTTTCAAAATCACATTATTGAAGAGACATTGAGTAAACTAGGTATTAAAAAGGAGGTTGTAGGAATGAATGCTTTGAAAATAAGACTCAGACTAAATGTTAAAGTAGGACTGTCTGTGCAGATGTAACAGGATTATCTGAATTTTTAACAGGATTATAGTAAAGTAACAGGATTATCTGAATTTTTTAATTTTAACTGGAGAATTGGTCAGTAACTTTTTTTAAGAATTTGATGTTTGCAATTGGGTGAATAACTATTTTTGAATTTGTTCAGTAGCTTAGACTGTATTAGAATCTGTATACTAACACTTTTTACAATCAAAAATTGTGTTGTACTTTTTGTTATTTTTTTATTTTTTCAAGGTACATGATTTAACTAAAAGTTTTTCAGCTCGTAATTGATAATTGTTTTCAAAAATATTCGTAAAATGTTTTTTTTCCCCTTTTCCAGTTAAAACAGCTTTGATTTTCTGATCATAAAGCTATTGAAGCTTATTTTGTTTCTGAAAGGAATGAAAATGCTGCTGCTGATTATCTCTTTTCACAAAATGTTGAGTAGATGTTTATTACTGTGCTCCATTTTTTTTTCCTTTTCAACTCTCATTACTGTGTACTGTTATTGTTGAAAGTGTTGGTGAATCAATTTGGAAGCCATTTGTTCATTGTGCTTACTGTACTTATATTTTATGTTGGGCATTTTATATTATAATATTTAGTCATTCTGACTAGATATTGAATTTTATTTTGTAACAGTGTCTGAATTTCTGGAAATGTGTGTTGTGGATATTTTTATTGAGAATAAACGTGTTCCTGTGTAAACTTAGTGGCTGAAAGTTTTCTTACTAAATGGCACTTTAGAGTGAAACTGATACAAAGTTTATAGCTTAGAAGCAGTATAACAAGCATACACATTTGGGAAAAAGATTTATGCAATTGATTTAAAAGTGTCTGCCAATCATTATTAATTTCGTCTAAAGTTGTATGTTTCATAATTTTTGGAATAAAGGAATCAGTTCGATTATACTGCAAATTTTAACTGCTTTTGATTTTATAAATGTGCTACATTATTATTATGTTGCTGTATTTTGAAAGAAGATATAGAGAATAAGAATGCTTCAGATTTTTTTTTTCCCGCAGGAGTGGAATGCATGATTGGAAACGTACATAATGTGTTTGCTAATAATATGAAGTGTATTATCTGTTAATGAACTCTGCTTTTGGGGAGATTTCTAGTGAAAATGCTATAAATAAAAAAGTACCATATATGTCATTTACACATAAAACACCAGTAAAATAGTGTTTAGATAAGAAAGGATTCAGAATTGAATTCTCTATCAAATCTAATTGCACATGCACGTTGCTTACTTGGAATTTTATTCATATTGTATGTCCTATTCTTGAAATGTTCTGTAAGTAAAAGAAAAAAAATTAAGTTTTCCCCTGCAAAAATTTTAATTATCCTTGCATTTAATTGAGTAATTCTTTTTATGTAAGAATTGTTTTGGTATATCTTTAAGCACTTTCATAATTACATCATTTAGTAACAAAAGATGGAAATTCAGCCTAAACCTGTAGAATGCATAACATATTTATGTACTAGCATATCTTATATATAATTTAAAATAATTCCCATGCACACAGTACAGTATGAAGCACCGTTGGTCACAGTAATTATCTTGAGTCTCTAAGATATGGATCATGTATATAATCATTATTAGAAAAAGGTTCATTAATCACGCCAACAGTTTAACAAGAATCTTTGTATTCATTTAAACATTTTAAAAAAGAAAATTTATGTAGTTTTTTAGAAATTAAAAAAAAAATAGCCGGCCAGCTGGGATAGTGGTTAGTGACTCTGACTGCTGTATTGAATGGCTCAGATTGAAATCCCGGAGAAGGCATGGATATTTGTAAATGCAGAGTGTCTGTGTTGCATGGAGCCATTCTAAATATGCAGTGAGCTGGAAGTCCTCTCAAAGGTTGTTGGTAGGGGGAAAGGGGTGAGAGACCCTCAGACTCGGTCCCCCAGGCTGCTGGTTATCAAAATTGAGTGTGGAACTGAGCAAAGTCATACTTTCATCTGCATGTTGCCCAAGGCTCTCGCCAACAACAGGCATAGTCTTGCAATCCTTGCCACAATGAATCTTGTGGGATTGTTCTGATATTACTATCAGACAAGGGAGATAAGTCACAACAAAAAGAAAAAAATGTTTAACTT
This sequence comes from Stegodyphus dumicola, assembly GCF_044657685.1. Taxonomy (NCBI): domain Eukaryota; kingdom Metazoa; phylum Arthropoda; class Arachnida; order Araneae; family Eresidae; genus Stegodyphus; species Stegodyphus dumicola. The sequence continues at coordinate 175,233,391 of NC_140781.1, forward strand.
ATTAAACCTTTTATTGCAGGAAATGAGTTTTTTTATTAATAGTGCAGTGGGATTGTATAGAAATATTTATGGTGCATATCCTAAAAGATTTCCAAGCACATGATATTATATATACACTATGGAAAAGATAAAAATTTTAATAATAAAATTTATCAATGAGACACATGAAATGAATGAAGCACAAACATTTGTAAATGAGGGAAAATCTGATGAAAGATGAATACAGTACAAAGTCCAAAATCTGAACATCGAATGTCCAGACCTTTGAACCATGAGAATTTTTCTTAAAGAATTATTTACCTTCCATAGTCTAGGATGAAAGATATAAGCAGATTGCAATAAAAAGTAATTTTTCTCTTAACTTAGATTCCTGCATATCACTTTCGAATTCCTGGCTGAAGAATTACATGGCCAAAGACAAAACATTAATTGATATTGCCTGTAACTTCAATTTTGGCCTGTGTGTGTTTGCGTGGGGTAGCATTTTTCTATTTGACCTAAATAATATGTGATGCTCTAAGAAATACCATATATACTGCATATAAGTCGGCAATTTTAAGAAAAAGTCAAAGTTCGAAGCAAGGGTTCAGCTTATACACAGAACCTAAAAAGCAGATCAATCACTGCCGATGAACTTGCTTACTAAATGTATCATCGTTCATACAGAAAAATCACAAAATTTTTATTTATTTAGCTTTTTATTATTAAATTTGTTTCAATTTTATTTGATTTTCATAATGTCTGATTTAGCGGAATCTACTAAAAACCGTTCCTTTCAGAAAATGGCTCTCTGCATTTCCTGCAGTGAGATGTGTAAAGCAAAAGAGAATGTCTTACACTGTAAAATTCAAGGTTAAAGTAGCTTCATTTGCAGAAAGTATGAACAAGTAAAGTGTAATTTTATCAAGTACATCATCGGCTTACTCTTTTATCGGCGGTGGTGGCACTGCTCATGCGACAAATTTGTTTTTCCAAAAAGGTTTCTCAAAAGTTAGGGGATCGACTTAAACATGGGTATATGCAGCACTTGTTTACATGTATTGGCATATAGGTGGGAAAGAAGAAAGAATTGGATTTCAAAGAACTTCAAGACTTTCAAGAAAGTGCATTAATTAGCAAACTGCATTCTTCCTTAACTTTCAAATGTGGTTCAGTTCATTTTCTACAGGCTTTTATTATTACATCTGTCATATTAAAGTTTGAATTTTTGATTATATCAAAAAGGTTCTGATTCTGGAGCTGCAGCAGAATTTGCAGAGCAGATGCATGTTTTGACATCAATCAAGTTGAGTAGAATTCCTCAAAATTATGCGAGGAGTTTAGTACTACAAAATTAACAGTATACAATAGAGAAAGGAAGAATTTGAATTTATTTCTCGGTTCTGACATCCCATTAACAGCAGGAAAAAAATAGCAATCATGACAAAGTGATGACTGAATGGATGAACGGTGTTGTAGCGAGAGTGTGTCATCAACATATCTAATTCTTAATGGCCCAAGCCTAAATATTTGACCAGTGCATGAAGTTGCATATATTCAGCAGGTTGGTTAATTAAATTTTAAAATATCCATGGTATAACGCAATTTAAAATTTCAGCTCACCTTGAAGCAGCTGAACAATTTTCAGATGTATTCGTTGAACTCATTAACCCTTTAACTGCTGCGGGCGTATATATACGCTTTGCTCAGCCAATGCATTAACTGCCCCGGGTGTATATATATATGGTATTTTAAACTACTATCATTTGCTTTGCGCTGCTACCAGTAAAATTATTTGCAAAGCTTTGGAATGCAACACCACAATGACCTTGACAGAGTATGCGAAGGAGGATACTATTTCAGAGAAGAAGGGGATGTTTCTGAAATGGTGACACTAAATTAAAAAAATAAGTAATGGCAGCGCAGTATTTGCTCGTGTTTCTGTTTGAGTAAAACATATTTTTTTAATTTAGTGTCTTCCATTATCATTTACGTTTTGTTAGTTGGTGCCAGGAATAAAGAAAGATATAAGGGATTGTTTAAAACTTATCTTTCTTTGAATTATTTTTTGATGAATTGCTCATGCTTCATATTGTTACTGAAACTAACCATTTTGGAGACCAGTATGTGAACCAACATCCTGCAAAAGAACAATCAAGAACAAAATTGTGGCACCGAATTTTGATATTGGCGACAATTTTTAAAATCGTGCCAAAGCCATAGCGTATACTAGGATTTTACTGCAAAATCTTTTTAACCCTTCCTTTTTTTTTTAATAAATGCCTTATTTGTCATTTTTTCAGTAAAATAAAAAAAATAGTAAACAATCACCTAGGCTAACCATTTATTGTAACGATATTCGCCAAAATATCGTTGATTATTCCAATCAATTTTTAAATAATTATCTTTATTTTAATGTTATTTATGTCATTTAATGTTGCTTCTTCTCTTTAAATTTATTTATTAGTAAATAAAACCTTCAAATTTCAGGAAAGTTTCTCTGCATAATCCTGACATTAATTCTAGCAGTATGATGACATACCATCACGAAATTTAATGCATATATGTTTTGCTTATGTGTGCTACTAAGTAAATATAAAATACCTGAATTTATCAAAAAATATCATTAAATAGATTTTTCTTTCGTTTAGCTGAGAAATGTTTGCAAAAACAGACATTTTTTAATCTAGATAGGGCAGATTCTAATCTGATTCTTCAGTCGAGAAAACAACTTCTATTATATTTATAATAGTAATGTTTTGGGGATTATATACTATAAGTCATATGTATATATATATATTATAAGTCATATGTAATTGGCAAATGTTTTTGTTTTCAAGTGGTAACATAATTAATTTACCTCTTAGCACAGCCAATGTGCATTACACAGATAGACTGGAATTTTCTTAAAACACACTTGGAAAACCTGGAAAAGTCTGGGAATTTCATTTTCCTATTTGAATGGCAACCCTGTTAGAAGGATATAAAGACAAGATTTTTCGACCTACAGTTAAAGAAAAGTGTGACGAAATGGCAGATGTCTTCATGGTATTAACCCCTTAACTGCCGCGAGCATATATATAGGCCTTGCTCAGCCGATGTGTTAACTGCCCCGAACATATATATACACCCTTCCAAAATACTATCATTTGCTTTACGCTCTACTTGTAATATTATTCGCAAAGCTTTGGAATACAACACCACAATGACCTTGACAAAGTATGCGAAGGAGGATACAATTTCAGAAAAGTGTGGGGAGAAATTGGAGAGAGGGGTGTGTCTGTGGTGAAAGTAATGACTGCGTGGTATTGGCTGGTGTTGAGTAAAATGTACTTTTTTTATTCTGTGTCCTCCGTTTTCGTTTACTTTTTGTAGTAGGTTCCAGGAATAAAGAAAGATGTAATGGATGTTTCAAACCCATTTATCTTTTTTGATGAACTGTTCGTGCTTCATATTTTTACTGAAACTAACTGTTTTGGAGACGAGTATATGAACCAACACCTTGCAAATGAAAAATCAAGAACAAAATCGTGGCATTCAACCAGTTCAGAAGAAATATATGTTTTTTTTGGCATACTGATTTCACAGGGTATAACACTGAAACCTGATATTACACTTTACTGGTCTAAAAATGAATTTATCGAAACTCCATTTTAGTGATTTTTTTAATTATAAAAACATCATTTTTATTGTACTTTTACTTAAAACATTAAATTTTGTGCATTCATTTTTTTCTTTTATTCTTTATTTTGTGAAAGTAAACAATTTTTAGAAAGTAAAACTCGCACTTATTTTCCCCCTAATGCATCGCATAACTAGGCGCACCTGTGTGAAAAACCGTGGCACTGGGAAATGAATCTTGTACGTTTTCTGCGGCAGTTAAGAAGTTAACAAGTAATGGACATGTTTCATAGAAAATTTGTAAAGAATTTCTTATCTTTTGAAGATTTTTTGGGAGAACAACAAAAATAAAATTGATTTTATTCTTTTGATCCCAGAAGTCTTAACATGTTTATCTTCTCTATTTCCTTATCTTTCCACTAGACACAAGCATTGAAGCAAGCCAAGAAATTGAAAACCAACAATTTATTAAAAGATTCAACTTATATATCGTGCACCATACATAGCTCAGTGCCTGCATTAATTCTAAAATTTTTGACATCCCTAGATTTTGTTGCTTTGTGCTTCACTAATTTTTAAATATTCTGGTGTGCTGGTTCTGACTATATTATTTCATATTTATTCTTAATACTCAAATTAAAGAAATACTAAATTTACAGTTTTTTCTAAAAATTCTAAGCAGTTTTTAAGAATATCATCATTAATTAAATCAGAAAATTCTAAAATGAAGAGGAAACTTGATTTTATAAAAGAGAGAAAATTATTCTTCAGAATTACCCTGTTGACACCTTAACAAATTAGGAGATGAAGCAGAGACTAGTGGGAACATTTATTTATTGAAACAAACTTAGAAAAGATCCAAAATTGATGTAAATTAGCTAAATTGTCTGGAAAATTTTCAAATTAAAAAAATATAAAAATGATTGGTTGTTTGTTGTTGCTACAAAACATAAATATTTTGCAGTTTTTAACGTGTAATTATATGACTATAATTTTAGAATCAATATCGTAAATTCAGCACAGTAAGAATGTTCGTAATGTTTTTTAATGGGTATTTTTTAGAAATAAAAAGAATGTAATTGCAACCATGTAAATCTATTATGATTAAGGATATCTAACTACATAATTTAATTATTTGTAATTGATTGCTTACCCTTAAAAGTTATCTCAATATGTTAAGTTAGCATTCCTTAATTCTTATTCTGGATGTAAGATACAACAGAAAAATGTAAAAATTAACATAAAACTTTATTCTTTACGGCCATTGAGATTTAAAATAATCTATTACCTCTGGTGCAATGTCAGGCATTCACATCTGTTCTGATCAGTGGCTCTCTTGTCTCTAAGCAAGCAGCTGGTTGCAACAAACAAGTTTCTGTAATGAGTCATGCTGATTATTATTTTACTTCTCAATTTAACTTATGCTAGACATAAATTCTAAATTAATCTTTGGATTGAGTGAATATATGATGAAATGAGGCACAAAGGAAAGAATCAGTATAAAGCTAAAATTTAAATAAAACGTCAGTAATCCTCTTTAAAATATGTAGAACTGTTATAAGTGTAAAATATAAAAGTTTCAAGAAGTTTAATAATTTAATGTTAATAACTTGAAAAAAAAATCATGAAGTTGATTTTATTCTTGAATTTGTTTTAAAATTAAGTTAAATATTTAGATTAGTTTAATAATAATGATCCCTACTTGCAGATTTATTTTATGAAGCTATGTTGTAGATAATTGCTTTAGTTTATTCAGTTCCTATTTGCTGATAGATCCTTAATTTTTTTTTTCATTAATTGTCCTTAAAAGTACTTGATTTCCATGTGCAAAAATGTGTATGAACCCTGTTCTCGTGGTTTTCCCCATATGTGAATAAGAGCCATTTCCCTTGTGAAGTTCTACACAAAAGCATCTTTCCCTGTAGACAGATAGCCTTCATGTGCTTTGCCATATTCAAATAACCTCCAAACTCTGTATCCATCATTCAGCCAATAAATTCAGAAATTTTTGAAATACATTAATATCTGTGTTGCATTACAAGGTCATGGAAGGATGTGTTGCAGCTATTTTAAAAATGCTGAGTATAATTTATGGCCAGCCACCATATTTCATGGTGATGATGATACCTGAGAATTTGAGGTTTTTCTGATATCACAAGTAAAAGGCAAAATTTTCCATTTGTTGGAATTTGTGAAGTGATAACAAATGATGACAACAGAAATTTTTCATTGCAACGACTGTTCCAGTCATCAGTCAGCTAACAGACAGTATAATCTGTAGTCTATTTTTATGGTAGTTGTCTTTCTGCTGTCTCTGGGATTAATAAATTCTGGCAGCAGCAATAGTGTGTACCAGTAGTGAAAAACGTGACAGTGAGGTTTATGAGAATGAGAAGATTTTGACTAACATTTTTGTGATAATTCTCAATATGGCAGTTACAGGATTTGAATAATGGAACTTTATAACCGTTCAGGAAATAATGATTGTTGAAAAATTTAAAGAAAATAAACACAAAAAATTAAACATTATATTGAAAGAAATGTTTGCTAAAACAAACAAATATAGAGCCTTTTGTTTTGTTTGCAAATTTTGATTTTCTTTATTTCGTATATAACTGTTTAATGTTCTTAATTTTATAATTTCTGTAATGCAAGATTTAAACTGATGATGTAAAATCCAGAATCTCTGATGTCTCCGATGACCCTGGATCTTGGACTCATTACTTTACAAGTACGAAATAAAGTAAAATCTCATAAAATGAAATCAGACGTGGTAATGAAACCTAGTGTATCTTAAATGTTGAAATGGATTACAGTTGATGTCTTTCCAGATTAAGCTGTGAAAGACGTACCCAAGAGCTGTTAAAATTCTTAAGGCTAAGTCTCTCAAAATATGGACATTGCATTAAAATCTGTCGCATACCATTATTGCAGTTTGGGCAAATAGGTCCACTCTCCTCTTTCAGTAAATGATTATATGTAATTTGGGAGTGATCAGTGAGCTGTCAAAAACTTCCTCCTGCTGACTTCTATTCATCTCCTAATACATTACACCAGGTTTTTACAGTTCTCAGTTTAGTATTCTGATGACTATCCCAGAGTGCTTGCCAGTTATTAAGAATTTTTACTTTGATGAGTGTGCTGATTTCTAAAACGGGGACAATATCACTGGACAGTTTCAAAGCAGACTGCTGTGATGTCTGCCAGCTCATTACCTTTTATCCCTATATATCTGGCAACCCAGCAGTAAAGAACATGGTTCCTATGACTCAAGTTTATATTTGCCTTTATGAAATTCACAACTAAAGGGTTCTGTGTGTCACAACACTTATCTAACGAATTTAGCACACTCTGCGAGTCAATAAACTGTGAGCTTTCTCTGGAATAGCTTAAATATGTATAAAAGTACATAATATATAGCAACTAATTCTGAAGTGATCACCGAGCAGGCATCATGCAATCGTTTATCCTCCATATAGTTTCTGGTAACAAATGAAGTTCCTACATGACTATCATAATTAGACACATCAGCATGAATGGAAATGTAATTGCTGTATTTATGTGTGTGCTTAACAAAAAAGTTGTTTACATACCATCTCGCTAGCATTTCTCTTATAAGAATTGTGGGAAGCATCTAGAAGCTGAATTTGTGTATTCTTCCAATTTGGAATTTCTAAATGCTTTACTGCCTGTGCATTATATCAAAGATGCGGCAGTTTCTAGTCATCAACTGAGTTCTTAAATGGAATGGAGGTTCACAATGAAATCTTCCTGCAAACAAAATATAGCAATCAGGAAATGACTGTGGTGGTCAGGCTTTGCAGTATATTGAAACAATGGCAAAGAAATGCTCACATCTGAACTGTAGTCATGGCTCAAAGCAATCCACATTCAGACCGTACAGGAGAAGTCTCCAGAACAAATCCGCGGTGGCTGATGAAGAATAGAATCTAATTTCAGGAAAAGAGAAAAACCTTGCTGCTCCATAATCCAGTCTAGAGCAAAGTATGCTCTGTAAATATGGTGTATTGAGCCATCTCCTGCACACCAGAAGGTGTTCGTTCACCAGGGACTTTTAAAATACTTCTTTCTAAATTATATGACATCTGGAAGGAAGGTCGGCTTTTGGTTGAATGCCAGTCCTAGAAACTTCACTTTGTACAACTTCAATCAATGACCGTTGAAGGTAAAGTCTCAGGCTTAGGATGGAGAGTACACTTTCTGAAAAAGGTGAGTGAAAACTGTCTTCTGCTTTAAAAATATTATCGCGTAGTTGAAGGGATCGCACAAATGAACAGGCAAGTACTCAAGTCTAAACTTAAGACTTTTTATTTAACTCGAACTGAATGAAGAACTACTTATATACACCTGATGAACATGTTGGAACATCCCAGACTCGAAATGTTCTAAATAATAATAATAAGGAAATTTACAGAAAATAAATAAATTAATAAGAAGGAAATTTACATAAAAACCAATTATCAGGCATCTTGTCTTCGATAGGTTTCGAACTCGGTACCTTCCTGTTTCGTGTCCTGCGTCTTCACTAAAAGCTATGAGGAGCTCAGTCGAAATGAGCAATTTTCGCTACATTTCCCCTTTCTTAGGAAAAAGCAGCGTCCCGCTGCGATCTGGTCTGGCTTCCTGGAAATATCGAGCTTTCCTTTCATCGTCTAGTTATACTTTTGGATCAAAATAGGGCTTCAATCTCAATAAATGAACGATGTATTTTGAATTCCGTCGTTGCCTATTTTGTTCTATACTTTCTACTTCGTACGTCACGTCAGAGAGCTGTCGTGTTATTCCAATATATTCCAATTTTGGAACATTTGGTGTGTCAGGGGGTTTTATCGGATGAAGCTCTCCTGGTGGAGGTTGCGACGGCGATTTCTGTCTTTGGCATTCTTGGCAGTTTTATACATACCGCCGTGTGCTCCCATATAGCCCTGGCCCCCTCCTTATTCGGTCGTACGTTTTGGCAAATCCGAGATGACCAGCGGTTGGAGCATCATGAAGACTTATTAGAACCTCGCTACGAAGTCCCTTTGGTACAACCATGAGCCATTGATGTCCCATAGGATCGTAGCTTCTTTTGTACAGTATACCTTTTCTTATTTGATAATTTTGATATGCGTCACCTCTCTTGAGAGTTGTAATGATGAATTTTAATTGTTTGTCCTTCTGCGGCTCTTTTCCGTAATCTACGATTGCTGCGAAGAAAGGGGTGTCTTCATTGTTCTCAATTATTGGTTCTCTAAGGGGCTTCTTTGATAGTGAATCTGCGTCGGAGTGTTTGCGACCGCTCTTGTAGACGATATTTATGTCATATTCCTTAAACCTGAGAGCCCACCATTCAAGTCTTCCGAATGGATCCTAACATTGGCCAGCCAACATAAAGAGTGGTGATTCGTGACTACCGCGAAGGGTTTTCCATAGAGATATGGCCTGTTTTGATTGCCCAGATGACGGCAAGGCATTCTTTTTGTGTCGTGGAATAGTTCCTTTCTGCTGCAGTAAAAGACCTGGATGCATAGGCTATTGGTCTTTGCCATCCTGGATCTCAACCAGTACTGCACCGATGCCATAACCGCTAGCATCAGAATGTATCCTCGTTTCTGCATCTGGGATAAATGTCCCAAAACAGTGCCACTGGTCAGCAACCTTTTGAACGTTGCGAACGATTCAATCTGTAACGCGTTCCAAGAAAATTTTGCATCTTTCTACAGCAAGTCATATAGGGGCTTTGCGATATCTGCGAAATTTTTAATAAATCGTCGGTAGTAGGAGCACAAGCCCAAAAAACTTCGGACATCGGCGATATTTTGCATAACAGGGAATTTTGTTACAGCCTCTATCTTTTGTGGATCGGGTTATATCCCATATTGATGGACTAAGTGTTTCAGTATAGTCAGTTTCTTTTTGCCGAATGAACATTTCTTGGAGTTTAACGTCAGTCCTGCTCTTTGGATACATTTCAGTATTTCCCTTAAACGCTTTTGGTGTCTTTGAAATTAGGTGCGTACACGATTATGTTGTCGAGGTAGCAAAGGCAAATATTCCATTTGAGGCCTCTTACTACCGTGTCCATCATCCGTTCGAATGTGGCTGGAGCATTGCGTAATCCGAACGGCATGTCTTTAAATTCATAGAGACCATTTGGAGTCACAAAAGCTGTCTTTTCTCTGTCTTTATCATCAACTTCTATTTGTTAGTAGCCTGACTTCAGATCCATCATAAAGAAAATTTTTCCACCAGCCAAAGCATCATTGATGCGAGGTAACAGATAGCCGTCCTGTTTGGTTACCTTGTTCAGTTTTCTGTAATCGACACGAAAATGCTATTCACCGCTTTTTCTTCTTTACAAGCACGACTAGACATGACCATGGACTGTCTGAAGGTTGTATCACCTCTTCTTTTAGCATTCGTTGCACTTCGTCTGCAGTCATACGCCTCTCAGTGGCTGGCACACGGTATGGCCTTTGTTTGATTGGTGCACTGTCACCTGTATCAATCTTGTGCTTCACCGCATTGCATCGGTATTTTTTTTTTTTTTGATATACTGTTAAAGTCAAAAATATCACTAAATTCATCTAGTAGAGTCAACAGCTCGTTTTTCTCAGTATTGGTCAGATCAGTATCGAAAATTTCTTTAGAAATTTTTTCTTCTTGAGATAACCTTTTCTTGGACTTATGTCCCTTCTGGAGCCTGACCACTTATTGAGTAAATAGTGTCGTTTTTTTATGGTCGTTAAACAGCCTACATTTTCCCTTTTGGTATCAGTTGGGTTCGTCGAGAAGAATTAGTTACCCATAATTTACCACAACCATCCTCTATAGTGACGATTGCAGCTGGTATCGAGAGTTCTTTTTCGCACATCAGAAATCTATTTCCAACAGTCATAGCTCCATCTGCTTCCCGTAGTTCTGAATTCAGGGCACATATTCGCCTTGTGGTGTTTGTTTCAATTAAATAATCGGTTGCGGCAAACAAGGAGGACTCATTTAAATATTCATTGTCTGGAAGGATTTCTGCAAGTTGTAGTTCTTGATTTCCACTATCGATAACGGCATCGGTGGCACGGAAAAAGTTCCATCAAGTATCATTTGATGACTACATTCAAGAAACACAAGGAATTCAAACGGCCTCTTAGTCCCATTCAAATCAACTTTTAATACACAGCGGCCACAGGTTTACCACAGGCACTTTTCAATACAACATAGGAGCAGTAACTTCGGATATGACGGAATAATCGGCATCCGAATCAAGAAGGGCTTCCACACACTGTCCGTTCACGGTGATAAAAGTAGTATTATTTTTCAACTTGTAACGTCGGAGGATTTTCTTCAACTATGGCCTCATTTCCTGTACAGGTCGCTTGAACTAGTTTTCCTCATTGGTTTGGCATGGGAAACGGCTGGAGCGGCGTATTGGTGACTGCGATTGTCGGCGGTTGAGAGAGCGTCGCGGATAAGGTGAACTGCTCCTTATTCAGGAAGAAGTAGATTGTGCATATTCGTCGTCGAAGCCGTATGTAGAGTTAGTATCCCTGTCCCGTCGAGAGTTGGACGTCTTTTTGCGGTTCTTGTATTTTCAAATATATGGCGTCTCTCCCTACAGTACCTCAAAACATGTACAGGGTGTCCGCAATGAAATCAGAGAGGCATATTATCGTCACAGATCTGTGCTACGTTGTGGAGTAGTTCTCTGGCTGGCTTCACTTCTTGGCTGCGGCCTAACTAGAAGTGAACGTTGGGTAGTGCTTTTGCTTCTCCTTGCTCCTGTGAGTGGTGCCAGCGCCTCCATAACCTCTTCCCGGACCACAGATGCTATGACATTCGGTGCTACAGGTTCTATTTCCGTGTAGACTTGAACTTGCGGCAGGCAGGACCTTCTGAAGCTCTTCCCTGACGATGGCGCGCACTGTAGGCCTTAGTTCACCGGCGCCCGCATTGGCCGACAACGCGAAGACATTAGGTAGCCGCTGGAATCGTGGTCGGGCGATACGTCTTCGTCGAAGGCTTTCTATGTGATGACAGCATTTCGCGAAGTCATCGATGACGTCTTCAGACATGGATGTGTTTGCTTTTCGGCAGAGAGCGAGAAGACGTCTCATCGATTTGCTGCGCACGTGTGAGTAGGAATCGTTCAGCTTGGCGCTTTACATCAGCTGCACGGGAAAATGTGTTATAAGAACATTCATGAAAATAGTCCAACTAGTAAATGTGCCTTCATTATTATCGAACCAATGTCCGGCGAGGTAAAAAATGACTTTCGTCAGACACATTTGATCATGCCAGGGATTATACCCACATAGCACAAAAACATCCTTGGGATATCCCGAGGATGTTGCTCGCGGGATATGCGCACATCCTCAGGACATCCCGGAATATCCCGCGAACCTCCTAAACATCTCCTCCCGAGTGCTTAATGTCACATCCCGGGATATCCTCAGGACATCCTAACTAAGTCACATTGACAGCGTGCGGGATGTTATTAGGATATGAACTCCTACTTACTACATCCTCAGGACATCCCGGGATATCCCACTAACCTCCTAAACACATCCCATTATATCCTAAAAACATCCTATCTATGTCCCATCGACAGCGTATGGGATGTTATTAGGATTTAAAGTTCTACTTACTACATCCTCAGGACATCCCGTAATAACCCAGTTTCCTCCTAAACTCATCCTCCCCAGTGCTTAATGTCACATCCCAGTATATCCTTAGGACATCCTATCTAGGTCCCACCGACAGCGTATGGGATGTTATCAGGATTTGAAATACTAGTTACAATATCCCTTTAACCTCTTAAATACATACTCTCAACTGCTTAATGTTACATCCCAGTATATCCCCAGAAATCTTCTTTATATTCCAGTGAAAGTGTGTGAAGGTGTTGTGATAACCTGAAACTTGCTTATTTTCCACAGACAGTCTCAGGTCCTCCATCTGTGGTTACTATGGAAAAATAAGAAATGTTAAGAATATTTATACAATTTATTTTCTAATTTGAATTTCAATTTATTTAATAATTTGTAAATATATCTAAAACTTAGCAAGAGACTTGAAATGAATTATTAATACAAAATATTATAAGAGAAAATTTTGCTTTAAAGTATTAAAAATATTTCGATCATTTTTAACCATTCAATAGCCCAAAACTGAATTCTTCGATATATTCATAATTAAATTATTCTACAAATTCAGTTCTGACTTCAGTTAATTTGTATTCAAAATTCAATAATAAAATTAAGCATTTAATAACCTTTAAGTAGTGGACCAGATGTGTGTAAATTTTGAAATTCTGAACTTAAGTCGGTTATGTTGATTGAATCATTATTCATGGCTACAATATGATTAAACAGTTCATGAGTTCGTCTTGCTATTTGCTGTAATGGAGCGGAAGATTTTCTAATCAATTTTTTAATAGAAGATATATAGCTTTCAAATTTAAATGCACTGTAATTATCTAACGGCCCAAACATTTTTACATCTTAGCAAATATGCAGTAGGCCGTGAACATTATGAGCAATATACTGTTTTACATAATAAAGCCCAAAATTTACTACGAAGAGTTTTAATAGAGACTGTGCGTATTCATCAATTGCCGTCTGATTCTGTATTTTACATAAGAGTCTAATCGAAATATGAAGTAGTAAAAAATGATCATGTAGCTTTTTGTTAAATTAAAAAAAATAAATAAGTGGGCTAGTGTACAGTAAAAATTGACGGTATTCTGTAGCTTTCCAGTGTTTCAATTCTTTTAGAGTTGGTTCCTTGGTTTTCTTGCAAATTCAATTGGTACATAAGGCTTTAAAAACTGGTCATTTAAAAAAAAAAATTAGTTCAACATTTTTATGTGGTAATCGTGCTTGTAAGGTGCCTCCGCCTATCCTAATAGTAATAATTTTTTGTACTACTCCTAAGCACACAAGGAACATAAAGTCTAACGGAATATTTATTAGTCCTATATTTGGAATATTCCTTAAAATGGGATAATCGTTTTGGTAATCGTCATCAGTCAGTTCTTCTTGAGACATAAAAGTTCATATTCCGAATCACAGTTTGAAATGGAACTTAAAGAATATTTGCTAGCGCGAAAATTCGACACAGTCCTTTTTCATAATTAAATACTACTTTATCTTCTGACGAATACGATAATATACGTTGATTTATTCTGCTGTAAATCCGTCTTTTAGATATCTGAGATAATTTTTTCTTAGTTCTGATCATTTTTGTAGAATAAAGGAAACATTTAGAAACTTACTTTTCACACTCTGTCAATGTAACGCTTGCAAGCGTCAGCAAGTCAGTTCGTAACTGAAAGAGAATTTGGAACGACGGCTATTAACGTTTAGCAGAATATCTGAATTCTGGAAATCAGAAAGTAAGTACGTGTACTTTCCACTTTGTGGGGTTCTTCGAGGATATCACTATTACGGAGCAATTAAAACCGTTGGGGGCGTTTTGCGACTTTGTTGTGAAGGGGGAAGGGATCTGAAGGGATGTTTCCCTTGTAGGGGGATACAAAAGAAGGGAAGGTCTGACACATAAATCTGCCACGTTAACAAAAGAGAAATCTTCTTGGGGCATCGGCTACAGAAAAAGTGCTCAGAGGTGTCACATTCTGAGCGGAGCTCGGTTTCTCAACAGCAAAGAAAATTTGAGAAGCAGTTTTACGACCAATGATAATGATGATCAAAACTTTAAGATTTTCAACTTCAATTGTTATTTATAGTATAAAATAAAGTAATAAAACTGCTGAGTTTAAAGAACGCGTTTAATTTAAAAATTAAATCATTTTAATTTAAAGTTTGAACATCTATTTAATCCGTTATCTAATTTTGAGTTTTCATAACAACATTTAACTTTGTGTTATATACCTTGAAGAAACGTGTTTACTGCATTTTCTGGATGTTACAAATAAATTAATAAAGCAGCAATTATTGTTAAATTATGAGGAGTCATGTAGCATTGTTGGCATAACGTATAAGACTGCAGAGCGCTGGATATATTTTTTTCGCGCTTTGTTTAGCAGAGACTGAATATTTGTATGGTTAAAGAGGTAGCAAAGTGAGGTTTGAGGAGAGTAAGAATGTTAGTTCTTCCCATTCTCAAACCTTATTTTCCTATTACAGAGAGGTAAAAAATAAGTTACTTCTTACCTCAGTCGCTTTGAAAAACTAATTCTCATTATTAAAGAACCAGGAAATGAACGAAGAAATTGCAATGAATTTTTTAGCCCAATAAAATTATTCTTCTGTTTATAAATTCAAATTAAAGCAAGTTAAACCTCGTACAGACTAGTTTTTAACTGCGTCTGTAAACTAAAATTTCGTTTGTTAAAAAAAAAAAAAAATATTGTTACTTATTACTGCACCGCACTAAACATCATTCATTACTAATATAATAGTGTAACAGATCCAAAAGTATTTTTTTTTCTTTTGCAGTTTCAAAGTATAGTTATTTCTATGCTAAGAACTATCGATGAATTTAATAGAATACTTTTATAACTTGATATTTCTGATTAGTGCTTCAGAGACGGGTAAGTGATTATATTGACCGATTGCCGTACAGAAGGGCTCAAGTTCGAATGCCATGTAAGGCATGGATGCACATCATGCCCATCTGTTCATAGGATAAATGTCTTCGTAAAAGATTTTCTGAGTTAACCTGTAACGTACATAATATTTGTGTTCAAAGATATTAGAAAAGTATCTAAAATAATGTTTACAAAATATATTATGTAGCAATTAGAATTTAATCGTAAACACACTTTCAATATGAAACTCAAAAACGGATGAAAACGCGTGCCTATAACTTGTAAGAAAGTTCTCTGATCAATAGGCACTGTGAAACAACAACAAAAATTTGAAAATATTATTACTTAATATTTACAGCCAACATATACAAGACGAAATCCAGTGTAAGCATAACAATTAAATTTTCATATGCAGAATAGGTAATCCATAGAGTAAGATTTCGATTCTTATAACATGACTTGCGTATGGTAGAAGGTTACTTTAATATTTTCAGATATGAGCTTCCATAAAAAGTAAGTACTGAAGATATCTGAGAAACAACATTCTCAGGAGATCTTCATATATCCCGGGACATTACGACTTGAACAGGACATCCTTAAGATGTTGATTTACGATGTCCTCAGGATATCTGAAAATCAACATCCTGAGGAGATCTTCATATATCCCGGGACATTGAGACTTGAATAGGATATCCTCAGGATGTTGACTTAAGAAGTCCTCAGGATATCTGAGAATCAACATCCTCAGGATATCCTAACTGCTTCCCGGGAGATTGCGACTTAAATAGGATATCCCGAGGATGTCTTGTGTTATGGGGGTAATTGCAATTCGATAAAAGTTCTTGAGCCAGTTATTAGTATCTTCTTGGCTGTCCCCGATGAATATACACGGGCTTATGGGTAGTTGGTACGTCAGGATCGGTATTGGTGCGATGTTACTCGAAGCGGAACTAGCTCTTGCTGGAGGATTCTGATCGGTTTCCTTCTCATAAACCATCTTTCTCGATCTTTTACGTGAATCCTGTAAGAGCCCAAACTCAGGAGGAAGTCCTCGAATCCGCAGGCTTTGGCGTAACTCTGCCGTAGTATGTGAGCAATACCCGGTGCCTCCACCAAACTATCGCGTAGATGAAGGGATCGTACAAATTAACAGGCAAGTACTCAAGTCTAAACTTAAGACTTTTTATTAACTTGAACTGAATGAAGAACTATTTATATACAGTTGATGAACATGCTGGAACATTGCAGTCTTGGAATGTTTTGAATAATAATAAGACGGAAATAAGAAGGAAATTTACATAAAGCAATAAATTAATAAGTAAATTTACATAAAAGCCAACTATCAGGCATCTTGCCTTTGATAGGTTTGGAACCGCTTACATTTGGGTTTCGAGTCCGGCGTCTTCTCCACTAAGCTGTGAGGAGCTCAGTCGAGAGGCGCAATTTTCGCTACAATATAAATATATGCCTATCTGCCTATTTCTGAATCCTGTGAAGAGCAAACGCCATATTCTCACAACATACCATGTGGCAGCTTATGTGGCGGTCATGAATATATAGGGAGCCTGAAATGGTAGGAGGAAGTTCTTTTAGAACAGAATTTATTTTAAAATGAAAAAGTATATTAGGTATTTCTCCTGCTTTTTAGCGTGCCTGCGTGGTGTAGTGATCAGCACATTGAGCCGATATTTCAGAAGTCCGTGGTTCGATTCCCGGCGAAGGCGTTTGCTAATTTGTCATCTCTCCGGCTTCCAAAAAATCCTCTACAAGTGTAATACTAAGAACACTGCTTTGAGCCACACATCTCATACCACAGAGTCAATCTTTATTTAGAAGTTATGTAATTCTGTCTTGTAAAAATTCTGCATGAAATTCGGTAGGTCGCTGTGCGAGTCTGTGGCATGAAGATCACACAAAATTCCTTATCTCCATGCCTTATCGAATGAGACGTGCCTCTCCATGCCTGTAATGAGGAGAAATGATTCAGTTTTTCTCTAAATAATAGTCTAGGTTGCAGTTTATCATTTTCTCAAAGTGTTTGCATATGCAATTGAAATATGCTTTGAGAAGTGCTTTTCAGGTATTTTTCCTGCCTTAGCGATAAGAGCGATAAATTTCTTTCAGGCATTGAGAAAGGTAGGTAGGTAGGTAGGTAGGTGACGGAAGACGGGGACGCCTGGTGGCTACCAGAGATAAACAGGCATGTGTCCCTCGCCTTCCACTATCTAATGGCAACAATTCCCTGTGGCCTCAAGAGTCCACACCGGGAGCTTATTAAGGGTGCAGGAGTTTACATGGCCAAACAGGGGCGACTTAATAACATTGCTTGACTAATTACATAATTACAGGTATGAGACTTGTGGGACGGATTTACAGGTGAGGGGCTCAGAGCTAGGTACTAAATGTATGAAAACACAAAAACATGAAAATATGCAGAAAACACACACGCAGAGGGGAAAAAAGGGGGGGAGAGGGATACACTTGATTAACACTGAAGACTTATGACAAATAAAGCACACTTAAAAATAATAATACACATATACCACATGTCAGATACATATTTGGCCTCATTGATCACATATACTGTACATTGTGGGATGTGTTTACAGACGAGGGGCCATAAGATGGGAATAACATGTGATTGCTGGACATTGATATGGGGGACACGTAGAGGTCCGGCGAATATATATTTGAGGAGGGCATAGGCTGCTGAGTATATGAGCATGCCGAGCGCGATGACATGTTAGCAGCATAGGGTGATATTCATGTTGACTTCTGTTAGTGGCGGACGTTGTGGGATTATGCAGCGTCGCATATATCTTGGCCCATAGCGGCGAGCTGGTCAATGACCTTACAGATTTTATTGATTGCAGGTTTGTTTTTAATAATGAACCGTTGAAAGGCGTCTGTAGGAGGAGTGGGATGCTTAATGTGGTTGTCTGCTGTGAGTGGGCAAGAGTAGATATAGTGGTCTGGTGATCCAAGTTGGCCGCACACGCAAGCATCTGTAGTGGAGATGTTGTGCCTATAATAATACGCTGGATAGGGGCCATGTCCCGTTATGAACCGGGTGAGTTGGGGTATAGCTATGAAGCGTGATAGAGAGACTTTGGGTAGGAGATTGTAGGTCCGTCGTCCGGTGTCACACGCGTTCCATTCCTCTTGCCATATTTTGAGTAGGTCTTCTTTGAGAAGCCTCTTTAGATGCGATGGTGGTGCACGGATACGGATTTGCTGAACTTCAAAACTGATGGCGGCTTCTTTGGCTAGGGTGTCTGCTGCCTCGTTTCCAACTAGACCAGCATGCGCCTTGACCCAGGTGAGGTGAATGCGTTGCTGGTGGTTTACAGAGAGTAGCTTTTGGATTTCGGAGATAATTGGGGAGGTGTGGCTTAAGTTTTGAATCGCCAGGAGTGAAGATTGGCTGTCTGTACAGATGCATGCTTGGTGGTAGCCGTTACTTAGTATGTCGTTGGTGGCGTTGAGGATGGCCAAGGCTTCTGCCTGGAACACACTATTGAAGTGCCGAAGTGCTGCCTTCCAACGGGTATGTTCATCATTTTGGTGGTAGCAAATGTAGGCGCTACCAACTCCGTCTTCAATCTTGGATCCATCGGTGTAGTAGACGTACGTAGCGTTGGGAATACTAGAATTGCTAGTGTTGTCTATGGTGATGCGGAAGTTTCTTCCTTGAATGCCTGGGTGTGGGCGTTGGGTGAGGCGAGGGTTTTCATATAAGGTCGGACTGTGGGTTGTATCGTGGAAGGTGGCGTCTTTGCGTAGTTGCAGGACTCTGGTTATTGTAGCTTCTTGCTCGGCTCTAAGATATAGTGGCGGTATGCCTGCAAGGATGATGGCCGCAGAGGTGGCTGTGGTGCGAAAACCTTTGCACATCATTAGTGCGAAAGGTCTTTAGATGGTCTGTAGTTGTTTACGTTTCCGGCTTTGCATCGGCTTCGCCCATATTGCGGCAGCGTACAAGACTATGGGTTCAATCACTGTCGTGTACAAAATCTTGTTAATATATGGGTTTCGTCCCCAATTTATACCTTGAAATTGACGGGCCTTGCGTGCAATGGCTTGTGTCTTAATTTTGAGTTGCTGTAGATGTGGGATCCATGTAAGGCCTCTGTCCCATATTAAGCCTAAATACTTGAGCTCTTTGACGATTTTTAGATTTTTCTGTTGGAATTTAATACATGGATTTCTGCTTGGGTTGGTGCCTGGCTTGGGAATGATAAGAGCGGTTGATTTGGCAGTGGAGATGGTTAATTTGAGTTCTTGACAGAGGAAGCTGAATTTTTGTAATATTTGAGTGCTTCTGTGTTCCAATTCGTTTCTGGTGCGACCCTGGATTAGGAACGCAACGTCGTCTGCATAGGCAACTAGTTGTGTATGCTGTGGCCAGTTGGTGGATATGATGCTGTTGAAAGTTAGATTCCAGAGCACTGGGCCGGCGCAAGATCCTTGCGGGCATCCTCTCTCCTGCTGTTTGATGGTTGTCCCGTTGTTGTGTGGGACCAGGAGGAAACGATTCTGGAGGTAACTGTCAAATATGCCATAGATGTTACGGGGGCATCGAGATGAGCGGAGAGCTTGTTTAATGGCCGGCAACCAGAGGGTGTCAAAGGCACTCTGAAGGTCAATTGAGACAAAGGCCGTGTGAAGCTGTTGTTCTTTGTTATGATGGATTATCCGTCGAACTTCCTCCAGAGCATGCAGTGTGGAGAAGCCGGAGCGGAAGCCGAACTGCCTGTTGCTTAGGATGTGGTTGTCTTGCAGATGAAAGATGAGTCTTTGTACTATTAGTTTTTCGTAGACTTTCCCTAGAGCCGGCAACAGGCAGATCGGTCGGAGAGAGCTTGGGCTTTGGGGATCTTTGTTCTTTTTAGTGAAGAAGACTACATGACCAGTTTTAAAGGCGCTTGGGAAGAGCTCATGTTTCAGTAGGTTGTTGAAGAAGTGAAGAAAGAAGATGGGATGTGATTTGTAGGCGACCTTGAGGATGCTATAGTCTAGGCCGTCAGGGCCTGGTGCTTTCTTCTTGGGCAGGGTACGATAGATTTGTGTGATTTCTTGCCTGGTGAAGGGAATGTCGTCTTGGGTCATCGGTGCTGCGTGGTTGTTTCTAAGAAGCTTTTGTTCCGGTGAATCATCAGCTGGGTTATCTGAGGGAAAGACGGTGCTCAAGATAATTGCAGCAGTGTTTGAGGTAAGGCTGGTGTTCGAGTTGGCAGTTTGTTGCTGCAAGTAGATTTGGTGGGGTCGAAAAACTTTGCTTGTTGAGATTTTGTGGAGAATTCCGAAGGGATCAGAGTTCTCGCTGCAGAATTTCTTCCAGGTGGTAATTTTTGCAGTCAGTATGCTTCGTTTGTATGTAGCTCTCTCTTTTCTGAACTGTGTTAGGAAGAAGGCGCGTTCCTCTGGGGTGTCTGCTTTGGTAAGGCGGCGTCTTAGTGCCCGGCATTTTTGGCGTTGCTGGCGAAGGTCCTTCGACCACCATGAAAGACCTTGGATTTTCTTGGCTGTGCGGATGGGGAGAGTACTGTCACAGCATTTTTGTAGCTCCTGCGTTAGATGGTTTGTGTACTGGTCGAGGTCTGCGGCGTTGTGGCAGCTCTGCAGTGAAGGAAGTTCTCTGCTAAGTAGGTAGTGAAGTTTCCTTTTCAGTGTCTTGATTTTTGCTTTCGGTAGTCTGTAGCGTTTAAGTATTGGGATGGTGGTGCTGGTGCTGATACTGAAGTGGATGTATTTGTGATCCGACAGGCTACAATCGTCTGACACCTCCCAGTTTTGTAATAAGTGGCTGGCGTTGTTGCTGGTAAGGGTCAGGTCTGGCCATCCTTTGTTGTAGGTGTTGTCAAGCGTAGGGGGGGCATCTATGGAATTGTGAAGGTGGAGGTTGTTGGCGGCTATGTAGTCTTCAAATTCTTGACCTTTCCTATTGATGTCGGTATAGCCCCAGATTGTGTGATGGGCATCACCGCTGAAGATGGTGGGAGCGGAAGGGCATTTGAGACGAATTCTGTCCATTGCGGCAGTTGCTTCTGTGATGGTGTCCGCGGGGGAGGAGTAGATGGAGCTGAGGATGAAACTCATGTCTGAAGTTTCGAGGAGGATAGCGACACAGTCTCTTTCTGTTGTTACACTACGGGAGTCCAAATCGGGTTGCATATTATGATGGCTGCTTGTGGGGCTTGGGTATTTTCGGTCACTTGGATTGTTCGCCAGGAAAGCGGGAAGGAAGCTACTTGGGCGTTCTTGCAATAAGGCTCCTGAATGAGAAGGATGTCGGTATCGTTTGAATGGCATGTGCTGTTGCTTGTATGGTTGCCGCCTTTGCTCGTTGCAAATTTATTTGAATGCACTTGAGGAGGCTGTCTGGAGTTGTGACTGTTAAATTGCATATAACTGGTGGGGAGTGACCTGGCGGCAGATTGTGACACGATCTGCACGATCTGCATTGAGAAAGGTGTGCGCTTTCCACACTCGATTGTAAAAGGTGAGAAGGTACATGAATGACTTAGAGGAGAGATGCTCTAACATTTTATAGCTCACGCCATTTGAATCCAAACGGGGCCTATGGTGTCTGCAGCAAAGCTTTCTTTAATGCAAGCATACGGCTCCGAGTTGAAAGGCAATGGGGATTTTCTTGGAGCATAGCCTCACGGAAAGAAAGGTTGGTGTGTAACTGCTGCCACTAGAAAATGGCAGCAAACGTCTTGCTAATATTATTCTTAATTCCTTCTGTGATTCTAATCACTTGACCATCTTTTTCCAGAATGGAAAGTGAGCGGTCATTATATAATCCACGTTTTTCTCTTTTCCAAACATATTTACCAGATGTAGAGGATGTTATTCCAGGCACAAAGGGTATTCATAAATCTTTCTGGTTTTATCGTCGTACTTTTCTTGCAGTTGTTTTGGCGTTTTTGAAGACTGTAAGATTTGCCAAAGTGGGGCTACCTGCGAAAAATCCAAGTTTTTCTCTGTTGCTTCAGAGTTTCTTGGCATTTGGATTTAACCTCCACAAATTTGAATGTTTCGATAACTTAGTTGATGTCTTTGGAATAGAGTGTTCTGCTGCCTGAAGAATTCCATCATTAATGGCCATATACTGCATTATGTGTACGTGCATTGTTCACCAACCTCTTCTGGGAGCAAGGGGAGAAGAGTTCGCAGTTTTCATGATCCAACTAAAACTTTGCTTGCTTTAAAACAGGATAACTGCTTTTTCCCTCAATAGACAAAAGGATGAGGAAAATGATCACTGTTTTCAGGTTTATTTCTGACACTTAAGTTGATAAAAGGAAGGATGCCTGGTAAACAAATGTCAAGATTTAGTGCATGTGATCATTGGTCGTAGAAGTAGGTATTTTTTCAGCATTATTAACTTGAGGCTCTGCGGTTGCAAGATAAAGCAATTCTTTCTTCCCAAATATACGTGATACTTGTCAGTTTTAAATATCTAATGTAAGCTGTGTTCGTTTGCACTAACTGCGTTGCGTAACTGGAATGCGAGCTGAGGTCGTTGATGTTGATGACCATCAAGAGGCAGAGGCTATGATCTATCATCTACTTCATGCGAAGTCCGCAAAAGTTTGTGTCAGTATTTCCCCAGAAAGGATTATGGCTATTAAAGTCACTAATTAGAATAAATGTTGGAGGATGCTGCTGTATAAAATAACTAACTGTGATCAATATTGTTATTCAATGGCACATACAAGGTGCGTACCAATTTGCAAACATTTAGTTGTGGCTTGGAGGTTCGTGGTTACAGAGAGTGTGTTTGATTGGTAGTCATGGGAATATATTGCAGCTACCGCTTCACAGGCATAATTACCATTGCTATAATTTTTCTAATCAAAGAATACCTTCGGAGCCGGACGGTTTAATTTGGTTTCAGACGTATTTCATGCATTGTAAAACAAATTGGGTGAAGTGTATAGATCAAATTTTTGATATTTGGAGACTCTGGTAGGAATCACCATAGTTGCTGTATATAAAGGCGGTCGTCAAAAATGCTTCTGTCGACGTCTCTATCTATGCTGCTTTTCGTTTTGAAATGCAGTAGTTTTTTGGTTCTGTGATCTCACTGATGGCAATAAAACAAAGAGGATACTGAGACAATAAATAAGTCACTGATGTAACGGAAATAAGAGTCACTGGTGACAATAAAACAAGGAGGTTTGCATTTAGATTTGTTCTGAGCTTTTTAGGCGAGATTGTCTATTGAGTTTTTTTAATCCATTTTTGAGAGAAAACAATAATTTTGATCCAACGATTTCACTTACCACAGAGTCCAACAGGGGAACGTAAATTCCTGCGCCGAGGCTGATGGGCCTTATACAGTCACTTAAACTCAATATACAGTTTTCAGATATGCTGATTGCTTATTCACAAGCCACTAGCACTAAGGATTAGTGACCAGTCAATTGAAATTAGCGAGTACAGCAAAATGTGTCCCATTTCAGTTTGAAACAGAGGCCAAAGCAGTGTATTAGGTTCCTCGCCTCGCCCTTTAACTAGCTGGCTCCTCATTTCCAGTCTTATGGCTTAGCATGCACGACGCATTCGTAGGCAGTTTTCTCTCCATGAGAAGCTAGAGACGAAATGGGTGTAACACTAACTCACTTTAAGCACCCACGCCCGAAAAGGAAACAAAGGAGGGGAAGAGCAAAAAGCAGAAGACAAGAAAAGTGGAAATGAGAAAAGGAGAGATCACTAGGGCTCTGGCTTCATGAAACCAATCTCACCCGGAAAGTGATCCCCTGAGGGCTTTGCTATTAGTGAGTAGAGAGAAAGAATGTTATGTCACAGTCGCAATTTCTGTAGATACTGATATGAATTTATCAGTATAGTAAATTTCATATTCAATACTAAATTAAATAAAAGTTTCCGCATCTATTCTGAATTGCATAATCTTCTAGCGAAACAAGAAGAAGCTCAGTTATAACATATAAAACACTTTTTAAGGCTTGTGAAAGTTATGATTAAAGCTTCAGTTCTTCATCTTAGTTCAGATTCGCTTGCACTTCATGTTGTTCTTTAAGCTAAAATTTTCTGCATCCTTTCATATCCAATACTTACTAAAAATCTGGAAAAGATATCTTTTACTCCTTCCCTTGTGTTTGTTGTTAGATCAGCGGGATACCACGCGAACCCCTGGGGAAACGCGATGGCTTTCGAGAATGGTGGAAAAGTAATCCTGATAGCGGAAAACAGCAAAAAATTATTATAGACCTATAATAATTATTATAGATCTAGATAAAAAGGAGGACACTCAGAAGTTTAAATTTGTCATAAATAAGAGAGAAACAACTTAAAGGATATCAATGTGACCATTACTAACCATGCAAGATTCTCACTATATAACGTTATTCACGTTATTAATAATTACTGCTGTGTATTTCTCAGTTACTGAAGAAAGTGACGAATCTTAAGAACTAGTTCGTGTAAGAACTTAAGCGATTATTCGCTAACTAGTTCTTAAGTTCTTAACAAGATGGAAGTGTAACTAACCCTTTATTATTCCAATAAGATTTAACAAAACTCCGCCTTGGAGTGTACAATCAAAGCTGACACTTGGGCTTGAACTTAAGAGACTAAAAATTAAACTAAAACTAAGATTAACTAAAGAAATATAGCCGAAGCTATCAAGATTCTAATCGAGTTGGCCCCTTAACCCTATTTGAGTACGTAGCTTATCAAGGGCCTTAGATATTCTTTGAATGAGCCTTGAAAGAGCGTGGTGTGAGACGGCTCAGCCGTATTTCACACAGCGAGCGAAGCCCAACATTAGCTCAAATTACCAGCCAGCTGAATCAGGGTGACAGTCGTATAGTCAGAGAATAGACCGTGTAACACCACGGCCAACTGGATGTAACATGGCCTGGTTAGCTACGAGTGACGTCACGGAAGGCGTCTGAGTCTTCCGCGACATTTGGATATGCGCGTTTCGTTAAATGTTTAGATTCTTTTGTTTTAAATAATGCATAGTAATTAAATTTTCAGAGATTTACGGAAAAACGCATGTAAAAGGTAGTTTATGCATTTATAGTTAAGATTGATAGCTTCAGAGGTACTATTTTAAGAAATATTCGTGAAATTTTCTAGCCAATGTTTTACGATAATTTGTACAATTCTTTTTATACTGCATAGTAATGACATTTTAAGATTTGCTGAAAAACAAAGTTTTAAAATAAATAAAGATTGCTATTTAGTAACATAAATAAATCTTTACAGTTTGATTGTTCTTACTTCCACTAAATACTAAAATAAAATTCTTTAATAAATACTCCGAAAAATATATTTACATAATTTACTGTTGATTTCACTGATCCCAAATTTTGCAGGTTTATTTTCGCAGGTGTGAAGGAAAATGGAAGGAAACGAATGAAATGATTCCAAAGTATAAATAATTAACCGACAAAATATAAACCCTATTTAACCAGTTAAAAGACATAAAAACGATTTTTTATTAACTTATCACAATATGATTATTTATTAATAATTACTGCTGTTTTTAATTTTAAGAATAACTTGAATGAACGATCAGTAATATATATCTTATGCTTTACTGCAGAGCTTAAAAAAGTGTGCAAATGTATTTTTTATTCCTTTCAGTAATTATCTAACAAAAAGAAATGGAGATCAAAAGTCGCAGAAAAATTAAAATCTCCTTAAATCTTCTTGGGATTTGCCAACATAAATTAAATAAAGCGTAATTTTGTGCTGCATTACAGCAAGCGAATTATTACTAATGTAACGATATCTTTATAATCTGATAATAAAGAAGAAATCATAAAAGACTGAACAGATGATGCTTCAATACTTTCAAGATTGTTAGGAAAGTCAATAATTTTTTTTTTTTTTTTTACCTTTCTATGTCACCTTTTTCCACTCGAACCTCATCAATATATAAATTCACGAATTGTTAATGCCCCAGTAAATTTTTAACTTTACCTTTTAAATACTTGTAATTAGTTTCATTTTTCGTTGATACATCAAGCTTTAAGAGATTTTTCACAAATGGTCAATGCATGGAAGGCAGATTAGTTGACTGTCATAGAGGCAACTATAACAAGCAGCTTACTTAATGTATAACGATTTGATTTGACTTAATTTGGTTTATTACAGCAAAAGACACTAGGGTATTTGCCTGAGGTATCCCTTCACGGAGGACTTTCTAAGGCAAACTGGCTCATATACGCACTATACATGGGGAAAATCACGAAAATGCCCTTGCAGCCAGCCCCTTCGCCAGGATTCGAACCCAGGTCGGAACTACCAGTGTTCAGCGATTTTACCGCTCTGTGGCTGGTGGGATAATATATAACGAATATGTAAAGACCTTCTAGTGATTTTACTTTCATTACACATCTTCATTTATTCCAAAGTAAAATTTTCTATTCCTCAAGTAAGTTTCGTAAGTGATTTTTGTTCAACGTATTCTTCTAGCTTTATACCGATAAGTCATAGTTCGATTGTAATGTTTTTAATTACTATGCTTTTGACATAGCTATAAATGTTTTTAAATTCAGTCTATAAAGTAAGTTTAGTATTTCCATTTAATATATTTTTACATACTCCCATTTCAACAGCTTCTTGTCCAAGAGACATTGCTGAATTCATATGAAGTGATAGTTTGATACATTTCCCAACTTTAGGCTGTAGATTAACACTGAGCAATAAAATATAATTTCCATCAGTAGATTATACGTCAAATTAAATCTGAATCATCTGAAATGTTTAGCTTATTCCATAATGAAGAAGAAAAATCATCAAAAGATGCAATTTTGTCCTTTTTCAAAAATTAATTAAAAATATGTTTATCCATATTGGCTCCTTTTTCCTCTGTGCTCAGCCTCGAAGATGTCGGATTATCAGATAAGTATTTTGGACAATCAGAAAAAATATATGTATAAGCATCGTTTATAATTTATGGTGTTCTTTACAAACTTAAACGACAATGCCTTCATTTTTTGGTAAATAATCGTACCAAATGATATCATCTTCTCAAAAATATTTCTCACATACAACGCTCACTCGGAATTTTTTATATCTAGAAATCCCGTTTTAATGTATCTGTTGGAAACTTGAATATGTGTATATATTCAGTGGTTTTAACGTAATTCGATTTGCAGACTGAAACGCAACATCGTGCAGGCATGAAGGTAGACGTAACTCATTTTAGCTCTACATAGAAGTTGATAGCTATATTTATTAACAAATACTAAAGAAAGAAGTAAACTTAACTACCAGTGTGAACTTAAAAACGAAAACAGCATAATTGCTTTACTTAAATTACTTAACTCAAATTTAGTAATAAAAAATACATGAATAATGAAAAAACACAGTGCAACATGAATGAACGTCCCTCAATATGATTTGGAACGTAGAGTTGCTGGAGGATCATCTTTATCCATTTATGTCGTCCTGCCACATCAGGACGATACCCATCCGACACATTCATATTGCATTATAGAAAACTTACTTTTAAATTTTGATTACAGGTGAGATTATATACCACTTGTTATCCTTCTCAGCACTGCACAGAGGAAGGGAAATCCTAAACTTCCCAACAACTAGTGTCTTAATTTATAATTTTATTACATTTGTTAAGAGGAAGCGTTCACAAGAAGTTTTAATATTTTAGAATAACAATCTAGTAATCGTAAAAAATTATACGAGTTGGCCAATACTAAAATACAATACTGCTAGTGTTTTCTAGAACATGATTTCCATATGATTCCGTTAATAAGATCTATATTTTAAAAAGAAGTTATATAGGTTAATATTTTTTACAATAATCTGATAGACATGCTCGTCACATAATCTCTTAATATCTTAAACAATTTTCTAAATGATATTTTATTTTTCTTTACGTACAAATGTAAATATTTTTCTCTTCAATTTGTGTACGGCCCCTGAATATGATTCCCGATTTTAATATCAAATATCTCGGTCAATTATGGTCGTACCTGTGTCACACTTATTGCGTTTGATATCTTATAACAAGTACAAAATTTTCCTAAATATAGACACTGGAGGAATGTGTGAAAAGTTAGATTTCACAAATTAATATAAAATAAATCTTTTAAAATTCTCACGAATTTTTGCGTCATTTAAAACATTTTTGCAAGTGGAAGCATATGTCTACGACCAAGTGTTGCAGAAAAAACAGCAGATTAAGAACTTCTGCGGATACTATATGTAACGTCTTATAAGGTATTTTTCCTAGCGTGCCTACGTAGTGTAATGGTTCTGCACGTTGGGCCGGTATTCCAGAGGTCTGTGGTTCGATTCCCGGCGAAGGTGTTACTAATTTTTCATCTTGCCTGCTTCCAAAAAATAACCTAATGTCTCTACATTGGCCCCCGCACTAAAAGGGTGGTGGATGATGATATCTCCCCACCCAGGATTTGGCGATTGGGTCCCATAAAACCCCAGTCGCCCTTTAAAAAGGGGGAGTGTATAGGATATTCCCCCCTTCTTGGCGTGCCTTAGTGATGTGATGGTCTGCACACTGGGCCGGTATTCCAGAGGTCCGCGGTTCGATTCCCGGCGAAGGCGCTGTTAATTTTTCCTCTTTCCGGCTTTTCCAATTAACCTAATGTCTCTACACTCTTACCGTAGAAAATATTCGACACGTACTGCTCTATAACGGAAACAATCTGTTAATTGTTATAACTTAAAAAATTGATAAAATTATGAAAAATCTAATGAACTTCTTCCAGGTTCATTTTATTTCGGGATTATAGGTAAAAAAATGTCAATTTTATATGCTTATTTTCATACATACATAGCTTTTTAAATATAATAGCATCATTCGCATACAAAATTTCCTAAAAATTAATGTAAAAAAATCAATTTAAATAAATGAGTAATTTACCTGTATAGTTGGCTTTCTGTACGGCAGAAATCATTAGACTTTGGAGTCAATTCACAATAACTATAAATATAAAGCTTAGAATACCAAGCTTTTATCTTGAATTAAATTTTATTTATATCCTTTGCATTTACATAAATGATTATGAAATTATTAATCAAAATTTGATCATGTATGATACAATCGAAAACACGGTATTGCACAGAGTCCAACATCGCAATCTGGACAGTAGAACCTTGTTTCTCTCCTTACATTCTTCCCTCTACTGTCTCTCTTTGCGCAGCAAATAATACTCTGTCGTATTGGATTAGTTTTTTTCTCTCTTGGTGGAATGTAGTCAACAAAGTGTCTTTCAAACAGGCGTGAAGGCGGGTGCTCAGCAGAAAGACGTCCTCTTTTTGCAGAAAATTCCACCAAGTGGTACTTTTCAATTGTTTTCTCTATTATCGTCGTTCTAAACTCAAGATGACTTCTTTTCCCACCAGATTTTGCGTACAACACATATGAATTCCGCACTGCTATATCCAAGGAAATGGAGAAATATCTTGTAATATTTTTCCCCTCTTCTTTTAGTGACATTGTAACTGCTTAGTCTTTGGACTACACGGTCGACCCCTGCCATAGTTCCATTGTAATCCACTACCACTTTTGGTTTCATTTTTGTTTCCTTTCTGCCGGTAACTGCAATCATCTCTGTGTTGTGCACAGTGGAAAGTAGTGCTATATCCTTTTTGTCCTTCCATTTCAGGACCATGACTTTTCCTTTTTATATGCAGCAATTTCTTCCTTTTTCAACTTTTTTTTTTTTTTTTTTTTTTTTGCTCAATAGGCATGCCTTTCCTGTTCAGGCGAACTGAGCCATATATATCGGTTTTATACTATATTAGCAATTCGGCCAGTTCTGGGGACGTATAAAAGTTATCCGTAGTTACACAGTTGCATTTTTTCAAAAGGGGATACAATAGTGTCATCACGACTTGTGATGACACAGGCAAATTTTTGAATTGCTCATTCAATTCAATGCTCATTCCACATGTAACCAGATTCGGATTCGCATACGGTGTAAAATTTTATGCCAAATCTAGCTTTTTTGAGTGGCATATATTGCACGCAACCAAAGCGCCCCTTATACAACATCAAACTTTCATCAATAGAAATGTTTTTATTTAGAGAATATGCGCTTATAAATTTCCCATTCAAACGCTCGAACAAAGGCTATATTTTACCCAATTTTGGATTAGGGTGCAATTCGAGATCATAACCTCATTGTCCGCAAAAAGTAAAAATTGCACCAAGAGTTTGTATCTGTTTGAAAGAAGTTTCCCAAATATAGGTGTATGAAATATTTCTTTTTTACACCAATATAAATCTTCTTCGGGCTTTTTCACGATGCCCTGTAAAGTGAAAACCAATAATAATATCCTAATTTCATCTTTTGCAGTTGGATACCATTTCTGAGCCCTTGATTCCTTTTTCAATTCATTTTTTTTTTTCAAATAATGAGAAGCATTACGATTAATTTCATTACATATAATTTGTAGAGTTCCATCATCAAAAATATATTCAAAAAACTGCAAAATGTCGTCACTGTCAGGACAAAAATTTAGTTCTGGGTCTCTTTGAAATATAAATTCTGGGGGAGCAGGATTTGGTGTATTCGTATTTAGTTTACACCATTGACGAGCAGCACTCAAGCTTTCTGAATCACAATCACTTTCTCTTTCAGAAGTACCGAAATCTGAACAATCAGATTCTGAAATATCTAAACGGTATTCACTTCCAAAATCATCATCTGAATTGGATTCACTGGAATCAGAATCAATATATCCCGCGCAAGCCATTTTGAAAAAATAAAACAAGACGTTAGTTATGCAAGCACTCAATGATTTACGACAAAGACATCTAGAATTTCAGCAGAAAGTGACGCTTACTCTTATCTTAAATCTACAGCTGAAAACACTGCATAGTGCTACCATCTAGTATCCAGAAAAGTAAACAAAGGCATTTGAAACCATAAAAAGCACATGTGAAATAATTCGGGAAAGACTGATTGCAAAGTGTAAAATTTCACAGTGCCCGAGCTGCACTCGGGATGAGCCAGGATGGGTACATTTCACCTGCCCGCGTTCCGCTCGGAAAAAAACCGGGAAGGGGGTTTAAAGAAACATCCTTTATGAAAGCCTTAAACAGTTACTGTTTTATCTAAATAATGATGAAAGTACTTTCATTACAGCAAAATTATTTCAATATATTCTGAAATAAATATTATGTAATATATATATATATATATATATATAGTATATATAATTCATAATGGTACTATTCCGTTTTGAGGACCGTAAAAAAATTGCAGCGAAAATGTATGCTAGGATCTGTCTGTAGGCAGTCTCGGCCATGGGGAGTATAAAATTTATGAGCTTGGTGGTTCCAGATCCCCAAAGAAAGGTCGTCAGTACGGCTGCATTGCGGGGAGACGACGAAGACTTCTAACCTGTGAGGGGAGAGGTAATAACTCTGTACTCCACCAGGTGGTTGTCCACCAGGGGGAGTGGTGCCCCTCTGGTGTGGAAAAGAGAGGTAATAACTCTCTACTCCGCCTGGTGTAGTTGGTCCATAAGGTCAGGGTCCGAGACCGTGTAGTACTGGTGGGTAGCACTTTTAATGACGAGTCAAATCTCCAAGCCTTCAGGTCCCGCCTCCTGTGAAACCCGTGAACCGGGAGTGGTGACCCTGTGCGCTCGGGATGTAGCAGTTGGTAAGCGTTAAGTCTGCTGTCCCGGAAGCCCGGGACAGTAGCAAGTGAATGAAATTATCCTTTGCACGGGGGACAATTCGACTGGAGTCCCACCTCCCGCCTAATTCGGAGACTTCAAGCTGCGGTTCAGTCCGTGTCATGCCATAACTATGGATGTTGGCTATACACGTATCAAAGACCTCTTACCTTTGCATGCAAAAAATTTGTGGAGATATTCGAAGAGGAATTAGATCCTCTTTCAATGCCTATTACAAAGCAGTTTCAATAAGATTTTGATGAAATTTAGGAAGAAATTATAAAACAATGATGTCAATTATATTATAAAAGAATAATGTCAAAACAATGAGGTCATTGATTCAATCGAAGAAGGACAATTACCCAATTTTCTCTAGATTCAATAAGTGATGGCTATTCGAAAATGTGCGAGACTTTATATACATGGATTCAGAGATATGTGTAACAAATTCATAGCGAGTAATATTAAAAAATGAACGTAACAGTGATAGCTAATGTAGTAGACAAGATCTATCTGCCCCACATTTAGTCAAAGTCATTTTCCTCTAGAAAACTGGTAAAACAATATCTGTTGCTAAAACTTTTTTTCCTAATGGCGGGCCCAAACCGTCCACAGACGCTGGCCGCTACTAATGCCAGAAGCAGTGGTCACTTTATTATGGAGGCACTAAATAGGTGGTCCTCATTTACCTCCTATGAGGGAACGGACAAATGCAACCATGACTTGTCCGGTATTCGAACCCGCGCGCTTTGGTATCGCAGTCGCCGACCTAATCGCTATACCGTCTGGGCCATTATTGCTAAAGCTAATGATCAAATTCCCATTCAAAGTAATCTTTCAAAGAACTGAAATGAGCACAATTCGTCTACGTAATATTAATTTCGACCAGCCAGCCACTGCAAATAAAATATTTGCAGTCGCTATAAGTATACCATATTATGGTCGGTCTAAGCTTTTCAGGATTCTACAGGATGAAGCAGAATCTAAATTTTTTGGCGAAATATGTGAAAGCTTTTTGATTAACATTCTAAATTCTCTTAACCATCACGAGATCGTCTTAGACCTTTTTTATTGAAAAAGGTTGTTGAACACTTAATGTCACCATTTAGCTTCATTTCCCAACTAGTGAATTCGATGGCTATTCAGCCTACTATAGAAGCTGTTCTTACTTCTTCAAATTCTGGAAAACTCTTAAAAAGCACTGCTGGAGTTTATAAAACTTTTCATACCTCCATCGCTAATGGAATTATCTTCTCAGAACTGCTAAAAGTTTTTTAAAACCTAACAAAATGTTATTCGGATTTATATTTCAAGTTTCAAAGGTACCGCCTAAAAATTTTTCATAACTGAAAAAATTCTACAAATTCAATTTCACAGCATAGGAATGCAAAGGTCAAGAACTCTCGAAAGTAATACGCTGGAAATAGACAAAGTCAGGTGCTAAACAGCGAACCCAGAATGAGGTCTTAAGTGCTGCAATCTCTTTTTGTGAT
The DNA here is from genome assembly GCF_044657685.1 of Stegodyphus dumicola. Taxonomy (NCBI): domain Eukaryota; kingdom Metazoa; phylum Arthropoda; class Arachnida; order Araneae; family Eresidae; genus Stegodyphus; species Stegodyphus dumicola. The sequence continues at coordinate 175,266,694 of NC_140781.1, forward strand.
CTAATAGCCAAAAGCTCTGGTTTCTTCATCGAACTGACTCGCCAAAGATGATAAGCCACTTGTCTATTGCATTCTGGTGGAAAAGAGATAAAATTCCATATTTTGGGCTGCTGAAGCTCCAAATCTAAATCGAGAATCTTTTAAAAGTAGCTAAGCTTGGTAATATTTTAACAAATTTCGGCAAATTGTGGTTAGGTTTTTGTTTACCAACTTTTTACTATTTCGAAAGACTATATCTTTAACCTTTTTGATGCTGTTCGTGAGTTGTAAACAGTTAAACAATTAATATTTCATAAAAGTTAATAAAACAGTCAGGGCCGGAGGAAGCGGGACTACCAGGATTGCAAAGCAGGAGGAAGCCATCTAAAACGGGGTGTCTATCGACGGTTAATAATCACTTCAAGTGTCATTAATAATTATGAGTGTAGAGAGAAATAATTAAAAAAATTATAAGGGAAAAGATGCAATTATACAAGGTATTTTCTCTATGAAACAGAGCTCTTACTGCGCATCAAGAGTAATCAAAATTGAAAGCAAAAAATTCATAGATTTTTATCTTATGCTATACTGCTATGCGTCGAAATATATTGGCAACTGTTAACTGGTTGATTTCGGAAAGTTATCACATGCCGCATCGCCCCATCTTAAATAAAGCGCTTCACATATAAAAATTTAGCAGGTAATGCGTTAACCATTTCTGTAATTTTAATAATGTGTTATTTGGAGTGTACATCATTCCGTTTTACAATATAAAAATAAAAATATACAATAATTCAATATTTTAAAAATATACAGTTTTATTGGCGTATTACACAATAAAAAAATTAATCATTTGAATGCAGTTTTGAAAAGATTCGGGTATCTTTTAAAAAAAAAAAGAAAAAATTAATGCAAGGTTTCTCAACTTTGAATTTTAGATTGACTGAAATAAAATATGTGATTCTATGCATTATCAGTCAAAATTAGTTACTATAACCAATTTAAGAAACTGCTAAATTTTGGATTGCAGAAAGCAGATATGCTGACAACATTTTGGCAGCATAATGAAATAAAAGGTAAAAGAGCTCTACTTTATTAGATTTAGTTGTTTTAATATAGTTTGACTGCCTCATATATATATATATCTTCTTATCAGCTAAATTTTCTAATGCTATATATTTTGAAATGTATAGAATGCTAATTCAGAAATCAAACAACAAAAATCAGCGTTATATTTTCAAATTTTCACAGTTGTTGTTTGACTTCTGAATTAGTATTTGTTCGGCGTGTTATTGTGTCTTAATGTATAGAATGGTTAAACTTTTTTCCGCTTTACTTAAATCGCACTGGTAAAAAACATATATATATCGTCTTCCATAAACTGTTGTATATGTGACAGAACGAAGATATGTCGGTAACTAAAAATAATAAATATGAATGAAATTCCCGATTCTTCATTTATTTTCGCTCCGAAAATAGAGCATCTGCAATCCTGGGAGGCAACACTCTGAAATTTTGGAAATTCGAAAAATAGCCCTGCATTGTCAAGTATCTTTCTGAATATTTTAACAGCCTGTGTACAGTGCCTATGCAGATGATTTTTAATCATCTCGTATTATCAGCTAATCATCTTCATATACATTTATATTTCATAAATATTATGGTGGTGGTGTATTTAGTTATGGCAAAGCACACTAGGGCTATCTGCCTAAGGGGAGGGATGCCTTCGTGGAGGACTTTATAAGGGAAAATGGCTCGTATACACGTTACACATGGGGAAAACCACGAAAACACCCATGCAGCCAGCCCGTTCGCGGGATTCGAACCTTGGACAGAACTACCAGTGTTCAGCGACTTTACCGCTCGGCTCATAAATATTATGAGTTCAGAGCTTAAGAGGCTTCTTTTTAAGCATCATGCATACGTTGCTACTCACTGACTTTTGTGAACTTGCTTGAGCTTTTATTTTCTGAGTGCGATGTATTCCGATGCTACAGAATGCGATGTATAAGGCAGAAATGAGAGATCAAATGGTTCACTTCAATACTACCATGTTTCTGATCTACGCAGCTAAATTTCTACAGCAACTATATATTCTAACAGGAGAACCATAAGAAAATTTTGAGAAAATATTAAACAAAATATGGCAAATCTAAAATATGTTAAATAGCTAAAATGCAATAAACAATAGATTTTTATGGGACTTATTATATAAATATCATGAACAATGCATTACAATAGCGTTTTGTCTGAACATATTATTTCAAATAACTTGGAGCGGTGAGATTGCAGACCACAGGTGGTCTTAGCTAGGTTCAAAACCCGGCGAAGGGGCTAGTTGCGTGGGAGGTTTCATCGTTTTCTCCATATTTAACATGAATACAAGCGAGTGTGTGTTAAAAAGTCCTCCACGAAGGCATCCCTTCTCTAAGGCAGATGGCCCTCGTGTGCTTTGTCTTAATCCAAAAACCCAAACAAATAATTTTATTTGATTAAAGTATTATTTAAGATTCATGAAAGAATTTTTTTAGAAAGTTTAGGTATTGTTTAGTTTGCAGTTACTGACCTTTCGCCTGCTGCTAAAAATTGAGCTCCATAGATGCCGCGCCTTTAAGAGCGAAACGATGGGATATGATCATTTGTGTCCTCTACATTAATGTAGAAATCAATAAGAATGATTAAAATTTTTTCAAGGTTAGTAGCCAGAAAATTTATTGCAGATAGATGATTGATTTCCTTGTAAGAGAAAGTGCCATTATTAATTTTTAGTTGTCTCTCATACTTTAACTAATAGAATATTTATTTTATGACGTTCGTACTTTAAACATTTTCTAGAATTCTGTTTTAAACTTAGATTTATTTGAAACAGAATGCATATATTGTATTTACTCTTATAAAAATAGGACACATTTCCTCTACATCATCAAAAGGGCTGATGGAACTGCTGCTACAAGTTATAAGGTATTTCTCCCGCTTTCTTAGCATGCCTTCATGGTGTAGCGGTCAGCCCACTCGGCGCGTATTCGAGGTTCGAATCCCGGCGAGGGCATTGCACATTTTTCATGTCTCCTGCTTCAAAATAACCTAATGTCTCTACAGTGGCGCCCGAACAAAAAAAGGTGGTGGATGATGCTTCTCCGCCATCAGGATTTGGCTATTGGGTTCCCTAATCCCTAGTCGCTCTTTAAAAAGGGGGGGGGGAGTATATAAGGTGTGTCTACCGCATACTTAGTATAGCTTCGTGATGTAGTGGTCAGCACACTCGGCGCGTATACGTGAGGTCCGAGGTTCGAGTCCCGGCGAGGGCATTGCACATTTTTCATCTCTCCTGCTTTAAAAAAGTACCTAATTCTCTTCAATGTCATACTCAATAACGTGTAGAAATATGCCATTAAAATGACCTGTAATAATCCTCGTAATTATTTATGTCTTCCTTGCTTTAGAAAAAAAATAATGAGTAAAACGTTTCCAGTGATTAAAAATTAATTGCAAGGAAATTTATTTCAGTTATGGAGGTTTGACTCCCGATAAGTCCTATATATGACGTTTCATTGTAAGTTCTTAGTTTTCTCTCTTACTTTAAATAAATTATAAAGCTTAGAAATCTTCTTTACAACCATAAAATGTAACTAAACTTTAGGTAGACCGATAGCGAACTATCCCCAAGTCCAAAGCAACAACTGAAAACTGAGAGGGGGTGTAAAAGATCCTTTATTTAAAACTAAATAAGAAGAGAAGGTACACTTTGTGCTTAGCCAACTACTTGTGGCGAGATAACTAGAGTAATGTGTTCAAATGTAAAATTCAAATTCAAATAAACTAGTAGCCAAAGGCTACACAGGTCACTTAACGCAAAGCTGGCTCAAAACTTAACCGGCGTGGATATTCACTATTCGGCAATTAAAATGCAAGGCTACAAAACTTCTCTTATCTAGCAATCCTAGTAACGTGATCTCGAGAAGCAGAACGTGCTCTGTCTTATAATACGGATACTAATGAAATTACTTATGCGGTCCCAGAAGAGGTCTTAATAAGCTAGATAAGAATATTAAGCCACTGAGGGCACATTCTGTCTTACAATCCTCGAAACCTCACCTTAAATACACGCAAACTTAATTTTGCATTCTGGTGAGAAAATAGAAGAGAGAAGTGACAGTAAAGATCTCAAATATAAGATAATTAGTTAATTAACATAAAGGAACCTTACAAAATTGTTGCTCATTTTAGGTTTATTGCGCACATTATTAAAGTTGGTTCTAGAATTTAGCACTTTAAATTTTGATTTATTTTATGAATAACATTATGTTCACCGTTACAGATATGGGACGTATTCCACCTCCGTGATTAAGATGGACTGACGCATAACATCCTGAAAATGGTGTATTTAATTATGGCAAAGCACACTAGGGCTATCTGCCTAAGGGGAGGGATGCCTTCGTGGAGGACTTTCTAAGGGAAACTGGCTCGTATGCACGTTACACATGGGGAAAACCACGAAAACACCCATCCAGCTGGCCCTTTCGCGGGATTCGAACCTCGGACAGAACTACCAGTGTTCAGCGACTTTACCGCTCGGCCGCTGGTGGGCCCAGTCTGAAAATGGCGTGTAGTTAAACGTCATTGAAAATGATGCATAATAATACTTTCCTAGTCGTTTCAGTAATTCTGAATTTTACGCCCTTCACAATAATTTCGAAAAAATATCAATAAGGAAAAAATTTGTGAGCGATTAGAATGTAATAGTGGAAAATTTATTCCACTTAGAAAACTGACATCCAGTATATAAGCGCTACAGATGACACGCCATTATGAATTCTTAGTACATACGTTTTCCCCTACTATCAGTTTTTAAGAAAATATGTATTGAGTTTTGCTGGAACGCTTTTATTTGTACTATCAGCATCTGATTAGAAGTTACATTCATTTCTTTCTACTTTAATGTAAAGAAGAAAAGCTAAGAAATAGTTTTAAGAAGACCTGAGATGAAATCTGCACAGATAGTGGTAAAAGTACGTAAGTCAGGTGATCAAAATGACTGCCAAGCCATCCGTCATAAAGGAATTTTAGAACTTTGTAAAGCTTTTACATTTTCTTTCTTTTATGTGAAATCATTTATTTGTATAAAGACTAGCTGAGAAGAAACTGTTTTAATCTCTACGCTTTCTTAGTGTAAAGAAGAAAAGCTGAAAAATTCTTAAGATGAAATAACTGCCAGAAAAATATCGTTGCTACTAATGGAATCAAAATGGCTGCCACGTCAAAAAATATGAGTAATTTTTAGAAACGGGTCAAGTTTTCACATTTCCTTCTTCCTAAAATATTTACGACATTTTCAATAGTTCTAATTACCGTATCAGAGTAAAGAAATACAGAATCAATTATTATTCAGCAGAAAAATAAAGTAAATGATTCTGTGAAATTTGGGGTATTCTGCTATTCTATTATTAATTTCATTGTATAAAGCCTGTAGTCTTGCAGATTTTTTTTTGCTAATGACGAAGAGAGACCTGTACCTGTTTGCCTTCGAAATCTATTGACTAAATCTACGCCAAACTCAATGTTGTTGCGTTACTAATTTTATGTCTGTATGTTAATTTGTAAAAATATTTTATGATTGTCTAAAGTATCAAAAGTTGTTTTGCATCAATATAAAAAATTCTGAAATCAGTTGAAGACTTACCTTATATCAGTATCTGAAAAAATGTTGGACATGTACGCGATAATCAAGCGGTTTTAATAATACAATTATTATTTTTAAAAAATTTTGTTCCTGTTATTCATTTATTTATTTATTTTGAATTAGACTTCAAATTGTAATATAATAGCTACGAAATATAGTTTCCATTATCACAGAAATATTTTCAGATCACTGCGCTTCTCTCAAAATTACAGAACTAATAAATCATACCGAATGCTTTCTGTATTATAAGTCCAGTTTTCAGCAAAAGAGTCGCCGCTTTAGGGCAGTTTTGCAGGACCTTTTTATTGCCTGCATTGCATTATGAAAAAGCGTATGACTCTGATTTGTAGTTGTAAATGAGTGCCATGCTAAATTTTTAGCTACGGTGTGAGACACCTAAGAGTTTAAGGAAGAAATAAGAGGTTATATATGAAACCAAAGGTTTAAGGAGTCAAATATGTTGTAATTTTACATTCACTGGCATAGTCATTGCGTAGTTTAGTGTCCGACTTTCGTCTTGCACAGGCAGGTGACATGTGACGGAGGACGGGGACGCCTGGTGTATAACATAGGTAAACAGGTATATGTGTCGCGTCTTCCACTATCTAGAAACAACAACTCCCTGGAGTCCCTGGAGCTGCACTGGGAGTTTACATGGCCATACAAGGGCTAGTTGTCAAGTAAATGTTACATAAGACGTTGTTTATAAGACAAAGTAACTTAAAAAGAATATAAAGGATAGCATTAAAACACTAAAACACACATATAAGCTGAAACACATAGATACACAAAAATAAACATAAAAACACACTTATAATTGCATAACATAAAGACATCAAAACACACACAGGCAGACAAAGGAATTCTAGATATGGCGATACCACGGACGCAAGCAGTGATCCTCAAATGTATTATTTCTTCCCCAACTTAAATCTCTGGCGGATTGGATTAGTTAGCATCGTCATTGTCACCACCTCTGAACCTTCCTTTGCGCTGTGTTTGACATTTTCCCGCTATCGGAAGATGAAACGATTCTACCTAATTTATTTGCTTCATTACGCTTGTTTTAAGCATTAAGTTTTATCCCTTGTTTGGGGGTAAATCTGCTTAGGGCGCTATATGCGCTCTTTGAGGTTTGAGAAAGTTCACAATGTTTTTCACGCAACTTATAGGCCTACAGCGGGACGAGCAGTAAGACCTGTGAACGCTAGTAGTTTGACCCGGGTTCAAATCTCAGCGAACAGCCTGATGTGATGTGATGTATTTAATTATGGCAAAGCACACGAGGGCTATCTGCCTAAGGGGAGGGATGCCTTTCGTGGAGGACTTTCTAAGGGAAACTGGCTCGTATGCACGTTACACATGGGGAAAACCACGAAAACACCCATGCAGCCAGCCCGTTCGCGGGATTCGAACCTCGGACCGAACTACCAGTGTTCAGCGACTTTACCGCTCGGCCGCTGGTGGGCCCCGCGAACAGCCTGACTGCGTGGGAAGTTTCGGGGTTTACCATTGTGTAACGTGAATACGAGCCAGTTTCCTTTAAAAAATTCCTCTATGAAGCCATTCACTTCTTTAGGCAGATAACCATCTTGTGTTTGACTGTAATTCAAGTAATTGAATAGGCTGAAAGAAAACATATTGTTAAGTTACACTGGGTGAAAGTACACAGTGGAATTGTTAGAAATGAAGGAGCGGACGCCCTTACTAAAATGGCGGCACTTGGGTTAAGATAATTTTGATATCCAAGATTCAAGAAAAAAGACCATTGCTGAAATGGAAAACTGAATTTATATAGAATGGAATTTTTGTTGAGAGTCGTCTAATAAGAAAAACGAGTTAATGAAAAATATAAAGTTAAACAAGAAGATGAATATGATAAATAATGTTGATATAAATCATGACTAATCATGGGCGTTTCCCGGCTTATTTTGATCGGTTCCATCTACAGAATAATGATAAATGCTTAATTTGTGATAAGTTTGGGGACGCCAGACACTTCGTCGATAAATGTACGCTTACCCGGAGTGCAAGAGAGAAATATGGAAAGAATTTTAAGGAAGATTTTAAAAGGAACTATTCAAATTTGAAAAATTTTGCAAAGAAAATAATGAAGATTATAAATACGAACAAAGATAGAGTTCTGAGACTCAGATTTCGGCACTGAAACTCAGATTTTGGACTTTATATGTTTTTCCCTTATATTTTTTTTTTCTAGCCAGTCCCATTTTTTTATCATAAGCCGGCTTGTGTCGTTTGGGAAGATCGGGGCTGTACCCTTATAATAATAATAATAATAATAATAATCCATACAAATTAATGATAACTGCTTTGTCGTCGTACCCTTTTTCTATTTATTGAGTGGTTTCACAAGAACTCTCTGCCTTAGTAAAGCAGGTTAAACAAAATGCTTTTTCTTTTCTTTTTTAGAACGAGTTGATTGTTTTTCAATGCGCCTTTATAAACAGTAAATTTACTAAGAAAGCATTACACTTATTTATTTTTACTTTAAAGCTGTATTTCACATTATTATTGGCATATTTTGAAGATGCTTAAAAATGCAGATATACCATCATAAATGTCTTCATAATCTTCTAAGCCGTATATGAACTGAGTAAACGAAATTATGGAAAAAACAGATAAATCACAGCAATTAATTAATTTTGTGCAGTCGTTAATTTCTGAATGGATGGTTTTCAGATTCGTAAAAAAAGTTCAACGAAAAATCGTTTGCTACTCATCAAATATGAACATTTTTATTTTCCCCTGCAGTCAGCATTTTATGATACATAAACATTCAAGGAAATTATAACTGTCTCAGATATTCATTGTGTGGGAATTGACACTTCATCTTTAAGGAAAACATTTGCGAGAAAAGAGTTATATAATATATCTAGAAAATTCTATACATTTTCAAAACGAAGCGACATTAAAGTATGATGAATTGCTGTTTTTAGTTTACAGCCAAAAAGAGCGAAATGCTGAAGAAAATATTTTTTAGTTTCCAAACTGCAAGTTAAACAATTTACGTTTAGGCTTGCTGTGGCAGTTTCTACGAGTAGCTGTATAACGGTCATGGTTCGTCAGCGTATGATATACACCTTTGGAAACTCTGAAGTTCATAGTTACATTTCACATGCATATTTGCATCTCATATAGTATGGATTATTTTAAAATTTCGATAATTAAAAAAAAAGGAGATTAAATAGATTTAGCTTTCGCTGCGCAGCGTATGATTGCCGAAATACTGCAGATCTTACTTGGCTTCTCAACGTCTGTGGTACGATATCTGATATGCTAAAATTCTGCATCAGAGTTTTAAAGTATTTTTGACTTCAAACATTTCGGTTTAGGTGTACTCAACTGGCATAAAACAAACTACAAATAAGATTTTCAATGCAAATTTTCCTATATATATTGGGAAATTAGGAAAATTACGTTTAAGTAACTCTTGTGCATGTAGTTATTTTTAATAAATTTTAATTAAAAATTGTTTTCGATCGTTCTGAAGCTTTCTACAAAATAAATGTAGATCCGGATATTGACGTACTGAAGGTTACAGTACCCTCTGTACGTGTTTTTCTTTTTTTTTCTTTTTTTCTTTTTTTTTGTGTTTTTCTTTTTTCCACGTCATTCCGTCATATTTATAATACCACCCGGATCTGTTCGCCATTTTCATTTTCTGTTGGAGCTTCGAAGTGGAAGCATCTCGTATTTGGTAAGTCTTTAAAATTTTTCTTACCTTAAATTAATTGAACTATTTCTCAAATAATAAATAAATATGCATAGGAATTTCAAAATATAACAAGAAATTAGCTGATTAATTGTTTAAGACACGAACAAATTTATTATTGTCAAAGCAATTATTGTGTATGGAATAATTGTGCGAATGGTGATTGTGAACTTGTAATAATCAAATTTTAGCCTGTAACCCGTTGAGTAATAGAAACTGTTATTTTCTTTTCGTAAGTTCGTTACCGTTACGATTACTGTATATCAAAAAACAAACTCGAAACTGAATAGTTGCCACGTTGCAGTTTCAGCTACGGCAGCCATATTGCCAAATTCGCTGCCAGAAAACATATTCAAGCCATTAAACGTTTTTAGTCTATTTCATATTCTGTGCTAGATTTTTAGTTTTGGAAAAAAAGACCTTAATATTATAAACAGTTATTTTAAATACTGATATTTGAAATTAGTTTGCAGTTAATGAGTTTTTGATCGCTGCTTAAAATTTAGCAACTTAGATGCTACGCTATTAAAAGGGAAGAGATGATACGTAATAGTTTATGTTCTTCGCTATAACAATCCAGTAAGAAGTTGTTATTATTTTATTTGTATGTTGCCTACCATACGAATTCTTGTATACCAAATACGTCATCTCCTAGAAAGCATCCTTCAGACTGTTAAAATATTTGAAACGCTTTCATATTTCCGTATTATGCTTTCCGCAAAAATTTAAAAATAGGTAAGAATTGTTTGAAAAAATTTCAGCGATTAGAAAATTAATAACAAGAAAGTTTATTTCATTTGATGAATTGACTTTAGTATAAGCCCTACAGTTGACGTGCCATTATGCGTTCTTAGTTCCTTTTAAATTTATAATTCACATAATTTTAGCTTTTTATAGAATACTGTGTTTTCATTTTTTGAATTTATTTGATAGATATTATTTTCCTTTACCGAAATAGGGTGTATCTGTCTTTTTTCAAGATGGCTGACGGAAGTGCTTCTACACGTCATTCTGAATGACGTGTTTCATTTCATATTTCATTGAAAGTGATGGGTCATAATCTTCGTTGTCATTTACTTCGTCCATAAAAATTTAGAAAAAATAATTATTATTAAAATTTTTTTCAGCAATTAGAAAGTCAATAGCAAGAAAATTTGTTTTAGCTTTCAAGATGGCTGACGGAAGTGCTTCTACACGTCATTCTGAATGACGTGTTTCATTTTCATGTTTCATTTCATATTTCATTGAAAGTGATGGGTCATAATCTTCGTTGTCATTTACTTCGTCCATAAAAATTTAGAAAAAAGAATTATTAGTAACATTTTTTTCAGCAATTAGAAAGTCAATAACAAGAAAATTTGTTTTAGCTTTCAAGATGGCTGACGGAAGTGCTTCTACACGTCATTCTGAATGACGTGTTTCATTTTCATGTTTCATTTCATATTTCATTGAAAGTGATGGGTCATAATCTTCGTTGTCCTTTACTTCGTCCATAACAATTTAGAAAAAATAATTATTATTAAAATTTTTTTCAGCAATTAGAAAGTTTGTTTTAGCTGGAGGATCCACTTCAGTAAAAGTCCTGCAGATGACGTGTGATTATAAATGGTTAGGTCCTTTAAGTAAATTTATGTTCATTGCAAAATCGTAATGATGTGTAATGTAAATGATTATAAATTTATATGACGCGTAATACTTGTAGTTCTTTACTTTGTCATCAACAATTTATAAATAAATAATAATAATTAAAATTTTTCAGCAATTAGAAAATTAAAGCAAGAAAACTTATTTCAGTTGAAGGATTTTTTTAAAATTTGGATTATGGGAGTGCACTCAGGCTTATCGGCAAGGGAAAGAGGGCCTTTGGGGAGGGCTTTCTAAGGGACGTTAGTAACTGGAATAGTAATTTTAGAAGAAGCTTTATAGATCAGGTGTCATTATAAATTCTTAGTTATCTTTCTTACTTTGCATGAAAACATTTTAAATGTATAATATCTATATAATTTCAGCTTTTTCAAGACTGCAATTTTCAACGCATATTTTTTTTCGATGAATAATATTTTAGCTATCCGTAATGAAGGAGGATATATATTTCGCTTTCATTATCACGATTTCTGATGGAAGTGCTTTTACGCATCATTCTCAGTAACATGTTATTACATTTAATTGAAAATGACATGTAATAATCTTCGAACTGTCTTTCGACACGTCTTTTACTTCATCCCCAGTAATGTAGAACTAAAAACAATAATTTAAACTTTTTCAAGGATCAGAAAGCTAATAGCAAGAAAATTTATTTCGACTGGAAGAAAATATTTTAAAATTGGATTACGATTATGTGCACGAGCGTATGGGAAGGGATGCTTGCAATGTTAGTTTCAAATTTATAATGCACATTATATTAACTTCTCGAATTTTATGTTTTAAATTTAGATTTGCTTGATGAATGCTCTTTTACTGAAAAGGGACATATTCTACCACCATTATCAAGATTGCTCACTGAAGTACTTTTACAGTTCATTCAATATCGCGCATTTTAAACCTCGTAATCATTTGAAAATAATTTAATACTAATTAAAAAGTTTCAGCTGTTAGAAATTTAATAACAAGAAAATTTAATTTAACCAGGTTGTGTGTTTTTTTTTCCTTTTAAATTTGGATTATGGCAATGCAGCAACGAAAGGGATATTTTCGTGGGAAATTTTTAAAGGAAACTGCTTCGTATCTACGTTATACATACGAAAAACCACAGAAACTCCTATGCAACAAGCCGATTAGCCAGTACTGTGTGCGTGTAGGTACGTAATAGATTGAATGCACACAGAACTGATGATAGCTTGATAAAATTGATTTTACTAAAAGAAACACTTCAGAGCTGTAGAACTTTCCACAAAATCAGTCGTACAAATTTTCTCAGAATCTTTGTAGTTACATTTTAAATTACCAAGAACGTCAAACACAACTGAATGCGAAGTGCATTTAAAAAGCGAAGCTAACCCGGAGATATCTCAGTACTCCGAACTCGCGCAGAACTATCGACTAACAGCAATTGAGAAACTGATGCTGTCTCCGGTCTTATATAGATTTCACCAGACCGCCGAGATATTTCTAGTATTTCCTGCTTCTCGAAATTACTGGATGGCATATATGAGGGGCGAATACGTTTACAGTTGCACAGGGCACCAACTAGTTATTCAGTTACAATATTAATTACAGTTACACAGAGACCAGACCAAAATGTCGCCAAGTGGTCACCGTTTGGCGACTTTGTTGATTTCTCGCCAAATTAGAGAGACAGCCATTTACTCAATGTTAAATAGACTTGTCTCTGTATTCTTATTTTTCCGGCAGAACATCGTTTCTGTCACCTTTTATGTGACATTATACAGGTGACAGGTGGATGCAGGGCTGGACACCTGGACGGCTAACAAAAAAATATAGTACTTTCACATGCAATTTCTTTAAAATTATCTGTCTATGTACAAAATTCGTAACACCAGGATTTCAACTAACAGCGTTCAGCAAATTGACTGCTCGACCGCTGGTTTGCCTGTCGTTTACTTTAACGCATTTAATTGACAAACACAATAAAAATAATTAAAAAGAATATTGAATTACAGATGAGGAGGGATTAAATATCTTTACGCTGGGGTAGTGGCCAAACTTCATATGAACAAGAACTGTTCTTAGGTTTATTAAGAGCGGGAAGTAGACATTTATATCATTTAAAAAATAGTAAAATAGGTTTTTTGGTAGAAAAAATATTTTTTCACAATGATATCACTTTTTTATAATTACTGTGGATATTTGATATCAATGTAACGTATCCATCAAAATCCTTATGTGGCCTATATTTTCGCAGTTGCTGGTAGTAAATATGGGATTTAAATTACAAATGTTTTAAATGCCACATATATTCGTGTGCTGGCATTTAAAATTTTGAATTAATTAAAAAAAATCACTTTTGTAAAAATTACGAAATCTAATTTTTTTATTCTGTTCAGGTCTCTATAGTTATAATTATTAAACATTTATACTCATCATAAAATCAAAACACGAAAAGTTTGGCCCCTTTTCGACAAAAATTGACCGAGATATTTAATTTCAATATTTGGGATTCTTGCCCTCTAGTCTTTTCTTAAAGTTTGTTTAGAAATAAATCCAAATAATTTGAGGTTGATTTTTCTCACTTTAATCATTTAGTAATATTCTTTTATAATTCATAGTATATAATATTCCTTAGTTTGCTACACATAGCATGCGGAAAGAATTTTCACACAAGTAATTTAGAAGTTTTCAGATGCTAAAAAATACATTTACTTTAATCTCATAATCATGCATTAAAAATTCATTAAACCGGAAATTTTTATTTTAAATTTATGAAAAAAAAATTTCGAATTGATTATATGCCAATAATGAAGTCTGCCACTCTTATCAGTTACACGAATTCTATATCATTCTTTAAATAAGATCTCCTTTTTGAAAAAGTATTGAAAAAATTTATCAATGCTTTTTTTATAACAATTTTAATAGCAGCTCTCACCAAAAGAATTTTTCTAAACTGTTGTTTCATTTATAGTTACGCACAAATGTTCTTCAGTTTGTGTACGACCTTTGGAAATAATCTCATACTTTAAAATTTAAATATATGTGCAAGTTTCCAAATTCTTTGTGTTTTATTTTTCAGAGTGAGTATAAAATTTTGCTAAAAAATATGTAACATTAGGAGAAGTAGAGAGATAATGCTCATCGAAATAATAAATTTTCTAAATCTACATATCTGAAAGCAATAGTTTGCAGTCAGCCCATTTTAAAAGAAAATTATCCCATTTTCCAAAAAGTATTCATTCCGTATTGTTAAATTAATTTATATTACTAAATGAAGACTTTAATTAATTTAAAAGCATAACTATTGATTTCTTTTTACCTTTTCCAGAGAATGGGACACTTCCTTTTCGTACTAGTCATTGTGATAGCTGTGCAGCTGCCTTCACAAGCAGGTAACGCAACAATTTTTCCCCTTGTTTATACTTTTCCCCTTTTTCACTCTTTACGTCTGTTCTCTTTTTAACAATATATTCTTCCAAATGGCATTTATGAAATTAGTGAATTATTTCTCCAAAAACTCATTGAAAGAAAATCTCCAGTGTTAGCCTATATTTTAGCTTCACACACCTCATGCAAAAACGTAAGGTGCTAACATTGTCGAAATGATATAAAACTTAAATTAAGATAAAAAGTAAAAATTAAAATATACCAGAATTCATTCCAGATCTAAAAGTCATCAGAAGAACAAAAATCAAACTAAAAGGAAAAAATAAAGCACACAGAACAACTTACCTGAAGAGGTAGAACTGTATTTAAAATATATTTTATCAAACGTTATAATGCTAGTCAAATTTAATAATAATTAATATTAACATTAAAACCAGGTATTACCAAAATTGTGCAACATAAAGAAATAAACAGATGTCTTCATGCTTGTTCGAAGTAGCACAGCGTCGTTGCAACGGCGTAGTTTCGGGCATGATGTTGCAAAGGCGTCACATTTTGCCGTATAAGGATGCCCAGATGTCTACAAAATTCTACTATTTAATGACCATGCAGTCGATTTCACATCTTTACACAGAGCACTTTTGACGCAAAGATGTCATTTTCGCTTCTTTTACAGTTGCCTACCATTACTTATTATCAGTTAGCAAATTCAAACTACTCTAAAAAAATTATACATACAATAAAAATAATAACAGTTGGGAAAGTAAGATTTTAAGCTACAACTCAGAATAAAAAATATGAGCTTTATTATTGTCTCTTGAAACGTTAAAAAGGGATGAATTTTATTTCTGAAGGGTACATTTTAATAACTTATAATGGCTAGTATACATGCCAAAGAAGATATTTTAAGCACAAATTTTTAATTAAATCACTTACCTGAAGAGTAGATTAAAATGAAAATTTAAATAAAGATTTAAAATGAAAACCTGATATAATTTTTGTGTTTTTTGAATGAATTATTAATTTTATTGTAATATACCGCCTTTTATTTAAGAGAATACTGTGAGTACAAAACTCTAGAGTTCAGACAAACATATGATGTGTGCATCTTAACACATAAGTAGCTATTAATTTGTTTTTAACGTGTTCATAAATAATAATAAAAATTCTTTTTACAAATATCTGTGTGAAAAATACAAACGGCAAAAATTATTCCATTTTTTAAGTGCAGCACACCTTCAATCAGATGAAAAAATATTTTAAATTTATTTCAGTGAAAAATAAATGCAACTTTTCTTTATATTACTAAAATTTTTATTTCGTGCCACAAAAAGTACAATTTCAATAGGCATATGTTTGCATGTATATATAAACATACTTTAATGCAAAATTGTTTGCATGTCATATTATAGTAATAAGAATACAAAGCTCAAGATAACAAGTTATATATTAATTATGAAGCTTCATACAAAACTGATCGTAACTTCTCTTTATGAAATGCATAAATGAATTATTCACTGTCCTTATAACGAAAACATTCTCTTCAGAAGCCATTCTCATTCTCATACTTCTATAAAAATTCATCAAATAGGAATTTCACGTTTAACCTAGAATAAAATAATAAATACAACATTAATCATAAAATTTTGTTTAACATTAGGTAGACTGCGTTAAGTTATGTAGTTCATTAAAACTAAACACACACACACACACACACACACACACACAAAAAAAAAAAAAAAAAAAAAAAAAAAAAATCAAGTTTCGTTTCAAATTTTAATTCTCTTACTTTAAGTTAAATAAAGTGGCTTAAGCATTAAAACAAAATTATAAAAGGAAGGACTTTATCATCATTTTTATTTGATACAAGTTTATATATCAAATAAAAATGGAAAAAAATGTTCATGTAGTTCCAAGCTTTTTCAAATCACTTAGACATCATTGATATTTTCTTTTTTTTTAAAGTTACTGGTTTTTATTTGAAATATGTATAATTTTTATTTTAAATATGCATGTGTCTGTTATTTTTAAAGTTACAGATTTTCATTTGAAATAAGTATAGTTTTTTAAATTTTAAATATGCATTTATGTCTCTGATTTTTGAAGTTGCATGTTTTCATTTTAAATATGTAAATTTTTTAAATTTTAAATATGCATCTACATCTGTGATTTTAAAGTTACAGGTTTTCATTTGAAATATGTATAATTTTTTTTAAATTTTAAATATGCATTTATGTCTAATTCCACTACTTCATTCCACGAATATAAGCTATTCTAAACAAAGTGCTTTGTATGTGTCTGAATCAGTAAAACACTTTACGCACTTTGATTATTTATTCAAGTTGGTCACTCCTTACTTTTACATTTACTGTAACACAGAAATAACTATTTATGTGGTACGCAAAATTTATGCATGAAACATTTCATATAATAAAATACATTGTAATAATTAACACATCGAATAAGCATTCAGACTTACATTCTAATGTATAAAAAATACCCGTGTGAGAAACACAGACTATTAGGTTGGCATAAGAAAATCGGATGTACTTACAGGATGTTTACAGAAAATACACTTTTATAATGCACATTTGAATCACTTGTAATCAGACGAAACTAAAACAGAATAAAAGTTCAAATGAAAAAAAAAAATCAAACAGTACTTTAAGTCTGGAATTTTCAGAGATAAAGCATTATTCATCACTGTAAGCAATAAAAACATACTTAATGTTTTTACACTTTGCTTGAACACAGACTCATACTTGCCTACGAGTAGCTGAATAGCTAAAGCCAAGAAAACTAATAGTTTGCCCTGGCTTCTAATCTCAGAACAACAATAAGTTGGGAATGACAGTAATAAGTTGGAATAATCACACTAGCATGGAGATTTTTTGATGCTTGGCATAAATGCAAGCCAGTTTCCCTTAAAGGGTCTTCATGTAAACAACTTCATGATTAATTGAAAGAAGCATGGACAACTTAGAGCAGCAGAAACATATTGGTGTCATATTTTATACCCAAATGCCTTTTAAGTTTATTACTGAATCTTAAATATTCTGTTTAAATGACATGATTACCATACTTTTATATTAATAAGCATTTAATTAAAAAGTAGTATGCCTTATCATGACAAACACCTCTAAAAGTGATCTATATTTCTGAGAATAAAAACAAAACATTGTTAGTGATTATCATCTGTCTGAAACATCCATCTCCACAAAAGACCGAAACCATATTGAACAGTGAGAGTCGTCTTGAAGAGTTTCATTATATTTTAAGATTAATATAAACGAAATATAAATACTGGAAAAGGCTTAAAATATAACAAATTAATAAGACCGTGCTAGATCTATAATTCATGATATTAAAAATTCTTATATTATTCATAATAATGTTGCAAAGTTAATAATATAAATTATACTGTAAATTAATTTAATAAAGTTATAGAGAATATGAAGGAAATTATCTCCTAGGAAATTCGAAGTGAAATTAAAATGCAAATGTGCGCTATTGTAGCAAAACAATTGGCATCATAGAAAGCTAATGTGCACTTTTGTGGTAGAAATTAATTGGAATTTATACATAAATACACTGTAATGCCAATTAAAATGTAAAAGAGAAGAATAGAACAAAAGAATTATTGCTGATTCCATAGAGAGATTCCAACTTATTAAGAGGTATTGGAATCTCTAACATACGACAGCCAACAATTTAAGAGAAACCATGTTTTGTCATCTCGTATATCTGAACAAACCCCTTTCCAATTTTACATTTTTATTCAATTTCAGAAAATATTCCAATTACATCTCATCGATTCAGATATGCGAGATAATTCCCCGAAGAGAGACAGACTATTGGTTATAACAAAATTCAAAAGTAAACAGAGCAGTCATACAGAACAATACTTACAATAATTAAAAATAAGAAAAATGGAATAAAAATAAGAACAATTGAAATAAAAAGGAAATGAACAGTAAAAATAGACTAATTCGTCATAAATGCATTTAAAAATATTTTACAAATTAAGACCAAATTAATTTTAAACTCTACTTACATTTTACTCCAACAAAAGAAATTTCAAAATGACGCCAGTTCAGAAATAAGTTTGAGACTCCAAAGGTTGCTATGAGTAAACCAGGGGATAGTCCATCATATTGATATTTTAAAACTGCTAGAGTTTGGCTTCAATTGGTTAACATTGACACGAATTTTCATTCAGTGTGACAAATACAAGAAAAAAAAAAAAAAAAAAAACGGAATTGTAAGAACTGCAAAAACAAAGAAATGCAGAGAAAAAGTCTATATTTGAAAACGGTATGATATGAACTGCATAATTAAGAAATGCAGAGTAAAACTGAATTTTAGAATTAATTCTGGCTGAAATTCAGACCAAAGGAAAAACTTTTTACAACTAAAAGGAGGGAAGCCAGAATATTTACAGAAAGTATTTTATACAGCTTAATTACTAAATATACAGATCTTCAAATCTGCCAGACATGCTTTCTTATTTCCCCTAGGGTTTATGATAAACTTATCATTTCCTGTTAGATTAAAGATGAGATAAGTTATTTCACGCCAGGTTTTTTCATGATAATAATTAATAAAATTTGTAGGTATGTTATTTTCTAACTAAAACAATCTCCTTTTTTAAGTCGTCAACTTGTGCGGATATTATTTGAAATCCATTAATTTAATTTACTACACAGATATTGGAGTTCCATTTAATAAGTTTAATTGTAGAATCTTTTTCTTCTTCTTCAGGTTGAGTTAGTCAGGTACCAGACCCCTCCCTCTACTAAATAGCATTTTGGGCTAAACGCACCAAACCCAATGCTTCCTAGCCCCATTTGTTTGAGTCGTCCACTTTGTTTATGAAGTCTGACAGCCCCTTAATAGAGCTTAGTTGTAATTTCTTAGTATTTAGAATACCTAAAGTAGTCAAGCGAGTGAGGACAATTGCATTACACTAATACATAATATGGCGTGCTGTTTCCTCGTTCTTACAGCATTTGCTGCATATAGGTTCTTGTTGAAAAAGTTCCATAGTATGAGGGTGTTTCCTGAAGTAGGAGTGCCCCGTGATGAAGCCCACAATTATTTGTATCTTCAGTCTTGGACACCTAAGGATTTCAGAGGCAATCTTAGCAGAAGGTCTGATAATTACACTTTTAGCATGTTTTTGTCCAACTTTATTCATCTCCCGTTTTTCGCATTTAAAGAGGACACTATTTGGAGTCTTCATACTGATACTACAAAAGCGTTCCACACCTACTGGATTAAAAGACGATCTCTGTTTTGCAAGTTCATCTGCCTTTTTATTACCTTCAGGTCTCTTATGTCCTGGCACTCAGATTAGGATTACCTTGTTTCTGGTTGCCAGTTCTTTTAGGAGGTTTCTGCATTCCAAAACAGTCTTCTGACTGTGACTAAATATGAGAATAAGCTTACCGTGATAGCCTTTTCTTATACTTATTTGTAGACAGTTAGTAAACCCAAGTAGCACATGATGTTGAAAAGACGTTGCACACTGCTACGAGAGAATACTGCTACGAGAGGTTGCAAAGTGGCCGTGCTAACTTTTACGACGTCTTTACAACGTTGCGAAGACGTAAAATATTTGCCGTTGCATCTTGACAATTTGTCGACGTCGCTGAAACGTAATGATATGACCGCTTTTAGACGTGGTCGTTTTAGCATTTTTTTTCATAGTTCATCAGCGTCACTTTTAGAATGAACAGAGACTAAATCTGCTCTTTTAAGAATCTGAAGTCCACATAAGATTTACTTTGTAATGTTTCATTACTTTATTTCATCTAAATATATTAATCTAAGGTAGATTCACCTAATGAAATACAAATACTTTTGATTTATTAAATTTAATTAGTACTAAAAATACGTGCTAAATTATTGTTAAAATAATTAATACTTCAAATTTTTTTTATAAATATTACAGCAAAATATTTTAAAATGAAACTAATCTATAAAGTAAGTTATTAAGTTATGCATTTTATATACTTTAAAAAATCATATTTCCGAAATCAATGCAAATCAGATGTTCGGAATTATTTCACTGCTAAAATATGACTTTATTTATTATTTTTGAAGTAAGGACGAATTTATTTGAATTAATATGCTGACATAATATGAAACATTTTACCGCATACAGTGCAAAAAGTACAATTTTCGAGAAGATATGATTGCGGTGAGGATGTATTCACGGATAAAAATGGGCCGATTTTAAGAATTCCGAGGAAACGTTCAATGTTAAAAGACGATACATATCCATGCATATTTAACGGCTGTCCAATATATATGACGGAAAACTCATCGACAGTCAAGAGGAGCAGAACGGAAAAATTAATGGAAAAGGAGAAAGAAATGTTATCACTTTTCATGGAAAAAGACATAATTAATGGCTTTGATAAATTACTAATAAATGTTGACATCAAAATTAGAGAAACTGTGAACAAAAATACTAAATTCATTACCTATAAAAATTCTAATAAACTGTTTGTTATGTTTTTACGTTTATGTCCATCTCCACAAATTTCAAATGCATTAAAAAATGCTTGGTTTAATCCTAGTATATGGTACACTCGGCATTTGACGACAATGACATTACAAATGCTTTAGGGAGCCCGATAAATATTTCTTTGTAAATATAATCTTGTGAACATCGTTCGTAATCCTATTCAGTTGAAATAATTCTTCTAGGCCATTTAAAAAGGACTCTATTAAATTATTAGAAGAATCGTCGAAAGGTTTAATACAATCGGCTAAAAGGTACACTGCATTGCTGTTCGGCCGGTGTTATTTACTGCGTGCTTATATAAACGAATATCTCGAGGTCAGTTTTGCGCGCTTTGGCTTGCTTTTAAATTCGAACAACCAACTTAATTAACTGCGCAATTTCATTAAAATTCATTTTATCTTCGTGAATTTTTGCTTCAAGGTTTTCTAATTCACCCTCGGAATTAAATACTGGAGAGCTTCAATACAGAAAGAGAAACTGATGGCAGTTTATTTTGAATTGAGGAGAAATCATCTTAGGAATGCCGAATTTGTGCTTATTTTGTTTGTGAATATCTGCTCTACAAGACGACACCAAAATATAGAATTTTGGATACATCATGTAAAAAATATCGCATGCAACGTGCTACAATACTCCATAGAGTGAAATAGTATTCTGTTTTGGTGTTTTATGTTTATGGTGAGTAAAATTATATAGTGGTTGTTCTCAATATTTAGTGGTGCAATATTTGGATACACGGATATATGATCGAAAAAATAGTGTTAAGGAAACATTAGCATTACTATGAAATATTGTAATCTATAATTATGTGATATTTAATTGTTTAATATTAAAAAACACTAAATAATTTTTTATTGATTGCAAATTGCAGTTTTATTGTTCGAAAGAAATGGTGTTAAGAATCATCAGCATTACTAGTAAATACTGCAATCCATAATTATTGCACTTTTAATTGTTTACTATTTAAAAAACACAAATAATTTTTATTAATTGGAAATTTTAGTTCTGTTACCTTTCTTCTGCTATTTGTACTTTTAAACCCTGCTAGTTCATGTTTTTTCTTAAATAGTGCTAATGCTGTTTGTGAGGTTATTATTTCATTCTAGATATGAACATAGGAAATGTTTTTTTTTTTTTTTTTTTTTTTTTTTTTTTTTTTGTTATTGGCTTTAGGTATATTTTTGTTCATTTGTATTTGATTACATTTATTAACTACTTTATACAGTCTTTCATTTGCATAGCTTGGAGATATAAAAGTTAATGGTTATATTTTTTACTATAAAATGCGAATAAATTTATACTTGAGTTCAGGTAAAATACTTACCTTACGCTTCGTAATTTATCATGAAAGGGGCAATTTTTATTGTCTCTGAAATTCCCCCCCCGAGGGTTGACTCAGGCGAATGCCTGGGAAGTACTGGTAGGATCTCTACCTAGGCAGTCACAAACATGGGGGTATAAAAACAGATTTCACAGAAGGCCTGAGGGCTCTCGGGACAGAGAAAGGCTCGACAGGGACCGTACTGGTACTGCCTTGTCTGCCCTTACTCTGTGGGGTCGCAACATGGTGGATTGTAAGAAATGCGGGAAGGCACTCAATTCCGATAGGCAAAATCTAGGGTGGAAGCGGTTTTGTCACGCAGAGTTGTCTCTGAGATTTAACAGAAATAAATGTGATAATGCTGTTAAATCAGAAACACTCATTTTTTACACACATTACAAGCTTTACCTTTATTTGTCTACTATTATAGTTATATATTTATAATAATCACTTTGATAATTACTCTCACTTACATACTAAAGGATTAAGGGAAAAAATGATGAAATATTAAATAATCGTAACTTAGAATTTAACTTTTTTAAAAAATATAGTTTAAAGTACTGAAAATAATTAAAGCTATTATTAATTATGTGTATTTAGTGTAAAGAGAAAAAAAATGTATTATCTTCTGGTTTTCAGGAAATGATAAAATATATAAACTTTAGAAAAATACAAGGAATACAAAATTTTAAAAAAAGAATAAAAATACATTAATTATTAAGCTTATTTTTCTGCATAAATCAATATGTAACACAAGGACTTTATAACGACGTTTTCACAACTGTTGCAAAAAGACTGAATTCTGCGAACATTTAGGCGTCGTTAAGACGTCGTGATACGATGCTTCCACATCTAAAATATAACGTGAGAAAGACGCAATAACGACGTCTATTCAACATAAACCTCATCTGAAAAGACGTTATAAAGACGTCTTTGAAACGTTTGCAAAACAGTGGAGTTTCGCGGACATCTGGGCGTCTTAAAGACGACATACTGCAACGTTTTTGCAACACGACTCGCGACCAGTTTGTCTCTTCTCCTACAGATGACGTATTTCCAACCAAAAACACTCAACCTCGTGCCAATGGACGTAAGCCTCCTCCGATAATGTTGAAAGATTCACATTATGAGTGGAATCAACTTAAAGCCTTGCTAAACAAACATAATTTTTCCTTTCACGATTATTATGGGCAGCACATCGTTGTCGTGCTACTTGGGAAAACAAGAACCTCTGCCTGGAAGACAGTGGCCAAGACCTCTAAAGAGATTAATTTGGGTGATATACCATGTACTCCCAGTCCTGAGAAGTTGTCTTTCTTTGATCCATCTGTGAACCAGATTAGATAATCGGTATTTAAATTGAACATGTTGTCAATCCATTCATCCCTACTGGGGAGAGCAACCTCGAATAGCCTGTCAAACACGTAATTCATTTTCATGATGTCTGAAGGCATCAGGAGAGCAAGATCATAAATTTTCTTAGTAATACTGATAGTACTTTTAGCAGTAGGCTTGTCATTCCATTGATTTTGCAGCATCATTCTATATTATTTATTTATTTATTTATTATTCCGCCTGTTTCACCCCTCAATGGGCACTACAGGTGAGTCATGTTATTCTAATCGTTGCTACAGCAACATATTTTGGTTGTTTAGCTTTTTAACCTTATGATAGATAAACAGATTTAACAATAGTTATTACTTTTGTTGGGTGCTCCAACTTACAATTTTTTGGTAATGTTAGTATAAAATTAGCAAAAAGGGTTAGTTAGCTTAGAGATATTTACATATATACATGAGTTGAGGCTTGCTGCCTTTACTTTTCGTCAGGTGCCTAGACCTGGTTATCTGCTATGATTATGTTTCTCTTAGAATAGACATACTCTATGATAAATCTGACGCCCCGCTGTCCGTAGTAATCCTGAAGAAGGTCTTTGAGACTATGTGATCTCTGGAGATGAGGAATGAAGGCTCTGATGGGAGAGGTGAGTGGATAGTCGTGGATGTAATGTGAAACGTCTGCTGAAGAAGCTGAAGCACCGCAGACGCATTTTACATTTTGATGGCAGAACCTGCTGAGGTACATGGGAAATCTTCCGTGATTTGTGAAAGCTTGTTGTAGATAGAAATCTGTTTAGAGCCTTTTGGTGGAAATCACGGGAAAGATGGAGTAGGTGTGTCGCCAGTGTTTTTGAGTCATCCCAGCGAGCTTGCCAGATGGACATGAAGGCTCAGAAGATCTTGTGTTTGGCAATGACTATGGAAAGTGATATCTCTGAGTCGAAGAAGGGGTGACTTGTGGCTTCTTTAGCTAAAGGGTCGGCCCTTTCGTTACCTTGATGCCTACGTACCCAGCATAAAAACACTTGCCTGGAAGAAGACAGGGTAATAAGCACTTCTTTTAATGAAGAGATATGGAAGGCTTGTGTGCCGTTCTTGTTCAGTGCCTGTAGGACGCTCATGCTGTCCGTGTAGAAGCTGATGAATGGAAAATTGGTGTTGCCTGCCCAGAGAGCTACCTTCTTTAAAGCGAAGGACTCAGCCTGGAAACCCGAGGCGTGTTCGCTAAGTCTGAACCGTGCTGAGTGAATTTCTGTATTATTGTAGAAAGCGACATAGGCTGCACATACTTGCTTGCAGTCATTCTAGCAACATTGCAACTGAAGATGTACAAGGGAGTCAGATCTAATACTATCTCTAATGCTCTGTTAGGTGTTGAGGTCATTTGACTTGTGATGCACAGGCAGGCTAATCTTTGCAGACTTCTTTGCAGGCTAAACTTTACAGTTCTCTATTCCACCTTGCATCACTAGGTTACAGAGGCATAAGTAATAATAGGTCTGATAATTGCAGTATACATCCAAAACATGATTTTTTGCTGTAAACCCAGTTTTTACCAAGAATACGTTTGCACGTCATGATGCATTTTTTTACTTGATTAATTTTATAATCTACTACCTGTTTATTCCAGGTGAGCGTTTGGTCAAGGTATAATCCTAAATACTTCACCTCAGAAGTCTTGTTGATCTGAAAATCAAAGAGTTTTGGAATGAAAAACCATCCCATTTTCTTTTACGCGTGAATGGTACAAGATTGGTTTTCTGTGGACTCCCCTTCAGATCCCTCTCTATGCACTATTTACTTACACACCTTAATGCGTTTTGTATAAGTTGACAAGTTATATTAAAATTTTTACCAAGGATGAGTATGACAATGTTATCTGCATAGAATTGTGTGTAATACTGATGTCAGCTATTTACTACTAGGTTCTAAAGTAATGGTGATAGGAACCTCCTTGTGGGCAGCTTCGGGTAGTCTTTTTTTTTTTTTTTTTTTTCAAGTTATTCGTCAAAGATGTTTATTGAATAAATCTGTCCGAAAGCTGGGTTTCAATCCATGCAGATAAAATGTGGTTAATCCCAGTGTCCCTTAAAGCATTAAGAATGGATAAATGGAGAGTATTATCAAAGGCACTCTGTATGTCAAGAAAAGTGGCCAAGGCAAGGTGTTTGTCTGCAAAAGTAGAATTTTCAGTTATATTGTCATTTTCATCCATATATAAACTAGAAAAGAAAGTACAGGATAAAAAAAATCCGCCCAGTATTGTCTTTTTCTGGGTAAGGCAAAATACTCTAGAAGTTGCCAGGCATTCTAGAAACTTCAGCCTGGCAGTTGATTTAAGATCGGTCAATAACGTTATTATATACATAAAGGTATTATTTTATTTTATTGTGATAAATACTGTAATTTTTCTGTTCTTTGTCAGTGATTATTCAAATTCGAACCTCAGAATTGGTTCAACTTCCTTGATTGTCTCTGAAGTGTCGCGTTTTCCCCACTTCCCCACTTACATTCTCGCTATTCCAACCATTTTGCCCACTGATGTACACATTGTAAAGTAAACATTCAAAGATTAATATTATTTTTCCGCGGTTACATTACTATCATTTTTCTTAAATGTAATAGGTGAAAGCAGAATAATAACTAGTTAAAATTTACGAGTGC
The DNA here is from genome assembly GCF_044657685.1 of Stegodyphus dumicola. NCBI lineage: Eukaryota > Metazoa > Arthropoda > Arachnida > Araneae > Eresidae > Stegodyphus > Stegodyphus dumicola. Next base: position 175,292,938 of record NC_140781.1, read on the forward strand.
ATATTTTATGAAATATGTTCATTACAGATTTATTTAACAGAAAAAAAAAATAAAATTTATATAAAAAATTCACAATAAAAAGTGTATTTGCGTACAGTAATATTAGATTTCTTCTGAAAGATATTCATCCGAAACAATGAAATAGTTAATATAAAATTCACATGAAATTTAGAGCAAAATTTTTCAGTTGGGATGGTCTTTCCCTAAAACTTCGGTTTTCTTTTAAAAAAAGAATAAAATAATAATATTAAACATTCTCAGGTGATAATACGAATTTCACTTTTTTAATTCTTGACCTTTTTTGAAGTTAATTAACTCATTCCGGCCGATACCTATCTATTCCTTTTCATCCTCCAGCAGCAGTAGGTGGCAACTCTTTCAGGAACCCTTTAGTTCGGCAGGTTCAAAGTTTACTACTAGCAACCACAGAGCGCGCGCATCCACGCGTATCCTGGGTTCCAGCTCACATAGGTATTATGGGCATTAAACAGACCGACAAATTCTAGCCAGCAAGCAACTTTGGTACTCAAAACAACAGCATATACACCGTGGCAGTGCCGCTTCTTGTTTCTAGGTTAAAACTAATGACACCACGCAAGTTATGAATAGCAGGAAAGTTAATACAGCTTGCACTAGAAGGAAAACTTTCTACCTATCCCGAACGTTATTACAGAGTTGAAAGTCACTAACTCAACTCTAACTCCCTTCTTAACTTATCATGGAGCATTTCCTAGCTACCTAGATTTAACAAACAAGGCAGATCTGCAGATTTAATAAATGTGGCAATGACATGTGAGTGTGGAAAGGCAGAGGACGCGGATCACTTCACGTTTGAATTCTCCTTGACTGAAACGTGGCACTTGATCAAAAAAGCGAATGGCAACTGGCTAGTGTGGACTGCAGTTACATCATGCACCAAAAAGGGAAAAATGCATATGGAGCATTCTTACCGCTTGCTCTGAACTACACTAGTGTCAAGACTCACTCCTGTTAATGTGCATTGTGCAGCTACATCTACTCCCATTTATAACAAATTATCCATACAATCTATATAGTGCATTTAATGTTGTGCAGCAGCATAAAGTATTGCTTATTGATTAGTTTCCTGTATTAGTATTGTAAAGAAAGATGTTTTGTTCCTTTTATATATTTATTTCGCTTTTATAGATGAAACAGTTAGAAATTTAGAAACGTAATCACAAAGACAGGAAAGAAATGAAATTTAAAGCAGTAAAATCCTTAAATATCCCAATTAAAATACAAAATAACCCATGAACTCAGTATTTTAAAACCAGAAGAAATCCCGAAAATAACAGAAATGCATGAAAATAGACAAAAGAAGACAGGGGGAAAAAAACTCAGACCCCCTCCCAAAAAAGAGGGTGCACCAAGAAGGAGTTATTCGAATGGGAACAAAAATCGGTAGAAGTGATATACATATACAGAAAAACAACTGATTACAGTTGGAGAAAAATTGGATAATTTTTTGAAATGATAGAGCTTCACAAAGTGAAAAAAATCAGTAACGCATTTGTCCACCTCTGGCTTTTATGCAAGCAGTTATTCGGCTTGGCATCGATTGATAGAGGTTGCGGATGTCCTCCTGACGATATCGTACCAAATTCTGTCCAACTGGCGCGTTAGATCGTCAACATCCCGAGCTGGTTTGAGGGCCCTGCCCATAATGCTCCAAACGTGCTCAATAGGAGAGAGATCCGGCGACCTAGCTTGCCAAGGTAACGTTCGGCAGGCACTAAGGTAAGCAGCAGAAACATGTTCAATGTGGGGGGGCGGGCATTATCTTGTTGAAATATAAGTCCAGGGTGGCGTGACATGAAGGGCAACACAACGGGCCTTAGAACTTCATCGACGTACCGCTGCGCTGTAAGGTTGCGACGGATGACAACCAAAGGTGTCCTACGATGAAATGAAATGGCACCCCAGACCATCACTCCTGGTTGTCGGTCTGTTTGCTGGAAGAAAGTCAGGTTGGTATCACATCGCTATCCGGAGCGTCTCCAGACTCGCCTTCCCTGGCCATCGGGGCTCAATTCAAAGCGTGACTCATCACTGAAGACTATTCTACTCCAGTCAGTGACATTCCAGTGCGAATGAGCCCGAAACAACTGCAAACAGGCTTGGCGTTGAACAGAGGTCAATGGTAGTCGGCGCAAGGGGTGCAGTGACCTCAGCCCCCTTTCTGTGAGCCGTCTATGAATGGTCCTTGCAATCACTGAAGCACTAGTTGCACGTACAATCGATGATAATGATGCATCTAGGGCTGTGAGTGCCGCTCTGACGATTGCTCGGTCTTCCCGTTCTGTCGTTTCTCTAGGCCTACCGCTTCCTTTTTGACGCTTGTGCGGCCATGGTTCTCGCATTCCTGCCAACATCGTCTAATCGAGGCATCGCTCCTGCTCAAATGTCGAGCTATTCGCCGATAAGACCAACCGGCTTCTTTGAGTTCAACTACCCGACCTCTCTCAAATTCTTACATCTGCGCATATGGTTCGCGCACCTGTATGCGAGGCATAGTTACTGTCTACCAGAGTACACGGAATGAAATTCGTGAAGAATTTATGACCTGAAATCGTAATTTCTCCTCTTAAATATCCTGCCAGTTGCGCAGATCAGATGCGCTGTAGCGACAACCGTTCATTCATTGGCAGCCAAAATGTAAAATTTTACATTTTCCATCGAAACCTGTATGCATATCAATTTGTGTCCAATTTGCTTTATATCTTCACGGTGCGCGGTGGTGCGTCTTTTTTTTTTTTTTTTTTTTTCCTAAGAGGGAAAAAGGAAAAGGAATAGAATTAAAATTTGATTTGACGTTATCAAGAGGAGGTAGGTCAGATTCAATTGAATACAGTGTGTTTTTGTTCGGCCAAAATTAAGTGATGAACCATTTTAAATTATTTAATTATAATAGTTCATCCTAAAATTATGAATGCCACTTCTACGCAGTCGCCCTGCTTTCATATAAAATAAAAATACTCAAAAACAAATTTAAGTGAAATAAATGCAATGCCTAGTAAAGCAAAAGTAAAATATATACTATTTACTAATATTAAAATTCAAATCGAAACATAATGATTTGCAAAACATATTTAAAATTAACTGAGAACAATAATTTTTACCAAATTAATAAAAGACTGAACTTACTATGTGAAGAATAAAGGAACAAAACACAGTACCTGAAAAGGAAAAAGTGACGCTAATGGTTGTCTGTTTGACGCTAATGGAGATACAGATTGGTGATGGAAAGTTAGAAATCACCTAAAAGGCCAATTTATAGTAAAATATTTTTTAATTTTAAATTTGAGAAACATTAAAGTAATGCAAGTAAGAAAAGGAAAATCAAGAAACAAATGTTAGAAAAAAGTAAAACTTTCACGCCATGGGCTTATCATAACGATTTTAAGATAGAGCAGCCCCTTAGTTAATAAAAGTGTAGTCAAGAAAAATTATACAGTAATTACATATTTACAAATAACACTATAAACCCGATAAGGTATTTCTCCCGCCTTCTTAGCGTGCCTTCGTGGTGTAGTGGTCTGCAACCTGGGCGCGTATTCCAGAGGTCCGTGGTTCAATTCCCGGCGAAGGCGTTGCTCATTTTTCATCTCTCTTGCTTCCAAAAAAATACCTAATATCTCTACAGTGCCGCCCGAACTAAAAAATAGTGGCAGATGATGATTCTTTTCCCTCTGGATTTGGCGATTGGGTCCCCTAAACACCCCAGTCGCCCTTTAAAATGGGGAATATATAAGGTATTTCTCCCGCTTTCTCAGCGTGCCTTCGCGGTGTAGTGGTCTGCACGCTGGGCGCGTATTCCAGAGGTCCGTCGTTCGATTCCCGGCGAAGGCGTTGCTCATTTTTCATCTTACTTGCTTCCAAAAAAGTACCTAATGTCTCTACAACCCTTCTAAAACGTCCTTCTTTATCCTTTTCTTATTTGAGTTTTCAGATAAAAAATTCATTACCTTAAAAAAATTTTAGGGTACCACTCCAGTCATGTTTAATAGACTGTTAGTGAAGTTAACTGGAATTTCATTTCCTTACAGTAAGAAGAAAAATTTCTTGCTGTTTTTTCTGAATTTCGGTGCATCTTTTTTAGAACTGGCATTTAGAGATGTTGGTATTCCAATTTATTAATTTAATTGTTGAAAAATTGAATTCTCTTCTTTTATCAAGAAGGCTTACTTTTTTAAGATTACAAATGCCAAAATCCAGGTAATCTACAATTAATTGGTTCTTATTGATCTTGTTTAGTTTTAAACATTTTATATAGAATTTGCTTAGTCCAATCAAATTATTATTGTTGAAGTAATAATTTCATCTATATATCTGAATGTATGGGCAAATTTATTGAAATCATCTTCTGAAAGGTTTTTAAAAAACTTTTACTCTTTAGAAAATTAATAGAGGTTACATAAGTGAGTCGAATGATAACTTTCCATCGGAATACCATTTGTTTGCAGGTAAAGACTGTATGCATTCTTGATAAAGTTATTAAAAGGCGATAAATAGAGATAATCTTTCCATTTTTTGTAAATCTACTACAGTAAGCATTTCAGGGGAAAAAATTGGGAATTCCAAGAATATTTTCAAAGATTTCTTTAAGAGGAAAAGATGTGTAGAAATTAGCATAGCAGTTGATATTGTAAATCTTTAAATTTTTTATTTTTTTCAATTATTTGTAAGTTGTTGTTAATAATCCAACAGTAGTGCGTATTAGTATCAGCTTTATCAAAAATTAAATTGCGTATTGTTTTACGCAGATTTGTAAATATATTATAAAAATTCCTCTTGTAGTTTCTAGTACTATTTGGTATAAATCTAAATTTGACAGGGAGTTTATGAAATTTTGGAATTTCATATAAACTGGCAAATCTATTGTTTGCAGTATAAAGAAAAATTTTTCATTTTTTATGAAAAGCATAAATTTTGCCGATTGTTGACCTTTCACTATTTTTCGAAGTACTGTAGGTTGTTGAATCATGTAGCTGCTTTTCAATGAGAGAATTATAGAAATATTTTCATAAAATACTGGAATTGTTGTTGCTTGCTTTACCAATTTTGATAATTTTAAACTGTTTTTTTCAATTGCAAAATCTTCTGCAATAAATCTTTCCAATTTTTAATTAATTTAAATCCTTTAATTTTATTACTATCCTTTTTGCTTTGATCTAATATTTCCTTTTTACATTCCTTAAAAAGATGAGTTGTTAACCTTAGTAGAGAGTTTGTTTTCAATAGGAAATTAGCGATATCTACTGAAATACCTTCGAAGCAATTGAATTTAAGAATAATTTTTACTGGTGTAAATTTTGTACCTTTTTACTGCTTCCAAAATAACTAATGTCGCTGCAGCTTTAATTCTTGATCCTATGCAATATCTAGATTTCCTGTAATTATATGCTTATGTTGTTCATCCACACATGGTAGAAATCTCACTTCACTAAAATATCAAGTAGCAGAAATATCTTCTTCATGATGGTTGGTAATGTAACTACTCGTTTTTTTAATTGTATTTAAAGCAGACAATTATCTTATATTCTGTTGCTGGAAATTTTTGTTGAACTTGTTTCAAGATCTTATGCAGGTTAAGATAATCAAAACTTTCATGAAGAAATTTAATAGTGCATAAAATTTTTTTGTACTTCGACGAATAATAATGTGTTTCTCTCCCCTTTTTATATTCTAATTGTAACTTCCCAATGTATAGCAGCAAATATAATATTGTATGTAACTGTTACTTACTTCATTATCACAGTGTGTTAGCACTGCTTCTGTTAAGTTCTGCACTGTACATTTGATTGGTTTTTCTGCTTACTTCTGTTATGTTACTTGTTTCGGGCATTATAGTTCAAAATATTTTCTTGTTCTACATTTTATTTTGCTTCTATGTACATTCATTGTTACTTGTTAAGGTATATTTTAAAATAGTATTATATTTCGACATGTACACACATACTGTGTAATACTAGTTGTTGGACACACCCATAGGCAACTTTTATGCCTACCTGATCTGCGATTTTGGCTTTTTTCTTTTGGGTTTTGTCTTTTGGAGAATCCATCAGTGGTGAGGCATATCATCTGTACGCTCAAATGCTAAGTTGCCTTGCCTGTGCATAAACAGTGTGATCTCTCTCGGGATTCAAAATTAGGGCGAAAGCTTACAGTTAGCTAGGTACAGCAATACGTCAATCACCTATGGTACTACAGAGGTGCTGGCCTAACTTATATCTGCGCGCAGCCGCCTAGACGTAACAGCCGTTAACGACGCTAATTGCCTTGCCAAAAGATAAGTGTATAGTGTATATGTAGCAAGGAAGCACTGAAAATACACTAAAGCACTGAAAATACACCGAAGCACTAAAAATACACTGAATACACTGAAGCACTGAAATTTCCTTGAGAGGTTGGTGCTAGGGGAAGAGGTGTTAGAGACCACTGGACCTCCCTCTGGAGGTTGTTCTCACTCGGAATTCCAATTGGGATGGAAGGTTAGCAGTTAACAAGGCTCAGCGATACCTAGCACACCTATATGGATGCAACAGGTGCTGTCGGTATTGCTTCAACCTGTACCTATACTTCTAGTTTGGTTTGTGTGATCGCAGCCTATCCTCGAGAGCTATCTGCCTAAGGGAAGAGATGGCTTGGTGGAGGTCTTTCTAGGAAACTGCCTCGTATACACGTTACAACATGGGGTAAACTCCGGAAACACCCATGTAACCTGCCTGTTCACGACATGTACTTCTGAGAGCACTAGTTTATTATTATGTATTAAAGTACATTGTAATAATTCAGAAGTCAAACAACAAAAATCAGCGTTAATTTTCAAAATTTTCACCGGACTAGTTTCGATGGTTTTACCGAATCACCATCCTCAGCTGCAAAACCGCAAATGAGCAAGATAGGAAATAATGATTAGATAAGATAAGAAAGCCTGGACAAGAATAAGCAAGTGGCGTCATCTGTTGGTGAAAACAGAACTAAAACATAATTTCTCTAAAAGCCGAAGGCAAATTTGGATTGGAATTAGGATCGTTAACTAGAACAGAAAGATTTTTATGAATGTGAAATGCCTCTAGAAAATCCAGTTCTCCAATGGAAGATGTTTTTTGAATAATTTTGGCAGCAGAAAATTTCTAACGATCCTAATTCCAATCCATCTTTGCCTTTGGCCTTTAAAGAAATTATGTTTTTGTTCTGGTTTCACCAACAGATGGCGCCCCTTGCTTATTCTTGTCCAGGCTTTCTTATCTTATCTAATCATTATTTACTATCTTGCTCATTTGCGGTTTTGCAGCTGAGGATGGTGGTTCGGTAAAACCATCGAAACTAGTCCTGTAAAAATTTTGAAAATTAACGCTGATTTTTGTTGTTTGACTTCTGAATTAGTACTTATTCGGCGTGTTAGTGTGTCTTAATTACATTGTAATAATTTTGATGTAGAGTTGCTATCATCAGTATTAATATATAGCTTGAATTTACATAGAATTTTAAAACTCGAGTTAATTTACTGCTGAAGACTTGTAATAATACTCTAGTGGGATAATAACACTATTATCATAATTAAAAACAATTATATGACATAATTAAAAACAAAATTATATGACAACTATATAATGACAGGAAACAATATTTCGAGTATTAAATTAATTCTGAAAAAGAATTGTGTTTATAATAAATAGTATGTATTATGCATGACACATGTAATTTTTATATATGTATTATGTCATATGTGCTGTTTATATATGTATTATCCGTCACATATACTATTTATGTCGCAATAAGCTTTCTTGTTATTTCATCAATGTATAAAACTGTAGCACTTTGTGCAAAGATGTACAAAATTATGCTATCTTAAAAATTATGCAAATTGTGTAACCTGCTATTATGCTTAAACAAAGGCCAGGCACTTTTGTCGGCAAGGCCGTTGCCTGTGGTCGACAGATAGTAAATTTTACCATTCATTTAGCAGATTTCGTTTGATATGTCGCAGGTCGGAAAATGCCTTCTGAATGGGGTACTATTAATATCACTGCTAGTGGTTGTTCAGTGACGAGTTTTAGGTGCAGAAGTTTCAGCGGTTACCCAACAACTTTCCCCTCTCTATCGCGTTATGATTGCATTTCCCGACCTTGTATTAATCTCTGATCCTGATTTACCTCTGAAGAATTTACTTCACTCAGAAGTTCGGACACGCGGTAGTGAAACACCTTGTACATATAAAGGTAATTTAAATATGTCAAATCACATTATATGAAGCTAGATTATTGATATCAAATCATGCCACATAAAATAATGTCAAATAGAACTCGAAAATTGCTCTTAAAGAATATTTTTGCAAAAATTTTCAAAAAAAAAAAAAAAAAAAAAAAAAGATCGTTTGTTTACCTTTGAATAAATCTAAAGAATTTCAATTAGTTCTCCATTTGAAATGAATAATTATCAATTTAGGGATAATTTTTAATGAAACTAGTAGGAACGAAGGCTTTTTTGTATTTAAATGTCTATCTTCTATTCAGTTTTTATCCTTACATTTTTAATTTAATAATATTTTAAATTTAATATCTTTTTAATTAAAAAAAATTAATGTTTTTAGGAATTGTAGAGGAAAACGTTTATGAGTCTTTGACTACAACATTAAGGAATTCTAAGGAAATTAATTCCGAAAATGTAAATGCATCTGCTTCATGTTTTCTTGACTTCTGTAGTTTAACTGAGAGTAAGTTCTTTTATCATAATATAAACTTCAACTTTTAGATTTAGATGTTTCTTAATATTAAAGCATTTGCCTACTTCATACTATTTTCGTAGACGAGTACACCAGAGGTATGTTGATCGAAAACAGCAGGTTATTCCCTGCGTCGAATCGCAGCGGACAGGCGCCTACCTGCATCTACGGTGGACCGGCTGTAGCGAAAAGAGTTGGAAGAAGGGAATATACTACTATGTTTTAAGAGTGGCGGTTCTGGCAGAGTTACTTCAGTACGCATAGACTGACGCATGCTGGGGGGTCACTCCGCATTCCACTTCCATCGACATTTCGCGTCAGGTGCTAAACACCCTTGATCCTCCTATATCGACCAGGACCATTGTTCGTCGACTGGATACCCGTGGCATATTTCACAAGTGCACATCAGCGTAGCCACTGAGGGAGGGGTTTCGAAAATGGACCAATGAGCTCCTATTGCTCTTATGATGCTAAATCTTTGTACATGTGAGCGTATGTTGTTTACGTTTTAATTTGCATTTGTTTCGCAGTTAAATTAAATTTCGCAGTTAATTTCGCAATTAATGAAAGCAAATCTGTCTCGGGCTGTGTGATCGATATATGGACTTTTAGATAAAATCCGGAGTGTCAGCGATACTAGTGTATAGGCAGTTCTACAGTTTCGGTATGATCTCCTCCTCTGGCGTCTCTACACACGATGCTGGCTATATCCCGCCAGCGGTGGTCCTACAAATTACTGACCCTACTGTATAGTCGCTCTTTTTATAAGTGTATCATTGCTGCAATAAATATCCCTTATTGTTCACTGCAGTGTCTCTCCTTTTTTGCCGATGTTAGCAGCGTATATCCTAAACACTGGGGCACGTTTTTTGAACATCTTAAATATTTTTTTTATCAAAATGCACCAAATAACCTATATTTTTATAGAAACATGTTTTTCTAGAGTTTAGGACATATGTTGTATTTTTAAATAATTTTTTAAGAAGTCCAAAATTTGAGACCAAATTTTCTTTAATTTTTAATAAAAAAGTGTATAAAAGCCTTAAAAAAGAACAAAAAGGTCTAAAAATAGTAATAAAAGCAAGTGTATTTACATTTTTTCTAAACATTCTAATTGGAAAAAAAATCAAATGAGACCAAAAAAATTAAGAAAAACAGAGTTGATAGTCATCAACCCTGGTCTTTATTAAAATCTAGGCGGCCTTAAAGTTCCTGGAATTTTATTATTATACAGAAAATATAAGAAATAAAACAAAATATAGGTGGGGAAATGATTCCCCTCTGAAAATGTATTATTATATATCAAAAGTTAAAGTGTAAAAAAAATAACTTATTCTAATTCTTTTAATTTATATACGTATTGTCCATTTTTCCTTCCTCTATACTGGAATACATAGTTTCCATTATTAATTTCATTTATAGCTTTATCAGAAAGTTCTCCATGATTTTAGCAAGAAAATGTTCTTTGGTTCATTTATTCATGTCTAATTTAACAATGACAGAATCTCCACATTTTTTTTTTTTTTTTTTAATTTTTCTCAATGAGATCAGAACATAATTGTTCTTTTGGTTCATTATTCATGTCTAATTTAACAATGACAGAATCTCCACATTTTTTTTTTTTTTTAAATTTTTCTCAATGAGATCAGAACATAATTTCCAGGATTTAAATCTTTTAATTTTAGTGTTTTGGGATAAGCTTTGAGTCTATTGAATTCTTCCATCTCTTTATTTAGAATATTTTTTTTAATGTTTTGCTCTGTGACTCAATAATAATTTTTATTAAGAGTTGCACATATATGTGCCAATAATGAAATAAGAATTCTCTCAAAATGCCTTTGAATAAAATTTTCAGATAATTGTTTATATAATTCAGGATTAAACCAATGAACTTTATCTTCATGTTCATGTAAAACGTTTTCACTCATTTCTTGATATTTCATCCCAATCGACATCTTCGATTGTATTTTCCGATAATTTTTTATGTTTAGAAATTGGTTTCATATTTAATTTTTTTAAATTTTGTAAAATAAAATTATTACTTAAATTTTGATATTCTGATATATTGTCTCAATCGACTACACCTTTCAATTGTTCAATAGTATTTTTCGATAATATTTGATATCTGGAAACTGATTTCATATTTAATTTTTTAAAATTTTGTAAAATAAAATTATTATTTATAGTTTGATATTCTGATATGTTATCCCAATTTATTTTATCTTTATATTCATTGATGAATTTTGAGATATTTCATGAAATCTAGATATAATATCCCATTTGATTTTCATTCGTGATCATAAATGGCTCAGATAATTTCTGATAAGCTGATATATTAATTCAGTGTAATCTATATTTGCTGATTAGCGATTCAGATAATTCTTGATATCTAGATATCAATTTTCAATCGAGAACATTTTCAAGACTTCTAATTAATTTTTGTGTTTTAGAAAATTTGCCCCAGTTAACATCCACTTATAGGGGATGAAAATTCTTTAGATTTATGAATATATTTATATCCATTTAATTGGGTTTGCTTTACATATTTTTCAACAGGGAAATATTTTAAAGTATTTATGAAATCTTGCTCTCGTAGATAAACTTTTTCTTCAGTAATTGATTTAGCTTTCAGTAAATTTAATAGCTGTTTATAAAAATTATAACATTGTTTGTATTCTACTTTTCTTTCGAAAATAATGAAATTTTTCTCAGACTTCAACAGTTAATTCACCTAAACTTAAAGCGGCAAGAGGTATAAAAGCAAATGCCGATAAACCTGAGGCATTCAGTATAAATTTACTGACTATTAAGGTAATGCTTATCTTATGGTATAAATTATAACTTTTTTCTAAAAATATATTCTTTTTTCTCTAAATATTCTTCTATATTTATATAGGGTTAAAATTCCTTCGATATCTCATTTTAGAATTTTTTAAATCGAGCATGAAGAAACTATCTGGAAATATATATTTTTTTAGTTCTTTTTTTGATATATGACTGTCTGGAAATATATATATTTTTAGTTCTTTTTTTGATATATGACTGTCTGGAAATATATATATTTTTAGTTCTTTTTTTGATATATGACCGTCAGTATCTCATTATTTGTTGAATTTTTTTAGATTATGTATTAAAATATAAAATAATTACAATTTTTTCTAATAGTGATAGGAGATAGATAAAAGTTGTGTGATATATAAATAATAAAAGCGTTTTTATTTCTTCCTCTAATAAACATATCTTCAATATCTTTTTGATTTTTTTCTGTTACACAATCATCATATACAATAAGATTTTTAAGTGAAGGATCTAAATCATCAGATTTTACAAATTCATTTAAATTTCAAGAAAATAATACTTCTTCTTTTTTATATTTGTCATACAAATCTAATATTTCCTTTTTATTTAATTTCTTAGATTTAATAATTTTAAGAATATCATCTCTTTCAATATCTTCGAGGAAAGTATATATTTCTTGTAATTTAGAATATTTGGGTTCTTTAGTATGTTTTGCACATAAATATAATGCATCAAAATTTATTCTTAAACCATTCTGTTCTTCAAAACCATTAAGAAGATTTAATAATAAATTTGTTTTACTACAACCAGATGAACCTTCTAGGAATAATCTGAAAGGATGGGTAGGTAATAATGGATGTTGATTAGCATCAGGTTATTCTTCTGGTTCAGTATAATCTTTAGTTTTTATCATTTATTTATTCACAAAATTTCTATTTTTAGAAAGATATTTTTAAATTCAGTATTAATTACACTATCCATATGTATTCCTAATTTATGATCTTTTTTTCCTTTTAAAACAGTTGAACAAACTATAAGAAAACCAGAATCGACCTCTATTCATAGATTCATTCTATACATTCTTTAGACTGCCTTTTTATCAAATTTTAATGTTTCAAGTATTACCTGTAATATTTCAAAATTAATAGCTTCTATAAGCAAAGTGATTACCATGGTCATATCCATTTTAAGTTTTAAATTTTCATTAAAATAATAACTTTTAACCTTTTTAAATATTACATCACGAAGGTTATCTAATTTATTTTCAGATAAAACAAAGATAACTTTATCTACATATTTTTAATTTGCAGCAGCCATTTCATTAATTGAATTAGCTACATTTGTTATAATTTTATTATTTGCATCGTATTTCTCTTTTGACATTAATGTTATTGCATTACTTTCTAAATATCTTTTATTAACTGCATTTTTTTCATCTAAAGGATCTTTAAGATTACATATTCTTTTATCTTTAGCATCAAATACATGACTAGCATTAAATACATTTTTAGCATCAAATACACGAATACATGAATAATCTTTAGCATCAAATACATGACTAGCATCAAATACATCTTTAGCATCAAATACATGAATACATGAGTAATCTTTAGCATCAAATACATGAATAATGTTTAGCATCAAATACATGAATGTAAATAATTAACCATTTTTTTCCTAAGACTTTTATATAATGATTGTATTTTCTCTGATGTTTAATTAACAAAATTTAAAAAGCTGTCATCAATATTATATTTATTTAAATCAACGATTTCCCTTAAATTAGCCAATGCACTCAAAACACATATTTTTGTACTAACATCCTGATCATCTGTAGGATTTTTACAATTTTTCAAATTTTTATTTTCCATACCATAATTTCCATAATCAGTTAATTTAAAACCTTCTCCAGGTGGACCTGGTGGACCATTTTTTATTTCATCATCAAAAAGGTGGATAATCAGCAATAATATATTAGGACTAAGAATTTAATGTTAAACTATCAAATAATATAATTTTTTCTTTCATATTTAATCGGATTCGCTTTTTTCTTCAACAATAAAATAAAATATGCCGCCCAGTCGGTATAGTGGTCAGGGAAGCTGACTGCGATGCCGAAGGGCCTGGGTTCGAATCCCGGAAAAGGCATGATTGTAGCTGTCTGTCCCTTCATAGAAAAGGCGATGGTGGCCCACCTATTAGGTGCCTCCATAGTAAAAGAGACCACCACATCTGGCCTTGTATAGATTAATGGACTGGGTTACATTTGTGATTGTTTACAATCTGCCATTGGGAAAAAAATTTAAATAAAATATATAGTTTTTTGCAGTTCCGTGTTTTAATGTATAATGAAAGTTTAATGTTAAATTTCCCACAAATGTGTAATTTTCATGATGTGACAGATCAAAAGGAATAATGGGATATAATTTACCATATCATAAGTAATCTATCATACATCCTGTTTCTTTGTTTCTATTCTTTGTAATTTCTAGAAAAGTCGTACTACCTGAAAAATCCATATTTTTCAGGTGGTACGACTTTTTCATTTATTATAACCCAGAACTCTTCCATATCTAAATAATCAAATATCATATTATTTCTTTTATAATTTTCATTACTGTCTAAATATTGTGGAATAACAAATAATGTTTAACAAATAGTGTAACTTCATTTGATGTGGTGTTTATAGAATATGATCCAAGTTGAGCATTTTCAATTACATTTGATTTATGAATGACATATTGATTCTAATGAATATCTACAGGTTTATTAGCTAATAGTAATTCTCTATATAATATGTCTGCTTTGTTTTTCAACTTAACATGAACTAAAATAAGAGAAAATTCTTCAATTTCTATCTTATAGTCAGGATTTGCAACATTCGTATATATCATATTTTCATTAGTTTTTTTCTCTTTCAAATTCTATTTTTATTTGAAAACCTGTTATTACTTTCCTGAAATATTTTAAAAAGTCAAAAATTTGATCTAAACGTAACCACATTGTAACAGATTGACTATTTTTTTGTCATTTTCCATTTTTATCAAATCCTTTATAGTAAAATAATCACTAGTATCTTCAATGACTTACCACCTATTGTCAGTTTTTTTACTAGTGAATAAACCTAATCCACAGTTTGCTGTAACATTATCGTTACCTATAGAATTGCCATTATTTTTAAAATTTTTCCATTTTATTTGAATATAAGACTCTGAAAGTAAAATTCTTGCTTCATTATTTTGGATAAAAATTTCATATTTACTAACCTTATCTACATTTTTTCTTTCTAATTCCATCAATTCTTTACTCTCTATATTATCATCGTAATGATAAAAGTTATTTGTTAAGTCATGTTAGTTTTCCATTTATTAAGGATAAAACTTAAGTAGTTTTTTTTAAACCCTGATCATTTTGTTTTAGAGAGTATTTTATTCAATTTATTGCGTATATCATCCGATTTATTATCATTACAATTACAAATTTTATTAAAGGTATTTTTTCCTTCTTCTGTATAATCTATATTCTTTCATTTATTTAGAGTGATAAGATCTTGTTTCTTTATTCAGCTGTTAAATTCATCAAGATATACTAGCCATTTTACTAAATATTTATTTCCTTTCTTTTTTAATATTTTTTCAATTCTGTATACATCATTTTTTTCATTATATTTTACCATTTCATTTTCATAAAATATTCCTTCAATTTTTCCACCATTTAAGTCTTTATCCTATAACTGTATACATATGGAGATATTTTTGGTTTTAGAATATCTAATATAATAAAAATCTCTTCTGTAAAGGTTGGACCTTCAGAAAAAAGCGTTTTAAATTTCTATATTCTGACATGATCTCCTATTTTATATTTAGGCCTTTTAGGGGCTTTGGCTAAAGGATCCATATATATAAATTGTAATAAACTTTTATTTCGTTTTCAGTCTTATTAACTTCGACAGGAGTCATTTTTATGGATCTATGATATGAATTGTTATAATTTTTGAGTAATTTGGGTATATTTGTTGGTGTTATTTGAGTACAAATATTTTATAATTTTTCCCCCGATAGTTTTGTTAAAACTCTCTGCTATAGCAGACTTGATTTCTTTATTTTTAGTTGTAAACCGTTTTATATTATAATCTTTAAATAGCTTTGGAGTGGCTTTTCCTGTAAATTCAGTCATTGCTTTTACAACACTTAAATGTTTTACTGAAAGTGAAGTAAATATGTATAAAAATTTGTGTATGAAAGATTTATATAAAAAAACATTAAAGATCGGAAACATGATAAAAGATTCAGGATATGAACTTGTTGTGATATTGGAATGTGATTGTGAAAACTATAAAGAAATTAAAAATATATCAAAAATGAATGGAAAAGAGATTTTATAGGACCTTAAAATCCCAGAGATGCCTTTACAGGATGTAGATGCGAATTTACCAAATTAAAATATAAATGAAAAATCCTGAAAAAGTAGATATATTGATGTTTGTTCACTTTATCTAACAGTTAATTACTTTGACTGCTATCCAATTGGACATCCACACAAAATTTACAATCCTGAAAAATTTAACAATAATTGGTACGGTTTGATTAAATGTAAGGCACTAGCCCCTAGAAAATTATATCTTCCAGTACTACCATTCAAAGGAGATAAATTGTTATTTTCATTATGTAAAACATGTTCAAAAACTATTCAATGTAAACATTTTAAAACTATTGTAGAAAAGAGAAAATGTAAAGAATGTTATGAACTCAGAAATAAAGAATGTCAGCATACTAATGATGAAAGAAGTTTCATTGGCATTTGGACAACAGAAAAAGTTAAATTAGCTGTTGAAAAAGAATATAACATTTTAGATATATATGAAGTTTGGCATTTAAATAAAACAAAGAATTTATTCAAAAAATATGTTAAAATGTTTTTGAAAATTAAATTAGAAACAGATGATAAATGGTCTACACTATTTAGAAGTAAAAAAGAATATAAAAGAGTTATTAAAGAAAAATTAGATATAGATATAGAAAAGATAGAAGAAAATCCAGGTATGAGGTGTATAGCTAAAATTTGTTTAAATTCAGTATGGGGTAAATTTGGCCAAAGAAAAAATATGAAGCAAACTAAATATGTTATGGAATTAACTAAATATGTTATGGAATTGGAAAAATTTTATGAAATCATATTAGATGATAGAATTAAAGTTTTAAGTATGATATTTATGAATGATGATTGTATAGAAATGAATTATAAGATGAAAGATGAATATAAAAAGATAACTTTAATACAAACATGTATATAGCTATTTTTACTACCAGTTCTGCTAGAATAAGACTCTACAAACTGTTAAACACATTACAAGATAAAGTACTCTATTATGATACAGATTCTATAATTTATATTGATGATAGTACCAATCTACTAAAAACAGGTTGTGTGTTGGGCGATTGGACAGATGAACTAGGGAAGCGATGAATTATTTATAAAATCATGGATATCAGGTGCTTCTAAAGATTATAACTATATTTTAAATAATACTAAAGAATTAAGAAAGGTGAATGGCTTTAAAATTAGTCATAAAAGTGAAACTAAGCGCAATTTTGATGAAAGAAATAAGATAATAATAGGAAAAACTAATTACATAGATGTAGAAATTAATCAATTTCAAATTCTAAAAGATAGAAATATAAAAATAAATAAAATGAATAAAACATATACATTGCGTTTTGATAAAAGAAGAATTTTGGATAATTATGATATTGTACCCTTTGGATATTAATGATGTTTTTTGGATATTAAATGGATTCTGTGAAATCAGATGAAAATATTCTTCATGATTTAATAGATACTGTCAATAATTCACTTAAAATATAATATTGAATTATAAAAAATGTAGAAGTGTCATAATGAGATAAAAAATGTTTTTGCTAATAAATGGAAAAAATACATAGTCAATCAAAACAAACATATAATATTTGAAACCCTGTGAAATCAAATAATATAGAATATCTTCATAATTTAACAGATACTGTCAATAATTTACTTCAAAAATATAATATTAGATATTTAATTACAAAAGAAAAATGTAAATTACATGCATGTGATTATGACATACACTATAAAATTTTTATTTTAATATTAATTATTCCATTTCATTTATAAATGATTTTGGAAAAAAATTAAGGGCTATAATGGTTGAAATTTTATGTATTATGCAGATAATAATCATATAATATCTTTATTCATAATATATAATACTATCAAAACTAAAATATCATTTTATTATATATAAAATGATAAATATAAACTGATAAATGATATTTTATTATATATATAATAAAATGATAAATTAGCATTAATAATCTGGCATCGGAAAAGAGACACATGTCAATAGTATATAATAAGCCTTTTGCTGAAATTTTATATTTTAAATAAATAATAATACATTTCCCACTTCGATTTTCTTAAAATCTAGGGGCCCCAAGGTCCGTGGAAAAAAGTTTCAATGTCGAGACGACACTTTTTCTTAATTAAACTTTTAGGTAATGATCATTCACCTCTGAAATAATTAAACAAGAATTTTATACTTTAAGTTACTCAATATTTCAACATTTCCCCACCTGGATTTTATTTTATTTCTTATATTTTATGTATAATAATAAAATTCCAGAAACTCTAAGGCCCCTCTAGATTTTAATAAAGACCAGGGTTGATGGTCATCAACCCTGTTTTTCTTAAATTTTTAATACTTTTTGGTCTTATTTGATTCTTTCCTTCAATTAGAGGGTTTGGAAAAAATATAAAAACGCTTGCTTTTTTTACTATTTTATACCTTTTTGTGCTTTTTTTAAGTCTTTTATAGGCTTTTTTTTATTAAAATTAAAGAAAATATGGTCTCAAATTTTGGATTAAGATAAAAAAAATGATAAAAATGCAACGTATGATTAAACTCTGGAAAAACACTATGTTTCTATGAAAATATAGGTTATTTGATGCATTTTAATAAAAAAATATTAAAGATGTCCAAAAAACATATGTCACAGAGTTTAGGACATCTGCTGTTGATGTTCATCACTTTCTGCGCATGCGTTCGTGGTGTTGCATTTTACACTCTCACGTAGTTTATATAGATATGCTAAACCTTGGTTAAATTTTGCTCTCAGAGGCTCACCTTCAGTGTATGAAAATCTCATTTCCTTTTAACCCTTTTCAGGAATATTTTCTTTGTGACACGAGCCGCAACGATCTCTTCCATTTTCTTTTCTTTTTACGGCTTTCAAGTTTCTCTCCTCATTTGTAGTTTTCCTTTCAGAAGTTGCTCCACCAGCAGCCGAAAGGTAAAGTCGTTGAACTCTGGTAGTTCGGTCTGAGGTTCAAATCCCGCGAATGGGCTGGCTGCATGAGCGTTTTCGTGGTTTTCCTCATATATAACGTGTACACGAGCCAGTTTCCTTTAGAAAGTACTCCATGAAGGCATCCCTTCCTTTAGGCAGATAGCCCTTGAGTGCTTTGTCATAATGAAATAAATCAAACCAAGTCAAACGTTTCAGAAGATGGGGTTCATCATGCGATGCAGTTAACACTCTTGTCTCCGACTTAGATCATTGTGAATGTGAACAGCGTCAAGAAAACCCAATTTACCAATTCCTGAATAATTTTTGAAGACCTTAAGTCAAAGTTATGGTTAAGTTTCCAGCTATGATTAGCTATCGAAGACGTATTAATTTGGCCTTTTCGGACATAAGATTAGTGTTCCTTGATACGAAACTTTAACGCTCTTTTAGTTTGGCTGATATATCTCAAACCACACTGACACGATATGCTATAAATTACCCAAGAACGGAAGTCAGAAATGGAAGTTTTAAGAATAGAACCATAGATTTTTATTGATAGGCGAGAAAATGACTTAAAAATTGAAGGAAAATCCGTGCAATTTTATAACTGACAGATGGATGAAATGGAAGCACGACAAGGTTATTAACGTTATTTCTAAAAGCGGAATGTCTCCTTTGATGGTAAGCTGAAAAGTTTTGTAAAGGCTTTATCAATGACCAAGGGGGTGTTTGCCGTACGTGGATACATATCATATGGAACCTTTGTCATCGGAAAGGAAGGTTTTGGAGGCTGAGGGATGAGGCATCGTCTCCAACGCACAGCATTGGCCTCTGTTTCAACTTAACGGAATACACTTATTTGTCCTCACGTGTATCAATCGACTGATCTCCCAGCCTCAGTGACAGCGGTTTGAGGTTAAGTGTTATACTGTTCCCGTATTCAAGAAAGCCGTTCATAGGAGCACTTTGTGATTGTTATAGATTGAGATGTTCCTAACACAGGAATCTATGTTCCCTTGCAGGGGTCCATGATGAATGAGGCGCAATGTAAAAAAATCTGTAAGGTTACTAAGAAAACTCATGGAAACTGGGATGCCATGGACTATTTGAGTAATTAATAACAGGGACATTCTGAATAACTTTACAGGGATTATATCTGTAGAGGTTACAGAACTTTGACATGTAATGTTACAGGAAGTAACTGTGTAAGCAAATCATAGTCTTCGTACGTGTATTACTAAAAGATGTATCTGTAACGGTTGCATATGTTTAATCTGTAATGTTACAGGAAATAATTGTGTGAAGATAACATAGTTTTCGTATGCAGAGTGACGAAGGATGCATCTGTAAAAGTTGCAGATGCTTGATTTGTAATGCTGCAGGAAATAATTGAGTCAGCATAACATAGTTTTCGTATGTGGAGTACACAGAAGTTTTATCTGTAATGTTACACGAAATAATAGTGTAAGCAAAACGTATTTTTCGATGTGGATTAGAAAAAGTTGTATTTGTAGATTACTGACATTATGCTTATAAGATTACAGCAAGTGATTATGCAAGCAGAACATATATTTTGAATTTGAAATATCAGAAGATATATGTATATGTAAAAGTTTCAGATATTTTGCTCAAGGCTATTTAAGGTTCTTTCAAGTAATTACACATGTAGAATATATTATTCTTATGTGAAATACACAAATGTTACACATACTTTAATTTATTAAAAATAGCTATGCATGTATAAGATGTCTGTTGCATGTGAAATGTCTACAGATGTTTTGAATGTATAATGTAATTCTATTGATTGTAATGAAATACGTTGCATTATATTTTTGAGTAAAGGAAAAGTGGGCAATTTTAGCTATTATTCAGTTGTGTTAAGAAATAATTACATTAAATATTCTAAATGAAATAACACGTTTTCTTTCAAAATATTCCCAATATTATGTTACAAAAAGTTCAAACTGGATATGCTTCTTTTACATCTACCTAATTTTCCTTTATTGAATTTTAAATTACAAGACATCTGAAAATGATATGTGCATCGTGGAAAATGAGGATAAAAACGGTATACCATACGTAATGCTTTTGTGGCAATAATGAGTATTGTTCTAGAATCCTCTTCCCAAACAATGTAATCTAAGTTGAGAGAGCACTTACATTTGATTACAGTAAAAGATATTTTAATGAAATTATGTTTCAATCAGTAATTCAAAATAAATTTTGCCTGAATTAAAAATAAATAAAGAAAAGATATTACAACAAGATTAAAATTGAATTCAACAATGAACCTAATTCAGTTATCACAAGATGCTCAAAATTTGTTATTTCTATGCTTAATCATTCATTTAATTCATAAAATTTAATTCTTTTATGCGTAAATGTTTGTTAATCCCTTAACTGAAACAATACATGAGAGCTGTACAGGTGTTTTACCCGATTTTAAATAATTACATTTTTTTGTATTAATAAATTATACTCTTTCCTTAAAATTATTTTAAAGCTTGATATCATGCCTTTTTGCTAAATTCGAAATTCGAATCATAAGTTTAATTTTTCCAGCTGTTATTCCAATAAAACATTTACTGCTCGCCAACAGTCAAACAGTGAGCTGAACACTTGCATTTGGATCTAGATTCCAATTCCAGGGTATGGGCTTGCCTGCATAAGAATCCCCCCCCCCAATCACTTCATGTGTAGCATGAATACAAGCAATTCTTTTCCATGAGCAGGCGCTGTGTCATTTCTAATGCTCTGCCATAATTTAAATGATCCGTCAAAACATTTTAAAATAGGTATATGCAACTTTAAAACTTTGTTCCAAATTACAACTGTAAAATTTATCAGAATCCTTTTATGCTGTGTTCTATAATACATCATGAAGGCAGAAATATCTTAAAATTTTAAGGAAAAAATATAAACTATTTTTACATGCCTAAATTAAAAAAGGCAGACCTTTATTAGGAATTTAAAATCTGAAGAATAGTGATTTAAGTCTAAATAACTGCACAGCAGTGAAAACTTTTTTTTTTTTTTTTTTTTTTTTTTTTAATAGGGAAAATTTTAACAATGGCACAGTGCTCGATTTGATAATAGTTTCCTACCCTACCACGAATTTACAAACATTATGAATCTAATTTTAGTACTACAACCAAAATGAATCAGATTTCCTTCCTTTTGGCAGGCTGAAGTCGAAAATAGAAAATTAGTGAAAAATTTCTATAAATAATTTTATTATTCTCAAAATTTTCTAATCTTTATTTATTAAACAATACAAAATAATATTCTTATTAATCATCACTGAAAATTTGCAGAAGCTTTTTAATCTTCACAATGATATTTACATTTTCATTGAACAAAATTAAATTTGTGAACAGATTTTATTCAATATAAAAATTGTACGAGATAACATTTGTTCACAAGAAATATGAATTTAGTATTCCTGACTTTATAGGTATATAATGAACCATTTCAGTGTAATACTCAACAATTATACATTTTATTCTGCAAGTATGTGCTACTGAAAAGAAAACTATCAGTTTTAAATTAATAACAGACTTGTAAAAACAAACAGTTCTTATAAAGGAAACATATCTAATAATTTTTAGATGTAAAAAGAAAGAAAAAGCATGAAATTAATATAAAAGTCAGTTTTTTACATAGAATGCCATAAAAAATCATTTTCATTTATAAGGTAAAACATTTGATACTGCAATCTTCACTGAAAGGGCACTGCAATCTGCACTTCCTAAGGTTGCAAATTTTCACAGAAAATTTGATGTATTATAAATTAAAGAAGTTTAAAACTATATCTCTTAGAATGAGGATTAAGTCTGAAATCTGTAATAAATAATATCGATTAGATATGGTGTTAAAAATAAAATAAATATATGAATAAAGAAGTACTTTAATTGCTGTCAGATCACTATTTGTTGAATAGGTCCAGTTACAAATTGAAAAATAAAGATACAAAAATATTACGAAATATTTGATAACTGGCTGTCTGTTAAGTCGTGCGAAACGAATTAGAGATGGTATGTCTCGTGCAAGGACAAGCATTTGCTAGGTCGTGGAGATGGTAAATACCTGGTAAAATGTAACGTAAGACCTAAAAATTTGGAAAGGTGTTGCTGTAAACATATCTAACGTCAAAACATGGTCAACGTATAAAAACATTTAAAACGTAAATAACGTTTAAAAATATGTTTAAAATGGATAATTTAAATGATGACAAAGCACACGCAGACTATCTGCCTAAAGGAAAGGAGCCTTCTTGAAGGGCTTTTTAACGAAACTGGCTCATATTCACCATAAACATGGAGAAAACCTCAAAACCCCTATGCTGCCAGCTCATTTCCCGAGATTTGAATCAAACTAGCAGTGTTCAACGCTTTTGTCGCTCGGCCGCTGGATAGGGGCTACGTCAGATTAAGCTGTAGAGTCATTAGGTTTTTTTTTTTTTTTTTTTGAAGCACGAAGTGCAGTGCTCTCACCAGTACTCGAACCCTGAACCTCTCTTATACGCCTCGAATATGCTTCCAATTAAATATCGATGGTATGCAGAAAAGAGGGAGAAAATACTTTATAAAGCTAATTCGAAGAACGAAAATCAGTAACGAGAATGGCAATAATATTGTGTAAAATTGGTAGTAATGGTACATGTCGAAGGATTTGTTTGTAACTTCTTGGCTGATGTAATAAGAAAATTTTCAGGATTGCATAGGCATTTGAGCATGTTAACGACAATTGTTTTGGCTAAGTTTCGTTCTTTTCGAAAAGATCTTGAATATATCTATAAAATAATAATAATATTTGAACATTAGTTTAGCTGTTTCTTTTTGTCCTTTTATTTAGTCTACTTTGCAATAGTTTCAATAAAGTGTGCAAAAATTACATAAAACTCTCATATTTGGCAGTGATAAAAATAGAGTCCATCCGAGGGCACAAGAGAAGGAGTCCTTTGGTGCAAGATATTCAGAAAATTCTTCTAAGTATCCCACCAGATGACAGACCTATCCTGATCTTGGTTCAAGCTCATGTGGGTATTACTGGCAACGAAGCGGCGGACGTGCTTGCGAAATCTGCAGCCAATGACTCCAGTAGATTGGAAAACTCAGTAAGTGTTCCGCAGTCCTATTTTAAAAATATCACGCTCAATGGCCTTTTACAAGAATGGCAGAAAAGATTTGAAAGGGAAAGCACAGGTTTCCTACAAGTTCTTTCCGAAAGTTACATGCTCAGTTAATACATACAGCGGAGCACAAACTCAATTCTACACTGGCCATGGTCTCTTCCCATATTATCTTAAGAGATTCGGCAAACGAGCATCAGACTTGTGTGAATGTGGTGCGGCAGGTGATGCAGATCACTTCCTCTTCAACTGTCCACAAACCAATAAACGGCATTTAAAAATGCCAAGCAGTGAATACTGGCTGCAATGGGCGGAGAATACTTGCGGCAACAAGCAGACGAAAACTAAAATAGAGGAGGTAATCAGGCTATGCTCAGCAAGGTACTATGAAATTCTCCCCCTCCCTTGAGAATTTTATCTTCGCGGCATAATTTTAATAGCAATTCAAAATACTACAACAACTGAAAATCAACACTAGAAAAATAGCTCACCCCGTAGAATAGTAACAGGACTGTAAGAGCAAAACTATTGTAATGTAAGCATATTACTATCCAGTTTGTATGTATTTGATAAAAAATAATATTGTAAAGCAGTTTAAATGATATTGAAAATACTGTCAATGTGTAAATGAATTACAATTTTACTTTGATTATCTCAGTAAAAGTATTGTAAATATGAATTCAGATAATGTTTAAATGTACATGTAGCTGTCATGATTTTATGTAACCATCATATGTAACTTGTACAAGACAATGTTTGTAATCAACATATCTATACTTATACACAGGCCTTGTATGCCCATGTAATATTTATATTTATATTTTTACACGGAGGAAATATTCCTTTCTGCCAGGATGACTAATAACACTGCAAGACTTTTACAACAAAGTCAGGTCAGTGGTTATGTCAGGCGGCGCTCAGTGATAAAAATATTCACACTTCCTCATACAAAATTTAAAAGATGTTTTCTTGAAGTTTCTCTTTCACATGTTTTAATTGTGATCATAATTCTGATAAACTTATGATCACTATTATGATATAAATTTATAAACTTCAGGCGATTTTAAATTTTAACTTTTCCTGGTGATTATTACTTTTCTTTTTAATTTATCTATTTCAAGATATCTTAAGTCTAGAAAAATAATCAGATCTGCGTCCCTTTCTACTTTTTGTCTATTTTTGGTAACAGTCACGTTAGCGTGACTTCCTCTTTCTTTTTGTATTTCTCTAAGTAATAGTTTTTCATAACTGTGAAATATGATCTTTCTTTTGCTCATTATTCTTTCTGCTTTCCAATTTGCAACTGTATAATGCAGTAATGCAATTAAGTTCATGGCTGTTTAAGAAATCCTTTCTCTGCGATCTCATAAATTAATTAACGTACGTTTGAGACACGAAGAAGATATCGTCACCATTCCCTTTTATTCTTTAGTCTCAGTTACCAAAGCTTTCGGTAACTCTATCCCCGTACCGTACGCTCTTACACATAAATATCATGAAAGGTTTAGAAACTAAGTAATTTGTTACATTTTCCATTTTAGTTAAATTAAAATCGATAATTATAAGAAAATATTAATATATTTATAATTGAACTTTTATAACTGCTTTTTGTTGAATGGTATGTAATTAATTTTAAATTAACTCTGATATCATTTATTAAACAAAAATTTTACTTAGCAATTTAAGACTTTATCGTGTTGTTAGGTAAGCAATTTGTGCCAGCATACATTTATAGCTTTAATTATCAGCTAATAGTTTATAAAATAATTATACTAATATCTCATGTTCTGATTTAATTTTTCAAGCAGACAAATAGCATAAAAACAAAACATTTTTTTTTTTTTTTGTTTCTGTAGAACAGTTCTCCCTTCAATTCAATAATTTTATTTAAAATCTAAGTCAATGTAATCCCTCCCCTAACTTTATGTTTTACAATGATGTGTTTTGCATACAGAATTTATTTGTTTGTTAAAAGTTTTCTGAATTTAATCTAAGTGTACTAAAGTAATCTAAGTGTTCTGAACTTATGATTTTTAACTTTTCACTCGAAAGTAATGCACGAGAGAGATAATGATAATCTTTCTTATGCATCATTTATCATCGTGCTTATGATTTTTAACTCTTCACTGGAAAGAGAATGATGCACTTACGAGAAATTCATGAGAAAGTAATTTTCTCTTGAAATTAAATTTGCGTTTGATTTTAACATCATTAACATTCCTAGATCGCTGAATTCTAAGAAATAAGGTGTATTTAATTATGGCAAAGCACACTAGGGCTATCTGCATAAGGGGAGAGATGCCTTCGTGGAGGACTTTCTAAGGGAAACTGGCTCGTATACACTTGGGGAAAACCACGAAAACACCCATGCAGCCAGCCCGTTCGTGGGATTCGAACCTCGGACCGAACTACCAGTGTTCAGCAACTTTACCGCTCGGCCGCTGGTGGGCTCTAAGAAATAAGGGATACATCTGTTTCGAGAGTACAAAACAACTGTGACTCCTTCTGTTCTTTAATTAGGTAATAAATTATTCATTAATATATAAAATTCGTAATTGGTAAATAAGAAATTATTTTCTTTAATCACATACATACATACATTGGTTTCTACTGACTTAGTGGACTTCTAGGGCTGTGTAAGTATCTCATTGTAGTATTGTAGTATATAAAGTGAAAGAAATCGATTCACTTAGTTCACCAGTTTAGGAATTTTCATACTTTATATATATATATAGTTTATTTCATCGTGTGTCCAGCTGCGGATATCATTTGGGGGAAAATATAAAACAAAATTAATATTCATTTCTAAGCAGAAAGAAGAGGCAGGGGAGAGAAAGAGAGTAATAACAGAGGCATTTTTTATTGCTGCGTCATTTTGAAAGGAAAGCGGCAGAATGAAAGTACTAGATGAAGTGAAGTAGCATAAAGGATAAATTCAGGAATTCTCTGTTCGAACTTTTTGTTTCTTGCGGAAGGATATTATTGCAAGTAAACTGGTTCGATGAAAGCAAAGTCACAACTCATTGTTGTTCCGTTATTTGTAACGCAGAGCTGTGAGTTTAAATGAGTGAAGCCAACCGCGATAGGTAGTGAATTCTTTTTGCCGATTTTTATTGTTAATTCAATGCTTATCATTTACTTACAGTCGTTTTTTTCTATCTTAAAATATTCTTTCTTACATTTTTATTTATGTTTTTGTAAACATGTAGTAAGTTTTGCTTATTTCTACTACTGATATATGTTAAATTAAGTATTTTGAAATAATAAATTTTATAATTATTATTACATTGATAATGGTTCATTTCATAATGATAATGAAATTTATTAAAGTATTAGATTTAATGTTAAGATTTATTATGCACTTGTATTAATCTTTTAATTGGCAAATGATGAAAACACACGCAAGCTTCTGAGTACTCATGTTAAATAAAGGGTTAAGATACCTTTATTTGCTTATTTATTTGCAAATCGCCTTTGCCTAAATTTTTATTAATTTTCACTTTGTCTTTTCCTAATATAACGGAGTTTTGAAATAAGAATGAAGAGATTTAAAACATCCAGAGAAAATGGGCCATACCTTTTGCATACTCGAAAAATCTTCCGGATATCCGGAATAGGATATCTTTTATCTGTAGGCACCATATGTATTTACTGTAATGCAAGTAAGAGAATTTTATTTTGGTTATCGAGTTTTATATGAAACAATTAAGCAGTTAAAAAAATCTCCCACCCCCATTTAACATGGTGCAAAACGATCCACTCCCTTTCAAGTGTACTATAATGAAGTTACTATTACTTGCCTAAAAACGCAACAAACATTCCCATTTCAAATATTTTGGGCCAAAATAAAACGCGAAAGTTATATTCTTATTGCTTTAAACACATGTTATGTATTAAAATAAATTGAACATCCACTGATGTTTAACTTGAATTGGTAAGGAAGATTAATGAACGATTTTAATGAAGATTAAAATAAGTAATTAGATGGACAATAACTTTAATTTTATTACGCTTAGATAATAAGGGTTACGAATATCTGAAATTCAGATGATCAGGGTTCTATTTTGGTTGTTTTGCAATTAAGTATTTTACCTGCACAAGGTAAGTTTTTGTGCTTTAATCCAGATTATATGAAAATTTCAAATATGTATTATTTGTTCATTCAGTAATTCATAAATCTGACACTGTTTTAGTATATACTGTGTTGTCTTATTATTTAACTGAATACGGTAAAGCACAGAAAGACTATTTGTCTAGAGGGAAGATTCCCTTCGTGGAGGTGAAATTGGCTCGTATTTATTACGTATGAATTGGTTAGTTGGTTAATATATTAGGGCAAAGCAACTGGGTGCTGTCTGCCTATAGAAACAGATGCCCTTTTTTTACAAAGTAACACCTTGGGTTTCACAACATTTGCAACTCGAAACTAAAAGGGAAGGGATTTAAAATTGAACTAGCCAAAAATTTCATTCAGAGATGATCAATTGTAAATATGCTGTAGCTTCAAGACTGATTAATCAGCATTTATTTCTGAGCATCTGTTCAACATGAATTGCTGTTCGCTATTCAAAATATTTTCTGAACTGGTAAAAATATCCTCATGCTTATTCAGTAGTTGCTTGATTCGAGTTCCTATGAGCATCTAATGAATTAAAAAACAATGCACTCATCAAGTGTAAATTTTGTCCAGCGGAGAAGCATATAGCCATTGACCTAGCAGCTGAAGAGAAAAGGGCTCCCAAATGTGCTTGGAATCTCAAATTAGATTTCACCTACATTTTACTTCTGACTATCAAGAATCTCAGTAGCTCGCGACAGAGTAAATTAGAGAATTTACTTTTGCAGAGCATGTAAGGTTATTTTATTTTGGTCATAACAGTTTGGCCTTATTTAACTTTCATATTTTACATACTCGTTTGGTCGAGAAAGCTTCTTGAAGGAAATATACAAACGGGAAGTGAAATTTAATGAAGCTTTACTTGCGATCAGTAGAAGCTCTGACTTGCTACAGCGATGTTCACGTCTTAGTGAATGTTGATCTTAAATAAGGACGTGCGGGTAATACGTAAGAGAAAATACTTTGTGCGAAAGCCACCGTTATGATTAGCTTTCGTCAAGTTGCCACTTTTAGCTAAGAATTTTATTTTTGCTTTGAAACCGCGCATTGATGTTTAGTCTGCAGATTCACAAATGTAATTATTTTAACATGTAGTTGAATCAAATTAAGTTTAAGTTTTTATTTACATACAGCAAAACGCACAAGGACTCTCTGCCTAAGGAAAAGGATACCTTGGCAGAGGACTTAGGGGAACTGAATGCGTATTCACAATAAACATGTGGAAAGACACGAAAAACATTCATGCAATTTACGTCCTTTCGCTTGGGTTCTAACGTGACATTCCTAAGAGGAAAAACATGAACTGAAAAACACGGCAGCGTTTTCTGAAAAATTAAATTAACTTTGCATTTAACTTTGTTGTAAAGGGGAAGTCCATTACATGAGCTGGATATCAACTTTTTGGCTGAAAACGTTACTTTCATATATCGCCAATCAATTAATATTTACTCTCAAAAAAAACAATTTAGAAATTATTTTTAGCTTTCAGGCTTTCTGAAGACATTTTAATTAGCTTTCTGGATAAATATACTTGAAAGAACAGTTAAGTAAACAACTAATAATTTACAGTAATTTAAGCGGTACTTACGGAAAATCCCGTCGACCACAAGAGACCGCGACAAACAAAAAAATATCCATTTACTAAATACAAGAAAAAAGTTCTATTCTTATTTTTCTTTCAAATTTATTGTATATATTTATATTTAATTTTTCATTAAAAATTTTCGTTATTTTTTATTAAGGAGATATACTATAAAAGCAATTATTTTCGCTAGGCGTTAATTTAATCGCCGGTAAGATTCCATAACTTTGGAAATATTCAACAGCATGCTCTTCTGTAGTAGGCAAGTCCCAAATTTTAATCATTTTTTTCCCCCGAAAATTCATGATACAGGGGAAAAAAGCAGTTTTTAGTCAAGAATAATAACTAACACGTGTAATCAAGGTTACACAAAAACCAGCGTATTTGAATAAGACTTTTCCATTTTTTGGCGAAAAATCGCGTACTTTGGAGTCTTTTCTTTAATAGGCAAAAATGGTCGACGGGAATTTCCGTAAGTACCATTTAAGCATAAACTGAAAATTGCTGTGGCGAATTTTTCTCTTAAAATACATTAAACTTTTTATTTTTAGGATTAAAGGTAAGATATATTTTATTAATAAGAAAAATTTTATTTTAGAGATCATTCAAAAAGTTAATTTAATTTTTCAGACAGTCCACCGCTCAGCATTGACACTACATGAAATCTTGAAATATACTTAAAAAAGTTCTTAAAGCTATATCTAGAACCCGTATTTAAAAAAATAACCTGTAGCCATCTTTTTCTTTTTCCAAACACCCTTTCTAAACCGCATAAATTATATTTCAACGAAGGAGTAAACAGCATTGATAGCTGTTGAAGGTACAGAAGGTTTTGTCTTAGCTGTTCTTGAACACCTTTATTTCTGCTGAAGAAACCTACAGCTTTAGAAATGAGAATCTTATTTGAATTAGTGGCTTCATTATTCAAATTTCAGGAATTCGGTTAGTCTTATTAGTGGCTTTCCTAGAACCAGCAACATATAGAAAGAAACAAGATATCGTTATAACCGAAAAGCGATAAGATCAAAGGAAGCGGAGGTCAGAGCCATATGCTTTAAACTATGTGAAATAAGAATTCAGTCAGGTAATAGTCGCCAAGGCTGTTCTGTAAGACTTGCAGTGTTGCCAAGCCTAATCGGCCCCGTCGTGCAAATGTCTAGCGAGCGCCTTTATGTAGTGACGATATTGAAGGGACATTGCTTATGGTTAACATTTAAAATGAAACATTATTAACATAATAATATGGAAAAACAACAAAATTACATTTTATCTTTTCATTTGTCTAAATATAGAAACATTTTGTGCTTTGTTAAAATTCACGCACAAGCATATTTATTGAAGAATTATACATACATTTATGTTATAAAAAGCCGCCCAACCGTTGTAGTGGTTAGCGTTGCTGACTGCTGTGCCGAAGGGCCCGGGTTCGAATCTCGAAGAAGGCATGGATGTTTATAAATGTAGTGTCCGTGAGGCAGGGAGGCACTCTAAATATGCAAGGCGAAAGTCCTCTCGAAAGGCCGGAGGTAGGGAAAGAGGGGTGGGAGACGCTCGCCCCCCCCAGGATGCTCTCCATCAAAATTGGGGACGAAACTGAGCTAAATCGCACCGTCACCTGTTACGTACTCAAGGCTGTTGCCAACGGCAGGCGTATCTTGCGTTCCTTGCAACGAGGACTTTCGTGGGCTTGGACTGAATATAGGCCAGACAAGTGAGCATTAGTCAACAACAACAATATGTTATAAAAACGTAACACTGCAAGCGAAGCGAAATAATATACTAAACGCATTGATTACCAAATATATTGCTGAACACTATTTATTATCTTAAAATTAAAAACAATATAATTTAGATATCTAATAAGTTTGCATTACATAAATTGTTGTTCGCAGCGTAGTATACGACAAGGTTCAAAGAGCACAAAAAATGCTCTAGGGCTGATATCTAGGTATATATCCAAAATTCTTTTTTGCACACCGCTATGTTTTTGACAACGATATAGCTTAGAGTTTCAACCGGCGTTTTTACATTTCCTCCAAAAGTTTGCAAAAACTTCAGTTCATGCATAAGATCTATACTATTTATATCGCTTTTGATTTTTGTTAGTTAATGCTTTTTGCGGTTTTTGATATAAATGGAGTTGATTTTGTAAATATATATGAACGAAAATACGTGATGCCAATGCGTATGTAAGGATACAGGCCGGCGCCGTAGACGCGGTCGACAAATTGCTTAGTCAGTGTACATAAAAAAGGTAAGTCCAGTTACATATTATGTTAAACTTAGGTTAGCTTTTTAATTCAGAAAATCAACGATTTGAACATAATTACTCGATTTCTTTTTACATGAACCATTTGTTTATTAATCTAAAAGTTATCTTCTGAGAAGAAAGGATTGATATATTGTATTTACAGAGTACCACTGAATTTTCAAAATATACCTATTTGAGATTTGAAGAAGTAAAAATATACAAGGTATTCTGAAATCAAAATTTGGCCATTTTCCGATTTTTAGCTTATCTGGAAAACCGAAGGAAAATGTTTCGTTATTTCATTAAGACTTAAATACATACTTTAAATTTGATTTATTTACTTTAGAAAGTACTACCACAAGTACCACAAGAGAGTACTACCACCTCCTTGAATTATTTGGTATTGATCTAATTATTCATAAATTTTCCAAGCAATGGTTTAAGATGTACTCAGTATTTCAGAAGTAAAATATTTCAAACAGTGACCTTCCGAGTGTTTTTAAGAAGTGTTTAACTCAATAGTTTTTATAATAGTTATTTTCTATTTTTATTTTTACTTCCGCATTTTCTGTTTTCATTTTTCCCCAAATGTCGGAAGAAAAACAGAAAAAACTGTCAGAGTATCAGATGCAATGAAGAAAAAGAAAGTGAGAAGACTTAATAAACCAAAACTTTAAAATTACTCTATTTTTTCAAAACCCAGGGAATGCCTAAGCTGACGCTACTAGCACAAGTTGTCCATCAACGTCATCAACCAAAAAAAAAAAAAAAAAAGAGTTAAAAGGGATTAGTTGTTAAATTCTGCTGAAAACAATTCTATTTATTGTTTTTGCTGCAAACATTTTAAGTTTCAGCAACGTAAAACTGAGTAGTTCTGAATTTAACGATTAAAACCACTTAAATAAGCACTTAAAACTTAATGAAAAAAATTAAATGCTTTTCTGGAATCTACACGTTTGGTCCGATTTCTTAGAACGATTACGAAAGAATAAACTTGTTGATTCGGAATTTCAAAATTTATTAAAAAAAAAAAGAGACTAAACATTGGCGCGATGTTATTGAAAGAATTATTTATGCCATTCAGTTTTTAGCCAAACAAAACTTAGCCTTCCGTGGTTCCAGTAACAAGTTATTGGAAAGAAATAATAATTTTTTAAAGTGTATAGAAATGATTACAAAATTTTGACCGTATCATGTCTGTATATATTAATAAAATTAAAACTAAAAAAATGCTCCATTATTTTGAAAATAAAATTCAAAATGAAACAATTAGCTTATTAGGGGATAATATAAAGCAAATTAAGTAAGGTCAAACAGGCAAAGTATTTTTCTATTTTACTTGATTGTAGCCCTGATGCCAGACATCAAGAACAGATGTTAATTTGTATGAGGTATCTTAATTTAGAAAGTACAAACATGAGTATTGAAGGAAGGTTTTTAATATTTTGTGTTTCAATAGTTACGACCGGTGAAGGACGAACAACATTCTTATTAAAGACTTTAGAGGAAAATGGTTTAGATATTAGTAATTTACGCGGCCAAGAATACCACAATGGTGCAGACAGGACAGGTAAACAGTTTTCGAGTAATTATGCTCAAATCGTTGCTTTTCCGAATTAAAAAGTTAACCTGTGTTTAACATAATATGTAACTGCTCTTACCTTTTTTTATGTAGAAAAACAATAACAAGCAATCACAAAAAATATAAATGTTGCACAAATTACTGCTATTGCAACACTAGACACAAAATAAGGATTAAGCAATTTGTCGAATGCGTCTACCCTTACATACGCATCGGTATCACGTATTTTCACGTTCAAATGAGACAGAAGAGAACACCAGGGACGAATTCCAGGCCTGGTTATAACTTTCGGTAAAATAAGACAGTGTGCTATGAGGAAGGGGCGCTCAGACTTGTCAAGCTCGAGGCTGCATTAACACAGGTAAACGCCCCAACCCCTAGAGGCGATCCAAGAAGCCGCTAACCCATCGGTCGAGCTAAGACTGAGCTGAATCGACAAGAATATTTAGCAACTCATAGTAAAAACATCTACCATCAAAAGAGGCCCCAAACCCGAACAGCAGAACGAAGTCACTTAAACACTGTTAGACAGACCGGGCCACCAATCCGGCCTGCTAACACTATGTCATAGTATCGGCTTTAGGCGCCCCCCCAGGGAGAAACCAAGGAAGGATATGAATATGCAGTTTTTGAGGCTCCAGGCGCCTACTGGAAACCTCAAGCAGTTTAAAGACTCGCTAAATTCTCCAACTCCATCGACGGTGGTGTTTCGCCCCGGACAACCATGAATATCTGACTATGTAGCTCCACCACAACCAACGAAACGAACAAGACAGTACCATACGGTCTCCGTCGAGCCTGAAACAGCCATCGCCAGCGATGACTCCAGTACTTTGGAGACTGATTTTAAACACCTGTGGCCGAGACTGCCTAGATAAAGATCCTAATCAGTACTTCCCAGGGTTTACCTGAGTCGACCCCCGGAGCGGCGTTTAAATAAGACAAGAATTTTCTTGTTCAGAAAGGAAGCGAGAAGAACTACTTGTTTTAATGATTTTACCTGGCACCTTTTGTAATCGGCGCCGTCGTGCGCTGAACACTAGTAGTACGGTCTGGCTAAAGGGCTGTTTGCATAGTCGTTTTCATGCTTTTCCCCATGTGTAACAAGTATGCCAGCCAGTTTCAATTAGAAAGTTCTCCACGAAGACATCCATTACCTTAGGCAGATACCCCTCGAGTGCTTTGCCACAGCTAAATAAACTTAAAAAAGCATATCCCGGATAAAAGATTAGTTGCATGGGAGTTTTCGTTGTTTTTGTCTATGTGTAATGTGCATATAAGCCAGCTGCTCTTTAAAGGCCTTCCGCGAAGACATCTCTTCCATTAGGTAGATGCCTCTTATGGCATGCTTTGGCATAGTATAAATAATTCGATGCAATTCATCCTTACGAAACGTACGTAATATCCTTCACACAACTGTTTCATATTCGGAAAAGACTGGAATTTTTAAAGAATGGGATACAAGCCTGTTCAAGCCCTGTCAACGAACAACATGGATTTTACGAAAAAATTGAAAATTTGAATAGATCATTTCCGGAATTAAAAAGCGGTGCCCACCAGCGGCCGAGCGGTAAAGTTGCTGAACACTGGTAGTTCGGTCCGAAGTTCGAATCCCGCGAACGGGCTGGCTGCATGGGCGTTTTCGTGGTTTTCCCCATGTGTAACGTGTACACGAGCTAGTTTCCCTTAGAAAGTCCTCCACAAAGGCATCCCTTCTCTTAGGCAGATAGCCCTTGTGTGCTTTGCCATAATTAAATACACCAACACCGGAATTAAAAGCTATTTACAAGAGAAAAATGTAATAACAGTACACAGCAGCTCTGTGTTTAAAAAAATTAAAACAAAAAGCTCTTTTTGCAAGCTTTTATTTAGTTCATTCTTGGTATTTGTCGCTATGATCAAAAGTTTATCATCGATTTTTAAACTATTTCCTGATAAGCTATCGAGTTCAAAATTAGTGCAGACACTATTTGTGGATGACAATGCAATACCGTGAAACTATGTGTTCCAAATTTGATTTAGGTTTTTTAAAATTTAATTTTTAAACGATCTTTCTCACATATCTTCACATAATTAACAAACTAAAATTATCAGAATTTGACTGTTTGCTCCAACATACAGTGGGAAAAAAAATCTTTTAAATGAAATTTGTAATTTGATTTTTTTTTTCTTTTTTTACTATTTGACGTCTATTTTAAAATTTCGGAGTCAAAAATGTATCGGGTATAAATTTTCAGATTATAAAACGAACTATTCGCCTTCTTTTAAAACAAGAATGCTAAGTAATTGGATGATTTTTTTTTTACTTTCTTTTAAATCTTATGTTGCAATCTGCAGCAGCAGAGAAAAAATCGGGGTTGGAAACATATCTTCAAACTTATGACGCCATTACATCAGACAATTTTTACTTCTTCTGTACATATTTCTTTGCATTAATTATTCATTTTATTTTATTAATCTAAAAAATATGGAATTCAAGAATTGATTGCCATTTCTAATTATTTGCAATGAAATCTATTATGTCTTTTTTATTTTTCCATTTCATAAATATACTCTTAAGTATTTGTTTCATAATTATTTATATTTAATGTGCATAGATAAATTATATATAAATTAATTATATATAAATGTGCATAGATATATACATTTTTCTCAGCATTTGACTTTAGAAGTTAATTTTCTTAATGTTGTTGTGATAAGTAATATTACATTCTTTCATGGAAATTTAAAAAATTCCAACATCCAAAAATGTATCCTTTATAAAGACTTGGAAATCTTCGAACATTATAAACTCTTCATTCTTCACTCTTCGAACTCATCTCCTTTTCATTTTTTTAAGCTTTTTAAAATTCGTTTATGGTGTTTGTCGCTACGTTCAAAACATAGTCATAGTTTTTAAACTATTTCCTGATAAGTTATTCACATCAAATTTTTCCCATACACTTATTATGGAGGACAGTCCAATGTTATGCAGTGGTACGCTTTTAAAAATTCGATTTGAATCCTTCAAATTTAGTACTGGAACGATTTTTCCCACGTATCTTTGTTTAATAAGCGAACAAAAATTCTCAGAATTTTACTCTTTGCACCACAGATAGAGGGGGAAAATGTTTGAAATGTACTTTAAAAGAAAATTTTAACTTCATTCCTGATTTTTTCTTGAATTTCCGGAAATCGTTCGATTTTTTTCGACCATTCAGCGCAACAGAATTTGTTCGGAGTTAGTGATTTTTCATTGTTGAAAAACGATTTTCCAGTTGAATAATATTATTGACAACGTGTCATTGATACTAAAAAGATGAAAATAATGTAAAAAAGAGTTTGTATAAAATAAGCTTTTATTAAAAAATAAAGTTATTAATGAACTAAGCGAAAAAAAGTAATTTGTTACAGTTTCATGGAAACAAGAGATCAAATAATTCTCTTTACTACAATTTTATATTACGAATAATAAAAGCGCGGGGCGCAGTCGTTGAAGACCTAGTTTGTGTTTTAATCAATAGCCGAGCAACTGCAATCATTGGATATATGATGACAAAAGGAAGAGGAATGAATGAAAAACGAAAGAGGGAGAAGAAATATTTTTGCCTGTGGTGAAGCCAGCTGTAGGAATGACTGTGTAAGTTCAAGATGATAGTAGAATTATTTACTTACGAAGCATCAACTCAATACAGAAGTAACTGATGGCAAAAGCTAGGAGTCCTCATTATATAACGGGGTCACAGGCTACATCCATTAGAGAGACTCTAGGTGCTGCCATCTTGGATCATGTGATGCAAGTGCGTGCAAAAGTTTTGAATGGAGTTGAGTTGTTTGTTAAGTACGTGTTTTAAACTGGAATTCCTGCCGCAAGTTTCATTGAGTTGTAGCTAGACACTGTGTGTGTTTTTTTTTTTTTTTTTTTCGTCC
Organism: Stegodyphus dumicola; assembly: GCF_044657685.1. Classification (NCBI taxonomy): domain Eukaryota; kingdom Metazoa; phylum Arthropoda; class Arachnida; order Araneae; family Eresidae; genus Stegodyphus; species Stegodyphus dumicola. Next base: position 175,330,383 of record NC_140781.1, read on the forward strand.
GTCACAGTACTAATTTTAAATGACTGGTTTAACAAAGTGCTAATTTCTATAGCCTGATAGCACGCCGCAGAATGTTATGTGCGTGAATTGATATCATAGCAAGTGTATGATAGCAGAGTAAGTATATTTTTAATACTTTTAGCAAGTATTTTTACTAATATTTCAAATGTTTAGAAGAATGTGTTCTGTCATGTGCCGAACGTAATGATATTCACCCGAGTACGTTTTTTATACGTTTTTGCAACGTGGTTATTTTTAATTTCTTCAATTAGGTTTTTGGGTTTCATTCTTTTCTCAAATACATATTTTATATCTTTTTATTTTAGGCTTGATGGTGTTCATACCCATTATATTAATAGAAATAATTACTTTCAAAGAAGATTTAATGAAAAGAACTTTGCTTCATTTTCTTTTCTTCCGTTTTTAAGGACCAAAATCTAATATTGATTTTTACTTCTTGATTTCAGAGTTTCAAATCTCGATTTGTATTTTTAGCATTTTCTGTTATTGAATAAAAATGAAAATATTTGTATGTTTTATATAATCAGGAAGTCGTTCACGAAGGCATCTCTTTTTAGGCAGATAGCTCTTGTGTGCTTTGCTAAACTACATTTAATCCTATTATTTCTATTTCCTTCTCAGGAGACTAGGAGTTGAGCTATTTCTTTTCAGTTTTTAATATTTATATGGCTAGTAAATCGTTCTTAAACATACTTCGGCTAACTCGGGTGTAATTATCTGGTGTACAAATATAAGGAAATTATATTTCTAAGATCTTTGTTTTTATATATCTATTAAGTGACTAGGAATTTTATGTAGGATTTTCAGAACTTTTATTGCTCTGCAGGACACCTTGGAAGTTTCATTTTGATTCCTCGATGCCTTCACATGCTGATTCATGCAGGCTAGCCAAAATATTTTTAGAAAAAGATATAGGAGGAGTATGGAAATAAATCCTACCGAGCTATAATAGGAGCTGAGTTGTAATTACTGAAACTTTGTCAAGATTGGCGGAAAGGTCATCATCAAGTACGGAAAAGAAGAAATTGAATGAAAAAGTAAATTTAAATTATAATGTCGAAAGAAGTTGTAGGAAATAAGATGGAAATCAAATTTTAAAAAAATTTTTAAAGATAAATTTAAATTAGAATACTGGAAAAAGAAAGTTGTAGGAAATAAAGTAAATAAGATGGAAATCGAATTCTATAAAAATAATAAAAAAACTTATTTAATATACAAAATAAGAAAAGTTCATAAATATAAAAAGAAATGATGCAGTTCTAATTTTGTTTAAAATTACTGGAAAAAACTGATGCAATTTTCTTTTAGAAGACGGCAATATTTGATAAACCCTTGACTATATTCTATACAGCAGGGGAAAGAATTTAACAAGCAGTGAGCGTAATTTGGACGGAAGGTGCTTAGTAATAATTAAAACCGCTGAACAGTGATAATTTGACCCGGGATTAAACCCCGACAAACGAGATTGCTGTATGAGCGCTTTCGTAATTTTCCCACGTTTAATGTGAATACGAAACATTTCCCGCATCCATAAAAGCATCCCTATTCTTAGACAGGTAATTTTAGTGTGCTTTGCTATAATGTAATGTAACCAATTTTTTCCCTGTTGGTGTAGCTCATGGATGCGGCTATGTAATGCAATTTTAAAAAGGAAAGTGCATGCTAGAGAAAATTTGTTACCGTTTGCTTCAATCTTTCACATCTTTAGACAGAAATGTATTTTTCTTAAAAAATGATGGTGATGCGAAGGGTAAATATTCAGTTTTGTTTATTAAAAAACTGACTTTTAAGCAAAGTTTAATAAAAAAAATATTATTACTAACATAATGGGATTTAAAGGAAATGTGAGCTCCCAAAAAGAAAGTAATCTTGATTTGTTGAATCTTTAGAAGGACATTAATCCTAGGATTTTTAATTCGCCTTCGAATAAGTAACTCTGTATGTATCTTCTACCACTTATTGTTCATTACTATGCAGATAAATGCTTGATGATATTTATTCAGCGTTAAATATTCATTCTGGATGCCATAATATTAAATATCGTCAGTTTAGCTTCCTAGAGAATTTGATAGTTAGCACAAGTAGGCTGCAGACCAAACCCAAGCGCACAGGTTCTATTTCCATGTAAGGCATTTTCCAAGTAAGGATTAGTTGGTTATTTCTTTCCCCTTCCCTCCTTGCGACTGCAATAATGCCTTTTCTGGTGCTGTATCCTGATAACGTTGGATGCCTGGTTCGGTTATTTGGATACGGGATTTAAAGCGGTTGATCATAATTCCCAGCGAATACCTTATCAACAAGTGCCCTGTCATTGTTTTGGAGGTGGGAGTATAATTATCTATTCTACAATTTCTTACTATTTATACAGTAATATATGTGAATGCAACTGTATTTAATATTTTTTCGAACTTTGAAACACTGTGCCATTTAAAAATGTCCCTTCAGTTTTTTAAAATTACTAGGAAAACACAATTCGATAAATTCAATCTGAAATGAAACAGTTAACGAACTTCATGCATGTTCACTCATGCCAGACATAATTAATGAATAAAAAATATATCATTAATTACGCCATAAGAATTTCGGTGCCGCTAATGCCATTTTATGTTTTTATATAACAGAGACCAGACGTTTAATGTTACATTATTTTCGTGTCTGCATTTTTTGCCTTAGATCCTAGAAGGTTTTTCCAATCACAGAAAATTATAATTAGCTATAAATTCGCTACTTTTTTAAACAAGCTTATTTTCGAAAAAACCTCTTCTCTGTGTTAAAGGTGTTGTCCCTAAAAACTTAATTTTGTTCTCCGTTGACATATAAATTAACATTATTAACTTTTAATTGGCATTATCAAAATCTAATGCATAAATGTTGCAGATCCAAAAATAATATAATCCTACTTATTTATGAGTAAAATTCTTTGTTCGTTCCTGTTATAGGACAATCCGGGCCAGTTTTCTACAGAAAGATATATGTGCCAAAGTTATGTTTGCCACCATTAAATTAAACGTATTTTTTATGATATCTTACAACAGTGTTTTTTTTAAAGTAATAATTTTCAGTAAAACGTTTTCAGAGTGTGTCATTTTATTTCATTGTTTCTTTATCTAAGTGACTAATTTAAGATATGTTTTTTATGTTTACAAAAATAGTAGTTATAGTTAAAAATAGTAATTACCGTAGTTGATATAAGCTGATGACGAAAATGTGTTTTCTCGTTGGAAGTATCGAATTGGCATATAGTTTACGTACAAGAGAAAATTGTTTGTGGCTTGCTGTCTTCTAATGGAAAAGTTTCTGATCTAGCTTTGTGAATATATTTCAGATATATAAACAGGTATTCGCAGAAATGATGAATAATATCATTTACAATAAAATAAGTCTATAATTTTGATTGAAAACGAAGTAAGCGCCGTGATAGTGATGTAAGTAAAAAAATATTGGCAAAATGTCTAAGGCGATGGTCTCAAATTTGGACTACATGCTGGTGGAATAGTCGATCTGAAAACAGCTGATGAACCTTTGTTAGTAATAAATTTTCATTTTATTAAAAAAAATAAAAATAGTTTTGATAAATTCTGAATTTCAGTTACTAGATTTTATCAATACATACACACAAACACACACACACACACACACACACACAAAAATATCCCAAAGGGAACAAAATTCAAATTTATACTTATTTTCTATCTGATAATATAAAAGTTTGGTACCTGCAAGTAAAGTTTGGTACCTGCAAGACATTTTAGTTTGTTACACAATTTATTAATAGACAAATATTAAATTTTCAGACAGACATTTGTTTCAAGTAATTCCGGTATGTTTAATTAATCATTAATTAATTTACTTCAACTTAAATTAAAAACAAAAGAAGTATGAAAGCGTTCAAACAAACGAATTATGAAAGTTTTCAGGGAAAATTTTCCGAATGGGACAGAACGTGAGAATAAATAATGACAACCCAGTATTTCTTTTATTTATTAAATTTTTCTTCGACTAAAATATAAAAAAAAGGTATGAAAATAATTAGGTACTTCGTTATGTCTTATTATAGCTTGAATTTGGTGGCTTTTTAATTCTGACAGTTTGTAGACTTGGATAGAAAGTACTAGCCAGATATTATCTTCATCATGAATTATATAAGTTCATTGGTTAATTGGAGACTTTTTCTTATTAGTTTTCAACTACGAAAAAAAGATGTAGTATTTCCAAGCAAAGTGATTGTTCTTAGTGCAAAAATTCATAACTGAGGGTATTCATTTTTTGACAAGTACGAATAAAAGTTAATAAAATCTACAGCATTTAATTCTTTAAGATTTGTATCATGTAAATTAATTAACTCCATTTATAGATTTTGTGGTGCGTTATTCATGTTCGTTTTTAATGGTAGTGAAAACAATATAAACTTAGACTTCACATAAGTAAAATCTTAGTAACACTGTTTTTGCAACTAAATACATAAATTTATTCGCGGGCGGCATAAAATTGCTTGAGATCATGGGGCGCCAGTTTAAGACCACTGGTCTAAGGGACTGTAAATTCAGCTGAAATATATAATAAAAAATTTTTTTAATATTTATTATATAGATTTTTTAACATTCTTTTTTACAATTTCTTGATTAAAAATGAAGCATAATAAAACTGTCAACTAATTTATATCTATTCCAGAATGTATTAAAATAGTGTCGTATACTCGTATTACTTAACTTTTGTATTTGATTTCCACTATAACTACTTTTATGAGAAGGCTATGTACCTAACACGAAACGCCCACCAGCGGCCGAGCGGTAAAGTCGCTGAACACTGGTAGTTCGGTCCGAGGGTCGAATCCCGCGAACGGGCTGGCTGCATGGGTGTTTTCTTGGTTTTCCCCATGTGTAACGTGTATACGAGCCAGTTTCCCTTAGAAAGTCCTCCACGAAGTCATCCCTCCCCTTAGGCAGATAGCCCTCGAGACTTTGCCGTAATTAAATAACCTAACCAAATTCTGGGTGCTTTATTGTGAAACTGATACATTATATTTCCAAAGTAACACTCTGAATTAAGCTACTCGATATATGTGAAAATTAAATATGAAATAGAATGGAGTTATCTTCGAGCTGAAATGAATTCGTATATCTTACCTTGAAAGTAACAAAACAGAAGACTTAAAATCTTTAACTTGAAGCCAAAAAACTGACAAAGCTAGATTTGCATACTTTTTCAGGTTTCTTGCTTCTTCAAGGCTATTCATTTCTCAGTAATCCTCAGATGTTACGCAACAATTTAAATTACGAGAAACTAAGAATCCGCTACATGATTTTCAAAACAAATTGGTTTTTAAAGAGAAGATTCATCCTTTACAACCCGGTAATCAAATGTCTAGGGTTCATTACACCTAGTAATTAGTTTACAAAGTTTATTATAAGTGTGTATGAATATTGATTCGCAACCCCCTCCCCGGAAGAAAAAAAAAAAAAAAAGAAAGAATAAACTGCAAAGAAAACTGGATTGCTTGGCTGAGCTGTCTGATTCCCTGTTTCTTTTTTTCTTATCAAGGTCAAGAGGACAGTCGCATCTGGATTCCGTCAGAAATGGCGTGTGCTATGGATGACTTTTGGGTAAGTTGAGTTATAGTTTTTTAACTTCTGGAGTTCTTAGATACGACAATTAACATATAGAAAAGGCAATGAGAATAATAATGTTCTTGTTGATGTATTTTCTTTAATAATAATTTTTTTATAATTCTCACAAAAGAGCTTCATTCGAACTGCAAATCACATAGGGGAAGGGGGTAGAAGGGCAGATTTCTTAACGCCGAATTTATGACAGGACGAACTTAGATTCATTCAATTCTCTTGACCAAAATACTTTCTCTCCTTCGTTCTCAGATTCACTTCTAGTTTTCTTTTCTTCATTTTTTTTTTATTCCAGTTCAGGAGGTTTCCTGTCTTTTTATTCCTCTCCTCGGTTGTATCTTGAATAATAATTTTCTCCAAGCTGTTCACCGTTTCAGTTTCAAATTATTTATTGATGTGAGGCGATCTATGTTAAATGCCCTTGGTCCTTGGATAAAAACATCTGAAAGCATTTTCTAGCAAAGTTTCTTTTTTTTTTGGGGGGGGGGGGAGCATTGGTTTTGGCGTAAGTTCCAAATTTCCTTTCTTCGTAGAACTCTATGAATAATAGTGTTTCGTATAGCTTATCTTTTTACTACGCCTTTCCGTTAGATGGCTTATTCTTCAGTTATGTAATAAAAAAGCAGACATTTATTATTATATATTTATTCAATTTATTATTTATTCATTATTTGTTTGTTATTCAATTTATCATTTAATTATTCATTATTTCGAATTAAATTTAAGCAGGCATTATTACTGTTATATCTAAAACTAAGATTGGAATTGGAAAAACTATCACTGTTAGTGCAATGTCAAGAACAGAAAAGAAGCTAATGAGCTACAAAATCTGAATTTATGTTAATAGCAACTGCATCAAGGACTTCTTCTTCAACAGAATTATTGATAAACAGTCTTAATTATAGGTTGGATGTGTAAGGTGAATTGCGATTCTGCATTAACAAGTAATCTCAACCGTAGACGAAATGCGCGAGCTTAAATGCGGTATATGTTCCGTTATAATAGTACAGGCAGGCACTTTTAGACAGGTTGGTCAGTATTAGCTAATTCTCATAAAGGTACAGGCTTCTTTAAAAGACCGGTTTTTAACTTGAATTTTTTTTTTAAAAAAAGGCTGGGTGCAAATACTTTTATGTCGGGGCACCCTTACGGATGTGGGGCTTTAGTTTATTATTTCTGTTAATAAGGCAAACAAAAATTTACTTGCTGCAAATGTTCCAAAACATTTATGAAGGTTATTTCTTCATGCTAAAAAACTGGTTTTCATAAAGCATTTTTCGAAATTTTTTCAGGGCATCATTAAGAAGTTTTCTGTCTTAATGACTGGGTTGGCTGATTTGTGTAAGGATGGCGGTATTCTTATACAAATTAGCAAAGAAACGTGAGTTTCTCTTCGAATACCCAGCCAATTTTAGTTTATTTTAATTTTATAAGATTTGTTAAATTTTTCATTTTATTTTCTGTGTATGCATTCTGAACGCCAAATTTACACGCGAGCACAAAATGTTCTGCTTTATTTTCAGTGTTATAGCTTATGATCACTTGTCTGACGTAGTCAGCCCAAGCCCATGAAATTTCTCGTGGCAACAAGAGTTAGATTACGCCTGCCATTGGCAACAAACACCCTTGAGCACCATTTAAGATGACAGTGCAATTTAGCTCAGTTCCGTCTCCAATTTTGACGGAGAGCACCCTGGGGGTCGAGTCCGAGGGTCTCCCACCCCTCTCCCCTTCCACCAAACCACACGAGAGAACTTTCGGCTCGCCGCAAATTTAGACTGCCGCCATGCCGTACCGACGGTATACATTTACAAACATCCATGCCTTCTCCTAGGTTCGGAACCGTGCCCTTCAGCACGGCAGTCAGCGACGCTAACCTCTATACCGGTTGGGCGGCTTTATTTTCACTAAACTCATATTAAGAACTTAGTTTTACTTAGCCTTACAAGGGGTAGGCTAACTAAGTTTACATTTACACGTGTACATGGAGCTTGGAACTTGTAATATAGAGAATACTGCAGTGTGATGAACCATCGACTAGTGATATTTTTGTTTTCCTATCAAATTTTCTCCGTTGAATTTACGCAAGGTTATACTAATCCTTTTTTTATAATAGTCGTTCAGTAGAAAAACGTGAGATGACGTAATAAAAAACATATCATATTTTACATCAGTATTTTCATTTCTTTCATGAAAAGGGCTTGTAGTTTAACCTTTTTACATAAAATAATCAAGTTTGTTTTTCTTATAACATTCTCTAAAACAGAATAAATCCTGAAAATCCTGGCATGTATCAAAAGTATGTACAATATTCTTTGGTTAAGACTGCTAAAACTGTGATCTTCAATCTTCTTACTGAACAATATGCAAAACTTATTTAAATCGTGCAAATGTTAATGAAATGTATTTGCTGTTTGTATTAACCGAATTTAAATAATACATGATTTATGAGAACTATTCGTTAAGATAAAAAGAACCTTTTCAACTCGTCAGTTCCAGCCTTTTACCTTTGACGGAATCGTATGGACATACTATCAGGAAAACATTTGCGTAATAGATTTCGAGACTGTAATGGCGCTGCAGTATTTAATTTACATCACTTTGCCACCGAAATACTATGTTGCGCATACAAATTGAGGACAGGCATTTTAAGTAGTAAAGACAAAAAACTATGTGACCGTATTTTAATGTAGTTCTTCTTCATGTGTTATTCTTTGCACGGAGCTATATAGATAATGTGGAATTCGTCACCGCAAAATGACATAAAAAGTCATAAATATCCGACCTAATTCGACTACGATTACACCATTTAACTACGATATTCCAGGAACGGTCCAATCGATCACAAAAGCTTCCTTTGTCGATCCCACCAACAGCTGAATTTTTTTTTTTTGCCTGCTGGAAAACTGGAATTACAGTTGCAAACCATGTAATAGGTGATTGCACAAACTGCAGGAAAGCGCTTACCATTGCCATATGTAAAGCATAAATTTTAAGCTAGATTGTTATTAGTCATTTTATTTACGATATTCGATATTTTAAATCAACTGTTTTACTATATTTAAATTTTTTTAATTGAGGGTTTTGATTTTTATTGTAACACACAAGTGAAGCAGAAATGTGATTACATGTTTGATCGCGTCGTGTGATATTATGGCTGCTGAAACGTCAATCCTTCAAACAACCAAATTAAAGAACGTCTATGTACATATTCTTTGACCAAATTTCCTGTACTGTTTTAAGCTGCCTCGATGTTTCCTTGTCAGTACATCGGTGCTACTAATACTTATAGGATGTTTCGACTTCTGGATGTTTCTAGTTGTACGCAGTCGGTTTCCTTCACTTCCACAGCCGATGGAAACAGTGTTACATTAAAATCATGTCTCTCTCATCTCATGAACACATGACCATTCTTTTATGCAATCATTCAAACATCAATACTTTGCTGTGTGTGCTCATCGCCATCTTGTTAATGACGCTAGCTGTGAACGTGATTCTTATTTGCAATGAAAAGAATGAAGTTACAAATTTAATATTTCGTTTATAATTTTCTTCTGTAATGTATGGTAATACATTACATTTATTTACTTGTGCTACAGATGTGTAGTCATAATTATGACTTACTCTCTGTACTGTAATAAGAGGAAGACTTCCAACGTGAATGTGGTGTACAGCAAAGTTTTCTCTAACACTCGGCAGCTTCACGTAAGTGAAGGGCCAAAGCTACTTTGTATGGCTTTTAGGATCGAGTTTCGATCGTCTGCAAAATATAGGTTTGGCATTAGAAGCTGCTTTGCGCTAGCTATAATTCTAATGATCCAGAGACTGTTTCCGTTTAAATATGGTGCATTTATTCTTCAAATTGTGGGGAAAGTTTCAAAACATGGCTTGATAGAAACGGTTAAACGAAATCCGTTGAAAGTTCGAAAATATAAATTAACGAAAAGAATTCTAGAATAACCTTAATTTACTATGACTAGAAATTATGCGCAGATCAATATTTATGAAATTATTGTGAAAAACTTTAGGCACACGGTTCTAAAGATCGAAGTTTCATATTTTGTGTATGTTTCGCCAATTAGGGCTCTAAATAAAGTGCCTCAATTCATCTCAAGCAGATAATAAGATGGTAGAGTTGTTAACGTAAATTCTTTATATTGTTAGCGTTTGTAGTGGAATCATCAGTTTAATGAAGAAAATTCCAAAACTTTGAATTAAAAAAAAATCCTGATGTTTGGTATAAAAAAAATACAAATCTTCAATTAAAAAAAAAAAACTATTATACTAAAGAAACACATTTTTGATTTAAAAACAAATCCAAATCCCCGATTTAAAAAGATATCCAAATATTGAATCAAAAAAGGAAAAAAAAAAGGGGGGGAGGAGGGAGAGAAACTTACCTTTTTCTTTTCGAATCTTCTCTCTATCTGACCGTACTTTTTAAACCTCAGAATTTTTGTTTTGTCTGCCTTAAGATCCAAGAATTGACGCTAGAAGATATTTATAACAGACACCTCACCCCCCCCCCAAAAAAAAAATTCGGAACTGGGGAGAAGCGTGCATTTTGCTACTTTCATCTGAACATTCGGCAGTCAAAGTCAGTAAGGAGTTGTTCGTTTTTGAATGGAAAGTGGATATGTTTTCTTTTTGGAGTAAATATACTTAATGAAAGTTTCTCCATAGAGTATGGAAATTTAGAAATACAATTACTGGTACAAAAGATTTATCTTAGTGAAGTTATTTCTATCTGGAATCAAAGTATAAGAGAGAAATATTTTAAAAATTCAAATGTGAGAACTTCTTGTTAGAGTCTGACGCTTCAAGGAATTTACCATTAAAATTTCTTAAGTTTAAAAAAACTATAATTTGATCTTGGTATGCAGATTTCAGTTTAAAGCCTAAAACAGTTTTAAGCTAAGCAGTTACGATAGGCCTAGTTTAAAAATCTAAGGTATAGAGAGTAAAATCTTGCATTTAAAATTATCCGCTGAAAATGGCAAAGCCTAAAGATATAAAAATATTCCTATGATGTCATTTCATTATAAATTAACGTGATAGGGAGATTTAGCCCCTCATTTAAAGAAAATGATTATTCAAGACACAATTGTGAATTTATTTCATTGGATCACTTGCTGACGAAGCTTGCAACAAATATTTATCTCAAGTAGTAATACTTTCTATTTTTCAAGGGCACCAAATATATGAATTGAAAGCGATAAACTCATCGAAATAATTCCCTTTGCATTGCTTATTTGATACAATTTTCGTACGAGACAAGCTCGGAAAGAAAGTTTTTAAATTTCATTATTACAAAGACTTACTAAAGCAAGAGTTAACATGCAAAACAAGACTGTTAAACTTGCTATCATTCTAAATGTAAACATACTGTAATTAACGCAAAGAGAACTTTTGCAACTCGAAAAGAGAGTATTATAAAGTAGTTCTTGTTCTACATATCCGGCATTCCTGTCTTGCCGCGGTATTTACGTAGATGATTTTCTTAAATCGGGATATGACTTCTCTTGGCCTGCTGTGACGATACCGCAGTAGCAGAAAGATCGTTTTGACTGAAACCAAGCAATTAAAAAATTAGAAGCCAAAATTTACGAAATTGGAGATTGGTGCCGGAAATGGAGGGTGTCTGTTAACGGAAGCAAGTCTCATCTGCTTGCAGTAAGCCGGCACAAGACCAAGTCTGAAATGCAGGAAAAATTTTATTTGTTGAACGAGTAAATATTGAGAGTAACCAAAGCTAAGTGTTTTGGGGGGTTTTATCCTTAATTACAACTATAGCTGGGACCAGCAAACTAAGTATGCAATCTGTACAGCCAACATGGTAATACACCAATACCTCCTGCCCTTGATTGATTACATACCAAATCTGGACCTTCGGAGCAACAGAGCTTTATACATAATGAATATCAGGCCTATTTTATGCTTGGACAGCGGCTACCTCGGAAAAAATTATTAAACTGAAATTAATAAAAAAGGAAAAGGCTTTTTGCATTACAGCTAACGCTTGCATTTTTATTAATTCAGTGCTGCATAGGTATTTAAGTCCCTCTAATTAGCAAGCACCTCAGAAATTTTGTTTATTAATTGGAAATTTAATGCACAAGTACTTATAAATATTTCTTTTCTTTTCCATGTTATGATTTATATTTTGTATTTATTTAGTACATGTTTATTTATACACAAGTTTTTGCTTTACTTTTATTTTTACCTTACTTCTGCGTTTATTATCTATATTGTTTTCTTACTGTTTGAGAATTTAGATCTCCGTACAGGACTGTATATTTTGAATTTTTCATGTGCATACAGCAGGTACAGCACGAGTCAAAAAGTAAGTACTCGTGCTGTACTATGTACACCACGAGTACTTACCTTTTGCTCCGTCTGTCACTAGCATAGTGTTTCACACTTCTCTCAACCTATGTTTCAATTCTTTCAAGGCTGCATATCTGAAATATGAACCCTGGAAACTTTCTTTCAAAGTCATCAAAGCATCGGGACAGTCTCTGCTCTTGTTTCATCTGCTATTTTTGAAATGTTCACTTTATTGAACTTCAAAGTCATGGCTTTTTAGACAAATCTTTACTGAGCGAGCGACAGCCCAGGTTGGCTATAGGCTTGTACACGTATAATATATCCCTAACCTCAAAACTCTTTCATATTTAGTGTATTTTAATTCGATAAATTTACTTGGATAATTAATGAAAGGATCCGTAAGAGTTTCCTCTTATTTAACATTACAATTCATGCTCCTTTAAGGTTTTTGCGATATTATTTCCACCATTTCCGATGTGAGCATTCCGAAGGTCTTCTAGCAGCATCTTCCAGTTGACCGGCTGATATAGTGACTATAGTTTTATTGCATATGAATGCTATCTTAAGCAATTTTAAAATTAATCTGTATATAATTTAAAGTATGAAGTTCTGGATGAGTAACAGTTTTTAAAAATGTGGAAGTAAAAATCGGTAAACAGTTATTATTGCATATTTATTTTTTTTCTTTACAGCGGCATATATTTTTCTGTGCTTTTATTGAGAATAAAATGAATTTTTTCACTAATTTTGTATTACGACTAAAAATGTAAAATAATTTAAGAAAATTAGGGGATAGTTTTTTTAAATTAAACTAAGAAGACGCAAAACATATTCTTCTTTCGCAGATAAGAACAGCGAAGACGGTTTCAACCGTCAAATCGTTAAATGTTCATTTCACACACTGTAGTCTATTATCTTAGTTGTGACGCCGTGATTTTTTTGTATAATTTCTGTATTTTCTGTTAATTTTTATAAGTGCTTTTTCTGAAAAATAACTCAAGTGCTAATAGGAAAAGGTATGTTGCGTTTCTGACACAGGGGGAAGAAATGATTTTCTTTCCTAACACTATAATATCTGATATTTTTTAAATGTATTCTAGTTATTAGTATTAGTTAAAGCGAATATTTAGAGAATTTAAGAAAACAATCTGCTAACTTTGCTTTGCTTTTTGAACCAGGTTTTAAGATCTCATAAGAAAGATTGGATCTTTTCTGTTATACAGCAATATCCTTCAAGCAGTTTTCTGTATGAAGATAACTGCGTCAACTTTGAAAACTTTCTAAACATAAGAAATATGTCTGTTAAGTTAGCTATTTAAATACTAAGAACTAACTAGTGACACATTTTAAAACTTTTGACAATATTTACTTTAAAAACAAGATAATTAAAGAAATAAGATCAACTCAGTTTAACAGTGGCCATAAGCAACGTTGGCGCATACATTTTCTGTAGCATACATTTTCAAAAAATATCTTTCTGAAGCATTGTTTATAGTTTTAACGATATATGAGAAGTTAACATGCATGTTTGTATTTTGAAACTGTTTAATTTCTTGGAGAATTCATTTTTATTTTATTAGTTGCATTATTTTAGTTTGAAGAACTTGCGATGCTTGCAGTCTAAATAAAAGTACTTTTTTCATTTTTGTAGAGTTTAGACTTCTGGAATAATCCTGTTCCAATCTTTTCTAATTGCTTCAAAACTGCAGTATCTGCCATGATACCATCTGTGATATTTTTCTTATTGGCAGTGTATGATATTTTTTCACATACGGAAAGAAGGAATAAACTGAATCCACGCACCTTCTTACTTCTAGCAAGAATCGTAAGTAACTTTTCTAATTAGAATTATTTATGGCAGAAGATGCGAAAATATATACTTTACACACTTTAATATATATTTAAAATTTTCTTTTGTTTTTAATAATATACCGCTTAAAAGTTTTGCACATTACTTTAACTAATCTTTCTCGCCGAATAATTAAAACAATATTTTGATGTATTGTGATTAATTTATTATCCCAAAACCAATGAACGTAATACGTACTTTGATTGGAAAGTTACAAGACTGATCGTTTTATTCAAAAAGAGATGATTTCATACACCCTCTATTTTTAAGTAGTCCGTTCACAATTAATTTTCCTTTTTTATAGAGTTATAACGATTCAAAAATGAACATTTTTGAGGCCATCAAATTACATGGTCTCATAGAATTGCGGCGTGTTTCATTTCCTTATCTGAGCAGAATGTTTCCTAGCACTTCTCTTTTCAGTGATTATAACGCCGAAAAGTCTTCTGAAGCTAAGTGCAGGCTATATTGAGACTATTCTAGTGCTATCTCGGCAGTTTCAAACAATTCTGCAGTGCTAGAGCACCACAATGTGGCTGGGCATTGTTTTAGAGCCAAAAAATGCTATTACTTTTGAGCAAATATGACCTTAACTTCCTCATGGATCCAAGCAAATAGGTTTTCAATATGTCTGCATAATAATTACCGTTCACCCTTAGCCCATAAGTTCTCAGTGTTGATATTGGTAACTGCAATCAATGGAAAGCTTGCCACAGGGTGCTTTTTAACTACTTGCATGTTACCGTCTTTGAAGTTCCCTCTTCGTTACATACTGAAACACTGAGGATTAGGTTACTGAATATGGCAAAGCCTACGAGGGCTATCCGTATGGAGAGGGATGTTTTCGTGGAAGACTTAACTAGCTTGTATTCAAGTTAGGCGTGGGGAAAAGCAACCAGCCCGTTCGCCTGGGATCGGACCCTGATCGAAATTCAATTATTCTTAACCACTCGATCACTGGTTGGATGAAATAAAGGGAGTCTTAAAACGTTTCAATCAATCATTTTAATTTTATGCAAGGTTCGATCTCTGTGGCCAAGTGAGCTGCTTAGTTGGATGGGCATTTTTAAATACTAGCCACTTTTCTTTGTATGCTCAATTTTTGATCTAAGACATGTTCCCATAATACACTGACTACCAATAAGTATTTGGACACCTATGCAAATGACGATATCTGTGGTCCTAAGGTATGTCACGGACTCTGCTGGTATATATCGTATAGAAAACAGCATCGGCTTTAATCGCATGCAAGATGCCTCGCAGTTCGGAGCTCTCTGATTTCTAGAAAGGTATAATTATCGGGTATCACAAATGTGGCCGATCCTTAAGGGAAATATCTAGCGAGCTGAAGTACCCAAAATCGACAGTGGCCTATGTGATTAAGAAGTGGAAGGTGAGCGGTGATTGTCGGAATGTGCCCCGAGTCGGCAGACTAACGAAACTGAGAGATAGAGACCGACGAGTGAGAGATAGAGGCAGACTAACGAAACTGAGAGATAGAGACCGACGAAACTGAGAGATAGAGACCGACGAGACCGACAATTAATTTTCCTTTTTTATAGAGTTATAACGATTCAAAAATGAACATTTTTGAGGCCATCAAATTACATGGTCTCATAGAATTGCGGAAATTCGGAAGAACCGCACCCAACCGATGGCCCTCATCCGCGAAGAGTTTCAACAGGCATCCGGGAGTATTGTTTCAATGAATACCATCCGCAAGGAAGCACATCTGCTTGGTTTTCATGGTCGTGCTGCTGCCGTGAGAAGGTTTTGCAAAGATAGAAATGCATATAGTAAATATGGGCAAATTAAGCAAAGACATAAAACTATTAAAAGTATGTGACTTAGGCTCAATTAATTTATGAAACAATTATCATATTTTGATTATATATCATACACTATAGTTACCATAACCGTTATTCAGAATATTCCAATTTTATCCTAAAAATATTAATTTTAAAATTGCAGACCTTCGTTTTATCTGTTTTGTCCAGTTCTTGTTAAGGGCGTCTATCAGACGTGAATAAGAGTTAATTTCTCTTGGAGAGTGCTCCAGATAGCCCCCCCCTGCCCTCAAACAAATTGAGATACTATGTAAATACAAGCCATTTCACTTAAAAAGTCCTCAACGAAGGCACACAGTCTCTTAAATAGATAGCCCTTTTGTACTTTGAGGATACCCTTTTGTACCAATCCAACAAATCTTCTCAAGGGATATCCCTATAGGACAGTTCCATAATCAACTAAACTGCATTTAATATTGAAGTATCTCGATTAACCGAACCGGTATATGTTAAATTATACCGATCATATAATCAAATGCTACTGTAAGTAATTTATTTCTAAAGATTATGCATTTGAATGACTAATACATATAATTTCAATTATTTTACAGATGTAGTTACAAAAATTTCGTACGAAGAAACAGTGAGTAAAATCAGTTGATGCAAAATAGCCTTTGAGTTATGTTCTCTAACAGATCCGTAAACAGTATGTATAAGATGATCTACATTGATGAGAGTGTTTAGAGGTGACGGTGTCATTTTGAATTGAAAACTTTATTTCCTTAACTGTTATATATAAATCTTGTTTTCAAAAGTTCATTTAGAGGGATTGGCCTTCAGTCTTTTCAAAACCTATGTGAATAAAATTGCCAGATAATTATTTTATAATAAAGTATAATGATTAGATTTACATTTCTAATTTAAAAATCCCATTGTGAAGTAGACGTAGAGATTAGACAGAGAAAGGAAAACGTAAATAAATGTATGAATAAACGTTGACAAATTTTTTAATGCTATTTTTGAGGGGGAGGGGAATGTTTCATTCGTAGTGTCTGTAATTTTAATATAAATAAAACAATTTCCTTTGATAATGTATTTTATGTTTGTTCTTTTAATTCGCAATTCGCTACCTACGTAAGTGTTTTTTGAGTGTCCGCACTCCCGACGAAACGTCGGCTCACCAGCGATCGAGCGGTAAAATCTCTGAACACTGGTAGTTCGATCTTGAGGTTCGTATCTCGCAGACAGGTTGGCTGCATGGGCGTTTCGTGGTTTTCTTCATGTGTAACGTATATACGAACTAGTTTCACTTAGAACGTCCTCCGCGGAGGCATCCCTCCCTTTAGGCAGATATCCTTCGAAAAGCTATATGTTGCCAAGATAATAGTTTTGTGACAGCCCACGATGTTGCCGAAAAGTATGGCAATCCATGTATGTACGTAACACATGTCAGTTTAACCGGAGTGCAATGCCAGCGATGTGGAATTTTTGCAATTTTCTGATGTTTGGGCGAAAATACATCGTTGTGTATATGAAGAGAACAACAGCACAAAAACGTAGGTTTTCTCGAAAAAGCTAAATGTTTTATTCCTGATGTTCTTGGCATTAAAAAAAATTATTGATTGTTTTCGTGTGGAATTCTTTATGCGCCATCCCTTATTAATGGCCGAGCGGTAAAGTTGCTGAAAACTGATAGTTAGACCAGGGTTTGATTCCGTTTTCGTGATTATCCCTATGCGTAACGTCGATACGAGTCAATTTCGCTTTCGAAGTCCTTCACTTAGGCATACCTCCCTGTAAGCAGATAACCCTTACGTGCTTTGCCATACTCTGATCGAGTGCGTGGCTATTTTGGAAATGATTGCTACCTTTTGTGCATTGGCTTGATGAAAAATTAATCGCCAAAATGTACGTGACTTTTCGGTGTAGGTGCGAATAATCAGAAAATACCCATACATTAAAAAAAAAAATATATATATACGTTATGTCACTGTGCATTTGTATACTAGTAGAATGTTGACTGGGGATTCAAATTTAGAACTTTCTTTCCTCACAGACAGATTCGTGGAAGTGCAAAAGACAATAGCCAGATTCAGAAAAATTTTACTTGAAATGCTAATTATTCTAAATAGTTCTCTTTCGAATGTATTATTTGCGCAGTTTTGGACTTCGAAGAAATAGAAACGAGCAAGTGTATTGTAGTTTGACTGGTTTGCCTTTTTCATGCAAATTTTCATCTCAGCAGGGAATGTATCTCGTATTTCGTGAATATGAGCTAATAAAACCTAGTTAAGACCCTAAATCATTTTATTTCGTTATTTAATTTTCTTTGGAGATTTGTGAATGCCTAATTATTGCAGGCATGACATCTTTTAATTTATGCTTACAAATGTTTTTATTCGGCCAATTTCGTCTACTACTTTCTATTTTGAAACAGATCCTGTAATTAAACTTGAAATGTGAAGGCATTTTTGTTGAATCCATTATGTTGTGAATCGAATGTGTAAGCATTTAATGTATCTCATATGCGATGAAATGAGTTGAACATTAGGTTCCAGAACACTTAACAGCGTAATATCGAATGCTTTTGATTTCTGACGCAGTAAGCGGCTGTGTGTGTGGGGGGGGGCGATCAGGAATCCGAAGCTTGGAGCACTGTGTGCAATCTAAATTCACTCATTTTATATTTAGGCTTAATTCCTATTTAAAACGAACACAGTGTAATTTATATCTTTACGCAATTTTTTTGAATAATAAACTATTTTCAGTGTTAGATCTGTAAGCAGCATTGACACTACGGAAATGCATTGACTAAAATACGCTATTTTCTAAGTTAAGTGCGTACGTTCTAATACTCAGAAACAAATGAAATAAAATTTGCTGTTTTAGAGAGAACGATTAACAAGCTTTAACCTTTCAAAGATCTTTACGACCAGGTTTATTTTTTAAATATGATAATACTATCACTCATAGTGCAGTTTTTGCAAAATCCATCGTGGTTGATAGCATATTAAATAGTCTTCAATAATAGTAAATTTTAAGGAATTTGCTTACAACTTTGTTTAATGATAAGTATTCGTTTTCATAAGAAGACATAAAAAGTGGTCTGACTGAAATTGTCTTAGGTTTGGCATCCATTAACGTTCTTCACTGCGTTAGTAACTCTTCATTTCCGAATGGGACCATTGGCCGACCTTTCCTAATGGGATCACTGACCTGTCAACTCTAACTACTGATAGCTATTATAATGACCAGGTCATTGGGTTGTTATAATGTTTGTCTCAAATTTTCATTTCTTGACTTCAATACTTAATCCTTTGATGGAAAAACTTTTTCAGTCTTTTAATAATTTTAATTGTAGTTATTCTTAGAAATTCATTATAGAAAGAGAACGATATCGAAATACGTTATCTTAAATGAATTTCTTTTCGTGAGTTTCGTACAGAATTGAATAAACTGAATTATGAAATCAGAGGCCACTAATTTTACAAAAATAATATGCAGTAACTTCGTTTTATTTATTTGGTTATAGAGCATTTGTTTTTAAAAATTCTGGTAGCTTTCAAAATAATTAAAATTTATCGCAGTTCTTTGTTAGACTATTAAAGCTTTCATACTGTAGATTTTCTTTCCCTTATGTATAGTTTGATTCTTATACAAACAATGTTGTATTAACAGTTTAAGCGCCAAAATGCGAAAACTTATCGCGAACCCAGTGCAATATCTATCTTTCTTTATATAATTTTTCGACTAATAAATTATTTTGAATAAAAAGACTGCAAGCAGCAATCACAATATGGAAGTGCAAATTTCGTTCACTGGTAGTGATTAACTAAAAATATGCTCTTTTCTAAATTCAAAATATATATTCTAAGACACAAAAACTAATGAAATAAAATTTACTTTCTTAGAGAAGACTGAGCTGTTACATATGTCATATATTTTTTATAGTTTTTTTTTAAACATACAATAATATTACCACTGGTAAAGCAGTAATACTTCTTGCAAATTATCATAGTTGATGGAATAAATAAGTGTGAAACAGTCTTCAATCATAGTACATTTTAAGGAGTTGTTTACAACTTTGTTTAAAGATAATTCTCAATTTTCATATGAGGATGTGATATAGGTTTTGACTCAAGACTATGGCTAGATTACATAAGATTTTCTGAATAGATTGTAAATCTAATTAAATATTACATGTATAACATTCTTTAGTTTTGAAGAAGGAGAGCGTTTTAAAAATATTCTCTGCAATATAATGACTCCTTTCATAGTTAATAAATTAAAAATCTATGCACATATTAATTAAAAATGCTGAAAGTGCAAAAAATTAATTGCATTTTTGAGGTCTTTCAATCTTCGTTAATTTCGACTCCAAGCTAATTCTGATTTTAAATAATTCGCCATATTTTATTTCCCACCATTTGGTTTCTTTGAAATCACCCAACTAATCAACAATATTTTTTGCACCATTAAAACAAATTCTTCTCGGTATGGGTGGCAGAGTTTCATCATAGGAATAAAAATTTGTTTTCAAAATACTTTGCAAATCATGATTAAATTAACGCATAAGCACAAAAGACAGTATACATATATATATATATATAAGAAGTAACAAAATACGATAGCTGCTTTAAAAAAGTAATTGGCGACCTCAAAATTAACATTCTAGATCTGGTGATCTCCCCCTAAATTCATCTCTTCTCCCAAATTCAAGTTATTTCTACGTTATTTAACGCTACTAACTAACTAACTAATGATGGATTAGCTGTACTTTTACATCAAACTTTGTATAAACAGTTTGACAAATTAGTTAAGTTTCTCTCTTCCTAGCTTCCACCACTGCTAAAATAATCCCCGCTACTCTACTTCTCCGTCTAAAATGGCCACGTCTTAATTTTAAGAATCAATGTATATGGCAATTTATCGGTATTTTTGACCTTTTGTACTTAAGCATCCCCCAACATCAGCAAGTTAGTACGCTGATTTCATTGGAGAGGACATGCCAAATTAATCGTTAGTGTTAAGTGTATTATTTAGTATTGCATCATATTATAGTTTATACAGCAATGTTTGTTGTATTAAATATGTGTATCTACAATAAGACAACGGCTTCATTCAAATTAATCATGCGATCATACGTAATGCTTAATGCAGATATCTCTTGCCCAATCAAAGTAATTGTAAACTAAAACCTCTTGACTTCCTCCTCTGCATTACTACTGCGACACTCTCTCTTCTCGCTTGTGCTTTCATCCTGTTAAGACGCTGCTGCAGTCATCTATGTTCGCTCCTATCTCTATATCAAAATCTCTATCTCTGTATCAAAATTGTTCTGGAAATAGGCACAATTGGAATGCCAAGTGAATTGTGGCCAAAAATGTGAATTTAAATAAATATGGAATTTAATCCAGTTCGACTGTTTCTTCTTCAAAACCGATGTACGCTCTAAGCATCAAGTATCTACACCATCAACATTTCTATGCAGCTACGTTTTAGTGTTCTTACGTCAGTGCTTCCAAAATTGTGCTTTTATTACATACAGTGGTGGCCAAAATTGTGGACACTTTTGGAAATTTTTGTTTTTGAACTTTGTATGCTTATAGAAAATGTTACGTTTCGCAAAATTCAAACTTGTATATATCATTTTAAAGAGAATTTATTACTGAATTCAATACAAAACACAAAATTCAATTATTTGCAATACAAAAAAAGTTATATGTACTTTAATATAAATAAAAAACACAGTTATGAGGTGGTTTGTAATGTCTAGCTTTCCTGGCCAATCACTGTTCTTGTTCTGAGAACCAATCAAATGTTAGTAACTGCCAGTAGAAGCTGACATCATGTTTACACTTGAAACAATTATTTTGCTTTGTTCTGTAGAAGGAGGACCTGTTTCTTATACGCTGCAATTACAAGTAGGAATTTTTGTAAAAATTTTTAATATTTAGTCAAGAAGCAATGACATCAAATAAAAGAGTAGATTGGACACCTAGAAAGAGATGTAATATTACTGTGTTCCGAGAAAGTGGTCTTTCCTATGCTGAAATTGCAAGATAGGTGGGTGGTTCAGTGACTACATCTGGAGTCCGAAAATTCTGTTTACGATATCAGGAGACAAATTCAATAAAAAACAAAGAAGGAAAAGGCCGAAAAAGGTGCACCATATCTATTGATGACAGAAGAATAAAACGACTATGTCTCCAAGATAGAAAAATGTCATCAACGGCCATCAGAAGTGATCTGAATGATGCTGGTGTTTCTGTCAGTTCAAGAACAATCAGGAGAAGATTAACAGATGTTGGACTGAGAGGTAGAATTCCACGAAAAAAGCCTTATCTTAATTTTCAGCAACGAAAAAAAAAAGACTACAGTGCGCAAAGGAACACATTAGTTGGACAGATGATCAGTGGTCACAAGTTATATGGAGTGATGAAACTAAGATATCGTTATTTGGTAGTGATGGGCGAAAATATGTAAGACGTAGAATAGGAGAAGAGCTACGTCCTGACTGCATTCAAGCAACTGTGAAGAACCCAGTTAGTGTTATGATTTGGTCGTGCATGTCAGCAGATGGTATTGGTCGCCTTCATGTCATCGATGGGACACTGAATGCCAGAAAATACATTAACACTATTCTAGAACCAAAACTTCTACCTTCCATCAGAGATCTCTTTCCCAACAATGCTTCGTTTATTTTTCAGCAGGATTCTGCTCCTTGCCACACGGCCAAAATATCGAAAGAGTGGTTTCGTACAAAGAGCATTAAATTGTTGTCATGGCCAGGAAACAGTCCTGACCTCAATCCTATCAAAATTTTGTGGCACCGTTTGAAAACTCTTGTGCGAATGAGGCGCCCATCAAATAAAAGGGAACTAATTGAGGCTATAATTGTTTCCTGGCATCATGTAATAACGAAAGAAGTGCTTAAAACTCTTGTCAGCTCAATGAAACATCGATGTGAAGCTGTAATCAAAAATAAAGGGTACCCTACTAAGTACTGATAACTCACTGCAATTATCACTATCTAATGTATATCGATAACTAATATCGTTTAACTTTTTTTGTATTGCAAATAATTGAATTTTGTGTTTTGTATTGAATTCAGTAATAAATTCTCTTTAAAATGATATATACAAGTTTGCATTTTGTGAAACGTAACGTTTTCTATAAGCATACAAAGTTCAAAAACATAAAAATTTCCAGAAGTGTCCACAATTTTGGCCACCACAATAATTAAAAGTAAATTAAAAAGCCTATGACTTGCGCTAAAGCTGCAAATTAATAAACCAATAATTCATAATAATTTATAGTTAGAAAACTTTCCATATACAATCTCCAAGGAACACAAATTCAATTTAAAACCATGGATGAAAAACTTTTTATTATGAATTTAAATTAATTTCCTTGGAAATGGTGTATGGAAAGTTTTGTTATATAATCATGCATTTTGTAATAATTTTAAATTCTTATTCTAAAAACCTAGAACTGATAATAGTAAATAAGAAGAATGCAACCAAAGACTCTCTTGCATAATTATGGTCTCTTGCCGTTTTTTTTTTTTTTTTTAATTTGTAACATATTTCAACATGCATCTATCAGTGGAAAGTTCCAAACAGTGAATTGCTTCTTATTCTACTAATGATCTGTAAGGGGGGGGAATTGCAATCTGAGGAAAAAAAGGTTTACAAAAATCATAAAGTTGAAGAGAGATTGCAATCTAATCTTGAGACGCAGACTTCAGCTTAATACCTGCAGCAATTTTAAGCTAAGGATTTACGACTGATCTACTAGTTTCAAAATTAGTTTTCTAGATGTTACAGATATAGAGCACAAAACCTTAGAGTATTAAAAATGAATTCTTGGAAATGGCGAAAGCAAATAATAGAGGAAAATATTTTCGATGAAATTATTTCATTCTAAGAATCTATTTCATTCTATTGGCGGACCCGGGTTTAAATCCCTGGAACGAGGTGGTTGCAGGAGTGTTTTTGTGGTTTTCTGTTGTGTAGGTTGATACGAGCTAGTTGCCTCAGATTCTTTGACGAAGGCATTCCTTTCTCAGGGCAGATAGTCCTCATGTACTTTGTTGTAACCTAAATCCAATCTGTTTCATCATAAATAATGCTATATGTACAATTGAGCATTTACTTAGCTGAAGGAAAGGCTTTATTATTCAAAACCTAGTAGCTTATTTATTTCATTAGCTTGCTTACGAATGGGACTTGAGACGAATATTTCTCTCGAGCGGCAATATTTTTTCTACTTTGCAAGAACACCAAATCCGAAAAAATAAATTTATTCATTTATTACGAAGTATTTTTTTCTTTCAGATGTTTAAAAAAATGGTTTTGTAATATAAAAAAAGAGGCTTCAAAAATTCTCAACATGTACAGCTTGAATTACTTTCATCTGACGAAAGGAGCAACTGAAATAAAGTTTTAATAGATCATATAAAACCTTTTTTCAATAAAAAAATTGAAACTTTTCTACAAATGGGAACTGAAAAACTATGCTTCTACATATACTTCTATTAACATTTTACTTTGTGAAAGTTTTACAAATTTGCAATCAAACACTTAACATGCAAATAGTTCTATTTGTCCACGGACCCCAGATATTTAAGATATCTCGAATGGTTTTGATGTCGGAGGATGAAGTTCTTTCTTAAATAGAATACCGTATTTGACGGCATATAAGACGCACTTTTTTCCTAAATTTGGTCTCAAAAAAGTTACCTACGTTTTATACGTGAAGGACACAGTTTTACACGTGAAGGACACAGTCTTATACGTGAAGTTAATTGCATTCAATAATTTTTTATTTGGCTTTTACGAAACGAGAACTAAAAGAAACCACGCTATTGAAACGTTTTTTCCTTGTGTGTGGCCGTCTAAATAAGGGTGCGTCTTATATGCCGTCAAATACGGTAAATGGGATATTTTCCTCATTGATTGGGAAAGGAACTTAGTCTTTTAATCTCCTTTTCAGGGGTGCAGTTTTCCCTTAGTTCATTTTTAAGGACGATCCCGCTCGTCCAAATAGGGCATTTTCATGTAAGCGATGATATTAACCGACTGAACTGGCCAGTGGCATTTTCAGAGGTAAACCCTTTAGTGCATATCTAGGGTGCTCTTGGAGGCCAATTGTAACGCATCATTCCCCTGAAAAAGTTCTTATTAGCCGGATAATAGCGAGTGGGGCCGATTACCACAGGGATTTATAAGCTGCCATTTTCAGTACGAAGTTACGTTGCGAGAGATGTTAGAGGGGACTTTAGCCATTAATAGCCTCCCCTCTTTTATAAACCTTCCTGCACCAATGAGCCTTACGTACAATTATGCGTACGTATCACGGTTGTTGTATGCATCACGTATGACTGTCATGGTTGCAGTTTTCATTAAATCAACTATTTCTATACCAGATTTCATTAAAATTTGTCTGTCTCTTCTGGAGATAATCGAGGGAATGGGAAAATACTCTTAACTTTAAGCACCAGTATAGTACTTTTTGTTTGAATACGGTGTCGCACGCAATGGTATTCGCCAAAGGGACGGACGCACGTCGAGGACTTTTAAGGAAAACTGACTCGTATCCGTGTTATGCATGGGGAAAACAATGAAAACGCTCATGCAGCCATCTTGTTCACGGGAATTCGAACCCCGTACTGAACTACCAATGTTTAGCGACTTAAACGAGTATAGATTAGGCTTTATATGCAAATCTTTCGTTCACTACAATTTTTGTTATTTCTGTCGTATGTAAGTCTACTGTGTACTGCAATCAATGTCTAGTCTAAAATAGTTCACGAGCTTTTAAATAAACGGTAATGAAAAATAAGCTTCTATTTAACAAACGAAAAGTATAATATACTATTGTGTAATGCGTAAGATGAAGAATGAGGAATATTGTTTGATGCGTTATCCATTCATTATAAAATGCTTAAGGGGATACACTATTTTTAATAGGGGTGATGAAGAGAAATTTGTAGTGCAAATTTCTAGTGGAAAAGAAAAAAATCCTTCAGTGTAATATTTGTCATACAGATCTCGGGCTATTCGTCTCTTGAAGCTATTTTTTTATCTAGAGTGAAGAGTATTTTCACAAAGAGAGAGAGACATTTCTGTAGGCTTCGTTATGGAAAACATGATTTATTAGGGAAAGATGAATTGTAGTTGTCCACTGAGGAGGTGCCCAGACATGTTTTATAAGTCTTAGGTGCGAACTTGTGAGCTCTACAGAAAATTTGTTTCATTATGCGGAAACAACCATACAGAAGATAGAATTTTTCATTAATAGATTGTTCTGGATTTTCTTTGGTGCAAATAACTTTCTTCTTTCATGGTTGTTGGCCTGCATGTATGAGCTCGGGTTGGTTGTTCTATATCAGAGGATCCATGCTAGAAACTTAGTTAAGGCAGTAGTGCTACACTGACTACCAATAAGTATTTGGACACCTGTGAGAGAAAAGAAAAACTAACTTTATTAAAAATCAATAGTTGGTAGAGCCTCCACGAGAGGTAAATTACAGCGTGGACCCTCCAGGGCATACTTTCCACAAGTCTTTGTATGACAGCTAGTGGTATTTTGTTCCACTCGGCTTGGAGAAGACATAGAAGTTCCTTCCCCGATTTTGCACGGGTAGTGCACCCCTGAATTCGGCGATGCAACTCGTCTCAGAGGTTCTCGATAGGGTCCCAGAGGTTCTCGATTGGGTCTGGACTCTGGGCAGGCCAGTTCATTCGATGAACTCCATTGGCACCATACCAAGCCTTGCTTAACGTCGAAACATGACAACTGGCATTGTCGTCCTGAAAGTAACAGGGGTCCAACCCGTAAAACTGCCACAACATAGGAAGCAGATTGTCATCCATAATAGTGCAGTAGGCATCGGAGTTGAGCTTACCATGAATGGGAACCAAGGGTCCCAGCCCATACCAGGAAAAACACCCCCAGACCATAATTCCACCTCCGCCGATGCATTCTGGCAGGAGACGTTCTCCAGGTAGACGCCAGACCCAGACCCTGCCATCCGAACGGTAAATGTTGAACCTTGATTCGTCACTCCAAAAATCCCGTTTCCACTGATCTACGGTCCAATTTCGATGTGCTTTGCACCACATTAACCGAGCAGCGCGGTTGGACTTTGTGATCAAAGGCTTATGGGCAGCAGCACGACCATGAAAACCAAGCAGATGTGCTTCCTTACGGATGGTATTCATTGAAACAATACTCCCGGATGCCTGTTGAAACTCCTCGCGGATGAGGGCCATCGGTTGGATGCGGTTCTTCCGAATTTCTCTGGACAGCACTCGTCGGTCTTTATCTCTCAGTTTCTTTAGTCTGTCGACTCGGGGCACATTCCGACAATCACCGCTCACCTTCCACTTCTTAATCACATAGGCCACTGTCGATTTTGGGTACTTCAGCTCACTAGATATTTCCCTTAAGGATCGGCCACATTTGTGATACCCGATAATTATACCTTTCTCGAAATCAGAGAGCTCCGAACTGCGAGGCATCTTGTATGCGACTAAAGCCGATGCTGTTTCCTACACGATATATACCGGCTGAGTCCATAACGTACCTTAGGACCGCAGATATAGTCATTTGCATAGGTGTTCAAATACTTATTGGTAGTCAGTGTAGTGACTGTCTCGTCTTTGTAAACAGGGAGCAATAAGTTTTGCGGTATGAGAACTGAGGATTCTATTCACCCACGAAACCAAAATTTCAACTTATACACCTTATAAGTTTTTAAGCTCGAATGATGTACCTTTATTCATGAGCTTTCGGTTTATTATTTTGACATAATAGCATAAATATATCTGCTGCAAGGAAGCTTGCATAGCCTTTTAAACAGAAGAAGTGCATGATTGATTACTAAATTATTAAAAAGACTTTGTTGTTTGTGCTGAACATTTGCTTCTTTTCCTATTCGAAGAGTGCCCACCAGCGGCCGAGCGGTAAAGTCGCTGAACACTGGTAGTTCGGTCCGAGGTTCGAATCTCGCGAACGGGCTGGCTGCATGGGTGTTTTCGTGGTTTTCCCCATGTGTAACGTGCATACGATTCAGTTTCCCTTAGAAAGTCCTCCACGAAGGCATCCCTCCTCTTAGGCAGATAGCCCTAGTGTGCTTTGCCATAATTAAATACACGCATACACACCTATTCGAAGAATTAGAAAGCGAATGATAGACTTTTATTTAAAATATATATATTAAGTAATAATTATTTCTTTTATTATATCTTCCCTTTAAAAAATGATGATGTTGCAAATCATGGGCTAGAGGTTGTTTCTTTAAGTAACCACCCGAGATAAGCAGGAAGAAATTGACAATTTATCATAAATAATAATGACAGCAAAATAAACAGCTGTAACTAGCTCAAGAAGAATATGGATTATAAGCAGTACCTCCTTAGGGCATAAGAAATAGCTTCAGTTGCAAAAACCTACCTTAGAGCGCAATTCAGCATTTTTTGAACGGCAGATTCTCAGAGATGATTATCAAATAATTCTACCTAGCTCTTGGACGCCATAATTACGAGGGCAATTCGTAAATTATTCTCCATTTCACTGTAAATATGTCCACTTCGCCGTAAATAATAAATAAAAAAAAAAAAAAACCGCATACATTCAATACATTTTTAATTTACATTTGAAAGGTACCAACTTATCAATCTCTTCTGAATAAAACTCAGCCGTCTGGGATATCAATTTATCCCAGCGGTTTGAAGTATCTCATCGGCAGCGAAATGCTGTTATCCCAAGCCATTTCTTCTTCGCATGTAAACTGATAGTAGTTAGAAGGAGCCAGGTCTGGGCTTCAGGGTGACGTTGAAACACGTCTCATTTGAAGCGGCGTAAAATATCTTTTGTTCGTTCAGCAATGTGAGGGCGAGCGTTATAGTGCAGAAAACCGAACACCAGATGTTACCAGGCCGGGACAAGTGTTCTGGATGGCTCTTTTCACTTTTCTCAGTGTTACAGTGCGCTTCAAAATTGACAAGATTGCATTAGCGTCCCAAAACACTGTGACCATAACCTTCCTCGCTGATATAGTTCGACGGCCTTTTCTCAGCCGGATCATGGCATGGGTCACATGAGCACAAAACAATGGCAGCCATGCTCTTAGGGGCCATTGTTCTGTCTCGAAATTCACATGCGCTACTCAAGTCTCGTAGACAGTCTCTATTCTGTTCAAAAACTCATTCTCTTCTGTGGTATCTGGAAAGAAAATCTAAGGCAGCTCCCATTCGATTGATTTTGTGGATATCCGTGAGCATTTTCGATACCCATCGAAGTTGATCCCAGAGCTTCCTGAAGCCTAATTTTCCTAAGCCTACCTAACACAAAATAGTCTGCGAAATATTTGGAAATTGTGAAAGTTCCAAGATCGGGAGTCGACAAATCTGACGGATTTTGTTTTCAATTTGTTTGACAAGATCATCACTCGCTACGGACAGTAACTCACTCCTTGATCCATCATGAATGTTTCTTCCTTCGTTTTGAAAAATCTCATCCACTGATGCACTACACCTTTACTCATCAAGTTCGGAGCCGTATATGACACACAAGTCATGATGAATATCTGCTGCTGACAGTGTTTTTGCCAGAACCAATCGTTACTCCTCTTACTTCGCATTTGGCAGGATTTTCAATAACAGCGCACATTTGTGGCGTTATAACCAGCACACTTGTGGCAGTACAACACTCTTTCACTAGGATAGCAGGAAACTTACTGAATCACAGACTGCTTGATTTAGAAATGTTGTGGAGTGGCGCTAGTAGTAACTCCGCTCGCTACTACTAGCGCCACTCCACAACGGAGGCTCGTTTCCGAATTGCTCTCGTATACGTATTGAACGGGCCTCCAAAAACTTCGTGGAAAATAGCTTTTAAAGCTTCAAAAATGCATTTTCCCGAATCTTCGAGAAAGTCACCAAAATCCTGCTGGAACATTTTAAACCGTATCTTGCGTTCTACTAGAGACATTTTAAAAATTCAAATGTCGTTAGACTTGGAATTGCAGTATCTGCTGTTCTTAGAAGAGAGAGACTTGTATAGAAAACATGCGACCAGAAATTCGGTTATACACAAAAATTTATGCTGTCGGTGTAAGGTAGAATATGGAGCTCATTCTGCGAAATTTCTTATGCATCACATTAGTTTTGGAAAAAGAAATTGCCATGTAAAGGCTTAATCCTTTTTTAAATGATATTCTAATCAATTTAGAAAAGTATGTATACTGTTTTAATGTTTTTTCTTTACAGGTCATATCTGTTATTTTAATCTTTCTGTCAGTGGGCAGCTTTTTACCATCTCTATTCCAAGGTAGCATGGAAATTTCCTTTCATGACCCTAGATTTGTTGGTCACTTTTTAAAAATGTTCACAAACGTAAGTAAATTTTATACTAAAATTTATTGAAGTTATATTCTGAATGTTTCGTTTTCCTTTTATTTAAGAAAATGAGGGAATGGGTGTTTTATTTGATCCATGCTTTCAAAGGAATACAATTTTATAAATAAATGGTTCTGATGTTTAAACATAGTATACGTGCGAGAATTGAGTTTTAATGTTTTTCCGGAAAACGGCGAGTTTTAAAATTATATCAGTCTTGACATAGCCTTTTCAATTATGTAAGGATATGCTGCAAACTAAATTCTATATTAGTGCATTTTCTTGTGGACCATGAAAATTGACAATATCTGTAAAACTTTGACGATATCTTAAAAACAAATTCATTTAAACTTACGACAAGAATTCAGACAGCCGAAAATCTCTAATGCTATTCAAAATAGCAACAAAATACTAATTATCTTTTTTGTAAACTCAGCGCCATATAAACTAGCTTTGCAAGCAAATGACGTCGCGCGGTTTTCTTCCGGTCCCTGCCATTTTGTTGAAATCTCAGTCTTTCAATGATTTGAATATGCACGCCAGTATCACCAATCACATAACTTTGAAAATTATCTACTGCTTGCTCTTCTATAAAAGGTAGGTCCCAAATTAATTTTTTTATACATCTGAAAAGCTCAAAAATAACATTTAACCTACTTTATTGAGGAATTAGGTTGCATGAAATCGAAGCGAAGATCTTATGAGTGCTGTTACTTCACACTTGTCCATTATAGGCGCTAAATCGCACTGTTCGATGACAGTTTTTGTTTGCCGCAGATGCTTTATTGAAAAATACGTAAGTACCCTTATTTCTTACGTGATGATTTTCTAAATAACTTACTGAAACACAATTGCACATTGAATTATGCAGGGCTATAAGTTTTAGGAGGGAGAACCCCGAGAAGGAGGAAAGAAAATCTCCTCCTTCTTGAGGTGTTATTTCTACTTCTAACAATCTACAATGTATATTACGTTCCTTTACCTGAGGAATCATTGTATTTAATATTGTACTTTCAGGTAAGTAACAGACGTGTTGTGTTGATGGGCCACATGCTATGGCAAAAGTTATGTTTGGTATATAAGATAAAATTTCGAAGATTAATTACTGAATAAAGATTACTGAGTGTGCCCGATAAGCAAGTGAATTTCAATTCAAATCAACTTCTTTTGCGTTGTGACTGCAGTAACCTAATTATTAAAAGTTCTGGATTTGTTCGTCATATAACTTTATCACTCGATAATTATCAAAACAATTTTACTTCTTACTTGTGTAGTGCCAGTTGACTTTCACTTACGACCGCATCGCATAATAAATACATTTAAACAAATGTTAATTTTATTTATTAGTAGATATTGAGTCATTTCACTGAATTCTTGATTACATATAGGATTTCCACAATTACACAAAAGTTGCCGTTAATACTGTACCGTTCTTTATGGTTCTAGCACCATTACTGATCGAAGCATGTGCAACACAAATAAATCCTATTTCATCTTCATGATGAATTATATCGACACAATGTCGTTAAATGCGTTGGTGTCAGATCTACAGTACCGATCGAACACGTCATTTGGAATACGTTGTCTTAACATGAGTGAAGTTTTTTTTTTTTTCGTATACAGTTAATCGCTGACAATTCTGTTCTATTTTACACACTGTTGCATCGTAAGTTAAATGAACATTTAGCAGAAAAAATTCGAATTTAAAGACTTTCGACGGCGCCTTTACTACTCATGACGTGCGAAGGAAAAAACAAAATAGCGGCGGGGACGAGACGCGAAGCCTTGTTCCTTGTTGTAAAGAGAGAAGTAGAGGGCGCTGCTTGGCAGTAGCGCAACTCATGTAAGTAGAAACGAAATGTCGTTTGATTAGGCAACATGATTTCTGTGAAGGTAGTCCACCTAACAATAGGACAGTTGTAAATATGTAAATATAACGAATAATAAATAACATTAGAAAAACTGAACCATCGGATGTTTAGTGATTGCTCTACGGGCCGCCACGGAAAAGTGCAGGTTCGTCACAATGGTGCATCGTACGGCAATGTTTGGATTTGTTAAAGTGAACTTCACGAGGAAGGATGTGTCCAGACCATGCCCTAGGTAAGAGCATGATTATTATTAAATTTTGAACGTGTTTGATTTGAATTTTGATAATTTGCAGTCTTGGGTACATTTGTGTATTAACGCGAAATGATGGCAGAACTACATAGATTAAAACGAAAGAGAACCGCATTGAGAACGGTAGTATCTAAACTATTAAAGAAAGTCGAGGATAGCTTAGCAAAGAAAGATACAAATGAATTATGCGAAGTGCATGAATTATTTATTAATAGAAAAGAAAAGTAATTTGAAAGAATTACACGAGGCAATTCATTCCGTAATTGAGATAGATTCTCTAGAAGCGGATATAGTTAGTTCTGAGGAATATCAGGAAAAATGTTCTCGAGCTATTAAACGAATTAATCGAATGTTGGAAGAGGATAAAATAAGTATTAAAGATCCTGAACAAAACTTGGTTAGACTGCAAAATGTACAAAGTATGGTAAAAGTTCCAAAACTAGTTTTAGAGAAATATTCAGGTGATCCTGAAAAATTTACGGAGTTTTGGAACAGTTACGAAAGCACTATAGACAAAAACGAAAGTCTTAGTAAGATAGAAAAATTCGCATACTTGAAAACATTACTTACAGGTGCCGCGAGTAATTTTAGTATCTTCATTAGAATTAAATGCAAAAAATTACGATGAGAGTATAAAAACTTTGAAGGATAGATTCGGGAAAAAAGAAATAATAATTAGTCAATTCATGAACAAACTGTTAAATTTAGAACCAGTAAGGAATTCAAATAATATTAATGCTTTACGTAGGTTATATGATGAAATCGAAATTGCAGTTCGGAATTTGGAAGCGCAAGGAGTTACGAAAGGTTCATTTGGTCAGTTATTAATACCTGTGTTGTTAAAAGCTATTCCAGAAGAGTTCGTTCTGGAATTTAATCGAAGGAAAAACCCAAATGAAGAAATTAAAGTTTCAGACTTGTTGGACTTCATAAAGCGGGAAATTGAATGTCGTGAAGCGTCGAGTTTATTGACGCGAGATAAAAGAAATACCTTGCCTCCACGTTTCGAACATGCTAAGTCTGATTATAAAAAAATTCACAGAAATGTACCTACGGCTGCCAGTTTCAATGCTGTTGATAATCGTGCATGCATCTTCTGCGAAAAGTCCCATAATTCATTTTCTTGTGATAAAAGCATTAAAGAAAAATTGTGTAAGTTACGTACTGAAAATAGATGCTTTATTTGTTTTCGAAAATATCACATTTGGAAATCGTGTAGGAATAAAACTAACTGCTTAAAATGCGGGTTTAAGTCGCATCATGAATCACTATGTACGAGTAGTTCAAATCGTAACAAAGCGCGAACGGCTTCAAATCAAAACATAAAAGAATTGTGCGAAAGCTCGCGAGATAATTCAGTAGATGAAACACAGAACTCCCCAAAGGAACACACGCTTTCTGTTGTTCCTTGTGATAAATCATTGAATAAAAATGCTTTATTGCAAACCTGTTCAGTGTTAGCTCATTATGACGGAAAGTCAGAGTTAATTAATTTAATTTTCGATTGTGGTGCTACACGAAGTTTTGTTCATATTAGTGTAGTTAAGGAATTAAACTTAAAATTTGTTGGAGAAGAAACATTGTCTATTTATTCTTTCGGAATGAAATACGCAGTACCTAAAACATATAAGGTTGTCGAATTCTGTGTTTCGGACGCGAAGCAAAAGAACAAAATAAAAATCAGCTGTCTCGTCACTGACGCCATTACGGCTGCGCATATGACCATGCTGTCAAAAGAAACACTAAAAATGATGAATGAGTGCGGATTGCGAATCGTTTGTTTATGTAAAGGAAGCGTTGGAATTCTAATAGGTGTGGATTATTACTGGAAGATGGTAAGGGGGGAAAAGATTCAATTAGGAAAGGAAATTTATGCGATTTCTACTATGTTTGGATGGGTCCCAGTTGGCCTTCAAGATAAAGAGAGCGAAATAGTATCTCAAAACACGGCAATAGTAAACCTTTCTTCTTGCGTAACTGATTCATTGAGATCGTTATGGACTTTAGATTTGATGGGCCTTACCGATGACTCAGCGATTTCTAACGAGGTGAGAGAAATGATTCAAAGCTTTGAAAAGGAAATACGGGTAGAAGGTAATAGGTACTATGTCAGTTTATTATGGAAATCGGAAGCAGGGCAATTAGAAAATAATTTCGGAGTCGCATTAAGACGATTTGAAAGTCTTAAAAATAGACTTATTAGAATTCCTGAGATTTATCAGCAGTATAAATCCGTAATTGAAGAGCAAATGAAGGAGGGTATAGTTGAGAAGTGTTCACAGGAAATAACGGAGGCATCGTATTTTATGCCGCACAGGGAAATAATAAAACCTAAGGAAACCACAAGTTGTAGGATTGTTTACGACGCGAGCTCTTCTAGAACTAAAGGTGTAAAGTCCTTAAATGATTTTTTAGACATTGGACCTAGTTTGATCCCCGTGGTTTTGGACATAATTTTGAAATTTCGGAAATATGAAATTGCTTTCAGCGGAGATTTAGCTAAGGCCTTTTTAATGATAGGAATCTTAGAAAAGGATAGGGAATATTTAAAATTTCTTTGGTTCGGGAATAGTGAGGAAAAATATAAAGTTTTAAGGTTTAAACGTCTTCCATTCGGACTTTGCTGTAGTCCAGCAATTTTAGCGATGACGATAAAATTCCACATTAAAAAATATAAAAGCACAAATCCAGAAAGTTATGATATGTTAGATTCCTCGTTATATGTAGACGATTTATACTACGGTGCAGACACTATTGAAGATGCATGTCGATTATCCTCAGACGCGGTTAAGATTTTTAAAGACGCTGAGATGAATTTGAGAAAATTAAGGTCAAATTCCGAGGAACTTAATTCCTGGTGGATTGGAAAAGGTTATAACATAGAACCAGCTAAAGAGTCAAAATTTTTGGGCATGATCTGGAACTCTGAAGCAGATGAGATCAAGTTGAATTGCGAATTTTTAGGAAATTTATCCCATGACAGTGCTGAGGTCACAAAAAATACTATTCTCCAAAGGGTGGCCAAAGTTTACGATCCAATTGGTGTGTTTCAACCCTTTGTGATGAAAATGAAAATTCTGTTACAAAAAATTTGGACATTAGGTGTGGACTGGGATGATACCCTTCCATTAGAAATAATTAAGGACTGGAGTCGCTGGCAAGCTGAATTAAAGGTGTTGGAGGAGTTTTCTCTTCCAAGAAAATATTTTGGTAGTAGTGAAAAATCTAATGTTAGTCTTCATGTATTTGCTGACGCTAGCCCTAAAGCGTACGGCGCAGTAGCATACTTTAGATACCTTGATTCAGAAAACATCATTTGCACCAGTTTCATTACCGCAAAGGGTCGCGTAGCTCCACTCAAGACTATGAC
Organism: Stegodyphus dumicola; assembly: GCF_044657685.1. Taxonomy (NCBI): domain Eukaryota; kingdom Metazoa; phylum Arthropoda; class Arachnida; order Araneae; family Eresidae; genus Stegodyphus; species Stegodyphus dumicola. Next base: position 175,365,887 of record NC_140781.1, read on the forward strand.
TTTACCTCGTTTGGAGTTGATGGCTGCTTTAGTAGCCGCCAAATTGTCTATGTATTTGACAAAGCTGTTTCCTGAACTGTGTCATCAAAAGTTTCTTTGGAGTGATAGCCAAATAACTATCTACTGGATAAAGGGATGTGCAAAAAACTGGAAACCCTTTGTATCAAACCGAGTTTCTGATATTCAGTCACTCACGGATCCTGAATGCTGGTTTCACTGCAGTGGGAGTGAAAACCCTGCTGACCTTTTATCTCGAGGAGAAAATGCCTTTAATCTTGTGAGAAGTTCCCTTTGGTTACAGGGACCTAACTGGCTGTCTCAACCTGAAAGTGTTTGGCCAGTAAATAAACAGACCAACATCGACGAGAAGAGCGTTCAGAACGAAGCAAGGGTGCAAACATCTCTTCATGTTTCTGTTCAAGACGTAGAATCTTCGGCATTACTACAGTTAACGCGATTCAGCAGGCTGCTGAAGGTGTATCGAATTACGGCTTATGTTATGCGGTTTGCCAACAATATAAAACGAAATTCAGTGAAAGTCAAAGGTCCATTAAGCTCTGTTGAGATTTCACGAGCTGAGTTCTATTGGGTAAATGTTACACAGCGAAAATACTTTGCGAAAGAGATTCTAGATCTATCAAGTGGAAAATGCTTAGAAAAGACATCGTCGATTTATTTACTTAACCCAGAATTGGATACCCATGGTCTTCTGCGTTTAAAGGGCAGACTTCAATTCTCAGACTTTGCTTTCGAAGAAAAACACCCATGGCTGTTACCTTATAAAGATAGATACAGTGAACTACTAAATTTTGAGTCTCATAACAAATTGTTTCATGCTGGAGTCGAAGCTACCTTAGCCGATATTAGAGAAAAGTTTTGGATCATAAAAGGACGCCAATTCGTCAAGTCCACGTTAAGTAAGTGCTTTTTGTGTAAACGGTACAAGGTGCGTGCCGGTACACAGGAAACCGCTCCTTTACCACCTGATCGTGTTCTTCAATCATCTCCATTTTCTGTAACAGGGCTGGATTATGCTGGTCCCTTTTTTACAAAGGACAGCAAGAATAAACATTATCTGCTTTTGTTTACATGTGCTACAACTCGAGCTTTACATCTAGAACTTGTCCCTTCTATGAGTGTGGAGAATTTCATGCTTGCGTTTCGCAGGTTTATTTCTCGTCGTGGATTGTGCTCAACGATATATTCTGACAATGCCAAGACATTCAAATGTGCTGATCTCGAGTTGCGAAAAATTTGGAAGTGTATTCAACATCCATCTGTACAAAATTTGTTTTCTTCCCACGGTATAACATGGAAGTTTATTGTGGAAAAAGGAGCATGGTGGGGAGGGTTCTGGGAAAGGCATTTTAGAACGATCAAAACTTGTTTAAGGAAAATAGTTGGACGTTCTAGTCTCTGTTTGAATGAGCTAGAAACAGTCTTCGTAGAAATCGAAGCCATAATTAATTCAAGACCCATAACGTATGTGTACAATGACCCTTCAGAACCCTCACCGCTAACTCCTGCTCATTTCTTAATTGGTAAACGTTTACTTTCTCTTCCAGTTACAAGAGTGTGAAGATAAGACTTGATTGGGTCTAGACATTCCTTGATCAAAAGGTATAAACATCAACAAACCTTGTTAAACCACTTTTGGAATAGGTGGAGGAAGGATTACTTGCTTTCTTTAAGATCTGTGAATTTATATCCACCTACTAAAGTGTCTGGTCAGTTTAATGTTAATGACGTAGTCCTTGTACATGACGACCGTTTACCTAGGAATTTGTGGACACTAGGTAAGATAATAGAAACTTATCCTGGCAGAGATGGTCAGGTTCGCTCGTGTCTCATTAAAACTCAAACAGGTAATCTAAAGAGACCAGTACAATTGCTGTACAACCTTGAAGTGCATAATTAGTAGTAAAGAGTTACAGTGTAATAATCTGATTTATTGTTTGCACATATATCATCTTCTGAATATCTTTATTGATTGTTGCTAAATGTAGTTTAGTTTATATAATTCCCTCGAATTTTGATTTAGTATAATGTTTCTTATTTAGTAATTACTTTATAAGTTGATTTAACATGTTTAAACATTACTTAATTGTTATTTGTAATTTGATGTAGTTTATAGAGTATTCAAATGTTGTGTTTGATTTAGAAATACTGGTTTATTTTGTTTTCGGTTTGTGTGAACTTAGAGTTCACAGGTGGGGAGTGTTGTAAAGAGAGAAGTAGAGGGCGCTGCTTGGCAGTAGCGCAACGCATGTAAGTAGAAACGAAATGTCGTTTGATTAGGCAACATGATTTCTGTGAAGGTAGTCCACCTAACAATAGGACAGTTGTAAATATGTAAATATAACGAATAATAAATAACATTAGAAAAATTGAACCATCGGATGTTTAGTGATTGCTCTACGGGCCGCCACGGAAAAGTGCAGGTTCGTCACATTCCTTGCAGCGCGCCACGAAATAGCAGCGAAAAGTCATTTAAGACTTTATGCACTCGCGCTAAGCGATGAAGATTATTTATCGAAGCTGCCGTATAAAAGCTTGCTTTTACAAGACTCATTTTCTCATACAATTCCAAGATACATATATTATAGGAACGTTCATGAAGATATACTATATTTGAAATAAGAATCACTAATTTCGTGGATTGTTAAATATGTGGGTGAGTCAAAAACCACTGTTTTCAAATGTGAGCATATAAAATACGCAAAAGCAAACCACTGCTGTAGTGGTGTCACCATGGTCTACTATAGTTTAGCTGAGATGGAGCCTTGATTCGTAAAACATTTTATTACCTAAGTGAAATGTCAATAAGGAAAATTACCGATACTGGGTTTCAGAAAATCCACAAAACCATTAGAACCATCTTCGGAATGCTAAAGTTACTATATGGTATAAAAACCTTGCCATGGATAATAAGATACCAAACTCTAATTAGACTCTAATCACAGTGTGTCTAATATGCTCCGAAAAATTTAATTTAACTGTCCATTATAACCACGAGGTATTTTGCCCTGCTCCTTCCATTTAGTTTTGTTACCTAAATATAAATCAGGTCCGACATGTTTCGAAGTAAAAAAACTAATATATAATTTTTGAATTATTGATGATTGTTCGTGGCTCAGGATTGAATAATCTTCAAAGAACTATTCATATTACTCTCAAGCTGCTGTTTCTGTCTTTGATAGTTTCAAGTTTCCCTCCATATCACGAAGTCATCAGTAAACATACTCACTTGGATATTCCCAACCTCTTTCAATCTCTTCTTGAGATTATTGACATACATGTTGAAGCGCATGGGGCTACTCACTGAACCCTGTGAAAGGCCGATATTAGACTGTCTGTATTTGTACTCTAGTATATTGTTTCAACTAGTCTTAACCCATCTCTGAGTTACAAATCTTCCAATCTAGTCCAGTATTTTTCCTTCTTTTTTCCTTGTTCTCCTAATTTGCTTAGGAGACTTTTTTTTTCTCCTTTAAACAGTATCATAGGCTTCCTGGAAATCCACAAATGCTGTTGAGAAGCGTTTTTTAGAATTGAAGCCCAATTTTTGGCATGAAAACATTTCATGATAGAGTTAAAGGTGGAGACACCATTTCTAAAACTAACCTGCTCATTCTGTATCATTTCATTAGTTTCCAGAAAAAATTTCAATTTAGTAGTCAACATTCGTTCAAACGTTTTGCCAAGTCTGAAGTCAGAGATATAGGTTTTTACGCCTCTATTGGTTATCTTTTTTATGATACCCATAGACTTGACCCAATCAGTTGGGATATTAATTTTACTATTCCAAAATGTATTGTAGATTGTCAAAAGGGTATTTTAGGTCTTAGGTCTCAGATATTTTAAAAACTCTGGAAAGATAGTCTGAACGCGGTTGTCTCTTCACCTTTAATTTTTTATATCCCCTTTTAATTCATCTATTGAAAAGTTATTAAAGATTCTCTTTTTGGCTACAGTTAGGGCATTAGTCGCTCTTCTGACACTTCATTGCGCCATCTCTGTGGTCTGTGGGTAGAAATATTTAAGAAGAGTATATTGAATTTCTCTGCTATGCCTCTAAAATCTGTTAGCCCCATGTCTTCAACCCTCATAGGGTGATTTAATTTAACTCTTTTCCTATTGCTTAATGTATTCAAAAGTTTATAAGCTCTTTTCTCCCTCTGTTCTCTTATTCATTCTATTTAGATACTCATTCCAAGATTGTCTTTTAGTCTCATTAAATTTTCGTTTCATTAATGCGAACTCCTTTCTCCATCTAATAACAGTCTGCCTCTGAGGTCTTCTCCTCCGTCATGTCTGCTTCCACTCTGGCCTTATCTCTCGTTTCGCTTTGTATGGAGAGCTCAACATTCCAAAAAAATTTTAATTTGAAAGAACATCCTCGTGGGATGTTCCTTTTTGCACATTTTAGTAAGATTACCATTACCTGGGTCACCTAGCACAAATGCCTTCCAGTTATCAATAATATTTGAAGTAATCATAGCCAGGTCTGCTTTTATCAAATTCCCACTACAGTACATAAAAGTCTTAGGATCATTTTCATTATATAATATGAACTGTCAATTTGAATCCGCATAATCCTTCACTATTTCTGCGACACTGTTATAGTAAGCATAAGCCCAGCTGGAGGAAGCGTCGCTAAAGTCATCCACGATAACAGAGTTCCTCAAAAGCGTCAGTGTGTCCAAATTTAAAATTTTGTTATTTGTCATATTAATTTGTGCTTTATCTTTTTAAAGGGAAATAGCCATTATCTTTGCATAAGTATGGTCGTTCATCTATTTTACAATTTTAAAAGACGATGCCAAATTTTGCTTAATCGCAATAAGTATACCACTGGCTGTTTGTCTTTTCTCATAAAGTTCGTATACTTTATAGTTTTTAATGTCATAATATTTTGTTCCGCGATGTTAGCGCCTTGAACAACCAGCGCATCCACGTCCTTCTTCACAACAATCTTCTTTAATTCAGAGAAATATAGTTCCTGAAGGGCCACCTGCATTCCATTGAAGACCCATAAATAAGGTAAACGATTCACGTCGCTGAAACAACATTCGATAGCGAGCAGCCATAGCTTCTGTTATTCATTTAGCACCACCCAGGAGGCATATGTGACTTTAGGAATGTCACGAGTAACGTTACCCTCTCCATTATTGTGTTAAAAGCTAGTATATGCAGCTAATTTTTGAGACTATGCTTCAGTGTGCAATAAAATTCTTGCCATTTTTAGATGGTAGTAATGTAATAAGATATACCTTAGTAAATTCAGACCTTATGTAATATACAAGAAAACGCATACTTTTCTCTGGCATTCTTATTTCTTTCCAAAAACCGTCATTTATGTCTGACTCGCCATATAAGTATCATTTTATTTTCTGTAATTATTGTATATTTGTATCAAGAAAATAAACATGTACTTAATACATATTTATAACAGTAGCTTTTCACTCAAATGTGTTTTCAGATAGCAGCTCTATGCCTACTTATAAGGCACATCAACTTTGGACAAACGTATTCAAACTCATTATCAGTATATTGGATTCTCCAGTCTATTGCAGTATTACCTTTTCATGCTGCCTTAGCTGTTGAAGAGTATTATCAGGTAATTTGTTTAATATGTTCCAGGTTTTTTTTTGCTTATTACACAACTTTTATCCAAATTTACAAATTTAAGAACGCTCATAGCACTTAAATATAGTTAGCTCTGAAGTTGTAACTGAAGCAGTTAAAATTTTTCATAATTGAATATTATTTAATGTGATGGATAATAATTTGAACCTTTTGATAGCTATTTTGCGTGCTTGTGTTTAGTAAGTATTATGCATTTATATTTAATAACTTTTCTTATTTATACACTTTGTTTGAAAAAGGTTGTTACACTCTTTCCTAAAGAATGTGGCCACTTTCTGTAGATTCTAGGTATGAGTTTCCAAAGATTAGGATTATTATATAGATTCTACGTTAATATCCAAATTTCTGGAAATAAGGGGGGGGGAATTTACGAAAATGCTTTAAAAAATGTGGGTAAGAGGATTGTATAACATACGTTTTACATAGCCACGTATAGCAAATAGTAAATGTAACAATAACTTAAATACAAAATTGGCTTCTTACATTAACATGTAAAATTCGCGACGCTATTAGTAATTAATGCCCTCTTCGGTCAAGTTACAAATCTAAAAATAGTGCTATTGATCCAGTGGAGTGTTTTCAACATGTGCAATGGGAATACGAGCCAGTTCACCTTAAAAAGTCCTCCTTTTAGGCAGATGCACTCATGTGCTTTGCCATATTCGAGTAACATATCCTGATACAATGCAGCCTTTTACAGTTATATAGTCCAGCAACACTTTCTCTGTACTTGTTGCTTGCATTGCTTCTGAATTCTTATAATTGTTCTGGTATGTTGGAAATATTAAACCTGTGACCTCATTCCCGATTACTTCCGCGAATTTTCCTCATAAAATAATTTAATGAATAAAGACTTTTGTACTTAACATTTTATATTTAACTTAATAAATTATAATGAACATATGAACTAAAATTTTGCTCTACATGTACAGTAGAAATAGATTTTATATCCGCGAAGTCCTCTTACCACAGTACTGAAAATACTATCTTTAAATTCTCTATCTTAGCTTGAGAAAGTCTGTAACTGGAAGTACATGTTTAAGATCAATATTTAGGGAATCAAACCTATAACTGTAACGAACTTTGGCAAATAGTCTGTATTGTCTGTTTACATTACCGGTTTGGGCGTGTAGGAAAGAAAGCTTAATTCATTTGCTTAAAAAGGGTAATCAAGTTTGCCGAGATACATCACTTTATTTAGCATTTCGGTAAGATTTTACCGCAGTCTCTTTTTATTTCAGTCTTTAAATGCTCAGTGTGCACAAGCGAACCCCTCTCCCTCCAACAAAAGATAAGTCACAATGTTTCCCGTTTCTAATAAATTATAAAGAATATAAGTATTGACACAGTAGAAAGAAGAAATCATACAAACATTCCTTTTCCCTCTAAAATGGAAACTGAACATTAATGGAACACCGTTGATGTCTACGAGTGATGAGTGGACTCTATAATATTATTCACTTCTTCTTACTGGGCATTTGATAAATTTGTTTAGGTCAAAGCTGAACAATCAGAATAGTTAAGCCTAACAACTCAAAACAGAAAATGATTCGTTTGGTTTCCTATCATAATTGTTTGATATTTAGTCAATATTTTCGTAATTATTTTTAATTTTTGGTAATAACGTAGTGAATTAGAGTTTGCGTATGTTTTTAAAATATGCCGCGTAAGATATATAGTACGAATAGCTGAGCAACGTGCTGTTCAGGGAAGCAAGTATTCCGATTGGCTACTGAGCTGTATTGTGAAACTTGAGAACTTTGGAATGTCATACCTGTATTTCCAGTGACTACTGGGCACGACTGTCATTCGCTAGCGAAGGTTGTCCAACAAAGCCGAGCAGTATTTTAGTTAAAACTTAACAAACAAAATGCTTTTTTAATGCTTAAGGGTGCATTCAACAACAGCGGATAAATTAATTTTTACCTGAGTAACAAAGTGCTCACTTATAACTTGAATATATCGTAGTATAGAAAATATGTATGACATTATGATTACGTAGTACACTTCATAAATTACATTTATGAAACGCACTAATACAACTACAATAGTGTACACTATTTCACAGAAAGTGTTTCTTTCAATCATTATGTTAATGATTATTTCCATGTAGGCAAGGTATTTAACGAATTTATATGTAATCTGTTACTAAAATTATTTTTGTCTTTACTGTGCACTAATAATGCTTTCTGTATCGAAACAACAATGCATGGTCGTATCACCATTGGCGTGAGTTCCTCTTCAGCTTTCTTATGTATTTCAAATTGGGAAAATTTGGAAACCTGTGACTGGCTCCAGTTCCGGAATTAAAGAAACACAATTTATATTCATTTTGAGTAGAGTTTTATTTAACCACTATGGGCTTCACAATCAAGCTACAAAACTATATTTACTGAGTGTTGGAAAGGGAATGATACAATTGACCATGGCACTTCTTTCAATACATCTCGATTCCCAAACATGCCCCCAGGATTTAGTAATGTCTATCTAGAGTCATTGTTCCAAACACGTTCTTCGCTGCTATTATTCAACTCTACAATTTAAGCACGATGTGATTTTAAGTAACGTGACATTGACGGGTGATGATACTGTGTTTTTGTTTGTTCATAATTTGAAGAAATTATTAAAGTTAGTTTTAGATATTAGAGCTCTTAAGCTAAGAGATTTAATTTAGAAAAAGCTTTTAAGCTAGCTTTTTCTAAATTAAACCTGAAAATGCTATATTTGATTTCAGCCTTTCGCGCGAATAGAGACTGCTTGTAACAGCATCGAACTATGTCACTTTGAAAGTCTTAAAATCACGTTCGTAAAAAAAAGTGGGGAGAAAAGTATAGGCAGTTGCCTATACTTAGACATGTTACTTTACCGAGGAAATGGTTGAAAATTTAAGCGAAGTATAATGGAGTGAGAAAGCAATAAAAATCAAAGGTAAAGAAACTGCCAGTTTTTTAATATGCCTTTGAGAGACAAAACGGAACCCAGCAAAATGTAGGTCAAAATCAACGTTTAATTAATACTTTGTATTCATACTTTTTGTATTTGACTGCTTGTAATCTATTCTTCTTTGATGAAACCCAAGCCTTGGTTGTATCATTGGATATCTTTTTGCCATTCTTACAGGAGTATACGCTTAACCTTGCCAGTGTTATGGACATAAAATTCCGTGTGGAAGGGTGGCCTTTCGTATTCATTACACATGAAAATTTCGCCTGTTTTCAATGTATTCGATTTCAGATTGGATGTATATTGAAAGACAAGGAATCAAGGTACAATGTGAGAGTCATTTTTAATTATAATCAGGAAAATGTCATTTATTCATGGCATTTTTAGGAACTTAAATTCCAGGGCTAAACCCGTAATGCTCGGAAGGAACTTCCTCTTTAGACGACATTTTGTGTTCCCTGACAACTAGGTCCAGTTGGTGCCATCAATTTTCAGCTAGGTTAACGTCCGACTGAAGTGGTATTATCAGCTGGCGAGGTGTATTATAGAATAACCATTTCCCTGTTTTATTTTCTGTATACTTGGGGTCATTGCCCTGCTGAATCAAAACGTTTCCAAGCCAAAAGTTTGAGCACTTGCCTTTAAATTACAGCGCAGTATGTGGATGTACTTAAGTTGTGCAATTTTGCGTTCAATGAAGTACAGGCTTCCAACTCCATTAGCTGACATACAGCCCCAAACCAAGATTCCCCCTCCTCCATGTTTCACAGTAGGTGTTGAATTTCGTGTTTCTAGTTCAGTGCTTGGTTTTCTCCATACATATCGCCTTCCATCACTCTAAAAAATGTTGAATTTCGATTCATCCGAGAATATGACTTTATTCCAAATTTCTACTGACTGACTGACATAAGCTTTTGCAAATTCTAGTCTCTTTCTGTTTCTTTGTCGCTACTCTTCCGTAACAATCATTTTCATGTAAAACACTACACATTATCTGTACACTAGATGATGACATACTTGCTACTTACAGGGCTAACTGGGGTGGACCTATTTTGGGATTTTTTCTGATTTTTCTCGTAATTTCAAGTTTTTCCTTTTGGAAAATATTCGACGCAATCTGGTTCTAACGTTCTCTGTTGAACCTGGTTCGTTCAGTTGCTTTCCAATAGCACGATATGTTAAGCCCTTATTTCTAATATGAACAATAGTATTTTTAACTCTGACGACTAAATCTTTTGATTTCGAAGACATTTTTGCATAGTATCAAAAAAGATATAAATGTTTTGAAGTAATACTGCTGACTTTATACTAACAACGATCTGTCTTTTCAGTTCAAAGTCATCTATCTCATTGCTCACTAGTTAATAATAAATAAATAGCTTATTGAAAACTAACACATGCTAGTAATTTACGGAATGTATTTTACTTTGCTATTGAGATGAAGTACCGCAACATTTTAACTGTCAATAACTAATATTTGAATATTTTGTCACCTAATAATAGACGGCATATTTAATACCTGTCTTCTGAGCAAACGCATTTTAATAAACATTTAAAACTGTGGGATCTTTAAAGAAAACTTTATAATAGTCCTTAATAATAGCTTAGATTATATGAATCTGCAAAGCCACAAGGACTATCTGTCTAAGAAGAGGAATGCTTTCGTGGAGGACTTTGAGGGAAACTGTCTCGTATTCACGCTACATATGTAGGAAACGAATCATGCAGAAAATCCCTTTGCCTGGTTTCGAACCCAAAGCAGGTCGAGCTACCAGTATTTAGCGGTCTTAACCATTCGTGGTGGAGCATTCTTGATAATAAAAAGGTTGTCAAGATAGCTGTCAATTTTCCTGATCACTTTGGCAATGCAATTATTTGCAATATGGGATTCATTTCTTGTACAGCAGTTTCTTCAATGCCCTCAGCCCACCAGCCGTACGCGGAACACTGATAGTTCAGCCCTGTTTCGCATCCCGGCGAACAGACTGTGGCTACATAGCAGTTTCCGTGCTTTTCCCATGTATAATGTGAATCTGAGCCAGTTTCCCGTAAGTGCCCCATGAAGGCATCCGTTCTATTCTTAAGCAGTTAGCTCTGGTTTGCTTTGCTGTATTCAAGTACTCTAAGAAGTTGCTTGTTAGATGTGCTGATTGCTGCACCACAAACGTAGGGAATGTCTTTAATTTTTTGAATTTTTATTGTGAAAAAGCAGGTTAAGTTAATTAAAAATAATCTTTGATAGCATAATTCGCTGTTATTATTCCCATTGAGATAAACTTTGATAGCATTATTCGCTGTTATTATTCCCATTGAGATAAACTTTGAGAATAATTAATGGCAGACTATTCTTTTTATTTTATTTATTAAAATTTTCTGCGACCCACAGAGAAAAGTACATTTGTTGGCATGTAGGTAAATACAACTTTATTTCTTACTGCAACTGCGACCGAACCGTAAAGTAGCTGAACACTGGTAGTACTGCACTGGTAGTGGCTGCAGGGACGCTTTCGGGACTTTACACATGTGTAATATGAATAAGAACCAGTTTCTCTCGAGTCCTCAACGAAGAAATCCTTTTCCACAGGCTGATAACTCTCGATTTGCTTTGGCAACCTAACCGAACACCAGTGCCCTGAAATTGTCTTCAGGGTCTACAAAGAACCATTCAAACCAGATGCAGTTGACATTTATTCCAAGGAATGGATATCTTTTGGAGATTTTATCACAGTAGTTTTAGGTTTTAATTAAATTATGCCCAAAGGATTATAAATCTCCTTTATTTGAAAATGCTTTAATCGATTAGATTTATTTTTAAATGTTTTCGAAAATTTGTATTCTAATTCTTTTGCACTATATATTTTTATGCTGTTAATTAATAACAGTGTGTCAGGGTACCTGTATGCCCTTTTATGAAAGCTGGATATGATACAATACGCAAGCAAAATACTTATCGAAGAATGGTTTTAAAAATGAAAAATGTTTTATTTTCCTTGGAATTTAGAAGCTGAGATAGGTTTTGCAATGACTGCAGCGTATGATTGCTCAGCACATACTGCTTTCTCATAGTTTTGACATGTCTTCCTTATTTTTGAGAGTCGTTCATAGAACATTAACCATAGGGGAAACTGTTGCTATCGATGGGCCACTTTTACAAAATGATCCTTTTAATCGTTAAATTTAGCATATTTATAGTTTTGTACATGTTAATGTAACTATTACTTTCAATACTAAACATATCTAGGAATAGACGTTATAGTTATGAAATCTTCAATAAATATTAGAAAAATAAAAAATGGGTTCTACTGGCCCATTGAAGGAAACTTGTCGCCTTCACTGATCCGCCGTCACTGAAAATACTTTGAAATGTACTTATGGCTTTGCATTACTCGCAAGAAATCCAGTAGCTGGATTTAGTTTAGTCTTTACAATCATCAAATAGGCCCAGTGTAAGAATCTACGAAATAACATTGAATTTTGTTTAATAGAAACAATTTAATGAAAATGAGAATTTAAGGGTAATTTGTAGTTAGATTAGTATAAAAAGAACAATAACCATAACTTGAACACTTTCAAATATCATGAAATAATTATTAAGCCTACTATTAATATTAAGCTGCAAATCCTACATGGTATGGGCTTGGATCATGATCAATTGCCGCACGTCGCTCTGTGTGCTTTCATATGAGACTATACCTGGCCAACTATACATTCACGACGTTCTGCTGCCTCATGTTCGCATGTTCTGTAATGCTGTTGGGGATTGATTTGTTTTCATGGATGGCAACGCAACATGCCATTGGAACGTCGCTGTCCAGGAGTATGTAGAGAGCTATGATATATGGCCATCGCGTTTTTCAGATCTGATTCCCATGAAAAATGTTTGAGATGCTTTAGTGAGGTGTCTTGCTGGTCGAGAATGCCCTCCAATTAAACAAGGGCACCCTCGTCCGTACACTTACAGAAAGAATGGGATTAATTACCCCAACAGCTGCTGGAATGAGCAAGGCATGACACGACATGTGGAATCTTGTACCGCCTACCATGGTGTCCATATCCTGTATTAACATCTTATGCCAGAATGATTGAAGACGGTAACTGCATTATTTTCACGTTTACGTATTCAGTAAAGAATGACCATTCTTGTCCATTGCACACCTTTCAGAACGTTTTGGATTTCAGAGCACAATAAATGATCTTTAGTTTTATCTCTTAGTATTCTGGCATTATTTTATTTCACTTGGCATCTAACCGCAGTTACTTTTTTACGCTCTATATAGTGTTTTGTGTTCCGCCCTTAGCAACTGTCCACCAGTATATTTTGAATACTTTAAGAACTGATTTTTAATTGCTGGAAAACTCTGTTCTTTCCCTAATTATCTCAAATAAACTATGATTTTACTTTTGAGCGTATCATTATTGGCCATATTAATAATGCAATTAGCAAGCGATGCAGTACCCGATGTCTTTTGTTAGTTTCCAGGGTAACAGTAGCTACACAGAATGAAATAAATCAAATTCTTAACTCACTTTGCGAATATTACCTCATTTTACTATATCTCTGGCTCGTAATTGAATAAGTAAGTATATCTCTGGCTCGTAATTGAGTAAGTTTTAGCATCTCCATTTCGACTTTTTTATACTGCATATGTTTTTGGACATCTCACCGCTGATCTGTGAAAGTTCAACCCACGTTCAAATCCTGGAACCCAAGCTGCCTGTATAGGTATTTTTGTGTGTAAAGTGGATATGATATATTTTTGTTTGTAAAGCGGATATGTGTAAATTGGATTATATAGTAATTGAAAATCACATTCTACTGCGTTTTTATTATAATATACCTTAAAAAAGTAATGAAAAAATTGTCGAGGTTTTGAGGAAGAAATTAAGTAGAAATGCCATTTTCTCTATCTTAAGTATGGAGCAAAATGAATGGCAAAATTAATGAAATGTGTTTTGCTAATGTAAAATTTTAAATTAAGTTTCGTATTTCAGGTGTCCTGGCGAACACCAATGCTAGAATTCGTGTTAGAAATGGTATATTATCCATTAATTTACATGCAGTTCGTTTTATCTATATTTACCTCAAAGCATCCATATACTCCTCAAGTAAGTATAATTTGATATTTCAATTTTAATAAGTGAAAATTTATACAGAAATAAGATGAATTAAAAACAATTTGTTTTAGTTCATAACTTATCTGTGTCACAAATAAGGTAATTTAAATGCAGAGCTTACTTTAGTTCACAATTCTTATGACGGTCTCAATGGAATTGCTTTGGGCAGGATGATAGTTAACGAAAAACTAGAAGCCGTTAGGAAAAGATTCTAATTTCGAATACGAGATGAAATTTTATAGCTGTAATATCTTTCCTAAGTAAAGACTGTTAAACTTTGTCAATCCAAATTCATGATGAAAGAAAATGGAGAGAAATTCTTTCTACATGAAGATTTTGGTCAAATTTGGGGTACAGCTTAGCATAAAATTATGCTACCTTTTAAGGCTCTTATCAACGACAGAATTTTTTTCTTTTCGCTCATTTCAACGAGGTATGAAATATGTGCGAAAGTTTTCTAATTTAATAGTAATACTAGCATATGTTTTTATTGGGCACCTTAGCAGATTTTCAATTTTATTTTTATTTCTAAGCCTTTCTGATTTATTCACCCAGCTTTCGTAAAATCAGTCGCTTTGTTTCACCTGTAAACGTCACATCTGCCATCAACTGAGTGTAAGACCTTAGAATTCTATCTCTGGAAAGTTGATTAACGAAGACTCATGGTTGCACCATTAAATTCTCCAACGAATCACAATCATAACTCTTCATACTTGGACTTTTTCACATTTTCATTTAGATGACCCTGTTTAATATTTTCTTCCTGTTTTCATCTAGTCTTATATATTTTATGCGAAAAATAGGTGGATAGGATAGTGGTAAACATTTAGCCCCCTTCTCTAGCAACAGACTACTACTGAAAAATAAGGCATCGCTTTTGCTGGAAACACGTATAGTTTTTAAAGTCAAAATTAGCGTCGATATAACATTGATTTATAGTTTATCACGTTACATATCTAATAAATGGATAAAAAATTGATTTATTATTGCTATAGCTTTAGATGTGTGACAGAACATACTTAAAAAGGGCAGTGTTTTGTAAACTCTACTACACTGAAGAGCCAAAACATTATGACCACCTACTTCAATAACGTGTTGCACGATATTTGGCCTGCAAAACAGCTGCAACTCTCCTTGGCATGGATGCCACAAGTTCTTGGTAGATGATTGGAGACAGGTTGTATCAAACGTCTAAGCAGCGGTAACGCAAAGTCGAGATATTCCGATTTGGTGGTGTTTGAGCTCTGAGCTGCCAATCCATGACATCCCAATTGTGCTCTATCGAGTTAAGATATAGCGAGTTAGGTGGCAAGACATTAATTAGATTTCATCCTTAAGCTACTCGAACCGCTCCAACACAATTCGAGCCTTGTGATAAAAGGCATCGTCCTTCTGGAAAATTCTATTTCCAGTTGGTAAGATAGACGTCATGTAAGGGTGCAACTGATACGAAATTATGTTCAGATAGTTCTCAGCTTTCATGGTCTGTTCTATCACAACTAAGGATCCCAGAGCCGACTTACCCATGGTTCAGTCTCGATGTTCTGTGACCCACTGTAGACGTAGTTGACAATGACGCTTGGTCAACAGAGGCACAGGAGTGTGACGTCTGCTGCGCAGTCCCATATCCACCAGTGTCCGCTGAGCTGTGTGTTTTAAAACACTTGCATGCAGACCTGCATTGTATTGGGTTGTCAGCTGAGCCACTGTCTGAAGCCGATTTTGTTGTACCAAGCGGGAAACTCTTCGACGTCCTTTTTCTTTGAGGACATGTGGACGTCCAACACCTTGGTGTCTACTGCTGGGTTTCACCCTCATTTATGCATTTTGAATACATGGACAGATAATGAACAACCTACCATTTGTGCAGTTTCGAAAAACTCCTTCCTAGTCTACAGGCCATTGCAATCTGCTCTCTGTCAAATTCGCTTAGATCAGTAGCCTTTCCCATCACTCGCAAATGTAAGTGAAATAATGGTTGCTTACCTTTTCCAGCAGCAATTGAATACCATTCCCACTTAATGACTTGCACTCCACATCATCCATACGAGTTCATTGAAAAAGGTAGGGTGGTCATAATGTTTTGGCTCGTCAGTATAAATCATACTGAATCACTGGCAGCAAATAAGAACAACCTTTGGTATCTTTTTTTTTATTTGGATAAGCTTAGAAACGCTGAGCCTTATTTTAATAAATTACAGTAGAATTCCTACTAGAAAGCAGTGGATTGAAAAATATGGAAGCTGATTAACATTTTCTTTAATTTGTTACGGTAGGAAAATTTAAAACTATTTTTCAAATTCGAATTGCTGTTTCACTGTTTAGTTTTGATAATTTTCTGCGCTGGGGAAAACATTGATGCATTCCTAAGTATTTTGAATTTGATAAATACGTTAATGAAAATTCTTTCTAAATTTTTGTTCAGTAAATAAGTCTGGCATAGTTAGGATATTCACTCTCAGGAATACATTTTACTGAAAATTCTCTTATTTACGTTTTGTATTGCAGAAAGAGTTTTTAAAGCGCTCGATTGCAACGCGAGCTTACGAATATTTCTCAAATTTTGCTGTTTTTAACTAAATAAAAACACTAGCTTCTTGAAGTTTTCATTCGTTCTTCAATCATAGGATCAAGTTTCCACGCGTCAAATCGTACACGAAGGCACTGCTATCTTTAGGGTAATAACCTTCAAGTAATTATTCTTATTAATTACGTAGTCTGAAGTTGGAACTCATGAAAAATCTTAACAGCTGTTATACGTTTATTTACTATAATCAATTTCCATATTCTTAATACAGGAGTCCTAGCTACCTGCGTCACATTACCTTCCTTCCTGCGTACTTCCAACCGACTTACATCATATTACATTCCTGCTTTTTGTTTTTGCACTAGAGATTAGTAGGTTAAATTAATTGAACAAAACAGCAGCTTTCTAGTATAAAGGTTAAATTTCAAGCAGGAGGTAATATTTTGGCACTTAAGGAAAATCCCGTCGATCACATGAGACGGCGCCAATCGCGCCAGACCAAAAAAAAAAAAAAAAACAAGTTCTAGTCTTATTTTTCTTTCAAATATTTCTATTGATCTTTATAAAAGGCTGTGTGCGCAATTTTCTCTCAGGTAATTACTCCATTTTATAACGATCTTGTCACTTAACTCTAATTCCTCTTTTTTTCCCATTCAATAGTCGTCAATTCTCTGTGCCAACTAGAAATGAATTGGAGTGCAGTCAAAAATGAAATGGTAGAACCCGCGAACCACGTTCCCTTAAGAATTGACACACGCTTCGCACAAGCCTTAACTTTGCAACGCCATTGCTTCTCAGTTCTTAAACAAATCGCCATTTCGTAGCCATTAACACATTTTTTGAGGCCGGTAAGATTCCATAACTTTGAAAATATTCAATAGCACGCTCTTCTGTAGTAGGCAGGTCCGAAATTTTAATCATTTGTTTTCGAAAATGCGTGATAGAGGAGAAAAAGAGAGTCTTTACTCAAAAATAATAACTAACACGTGTAATCAAGGTTACACCAAACCCAGCGTGTTTGAAGACTTTTCCATTTTTGGCGAAATATTTCCGATAGTAATTTTTAGGATGCCCATTTAGACATTAAAGCAGTTTTCTTTTATAACTCTGAAAATTTAACTTTTTCACGCTGTGCATTTGTTTGTTTTAATTTTCGATGGTTTAATTTGTGAACAAACAAAAAAAATCCAAGCTTTGATTAATACAATCATTGGAAAAAAAAAAGTTGTGCAAGCAGCTTGCAGATCACTGCAATATCTGTACTTACTAATTATTACATTAGTAATACACTTTCGAATATTACTATAAAATAATTGTATATATTACTTACTGTAAAATATGTAACAAAATCTCATCTTTAAATGTTATTTATTCTGCCTTTTAGCGGAGGAGCCCAATGGAAGAAGAAACTATGATTTTATTCCTCACGTTTCACTGGCTTTATAAGTGAGTCTCTATTGTCTAGTTTTCTGAATTAATAAATTCATGGAGCCATTTTTTTAATATGCTAAAATTATAATTCATGAGAAGCTGAAATCTATGTATGAAGAACTCGATATAATGTAATGAATAAAGAGTAACTCAAAAATTGAGCTCTAAATTTTCAAACCAGTTTCATAAAATATTTAATTTTATATTTATGAATGTTAAATTTGCTGATACGTAAATTAAACATATTAACGTAAGAACATTCTTATGAATTTTTTATTAATTGCTTTATGTTTCATTTTCAGGCTAATTTGGCGCTGTAAACGAAAAGCTTTGTTGGTTTCCAACTTATTTCCTCTCCCTTTAAGTTTAGGAGTTACTTACATAAGAACGAAAGTGGGAAAACATTTGAGGGGGAAAAGAAGTGGCAGGTATGAACAGTTGGCTCATTATCAGTGAATTAAAAATGCTCTTTACTGTAATAGCAATAAAGTTTTGTGTAATTTTATCCCCCCCTTTTTTTAAATGTATCATAAATTTTTTTAAGTTATTATGTGTAACTCTTTGCAGGTCTGCATATGAGATGGTTAATGGAACTGTTAAAAGGACGCCAGAATTCAAGAATTTTTCAGCATCTTTGTTAAAAGCATTTAGCTGGAGGCTAAGCTGCTGTTTATGTTTAGAAACAATTGATAGTATACTTCAGTTTGTACCATCATTTATTTTAGGGTAAATGAAATTCAGATTACATACGTAAAATATATGAAAATAATGTTTCTTTCTAAGTGATTTGAACGTAATAGGTTTTGCATTATTTTATGTTTCTCTGTTTGAAATTTTAAAGCCTAATGTTGCTGTTAACACTTGAGAGTATATCGCATTCCTGAAAAATATCCCGATGACAGTAACACTCAGCATCTACTGTTAACTTAAATTTCAGTAAGAATAACCTAAGTTTGTCATCGAAATTTTGGAGGAGATAAATCTTGAAATAAAAGCATCTCAAATTTAAAACAAGATCAAAATCTTTAAGAAATTTTAATAATTTATTGCAATTTGCAGAATAAATTAGACTTTCAAATTGAAATCAAATATTCAATTTATTTGTAAAACCTAATTGAATTTACTTTGACGACTGCAATGTGCCTAAGATGCTAGCAGGTTATGCGAACCAGCGCACGTCGTAGCCACTGATTCAAAACGTCAGTAGTGCTTACGATATTTTTCAAGTTGTAATTATCTGCATGATAATTTGCATACTTTTAATTTATGCTAGTTTTCTGTGTTGATTCTAAATTGTGATGAGCCCACCAGCGGCCGAGCAGTACACCGCTGAACACTGCTAGTTCGGTCCGAGGCTCGAATTCCGCGAACGGGCTGGCTGTATGAGCGTTTTCGTGGTTTTCCCCATGTGTAACTGGTATACGAGCCAGTTCTCCTTAGAAAGTCCGTCACAAAGGCAGACTCCCTTTAGGCAGATAGCCCTCGTGTGCTTTGCCATAATTGAATAATCCCAATCTCTAAATTGTGATGAAACTGAAACCCAGACTAATTAGACAATGTAAACTGTACAATTTTCATTTATTTATGCTTGCATTCCAAAAAACTAAAATTCTGAAAACTTTTTTTTAAAGTCATGAAATAAATTTTAACTTTTTCCATAAGCTAATTTCTTTGGTACATTCCAATATTTATCAGGGCTCATGAACTTCACAATAAATAATTCTATATTTTTAGTGATTTACAATGTTAGCCATTAAAATTGCTACACGGTGAAGGACTGCAAATGGATACAAATACATACTAATTGAAGGATTAAATTATTAAATTTTCAAACAATATTTAGATACAAAGCATGTAGAAATTAGCTTTCCGAGAGCAAACCTCTAGAAAAAATAGCAGCTGCTAGGTGACGTGTCCTGGAATCGAAGAAACTTTCGATGATAGTTATGATACTGCAGTCTGTGTGATTTCAGTTCTATACCAGTGTTCTTGTGTCATACTGCCTGGCAGGGTATTACCGTGCCAGTTCCTCTGTAACCTTTGACTAGATTTTTCAGTTGGTGAGGTATCTAAAGAACGCACCGGCCAAGGCTGAAGTAGAGCACTTTGTGTACTGAAAAAATATAGGACAGCGTGGTCTCTCATTGTCATTGTTGAAAGACAGGGTTTACGGAGGTCTGAAGGTTTTAAAAACCACAGGCAGTAAAACATCAGGAATAATCAGTGGCTGGTCAAAATACCGGGTATGCGAACTAGAGGTGAATGAAATGTGTGCTAAGTGGCATCCCAATGCCGTTAATCTATGTGACGAGATGGTATAGTGTTCAAGAATACAAATTCTTTCAACGCTTTCCCTCGTGACTCGTTTCCCTTGGCCCCGGATGTAACCATGGTGATGCTTGTAAGCAAAATCGGGATGCGTCCGAAAATACTACATAATGCCACTAATGCGTCGATGTGCGTCGTTGAATGCATTGTTGTAAGCTTTTTTTTTTTTTTGTTGTTGTTGTTGTTGTTGTTGTTGTTGTAACATCAAAAGTCTAAGTAGATCACAAGCTACCTCAAAGAACGTCAAGTGACCTACAAAAGAGACGCCCTAAATATCACGATGAATTATCACAAAGGAGCCCCACAGGGATCTAATATCGGACCATACTTTTAAAGATCAGCTGGGATAAAAGGACATACCGGGCAGAAAGGCAACGAACGAGCGGATGAACTAGCTAAGACTGCAGCTCTCAAACCAGAAATTGACAAGGAAGTTGCGCTTTCCGCAGAAGTTGCAAAAAGGCTGCTCAAGACAACATTTCAAGAGACATGGTCATCACGATGGCAGGAAGAAGAGACAGGAAGATTTACTTACAACATCTTCTCAATACCTTCTCTCAAGAGGATCAAATGCAACTGACTCTTCCTCCAAACCTGTACCAACCACGGGAAATTCACAGCGCATTACATGCGATTCCTCAGACGGGACATCAACTGTTCTTGCGGTTTTCGCGGGGAAGACGCGGACGCACTTCATTACCTGCTCTCCTGCACTCTGACAGAGCACCTTCGACAGCACTTCTTTCCTCCCGACTACATCGCATATCCTGTGAATAGAATGTTCACGGACTATTACTGCAACAAGGGCATCTTAGAGATAATGAAGCAAGTGAATGAATATAATTATAATCCAAGAAACTACAGATTAATGTAAAATGTAGAAAGGCTACCTAACCGTCAGATTGTTAGCAATGACTAGGATGACTTCTTAACCCTGTAGTGCCATTAAGTTAGTTTGGCGGAACAGGTTAAGTAAAGTGACCATATATACCTTATTGACAATCCATTGCGTTGCAGATGTCGCACTGTATGTACGGATTGCTGCGCATTACACCTAATCCAGGGTACTTGATGTAGCTGTTCCGTCTCTAACAGCGATGCGTTCAAGATGTAGTGACTACTGAGATCTTGCACATCGATTTGTGGGGCCCTCCTGGATCCACAGTCCCAAAGTCTCGTAAGTCATTAGATATTGATCAATGCGAGCAGCATTTTTGCGGTAGATAGTTTTCAGTTTCCGGTAGACTATGCGTCTCCTACAATAGAAATTTGAGACATGTTAGTATGATTTCCTTCTTACGCGAGACATAATACGACCTCAAATACCTCCCAAGAAAGAGTAAATATTGTTGCTTTATTTTCTGACACCAGTTGTTACGTTATTATCTTTTTTCACGTTCGTACGGGGTTCGTGTGGATTTGGAGTAAGACGACAGCACTTGATGGAATATCGAAACATACTTTTTTTGGCCGGTATTAATCAGGAAAGTTCCAAAGTCACGTTTTACAGTCGTCGAAGATCATCTATAAACTCGCTGGAACAATCAGCGACACAGCCTTCAGGTTATCAGGCTATAACGGTGGAAACAGCTTCACTGCAAAGCATCAGAATACAGCTCCCGAATCTGCTTGGTCGTTCTCGAAACTCCATGTACTCTCGAGACTCTCCACGCTACAACTCACGATGCACTCGACAACACACAGAGCACAGCTTCCGACTCTTCGGTTCAGTCGCTCCCGGAGCTCAACACACTCTCTCGACGATGCACTAACCGCGATATTCTATGAGACACTTTCGATGCACTCGACAACCCACTCGTCACTCGCTGCCCGGCTGTCAACTCTATCGACTCCGCACGGACTGACTAACTCGAGACACACTGATTGCGGACCAGCACGGTTTATATAGCTTTCGGCTTGTGTTCGAGAACATTCTGGGCTAAACCAGTAAGAATTCGTTCCAGAAGGTTCTCCATCCGTCCATGGCCTATCGGCAATTTTGTCGCCAAATGTGGCAACCTTGCCTTCCCTTGACATTTTATGACAACCCTAAACCTGCTTTTGTGGGAAATATCACACCGCGCCTGGACATTTCGTAACAATATGATTCCTGGATGTATTACTCTAATTTCAATTTGCTTTTTACTTTGCTAAGCTGCTTCACTGCGTCAAGGTGTCGTTACACTTGCTTGTAATGTTCGTATGCTGTGAAGTGCTGATCATAACTCAGCATATTTAACCTCCCGTATGCAGACCAATGGCCAAAGGGTAAAGTCTCTGAACGCCTGTAGTTCGACCTGCGTTCAATTCCAGGCAAACAAGTTAGCTGCATGGGCGTTTTCTTGATTTAGCCCCCCCCCACAGTAAAGTGAATACGAACTAGTTTCTCAAAGAAGGCATCCTTTGCTTTAAGCAGATAGCTCTTTCACTTACTTTGGCATAATCAAATAAATCAAACCAATCTACATTTCATATAAGTTTCAGTGTTGCTATGTGCTTCCTTCATGGTGTAGCAGTTTTAATGACAACCGCTTTAAGGCAGTATGCGAAGTTTTATTACATTGCTAATATTATACTTTGATAATTTTATGAGCTTTGTTTCAGATGGATTATAGACCATTTAAGTAGACCATCTCGCACTTGGAACGGTTATTTGCTATGTAGTCTTCTTGTATTTGCTGTTTTCACCTGCAGATGCGTAGGGAATTTACTCATGTTGCAATCCAACCTTTACGTTTTACAAATAAAAGCAGCGTTAATGGATGCAGTGTATGTAAAGGTATGTGAAAACTATTTATTTTCGTTTATTGCAGAAATGTCAGTTTTTTTGAAGAATTGTGATTACAATCTAAAGTGCTTAGAAATGTGTATCTTAAAGTACAGAATATGTTTTTAAATCTGTTATTTTGCTACTCTTAGTAAACATCTTTGAAATTATATCATATCATATATAGAACTGAAGTGACTTTGGCGATCGCGCCTGTTATTTATCTATTTCCCAATCCGAGTATCTGACTGGCTCTCAAAACCGCTATACGTCTAGAGTACTTTTAGTGCCATATGAAGGGATACGACTGGTCGTCGCAATTGAATCCGTGGTGTCGTTGTGAGTCTTCTGCGTTGATATGATTGATCGTCGCTCTCGTAGGTTGCAGTCTCAATACATGGGCGTGCCTAGTTAAGTCCTTTGTTGAACCATGCATGGGCGTGCCTGGTTAAGTCCTTTGTTCCTAGTTGAGTCCTTTGTGTGGTGTGTCTTCTGTGTTGCTCTCGTGCGTTGCAGTCTCAATGCATGGGCGTGCCTAGTTAAATCCTTTTTGAACTATGGGGAGTGGCGCGTGTGACGCTGTTCTTCTTTTGGTCCTAACTGGTAGGAGGTGCATGTTCTTATCACAATCAGGTCATCATACTGTCACCCCGGGTGTTTCGCCAAAAACAATTAGATTTTTACAGAAACTGCATTTTTAAAAATTGAGCAACTGAATTTAGAAGACGCGTCATACTTGTATATATTATCAGTAATAACAGAGAGGGAGTAGAGATTTAAGATTGGATTTTAATTTTGTTTGACAGTTCTTAGGATCTGTATTTACACTATTTTGTTTATTGCGTGTATGTGTATTTAAGTCTGCTGGATCTAGGAGCAGTTCACCAGTCATATTTTTTCTTTTTTGTTTCGTTGTTGGGGTTGGGGCTTTTAAACTTAGCTGACAATTAGTCCTTTCCTTACCAGTTCCTTAGAGAGTCTAATGAAGGGTCTGACACGTGAAAAAACCTAAATAATTTTCTGTAGATAAGAAGCTAACTAAAGAAAAGAGAAATGGGGCACTTTGCCGCTGTGGAAGTTGGCCATGACTGAAAAGCTGGAAAAGGCAATGCCGGCATCGGAAATCCACGAATAAGATAACATAGCACTCGATTAATACATAACAAAACTTTTGGAAAAGTACCTAACAATAATGTCATCTTAGCAATCCAAGGGGCGGTGTATCTGTATGATGGCGGGTCAAGTCCAAAAAGTGCATATCATCATAGAATGCGTGATGAAAAGGTCATGTGACCACTCTCACCCAATTAGTAACATGACAATTGTAGAAGCATTGACAATTTGATTTCGAAGAAGTTCAAAGCATACTGAAGTTTTTGCAACAGTGAAATGGCTTTAGAACACAATTTTAACTAAAGAAACTAAACTCAGCGGCGCAAACAGCTCTAATGGGCCAAGTGCAGTGCCCTGAAATCTGCTTTCTTGGCCGTGGGCCCCGGGTGCGTAAGCATGTGCCCTGAACAAGTGGTCAATTTGTCGCAGAACCCCCAGTGTTTAGTCCCCAAGCGAACTTGGTACTCATTTTATCGACCCAAGGGATGGAAATCAAGGTATGAAAGGCTGAGTCGACCTAGCCCAGCCCGGGGTATGAACCCCGTACCTGTGGTGCTGCTGCGCCACCGGGCTTCGGAACACAATTTTATCGTCTCTAAAATTCTGTGTAGAGTATTTGAAAGTCTTGGATGACCTTTAAAACCGAAATTATGGTCACGTTTCTTGTCTGCTTACACAGGAGAGGGGTGCAAATCAGCTGATTTTTCGGGGAGCAGAAAAATACGAAATTTGATGTTTTCACTTGGAAAACTCTAGTACAGGTATCTCTGGAATGGGACGGTCATTTGATTGAAGTAACCAAATCGTAGGTTTTACCCTTTAATGCAGGTGGGCTTTGCGTCTTCGGAAGCTTGCAGTTTGAGAGCCTGGGAGTAGTAAAGACATCCAGAATAATTACTGCAACCGATTTGCATATGTCTGGAGCGTTGACATTTTAAACAAATTTTTGACTGTTTCTCTGGTTTGTACTTCTTAACCTTGACTGGGAGAGACAGATGGGGTTTTTTTTCTCATGAAAGATCCGGTTGCTTTCATCACAGCGTTTAAGTTCCACAAAGAAAACAGGAAGGTTGATTTTTTACACTGGTGGTATATTCCTGGAAAATGGCTTCAACTTAACCAGGTAACTCAACTTGTTAAGTTCATTTCTGATGCAATCTAGGTCTTCGTCCGCTGATTAGCCGTAAATGACGACCCTAACTGGAAGCTGTTCTTCTGCATGAAAAATACAAATCTGAGTCTCAGTTTTAAGTAGGGCTCCGACAGCCTTTTTTTCTGGTGTCTCAGTCCAGGAAATAGAGGTGAATTTCTTCACGTTTCAGGGTTCCAGTATAGTTTCTGATGCTATTTAATTTCTTCCCAAGTGACTTGACGTCGCGGGCATAAAATGGGCGGCAGGTATCGTTTCTTTTACGCTAGAGTTGGGGGCGGGAGTCGATTCCGTCACAGTGTCTGATTAACTCCTGTTCTCCAGGCAACTGGAATTCTCCGTAGTAATGTTAGAAATTAAAACACTCATATCAGAATTTGAGCAAGAATCCCCGTCTGGAGATGACTCGGAAGAGGTTAAGTATTCATATTCATCATCGCTTTTCAAATCTGAAGCTGCTGTAGGCTGATCCAGTAAATCAGGTGCATTCTTCACAGAATGCGTAATGAACCCAGCAGAAGTGCCTTCGCGGTAGTTAAGAAGTTCATCAGATGTCCATTTTTGATGTTCCAAAGAACTTTCATCTGTGCTAGAAGGAGAAGCTTTAGAAGTAAATCATCAAGCCCTGGCTCTGAGTCGCTTGCTTCCAATTTCTCGGAAAATGCTAAAGTAGTAGACTTAAAGATCATAATTAATGAACTGTATGAGCTGGCAAGGCTGTATCCTAACTGCGAAAATACACGAGGTAATAGTCAAAGAAATAAGCGAGGGACAAACCTCACCTTCTCATTCGGCAACTAACCGAGTTCTCCAATCTATATCTGTAATCTCAATCGTCGTCAGTTAATACACTTATATACCCCGAGCATTAGCTCGTGCGCTTCTTGGTGCTTTGCTCGTGTCTCATCTATTAGACAGACTGGAATGCGTTACTATACCAATATACTTGAAGGTGGTAACTGACCTTGGAGTTCGAACGTGGGTCTGTTTCTTAGCAGTTATATGTCGTACCGCCATTTAAAAAGTGCACCTATGAGATCGCCTTCGATTTTTGATCAGTTTCTTGATGTGAACGTCTGACTGGCATTTGGCACCTTTGCATTTTAAATTTTCTTCCTAAACATTAAATTAAAATTTTTATTTCCTTTTCAGTAAAGCATTTGTAAGTTTCAGTCGAAAACTTTTCAGATAAGCACAAGACTGTGATTAATATTTTGTCATTTCTTGCATAACTGATTTAATCTCAGTGTTTCGCAGTTTTAGTTTAAAGATTATGGGGAAAATTAAAAATCTTTTGTTCACCTTTTTTTGTGTATTTTTATACAATTAATTCAATTATATATAATCGTATATGTTGATTAGAAGAGCAGTAAGGATTACTTTCACTACTCTCTTTTTGTATAATAATTGATGGACTCCATATTTTACTAGCACTGGCTTTTTCTATTAAAATAAGAAGCAGGAATGGAACGTTCAGAAGTAGGTTGAGAATGTACTACTTATCAGGTACCTGCGATAACAGACCAGTTTTGTCCAGTTCTAAGATTTGCTCAAAACTTAGCAAGGATACTCCGGAAAACGAAATTCCGAGACCCGATATCTTACTTTCTCTGTCGCCAAGATAGTCAATGGAATTTTTTCTCAATACATTTTAAGTGTTTCTGTTCTCTAACTTTATAAAATAGAGCACAGCACCGCTGGACTTCGTGCGAATTTTTTCCGAAGCGTTGTGCGAATTTTTTGTCCCAAGGAGTTTGTTTCCGTTAACCGTTCAACAGGTATCCGTAGAGCGTTCGTTAGAAGAAATCATTTTTTCCATTTTCTTTGATATAGAGAAAGCCTATGATACCACCTGGAGATACGGTATCCTTTGTGACCTATATAACAATGGTTTACGAGGAAACATGCCGATATCCATCAAACATTTCCTACAGGATCGGAAGATTCATGTGAAGATAGGCGATACACTTTCTGACATGTTCCATCAAGAAGAGGGCGTTCCGCAAGGAAGTGAATTAAGTGTTACATTATTTAGTATAAAAATTAACTCTATTTTAAAACAACTGCCTTTAGCAGTCCAGGGTATGCTCTATGTCGATGACCTGCAAGTCAGTTGCCAGGGAGAAGACCTGAAAGACATTGAGTGTAAACTGCAGACATCTCTCAATAGAATTGTTAAATGGTCACAGGAAAAGGGTTTTAGATTCTCTACTCAAAAGACTGTGTGTGTACATTTCTGTCGAAAGAAAATTCCTCACCCTGACCCCGAACTTTATCTGCAAGATGTGCTGATTCCTGTAGAAAAGGAAATAAAATTCCTAGGAATGATATTTGACCATAAGCTTACGTTCCTCCCCCATATGAATCCCAAACTATGAATATTCTGAAAGTACTGTCAAATACTTCTTGGGGTGCTGATCGAGGCTCAATGCTTCTTATATATAGAGCTCTCATTCGTTCGAAACTAGATTATGGATCAATCATTTATGGGTCGGCAAGGCCTTCAGTATTAGCCAAACTTGATCCGATACATCACCAAGCACTTCGGTTATGCACTGGTGCCTTTAGAACTTCTCCAGTTGAAAGCTTATATGTGGAAAGTAACGAGACCTCCCTGCGGTTAAGACGTGAAAATCTTTGTTTTAAGCATTATTTCAAAGTCTTATCACAAACCGAAAATTCTACGCGGTCAAAATTGCTTAATGACCAATACTTCCGTTTATATCGGGCACGACCATCATGTGTCCCATCTTTCGGCTTGCGGATGAGTGCTTTGGTGGAGGAGTATAATTTGTCTAATATAGATATACAGATGGAGGATTTTTTTGAAATTCCTCCCTGGGAGGATTGGAGAATCCATTCTCTGGATACTTTTCGACACTGGAGTAAATCACAAACTAATGAAATCATCTACAAGCAGATATTTTTTGAACATAGAAGCAAATATAGGAAATATATCCCTCTACATACAGACGGATCAAAATCCCAGGATCATGTTGGCGCCGCTTTCGTCACAGAGAAAACAATAGTAGGGGTTCAATTACATACAGTTTGCTCTGTGCTTACTTCTGAGCTTACTGCAATCCATCTGGCTTTGACTTACCTTACAAAACAAAAGTACATAAAATTTATTATCTACACAGATTCCATGAGTGCCTTAATGTCGTTGAAAAATCACGCTCAATGTACTCATCCAGTTGCAATCAGAATCCTGAAGTTGAATCATTCTTTAAAAATTCGAGGATACCAGATTCTTTATTCGTGGATCCCTGGACACGTTGCCATTAAGGGGAATGAATTGGCGGATATTGCAGCTAAAACTGCAACCACAATGTACAATCTTCAGATTCCACTAGCAGACATCAAAGGGTTTGTCAAAAGCAAAATTCTCAGCAAATGGCAGAAGCAATGGGATGAAAAAGTATATAACAAGCTGAGAAATGTAAAACCCACCATTGGATACTGGCTATGTATGGCTAATAGAAAGGAAGATGTTCTCTTGACTCGACTGAGAATTGGCCATTGTCGCCTGACCCATGAATATCTTCTGAAGGGAGAAGAGAATCCCAGCTGCCCAAACTGCAATGCAGATCTGACAGTCCATCATATCTTGGTGGAATGCCAGAGTTTTAATTATTTTCGCCAAAAAATTTTAATTGTTCAGAACTGGACTTAGGAAATTTAATTGGAAAAACACATCATCGTAATTTGTTTCTGTTTCTAAAAGATATTGGCTTTTATAATAGACTTTAACCTGTTTTTTAAAAGATATCAGCTCTTATCGTAGATTGTAATCTGTCTCTTTTTACCTAAGCTGGAAGTTTTTACAAATGACTAATTGCATTGTTACCATTTGTCTGGCGCAGATAACCTTGACAGGTTTTGTGCCAAATTACAATAATCCAATCCAATCTAATCCGTTAACCATTCGAAGATACTCAATTGGCAGATACAATAAATATCCTGTACCGCTGAAATATTTGTATGGCGACTTTTTGAAAAGGGTCTATAAACCGGTGAGTACGAATGTGAACAATGTGTGCTTAGATAATATTAGGTCTGTAGCTGGTTAGAAAATATAGTAAAGACATTGTGTATACATAGTACATACAAGCACACATACTTAAAAATATATTTTTAAATTATCACAGACAATAACAATAAACTATTTAAGGATTATGTTTAACTTTTACTTTTGGTAGGTAATTATTTGTGACGTGAGATCAAATTTCGGTGTGTGTTCGAATATTCAGAGACATTTCTCAATACTGAAGACAGTGAAGAAATAAAAATGAGACTACCATTTAGTATTTTGGGACGACTTAATAAATTAAACCATTGAGGCAAATAAATTAAAAGTGGTTTGCTTTGAGAATATTGCGATGCAAATTTAGTGGAAGTAAGCATAGTATAATCGGATGTATCATCCTGCGCAATAAAGCAATGTCAACTTAAAATCGTAAAGAGAAATCGACAATATTGTATCAAATAATCTCTAATACATTTAACAACATATACTGGTTCCACTTTAAGGAAAACCTATTATTTTTCTTAGCTGTTTAATTACTGAAGTTTTTTAATAGCTTGAATTAAATGAAAAGTATTTTACACATTTTGTATCCCTAGAGAAAAATTTACCCGCTACACTTTTTTTATCGCTAGAGATATGCACTCTATATGGCGCAAAGAATTGATGAATGTTCGAAAGTAGCTTTCCTAGTCTGATTTCTAGAAAATTTATTTCATGCATCTGTCTTGGATCATTAGATGTATTATGTGCTTATTTAATAAATCATTATCTATAAAACTGTTACTTCATATGTTTACAATAAATTAATTCTTCCCTGTAATTAAAATAATTGTATCATTTTAATAGAAATTTTAATATTTATGAGTTATTGTGGAATAATGTTCAGTTCTTTTTTCAAGGCTTTGAAGATGTCTTGTTCTGCCCGAAGACAGTATAGTTCAGGAGAATTAGCAAATCTTCTTTCAGCTGATGTGGAGAGAGTTGAGAAACTTGCGACTGAAGTTATTATTATACTTGGAGCTCCCCTAAAAATATGTCTAGCAATAGGACTTATGTGGTATTTTTTAGGCTCAGCATGGATTGCAGCATTAGTCATTATTATTATTGTTATTATAGCGAGTTTAGTAATAGGAAAAAGAATTTCAAAACTTCAGGTAAAATATGCCATTTTCCTTACTTTATTTCTATTTATATTACATTTTTACTGTTTTTTATCAATATAATTCAAATTGCTTGCCGATTGGAGTACAAAACTTCTTTTAAAATACTGCCAATTTTTAAAGGTGGAACAGATGACGATCAAAGACGACAGATTGAAAATCATAACAGAAATAATTAATTGCGTCAAGGTGAGTTTAATAGATATAAAAAAGTGTTTGATTATGCATTTTTTGAAAAAGTCAAAGTTTAATGAATATTTCAGTGGCTACGAGTGGACCGCCTGGATCAGATGTTATCAAATTATCCTGCTGTTAGAAATAAGCAGAGATATTATTTTTCCATTATGCTTTATTTCCTTATAATTTTACTTAATATTCATTGACATTCATCCACTACGAAAGTCATACTACGAATCCACTACGAAAGTCATGTATGGAAAGTTAATTTCCATACATCTCCCCCAGCGGGGGGGAGGGGGAATTTTCGCGGATAGAAGAGGACGGCGAAAGGGTTAAACAGTAGCTTCACAGCCCAACACAGTCTCCCGATTAAAAAAAAATGAAAATTTATGGGAAGAAATCGATCGTGAACGCAAAAAATGATATTAAGAACAAGGTTGAACTAAAAATGGCCATTCAGCATATATGGAGCAACATTTCGCTGAAAAAATGTCATGAGAGTCGTATCACAACCTTTAAAGGAAGTAATAAAGTCCAAAGGAGGGCCTACTTGCTAATAAGTATAACTTGGTTAACATGGAAAGATCTTTCATAAACTATATAAATATCGTAAAGAAACTTTTTTTGCTCCTCATTAATGGCATTTTTTGTTTCTTTATTATTTATCTCTATATCTTTTCTTTATAATATTCATGAATAATGTATGCAGTTGTGTTGAACTAATTTGCTAATTTTCAATTTCTTCAAAAAGGATATTAAATTCAATTAAAAAGGATTAGTCTTCAAAAAGGATTAGTGACAAATTAAACTTTCATTTACGGTCATAGCTGTATACGGAAACGTTTTAATCCGCTATACCTCAAATAGAATATTGAGAAATTGTTTAGGTCTACTATCAGAAAACAATCAAACCAAATTTTATATCAAAGAATGAAAGAATTTGCAATCCATAAAGCATTTATCGTAGAAATGCATAAAGCGATCGATATTTAAGGAGCATTATCTTTGGAAATATTTTGACTGCCGTGTCGCCCTCTGAACTACGCTACTTGAAAGAATGCAGGATGCATCATAGTAAATACTGAATATGGCAGTGATCATTTGAGAAACTGCCTGACAATGAACTAAAACACGTGAACAACAAAAAAGATTATTCCGTTAAGAAACACTGATACTTGAGGCCGTGTGTCTTCTAAAAACTGTCGGTGACTTTCTAGGGTTGCTTGGAGGGCAGATGCTTTCATGGAGGATTTTCTAAAGAAAACTGATTTTTTTTTTTTACATCACACACAGAAAATCTACAAAATAACTCACTGAGTCAGCCTGCTATGCCATGGTCATCTCCTACTCGATGCCCGGTGATCCATTGTGATTGAATGTATGCTCACAAGATAAAATATGGTGTTCTCATCATAGCTTGTGTGGACCTAAACTTAAAAAGAATAAGCGGATTGTCTTCACTGTGTTAAAATTAAGTGCATTTTTAGTCCATTATTACAGTTGGTGAAACACAAAACATAATATCAAAATGTATGGACTCTTATAAATTATGCGACATTAAAGCAAGAAAAAGAAGTGTTTGGGACTTAATCGAAACTATTTTAATTTCGCTTTTCTGAAACTCTTCTAAAATATAATTCATTAAAATATTTTATTGAAACTCTCTATTGTTGTTACTTCCGTAAGTGTTCTGTTGCAATGCAGTTTAAATTTAACTTCAGGACCACATAAAATGTGGAATTGTCAGTTTCTGTCAGATATTAAAACAGTTTTTTAGCCTGTTCTAATTTTATATAAGCTAATATTTCTAGCAATACAAGCTTCCTAAACACAAGTACGTTAGTATTATCGCAATTTTAATTCCATATAGCCAGCATGTATGACATGCTGTGAAATTCAGAAATTAATTATGATGAGTTTTCACATCTGTATTGTTATATTATTGCTGATTATTTGTGTGATATTTCTGAATGCTTAACATATTATTACTTTTACGATTTTAGGTCATAAAATTGTATGCTTGGGAAAATCCTTTTGTGGAGTTAGTAAATGAAATTCGCAAGAAAGAAGTACTATTTATTAGGAAGCAACTGCTGTACTACGCTGGTTCTTCTTTCATCTGGGGATGGGCTCCATTTTTGGTAACTTTTGTAGTTCATGTAGTCACTTTTTGTATGGAATTTAATCACATATTAATATTACCAGCTGTATTTAAAACAACTGTTGGTATTAATTCAAATGTGAATGTAAAGAAAATAGAAGGGGTATAAGACAAAATTTATCACTGCGTACTTATTTGTTTACATCATTTAGAATGATTTATTATTTTTCATTACATAAAAATTTGTTTAGAAGAGTATTATAATTTTTATATCAATTTTTATTCGTAAATTTTCTTTCCTCTTATTTTAAGACTTACATTTTTTTTTTAAATTTTGTAACTGTTTATAGTTTTGTGTTTATTATGGATGCCCTTTAAATATGTCTTCATGTCTTTTAAATAAATACCTGTCTAAAGTATACTGCAAAATGTACATCAACAAAAATCCGCGGTTTTTCAGGTAAAGAGTTCTTGTTGATTCCAAATTAAGCTTCCTGTTCTAAATTTTAAAGAATTTTTGGGCTACCTCAAATCCCTTCCGAAACGTGCATTAGAACTGTTTTCTTTGAGTTCTGCAATAACGGAGTAGATGATAAATTCTTATATTGTTTTGCCAAAATGAATATTTA
The DNA here is from genome assembly GCF_044657685.1 of Stegodyphus dumicola. NCBI lineage: Eukaryota > Metazoa > Arthropoda > Arachnida > Araneae > Eresidae > Stegodyphus > Stegodyphus dumicola. The sequence goes on from NC_140781.1 coordinate 175,399,010, forward strand.
TAGACGTGTTTTAAATTTATCATTCTGTTTGAATATTTGGATATAAATGCGAGTTCCCGGTTTCATATCCTGAGCAAGGCAAAATAAACGCATGATATTTACTTCATTTCCTTTAACTGCAAGATAAATTGTACACAGTTTTCACAGTCTTTTTGCAAGAAAAGCGGTCTAAAGAATTCTTGAACTTAACATTATTTGCCTTAAAATTAAAAAAATTTTGTTAAACATGTCCTCTATTTTCACTTCAAAATTCTCCGCCTTAAGGAATTAAAATAACCTTTAGTAATAGCCTAAACTATCCTTTGTAAATTTTGAGCCTGGATATTTAATTCAGCAATGAATGAGAAGAATTACAGTAAATAAATGTGCTACTCTTAGTAAACAGTAGTATTCAAGCGGTTAGAGACTGCTGAATAATTATAGTTCATCCCGGGTTCAATCCCCGCTAAAGGAGTTGCTTGCAGGGTTAGTTTTCGGGTTTTTCCCATGTCTAACATGAATATGAGCCAGTTTTCCTTAGAAGATTCCTCACGAAAACATTCCTTTTCTTAGGCAAATAGGTAGTGTGTGCTTGTTTGCTCTATTCAAATAAATAAACTTGGAAGGCTTAAAAAGAATTTAGCCGGAACTTTTATTTTTACAGAATATATAAAGTGTGTAGCACAGAATAAACAGCGTTTCGAAACAATACACATTATGTACGTATATATAGTAAGCATTTTTGGGGGCTTTCATTGCCTTGTATTGTTTGTTCTATGCACTGTAACACTGAATTAAAATTTCATAAAGTGTAGAACAGCCACTTTAAACTCTTTAAACCGCTTCCAAAGTTCATCAGAAATTGCTGAAGGATAGTCGCAATGTAGTCACTTTGTTTGTCATATAGCAGACACTGTACAATGAATGTCGCTTTGTTTGATCATATACCAGACATTTTCTTTGTAAGATAAATCCTGTGATTTAGGCAGCCGAGGAGGAAGTGAGACACTATTAATGTTAAAGAAGGCTCACGATGTTGCTGCCGATGTATGTAAAGAATAGCATCACCCTTCCGGAAAATTACTCCGCAGAAAATTTGCAAGTACTATGGAATGCTGTTGACGTATTTAACACTCGTTATGGTTACTCGAGGTTTCTCGAAATCTTATGAAGGATGTAATGTTGGTAAATCCAGTAGCACTCCATACATGAATGCTTTTTGTTGGTGCCATATACCGAATAAAAACATAGTTTTTTTAGGCATTTCTCAGCTTGTCGGTGGCGGACACATATGTGACCATCATTTTCGCCCAAACAAAACCCTGATTCATCAGGGAAGATGCAATGCAAGCACACCTGAGTATAGGTAGTCAAAGGAAATCTGAGAAATGGCCGACCCTTTCATAATCCAGACGATAACAAACTTCCTGTTGGTGATTGATTATTTTAATCTATTATTGTTTTGTTGGCATGTACAATTGTACTTTGCCCGATTCAACAGATGTTAATCCTCTCGACCAACTGTAAATGAACCGGAATACAGTCAAAAAATGTGATTCTACATCCCTCGAACTCGTTTTTCTCAAAATAGAAGAAAATATGTAACAGTAACAATTAATTTATATCCTTGTTCATAAAATAAAAGGTGACTTACCGGGTTACGTCAAACGAAAGCGCAGATGCTTTGAATATGTTGTAACGCCACGCTTATTCATATGTAAGTACTTTTTTTATAAATAACGAATATGAAATTTTCCTAAATAAAAAAATGCGGACCAGAGGATAGTATAACATGGTAGATTTCGTAATTTTTACAAAAATGATTTCTTTAAATTTAAAAATGCCAGAACATGAATCTTTGCGTCATTTGAAACAATTTTGTAACTGGAAGTGTACGTCTACTATCAACGAAAGTAAAGGCCTTGTAAGGACTTTTCTGGACACAGTGTGTATGTGCGTCTACATGTATTAAAATCTTTTCATTTAAAAATGTAAGCATTTAATAAAAGAGTTTTTCTAATTTTAAATTCTTGTTTGGTTTTCAAAAGAAGCTTAAATTTTCATATATTACATTTTCTCCCCTGTAGTATATTTCTGCAGTTTATGTAAAACATTTTCAATATTTATTTTGTGTTTTCGCCTTTTCGAGATTAGTATATACTCTGATCGATGTGTTTCAGATTGTGTGTTCCTGTTTACTTGTTTTCATTACCGGGCAGCCGAACGGGTTAAGTATTAGTCTCGTTTTCGTTACAATCGATGTGGTGAATCATCTTAGATACCCTCTGTTCAGTGTTTCAGAGATTACGTCTGTTGTTGCTCAGGTAAGATAATATATCCTCCTTTGTAGCATATATATGTTATCACCAGAAATATGTAATTGGTAAATAATTAAGAATCAGTGCTTCAGATACCCTGTGAATTTCTTCGGGCCCGTTTAAAGCTGAATAGTTAAAATATTAGCGGACAAATTTGTTTTGAAATTTATTTGAATAATGTAAATTTTATTACAAGTTGAAGCCTCATTTGGTCATTCTTAAAATTAGCAAATTTGTAAAAGTAGCATTTTTTAAAATTGTTGCAGTCTTCCTTTCTTGATCTCCTTTGCGAATGCTTTTCTTAGTAAGAAATTCACAGTAGTTTTATCATTCTAGCAGGATTCTTAGAAATGATATAATTAAACTTAAAATTTATATCAAACTTTGAATTAATTTTACAAATTATTTGCAGGCCTATGCGTCACTGAAACGTTTAAACAGATTTTTTGCTTCCGAAGAATATGATACTGATGCTATTGGTTCTTTACCCGATGATGGTAAATTTGCTGTTTTCTTTTATAATAAATTTCCATAACATTCACTATTAGTGTAAAATATTACTGTGGAATGAAATATTTTTACCGCTTAAATGTAAGCGATGATTTAGTTATGAATGAAAAAGTATTTTTGATATTTATGATTCAGCAGAATATTTTACCAATATGGATTATAAGATGGGCCCCAGAAAATATCCTGATTTTGACCATATAAACCGAGCTCATAAGTTACCTAGTTTATAACTTTTTCCAAGTAACATGAGTGTCTCGTATATAGTGGCGAAAGTTGCAAACATCAGCAGTTGACGCATGATGTGTTATTATTCAAAATAGCATCGGACAAACTAACTCCAGCGCGTAACAGCATGTCATTATGAAATTTCTGGTGAAAGAAGATTAAAAAGTTTACCAAAATTCATTCCGATTATCAAGTATGCTTTGGAAAACAATCTGGGGCAAGTTCATAGCAGTTTTGACGTTTTAAGGGCTTTCAGCGAAGTCGGGAATCCATTCATGATGACCCTTATGAACATTAGCCTAAAAATGTTACTACTGAATCCAAACACAGTGGAGTAGCAGAAAGTTGTGAATTACTGAACGTAAGTACTATTTCTTGCTGCTTTCTGATAAAATTCGAAAGGCTTTCATAAGTAACATGCAGGATTGTCCAATAAAGATATCACTGTGCAACATGGTACAAGATCCCATACTATTGCCATAAACTCTTGCAGTTCTTGAGAAGGCATTACCGTATCTCCAAATTTGGCTAGTGATTTTTCACTTTGGCTCTCTGGAGGAATATTTCGAAGGAAATACATTTTACACGGTTATTCAAGTGATTGACGATTCTCCAGTGGTTCAGTTTACAAAATGCGGACGCTCTTAGCCAGAACAGAAAAATCTGTTGCAGCTGCGTCGAAAAATAGTACAGTTAATTTAAAATTTATCAGGCCTAGTTTGCCAGAAATTGAATCATCATGATATTAACAGGATGCTCTATTTATTTTTGTGGTAGATGTCATAATTTTAAAGCTTTCCTTAAACTTAGTTTATAGTCTATTAATTAGCGTCATGTTTTCTGAGTTCTCTGACTGCTTTAATATTTTCTTTTATTCATGTTTTGGTTTCAGTGCATAATTTGGAAGACAGATTTGATTTTAAGTACATGTGTATAGTATGGAATTTATTTTCTGTTTTATGCTTGATTCATGTTCTGTCCAAAGGTTCCGTCATTTCAATACGAAATTCTTTGCATATTATAGGACATGCTATTACCATTAAGAATGCACGCTTGACATGGGATAAACCTACAGAGGTCTTGTTGCAGAACATACATATGAATATCCCCAAAGGCTCACTCGTCGCTATAATAGGCACTGTGGGGTCTGGTAAATCTTCGTTATTATCAAGCATTTTGGGAGACATGAAAATTTTATCCGGAAGTATAGATTATGAGGTAAGTCATTTGTAAATATTGTCATTAATATAGTTCATAAATAGTCCATTTCTTTATTCTTGTTCTGGATTTTAATGCTATTTTTATTATAGTAAGAAGAAACACTCTTTCGCCCCGCTGAAATACGTAGAAAGACTTAAAAGGAATACTTTCGTTTGAAAGAAAAAGCACCAGCTGAAAAATAACTATCTTCAAATTTCTGCTGTTCTCTTACATCCTATCTTAATGTAGGCTTGAACAGATGTCTATTTATGCAGGGAATTTCTTTCACTGCAGATGAAGAGCTCTGAGTCTTTTAACTGTTATTAAAGTACTTAGTCGCAATAACAGGATTAAATTATCATTAAGCTCTGAAAAATTAATAGGGCTAATATTTCATGACCATTTATAAAGCTCCAAAATCAGAATCGATTTGTATCAAATAAAGGCTTATGGTAGCTAAGCAATCACAGCTGCCCTTGGCAGTAGGTGATGCAAAATTTAATCTGCATCTAGCACAGTTTTGAATCTTTCGGTGGTTCTGGTAATGAAAACGCAACTTCATCTCAGGTGCAGAAAATTAAATCTGATCACACTTGGTGACGAGACTGAGATACATTTGATAAATATATTTACAAGCTAACTCAAACATTATTACTTGGTTTAATGTTTTTAAAATATGCGTCTCACAACCTCTCTTTGGGCCATTTTTCTCAGCGTAAGTAAATGTACATGAACATAATCACGAGAATTGAAACAACTGTCGCACTCGTGCAAAAATCCATCGGGCGACGCAGCGCCCTCTTTTTAAAACAATTTCCACATACTCCTTACCAGTACTCATGTTAAAGAGTACACAAAATTTACGCAGCTATATTAAAATTAATTAGTGTAGCTTAATGCTAAATAGTAGAACATGCATAAAGGAATAACATATAGTAACTTGCATCAAAAACACTAATGATGCACTATAATTAACAATATATAATAATCAATAATGTAAACAATATTAAAAGCACGGAAATGACATCAAACATCCTAAATTATATTTAAAATTGATATCGAAGCTGGCCAGCTCTTCTGAATTGTGCTTTTTGATGTGCGAACGATGCACGCTCGTATATGTCCATCTGGTCCCACAATTACTTCTTCAACTACTCGCATACCTAAGAGTAGCTTGAATTGTTTTGGTCCATCTACTAATACAACGTCTCCTATCTTAAGCTTAGGCTCAGTTGAAGGATTAGAAAAGTTATGAGCGCTTCTAAGTTGTAGAAAATATTGCTCTTTCCGCTTGATCTATGTTAATTTTAAGAGCTTACACTGGTAAAGCTTCCGTCTAGTTAAAGTTTCTTTGTCGGACGCCTTGTTGAAAATTTCTAAAACGTGCTCAGGAAAGTTAATGGTATCACGTCCTAAAATTAAACACTGCGAAGGTATGAGAGAACGGGGTTCATCCAGCTCATCGTCCTGGCAAGTTAAGGGTCTATTGCCTAACACACTCTTGAGTTCAGTTAAATGGTCTATTGTTTCACACACACACACACACACGCACACGCACACGCACACGCACGCACGCACACGCACGCGCACACGCACGCACACACGCACGCACACGCACACGCACACACACGCACACGCACGCACGCACACGCACGCACACACACACACACACACACACACACGCACACACACACGCACGCGAGAGTTCAGTTAATATTGTAAAGAGCTCTTCGAGAGTCAGTAATACTCTAAGATTTTCTTTGGAGGCTCTTTGGTGATTCTCATCAAACGCTCCCGAAATCCTTCCCACGATGGGGAACGTTCAGGGATGAACTTCCATGTAATTCCTCCGGATATTAGAAATTCTAGTATTGTAGGATCTACGCTGATTCTTCTAAATCCTTTAATTATTTCATATAGGATGCAGAATTCCCTGGAATTATCAGAATAAATCACCTTGCATCTCCCTTTTTCTCACTATAAAACGTTGTAATGAAAAAATGAAGCCTTTTGCTGACATGTCTGAAATCACGTTAGCTGTTTGGCAGGCTTCACTGCAAACGTTTTACACACAAAGCAGGCATTCTTTACCACCTGCCTTCCCTAAGACATCCAGAAATTATTCCAGAATCTAGATAATACTGATACCACTCCTGAATGGAAAGACTTTACGTGTTCGTTCATAACCACTAAGTCAGTAAACTTACATTTTCGGTAATATCACCACATGTTTTTCCTTTTGAAATAAATCAGCTTGTTTTAAAGGTCCTTTGACACGCAATAAACCTATATTGTCAAGATTAGGTGCTAGACTGCAAATATTTGAATAAAGAGGAATTTGTTTATTTTCCTTTAATATGTGTATCTTGGTGAAAGAGCTAAAATTTTTTATCCATCTTATCCAGTATTCTTATGCTTCTTTAATCTCTGATACTCATAAGGAGTCACTTTCAAAGTTTCTTTTTCCAGCCTTCCTGGAAATCGTTTTATCCTAGTTGTAACTCTAAGTAATTTCCTTAAACTTCTGCATTTACTGTTATCTACAACAGTTTCTGTTGGAGGAACAATTGCATGAACAGTTGTATTTATTAGCTCTAAAACTTGATCATCAGCTATTTTTGATTTAAATTTCTGCTTCGCCCTTTGAGTTTTAGACCATTTTAACCAGGGAGGACCGAACCACTAAACTCTTATCATTTACAAGTGTATGAACATTTTCTCCTCGAGTTAATTTATCTACAGGGGTTTTTCTAACCGCAGACAATAGTTCCACTTGTCAAGCGATGCGCACTTCTGGATCTCCAAGACTCTGCTCAAAACAAACTATTTCTACTAACGATCCGACCCTTTTTATCCGCCACAAATAAATTTTAGTTCGTCCACAAAAGAAGCTTATCTACCAAATCCTGAAACACTTTTGATAAATATTTCCCTAACCTAGCTGCAGCTAGTGCTCCCATCAATTACAACTTGGGAGTAGGCAACTCCTTTAATCTCAATTTTGACATTATAATTGACATAGCGACTTCTTGGCTTTTACTCTCGCATCTAAAATACAATACCGCTCCATAAGCAACGACCGATAAATCACAAAATATATGAATCTGAACTGAATTATGTTCACTTACGTTTTCCAGAAAACAGTACCTTCGTATTTTCACCTCATTCAATCCTTTAATCTCCATCCACCACTTTTTCAACTTAGCTTGCAAATCCTCTTGCAATTCTGAATCCCAGTCTACGCCTCTCTCACTTATTTCCTGAATAAGCCTCTTAATTCCAACAACAATGACCTAATATCCATTTACAACTCATCCTCTTCCATGTTCCAGACTAAACATAATACCTTCAATTCTCTGTTTCTTTCACACTTTTCAGCACACAACCCAGCTTGAGTCCATAAATCATACAACTCTTTAGAGTTTGCATTTAATTTTCTTAACTTAAAACTTGCATCGCTTAAAAAAAAGCACTGCTTCGGAAGAAAGATTAAAAGCTGACTTAATATTATCCTCTTTGTGACACAAATCATCAGCATACAAAGAGTTGTTAAGCATCTCGAAATGGTCTTTATTCGTTTTTGAATATTTCCTAATGTGAAACTTAATTGTGACACTAAGCAGAAAGAGTGAACAGAATACCCAAAATACACTCTATTCAATTGTATAATTTTAAATCTTCTATATCGTCATCGGTATACCACAAAATTCCAAACATTTGCTGTCCTCGTCTTTTATCCAAGTCATTATAAACTTTTTCTCTCAGTATCCCCACATAACCCTACCGTAGATTTCCGAACTGCAAAGAATAATGTCCAAAATATTTGGATTTAAATTCGGCCCTTATTGTAAATAATCGTTCAACGAAATATTTCGTTTAGTACAACTACTGCAATTAAATACCATTCATACTTGAGTACTTTGTTTGTCCTTATGCACCACCGCTCGAAACGGCATTTGGAACTTAATTATTTTGACAAACTACTCTCTTACAAAATTGCCAATGTATAATTCCTTTTGCATTCTATCAAATTGCTTTTGCGCCAAATAAAAGTTTTTCGCCAAATCGTCTGGATCCTTTTTCCATAACAAACACATCGGCATGGAATTGTTTGAAAACTGTTGCTGTACAAATTATTTAAAAACGTGTGCGCTCCACACCGATGGGTTTGAAATAATATGCATGTAAATTCCAATTAAAATTTTGTAGACAGAGAAATGGTATATGAAAATTTAAACTACTCGACATTGAAAATTCAACACCAAGAAGGAGTGGACAAAAAGTGATGAAATTCGGCGAACAGAGGGAGACAGCAACGAGCAATAAGTGATCTTTATTTCGAAATGATGTACACAATACAGAGCGAGAACAGAGTCTGCTAAGTAGGTTAGGTAAGGTGTAAGTGCATTGGCCACTTATTATTTATCTTGAGTAAGAGGGTATAGGCCCCTTATACTAGCTATCCAGAGTTGCAATACCTTCCTGGGGCCCACGGTACCATTTTGGTGCCAAGGTGCTGCTGTTTGCAAAACGATTTGGGTGGGATTATTCTGTGGTACAGAGTTCTACAAACCTTGATGCCAGAATATCCCTTATTTGGATTATGTTCTTCCTCATATGACTATTACTGATTGCGCATTTGAAGTACGGAATCGCATATTGTTCTAATCTTGGTCTTCCCAGATCCAGACTTGTTGTTATAATGCATATGCAAAGATAATGCTCGGCTAAGTAGGTTGTAGGCAAGCATTACCTATATACAAGTAAGGCTAAGTAGGTTGTAGGGCCAACTTGGGCGGCGATACACGAAGCAACACGTCTAGATACAGATTCAATGAAACTACGGATGGTGTCCTGAAGAATGGCTCTGCATTCCCTGTCAAACATTTGCCATAGTTCGTCTGAATGCGGCAGTGGCAGGGTCTGCAAATGGCGTTTAATTACATCCCAAATGTGTTCAATTGGTGAGAGATCAGGAGAGAACGGTAGCCAGGAAAGCGTCTGTACACCGCAGAGCACGTTGGCTGATGCAAACAGTGGTAGGGCGTTATCCTGCTCATAAAGGGCACTGGGCAATCCTTGAAGGTAGGGAAGTGTCACCGGCTGCAGCACATCATCCACCTATCGCTGGGCCGAATACAAACTACGGGTGACCAGGAATCGTATGCAATTGTGCCCCACGTCATGATGCCGCGTTGTCGCGCGGTGGAACGTACCACAATTGCTGCCGAATTGGTCCTGTCTATCATTGGAGAAACAGAAGCGTGACTCACCTGAGAACATGACCCTGTGCCATTCCATTGTCCACGTCGCTCGAGCCTGGCACCATTGTAGACGTTGGCTTCTATGATGTAGGGTCAATGGTAGTTTCCTTAACGTACGCCACAAGTGCAGGCCACTAGGCACCAATCGACGGCAAATGATTCTTGTCGATATGGGAACATCCAAGGTGTCTTTAAAATGCTTCAGAATGGAGTTAGAAGTGGGTTGCGGCTGCGTCGACCCACGCGCGCTAACGTAATTCTGGCTGCACCGGCAGCACTCGAACTTTCATATTTCCTTGTTTCAACCATCCTCTCCACAGCTGGTGCACTGTGGACCCATCTAAGTGTGTGTCAACTGATAATTGCCGCATGGACCAACATTCCCTTCTCAGTCTGATCACCATGTCCTCGTAAAATCGTCCGTCTGCTGGAACTGCCTGCGTTGAAGATGGCCTGGTATGCTTTGCTCTTACACGCATCCTTTGAGACTAGAACAAATTTTCTACTATGATTTCCCTAGCAGAAATAACGGCACGAAAATTGAATATTCTTTTGCAGGTTCCTTCCTTGATATCTTCTTCAACCTATACTGGAGAACTGCGCATGTCACATCATTCGCATAATTCGATGACGTGCGTCTACCCTGAAATTTGCACAATTTTCTGTCCACTCCATGGTGTTGCATTTTCAATGTGAGGTAGTGTATATCATTTTAATTAGAAAGGATTAATATCCATGAAAAGTAATTAGACCTAAATAGATGTACAACGTTTGCATATTTTCTGGAAATTTTGTTTAAAGTCGGTATTAAAAGCAGACATTCAGCAAATGATACTAACGATGGCTAAATGATCCATTTTGTTAGCATTAGAGTTAATTATGCGATTATTCTAGACATTTTGAATATTTAATGAATTACAAAAAGATAAAATATCTTTTTTTGAACTGTTACCTTATTTTTCTGTTCAAACAGTAAACGCTCCAGATTACGGAAGTTAGGAAACTCTTCTTACCCATTTTAGCTTATTATTTACAGAAAGGATCCGAGTCAAACCGTGACCTTTTTGTATCGGGGAAATACATAAGGATCCTCAAGCAAATTTTAGTCATGCTAATAAGAATGATGTGTCTGAATTGTGTACTCAGGTCAGAAGGCAACGCAAGAAATAAGATAATGTCCAAAAGAGTGCAAATGTGGAACAATGTTTGTAATGGAATTTTTTTAGGAAGGAGGAGAGAAATTTACAGATGACTTTAAGAAGAGTATAGTGATGTGAGTTTTAGCTACGTAATGGTATTATGTTACTATTCTCAGGCAGTATTTGAATGTTGCAAACGATTTAAAGATTGACAAAGTGACCCAGATTAAGTTAGCTGGGAGACCACTGTAGTCTGTCCCATGAACATTTAGCAAAGTGAAACGTCTGATCCTGGATAAATTCTATTGATAACTTGTCACCCATTTAAGAAATCTCAGACATGAATTTTAAATCATTAGATATTGAATTAATGAAATACATTCAGTCCTTCCTGGTTATGCAACCAGGCAGTGTTACTGTCAGCAAACGTGATAACTGTCAGGTGTTCAAAGATATGCATGATGCACTCAAGAAAACAACAGCCTGTTTCGATGGCTACAGGCATTCTGTTTCTGCAAAACAGTGCACTGTCTCACATTTTCCACCATATGATCTTAACCTTGCGTGAATTCAGGTAGGAATTAGTGTCTCCTCCTTAAAAATTCGTATCTCGTTGCAAGCGATCGCCACCTGTTTAGACTTTAAAAAATGGTTTATCTGGGGTCCGTATCAAAGAATAAGATGAAACAAATATAATTGGGACCAAAATCAAGATTGCAAACATAAAATGTTTGATATGCAGAAAATTAATTCGTTTAATGCAAAGAAATTTTGTGCAAAGCTTTCCAATACTAAGACTTTTAACAGAAACATAACAAACAAACAAAAAATAAAATAAAATAAAATAAAAAAAAAAAAGCCCACGGAGTAAGTGTTTCCTGATATTCAAATGAAACTAAAAAGTTCTAAAACATGACACCTCATATATCAAGAATGGCCAGCCTAATAAGAAGTATGGCTACACGACACACCTTTATATGCGTCAAAATGGGCTTTCATTCTGTAAATGAGATTGGTGAACGTGTCTTATAGCAACAAATTCCATTCATCCAAAAGCCAGAATTTTAATGCCTAGAGGGTTATGAAAGGGCTTTTCTTGGATCATTCCAGATATATTCTGTGAGACAATTTCGGTCCGACGATTTCGCTAGGCACACACCACGCAACGATTACCCGTTTTCTCCTTAAAATCACTGACTAGTTTAGTTTTGTGTGGTCATGCGTTATCATCCATAAAAACAAAGCACTCCAACAGGTCCACAGAAATGTCTCGCCTAACGTTCAGGATTTGATCTTTATAACATTGTGACCAGAGTGCTCGTAACGATGATATGCACAACATCGAAGATGTTGTATCAAATCAATCTATCTCGTATCGAAGATATGCATTCCTATATGCAAGATCTCGTACAGATCATGCAAGAGCTCGTATCCTTCTCGGAAATCGATCATACCTTCTTGTATGAAAGATCTCGTATTTCCTCGTAGGCAAGATTTTCTATCAGAGATATGCCTTACTACACTGAGATTACGGTTTCATAAAAGAGGTCTACTTCTGCTTACATTGGAAGCAAAATAACTGACCCCGGTCTCTCTCCAGATGAATCACTAAGTATACTGAATTTTGTCACTGAATGCGATATTACTCCAATCCTGCTGTGTCTAAGGATGATAGTCTGGATCTTTTTTTGACAGGGGACACATACCGCTGGTCACCGGATATAAAGAAGCTCTATTTGTAGGAATTGTGGCTACTGGACGGCCCTGGCCGAACCTCCTGCTGATGGTAGCTGTAGTTTATTATGATTTATATATCGCCATTTGAGGTACTCGTAAATATCGAGCGATTTCGTTTTACACCTGGTCAGCTTCAAACTGTCTAAACGATTGGAGGACTCATTTTAATTCAAATCAGCCAATCTAATTTAATGATTTATTTAAATAATCTAATTATCGTTTTAATTAAAATAAGCCAAATTATATACCACATCAATTCTTAATATTAGTAATATATATTTTTAATTACTACAAAAATATGTTTGTAACTTTAGTCTTGGACACTAGAGTAATTCGATCATAACTCCAGGAAACTGATAATCTTTCTACTGTGATGGGATCCTAGCCCTAGTGAAATTTTAGGATAAGCACATACGTTAGTGCAGAAGAATATTATATCGAGAGACAAAACTCAACTACATGTGTTCTACTATTCTGAAAAATCTGAAGTTTCTTCTTGAGTTGAACCCTATCTTGCTTCATTTTTATGGATAGTCAAGAGGAAAAGTTTATTTTTTTAACGTAAAATTATCGGACAATACTTATATACATATATGAATTTAAGGATATATAAAACTTTGTTTTTTTAAGGTGTAAAGTGCTATGAGTTAAATACATTGCCGTGGGTATTTATTTACTCAAGTTCTTTTCCTATTAGGGCTCGATAGGATATGTCCCTCAACAAGCTTGGATAATGAATAAATCTTTGAGAGACAATATACTTTTCTACAAGGGTTTTGACCAGCAGTTATATGAAAACGTGATAAGTGCTTGCTGTCTGCAACCTGACTTTTATCAACTCATTGCCGGTGATATGACAGAAATTGGAGAGAAGGTAATAAGTTCTTACTTTCTAATCTTATTTTATCTTTTTAGAAGTTTTGATTATTGCTTAATATAATTCAATGCTTCTATATCAATTTTTATGTTATCAACGTTAATGGTTCTGTCATTGAACCATTTTGAAGGCGAAAAGACTGGCTGCTTGGGCGTTTCCATGTTTTTCCCCCATGTGTAATTTGTATACGAACCACTTTCCCTTAAAAAATCTTCCATGAAGGCATCCTTTCCCTTAAGCAGATAGTCCTTGTGTGTTTAACCATAATCAACTACGCCAAACCTAGATCTTGAACTTTGCGAAGCTACTGGCTAGGATCTGTACCTAGGCAGTCTCTGACACGGGGATATAAAATTTATGAACTTACTGCTTCGGAAGGCCACGGAAAGGTCACTCATTGGCCGGCCCAGTTATCTGGCATGTCCTAGCGCGGCGTGGTTCTAGTAGCCCGCGGGTAGCGTCCCCGCGTACGCTGGGTAATGTCCCACTGCAACGGGCAGCTCGAGCGACTGGTAGGTAGCAAATCGACGACCAGTGCCGTCTGGTGATCCCAGGCGGTGCGTCTCGCTCTCCAAGGTGCAAGAGCGGAGGTCGAACCTCCGCGCCTCGTGCTGAGAGTGGTGGGAACTTGTATATGCGGTTAAGTCTCGCGCGGAGGGTAGTCCAAATTGTTGTTTGTTCTAGTTATTATATATATGGGTTGTATATATATCATGGTGTGTATATGTCGGGGCTAAGTATGGTTTTTTCGTAGGTATTTGTTTGTCAAATATTTATCGTATTTAATAGTATGTATATGTTTAACAGGATATATGTAAATGATATGTTCGTGCTATGATATGTGTTAAGTGTATGTCTGGATAATTGTAATGTACGCGGTGGAACATAAAACCACCTCTCTTTGTTCACCCAAAAGTATATGTACGCCCATGTTTCAAGCACCTAAATCTATGTAAATAAATTTTTTGTGGCAGCGCTTGTATGACCATGTAAGTATAGTGTTACTGTCAATAAACTCCCGATGCGGCCCTTGTTGGACTCCGGGAGGCGTAATGGCAGACCGCACATTGAGTTGAACAGTGTTAAACGGATGTCGCATACTGCTTATGCACAGAAACAAATTTGGCGTAATTATTATGTTGGCGGGATTTGAAAAGTAGATAAATACGGTATGTGGTAGATGTACGCTAATTGTGAACACATCCGGCGTTTAAGTCTTCGTAGAGTATACGTGCGATGTAAAGTAATTACTGTGTAAAATTAGATTTTTTTCCTGTATTGCTCCAACAACTGGAAAGCTGAAACTATTGCGAAGTAATGTGAAGCAGTGTTTACATTCAAAATGTAAAATATAATATTTATGAAATTCTGCACATTCCTTTGGAACTTACAAATTTTCGTTCAGAAAAAGACTGAAATTTAGGATATATTAGTTGAAAATTTATTCATTATACTTTTAAGCAATAGAAACAATTCAGGATTTACCATACGTTCCATTCGTACATACATAAAGAAACAATGAGGAATATAACAAGTGCTTGCAAATAACACTGAAGAAATTTTACAATTCTTTAATGCTAGTTATTAAATTCTTTGAAATGAGAAAATAAAAGCGCGAATATATGATAACAAACTAAGCGAGATACTCTAGTTTACAATTACTGAATTATAACATGTAAACAAATTACATTTAAATAACGAATTATTATGAAATATGTTAACAAATATTAAATGCACTGTTATTGACAAATTAAAATGAAACATATATTAGAAAAATAAGCAAGTGCAATCGGCATGGACGTTAAAATAACTAATAAACAAAGTTCCACAACATTGCAGTTTTAAACATCACTCGACAGCCATGGAGATCACGCTAACGTAGGGTTTCTTAGTCGCCAATATTTCTCCCCGCGCTAAAAGGTACACCATCAAGCATGCGCAGTAAGCGAAATTCCCTTAACACTTTCAACTCAATGTGCGGTCTGCCATTACGCCTCCGGGAGGGTGTGCTCAACTAGACAGTTGCGGGTATCGGACATTTGCGGGTATCAGTTATATATGTATATAACTGAGCTGCTAATCGCAGAGAGAATATGAAAAAAGTGGCTATTTTCTTATTACATTGCGTGGAATGTGTACGCGAAAACGCAATAAATGCGAAGAATAGAAAGAAAAATGGTTTTAATTATGGATATTTACAACAAAATATGTTTGAAATTTAAAAGAATTGTTTAAATGGACGACCATAAATGCAATAAATGCATTATAATTACGACGGATCTCGTTTCAGAGACACAGGTGGACTCTCCTGAAGACCCTTTTGCCATAATTGGCACTTCTGCTACAAAGTACGTGAAATGCCAAGTATCTTCCAAAATATACACCAGTAACATAGTTATCGCTGTGATGCTTGCATTGCAGTTGGTGGCCTTTCATATGAACAACTCTTATAAATACCAAACATATTTGTTGTAAATATCCGTGATTGAACTTTTCGTCCACCATGTTCTTTTTTTTTCTGTGTTCCCGCTTTTACTTTTAACATTCCATCTAGCATTGTATTACAAAAGTTATCTTTATCACTCTTTAAACCATCAGTTCTGTCACGCAATGTATATATTGAGCATTTAGCTCATGTGGAGATCTGAGTTATAATGCTTTTGTTTGTAACGCGTGCAGTACAGAATGAATTCAGTTGTTTATTCATAGTTTATGTGTTTAAAGCGTCAATTTTATACAGACATTTCTAGAAAACAACGTAAATATTTTCAGCTGGTTAGGAGTAAGTAATTCATGTAATCGTAAACAAGACTGCCGTTCCTATGGTGTAATGTAAACGGCAATGAATTTTGAGTATTTTTATTAAGATTGTAAAATTGTTAAACCTTGTGCTTGAAGTGGCTAGAATTTTGAGATATTTGTAAAACAAAATACTAGCTTTAATTTTGCAATAGCCTCTTTATTCTCTATTTTAATTTAGATATTTCTCCCTTTCGTCCTTTACATAAAGCTAGATGACGTAGTTAATTTGGAATTTAAAGTCAAAATTTCCAAACTAGAACCTTTCTGCTATTGAATTAAGCTTCCATACTGGATGACTCACTTTGCTTTTGCTCTTCAGCCTAGCTAGAATGTTGCTTGCTGCTTCTCTTTTTGCCGCAAACCTATGAAAAATGTGAATGTTTTGGAACAGGCACGAATAGCTGGTCCAATTATTTTTCTGTGCCTGTTCATTGTTCCAATACTAAGTGTATGATTTTGAATTTGCTTTACGTTTTAAATTTAACTCTTGCCGGCCACTCAAATAATGCAGCTTGCGACGTATACTTGGGCTTTGGTTATGAATGCATTTTGTCCCTTATTTAAAGTATTAGTTTAATAGATAGAGGTATAGCTAAATATATTGCATTATTTTCAGGGTGTGAACATCAGTGGAGGTCAGAAACAGAGAATCAGCTTAGCCCGAGCTGTTTATAGAGATGCTGATATTTACCTTCTCGATGATCCCTTAAGTGCTGTTGACGCTCACGTTGGAAAAAGTCTGTTTGAGAATGTAATTGGGAGTACTGGATTATTGAAAGATAAGGTAACTATCCTTTGTAAGAAGATATTGTTTCCTGGAGATATTTTTTACTATGTGCAGTTAGACGCTTCATTTTTTGTCATAAGTATATTTTTGAGGATTTATACATGCGTGTATATACACAGGTATATACGTGTGCATATACGTAATTATGTTACGTATATATATATATATATATATATATATATATTAAAATGCTTCGGCCTTGGAAACAATTTAATGTTACACAATATTACTTAATTTATTTTAAGGTATTGCTTTTTAATTTCTCTGTTTATCACGAAAGTTATCGCACTAATTTGTGTGAATAGAAATAAGCTTTACTGAAGCCCATTTACGGTTTATTTTCAGACATTTTTCATCATTAAGCTCTTATTCTAAAGCAGGGATTCTCAACCAGGGGGTTAAGGATAGGCCTTTTTTATATAGCTGTTACGTATTTTTGTTTTATGAATATGAAAATCTACTTTTATTCAAAGGTTTGGTACTAACATTTTCTATACTTTTAATTTAAAAAAACTAGTTATAGAATAATCTAAATCTTAATTTTTTTTTTTTTTTTTTTTTTTTTTTTTCCCAAATGGCGGGCCATTATAGGCGTTGGCCACTACTAAGGCCGGAAGTGGTGGTCACACTACACTGGTGTGCAAAAATTAAGGATGAGACGGTTTTTTTCAATATAATTTTGTACAAAAGCTTTCCAAATCAACATATTTAATACCGTAAGATCCCCAATACGTAAGGACATGAGTAATGTAAGCAACACTTACTAAAAGAGAAATCAGAGGGATAAAAAGAAACTTTATTGAAAACGTAGCATGGAGCGCAATGCGATTGAAGGCCGAAACATCCCTGTGATGGGTGTCCAGCAAGAAACATCCGGTCTTTAATAGGGGATATGATCTCCCCTGACTGCTAGGCAGGTCTCACAGCGTCTGCCCATGCTGAAAATGAGGGTGTCAATGAGTTGTTGAAGCATTGCTGCCCATTCGTCTTGCAGCGCCAATCGAAGCTCCATAATCGTTACTGGTGGGAAGGTACGAGCTGCCAAAGCGTCTGCCTAGAAAATCCCATACATGCTCGATGGGATTGAGATCCGGAGATCGTGCCGGCCAATCCATACGTTCAATATCCTCACTCTCTAAGAGCTGTTCGGCAGCTACTGTGCGATGACATGGTGTATTGTCGTCCATGAAAAGGAACTGCGGACCCATAGCGCCTCTAAAAAGACGCACATATGGAAGAAGAATCTCGTTACAATAACGGGTCCCGTTGACAACCTGCGTCGAAGATGTGAAGGTCTGTACGACTACCAAGCATGATACCTCCCCAAACGAGAACACCGCCACCTCCATACCTGTCCCTTTCAATGATGTTCGAGGGATGATTGCGGCTTCCCCGCTCTGTCCAGATGAGTATGCGATGAGAATCGCTACTCAGATTGAATCTGCTCTCATCTGTAAAGAGTACTCGTCCCCATTCATTGTCTCTCCAATTCCGGTGTTCCTGGCACCACAGAGAACGCCTTCTCCGATGGGCAGGCGTTAGACGTACACACCGTACAGGGCGTCGTGCAAACAGACCACCACCGTGCAGTCTTCTGGCCACGGTAAAACGCGATATCGGTCGTCCAGTCGCCTGTGTCGTGTGTCTAGCGATTTCTCCCGCTGTCTGCCGCCTGTTTCTTCTGGCCTGTAAGGCAATATACCCGTCATCTGCGGGTGTGGTTCCTCGTGGACGACCACTACTAAACCCTCGGTTAGCTGTTCCTGTAGTTTGAAATTGTCTCCAAAGTCGTGAAACGATGCTGTGAGCAATTCCGAACTCTGCAGCCACACTTGTCACACTGCGGCTTTCCTCCACTTTCCCAATGATTCGACCTCGGGTAAAAGCATCCAGATGTCGTTTAACAGATTGATTATTCGCCATTTCTCGCTGAGGCAGCAACTCGGTGTGATTTTAACTGCTATACGGCGTGCAATCTCTTTGCCAGAAATACTGATGTTACACCGACAACATGCTTTATACTACTCAGACATTCCCCCATTACGTCTACCTGCATATCTGCGCATGTGCTACCGTACATCACCTTACTTAATCTCCTAATTGGTCTTTCTGTCCGCTCTGCCTCTTCGTTCAGCTGATATGCTAATTTTTCGACTTCGTCCTTAATTTTTGCACACCAGTGTATTATGGAGGCACCTAGCAGGTGGGCCACAGTTGCCTCCTGTGATGAGACAGAAAATGTACAACCATACCTTCTCCGGGGTTCGAGTCCAGGCATTCAGGGTCATTGATCATTTTTGCCTTCTGGGTGCCATCTAAATATATGTACATCTTTAATTTTTATGTTTGGGAAAGGACGGATGAATGATCTTTTATCAATAGTGAAAGGAATTCATACAGCAAAAAATGTTGAGAGCTATTGTTCTAAAACATCCACGGTTGCTTCAGACGCAGCCGTGCAAATGAACAGCAAACTTTAATCTAACATCTATATTTTAACAATATTTTCCAGACTTTTTTTCTGGAGGGCGCTTCTAAAAATTTCAGGGCTTGAAAGGGTTAGTAATCTTAAGAAACTTTAGAAATTGTCAAATGAAAAAAAAAAAAAAAATGGAAGAATATTTATGCTTTGCAAGAAAATGTTTTAATGAAGGAAGATTATCAGAGTACAACCATTCAGTGAAATATTCCATATAGAAAGTTTTGTAACACCTGTAAAATTAAACATTTGTTCGAATATTAAACTAGAACTGAGCGGAGTGGAGAGATAGTTCTCTGATTCTAATTACAAACATTTTTATTTTAAACCTATGACATTAATGATTAAATTCTGCTTTTAGGGAATAAATGCTGCAGCATAATGTACATTTCAATAATATGGTAAAAATTCTCATCATAAACTCCTGAAAATGAGGAGTGTTCTTGAAAACATAAACATTAGTCCATGGGCTTCCGTAATAGTGAAAAGCAAGTCGAAGACTAAAAGGGTTTTCGAGTACCTCAGCTATCTAACGAGAAAGAACTGATGAAATTTTCAGAGAATAATAACAAGATTTCTGTGATATAATTGGTGGAGACGTTTGATTTTCTTAGGACGATATTAGAAAAGAAGATTTACGACATGAAATTTCGGGTAAATTTACACAAATAATAGTATGTGATTTATTAGAGATGGGAAAAGAAGAATTAAAATTACCAGGAGGAATGCATTCAAAGTTTTATGTCGGTTGGTAACTGGCTATGAATAGGGAATTCTATACAACAGCGTTAACTACATCATACACAAGCCAGAAAGATCTTCAGAACGAATTAGCAAAGGATTCTTTTAAGTGTATGATGGAATTTCAGAACTGATCCACTGTGAGCTTCTTTCACCGAATCAAATAGTATTAAATGCGGAAATGTGTACTGCCCGGAGCTGTTCTGTCTTCGCAAAGCCCTGAGAGTAAAGCTTTCTTTACTGGCAAATAATCATCTCTATGAAGAAAATCTACTCACATCTGTTTCAGTCTAGGGGAGGAAGTTATAAGGCTTTTGCGTACTCTTAAATACATGGAAGTAGGAAGTGGGAGGGGGTGAGTGGGGTACTACTTTTATAACAGTGATACAGCCATATCCCGTATTAAATAGATATTCAGTCAATGCAATACCACCTCTTTCAATCATTACATACCTTTCTTTATGGACAGGAATACGACAACATAGAGGATTTTCGCGAATGGACAAAGAAACTTCATCCGCAATAGAGTATAGTCTATAGAAGGGGATGGCAGATTCCATGACTAAAAAGCAGCGGCTTATCGAGAATATATTGTAGACTAATAGCCAAAAAACTGCATTCTACTAGATAATGAAATGCTTTTTTAAAAAAAATGCAGGTGTAAGTTCTCCACCTAATATTAACATAGGGTAGAAGATTAGTTAGTTTGTAACATTCAAGTAAATAAATTGACTCATTATAATTAAATAAGCTTTAAGACCTCTGAATGAAAATTGACAGTTATAAAGTTCAAACTAAAAAAATTAATATTTTCGATTAAAAGAAGTTACCATGGTTTAAATTTTAAAAAAAAGTGCACAAATTTTGGCTTGCTACTTCTATTACTCAGGACTTAATGTAACTGCATATAATAAAGTATAATAGAAATGGAAACAGGCAACATTCCCTTCCAGTAGTAGAAATTGTTATAAAAATCCTGCAGTTCTATTATAAAAATATTGTATTTGTGCATTTCAGGTTTGTTCTTTAAATTTATAAATGTTTACTTCTAGTGGGAACTTATGGGCAGGCTCTCTTCAGTCTATTATTGCTGCACCAACCTTGAAAAATTACCCTAAATTTTATTTGAATTTTTGTAAACTGTTGTATCCTGAAAAATTATCTGAACAAATCTTAGTTCATATGAGTTAAAGCAAAAATGTCTTCGGCAAATATTTATTTTTGGAAAGCCCCCTTTATTTTTTAAGGAAAAAAAGGAAATTTTGTAGCTGTGATTGACTACAAATCCAAAACGGCTTCTTAATTCTCCAAAGTTTTTTTCATATTATAATATTTAAAGATTTGCTTATTAATTTTTTTGACAATGTTTGACATTGAACAACGTTTATGATCTGATATTGGTAAAATTTGTGATAAAAAATATGCGTTAAATATAAAATCTGGGTGACTAACATCTTAATTAAAAAAATTAAGTTAAAAGTAATTAAAATTGTTTTACTTTTTTGATTAATAAGTGGTTTTCTTTTGTATTTCCATTCTGATCCTGATTTTTAAATTCATGTAATTCGGAATTAAACTCTATGTATTTGTTAGCATGCAAGTTTTGCTTAATATAGCAGTATGTACTTGTGCTTAATACAGCCAAAAAAATTCATTTCTGAAATTTGTTATTAAATTGCAGACAAGAATTTTGGTGACTCACAGTTTATCTGTTCTCCCACATGTTGACAAAATATACATGATGCAAGATGGAACTATCAAAGATTTAGGAAGTTACAACGAACTCCGAAATAATGACAGCCAAGTTTTGGAGTATATTCAAAGCCAACTGAAGCAACAAGAAGAAAACCAAGAACAACAAAAGTAAATATAACTACAAATGCATATTTTTGATTACAAAAGTAATAAGTAAGCATTTTGTGTTGATAGATAGTTCCAGAGTAAATAAATGGTGCGTTCTGTTTTAAAAATTTCCAGCACTTTGCAAAATTGACCTGCCTTTCAGCACCGTAGTTGCCCTTATTTGAAGATAATTTAATAGCTTGTGACCACGTGTCCTTGCTTCAACAAAGTTTATTTTGTTATTTCGTGTTTTTTTGTTTTGTTTTGTTGTTGTTGTTTTGTCGAATATGCTTTCCTAGTTTTACAATCCTAAATCCCTTTGGCAGTAAAATCATTTTCAGCAACTTAATCTGTCAAATGCTTTTAACTCTATGAATGCTTATCTTGCTATTTCCACGGGTATGCATTTTGTATGTCATCTCATTGTTTCCCATCTGAGTGATGATAATCTTATTTAAATTTTTAAATTTTAGTTTGTCCAAAAGAGAGTAACAGTCATCCACCACGGCTGCTTAAAAGAAAGAAAAAACAATAGCAGGAATACTTTTTATGCAGCTTTTGCTATTTTACTGATCTAAATCTATTGTCATTTTGTTGTTGTTGTTATTTAGGTCGCACGCATTTTAGTATTTTAATTTTATTGTTTTTAAATGCGATGTTTGGTAGTGATTCTAAGTTAATATTTGTAGAAGCACTGTTTTAAAAACTCTGTGAAATAGGATTTTTGAGAAGAAACTTAAAAAACTTAAATAGTTATATATTATTTGATTGGAAGATAGTTTCCATTCCTTAATTTTAGGTAAATGTGGACATTTAATTACGAAACTGGATGACTTTATATGAGACAAATATCAGTAAACTAGGGTTTTACATTAGCAGCATCAGTTTGGAAAAGGTGTTTTCGGCAAATGCTGTAAATGACATGTCAGTTAAAAGGGGATAATGTAATTATTTCAAACATGTGTGAAACATAATACTTTAAACGCTATTTTATGCTGCATTAGTAAGCTTTTATGATGTTGCTTTGAACATTTTAAAACACATGCAATATCGCATTTTTGAAACTATTGTTTATGTATGATAGTTTATAGCTTCATAGCATTAATTTAATATTTTACAGATTAACGGATCAAGATTCTATCCCAGTTGCAGACGCCATTACAAGGTACGTTTCTTATTCTCTCGAGGCTATTAGACCACAGATAAATGTGAAAAACATAATGAAATTATGTGCTATTTTAATTGTAATCTAGTTTTATTACTATAAACTGAATACAATGCATTTTACTATTTATTACTATTATTTATCCTTAACGTCAGTATTTAATGTTAATTCTAAGTTAATATGCAGGAAGAAATAAAAATAATTTTTTAAATAACTTAACATCGATTTTACGCAACACATTTATTGTAAAGTTTTTGAAAGAACCGTTTATGTGATTATATTCTTTGACTAAAAATTGATATTTATAAAAAGTGAGCTATATCGTTGAGTTTCCATTATGTAGTGTAATTTCTTCACTAAAATACAAACATCTAAATCATTTTAAGGAGATAATGATTTTTGATAAGCACTGACAAAAAGTTAGGCAACTAACAAAACATGCAAAAGACACTGAAAATTGCTTAATTCGTCACGTGAAAAATGTAAATATAATAAGTGTAAATAATTATCTGTCATAAAAATCATAAATAGATTAATTAATTTGCAAACAATGTTGTATAAAAAATAATTTAGTAATATGTATCAAGGACTTAATTACAAATATTATTTACAAAAACTGAAGGTATGCCTACTGTTGAAAATTATGTGCAAGTAATGGAATAACTCAAATCTTAAGAATGTGTACATTATTCCCGCTACACATTGCCACTATTTAATTTTCGAGCTCAAAACTATGGCGCATATCGTACAAATATACATGAATTATAGAAGAAACCTTTTCACATCAACTGACATAACAGAAGTGTACATGAAGCCGCTTATTGTGTATAGAGAAAACGAAACTTTGGTAGAGAAATCAGTACCAAGAAACTTTACGAGCCTCTTTCATGCAATAAAAATCTTGATTTGGTATGATATTTTTTCATCTGTTAAAATTTTACCTCAAAAACATAAGTTATATTATAATAACATTTTCTATAATTTGCAGTGACTCTAGCAGGAGTGTTTCTTCTTTCAAATACCTTTATTGACTCAAGAATGTTTTTAAAATATATGGAAATGCTAATTCATTGAAATTGAGCTTTTTAAAATTAAAATGAATTTCTGTTCTATAATCCGTAACATATATGAACACATACATGTAGTAAAGTAATCGAAATTACAAAACTCAAGTGTTGAAATTTAGTTAAATTTAGCCATTTACTTGTTACGAATGAAATCCTCATATATGAATTCTTGAAGACAAGTAGTTTGTTACATCTGTTGTTAGTCCTGGAGTATCCAAGTGGTTAAATATTTTGGTCAATAGTTGCCCCATAAAACTGAAAAATTTAAGAAATATAATTAAAAACAGTTTAAGGGATACTGAAAAACAGAATTAAAATCCATTTGAATTTTTAAAAATATGAATTAAATGTGTATGTATTTCACAAAGAAACAATAAAATGCAATGTTTATTTTAAAAATGCAGCATTAGCTTTAAAAGAGGACTGGCCAAGCCAACCGTTTTAAAACCAAGGGCGCAATGAGAAAAAAAAATTGCTCTCAAAAATAACTTCATTAAGCAAGAGAAGGAGGTAAGGAATCATGTCGTGTGTTCGGGGTTGACCAACCTCCATCCTCAAAGTGTTAGTTTTCTAAATAAGTAAATAACAATATAGATTGATACAAATACATTTAAACGGTATCGCAAATTTAATGCATGCGCTTGACCTTTGTAGATTCCAGTAATATTGGGACGAATAAATAGTAAAACCACTCTCATTTCTTTGATTTATTATTAACGATTATTAACGAATGTAAAATAACAATGTGTTTAGTGCTTTTTATGCTAGACCCGGTTATTTATCTTTAACAGACATATAGAATTTTCAGAAGTATTTTAAATAAACTAAAATTTTAATCCACAATCTGAAGAGAGTGATGTCAGTTCTTCATTCAGAGTAAAATCGGATGAAAAAGAAGGATTTCTTGTCCTGTCGAATTATTCAGTATTTAATAATGTCAAATTGTAAAAATTTTCTTCTATTGATATTAAACGTTCGATTATTAAAGAAATGGTTTCCTCATTTGTATCTGGCTTAGAAAGGGTAATTTCTGTTTCCTGCCTCTTCCACAGTAAGTTTATTGCATTGCACGTAACTTGTCAGTCGATATAAGATTATTTTCGTTGTTTGCTTGCATTCGTATATTGATATTATTCACAATTATATTTCCAATATTATTAAAAAGTTTCGCATTCTTCTGTTTCTTGGGAGGGAGAAGTAATCGCAACAGACAGTTATTATGTGATAGCCGCTTCACATTTGTATGAAGGAGTAACCACTCGAAGTCTGCTTTCATAGATGAGCGAAGTTATTTGAAAATATAAGCTTTCCATCTGTCTCATTTGAATCCACGTGATTTTAGATTGCAATGGATTAAATTACACTTAATGTACAGCATTATTATATTTTTATTTTCCCAAATATTTTATCAGGTTGACTTTTAAATTTTATTATTACTTCTTACGTTTTCAATTTTACACATTTTTTTATTGTTGATCAGTTTAGTTGTTATAATACTACATAAGTAAAGATATTTAACATTTTTATTATATATAATCCGCTATTTTCCTATTCAACCTTTTTTTCAAAATATTTTTAATTCGCTTAATTAACTCGTATCTTCTTCATTTTCTCTACCCCTTTTATTTACAATATCTCTATTGTACTACTATTTAATTATTTTATTCCGTTTTTACATTTCCGTTTTATTTATTAAGTTATTATTATTATTAATTTATTTATACATATCTTACTTTAATTAATGTTATTTTAATCTTATCCTGTATTATATTTTTAAACTCCTATGTTTCTTTAAATATTTCATTATTTAAAAGTAACATGTTGTTATTATAATATTATATTGCACATTTTATTCATTCTTTTAATTTATCTTATCTGAATATTTTAAATCTTTTCTTTATTACTTTCCTTTTTTACTAGACATTTCTTACTTTATATCTTCCCAGCTTCCTCTACTCCCTCTTCTCCCACTTTCATTTCTTTATTCTATCTTTTTCTCACCTACTTTCTCCCTTTATATTTCACATTTAATATTCTAAAATATTATTTATCCTGTAATTTATTATCCTACAATATTTTCAATTATTTCTACAACTATATCTGAAGTGCATATTTCCAATATCATCTAATTATTGTAAAATATACATAATATATTATTTTACCTGCCCTTCACATTGTTACATATATTTGTCATATCAAATCTTTGTAAAAGGTTTTCTATATATCTCTGTATATTGCATATAATAACAATTCTTCATATTTAGCTTATCTGAATATTTCATTGTCCTTTATTGTCCTTCTTCCAACTCGGTTTCTTTAATCTCTGTTCTCTAATCTTCTCCTTCCTCTCTTTATTTCTCTTATACTATGCACGCAATGTCTGTAACACACACAGTTCAATATGTAAAATTTCGGGTACTTACGGAAAATCCCGTCGACCATTTTTGCCTGTTAAAGGAAAGAGGCCAAACTACGCGATTTTTCGCCAAAAAGGGAAAAGTCTTCTTCAAACACGCTGGCTTTGGTGTAACGTTGATTATACGTGTTCGTTATTATTATTCTTGAGTAAAGACTCCCCCCCCCTATATCACGCATTTTCGAAAACAAATGATTAAAATTTGGGACCTGCCTACTACAGAACAGCATGCTGTTGAATATTTCCAAAGTTATGGAATCTTAAAAAAAAAAAAAAAAAAAAAAAAAAAAAAAGTGTTAATGGCTGCGAAATGGCGCTTTGTTTAAAAACTGAAGCAATGGCGTTGCAACGTTAAGGCTTGTGCGAAGCCGTGTGTCAGTTCTTAAGGGAACGTGGTTCGAGGGTTCTACCATTTCATTTTTGACTGCACTCCGATTCATTTCTAGTTGGCGCAGAGAATTGACGGCTATTGAATGGGTAAAAGAGGAATTAGAGTTAAGTGACAAGACTGTTATAAATTGGAATAATTACCTGAGAGAAGTTTGCGTGCACAGCCTTTTATCAAAGCCATAAATTTGAAAGAAAAATAAGAATATAACGTTTTATTTTAGCATTTAGTAAATGTTTTTTTGTTTTGTTTTGTTTGGAGCGATTTTTGCCGTCTCTTGTGGTCGACGGGATTTTCTGTAAGTACCAAATTTCGCAATTATGAGAACTATTAATAATCTTTCCTCGTGTCTTCCTTTCTTCTCTCTTCTTATTTTCCTCACTATTATAAATCTTTTCCTTTTCTATCCAAATTATTCATTCATCTAGTAATATTCTCTATTATTACTACTATTATTTTCTGTAATATATTTAAATATGTAATTTGTGTATGTAAATATTTTCTGTATCATCCTTATAATATACAACATCAATAATATATAATTTTATCTATTCATCATATTGCAACACACATTTGATATATCAAAAACATTGTAAAATCTTTGCAACAACCAACAGCTCTGTACAATTCAGTACCCTGTATATATTTGAAAAATTTTTTTTAATGTCGTTAATCACCTGGCCACTTCCCTGGCTGGATGTAGCAAATAGTAGATGGCTTCACCAATTGAGCACTTCAGCTGACAGACTTGAGGGCGAAACCAGCTGTTCATCTAGTGGTCTTCTATCTCATTTTAGTAAAATTAACCACGGAAACTACTTGATCCGATACTTTGCTTGATTTCTTTAATGAGAAGTACCTCTCGGTGCTAGAAACAGTCATGAAATATTATACTTGGATTGAATGTTTTCGCTTAAGTCGCACATCTTTTGACTGATGCCATCAAATATGTTGTTTCGTCGGTATAAATAAATACCTATACATTGATCCCATGAAAATTTTGAAGTATTCAAATACGACGTTTTCGTATCAGATACGTCCTTAGCTAGTTGTATTTCACAAAAGGTGTTTGCAGCATAAAATTTGATTTAATATCTTCTGTTCATTAGTAAATAATACAAAGTGTAAGTGTAAGAGACTTCCCGCTTATATCAGCTGATTCGCTTACTTGTAATGCGAGCAGGTAACAAGATCACCTGCCACTGCTCTTTCAGTTTCACAGGACATGTCATAAATTCTGTGGAAACAGATACCGAAATCTTCAAAATTTCCTTCTTTGCTTCGTCCTCAAGCATAATTGTTACTATTTCACAGTAAGCGGGGAAAATGAGAAATTATGCTATGGTTTGTGGCTGTAGCTTTAACGCTACTAATTCTGAAATTTTATAGGACGCAAGCTGAATTTTATCATTTACTTTCATTGGTTTTCAAGTTGTCTTCCTAGTTTACCTTGCGTTTCCAAAAGCCTTTTGAAGCTTTCTTTATTTTTTTCTGAAAGCTTTTACGTTCGATTGAAAAACTGCGTTTTAATTTAGAGGATACGATCGCTCTATGTGAAAGTATTTTTTCCGCATAAAACGCAGACAGGAGCTGGACAGTATGCATTTCTGGGATCTAGGTGAGTCCGAATTTAAGTATTCTTCGTTACAAGTGACTGACATTTCGAAATGATTTCAGTTTTTCTCTCTTCTGCATTATTCTACTAGTGCTAGCAGTAGAATTGTCATCACTGATATGAAGATGAGATTTCTTTATGAAATTATCCAATACTTGTAATAAAAATATTTATGAAAAATAGGAAATTAATGAATTATATCATGCAAAACGTAAGTAAATTCATTTAAAAAGAATCGATACGATTACTGAAAAACTGAAATAAACCACATTGACTGCTCAGTTTCTGGGTGATCACCTCCATCCGTTTATGCTGTTCTGTTATCCGCACCGTAATAGTTTTCCAGCAAGACAACTGTACCTCTTACAAGTCCCGGTTGGCTACTGGCTGGTTGAATGAGCATTCCTCTGACTTCTCTGTCATAAATCGGCCACCTAGAAGCCCAGACTTAAATCCTATTGAGCATCTTTGGGATGTTCAGGAACAAGGCGTGAAAGGCCATCACACAGCACCAGCGAACCTTACTAAATTATGGCCAGCTCTAGCCAATATTTGGCAAGCCATTCCCGTGGAACGTTTCCAGAAACTTGTTGAATCTGTGCCTCGTCGTGTGGCAGTCGTTATCAAGGCCAGAGGAGGCCAACACGTTACTGTGTAGGTATGCTTAATTCCGTGGCACTTCAGTGTAAATGCAGTCCAGTTTCTCTTTAGGAAGTCCTCCCACTTTCGATTGCACCTAAGCCATACTCAAACCATTTCCAAATATCGGTACTTAACGTATTATCTCGTCGACCGCCGTAAAAGTTGGCTAAGATCAACATGTGAAAGAGATTGTAGTCATAGAGTTAACGGAGATACTGTCAGCGCTATGATTACTCTTTGTCGCTCATATTCAGCTTCATATCGTGTTGATCACTACTCGCGCTGTTTGATGGTAGGATGGGCATAACTTTGAAAATAATTAACTGCTTGCTGTTCTGTAGGAGACAGTTCCAAATTTTAAGCATTTGTTTTACAAAAGATAACCAAAAAATAACAGTAACAGTTAACTGGTATCCTTATTCATAAAAATAAAGTAACTTATCGAGAGCCTATCGGAATTACATCAAATGAAACAGCAAATATTATGAGTGTGTAGTTACATCCCACTTATCCACAAATGATGATAAATCTCTCTGCTTGTCGATGGGATAATATTTATAAACCTAAATAACTAAAAACATAAATTCGGCTAAAATGCCTTTACTTGAAAATTAATTAGAGATTAAAAATATTTACTTAGAAACTGTTTTTGTAGTTATCAGGTAATTAAGATAACGTATATTTTCTCAAAACTAATGTATTATAAAATGAAAAAAAAAAATGAAAAATGATGTATTATAAATGTTTATGCATTTACAAGATGGAGTAACTTTCACTAGCTATGATGACTGATTGAAATGTTTAAGAATTTTGTTGAAGAACAAAGTATGAAAATGTTAGCCCAATGGGCTTGTAATTTTGTTTTGACATTTTGCGTCGATTCACTTTTCAAACTCTTACCACCAGCTATTACAGCTCTGTGTTATATTTAAAGAAATTAAATAATGAAGAATCTACGTAAATGTACGTATATTTCTTGCATTGTGATAAAACAACGGTACCTAGAGCCATCAAATTTTGAATAACGTATTTATCACATTGAAAACATTTTTATCTCCAGCGGGCGAAACTGTGTATCGGTAATTGTAAAGAAATGCTCATTTTAAAATTATTTTGCGATATTGATGTTGAACTGAAATTTATAGCTTAAGTGCGAAGAACATGATATTTAATAAATAAATGTAGCACACAAAACGTTAAAAAAACGCCCCTTTGGGCGTAATGTAAAATCTGAAAGCTTTCAGATTTTTTTAAGTACTATTTTCAGTTATAGTTTCTTTCTTGGTTCCATTCTTTTAAGATCTCAAGAAATCACTCAAAATGGCATAGTAGAGGATGGAAGATTGAATGGATCTTGCCAGTTAAATCAGTTACAAAGTAGATTAATTGAAGACGAAGAAATGGAAAGTAATCAAGTAAGTTCATATGTATTGCTTTTAGCTTTATAATGACAATAACACGCGAAATTTCTCTATTATTGTATGTATATTGCTGAGAGCTCACACTTTTAAGATTTATGTAGTGCTTGTTCTTTAGAACTTTATTTTGTATTCTGTTCATTAAAAAATAGACATCATTATTCATCTAGCTTAAATTTAAAAGGTAGCGATACATTATTTTACTTATTAAATGCAAATGTATTCGTAAACAGTTCAAAAGATAAATAAATCTCGCAGAGCTGCTCAAAAGGGAAGAATGTTCAGCAAAGGAATTCATGATCTACTCCTTTTCACGGAGATAATTTCTTTTTAGTAGCAGCATGAGTACAATGGCGCTTTATACGGAAGCTTGCTCCGAGAGTGAAGTATAAAGAACAGTACTATTTTCATCGGTAAAATGTTTTAATTGTACAGAAATTTATCAAGAATTCACTATGTTTATGTGAGGTAACTGTAATGTCGTAGTCTAAAGATACAGCAATTCGAATACAACCGCACACATGTGACTGATTCTGGTCGGCAAGAGAAGCTATTGGTATCTTTAGAGAAGATACTGTATTGCACAATGTTGTGTAGAAGTTGGGATCACAGCAGGCAGAGCTTATTTCAGGTTTTGAGTCTATGTTTATTAAGGCTATGTTTCTCGTGGGTCCCTCCTTCATTGACACCCGAACATGAAGCAGTAAAGTTTTCGTCTTCTACTGACTACCAATAAGTATTTGGACACCTATGCAAATGACGATATCTGCGGTCCTAAGGTACGTCACGGACTCCGCCGGTATATATCGTGTAGGAAACAGCATCGGCTTTAGTCGCATGCAAGATGCCTCGTAGTTCGGAGCTCTCTGATTTCGAGAAAGGTATAATTATCGGGTATCACAAATGTGGCCGATCCTTAAGGGACATATCTAGCGATCTGAAGTACCCAAAATCGACTGTGTCCTATGTGATTAAGAAGTGGAAGGTGAGCGGTGATTGTCGGAATGTGACCCGAGTCGGCAGACCAACGAAACTGGGAGATAGAGACCGACGAGTGCGGTCCAGAGAAATTCGGAAAAACCGCACCCAACCGATGGCCCTCATCCGCGAGGAGTTTCAACAGGCATCCGGAAGTATTGTTTCAATGAATACCATCCGTAAGGAAGCACATCTGCTTGGTTTTCATGGTCGTGCTGCTGCCCATAAGCCTTTGATCACAAAGTTCAACCGCGCTGCTCGGTTAATGTGATGCAAAGCACATCGAAATTGGACCGTAGATCAGTGGAAATGGGATCTTTGGAGTGACGAATCAAGGTTGACCCCTTACCGTTCGGATGGCAGGGTCTGGGTTTGCCTTCTACCTGGAAAACGTCTCCTGCCAGAATGCATTGCGCCAACAGTCAAGTTCGGCGGAGGTGGAATTATGGTCTGGGGGTGTTTCTCCTGGTATGGGCTGGGATCCTTGGTCCCCATTCATAGTAAGCTCAAATCTGATGCCTACTGCACTATTTTGGATGACAATGTGCTTCCTACGTTGTGGCAGTTTTACGGGTTGGATCTCTGTTACTTTCAGGACGACAATGCCAGTTGTCATGTTTCGACGTTAACCAAAGCTTGGTACGGTGCGAATGGAGTTCATCGATTGGACTGGCCTGCCCAGAGTCCAGACCTGAACCCTATCGAGAACCTCTGGGACGATTTGCATCGCAGAATTCAGGGGTGTACTACCCGTGCAAAATCGGTGAATGAACTTCTATGTCTTCTCCAAGCCGAGTGGAAGAAGATACCACTAGCTGTCATACAAAGACTTGTGGAAAGTATGCCCCGGAGGGTCCACGCTGTAATTACCTCTCGTGGAGGCTCTACCAACTATTGATTTTGAATAAAGTTAGTTTTTCTTTTCTATCACAGGTGTCCAAATACTTATTGTTAGTCAGTGTATTTCCCAACGCTGTTCTGTAGAAGGTAGTTATTTCCTAAGCCTTATCAATAAAAGAAGTATAATATGGCTGCACCATTTAAACCTTCAAATAAAGTCTTCGGTATGGAGATGCATATTATCGCCTATTTGAAAACAAAAAATTGAAAATTGTGCCATCAACATTAAAGATCATGACCACTGTTTTTTTTTTTTTTTTTAATATATTCTTGTTTTTACTGAATATATCATTCAACCATAAATTCCGATTCCTATTGCCAAATATGTGGCATTGGCAATAGGCTGTGAAAACGAAAGGTGATAATGCAATGCCACACAAGAATGCACAGCAAAGTCTTTGCTTCAAAAGTCTACGTGGGAGATTTGGCAGCACTCTGCGTGTTAGTTTAGATCTTCCGCCTTGTGACTTCTACATGTACTGGTAACTAAAGAAATATCAAGGGAGAAAACGATTTGTCAAAGATAAATATATGAGAAAAGTGGTCCTACGATGACTCCACAGCCAAGAAAAAAATTTTATTGAGAAAACGTATGCTATATTCTATGCCTTGGTAAACAGTAGTGCATTGCTCTGTAAAATTTTTGTAACTACAGTAATATAATATATTTCTTAGTCAAATAAATGCAACACAAGTTTCTAAACAGAAATTTTTTGGATCACGCCTGACATTCTAGACATGTAAACTTCAATATGATCGAGTGCAATAAATTTCCTGAGTCTAATAGATCTTGTTCAAACTAATGAGTTCGCTCTGTTTCACATTACAGTTTTTTAAGCCATGTTATTTCTTCTGGAAAATGGAAAAAATTCCTAAATAATGATTGATAGGATTTGGAAGATGAAAAACTGTTTGATTGTAATTGACATGTTGTTTAAAGCAACTTCTCATTGCCCTCATGTCTTAGAGGTGGCACAGCGTTATACATATGCTGTGATATCGGCGTATAAAGTAGAATTCTATTTACAATATTCCCATAACACTCCATTTTATTGTGCCTGCGTATAATGAATTGTAGTACCTGCGTATAATGTAGCCATTGTAGTACCTGCGTATAATGAATTGCTGTTAAGTGCGCCATTCTAAATTTAATCTCATGCCATGTGATTTTTACATAGCTCTAATAACTCAGATAATTTTGTAAATGGAAACTCTAACAGCCAATGGGAAATTTCGGAAGTGGATCTCAAATTACATAAAGTCCGGCTTTCGTCTTTCTGCAGTTGCTTGCCCTGTGAATATGTCGCCGCGTACCTCCGTCTTTTGTCCATCGTATTGTCATCAGAAGCAAAATAGACAAAACTGTGATCAAATGGCACCCATCACAATATATAATTCATAATAAAAATGTGTTTATCAATAATAAAATGGTTTACATCGGCTACATCTTTTGTGCGCCAAGCTCTGTCTCTCCGCGAGTCATGCTGTCCGCTTCTTTGCGACGTCAACTTCTCCGCTTCTTTACATCAATTTCTAATTCATCACAAACACACACACACACATAATACTTTAAGAATTTTTTTAAATTATATGTTTGCCTTTGGTTTTAAGATGCATTTAACTTAGCGTATATATTAATTTCTTCTTTTCTATTTTTCTGTTATATAGGTGAAATTAGCTGTGTACCTTAATTATGTGAGGAAGTGCACTGTTTATTTATTTCTCCTAGCTGTAATTTTCTATGGTGCATATCAAGGCTTTGAAGTAAGTTTTTCATGAAATTTTGTTCTATGTAATTTAGGATAAAAATATACTTTGATATATTTCCAACAATTAACAATAGCTTTGACAGATGACTATGAATGTAAATAATATATTTTAACGCAAGTTTAATTACCTATTCTAAATAATTGCAATGATTTCAGTCTAGTGTTTTCTTCTTTAGAGATAAATTAATTATCGGCGTTCTTATCAGCTTTTATTATTTCGATGAGTAAACTTTTAAATAATTCAACTCTGTTATGAATTGCGTATTTTCTTAATTAAAAATTTTTGCTTTTATGGTTTAAATCAGGCATTCTCTTTGGAGAAAGGACCTATGCTGAGTTAAATTATGTTACTCAATTTTCTGAACAAAAAGGAATTAGACTTTAGTAAATCGGCATTATAACATAAAAAGTCTGATTTAACAGAATACATTTTTTAAAGTAAAAAATTTTTTAGCTTTACGTATATGGAAGAAATTAAAAAATACTATATATTTGCTTTTTTCTAATTCATGAAAGCTGAATATATTTATTTGGCTCTTTTTAATTTAAAGTTGAATAGGAAAATCGAAGAAATTAGAAATTTAAAAAAACATTTCGAGTATCTTAAAATTACGTATTTCTAAAGTAGTTTTTCGACAATATTTTGATTTTGGTAAAATATGAAATGGGTTTTGCTTTATTAAATAACTGTCTAATACACTGAAGTGACAAAAGTCATGGGATACCTCCTAATATTTTGTCGGTCCTCCTTTTGCCCGGCGAAGTGCAGCAACTCGACGTGGCATGGACTCAACAAGTCGTTGGAAGTCCCCTGCAGGAATATTGAGCCATGCTGCCTCTATAGACGTCCATATTTGTGAAAGTGTTGACAGTGCAGGGTTTTGGGCACGAACTGACCTCTCGATGATGTCCCATAAATGTTCGATGGGATTCATGTCGGGTGGAATTGTCTAGAATGTTCTTCTAACCAATCGCGAACAATTGTGGCCTGGTGACATGGCGCATTGTCATCCATAAAAATCCCATCGTTGTTTGAGTACGTGAAGTCAATGAATGGCTGTAAGTGACCTCCAAGTAGCTGGAGGTATCCATTTCCAGTCAATGATCGGTTCAATTGCACCAGAGGACAGAGTCCATGCCATGTAAAAACAGCCCAGACCATTATGGAACAACCACCAGCTTGAACAGTGCATTGTTGACAACTTGGGTCCATGGCTTCGTGGGGTCTGCGCCACACTCGAACCCTACCATCAGCTCTTACCAACTGAAATCGTGACTCATCTGACCAAGCCACGGTTTTCCATTCGTTTAGGGACCAACCGATATGCTCACGAGCCCACGAGAGTCGCTGCAGGTGATGTCGTGCTGTCAGTAAAGGCACTCGAGTCGGTCTTCTGCTGGCATAGCCCAAGGAAGACAAATTTCGCCACACTGTCCTATCGGACACGTTCCTCGTACGTCCCACATTGATTTCTGCGGTTATTTGACGCAGTGTTGCTTGTCTGTGAACATTGACAACTCTACGCAGACGTCGCTGGTCTCGGTCGTTAAGTGCAGGTGGTCGGCCACTGCGCTGTTCATGGTGGGATGTTATGCCTGAAATTAGATACTCTCGGCACACCCTTGACACTGTGGATCTCGGAATGTTGAATTCTCTAACGATATCCGAAATGGAATGACCCATGCGTCTAGCTCCAACTAACCATTCCGCTTTCAAAGTCTGTTAATTCTCGTCGTGCGGCCATAATCACGTCAAAGCCTCTTCACATGAATAACTTGAACACAAATGAAAGCCCTGCCAAAGCACTTCGCATTTATACATTTTCTACGAGATACTACTGCCATCTGTATATTTGCATATTGCTATCCCATGACTTTTGTCACTTCAGTGTAAAATCATTAAAGAATATTTTGACGGTCAAAATTGCCAAATATCAAGATGTTAAGTCAAATACGCGGACTCGCCTGCTTTTATGTAGCATTCAAATTTCATCGTATTTACATAACTTTCTCATAAGAAAATACAAATTTATTGCAAATGTGTATAAATGGATGTTTTGTGGGCTCTTGTTAGTACTTCGCCCCACTAGTAGCTGAATGGTGATTGTTCCACTCGGTTTCCAGTCGGGGCTGCATGGGAAAGATCTTCACTAAGGCATCTCTGCCCTTAGGCAGGTAGTCCTTAATTTAGAAGTCAAACAACAAAAATCAGCCTTATATTTCCAAATTTCCACAGGAGTAGTTTTGATGTTTTACCGAACCATCATCCTCAGCTGCAGAAGCGCAAATGAACCAGGCTGAAGACAAAAATGGATTGGAATTAGGGTCGTAGGTAACAAGGTAGTTTGTGTATCATGTTTAACAAACAAGGTAGTCCTTGTTTGTGAATAGTCTTAGAAGTAGTTTGTGTTGTTTAAAATTGTGATTAGCATTTTAGATAACCTTTTTTAAGATAAAAATGTACTTGGGGAAAAAAAATTATGAACTTATATTTTTTTAACAGAGTATAAACGTCCGAAAAAGTGAATATAAGCTAGGTAAAAATTAGAGAAGGAAAATGATTGATCCCCATAATTTCGCCAATTACTACTATTGTACTGGTTCTCTTCCGGAAGGAAACAAAAACTGGTTGCTTGGTTTTCGTTGTAAAGCTGTTCACGAAACTTTTCCTCACAACCAGATAGCTCTCACACACAGTGGTAAATTTAATTAATTTCAGTTGTTTAGTGAAATACAATTTAGGAATATTGTATACAAAATCCATGACTACAATTATTGACTTGTTTTTTTTTATTCACTTTCTAGATAGCTGCAAAGTACGCTTTAACTAGCTGGTCTAGTGAAGATATTATTTCACTCAACTCTTCCGTCATAAACTATACAGATTTAGGACAAGATCGTTTGAATAATTCCATTTCACATGATGACATCCTACGGTACATGAGCTTCGGAATAGTCCAGGGTAAGTGCATACGACCAGTCGTTGAATACGTTTAGAGACATGAATAAGTTTAGAGGTTTGTTATAATTTTAATTGATTTTAAAGTAATTTTTCCAGAGCTACCTAAACATACTGTTGTTCCTTTTGGTATTAAACTGATAAAATGTTTCGTTATTTCTTCTGGAAAATCGGTTCAATAATTAAATATTATTTCATGTATCAAAGTCATTACGTGCAATGAGTAATAGTATTCATAAAATGAACATACATACCCAAGACTTTAAACAAGATTTCAGTCTTCCCTTATGTATGTGAAACTGCTTTAGGCGGTGATTTTTAAAGAAATGATTTTACCTTTCTAGACATTATAATAAGAGTAAAATCTTCTAAAATTTTTCATGGAAAGAATTCCTCTTTTATACATACTCTTAAGATTAATGGCGAATTGTTGAAATAAATAATTCTTTCTATAGCATAATTAAATTTAGCTTAGTGAGATTTTAATGAAGTCTGTTACTAACAGATTTAAGTTTTGACTTAACCAAATAAATTTTTTTTTAAATTTGGTTAATTTAAATATCCATTTCAAATATGGTTCATATTCGTATGTGATTTTTTTATGCATTTGAGTTGCTTTTTTTAAATTTTTAATCTTCTTTATTTTTAATTTCGATTAGATCTCAGACATATGGTACGGGAAAATGCGTTGGGAATAGCAGAATTTTAAATTACTGTATGGAATGAATAGGTACTATATTAAATTATTTGTTGATTGCCTATGTATCGCAACATTCATTTGTTGCTGAACATAGTCATATTTTGTACTTTAGTAAAATGTAACAAAATGATAAAATGATCAAGTTAATCATATAAATGATTAGCTATCAAATCTTCCATTCATCAAACATGAATTCTTTCTCTTAAGGTACAGGAGATTTCATGGTTCGGATTCTGTTTTAAGACGTAGCTATCAATACACATAATTCTTACGCGAAAAAAATGAAGCCGTACACTTACGAGGTGTGACACACACAAAAAAAGACTAAGTATGTAGCTTGAAAACAGATAGGAGTTGGCAACAACTGTTTTGGTGACGTCATGCCACACGCCTCCTCTATCCCTGCAGCCAGTTTCGACTTAACCGACTAGGCCAGTGGGGAGTACTGTGTCATTGAGTGAAGACGTGCAACTGCATTCTGCGGGAAAAATATCTAATGCAAAAACCGAATAGCCAATCGTCAAGTTTGTTGTGAAACTTAAGAAATCAGACACGGAGGAAACATTTCAAATGTTAACCGAGGCTTGTGGAGATGAAACATTGTCTCGTACACGTAGGTTTAAATGGCATAAGCGGTTTTCTGAGGAGGAAGGGATAATGTAGAAGATGATGAACATGCTGGGCGCCCATGCACGTTCATCATGATTCAGTGGGTTCCCAGTGGTCAGACTGTTAATTAGTACTACTACACTAAAGTACTTTAATTACACTGACTTCGAGAAAAAATTAGGAGAAAAAAGGCCACAGTTGTGGAGTGATGGATACATGTTGCACGAGGACAATGCACCCGCTCACACGGCTCTGTCAAGCAGTTTCTAACCAGCAAAAACATTACTGTGATGGGGCATCCTCCTTATTCGCCTGATTTGGCTCCATGTGACATTTTTTTATGTCCTAAAGTTAAATCTTACTTGGGAAAAATCGAAAGAAATTCATGTTAATGTAATCTTTTCAAATATTCTTGCACTACGTTCTGCAAAATTTATAGCCAACATTCGGCTGTATAAGAAACATTTTAACAAATAAACATTCTTGTACTCTCTTTTTTTTTTTAAGGAAGGGGAGGGGGCTGCGATTTCTCATTACTGGCCATGTGACTTAAGTTTAGGAACACTGAAATTTTCTTTTTCATTTGATTTCTTGCAGCTAGATGGGCATAGTTATTTTAGACGTTTTATCCAAGCTTAATGTTAATATCAGTTAATTTTTAGAACCCTTCATGAAGGCATCCAATTTTAGGCTGGTATTGTTTAATTAACATTTAATAAATTAAATGCCTTTTGAAGGGGATGAATTCATAAGCGCGAATAACTAACATCTCATTTGAAACAGGCTTATCGTAAAATGTGGTTCTGGAAATATAGTTGAATTCTGGAAAAATTAGAGGGAATTTTTATCCTTGACTCTTGAGTGGGATGTGATATTGTATATAGCCGAAATGAAAATATCGCCGGAACGTAAGATTAAACTTTGCTGCGGAAGCTCCTTGTCTAGACAAAGTTTCATTCATTAAGTAGATTTTCTTATTTGTACCATTTGAAGAAATATTTGTGTACTTCCTTTCTGCCAATGCGCAGGAAAACGGGGGGAAAAGTTATATGCTTTCAAATAGTTACGTAAATAAAAATTTCTTGATGCGTGTTGCAGAATAAATGTTAGTGAAATTCTGAAAAATGAAAATAGTCTTGTCTTAGTCATTAAGAGTTTTCTTACAATGTAATCTGCAATCTGGAAGTACAAACTGAATCAATACAGAAGTAATCTCTTACAGTATTTATATTAAATTATTAGTACATCATAAATCTTTAAAATAAAATTAACATGTGTTGTAAGTAGTTAGTTTTGGTTAAATGAGAAAATGTTTTCCTCAAACTCGCGCTTCTTTCTTTTTAAAAAATTTTTATACTTGAATTATTGCATTTTTTTAAAATATTTCTTTATACGATATTTTACAATTTTTGGTATATGAATAATTTCATTACAACTTTTAATCATCTTATTTCCATTACGCATAAGTAAATGTTAATTTACAGGTTTATAGAGTTTGGCCTAACTTAGCTTCGTAACTCCGGCTATCATCATGTTGCCCGAATGAATTATCGTCGCAAACTAACTTAACTGTATGCATTGAAATATAGATTACGAACATAGACTTGAACCTCAACTAAATACTTATTCTGTGTTGCTCATAGACTTTAAACTTAAACTCAGCAAATAGCCCTAATTTTATGAAGATCTGATTAGCTCAAAGTTACAATAACACAATCAAACCTAGTGCCAGGAACTTGTAAGACAGGAAGCGTGAGACTATACCTGTCTAATAATCTAATCTTCAAAGATGATGTCAAAGCACTGGCGTCCCCAGCTTCCGTTGCCTGTCTTTCCTTCCTAGCACTAGCTTCAATTAAAGTATTTCAAGTTTATCATTTTAAGCCAATACCTAAGATGTTGTTCTCATCAATATAAAAGCCTTTAAATGTAAAACTGGGAAGTTTTGAATTATACTTTAATATCGTTTTTCATTAAGAAATGTTATGGGCTTCAAGTAAAATACCACTTCCGATTGTCCATTAAAAACTGTTAAGGAGCTATATATAAAGTACCACTTTCAGTTGTCCAATTTTACCCAAAATCTAATCAATTTATGGTAATTCAAGAAGCGTAAATGCGGAAAATGGAAAGTTTTGGAAGTTTCATGTAAGAGTTATCGTGGACGAAAAAATTGTTACAATGAGACGGGCCTTTAAATGTAAAACTGGGAAGTTTTGAATTATACTTTAATATCGTTTTTCATTAAGAAATGTTATGGGCTTCAAGTATAATACCACTTCCGATTGTCCATTAAAAACTGTTAAGGAGCTATATATAAAGTACCACTTTCAGTTGTCCAATTTTACCCAAAATCTAATCAATTTATGGTAATGCAAGAAGCGTAAATGCGGAAAATGGAAAGTTTTGGAAGTTTCATGTAAGAGTTATCGTGGACGAAAAAATTGTTACAATGAGACGGACATGGTTCTAAAAATGGCAAAAACGTGTTGTGAAAACCCTGATTAGGGCTAATTCACTGAAAACTCACTATGAAAATTCTGGACAGAAAACATTACCTCCATTCCTTATGTATATGGGTTGGCAGGAGGTAAAAATGTAAGTATCTAATTTTAGTTAAAGGTTTATTGATTACTTTTAGAAAGTCTGTTGTGCAGTGCGAAGTAAATGAGTTAATAACTTGATTATTTTATAATTTTTATGTCGCAGGTATTTGTGTCATAATTGGAAATTCTCTTCTCGCCGTAACCTGCACCAGAGCTTCAAGGATATTTCACAGAAGTTTAATCGATAGTGTCATCAAGGCTCCCATGAGTTTCTTTGATACTACTCCTCATGGACGATTAATAAATAGGTAGGAATATTTTCCTTTCTAATCTGTTAATGCTTAACACATTCAATGGAAAGTTAAGTGAACAAGAAATTTCTTTCCTGCTTTGTATTGGAAATTTTCACACAGTGTAATCCGATGTACTATTTTATTTTGAAAATACATGTTTTAAACTTGAGAAGCAATGAAAAATTATCAGTTTTATAGTATCATTTGATTCAGTTGTGAATAATTGTGTATTAGTCATTTCTGACTATATATGAAATGAACACAAATCAGACTGTTTCTAAATTAATGATATGGAGGATAGAGAGATATTAGGATAATTTTGCAGTAGTATTATTTTATATTCCATATTTCTATTCATATATTTTTATAATGAATTTTAATATTCTATATTCCATATTTCCAGAATAAAATGAAAGTCCAAAAGAGTAGGTTATTTATCATTAAATAACATAGTTTCTAATTATGCTAATAATAACCTGAAGATTATTTGTATAATTATATCTTTCAATTTCAAAACTCTTAAACAGAGTTAAAATTATTAACTCAATTTGTTATGCATATTAACTATGTCTCAACTCAAGAAAATGAAGGGGGGGGGAAATTGTTTTAAAATTGTGAAGACTTTTGGGTATTTTTGAAAGTAGGAGATGTGAAAAATGAGCAATGCCCTCGCCCGGACCTCTCGAATACGCGCCGAGTGTGCTGACCATTACGCCACGAAGGCATGATAAGAAGGTGGGAGAAATATTTAGTTAAATTTTCACTTTTTTATTTTAGAAGTTGAAAGAAAATTGAATTTTTAAACTAAATGTATGTTGAAAACTACCTGCTAGCAAAATAGAGGAGAATATAAAAATCACCCCTACTTCTTTTATGTTGAAGATGAGTAGTAAACTAATTTTATGTCGATTGAAATTTCGTAGGCTTTGCAAATTTTTGAAATTTTGGAATGCGTATGAATATTTCAATTCAGTATTAAAAAAAAGACCCAATATTACTGTTTTTTCACATAATGCTTTCGTATAACCGATATGAAAGACATATTAATTTTATCTGGTGTCGTGAGCTTCTGCTACTTTATACTTGAAAATGAATGCCAGCTAATTCACTGATATGATTTTTGTAATGCAACGTAGTTTCCAATACTACCAAATTTATAATATCATCAGAATTGCTCCAAGGATTTTAGAGTTCACATAGAATAATCAATATTCATGTGGATGGATGGAGTGCCAAGAAATGGAAGCCTTGGTGAAGCAGCCTTTAAGATCTTATTGCATCAGTTTTATACAGAGATATGGTTTTTCTAAGCAGAAGAAACTTGGAAAATGAACTTTCCCTTCACCGGGATTCGAACTACAGAGAGTCTATTTTGCAAGCTAGGCGTTCTACCATTTGCATCACGATAGCATACGCGAGGGAATCTGATAATTCCCTATTTAACTTTTGTTTGTAAGCGTCTAATATGTGTTTGACGCCCATAATCTTTGATTATGCTTCAGAAAACCCATTACCACCTGTAATTCCTAACAAGTTTCGCAATAAATGTGAGCTTTCTGAATCATATGTGCTTTATCATCTGAAAATATGTAAAAATTCAAAGGGCTTGGAGTGTTTGCTTACAAAGAGAGCTATCATACTTCCTGAAAACTGCAACAAAACTTTTAGGGATGTTAAAGTATGTGAACAAAACAATTGGTACTAAATGCGACATTTTTGCAATTGGTGTACAAATGTGGCATTTTGCAAATCTAGAACAGGGTAGATAATATGACACGGACGCCCACAGTATTTGTAGTCAAATACCGCATTTGTCTTTCAATTTCCCCGGCTGTACTGGATGGTATAATGTTTATCTCTCAAACGTTCCGTCAGATTAGATTATTATTCCATCTATTAAGATTTTACTAAAAATCAAAAATAGTCAAGCAAAGAGAACATTTTCATTAAGCCATCATTGCAACACGTCCCAATACAGGATTAACTGAACTGATCGTAATTTGATAAATATCACGTACGTTTTCGGATTTAGATATTTTGTGTATTAAATTAATCCTTGAAAGAGGGAGAAATAATTTAATTATATGTTTTATGTTTCTGTATTCAACGATATTTTAAGGAGTGGGAGATCGATAAATAATAAATATTTTAAAATTTTAAAATCCAGTTTCTTCCCCTATTAAATGTTTTACAGAGGTGATAACGTGTAGATTTTTCATTACAATTTTTGAAATAGCTCCTTACAATTCTAACAAAAGTGAATGTTATTTCCCCCTTCATTTAATAAAGAACTTGAATGAAAATGCTTAGTTATATCAATCAAACAGTATTATTTATAAACTATATCCCAACTTAAAAATTTCATAAATGGCATTAAGTAAGATTTCTCTAATTTATTTAGCTAGATTAGAAGTTACGTTATATAAACTAATAAGACTGTATTAATACACCGACATGTATTCGAATATGTTGAAAATTTATTCAGATTGATTCTTGATTCATTTTCAATAGAAAAATAAATTCGTACTGGAAATGACTGATGTAAATACTCATAATCCATATAAGATTTAAAAGAAAATTTCCATTAATGTTATATGCTTATATATATATAAATTATAACCAGGTACAACTGCTTTCATAACACCATGAA
The DNA here is from genome assembly GCF_044657685.1 of Stegodyphus dumicola. Lineage (NCBI taxonomy): Eukaryota > Metazoa > Arthropoda > Arachnida > Araneae > Eresidae > Stegodyphus > Stegodyphus dumicola. The sequence goes on from NC_140781.1 coordinate 175,443,025, forward strand.
AATAAATCTTAAGCCGTTATGAAGCAACTAAAATTCATATTTCTTTTTATTACAGATTTGCTAGAGATATAAATACTATCGACTCTGACATGCCCTATTCGATAGACTATGTATTAGCATGCCTCTTTGTAGTATTAGGCACATTCTGCGTGATAACGGTAAACATACCGAAGTTCATTCTTTTCATGATACCCTTCATTATTGGGTATTTCTTTCTTCAGGTAAATATTCTCCAAACTGTTAAATTATTTTTAAATTAATGATTATGCATTGAAATATCGTAGAGTATGAAATAATAAAAGTACTTAACCTTTTGAACTATGTATGATATTGTGATTATATTTTTATTATCTGGATGCTCTATATTATGCTAATTATTGTATGATATTGCGGTTAAAGCCTATTAAAAGAAGAAAAAATTAAATGTGTGTGAAAATAATCGTAGTATGTTGAGAGAATTTAATATGTATAGCTAGAGAAATTGAACAGTTGAAACTAATTTCAAGTTTATGGATATTGGATCTTATTTGTTCTAATATAATATATTAAACAACAATGAATTCATTTTCTGTGTTAGTTAAGGCGCACCAGCGGCCGAGCGGTAAAGACGCTGAACACTGGTAGTTCGGTCCGAGGTTCGAATCCCGCGAACGGGCTGGCTGCATGGGCGTTTTCGTGGTTTTCCCCATGTGTAACGTGTATACGAGCCAGTTTCCCTTAGAGAGCCCTCCACGAAGGCATCCCTCCCTTTAGGCAGATAGCCCTCGTGTGCTTTGCCATAATTAAATAATCCAATTCAAAATCCAATCCTGTGTTAGTTAAAGAAATACTTAAGGAAATTTTTTGTAATTAAGTAAAGAGGGAAAAAGGAATAAAAATGTGTTTGTGAATAAACTCGTCTGTAGTGTCTTTTTAGATATCGTTTTCCGTTGGTAACGTAGTGTTTACTTTGCCTTTCCTCAAACGACACTTTTTTTTTTTGTTTTATTTATTTCTTCATCACAACTTTATTTTATTTGACCCTCCGTTTTTAGTTATCATGCAAGTAAAAGTAAACCTAAAAATTTTAAAGTGATTTTTTTAAATAACTGTTAAATAATTTCTATGTATATATGTATTTTATTTCCTAAGAAAGGAGAATTGCTTTCACGGAATTTTATAGAATTCGTGTCCTAGAAAACAATGGCAGACTTCAGTATTGACCCATAGTTAACTCAAAACAGTTTCATAAATTGAAAAGGAAAAATATTTTAAGTTTAGTGAATTTTTCCTATGTGATTATTATGTTACGATGCTAAAGTAATAAAACTATACGGGAATATTTAAAACTTATTTTTAGCATTTGAAAGCTTAAATTACTTGTGCGAAAATTCTTCATCGCAAGTTATATGTAACAAAAGTATAAATTAGAAACTGCATACACTAGTAAATTGCAAAAAAATGTTATTAAATTATATTTAGGAGGGAAAAAATCGCCTTCAAATTATTCTTGTATTTAATCATCCCTCAAGTAAAGCCGAAGAAAATTTTAAAATTCCAAATTTTGAAATTAAATATCTCGGTCAGTTATAGTCATGTGGGAGTAGTTTTTTTTTGAGTTTTACCTTTTAGAATTACGTTCAAACTAATGTGCAAATTATTGGGACCGGGATATTATATGAAAAGAGATTTCTCTTGGTAATTTTTACAAAATTGATTTCTGAAATTTCAAAATGGGGAAACATGAATATATGCGCTACTTAAAACACTTTGAATTTTATAGTTACGACCAACGGCCGCGAAAATAAAGCCGACACAAGGGCATGTATGGCTACGGTATATATAGCTACTATGTATAACCTAAGTCGCGCTTTTGTTAAATGGAAAAGTGCTAGTTGAATTTGTTAATCGGAAATTAGAACAAGAAATACAGAAAAGACCTTTAAAAATATCGCTTTGTGTTTAATATAAAAAAAATCAAAACTTGGCCTCTTTAAATAGAAACCTTGATTCCATACAATAACAGAATTTACGTGCTTTATAAATTAAAACACAATAACACGCCGAACAAATACTAATTCAGAAATCAAACAACAAAAATCAGCGTTATATTTTCAAATTTATTAATTTATTATTTCAAATTTATTATTTTCGCGGCCGTTGGTTGAAACTATAAAATTCAAATAACAAAAGTGTTTTATGTAGCGTATATATTCATGTTTCCGTATTTTGAATTTCATATTTTGAAAATATAACGCTTATTTTTGTTGTTTGACTTCTGAATTAGTACTTTATAAATGTAAATTATAATTTTAACTATTGTTTAATGTAATAGTTTAGTTACGTATTAATTATTTATGGCCAATTTAAATAGAAATCTTGATTCCATGCAACAACAGATTTAAGTCTTTGTAAATGTAAATTAAAATTTTAATTATTGTTTAATGTAATATTTTAGTTACGTGTTAATTATTTATGTTACTGTTTCGCATAATATATCTTTTTCTTTGAAATGTTAGCATAAGTTTTCGGCCGCCGGTTTTCGAAATGATTTTTAGGTTTGAAGCAAATTTCAGTTACCTTTCCCCACCTGTGAATCTTTTCTCTATTCTATGATAAAACTGATACCATAATTATTATGATTCATGTATTTAACAAGACACAGCTTTACATATTTATTTTTCTTGTCTTAAAGAATAAACCGCCTGTATTCTTTCTCCCGTTTGTATGTTTTTTTTCTCTCTTTTTCTTTAGAATCTGTATTTAAATGCCTCACAAAAACTGAAACGTTTGGAATGTGTGTCAAGGTCTCCAATTTTCAGTGATTTCGAAGAGTCTATTCAAGGCATTACTAGTATTCGATCTTACGATATGGACGAAACGCTAATGGATATATTTGGAGATAAAGTCGATGAAAATAGTACGTGCAGTTATCACTGGTATATGTGCTCAAGGTAAATATTAAAATATAAATGCGAAATATCTTTAGAACATTGTTAGTAATACTTAATAGTATTGAATAAATGTTATTAAGGTAATTTTGTGAAAGTTTGATGATTAAGCTTTCAAATATGGCTTCAGCAAAATAAGTCGCAATATTTTATTTTTTTTCAGATGGCTATCTGTTTGCATAGACAGCATTAGTGTAATCATTATATTGACAACAGTGCTGATTTCTTTAAACGACATAAATGAGCTGACGACTTCTGATATAGGACTGTCTTTAGTCTATGCCTTGACTGTAAGTCGCATTTGATTTTAGCTACATTTTATACATTTTCAATTTGAAAATTCATAATTATATTTTATCTTTATGAACTGTTTAACTAGCTTTAAGAACTTAACTAGAATTATATTTTGTGCAGAGTTGTTTTGTAAAGAAATAAAAAAAAAATTACATTTGGTAGATTTATACATTGGTAAAAATATATAAATCTACATTAAGAGAATGTTGCATTAAGAGAATGTTCACATTTGGTTGATTGACTTAAGAACTGATGGACAGATTTCAGTGAAATTTATCGTCTATTTCTTGGGACAAAACAGCACCGACACTTTCATTGCTCGCATCCGTGTCGAGAATAAATGGTCTGTCGAGCTGAGGATACGTCAGGATTGGAGTAGATGTTAAAGCATCCTTTAAGTTGTTAAATGCATCCTCGCATTCTTTTGTCCACAAGAACTTTTGCTTACTCCCTGTCGGCTTGTGAACGGGTCTTGCGATGGAAGAAAAGTCCTTCACGAATCTCCTATAGTAGGTGCAAAGCCCTAGGAAGCTTCTCAGCTGATGGACATTTTCGGGACGTTTCCAGGATTTAACCGCTGATACCTTTTCAGGATCCTTGCGCACACCTTCTGCAGAGATGACATGTCCCATGTAAGTCACTTCCTTACGGAACAATTTGCATTTAGCGGGACTCAGCTTTAGATTGGCTTCTTTCAGTTTCTGAAGCCCCTTTCTAAGATTTTCTAGATGCTCTTCAAAACTCTTTCCGACGATGATGATATCGTCCAGGTATATCAGACAGGCTTCATAGGAAAGTCCTTTCAAAACAGTCTCCATGAGGCGTTCGAATGTTGCCGGCGCATTACACAGTCCAAACGGCATCACCTTGAATTGCCAAAGCCCTTGTCCCGTAGTAAATGCCGTCTTTTCTCGGTCATGAGGGTGTATTTCTACCTGCCAATACCCACTCTTTAAATCAAGCGTTGAGAACCCACTTGCTTCCAGAAAAAGTGTCTAGAATGTCGTCAATTCTAGGAAGAGGGTAACTGTCTTTCTTCGTAACCTCATTCAACCGGCGATAGTCAACGCAAAATCTTGTTGAGCCGTCTTTCTTTCTGACGAGAACGATGGGAGATGCCCATGGACTTGTTGAAGGCTCGATGACATCGCCTTCTTCCATATCTTTTAACAGTGTTCGCACCTCTTCCTGTTTAGCAAACGGCAGACGCCTTGGATGTTGCTTGATTGGGGGATGATCGCCGGTATCTATTCTATGTTGTGTCAAACTAGTTCGACCCACGTCAGAAGACGAGCGGGAAAAAAACAACTTGAAGATCTTTAATAACGCGATCGGCAGCATTCTTCTCTTCATCGTTTAATTGCGCATTCTGAAGCAACTCTGATGTAATGCTTTCTGAAGACACGGATTCTTGGATGTTACTCTTTCTTTCAACGGTGGTTACTGGAGTACATGTTGCAACCACTTCACCTTTCTTAATAACTCTCGCCTTCTCAGTTACATTGGCGACTCTCACCGGGATAACCGTTCTGGATAGGTCGACGAGTGTTGAGGCTACTAGTACTCCTTTTGGGCTATTACAGTTATCGGGATATTCTATGATGCCGTAGCGGAAATTTCTATTTTCGGCTATGGATCCAGGAAGTAAAAACTCGGTTCTTGCGGGAATTGTGATATCATCTTGAGCTATAATTTTGTGGATAGATTTCACTCCATCATTAATTCCGAATAGGGCTATGTCCTCAGATGTAGAACGCAATTCGTTATTTTTAAAGTCCAAGGAAAAATTGTATTTCCTTAGAAAGTCCAATCCGAGTATGCAAGAATCAGTGATCTCTGCTACATATGCCGTGTGATGGTAAGCGGCACTTCCAAACGTGATGTTAACGTTTATTTTTCCATCGATGTCGATCTTCCCACCGGACACAGTCTGGAGGGTAACGCAGGGCGGCGTCCAGATAAGTTTGTTTCCCAGTTGTTGAGCCAAATCTTTTCGGATGATGGTAACGTTGGCTCCTGTATCTATCGTCATATTGCAAGGAACTCCATTAATATGTCCTATTATAAAAAGTCAATTACTGCCGCCCTTCACTGCAGAAATCTGAAACGCTTTAAACTGGGGCTTTTCATTATCTGGCAACCTCCGCCCCACGAGATGGCCACTAATTAGTTTCCCTGCTGTTTGTTACGAGCGGTCTTAACATCCGTACCCTGGGGTATTCTGCAGTTTCGTCGTATGTGTCCTTCAGCTCCGCAGTTCCAGCACTTAACGGTCGGTTTCTTCTCACCAATATTCCGTCTCAAGGCGTTCAGTTGTCTAGTTAAATCGTCTAGACGAGCGGTGACTTGATCCCCTGGCTCCTGGACTTGAGCAGCTCTGACTGGGTGGCGGTCTCGACGATTGGCTTGCTGGGCTGCCTCGAATTTCATGGCGTACACTAAAGCGCTTTTCAAATCTTTAACATCCGCCATTCGCAGTGCTTTCTGTATTTCAGGGTCCCGGATGCCATCGACGAAATATTGCAGCGACAGGATTTCCCTCGTTTCTCTCGGGCACTCCGTAAAGGCGAGGTGGGACAGCCTTTCAACATCCGTGGCGAGTTCCTGGAGTGATTCGGTGGGCTTCTGTTGACGGTATTTTAATTGAAGTCTGCTGTAGTCTTTTAAACATTTCTCGCCAAAGCGCAGCTCCAATGCGCCGGATAGAGCTTCGAAGTCAAGTCTTTGGTTTTCAGGAAGCGTCTGCAGGATATCCGCTGCGTCTGCTCTCAGCGAAGCGGCGAGATGACAGGCCTTAGTTTGGGAATCCCATCCATTCGCATCCGCCACTATAGAAAATTGTGTTTTATACACTTGCCAGCAGGTCTTCCCATCATAAGTGGATAACTTCAGAGAGGGACGAGCAGGCATGGGTAAAAATTTAAAACCATCACTATTGTTCCCTGCCGTCGCTACGAATTTCTTTAAAATATCCACTTCTTTGGCTCATGCAGAAACCCTATCATCAATTTGTTGTTCGATTTGGTGTTGGACGGCACAAACTCTTCCTTCTATATGTTCTTTTACAGAAGAAACTCTTTCTTCTATTTCTTCTTTCACCGAAGAAACTCTTTCTTCAATTTGATCTTTTACGGAAGAAACTTTTTCTTCAATTTGTCCAACTTTATTTTCAACTGTGTCAATTCTGCCTTCCATAGCTTCAAATTTATTTTCTATTATGCATGTAATTTCTCTTTTCATTTCTTCTTGACCAGCTTGAACGGCTTTCATTTCGTCCTTAACGGATTCCTGGCCCAATTTCATTTCCTCCTTAACAGATCTCATCTCTCCTTTAACGGAATCTTCCATCTTTTCCTGAACAGCATCCATCTTTTCTTTCATTTCTTCTTTAAATGCAGCAAAAGCACTGATGAGCTGTCTCAATTGCTCCTCCATCGCTCTTGTTATTGGCATTCAAATCCCACTTCTGACACCAAAAATTGTTGCGTGCGTACGGGTTCGTTATGAAATGAATGCACAAGTCCGATGCAAAATGAACAAAAATTTATTATTATCACAACAAAAATGCTTAAATCTTCTCAAATTATCATGCAGTATTACAATACCTCACAGTAGTTATCTTTTAACTACTCAAATGTCCAATAGAACGTAATTCAAAACAGCTAAAGAACGCTAATCCGCGAATTCGCTACAATCAACAAGAGCAGTTTTCTAAACAACAACAAACTAAGCAACTACAACAAACTGAGATGTTTTCCTCCTTTTATAAGATTTTAAAATCACGCGCTAGAATTTTCCAGTACTTTCTCGAAATCAAAAAGAGATATTTATTTATTTAATGCACGCGCTCCTGTATTTTCAATTTTCCGGCTTAGCTTTCTTTTAATATTCGTCACGCGCTGCACTGCGCGAGAAATAAAACCATTTAATTTATAACTGAACTAACATTAGCTTTTTAAATACCAAATTCGTAACAGTATAATGGTAACACATTCGTGGTATAATGGTAGCGCATTCAGAGCTAAAGGTATTCAGGAATGATGGAAAATATATTTTGCAGAATTTTTACAACACAATAAATACCACGTTACTTCAGTCGTTTAAATTTTTTAAACTCATGAATTTAAATTATTTAATCCCATTTCCATGATTTTAAATCCATGGATTCATCCGCATGATCCGTCTCTGAGTTAAGAGCTTGAGGGCTAAACCGATAAACCCGCAGTACGTCTTTGCGAAAAGAACTGGAAAATGTTCAATAAATTAGCAGCAACCTATAATAGAAAATTTTGTTCAAATATTTACTGCACTGCATTAAAGTAAAAAATGACTGATTTTAAAATCGGTGTATATATTGTAGATAATAATGCATTTCTTTGATTTTAAAGATTTATTTTTGATCATAAACTAAATCTTAAAATTATGGGTTAGTCATTTTGTGTTGCGAAAATAATGAAACGTTTCTGTGAGTAAATAATTGCTTAATAATAGCTTATAAAGACTAATTAATGATACTCCAATGTTTTAGATGTTATCACTCTTTTGCAGGTTACTGACAGTTTCACCTGGTTAATTAGAACTTGCACAGATTTCCAAAACCAAATTATTTCTGTTGAACGCGTAGAAGAATATTCTGTTTTGCCCTCTGAGGTAAAATAATGAATTGAAACTATGCATATTTTTTAAAGTAGAAATATTTTTCTTTAAAATACCATGTTTTAATTATTATATCAACTATTTTCTTTTCCAAAATATTCTTACGGCTCTTTTTTTTATCTGTCAGTGAGCTATGTTGAAAATATTTTTTAAATTATTTCATTCTTATACAGCGACATTTCGTCATTACAAGAAAACTGCTATTTTTAAGTATGGTTGTTCTATGATTGAATTAACAAATAAATTTGTGAAAAATTGTGATTGGTTACCCTATAGAAACATTGAAATCAATTTACCTTGCATTTTAGAGAATTTGTGCCTATTCAATATTAATTTAAGCTTTATAGTTTGATTTATTATTTTTTAAACATCTAAACGCATGTTTATTGTTGAAATATCTAAAAATAAAGTTCCGAGACATTCAAAACTAGTATCTTAATATACTATTACTCCTGTCTTAAAATAATTTAACCTTTTCTGTTTGATGATGGATATATTCGTATGGAATTAGTATGCGAAGGGAAGTATGTTAAATTTTTCATGACAGATCATCCGTCTGAAAACTAAAATGTCAAGGGAAGCTAGGAATTGAATTTTCTTGTTACCAAAGCTGAAAAATGCTGTAAAATGAGAGCCAGGTTCAGCGTGCGAACTGAAATATGCATTTTATATTAACTTTTAAAAATATATAAAAAGGCTTTTGGAAAGTTTAATGGAATTAATGGTATTTAATGGTATTAATATTTCCTTGTATACGAATACATAGAATTTATTTTCCTTCCTAATTTCTAGACTACGCTAGAATTTTGGACGCTAGACTTTCAATAACTGCTTTTTAATATTAAAACTTTTCTTAATAACGGACCCAGAAACTTCCCACGAATACAGAAGGTTAAGTGATTGAATTAAACACTAAATTGTTGCCATATTCTGTTAAATTCTATAGAGTTAAAAACCAGAGGAGCTGGAGATTAGCGAGACTGTCCAGTGATAAAAGGCATTAAACTCCTTTACAGTATTCACTAAATTTTCTCTGTTGGGTATAAAATAAAAATTTCACTGTATAATTGGCCATTCAGCGGAGCAAGATGCTCCACTGTCGTTGTAAATGTTTTTTTGTGGGAAAATTTGCAGTTATTAAAACACTCCTTTACATTTAGTACTTATGATGGTCTATGCAAAAGTTACTTCATTACAACTATCATTTTGCTAAGACCGTCTACAGACAAATTCGTCTGTAATTTTCTTTGGTGACAAATTGCGCAAGGAATGCAGAAACAGCGTGAGATGTACCATAGCTGCGTTTTTACGCTTTATTTTGGACGCTTTTTCTTCCCTTTTATGTATGGTTTTAAATACGACTTCAAGATTGTAGATGATAATGACGTAACAGAAATTATAAAGACTTTTCGGAAATTTAAAGAAAGCAATTGCTCAAAAAACGTACAAAAATTAGCACACAGGGTAAGATATACGCTAATTTTAATAAAGAAATTTTCATTCGAGAAGTAATTCCGTAAAATTAAATCTATCGTTAACTAAGTTTTATGCATATATACTTTTGAACCTCCTACCAAAAGAAACAAATTTGAATGATTCATATGGGCCTTTAAGCATAGCTCTTATTTGAATTGGTATAATTTCATTAATCAGCTGAGTACACATATAAAGACTATGCTTCTTTATAAACATTACTTCAATAATATTTACGCAGCAATAATTTTATGTTTTGGTGTTATCTGTTTATATTTCTCTCCTAATATTTAGTCAAACAAAATAGCTTTCAAAGAGTTGTAACCTTCTTTAATTTTTTTCGTATCTTCATTTACAAGTGCGTATTTTTTTGTAAAGAACATATTATGCTATTTTGTCAAACTGCCAATATGTCTCGTTGATGTAAAAAACTTAGTGTTGTGAAGCATAATTTTCGTAATTTTAAAGGGTGTACTTTCAGGCAAATTTTGAAAATTAATACTTTAAACTGGTAATATTATTTACCTGAGTAATATACTTACGATTTGATTTTAATTTAGGCTGCGTGGGTTGTTACAAACGAAGAAATTCCGGAAAATTGGCCAGAAGAAGGACGTATAGCATTTCATGAATTCTCTGCATGTTACAGGCAAGGCTTAGATCTTGCACTCAATAATCTAAATTTTGAAATAGCTGCCAGACAAAAGGTATTCTTTATATTTTAAACTAAGAATTATTTCTGTGTTATATGTATGTAAGAAACATATGTTGCTTTTTTCAAATTAATTACACATGGGTTTTGCATGAATTCTGTAAGAAATATCTTACACACATAAAATGTGTGTAAGATATTTGTGTATTTTTAGGTATTGAGTAAAATTATCGCTTTAATGACTATAATATTTAAATTTCCACATGATTACCATATGAACACGTTCATTTGTTTGTTTTGTGCTATACTCAAACAGTAAAGTGGATACCGGTAAAAGTTTATGAAGAAGAATTTTACCTTAAAGACGTAAAACAGTTTATTTTCCAAGGATTTATAAATATTTTCTCTATTTAACCTTTTCGCTCTTTAAATCCAGTTGCTCCTAAAATTATGCTTTAAAAAAATCTATAATTCTGAACTCGCAACAACACATGTGAATGTATCGGCATTGCAATGAATCCAATACGTTGCAACAGTTCTCTGAATTCCAATAAAATTTCGTTTGACAAATTTTAAATTTGGGAATTTGATTTTCGATGAGCAAATCAATTAAAATTCATAAATCTTCTTGAGAGTAACTTATCTCATTGAATACGTTTTTAATTCTAAGAAGTATTGTGTGAAAAGTATTACTTTTTTGGAAATCTTGGATTGCCAGTTAATGAGCTTAATTGTATGGAAATTAAATTCTTTTTTTATCAAAAATTTTCCGTTTTTTGTAATTCAGTATCTGTAAATGTAAGTAATTTGTATCATTTTGACGAAGGTTAATTTCATTAACTTTGATGCAAGCTGAGTAAATAAGAGCTTCTTCAATCGTTTTATGGTTGTTGAAGGCTAAGATATCACCGACATATCTGTAAATGTTGGAAAAATAGGTGCGTTGGTCTTCAGACAACTGTTTTTGGAATTGAAATTCTTTAGTGAAGAGTACAAATTATAAATGGCCGAAGATGGGCTAGAGCCCACTGGGATTCCGTTTATTTTTTTTGTAAACAATGTCATTAAATTTAATATAATTGTGAAATAACACAATACTCAAGTACAAATGCCAATTTTCTTTAGTAAATATTGTAAGACTCTCCGGAAAAATTTCTGACAGAGTTAAGAGACTATCACAAATTTCTTGTAATGATAATGAGGTATAGATATTTCTGAAGTCATAGCAATTAATATTTTTGATGTCCAAAGATCGTAATGCAATCAAAATTGGTTAGTTTTAATTAATAATTTAGTTGTAATTGTGATCTTGATTAGCAGAATTATTATCTTATGTAAATAATTTTTAAATTTTCAAATGCTAAATATAACTGAATATTCACTGCAGCTTTAATATTTCAGGATAATTATAGTAAAAAGAAAGTCATTGGCAAGAAATGTTTTCATATTTAATTGATGAATATAATGTTAAGAGTCGTTAGCCGGCAATATTAAAACTTCCCATTCTTTACAATACAAATTTGCAAGATTCTGTTAGTATTGTAACATCTTCATCTATTTAGACCACCTCTAAATTCTCGGAAAAGTTATTTTCTAACGACCACTTAGCAATTCTGGGAAAAGCTAACGTGATCTATAATCAGTACGGTTCTGAAGTCTTTGTTTCTTTTCATGATTGTCCGAAGAAGGATATTGCATCAATCTTAAGAAAAACTGGAACGTGAGAGTTCTTCATTCACGCCAGTAGAGAGACGCTTTCTTTGGGTCAACTCGCTACAGTATGATCTCCTTTTTGAAAGAAACAACATTCATCATCACGTCAGTTCTGCATATCAATGCGTATCACTTAATCTAGCAACATCAGAAATTATTCCTAGACAGAAGTTTCATTTTTTACATACAGATTTAAGTATTTTACTCATCCGTTTTTGTACAACCTCTGAATTTTTAAGAAAATATGATCTCAGACCTTTAAAATTAAATACTGTAGTACGGGAGTCAAATGTTTAATGCTTTATATTTTTCGAATAAATGTAGACTTTTTTTAAAAGGCCATGGTTCCGTACAAAATGTTAGAATTTGTAATTTTTACAAAACTGAAATTTTAATTTTAAATCTACTGAAATACGAATTTTTGCATGACAAAACAGGAATTAAATGCTGCTCTTCGCAAAAATAAGAATTTTTTTCCTTTTTCGTTTAAAGTTTTTCATATGTATCCTCATAAACCTTATTTCCATAAAAAATAGAATTAACACTTTTCATTTAAGAAATATCTTTGTGATATCATTTAATTGCAGGTAGGAATCGTCGGCCGAACTGGTGCTGGAAAATCTTCACTGACTTTAGCCTTATTTCGGATCATTGAAGCAGCTACAGGTTATATTACCATAGACGGCATTGATATATCTACAATTGGACTACATACATTGAGATCAAAACTAACTATAATTCCTCAGGTATATTATGTGTTGAATAAAAAATAATATATTTTATGAATTTTTTCTATATTTTTTACTCATTTTTGACCCTAAAGAAAAACATTTCATGTACGCTATTTTTTCGGTGTTTGTTAAATATTTATTTATTATGTAACCTTTTATCACATATAAAATAATTAGATCCATAATTGTTTTGTTATTGTTTGCTGCGTTTTAAACTGGTAAAATTTTTGAATTCGATTTGATCTCTGTAAGCATATGCTTATTTAATATTACTTAATTTTTACTATTTAGCAAAAATATTTAAAGAGGTGAAACTAAATATCTCATTTTGAACTTTAATGTCAAAGAAAGTAATTGGTTTTCACTTTTTTCTCTTTTGAATATAGCTGTAAAGTACTATGTTTTTGCCCATTAAAAGTATGTGAAGCAACTTTAATAACCGAAAAACCTTTCAAAACTACGTTTTGCTTTTTTAAACGATGTGTAGTGGATACGAGTTTATTTGCGTGTGACAAAGCCTTAGTCTCAAACTATGAAATCACTGCACATTTGTATCTTTGCATCAAAAAAATTATGCAGCATCGCATTAGATTTAGCCGAAATATCGTTTAGAATTTTTTGTAATGACTTTATGGTGAGATGTGATTTCATTGTGCAAATTAAGTAAAAAATGATATGGTAATATAAATAATAGCATAATTTTAAGTCTGACATATTATTCCGTAAAAAGCTTCTAATAAACAAGTAAAAAAAATACACGTATGTGAAAAAAATATCGTTGCAAAGAATACACCATTTATAAGCTTCTGTCGTGTATAGGATACTTAATAGGAATACAAACTGTCAGCCCTTATAAAGAAACTTAAAATGGGCTAGATTGAAACATACAATGAACAGAAAAATTTTAAAAGGACTAGGGAAGAACTAGTTATTAGGTTAGACTACTTCTTGCAATAATTAAACTATAATCAAAAATCAAATTTACCTTGAACATGTCAAACTCTTCTGGGCCTATTAATCTGGTTAGCGATTCTTCATAATAAATGTTTTACAACATTAAATAATTTCATATTTCGAAACGAGAAAGAAAGCCTGCAGACTTAACTAGAAAATATTCTTTCTAAATTTGTTTTGTAATTTAAAAGTTTAGATAAATTTTACTAATGGATAGTTTGAAATTTGCCATTAGTAAAGCTGCATGCTTGACAGATATGTAGACAGATATTTAAGCACGAACACCATATTCAAAACAGTCACTTTGCTAAGCAAAGCACCGGTCCCACTGTTCTTGTCACTTGAGAGGCGTCTGTGCCACTCGAAACACTACATACAGGTCATTGCCGTATGCTTGCCAAAACATGTTGAGTGACTATAGCTGATTTGCTTAGTTTAATGCAAAATTGCACATAGTACGTTATCCCACCTTTCGTCCAGACTATGAAAAGTTACTATACTACAAAGTTTGCGCTTACGTGATGTCACTGACTCCTTGCCTGCTCAAAAGCAACTATTCCCTTTATGGCTTCTTTTTCCCACTTCTGCAAGTTAAGTGATGTCAGTCTTGGGAAAAGCTTAATCCTGTTTGGCTGCTAACATTGAACTACCATACATACACGGTCACAAAAATATCACTATCACAACGCCAAGTGTTAATGCAGCGATGTCTCTTGGCACACTGCCTTATCAAGATTGAAGGTCATTAGGCGCGAACATTTATTTTATTTCACATTTCTAATAAAGAACTTTAAAATATTTGCATTCCATCATTCCAAGAAATGTATGTAATTTCTCTTCATTAAATTTAATCTTATAAATGGCTATCTTATCTGAAACAACTATTATTCCATAACTGCAAACTTTTGTATTTCAGGATCCAGTTTTATTTACTGGAAGCGTAAGATCAAATCTTGATCCAAATAAAGAGTATAACGATGATGATGTATGGATATGTTTGGAAAGGGCTCATCTTAAGGATTACATTACTTCACTTCCTGAAGGCTTGGAATTTCAGATAGCTGAAGGAGGAGTAAATTTAAGGTAAATTGTACTTAATTTTTAAAAACAAAATTATGAATACTATTATTATGTAAATGTTTGAAATTAGTGACTAATATTAACAGAATAGTATGTTTCGCTGAGAATCTAAGCATCAGAAAGGCAGTTAAATCTCGAAGAACAAAATTAAAATTTACTATATTCAGCATCTTTATTGTGTAATCATGATACTGCCTTATGAATTCTTGATTTCTAATTTTCAGAAGTACTGATATGTCAGTTGATTGTACATAGTGTAATTTTTCATTATGCATTTAGGAAATAGGCAATTTTCCATCAAGATACTGATATTTGCGAAACTTCAATGACAGCAAATATTCTTCGAGGATGATTGAGTTTTTTTAAATTTAATGTAACAAAACTCATAAGAATTATTTTAAAAAGTTAATTATTAGATGCATGGTATAAAATTATTTTTCTAGCTCATCACATTGCTCTTTAAAAAATATGATTTTTTAAAGCTTCCATTATTCAAATGTATACCTTATCAGTCTTTTAACTGTAAAGATATCGGTTTATTTTTGAAGTTTATTTTAATTATCATTAGAGCTGAGTAATCATATTTATTCTTTGGCTGATATTATTTATTGCCTTGGCTAACAGTTTTCTCCAGTATCCAGAAAACTTCTTAAAAAATCAAAACTCTTGTAGCGGTTTTTAAATTTTTGTTCTTAATATGAAAAACTGAATAAGATGTTTAATTTGAAGTAAAAAGAATCTTATAATATAGTTTAATTTCTCGCCTAACTGACCTTATGTTGATTGTGAGTAACAAATTCGCTGCCCCCCGGTTAGTATCCGAGACATTCATCATCATGTGCAGAGCTGGTTTCTTCTTTTACTAAATACTTTTTAATAATTTGAAACACTGGCGAAGAATAATTTTTTTCTCACTGGCGTGGGCATCCAAGTACATTTCACGATGTTTTATTATTATAGTAATAACTAATATTATACCATTACATCAAACCTTTTACACCAGTACATAAAGCCTTGTTAGGATCTGTTGCTAAATCTTTTGAACCAAAGCATTGTATTTCTCATGAAACTGGAAAATATTCAGGATAAAAGAAAGAAGAGGATGAAAACAAACAACTTACGAGAGCAAAGACTGTGGGGATAACTAGGTCTGTTTGTAGAATGTTTTGACAAATACCTTTTTTAGTTGTAGAGCAGTAACCGTTTATTATATTCCTTTTCATTTTCTTGTAAAAGTTTTAGGTTTCTTTGAGAATTTATTTATAAATATTTTTAATATGTTATGTCAATAAAAACACGTTTTTAAAATTTAATAAATGACACTAGAAAATAATTCATTAACGATTCATCGGAGAGTAACCAAAAATTATCGACTGTTATCAGTGCGATAGATTCCAATAAAAGCCATACGTTTTTCAACTAATACATATATTTACTATTATGCTCACTAGTAACACTAAAATTTACGAAAAAGTGTTACCGTAAAAGAAGTTTGGACTTTAAAGATCGGACCATAAACAAAACTTGATTTAAACTCCATAAACATCATATACAAAAAAATTTGACCATAAACTAAACGTTTGGACCATAAACAAAACTTTATTGGCCACTGGCCACAATCATTCATAGCAGAGGTGGCAGAGAGCGTATCACTTGAGCAGCGATCGAGCGTCGTGTATTTAGAAGGCTCACTTATGCCAGATTCTCATTTCAACTGAAAGATACATATTTAATATAAATGTTGTTACAAATGAAAAAGCAGTGCTGTAATAAGTTGTTAACTAGCAATTTAAATGTAGCTGCAAATTTTCATCAGACATCGAAGAGAGAATTTCGGAAATTCTAATTTTTACGTTATTCAGAGTTTAGATTTTAAAACTGAAAAATCTGAAAACGATTTGAATTTTGCTTTTTATATTCTGTTGATACCACCAATTATTAAGCGATGAGATTCTAAAAGATAAAATTTTGCCACATATTATTAGCGAAATGAGCTGTTCATAGAGAATTTCTAAGGCTTAAGTGTGACCAAGATTTCTTCAAACTATTCTTAATGAAAATTAACTGTTTCAGATTTATAAACTTTTGCGAATTTTATCTTCAATCTTAATAAGGCAGTGTGGCAAGAGACATCATTGCATTAACACTTGGCGTTGTGATAGTGATGTTTTTGTGACCGTGCATCGTAGTTCAATGTTAGCAGCCAAACAAGATTACGCTTTCCCCAAGACTGGCATGACTTAAGCCCCGTTCACACGCTCTTTCGCACAGCCTCAGTTTAAATTCGGGAGAAATGTTGATATTAGTTATTTGGCATCTAAGAAAATTTCGGCCATCTTTTACTTCCATGTTCGAGACAATCTAACTGCCCACATTTAGTACTTTTTTTCTTCACAATAATCACCATTGGTACTCACATATTTCTCACGGCATCGCAAATGAATTTATTGCATATGAATAAAACAAGTCTTTCAATAGATATGAAGAGCTTCTAGCAGATATTATTGGATTACCTTGTATTTTATCAACAACGTGTCTCTCTTAGATAGTTGTCTACCGTCTCGGGAAAACTGTCAGTTAAATCAGCCGCAGACTTCCAATTAGAAACTATAAGCTTCTTCAAGTGAAACGTAAGCTTCGAATACAATCGAGAAAGTTCATCCACGTGCAGTAGATTGGCTGTATAAATGTCTAAAATGTTATCATGTCTGATCCATTTACTAAACTGAGATCGTGGGTCTACGATCAGTGTTTGAACAGAGATTTAATAGCACCATCTTTTTCAAGTACCCTGTATTAACTATTAGCGGCGTACTGAGGTTAGAAATTTTCCTATCTCCATTTTTATTGGTCGTATAAACTCCAAAAAGTTGCTAGATTTGTTTTCCAAGGTAGATAAATTGCAAAATTCAATATATGTAGTTCTGTCAGCACTATTAATAATCCTGTGAAATATTATGTGCATAAATTTTCTTTCACTGAAATATAACAAGACATTTTTATAGTTAAAACGAATATTTACAAATATTTGAAAATGTTTTAACTTAACGAATATATTGGATTGTAAAGAATCTATTAAAGTTTTTCATAGCTTTCACTTTGTTATTTAGGAATATCTGAATCGGTTTTGTGATATTTTAGAAATGTGCTTACGTTGAGGGGTTTGGAATAGATTATGGGAAAGCACAACAGAGCTTAGGGAATGGATGCCTTCGTGGGCATATTCTAAGGGAAAATCGTATTCAAGGTATATAAGAAAACTACGGAAATTCTTGTAAAGCCAATTCCGATACGAGACCCGAGTCGAGCTACTAGTTTCCCAGCGGTTTTATTTCCTTAGCTAATGATGAGCCTTGTTGAGCGTTATAAACGGAACATAATATACTTCCCAGTTCTAATTTATTTGAATAACATAGAAGTGCGCATTAAGATCTTCGAATCAGCGTAGAAATATTATTGCCTAGTTATGATTGCAGAACCAATAGAATCATTGGATTTGCTTCTTGATCTCAATAATTTGTTTTTATTGTGTAAAACTATCAGTATCTATATATAGTGAACATTTTTACTGAAAATATTAAAATCAAAAAGTGGTATTTGGCCTATTTGTTCTAACAATGATATCGAAAATAAATTTAGGTTTGTCTAATAGTCTGATGCGACCAATCTTTTAGCTTTAAAATCAGGCTATAAAGTTCAGATCTACATTAAAAATAGCTAAACACGTGTACTTTTCCTTCTACCAGGCAATTTTGGCAATTAATGTTCAGTTGTTGCAGAATACTCTATATATAATGCAAAATGTTCATATAAAGAGCAGTATTTCCATAGGATTAATTCGTGATGCGTTTAAAATCATAAGTTTGCTAGTGTGATCAGTAAATACATACGCTACAGATTCACGCATGCGAAGGAAAGCGGGGCGAAGGAAAAATGAATTTATATCAGCTTTTATGCAGTGTCAAAGAATGGCATAAAACCTTTTTTGATTGTTACGTTTTATTTAGTTCAAAATGTACTTTAAATTAGCTAATATTGTAAAGAATATCTAATTATATTTTTTATTCTTGTACTAGTTTTAAAAAAATCATTAACTTTGATTATTTGCCCCTTTTTTACTTTTTAGCTTGGGACAAAGACAACTAGTTTGCCTGGCAAGAAGTCTCTTAAAAAGAACAAAAATTTTAGTTCTAGATGAGCCGACAGCGGCAGTCGACCCGGAGACGGATCATATGATTCAAGAAACTATACGAGCTGAATTCCAGGACTGTACTGTCATTACAATTGCCCATAGGCTAAATACAGTGATGGATTACGACATGTAAGATATATTAAAAATATTTTATAATATATGTAAAACTTTTCACTCCTTGTTTCCTTATAAGGAATTATAAACTCTGTTATAGTTTAGTTTGCAGAATACCGCAACAGTTATTGAAATCTCTGCAAAGCGGCTAACTCTTAATTAAATTTATAAATGTTCTTTCAACTTAAAACTTTGAAAATAGTTTTCTTTCGTTTCACATAAAAATAAATCTGGAAAATTGCATTTATTTTCAGGAATGAAAGTTGCTTACTACTTCGCAGAAGTGTAGATTTAGGTACATAAGTTGTTGACCTAAGTTAATGAGCTTAAATTAGCTGTTTGCTTAATTCGCAAATAGTTTTTTCACTAAAGTAAATGGAAACGACTCCTAAGTTAAGGCTTTCTGATCTTGTCCTATATTCTCTGGATATCATTACATGTTTAGTAGGTAGTATAGATAACATGCTTCATGAGTTTTAACAGAATTGTCACAATATAATCTCTAATTAGCATGTAATTATTTACTGCAAGAAGAATGATTTTCCAGAACACGGAAACAAGATTCAGTTTGAACAGTCTAGACCTCTAAGTGCAGCATACTTTCAGGACCCTAACACTATAAGATGTGGCTCTATGCTGCATTTGCTGATTGTATTTTTATCAGTCAAAGAACTAGATTATGTGGAAGTATAATATGATTTTCGGGGTCCCTAAAGTCTAGAGATATGAGCCTCGGATTTTTTTATGCAGTCAGTAATCAAGCAGTGGGTAAGAAATATGTCAAAGTATCTGATGTCTGAAGACACAAAAGTGTCTTTAGATATCAGATACTTTTTTTCTTCTTTTCGTATTTACAGAACAGCTTTTGTGACAAAAGTGTCTTTAGATATCAGATATTTTTTTTTTCTTTTCGTACTTACAGAACAGCTGATGCATTGGGTTTGGTGCTCAACATGCCAGATCTCGTCGATATAATTAAAAAAATGATTATACAATGTCCTCCGGTACATGACTATATAAAGTGAGGAATACTGGCAGAAGGATCGGAACAAGGAAGGAAAGTACAAGATAGAGACACTACTTTTATAGTATAAGTTGGGCATACAAACATAAAAAGGCTGGGTTGTAGGTAAAAGTATACAAGGTGTATAGATGAATTCAGTTAAAATATTTAAAAATTACACATCAAGCAAGAAAAACATACAAAAGTGAGTTAATGAGAATGTACGGGAATATACAATGGCTAGATGCAACTGAAGGGGTTACATGGTGTTTCACTTGTTACAAAACATTACAATGTGGCTAATGGTATTTAAGTGATCAGTCATGTCTTTTTCTAACAGTGAAAACATGGGAAGTACAGGCCTTATTGCAGGATACTGTACACCTGTTTTTGAAAGTGCTAGCAGCCCTGTCTGAACACAAACTCTTTCCCATTAATTAAAATATAATAAAAATCGTTGTAAATCAGCTAAAAATTGTGCGATCATCAGCCAGTTTCGCCATCAGACAATAAAGGAATGTCGACAGCAACAGACCGTGGTGACAGTTAAGGGCTGGGTTAGCACACGAGGTTATCTGCCTAAGGGTTAGGATATGTCTTCAAGAAGGATATGTTGAGGAAAACTGCTTCGTATTCGTGTTCGATATCGGGAAAACTATAAAGTCTCCTATGCAGCTAGACGTTCGTCGAGATCTGAAGCTGGTAGAAAAAACATTTTACAGTTTGGTCAATACAGTCTACACTTGAAATACATTTTACAGTTTATATTGATGGGTATTGATAGTAAAGAAATGCAAATCTATTGTATGGAACTAGTGCAGGTTAAATTAATTTATGTAGCACAGAAATTGGCATTTTCTAAAAATTATCATTTTATAGCATAAAGATAATTAAAGTATTCTCTATAGCCAATTTATAGAAAAGACTTTGGTACATCATTAGCCAAATGAGCTCAGATGATTTACCATTAGCCGCCTGAAGACGCACAAAAGCCGTTCCGGCATGGTACTTTTACTGAATATAAGCCATTTTGTTGTTCACAGATCGGGCTTCTAAACATGGATTCCTCGTGTTTAAGAGTTCAGCTTAGAAAGGCTTAGTAATATGTAAAAACATAAAACTTAGGGATAATACTGATACGTATACGCTCGAGTTCGATTGCAGTTCTTTCTCGCAACACCTACTGGGAGTATTGGAATTTGGTAGCTTCACTGAGTGCAGAGAGCTTCATGATTGTGATTTGTACTCATACGACCAGAAAATAACATACACTTTATCCCGCGTAGCAAGAGAGCGATTCAGTTGGGCACTTAACCGAAGAACAGTGGAAGTCCTCTCTTCATAAATAAATCCCCATATTGACTGCAGCATATGAATAAGCAGTATTCATTTATGGATGGAATCAGGCTTCTACTACATCCCAGTAAGATGCTTCAGAGAAATCTTTTAAGGGCGAAATTAGTGTGATATTCCTTTAGGTGAAAGCAAAATTTTCTCTAAAGTAAATGCAAAGGCCTTTGATAAATAGAAATTTCAGTGCTTAAAAGTATGGAGACGATATTCTCGACCTTAATTGTATCTTTTCTGAACTGACAAGGAAATCATTCGTTAGACGATAGCTTTTGCTCAAACAAGCTGTGCTTGTGTAAAGATATCTTAAAGAGCAGACCGTTGCATATCTGAAATGAATAACTTGATATTTAAGATAAAATTGTTTGAACATGCGGGATATATTTTGGGAAGATGTTACTGTCCTCAAGCGGCAATCAGTGAAGAATCTTTAAAAGAATTATTGTTAATCCCTGTCATATTTCAGGTATAAATTCCTGGTTTATATCTTGCGTTCCTTTCCAGTGTGTTATAGTATGCGTTGGTTAAACTAGGTGAGCCATGCATCAAACAACATGAAACTTAAATTCGTCGCGGGGAAAGAAATTCTTAAATCATCTGTTGCACAGTAGTGTTAGTAGGATAATATTTTTTGGTTTTTCGCTGCCAAAATTATCGAGAAAAGCCCTTTTTCAGCTGATGAATTAGATTTTTAAAGGCTTTTCTAATCCGAACACATTTTTCTTTTTTCATTTAATGTTTTGAATTCTAATCCATATTTAAACTTTAAAGAACTTCCTTCTTAATCGTTTCTTGTTCACTTTTCCTTAAATATATTTTCTTACGCGTTTCACTTCTTATCAATATATTATCTGCTTTGTTGCAGAACCTTCTCGAATGCGTTCTTGTGCTCTTGCACATGGTGTGGATCTCATTCTGTTTCTGAAAGCAAAGAAGGCTGGTCTGAAGCATTTGGGATTTTGTTCTCGTTAAAACTATGCTCATTTATCTAACATTTTGGGTGTATTTATTTAACCTTTTAAAAACACCATAATATTGATATTTAACGGAGTTCGAAAAACCCAATTAATTTTTGAAACAACTAAGGGATTTCTTGTATGCTTATCATGAACTAATAATTAACTAATTGAAAATGCCTTTATAATTATTAAATTTCTTTCTGCTAAGACGTTATATTGAAGCTGATGGATTTCTCTTCTTTTTGTTTATGTATAAAATGTAATGCATGTGGTACTTATAAAGTTAACACCAGTAAATGCAGAAGAAAATAGCTGGCGTAGACTGCAGCTTTTACTGAAGTTTGGAAAAAAAAAGTACGGCTACTTTGTAGTACATAATTTTTATCACGTTTCTTCCATTTTTTACAGAAGTATTGTTATGGAATCTGGCAAAGTAATTGAACAAGGCAATCCTAAAGATCTTATGAAAAATCAGAATTCTGTGTTCTATTCAATGACAAGAGATGCAGCTCTCATGTAGAAAGGACTGTAAAAATGACTACAAAACATGTGATATTTTTAAGTTGTTATTTTGTTATAATTTAACTGTGTTCAGTGTGTTTACATAATTGCTTTCTACATATGTATTATAATGCGTGCCTTGTGTATTCCTTTTGTCACCTGTATTATATTGAGTGCCTTATGTATTTATTTGCCAAATTACTAGTTTGTCATTATACATATCTCTTTCACTAAATATTTTAGATATACATAAGCAAGTTATTTCATAAACAAATCTGAATCCTTTATCATCTTGCTTGAAAAATTTTTGTAATGACAATGCTTTACAGAGCAGATGTGCAGTTATTTGATATGAATATGCTTCATCAATTTCTATCAATTATAATTGCATGAGTATTTGCTTTGTTTAAGTTGAATATTAAAAAATACGGAAATATTTTCTTACTTTATCATACCTAGACAGTGCATAGTTATAATATAATATAAAAAGGCCAATAAAATTTTTAGAAAACCATCCGTGCAGAATTTTAAATATTTGCCATGAAACTATTGGAAAAAGTGATGTTGATAAAAAATGCGGCCGTATTTTATTTTATCATACCTAGACAATGAACATTTATAAATCTAATATAAAAAATAAAATTTTCAGAAAAATCATCCGTGCAGAATTTTTAAATATTTGCCATGAAATTGCCGGAAAAAAGGGACCAATAAAATGATTATTAACTTGCTTATATATTTTATTTACGTATTATTTCATATATTATTTATGTATTATAATGTGCTTAAATTTTACATGTTTTCCCCTTTTGAATTCTAAAAAATGGGTTTTAATGTGGTTTATTCATTTAATTCTTTTGCATTTATATTTTTAATCAAATTTACGTTCACTATTTATTCCTAGTATACGCACATATGTTTAATATTTTTTTATATAGCCATATATTTTTATCTTCCTTCAGCATATTTAGATATTTTCATAATTTTTCAGTGGTTGTCGGCTTTTCATTTTGAAAAATTATAAAATGTTTTGTAACTGATTAGATTAGAAATATATTGATAAAAAATGCGTACATATATTCTTATTTTATCATATCGAGACAGTTTTTATCATACCTAGAGAGTGCACATTTATAAATTTAATATAAAAACTAAATGAAATTTTTAGGAAACCATTCTTTTAGAATTTTAAATATTTGCCATTAACCTGTCAAAGTGCCTGATAAAATAATTATAAACTTGCTTATATATTTTATTTAACGTATTATTTCATATATTATAATATACGTAAATTTTACATGGTTTTTCACTTTGTGATTCTAAAAATGGGTTGTAATTTGGTTTATGCGTTTAATTCTTTTGCATATATATTTTTTATAAAATTTACGCTACGTTCGCTAGTTATTCCTAGTATACGCTCATATATTTACTTTTTATGCATGCATATATTTTTGGCATTTTGTTTCAGCAAATTTAGATATTTTCATAATATATCAGTGGTTATCGGCTTTTCATTTTTGAAAAATTGTAAAATGTTTTAAAAAAATCATGTAACTGATTAGAAGATTTTAAATATAATGTTTATGATTAGAAGTATGTTGATATCTCTCTAACTAGTTTAGTAATTTGTGTTTCAGTAGTTTTCATTTTTGAAAAATTATAAGATGTTTTAAAAAATCATGTAACTAATTGGAAGATAAGAAATAGGTTTTGCAATAGTAACTGAAAATTAAATTTTACCTTTGTATATGATTACCCCTAACGCAATTGCAAACTTGATCCTTGATTTCTTCAATATCAGCTAAGATATTTCCGAAAACTAAGTTTATATGCACATGAACAATATCTGGAATTCTCCATTGTAAAATTAAATAATTATTTGTTCAGAATATTAGTGACTACATCTTATGCGAACGACTTTTAAATCTGTATAGCTAGTTTGTTGTTATCTATAATTATGCTTTTCTTACTTTTGTGAGTGCTAGACAGGAAAAATCTGCTTTTTTTTCTTAACTTTTGGGGGACAATATATACACACACACGCACACACACATATATATATATATGTGTGTGTGTGTGCGTAAATGTACAAGCATTTTAATGTACATATGTTTATCATTAAAATAATTGGTCCAAATTTATCCATTTACTGATAATATCTTTTAGAATTTAGGAAACTTGACAATAATCTTAAACGAAATGAGTGAAGGTTTAAGGAATTGAATTAAATTTAACTAAGAATTAGCTATTTTTAAGCCTCAAATTTTTGTATGCGTATCTTAATATTATTTTTGATCCAGAAATTAAGTTTTCACATTAAAAAAAATTCCTACTTTTATAGATTTCAAATAATGATAGTAATTTACAATTATGGCTTATTATAGAGAACAATCATAAAAATAAGAGTAGCGTAAACAAAAATATTCTTAATATATCGAATGATGTGTTTGGGAATTAATATATTCTGTATTGAAAAAAATTAATGATAAATAAATGATGTCAGCTCACGTGCAATGTTTAAATGTATGTCTAGTGATTAAATTAGGGTACAGATGACTAACCAAGAAATATTTTCAAATACTAATATGATTTCAACTTAACTATGAAGAAATATAAGATGATGGGGAAATTTTTTCTAAATATGTGAATATTCCTTTGTTGTGCTTTATGCAAAGTGGAATACTTTTCTTCCAGAATCAAGTCATCTTATATTCACGTTTGGAATTTTGTACAGTTTTTACTTATAACAGAATTTCAAAAGAAACTATAAACTTATATTGATTGTTTTAATTGTACAAATATTCTCAAATACTATAAATTGACATAATTCTAAATTAAATTATGCATGCCTCAATTTATTCCTATTTTTAACTTGTTTAAAGTTTTAAGTTAAAAACAGTAATCATGTCATCCAGTATTTAATATTTACACATAGTATTTAATATTTTTGAAATTTTTTATTAATTCATGAATTTAAAACTAAATGTATTGGAAACGAAATGCAATTTTTTGCTGTACCTCATTTGTTATCCTTATTCTTTTAAAAGTAATAAAATTTACAAGCAAAATTTATTCCTGTTTTTTTTTTTTTTTTTTTTTTTTTTTTTTTTTTTTTTTTTTTTTAGTACGCTTTTCTTTATTTTACTTTATTTACTTCATTTCAAATGTAAATCCATCAAAAGATCTTCTAAACCAGTGGTAAACTTCTGTACAGATCAGGGCTAACTTAAGTTGTAATCTGTGGCCCTCATAATTTGCGTTACTCAGCAGCATCTGAAATTCATGTTGAAATGTAACATTCATGTTGGTGTACATATAATTAGCATATTTACTCTTGCTCTAAAAATCTATGTACAGATTAATTAGACACTCTATAACATAATTATTTATTAGAACAGTTTCTGCCTCAGTGAATAAAAAAAATATGTATAAAAAGTTAGTAATTTATTGCAAAACATGCTATCAGTATATCTTTCAAACTATGGTGGAGAGAGAACCGTATCCAAAATGTTTCAAAAATCTTGAAGGATGATGCAGTGCAGAGAGGAGCATTTGAAACTATTTCAGAACTTTATGCACTGATAATGCTTTTAAACACAAAAAGCTTTGTTTAAATATATTGTTGTTATCGTTTTCATTTTTATTCAGAAACTTACGTTCTCTCTTAGCTTGAAATGTACCATTTTTTTCAAAGAGTTTACATCTTTATTCAAAATACGCAGATCTAAACATTTCTTAGCTGTGAACTCAAAATGAAAACTATGTTTTATCATTTTACTTGTAAATCTGAATGTGGCCGGCAAGTTCTTTTAATAAAAGAGCAATTATGTAGTTCGATTAAGTTTTAATAAATTTTTAAAATAAGGCTAAAGAACCCACAGTTTTAGATCAAAATTATACAAGCTGAAATTACCCTGACTGGCGCAGGATTTCAATTGTGCAAAGGAGACTAATTTGTTTTCTTCAACTAACTTTAACATTCAGTGCATCTGCGTAATTTCATCAATCTGCTTATTGAAATTTTGGGACACCACGAGAAATTCTGCTGCTGTGTGCTTTCAGGAAAAACGAACTGTAAAATCTAAACATGACTGGAAGTTCGGATTTCGTATATTTCGAATAAAAATGTAAAAAATGTAAAATGGTTGCATAAAATTGTATCTTTCAGATCCTTCACTGTTAAAATGAGAGAAGAAAGTGAGTGTTCTAAAATCACAATGCTAAATATACACTTTAAAATTTAATTAAATTTGTTTAATGTGTCAATGCTAGCGAGCCTATATTTTACTAATTGCAATAATAATTTTTTAACCATGTCATAAGCTGTAAAACATTATGTCGCGGTCGCCATACACCAGTTAGTTCCCAATCTTTTAAATAAACAAGCAATTTTAATTTGCAAGACACAAATTCTAGTATATCGATACAACAAAAAAGGATGTTGTGTGGGAATTCTGAAGTTCTATAAGCTCTATATATTTCAAACAACCTTTTCCCGACTGGTAAAATTTCTTCAGGAATGAATAACTGCTATTTCTTTCCAGAATGTTATGAACGAAATTAAAAATCTGTAATATTCCGATTTTTTATCAATGATTTGCTAGCATTGTATTTATTTCTGAATGTATACTCTTATTTGTGAAAATTGCAATATATGAAAGAATCAAAAAGATGAATGAAATTTATTCCCCGTACGATCTGTAGTGATGCAAAGAAACTATTAAATTTACAGAGCAGTACGAGAGTATTGAATACAAAAAGTCAGCATTTGGTCAAGTTGTAATGCGCTGGATCAAGAGCTCGTACTTGTTGTAACACTGAACCAAGTAGGTTTTGAGTATATCTGAGGAAGAGTATTCATATTACTTCGATATGAGCCCAGTGTTGATTGGTATTGGCTGAGGGACGAGTGTCATGTGCGAATTGTCATTCCGCGAAATACCAATCATGTTCGATAGGCGACGCGTTTGGTGAACGAGCAGAGCAAGGAAGAATATGTATATGACGCTCTTGAAAATCGCAATCATTGGATACTTATCATTATATATGTATCATGTCTAAAACTTACAAATTTATCGGCTGGCTGATGGTTCTCCTGACTTTAATTCCCCTTATGTAAACTGTGTATTTTGATACTCTGTTAAATTTTAATGCAACTTACAGTTGAAGTTCTATACTACCAATGTCTTGCCATATAAAAATTTTAAATATATAATATTAATTCTTTCCACTCAATTCACCGAAAGCTTCATACTACCTTACATTTCCTCGTATTATGTATTTCTATTACAGCAACTTATATAATCTGCTCTAACGACTTCCCAGATGCTTTGCATTTTCACCCTTGACTGGTTTCACACTCACAGTTAAATTTTTGGCCCAAAATGTTTTACCTTACTAGACCTCAATTTTTTCTGGTCATAAAATTAGACAAAAAGTCATTGCTTAAAGTACTGTTTTATTTTATGTTATAACATATAAAGTATTATCTTACAGCCTTTGCCAAATTTAAATTAAGGTATATTTAAATTCTATTGCCATATTTACAGTGTATTTAAATTATTTGTCACGTAAGCTGGTAGTTGACTTATTTCTTTAGCTTGGCTTTTTGCTCAAGCCCAAATAAGCTTTTATTGCAACGACAATTTATTTGATTGATGAAAGGTGTGTGATTATTAAAATCTGGTTAATTAAGAGATTACAATAAAGCACTCGAGGTTATGTGCCTTTAGTTCGTGAAACATATTCTAAAGTAACTGTCTTGTATTCATGTTACCCATGTGAAAAATCTGAGAACTAGTGTATTCAGCCAGCTCTTTCGCCATAAACCGTGTCATAATAAGCTGCCTGGGATAGACATTCGATCACTTGTGAATACGAACAGCAACCAAAAACATGGAGCATGGAATTACTACTTAGTAATTGCTAAGAAAAGGCTTCAATCAGAAATATCTCTTGAAATGAAAATTTCAAGTTTACTTAATGTATTTATTGGAAGGAAGTAGTTGTTGATCTAATACTCTGTTGAAGAAATACTAGTACTAGTTGAAGAAAAGGAAATGAAGGTTCAAAATTCATTGTAGATAGTAGTTTTGGTTTGTATGATTACGGCAAACCACGCGAGAGCTACCTGCCTAACGGAAGGGCTAAACGGGCTCATATCCACCTAACACACGAAGAAAACCACAAAAAAAACCCATGCAGCCAGCCGATTTGCCGGGACTTGAACCCAGGTTGAACTACTACTATTCAGTGACTTTACCGCTTGGCCGCTGGTGAGCCTGGACGTAAAAGAATTCAAATAAGCGATGGAAACATGTTTAGGTAATTTTAGGAAAGCTATATTGTTTGAATATAAAAATCATGTTCAGTTTACATCAATGTTGATGACCTATATAGAATTATTAGTTTAATCTAAGAATTATTGTGGATTATAAGCGCTGGTAAATTGTGGCAGAAAGTTATTGTAAAAGTTTTATAACAAAATCTAGGCTCATATTAAAATATAGAATTTTTTCTTTATTGGAAAACGCATACTAAACAGTTTTCCACAGAGAAATATGTCCCTATACTTATATGGCGTCCATATGTGCCAATGTTGTTCACATTAAATTAAGAGTGTTATTTTCGACTTTTATAACAATGTTCTTGTTTTCTATATACCTAACACGAATATGCGATGGCTATAAGAATAAATGTTGTAAAATAGTTCTCAACAAGTAATATAAGTACATTTGTTCATAATTTTTGAAGTAATATGATCAAATAACGGGAGGAAAATAATAGCATTTGGAAGCAAATTAGATAAAAAATTTTATGTATGTTATCTGTGTGAACTTTAATACTGTAAGAAATAGAATAAAGTCATGCAATCCAAAATTATTGTTTACAAAGCCGCATATTTAATCGAGTAATTACGTCTTTCATAACTCTAGAGAAAATGTATTTCTGGAAATGTTCTTGAGAAATGTAAAAGTTTAATTTACCGATAAATATATCAGTAGAATTTGAATAGAAACGAAAAAGAAAGGTTAATGAGTAAATTAGATTGTCAAGAATAAATTGATAAGAAAAAAATTTTTCAGAAAAACATTTTTCGTAGAAGAGATTAAATAAACGTTAGATTATTTAATCTCGCATCTGAAAGAGAGGTACCAAAGATTTACAGAAATATGCTCTGATTTTCAGTTTCTGACTAATGAAAAATGAATGTAACTGACGAAAGAGGCTTCGGGAGACTTAAAATAATTACGGCATTTACAGAAAATGAAAAAAAAAAAAAAAAAAAATACATATCATCTTTACTCCGTCAAGAAAAGTTTTTAAACATAGCCATTCTCTCTATAAAACATGAATGAAGTGATAGATTTTGAAAAATTTATTGATGGTTTTACTTTTTTAAAAGCAAAATAAATTGAACAATATTTTGTGCAATACTTTTTACATTACATTACATTGCTTTTTATATTATATTAGGGTTATATGCCAAAAAAGAAATTTTTAATACTTTTCATTCCAAAATTTAATTCGTTATTCGTTGTATGTGTCATTTTTTTTAATATACACCATATTCACAAAAGTTCTTACCCGGCCTTTGTATTTGCAAACTTTGATAGTGAACAGACTTCCAGTTACAAAAATGTTTTAAATGACCCAAATATTCATATTTTGGTATTTTTAAGTTTAAAGAAATCAAACTTGTAAAAACAACAAAATCTAAATTTTTATAAGTTTCCTCCAGTCTCTATATTTATATTGAGAAAAATTTTGTTATTTGAATATAGCAAAGCACACCTGGACTATCTAGCCTAAGGAAGAGATGTATTCGTAGAGCATTTTCTCTAATTGAAACAGTTCATTATTCAAGTTGCATGTGAGTAAAACGAACCAGGAAGCTTTCCCATTCGCCTGGAATCGAACACAGATCAAACTCCCAGAATTCAACGGTTTTAATCATTCGGCCACTGATAAAGCTGTTTAAAAGGTTTGTTCAGGAGTAAGATACAAAACGTAAATATTTTATCATCCGAATTGAGAATTTCAAAGGGAAAAACAGGCATAAGCTAAAATCTTTTTTAATATGTGCGCTGTAATAACAAATATCCCCATGTCCTTTACTGTAATTTTCAAGTATTACAGTTCTTTACTTGACATTATTAGGTCATGATAGCTTTTGATACTGGACATTATTAGGCTTATGTTTGTAGTATTCATATGCCCATCGTTTAAGCTTGCGACAGAGAACCATAACATAAAATGATAAACTGATATATAATTTTACTTTTGAAATTGAAATTACATACCTTCATGTTCAAAATTATCTTTATACGTATAATGATATTTCATGAAGTAAATAATTAACCTGATTTATTTTTATTACATAAGCAAAAGCCCAATCTTATTATCATTATCGAATCCAATTTACTGAATCTGTTTCTTTATGAACTTCTGGCGGTTTATGATTTTTTTGTATTTATCAACTCAAATCTGTTATTTATGACTACGACGTATCATAGTGCCATTGGTAAGCATCATTGACGAGATAATCTATGGTTGTTCAGACACAAGGCAGACAATAATAGCAAAATTGGTGATTTCTGCCCTCTGAAACCAATTTAAAATTTCGGAAACTTGCTGAAGGGCGTAAGAAGAAAATTGTCTCGTAAGGTAATTTTAAATCTATATTTACTTATCACAAAAAGAGGATGGATGCGCAGATGCTTACTCTAAAGCTAGCAAACGTCACTGGAGCTTCTGTATCTCATCAAACTGTGTTCAAAAGGTTTAGTGAAAAAGCATTTATGACAGAAAACCAATAGTTTGTTTCAGTTGTTTCACAACAAGAAAGGACCCAACTGAATGCAAAGAGCATCAGAACGGAAGTTTACAACAAAGGTCAGCGAATAGTCGAAGATCAATTAAAAAAATCTAATTTTAAGTACTTTCGCATTTTAAGGTAACCAGGAACGTGAAATTATTTCAATAAAATTCGAGAAAATGACCATTACGGCGATGAAAATGTCATAGTATGGTGGAGAATAGTGATCAATCGATGCACTTCCTTGCGCTCTTTCGACAGAAGTACATCTGTCGAGAGACATCTACATGAACACCTACGCCTTTGAGTCAGTCATTTTAAACGGTATGTAAATCTAATTCTTTACAGTTGAGAGCAGAATCTGAACACCCGTGCGGCTTACTTAGACTATTCGGGTCTAGTCCAGGTTCCGCAAACCGGGGCAACACCTCATGGGCCCTATAAGGGCATACATTGATCCTGTATACATGCTTACATAGTTTATAACATATGCTTACATAGTTTATAACATATGCTTACATAGTTTATAACATATGCTTACATAGTTTATAACATATGCTTACATAGTTTATAACATATGCTTACATAGTTTATAACATATGCTTACATAGTTCATAATATATGCTCACATAGTTATAGTTCATAATATATGCTTACATAGTTACATAGTTCATAATATATGCTTACATAGTTACATAGTTCATAATATATGCTTACATAGTTACATAGTTCATAATATATGCTTACATCTAATTCTTTACAGGCTCTAATGCGCAAATCTAGTTATGAATCGAGTAAACCTCGGTGATAAATTTCTCGAAATCGGAGGTACTGAATAAATGAATTGGCCAGCCGATTAGTCTAATTTTAATTCTACAGACAAATTAATAGTCATTCCTGAAAAATCTGTTGTATTGCAAAATTCTCCTCCTAAAGCTGTTAGCTCCTTGAAAAAGCTATTGGAAGGAAAGCGAAAATTATTCCCCAAAACTCTAATCCTTTCGTTGAGAGCATGATATTGCGTAATATGTTTGTATAAGACTCAATGCCTTCTTTCCTTAAAAAAAAATTACATTTGTTTCCCGAGATATTCGTGTTTGTTTACTATTTCGTTGTAGCCTATTATTTCATAATATTATTTCTTGTTGGTTGCCTTCACATTCCATTTTCTAGTTGCTGTGATACATAACATCATAACACATAAAGTAAATACATGCAATTTTATTCAGTAATGTTAAAAAGAAATCAGTTATTTGTATGAATACAAATATACCTTTGGACACCGATGTATTTCTCATTTGAGCTTGATGATACGTCCTTGAACTACAATAAAGACTTAAAATACCAAGATATTTAATTTCATAAAACATTATTTATTATAATAGAAATTGCAATAGTAGATATACACTCGTCACAAAAACTTATTTAAAGTTTGGCATAATAAAAGCATTAAATATACGTGAAAGGCAATTAAATTTTAATACTTTTTTAATGACAAAGTATTTAAATAAGGATAAATTATATGAAAATTAAATGAATTTGAAAGAAATGAAAGCGTTTTTATGAGCTTAATTTAGAGTCTATTCTACCTATAATTTAGATTATTATGAACTTGAGTATATGGTGGAGGTGGAGGATAGTAAGGTGCTGTTTGTGGATATGTTGCTGGATAAGCTGGTTGGTGAATAAGGGTAGTTTCTGTTTGGTTCTTCATTCTTCTCTTTCCTATAATATAACATCCACACACTGCAGCAATGACAAGAAACACAACGCCACAAATAATACCAATTATTTTCCCTGGTGATATCATCTTTCGACCTAGAACAGGAAGCAAAATTTCTTAAATATTTACTTTCAGAGTTTAATTGCAGTTAGTAACAATATCAAGAATTTTTTGCCAAAAAATAGGGAAAATTCCCTTGCTGACATAAGTATTCATATACTCAGGAAGCATTATTTTTAATTTAAAAGACAATTTTTTAATTCCTGTTATCGATTGTGATGCGCATTTGGTAATTTTGTGCTGTTAAGTTTCGAGTATTAGTAAACATAAAGTTCTGATTGCCTAAGATCACACTTTTTGACAAGGATTAGTACTCTTTGAACATACTCCATTCCATTGACTACTTCCGTTGATTTACAGAAAATACTTTCAATGTTTTACGCAGTTTGAAGTCTATACTTTTAAAGATAAATTATAATCAAAATTGTTCAGTGCTTTATTTATGCTAATGATTGTTTACCATTTACTTGCATCCTGCAATTAATAAACGTGTGCTGAATTTTTATTTTGAACGTTTGACAGTGTTAAACTTGTGTTTTAATCCATTTCAGTAAATATAATTTGTGCAAAGAATATTACTATTTTGATAGTTTTAATATTCTGAAACCGAGCAAACAATAACGCTGACTTCCAAGAAAACAATCACAGCTATAAAGATAATACAAGCACGCATGTGGTGTCAGAAGAAGCAGGTGTCGCATCATCTAATGTGACAACCTATAGAATGTGTTAACCTATTGAATGCACCTCTCAAATAGTCACTATATACGAGACATAGGAAATGGATTCATCAAAGGAAAACTAGAGATATCTAGAGCAGTATTTGGCAGCAAACCCTGCTAAAAATGCCGCGTAGAAACCCATAAAATTATTTTACGGGAAACTATGGATACCCGTAGGCCAGATCCACGTAAAAACACAGATTGAAATCCGCACAACTGGTACGAGTATCTGTAGGTCAAATCCGTGTAAAAACCCATAGAAAGAAACCCGTAGGCCAAATCCAAGTAAAAACCCATAAACACAAACCCGTAGATAGAGATCTGTAGAACTGTATGGGTACCAATAAACCAAATCCATAAGCCAAATCTCCATAAAAAAATCAATAGAACTGTATGGGGTGGTGTCCGCCGATAACATCGCGGCAAAAACATCGTGGGAGAAAACATCGCAAAGAGAAAACATCGTAGTACAAAACATCGACGTCGAAAATAAAGCGGTTCAAAAACTTCGCAGTTTAAAAACATTGTCGTCGAAAATATCGTGGTAAAAAATAAAGTATGTACAAATCATCGCTTGACGATAACATCGCAGACATGCTTTTTTTTCAAGTTTTAATAATTGTAAATGGATATTTTCATAATGATTAGTGAGCGCAAGTTGTGAAGAAGGATAACATTTACTTTCACACTTTTTATTAACTAAATGTTTTGCTGAAAAAGTAAGAAGGCAACTTAAGCATAGAAAATCAAATGCAACTTACAAATTACACTTTTCATGAAAAATTACCAGTGAAAACTTTATAAAAAATGATTTATTAATGGCCTTTGTTAGTTAACTATATCGGTTTAAAATTCTATTAAGTGCTATAAGTTGCATTAATTTTCTATGCTCAAGTTTCCTTTTTATTTTCTTAGCAAAAATTTATTAGCTAGTAAAAAATATGAAAGTAAAAATTATCCTTCTTTCCATCTTGCGCTCACAAATCATTATCGGATATCCATTTACAGTTATTAAAGTCTGAAAAAAGTATGTGTGAGATGTTATCGTCATGCGATGATTTGTAGATACTTTAATTTTTACCACGATATTTTCGACGACGATGTTTTGTACCACGATGTTTTAGAACCGCGATGTTTTCTTTTTGCGATGTTTTCTCCTACGATATTTTGTAGCACGACGTTTTCGTCTTGCGTTGTTTTCTCCGCGACGTTTTCGACCGCGATGTTTTTGACACGATGTTTTCGGCTGTAACCGTATGGGGTATACCCAATTCTATGATTTTGTATGGGTATACCCATGCGGTTCTATGGTTCTATTTTATAGGGCAAATCCCCATAAAAACCACTAGACAAAAGCTTGTACACCTATATAGGTACCCGTAGGTGAAATACCTGTAAAAAACCAGTAGACAAAAACTCATACACCTATATGAATACCCCATTAGCCAAATTTCTGTAAAAGCCAGTACAAAAAAATCTACAGACCAATAAAGGTACCCCTTTGGCAAAATCTCAGCACAAAACAGTAGACCAAAACCCATAACCAATAGAATTATACCGTAGCGGAGTAGCCATAGACAGAATCCCTATGAAGAACAATACACAAAGATAGAAATTTAGATCAAATTTCCATAAGAATTAATAATTATAAGCATAAACCAGAAGAAGTACACAATTAGCATTGATTAAACATACAGATCTAAATGGGATGTAGAATAATTTTAAATAAAATTCAATGCAAATAAGCTTGATAAAATTTTATAAAAAAAATCTGAAAGGCCTTCAGATTTTGCATTACTCCCAAATGGACGTTATTTAAAAGTTTTTTACCTTTATTTATTAAATATCATGTTCTTTGCACTTAAACCATAAAACTCAATTCAACAGCAATATCTCGAAATAATTTTAAAATGAGTATATTTTTAGAATTTCTGATACATAGTCTTGCGCGCTGGAGATAATTTTTTTTCGTACAATGTTGCCATTGCTCGCTTTGAAATCGTTGAGTTTGTTAATCAAAAATTCGTTAAAATGTTACAAAACATTAAATCGATAATAATACAAATTCCAAATTAGGGCTTCCAGATGCTCATAATCAGTGGAGGATTACGTTATTCAAAATTTGATGGCTCTAGGTACCGTTGTTTTATCACAATGAAAGAAACATACATACATTTATGCAGATTCTTCATTATTTAATTTCTTTGAATGTAATACAGGGCGATAATATTTGGTGGCAACAATTTGAACTGATTCGCCGTGTATAGTCAATCGACGCAGAATGATTATTATACATGTAAAGTGTAAAAAATCCGATGGCTTTTCTCTACACGAACAGGAAACCTCTAAGGTTACGCATTTTCAGGATTCTCCCCCTAGACCAGTACTTTCAAGAACATTCTGGCATGTTATATAACTGCTAGTATAAATACAGAATTCGCGCCATTTTTCGTCAGACTGCTTCCTATTATCACTGCTACAAGACTCTTCCCTCTGTGAGAATAGTTATAACGTCAAAATCCTAAATTTAACATTATTTTAATTGAAATCATTATTGAATATGTAATTTGGAGAATTTCGTCTAAAAGAATAATTATCTGTCATTTGCATTGAATAAAGATATGGAACTATAAAGTTAAATTCTTCTTTGTCGTTAATGGATGACTTACTTACAATCAGCCACAACAATGTCCGGATTCTGATACCAAGCTTCGTCATTCCTGTGCCTGCCTACCATAATATTACACACACACACACACACACACATATATATATATATATATATATATATTAATTATTGATTTGATTATAAATGTATACACATACCACTGTATACCATTGCTTGTATTTGTATAAAACTGTATTTCAATTATTTTATTGGGAAATTAAACAATGGGATTTCATCACATTAATTTGTTTAACAGTTTGATACCTAACAAGAAATGTATTGCCAAAGGATGGTACGTTTTAGCATCTGCTTAAATTTCAAGCTATCTACAATGCACTAAGCAAAATTTAAACAAAACCCTAATTTTCAGGAAGAGGAACACTATTACAAGTAAAAATATTACATAAGCAAGCAAGCAAAGCTCGTTTACCAATGATAGCAACGCCCTGCAGCTTATTATGACACGCATATACATAGATGTTTTACATGGAAGAAAGGATGAATTCTAGAATATAATACAGGGAAAAAATAATAATATACGAATACTGCGACGACCAGCTCTTTACAATACTTTGAATGATACCTGTATTTCTCAGAATATAATACATAAAAAATATAACAAACATCTATAATAGAATAAACTTAATAATACGCAAGATACAATAAATTATATTGTAACAAAACAAACCTTCAAAAATTTACAAGACCCAACAAATACCGATTCTCAGCTCACAGTTCGGGAATTAAGGAAATATCGCATAGTGTATGATATATTATCTTATTCTCTATCTCACTTTTAGTGCTGTATAATCTTCGACAGACTTTATGTAAATAAAATCTATAACATAATAGATGTTTTTACAATAGATAGTTCTCGAAAACATAAACTGTACATTTTGTGCTGTAAAAATTCCATCTCTGTGAATAAGTATGAATATAGTCATACTCACGAACAGGTAATTATAAATATCTGTTTATTAAATAACTAATTTAACGAAACTAAATCCCTGTAGAAAGAAAAATGTATAAAACTACCATTTACCTATATATATATATATATATATATATATTAATAATTTATTATTAGAAAAGGTTTTCCATATATCATCTCCAAGGAACATAAACTTAATTAAAACGATGAATTATTGGAATAAATGAGTCAGTGCTTTAGGTATAAGTTATTTAGATTTTTGTAGTATAAATATTTAAAAAGACTGTATAGAAGTATTATTTAAACCGTACAAAATCTAAATAGTAAAATTTAAAGTACTGAAAAAGTAGCTATTGTTATTGACCGTAGATTATATGATATTTAAAAAAAAAAAAAAAAAAAAAAAAAAAAACTTCGTGCTGATCATTTCCTGTATTTACACTGCCGAATGAAATTTATATGGTGTAGTACTTAACAGTATAAATAAATCTCCTACACAGCCTTATACACACACAGTTAAAATTATTGTCATTGCAATTAAGCAGATATAGCACATATACAGGGTGCGGCAGGGAAACTTCTTTATTTGAAACGCGTGCCATTTAGTGCCATTTATTCCGAGAAGGGTGGAGTGGCGCTGATTGAAAAGAGCGGTGTCTAACGTTTTATGGCATGTAGGTTTAGTACCAATCATGCAGTGGACAAAAGAGTAGCGCGCGTTAGCCGTGGAATCGTACTTTTCAACGTACTGCATTTCCATCCATATAAATTGAGAGTTTGGCAAAAACTTAATCTACGCGATTTTCTTTCACGAAGAAAACGCATGCGAAGCCGTTCTTGACAATATGCCCCATGATACCCTTGTGCTCTTTAGCGATGAGATTCGTTTCATCTTTGCGTGAATAAGCAAAATATGCGATATTGGAGTGGCACGAATCCCTGAGAACTTCATGAGCAGCCCCTCCACGCAGAACGTGTGACTGTTTGGTGTGCATTGTCCAGAATAGACATCCTTAGACCATGGATTTTTGGGGAACATTTCCCTGGATGCCTTATCTCCTTACGGCGCGATCTTCAGTGGCCAGCGCTCTCGCCTGATTAAGCAACGTGTGATTTCTTTTTGTGGGCTACCTAAAATCTCTAACGCCCAAAGATCGTGGCTCAAATGAAGAACAGTATTCAAACTGGCTATCGACAACATACCTGTTCATATGCTGATAAAAGAGGAAAGAAACTTCAAAACTCGACTATTTCAATGCATTGACCAGAACTGAGGCCACCTTGATGATATTATTTTTAAACTATAATAAAAAAAACTTTAAGTGTCTCTCTATAACTTGCAAAAAAAAATTAAACTGATATCGCTTATACTATTTGCGTTATTAATTTTTAAAATAAGGTAGTTTCCCTGCCGCACCTGTACTTACATTTGTTTACAAACAGTTTTATCTACGTTAATATAATCTATACAAACAAATAAATTTAGTGCAGAAAATTGCAACTACCATTTTCGCAGTATAACTAATGAAAGAAAATAATGATTAAATATTACTTTAATTATATTTGAAAGTAATGCTAAAGTAGTACTTATGTTTGAAATGCTGAAAAGTACCCTTACAAGACTCATGATTTTAAAACCTTTCAATTTTGCTAAACCAATTAACTCCACAATTCCAAATAATGCTAGTTTCTTCCAAAACAATCAGTGATTTTAAGTACTATTATTTAATTATGTTCTCGACAAATGCGTCACTGTCAGAGGTGGCATCTAAGAAAATAACCACTACATGAGGTTTCCCTTCACTTTCCCATAACTTTTTTTCAAATAAATAATTCCTATTTCTATCTTAACTCCCAAGATTAGCACATTTAATATTTTATGAACTTTAATGTTACTAAACTCGATTTCTATTTCAAAAGCAATTTATGAAAAAAACCATTTGAAATTTTCTTCATCATACTAATAATGATGAAAATCAAAATATGCATAAAAATGTTTGCTTATAATGTGTTTTAACAAAACAGCGCAAAATATTTAATGTAACATTGTGGTTCTAGTCTCATACTTGAACAGAAAAATGGACCAAAAAGAGAAAAAAAAGTACAAACAATGTAAGCTACTATATAATCATCTAAATTTTCACAAATTTAATAATGAAAAAAGATTTCTTGGCTTGTGTGTTTTGCCTACCTCATTCAATAACTAATACACGCATTAAATATTTCAATGCTTACTTCTTTAAAAAAACTTCCTTTTTGTTTGGCAAAATATAATTAGCACATTTTTTAAGATATAAAAAAATATTCTTTCTACTTAACCACATTACCTTAGTCGAAAAATTGAAAACTGAATTATGCAAGATCTTTCTTAAAAGGTATACTCAAATTTATTAGTAGATAATATTCAAATGATAAACATGTACATGAACAAGCTTTAAAAAGTATTTCTAAATTATAATTAAAAAACAAGTTTTCAATGATACAGTTTCAATAGAATGCAAAACATATGTGTTGTGCATCTGCTGTAAACACACTAAGCCAAATTATCACCTTTCAATCTTTAAGAACATTGCTTTTTAGTATAAAAGCAAAGATGGAAAATCAGTTTCATGCATTAGTTTTTTATCAGTGGAGGAACTCCGTTTCAGAACTTGTTGAACAGTCAGCAAAGTTCAGTGCAGGATTTACGTACAAGCTATACAAGCTATAGCTTAGATCTCCCACTTTCTTGGGGGGGGGGAAATTAAAATACAACATGATTATAGTATGACAGACTTATAAAGGGTACCCACAGAATTCTGTAAAATAAATAAATAATTTAAAATAATCCGTAGACAACAAGAAGTATTAATTTCATTGTTTACAAGAAGTCTATTGACGTCAGTTAGGAAGTTAGTATAAACCCATATTAAACTTATAGAAGATTTATTTGGCATCCATTTCGATTATTGATTGTTATATTAATGATTTGACCAGTAAAAGTGAATATAAACCAATAGAAAGTTCTGACATTAATGTTGATTATATGGGTGTCAGTTGATACCAGTAAGAAAAACCCACAGAGATCAATAGAAACCAGTAAAAATCAGTACAGACCAACAGAATTCTGTGAGTACCAGTAGAAATTTTTACTGGTTTCTATGGGGGATTTTGAAACCAGTAAGGAAAACGCACAAAGACCAACAGAAACCAGTAAAATCAGTAGAATCTATAGAATTTTATGGGTACCCATAAAAAGTTTTATTGGTTTCGATGGGGGCATTTTTAGCAGGGAATACATTTCTGTCCAAATACCTCATAATGTATTTCGGGAGAGTGAGTGAGTGAGTGAGTGAGTGCACCGCTATGATGGCTTCCGACCACGGACATGAACCAAACGGAATTATATACCATCACGGCGGGGAAGACTCCAGAGTAACAAGGTTGAATATTATAAATTAATAACAGTTTTTACATATTGTTAACTGCAAGGCACTAAGCGTTATTCTGGTTATCTGCTTTAAGTTCTGAACTTTTGAAACATTATAATATTATCCCCGGTTGTTTCTGCTTAGGCAGTGTTCTGAGATTTTCTCTATTTTATCAAGGGCTATTCTGTTTTTGAGTGTGTTAGTCGTCCACATTGCCCAGGCACAGTCCGCTGGTTTCTTCAAGTGCCAGGTTCTTGTATGTACACAATGGAAGTAATAATGGTCCGTGTCGCCTTCCTCTCCGCATTCGCAGAAAGGAGTATCCCTAAGTCTGAATCTGTTCAGGTATACTGGGAATGGTCCATGACCTGTCAAGAACTGTGTTAGGCTAGCACAGTGGGTCTTTATTTCCATGTTAACTTTTGGCAGTAAGCGAAATGTCTTTCGTCCTACCTCTGCCTCTGTCCATCTACTTTGCCAATTTTGTAGCAGACTTGTCAAAGTTGTTCGCTTAATATGAGACCAAGGAAGTTTAGTTGGTCTTTCTAATATATCCGTACAGTTGGCTGCCTGCTTGGCCAGTAGGTCAGCGGCTTCATTGCCTTGAATCCCTGTGTGAGCGGGAACCCATTTTAAAGTAGGTCTTTGCGAAATAGGCATTGTCAGAAGCTGTTTCTGAATTCTGTATACCAATGGACTCCGGCTGTTTTGACTTGCGATAGCCGTCAGACTTGATGCAGAATCACTGAGTATGGAGAATTTCTCCTGTTGACGAGCTACTGAAATCCGTAGGAAAATTAAGAAGGCATCTTTAAACTTTAAATAGTTCGTCTTTATGATGGTTTTATTTTTCGTTCTCCAATGCAAAGATTGCGTGGGCCGTATAAGAATGAAGAAGGGATTTTCGTCTTCAACTACAATACTATTTTTCATTTCTCACTTGAAAAGCTACTTGGGCAGTGTTCGTTAACTTCATTTAGATTACGCGGTGCAATGCGTGATTACTATAGAATCACTCGCAGATATTCAGCACACTTTCCTTGTAGTTGCAAATACGAGCCTAGAAAATTTCCAGTGGCAACATGTGTTATTTGTCTGCAATATATATCTCTCATTCATAACATTTGGTCTGTTTATTTTACTGCTTACTCTTTATAAATCTACTGAAAGTTAGTCTAAAGTTTAAAAAAATTATTAAAAATTTCTCATGTAACTACCTGGTAAAATGTAAATCTAATTTGTAGTATTAAAACTTTAAATTCTATGTCAAGGTTTCATAAAATTTACTTACTACAGTCGAACTGATCACTGCTGTCACCACAATGATTGTGTCCATCACATGTCAATTTTTCAGAAATGCATTTGAAATTATTACACTGAAATTCATGGGAGCCGCATGTATAATCTGAAAAATTATCAAATAATTAAAGTGATCCTAGAATTTGATGTGCAGTATTTATTTTCAGCAGTAGAAGTATATACGTATTTAATATACGAGTAGAAGTATATATTTAACACACATATAATTTAATAGTTATGCTTCTTTCTTCTCATCAGAAGCAGCATATGTTAAATATTTACATACTATATGGTTAAATGCCATGTGATAAGATAAAGTATAAAAGTTTTTCAAAAAATTGCTTACATGGCTAAATATTTCTTGAATGGTTTACTGTACCCCTGACTGATTATAGAATGGAATAAAATAAGGTAGATTTTTTGTTACAATTACTTTTCATTAAAAATATACAAATTTTAAATTTGGATAATCGGCTTTCTAGAAAGACGGCGTAATTAGTTATGCAGATATTGCACAATGAGTAAGTTGTTTTTTTTCCTGCTAAAAGTTTTTAGCTAAAAATTTAAAAATTAAAAAAACAATTTAGTTTGCTTTTATAAAATTTAAACTACTTTCGTTCGAAGTTATATAAAATAGAATTACAGTAGATAGAGATTATCACAGTTTTAGCCTATCCTAAAAAGGAAATTTAAACCAAACTTACGCATTAATACTTTCCCGACTTGGAAGATAACTTTCTGAATGTTACATTTGAAAACTTAAAATGCATATATTATCTATAGGAATGTTTCTAAAGAACCGCACCCCCCTCCCCCCTTGCAAATCCTGATTATGGATGTCTTGAGTAATTTAGAGCACACGAGAAATTTTTTGGAGGGTGGTGAAAAATACTTTGTTCGTGGAAAACATTTTTCTCACTTCTTTTATTAAAAGGTGTCGCGTAGTAAAAATTTTCCTAGCTTAGCTTATTTATTCCATTTTTAAACTAGACTATGTTTCTACAGTTAAGCCAAAAATATTCAGCCATGTAATTTTTTTAAACATTCTGTATAATAAAAAGATGTAGTAATAGAAATTTTTTACGTGCATTAAAAATTACTGCTATTAAATGCGGAAAATATAAAATTTACTAATACTATAATAATTACCTATTTATATGAGAAACATGCCAATGAAAATTTTAAAGCAGCCAAAATTAAAAAAAGCAGCCTTTGATTGACATAGATTTTGAATAAAATTCTATCTATAGCAAAGATCAGAGATAGATGCCTATTTTTTTAGAGCGAAAGCAACATCATGAAAAATTAGAAAAAAATATGTTAGACCTGTCTCAGATTGCTCTCGAAACTGATGGAGTTTTATTTAAAATCTATTCTAATCTAAGGTTGCTTTTTCATCTAATTTTAAACTACAATATTTAAATTTGAGCACTCTCTCGTAAAAATCTTTCTTTAAAAAAGTT
Organism: Stegodyphus dumicola; assembly: GCF_044657685.1. Taxonomy (NCBI): domain Eukaryota; kingdom Metazoa; phylum Arthropoda; class Arachnida; order Araneae; family Eresidae; genus Stegodyphus; species Stegodyphus dumicola. Next base: position 175,486,721 of record NC_140781.1, read on the forward strand.
TCTTAACATAATATTTACTTTCTTAGTATGCTTGAGATCATAGCTAGCCGGCCTGAATCTCATTATACACGGCGTCCCTGTATAATCAGATTGCATTGTCTTTGTATAATGAGGCGATAAGCAAAAAGTGCTCCGAAATTTGAAAGTTATAAGATGTTGAACAGAAGTAATAAGTGGATAGAAAGAATGATTTAATGTGCATAGCATCACAAAATATCATCGCCGTATGTGGGCATTGCTTTCTGAAGTAGAAGATGAGCAAAAATGTCTTATTAAAAACATAGCAAAAAAAGTATAGTTTAAGAGTTGCAAAACACTAAACATCATTGACAAACTGATGCGAAGGCTATAAACCTTCTCCTTACGGGTATTGCAGTGTCTTCATTATGTGGTCGAAGGACACTGTCCTGACTGCCTCAGGTGCCGAAATTCATGAAAAATATGAAACACGTGTTTAAAAGAAAACTGAGCTCGTCATAGGATATTCAGTAATAAGGTTTTCCCGGAGGTACGTAACCTTTCGTATCACCTTAACTTGAGCTTCAGTCTCCTATAACTCGTAATTGCGCGTTTCCTGTCATTGTTCATAGGAACGTTTATAAGGTATTTCTCCTGCCTTCGTGCCATCGTGGTATAACGGTAGCACACTCGGCGCGAATTAGAAAGATCCAGGTTCGAGTTCCGATAAGGGCATTGCACATTTTTCCTGTCTCCTGCTTCGAGATAACCTAATGTCTCTACATGTTTCTGCTTACTTTCAGCCACCTAAGTTTCTTCAAGCACTTGGAACTTTATTTTGATTATACCTCCTATATGCATTATCAAGTACAACACGTTCGTGTGTTTCCTTTACGAGCAAAATGATTTTCTACTTGATGGTCAGATGAACAGATTTAAGGCGTTTTCACTGTTAGACAATCTTCAAATTTAAATGCATGTATGTTCCTAATAAACACATGTATCTTTTCTTAAATTTTATATACAGTGTTACAGTTTTGGATTATATTTATAACTTCTAAGACATATCGTGCATCAATCAACTTAAGTAAGACAGTCTTGAAATGGTAAACCTCTATAATCTTTATTCAATAATATACATGTAGTGTGGAAACGAATCCTAAAATTTCTTGAATTCTAATCCTAAGTTTACCAAATCCTCCGAATCTCGAATTTCATGAATCCTTCACATAAGAATAATGAGAAGAAAAATTAAAAAATAAGCTTTTGCTTAGCATCAAAAGTTATTAAATAAGCAAATTTTGAAATATTCTTTCGATGCAAAGTAAATTTAGCAATCCAATTTTTAAAAATGTATACAGTACAAAGTCTTTAACCCGGACATCCATAATCCGGAATGATCTATAATCCGGACCTCAAAGCTACAAACTTTACGCATACGCATAATACGTTTACGCATGCACGTTTAATGTATAAAGGACGGTATAAGCTAGGCAAAATTATCTAATTATCTATTTCAGTTAATGTTGCAGATTGCGTTGTTCCTTAATCTTCTAATTGGATCCGGCTTATTATTTTTTGCAGACTGCTAGAGCAATTTTATAAAAAGAGGGCTTGAACTTTCGATTATGTCAAAAAGAGTTTCCGATTCTGGAGCTGCCAAAGGATCTACAAAGCGAAAGCGTGCTTCGATGTCCATCAAATAAAAAGTGGAATTGCTGTAAGAAATGGATAAAGGCATGAAGAAAGTGACAGAGAGGTTAGTGAAAACGAAAAAATTTCTGTTGACAAGTTAATCGGTATTCTCGGCACAGCAATTACAGGACTTTAACAGCGGAACTTTGTAACTGAACAAGCAATTATGTCTGGTTATAGAATTAAAGAGAAAGTATTAGCACATAAAATGAAGCAACTTAAACAACTTACATTGAAAGAAATGTTTAATAAAGTAAACAAATAAATATTAATTTTTTTTTTTTTTTTTTTTTTTTTTTTTTTTTTTTTTTTTGTAAATTGTGATACCCTTTACATCATAATTGCTCTTTCATGTTTTTAATTTTATAATTTCTGCATGCCATCTTACCAGATTTAAATTGAAGATCTATAATCCAGAAAAAACCCTAATCCGGAGTCGCCGAAGTCCTGACGAGTCCGGATTAAAGACTTTGTTCTGTACTCATCTTTATTCAGCTGACATAAATAAAATAAACGAAATACATAAGTAAAACTCTTCAGTTTTGAGATTGATTTTCTCAGTATATTTAAATATATTGATTTGAATAAACATTCAATTCGTTTTTAACTTTTCCAAATTCTTTTTAAAGTAAAGCAAATTTATAAAGGGGAGGATTATTTTAAAAATTAACACTGAAAAGCATTAAACATGGAATGTTAAACATTTTCCTGAAAATTAAGAAATAAAAATAAATATTTCAAAAGTTCATAAAAGTATACTTGTAAAACAACATTACTGGCTAGCATGAAGTTATTATTGGTGATCCGAATACCACTGAAATTGCAATAATTGTGATTTTTTAATGAATGCCTGGTGTCAATAAAACTAAATTTAAATTTAATGAGTAAAATTAAATCTGAATTAATAGTTTCTAACACCTCGACAAGGCCAAATCGCTTAGGTGTGCACAATATATTCATTTTTCCCTTTATAACGTAAACTATCTGACGTACCTGCGCTTGTGGTCCGGCTTTAATTTTTTTCACTTCCAAGTAACATGCGCCCATTTTACTGCCCTACAAAATCTTCCTCAGGTAGGATAATCTTTAATTATTTTAAATATTCCTTTTTATACTAATTGCTTATTGAACAACGTAGTATATATATATATATATATATACTACGTTGTATATATATATGTTACGGTGAAACTCCGAAATCTGGAGAACGTCGACTTTCACCGGTGAATGTCAACATTCACATAGTCGCTTGGTGTATGTCCGAAATATTTTCCAAAATACTCTTATTTCTGACTTACACCGGTGAATGTCGACATTCACCATGTACTAATGGTGAATGCTGAACATATAAGAATATTATATTTCCTTCTCCGTAATTCATTCGCGAAAAAACGCACTTGAGACTCAGAATAAGAACTTAAGAACATAAGAACTTAAAACACACAGTACATTCAAAATGAGAAAGGAAAATAATAGAAGTGATAAACTTACCAAATTATGTGATTCAAATCTTATTTATTGCAACAACTTAAACTATTATGACACTTTAAATTGCACAAGAGGCCCTTGCTTTTCAACTGCATTTATTTGTGAGCACTTCCTTTTGGAATGGCAGCGTGTACATATACTCCTCTCTTTTCGACCTACACCAGAGCATATCTACGATTATCGACATACACCGGTGAGGGTCCGAATGTACAAGAATGTAAAGAAATATTTGATCTTTCACCGACGTATTTGGTGAATGTTGACATTCTCCGGTGAAAGTCGACATTCTCCAATTTCGGTCTTTCACGGTAACATATGTACTACACTGACTACCAATAAGTATTTGGACACCTGTGATAGAAAAGAAAAACTAACTTTATTCAAAATCAATAGTTGGTAGATCCTCCACGAGAGGTAATTACAGCGTGAACCCTCCAGGGCATACTTTCCACAAGTCTTTGTATGGCAGCTAGTGGTATTTTCTTTCACTCGGCTTGGAGAAGACATAGAAGTTCCTTCACCGATTTTGCACGGGTAGTGCACCCCTGAATTCGACGATGCAACTCGTCCCAGAGGTTCTCGATAGGGTTCAGGTCTGGACTCTGGGCAGGCCAGTCCATTCGATGAATTTCATTGGCACCATACCAAGCCTTGGTCAACGTCGAAACATGACAACTGGCATTGTCGTCCTGAAAGTAACAGGGGTCCAACCCGTAAAATTGCCACAACGTAGGAAGCACATTGTCATCCAAAATAGTGCAGTAGGCATCAGAGTTGAGCTTACTATGAATGGGGACCAAGGGTCCCAGCCCATACCAGGAGAAACACCCCCAGACCATAATTCCACCTCCGCCGAACTTGACTGTTGGCACAATGCATTCTGGCAGGAGACGTTTTCCAGGTAGAAGCTAGACCCAGACCCTGCCATCCGAACGGTAAAGGGTGAACTTTGATTCGTCACTCCAAAGAACCCGTTTCTACTGATCTACGGTCCAATTTCGATGTGCTTCGCACCACATTAACCGAGCAGCGCGGTTGGACTTTGTGATCAAAGGCTTATGGGCAGCAGCACGACCATGAAAACCAAGCAGATGTGCTTCCTTACGGATGGTATTCATTGAAACAATACTCCCGGATGCCTGTTGAAACTCCTCGCGGATGAGGGCCATCGGTTGGATGCGGTTCTTCCGAATTTCTCTGGACAGCACTCGTCGGTCTTTATCTCTCAGTTTCGTTAGTCTGTCGACTCGGGGCACATTCCGACAATCACCGCTCACCTTCCACTTCTTAATCACATAGGCCACTGTCGATTTTGGGTACTTCAGCTCGCTAGATATTTCCCTTAAGGATCGGCCACATTTGTGATACCCGATAATTATACCTTTCTCGAAATCAGAGAGCTCCGAACTGCGAGGCATCTTGTATGCGACTAAAGCCGATGCTGTTTCCTACACGATATATACCGGCGGAGTCCGTGACGTACCTTAGGACCGCAGATATCGTCATTTGTATAGGTGTCCAAATACTTATTGGTAGTCAGTGTACATTGTTCTAACATACGTATTTTGATACAAAATCAGACTTTTTTTAGATGACGTAACGATTCTTCTCCATATTTGGATTCTACGCCTTAAATTATGTCAAAATCCCAAGATTTGTAAAAATCACGCAGCTGTTCTTTTAAAACTAGTTCTCAAAGTTTAAACTTCGCAACATAAATTGAATATGGCATGTTTTTAACAATATGTATAGCTTTTTAAGCTTTTAATTTATTACTTTTAAGTAATTTTTCTAATTCGATTTTCTTGATTTCATCTTTCATAATTCAAGATTTAGTTCTAATTTAAATAAAATTCTTAAATTTTTTTCTGATTTATTTTAAAAATTTGTATTTTTTTGCAGTTTTAAGTAACTTCTATAAATTTCTCAAAAAAAAAATTTTGAATTTATATTTTAAAACTAATTGTTGCTTATATTTCACATTGTTAAGAATATTATCATTAAAGACTTTTTTTTTCAATTAATTTTTATATAAACATGAGATTTCGAACAATCAGGTTTTTAAAAGTCAAATTTGATACAAACATTCAACAGACATTGAATTGTTCATTCAAATTACGAAAGTTCAAAGTTTATGTAGAAATCATCCGTAGTTATTCTGTAGCCAACGAGGGCAAAATCGTTATTAAATGCATCTAAGAAGATAGCTTTAAAAAATAAAAATTAAGCTGATTTTTGTCTTAAAATGCATTTTTCTAAGTAGCATATTTTCATTATATGTATGAAATCCTAAGTTGGAATGTATTTGTTACGACTTGAATTCTACTCATTAATAAATAAATAGATGATTTTTACTGTTACATTTATTATCACATTATTATGACTGTTACATTTACTGTTATATTAGAAAATTTTAAAAGTCTTCTTGTGAAGTAATTTAAGAAATTTATAACTTTGTCCTTTTCTGTACATATTGTTCTAATTTTATATCAAACAAGATTTTAACACCTGCAGTTCTACTCTTTACGCCAACTCCAACAAAAAGTACAAATTAAGTGAGTTTAACTAACAAATAATAGTCTAAGTTTAAGAAGACAGTATTTACAATTCATCCTTGGCGCTTCCTTATATCCTTTCCTTTTTTCTCTTTTGCATAATTACGCTGGTTTTCGGTGAGTTTCTGGTTTAGAAATTGCGTATAAATTAGATTTTCAGGTTATTTAAATATGACAAAGCTCATGAGCTTTATCTGTCTGAGGGAAGGAATGCCCTTATGAAGGGTTTTTTTTTTTTAAGTGGCTCATATTCATTTTGCACATGGTGAAAATCACGTAAGCCAACCAAACAGATAGCTCGCTCGCCTGGGCTGGGTTCCAGAGCAAACTACCAGTATTCAGCAGAGTTAAATCACTCGGTCACTGGTGGAACCACTAGTCATTAATTTAGACAAATATTTAAAATATTGTTGCATTCTTAAGTTGCGGGATCTAGTCTTTTTGGCTATCATGCAATGTAACTAGATCAACTTAAGTGTTAATCTTTCCGATTTCTCGCAAAGATTTAAAGATGAACACAGAAAGAGAAGGGTGAAAAAGACCCTTTTATTGAACACAATATTTTACAGACCGCACCGACTTAACGTGCTTACAGTCACCGACCACTTACGATGAAAAACTTAAAAGATAATATAACACTATATTTAAAGGTCAAGAATAGTGCACAATTCAGTTTAATCTAACAGACTTACACAGGCAGGATAATAATTCGGCGGCAAGAATGCGAAGCCGATATTTAAAGTTAACAGCTGGTAGAAATAAAATCGTTCGCTCACAGTAACGAAACCACGCTCTGACTAAACTTTTCGCTACATCAGTTTAAATACTCTCGTTCACCCAAACTGCTTTACATACTGCCGAGGAAACGCGAGCGGAATAAGAAAAGATAGAAAAGGCTAACAAATTAAAATAACTACTAATAAAAATAAATGATACCCTACAAAGTGCAAAGAGCTGAATTTAAAATTTTTTTAACGTGTTGGGATTTAAACTACCAATCCGTAGAGCAAATGAAAGTTCAGTTAAACCTGCTCTTATTATTTACTTAATATTATTATAATCTAAGATTATTTTTCTACGTTATTCACCCGGAAAGATTAAACGGATATTTAGATTAAGTGACGTTAGGTTTAGCTTTATTAGATGAGGTGTCAAAACAATTCTGCAGTTTTAAATGTTTATCTGAGTAGTCCACTTTTAAATGGCAGAGAATTCAGCAGATTAATTTTTACTCTTAACGTTACTTACTCCTAAACCGTTATTCCAAATATAAATGATGATATTGCATATTTTCGGGACAAAGCGGTTCTGCGAAGTGGTTATTGACCGGTAAGAAGTTGCATTATCGTGCATTGTATTGCATTATATCTTTGTCCCGAAAATAAGTTTGTGTACTCCTTCATCCGGCTAAAGTGTCCTATCAAAGGAAAGTTTTTTTTTTTTTTTTTTTTTTTTTTTTTGCAAGGAAAAGATAAAAGAAATGCGGCATTCTGCTCTTAAGGCATACCAAAACAGACCTCTACAAGCCTTCTCTTTAATTACCTAGGGTGGTCTTTGTATTAAGACAGGAAGTTGCATCAGACAGAACTCTGTAACGTTTCTATTTCTTTAATACACTCTGATTACTTAATTGCCATCTTTATTGCATTATTTATCATTAATTATTATAATTAATCAATCATTAATTGCCATAATCTACAGTAAAGCTTCGCTTACTTGAGCTCCACTTAATCGAAATTTTTTACGTAATGGTTGTCGGAATTAGAATTCGATGGTCGGTCGAAGTGAATATCGAAACTAACTGTTCGAAATTGATATTATTTTAAGATCGAATTTTCAATACTTATTTTTTTTGAGAGGTGTGTGTTTTAAATACTTATTTTTTTAAGGGTGAGTTTTGGCTTCTTGAAACTTGACTATATTTTGGACTGATTCTCAGCTTTTTTCCATTAAAGCAAAAATCATACGCACGATATACATGCATTTGTAGCTCATAGTTTCAAATTAAAACTTTAACAAAGTAAACTAAGCTTTAAGAGTTTGAGAGTTTGGATCATATTCTACCATTTGGTAAAAATATATGAAATATTAATTTTTATATTAACCCTCTTCCTAAGAATCATTCAAGCAGATGGTTTTTCCTCATACTTTTACAGATAATTTAAAAACATGTTCTTTAAATATGTCAGTTACCGGTCTTAAAAGTTGTTAAAATTTTATGATTTGGAATATTTGCACCTGCTAAGATCCTATCAGTAAAACACAATACACGCTCAATTCTGTTGTCCAGAAAAGTTTCGCAGGTGCTTTATTCCTCTATAATTTGGTAAGCACGTTTTAACTCAACTGTTTGTCTTCTGAGTTTAACTTAATTTAATTAAGTTAAACTCAGACGACAAACAGTTAAGCTTAATTTGCAACTAAAATCTTTAGAAAACAAAATGAAATGCCCTTGAGAGATACAACTAAAGTTTTCAGAGAATTTTATTAAAATAAAAAAATTTATGGAAATATAACTGTCGAAAAAATTAATATTCTTGTGTTAGAACTAAAAATAAATGTTTCTGAAAGAAGGAAATTGGAAGAAAATATAACAGTTTTCGAAAAACCCGCTTCAAAGAGGTTGCGCGATTAGGGCGAATTATGCGGCGATTCAAATAATACTTTACTAAAGTTTCTCACTGAGTGCATTGCATTAAATCCTTCTACGAATTGACCTATGCTAAAGAAAAAAAAACTAATGCTAAAAGAAATAACATTGCGGATGAATATAAAAGGCGGCTGTTTTTCAAAGGAACGTCTGCAGAAATTTAAATAATGCCACAGTATATCATATCATAAGACGTGAGCCCAAAATTGTCTAAGCTGAGTTTGCTGAAGATTCAAGATTCAAAGAAATGTACGAATATCAGCTAAAAAAGTCCTTTGCAGTGTTGAATGGAACCAGTCTTTACTTTCTTTTCATGCATTCAAAATGCATTCAAAATTCTAAGATATTCAGTATCATAGTCAAAATCACTTCACTATTTTGCTCTGATCAAATACTGATGAAACGAAAGGCGATATCTCTACTCATAAGAATATCACAAAAACCAAGCTATTTCAAGTACTTAGAGTATAGAGTGAATAAAAAAGGGGAGGGTAATTGCAAATATACCTACAGAATGCCTCAAGAAAATCATTAAGACATTAAGGCCTTCTTGAGTTAATAAGGCATTAAGAAGAAAAATTCAAGCCATTGTCAAGGCATTAAGGAAGAAAAAAAGGCTTTTCGTAAAAATTGCTTTTTTTATATTATGCTATATGATTCTTGCGATTTAAAATAATTAAAAATTTGAAATTATTCGGAAGTGTAAATATTATTTTGACAAACTTAAAGTAGAATGTTGAAATTGTGTAAAGCAATAGTACAATGATAAAACTGTGGAAAACAGTGGAAAATTGTGAATATACATATCATTCTAAATTTAAATGTCGATTATATATCTTTCTCATTTATATATACACTGCCTTACAAAAGTTAAGGCACAGAATGTTTTTCAAAGCTCATCATTACAAAAATGTCAGTAACATTTAAAGTCACAATTTATATCCCAAGTAGCACACGACGTTGCAAACTGGTCCGAGAGGTTGCAAAGTGGTCATGGTAACTTCTACGACGTCTTTATAACGTTGCGACGACGCAAAATATTTGCGGTTGCATCTTGGCAATTTGACGACGTCGCTGAAACGTCATGATATGACCGCTTTTAGACGTGCTCGTTTTAGCAAATTTTCTCATAATTCATCAGCGTTATTTTTAGAATGAAAAGAGACTAAATCTGCCCTTTCAAGAATCTGAAGTCCGCATAAGATTTACTTTGCAATGTTTCATTACTTTATTTCATCTAAATATATTAATCTAAGGTAGATTCATCTAATGAAATATAAATTTAATTTAAATACTTTTGAATTATTAAATTTAATTAGTACGTGCTAAATTATTGTTTAAAATTTTGTTAAAATAATTAATACTTAAAATATTTTTTTATAAATATTACAGCAAAATATTTAAAAATGAAACTAATCTATAAAGTAAGTTATTAAGTTATGCATCTTATATATTTTAAAAAATCATGTTTCCGAAATCAATGCAAATCACATATTAGCAATTACTTCACGACTGAAATATAACTTTATTTATTATTTTTGAAGTAAGGACGAATTTATTTGAATAAATATGGTGACAGAACGGAAAAATTAATGAAAAAAGAGAAAGAAATATTAACACTTTTCATGGAAAACAACAAAATTAATCGATTTGCTATATTACTAATAAATGTTGGCATAAAAATTAGAGAAACTGTACATTGCTCTTCAACCGGTGACATTCCATGTACATTATTTACTTTACTGGATGCTTATATAAACGAAGTCTCGATGTTTTGCGCCCTTTGGCTAGCTGCCAAATTCGAAAGTTCGAAGAATTGAACTGCGCAGTTACTTGAAAGCTAGACTTTCTAAGAGTGACGAATAGCGGTAAACGGAACGGAAAGATTCCAACAGTTCTTTCAAGTAATTTGGTAACAAGGTGTCATCTGTAAGGCATTTGAAAAGACTGACTTGACTTTATGTGTGAAATTGAATTAAGCAATGACTGATATAAATAATATTGCTTATATTAAAAGTAAATATAATGCACTGTCAATCAAAGAACGCACTGTGGATCTTCTCATTGTTCTGTCCCTATCTACTTACTTCAACTGCCTTTAGCGAGTGAATTTGCATTGCTGTGAGCTCCTGTTTTGAAGCCTCTGAATTGAGGAAAAATCATCGTGAGAATGTGGAATTTTTGCTTCTTTTGGTTGTGAATATGTGCTCTACAAGAAGACACCAAAATTTTGGATACATCATTTACAAAATATTGAATGTAACGAGCTACAATACTAATCGGGAATATAGTGTTCGTGAAATTGTGTTCTGTTTTGGTGTTTCATGTGTTGCGGCTGATTAAAAAGTTATATGGTGGTTTGTGCCTCGGTTAAAACGTCTTAAGTGCTATATCGTATATTATGCATATTAATGGATTATTGTGTTCATATTGAAAGGTTTGTTCTCAGAATTAATTCATATAAAATCAAAAATAACATACAACAGTAAGGCACTTTCTGGTTTTGCTGCAAATGCAATCAGTGCAGAAGCAACAACAATTCAAGCTGTTATGGTATGTTCATTATTTTCAAAATACACCAGTACTTAATATGACAGCTGAAGATGAATTAGATATATGTAACAGCAAGAAGCAATATATAAAAATTAATAATAATGCACATTTTATAAGTATGTTGTCTTTTGTATAGTATGCAGAAAAGGTTAATGATTTTAAAAAGTGTATGTAATGTATGATCGAAAAAATAGTGTTAAAGAAATATTAGTATTTCTATAAAATATTGTAATCTATAATTATGTGATATTTAATTGTGTAATATTAAAAAACACTAAATATTTTTTTATTGATTGCAAATTGCAGTTTTATTACTTTTCGTTTAGTATCTATTCTTCCAAACACTTTTTTTTTTTTTTTTTAAATATTGCCGTTATTGTACACTGGTTATCATAAATTAAGGAAAAGTCACAAAAATAGCGATAACTCCCTCAAAAATAAGCCAAACCGTGTAAAATTTGAATATGTTGCCAAGTAAGAGTAGCTGAGTAAAACTGCGATATGCAAATTAGTGGCGCTGCTTTCGGAATACGTCATCTGCGAGGAGTATAAAAGTCCATGTTTGAGAGCAAGCCCACATATTTCACTGTGACAGTGACATCAAAAACTAGTCCATCAATTCGTAACAATGACCTCCAGGCATCATTTGCCTGCAGAACTGCGATGGAGAGCCATTAGAAGACTAGAGGCGAGACAAAGTCAAACAGAAGTGGCTAGATGGCTAAATGTGAGTCCTTCTGTGGTTCATAGACTTTGAAGGCAATTTCAAACAACAGATTCGGTATCTAGGAGCTTCAACCAAGGACGGCCAACTGCTACGACGAGCGCCGATGACCGATATTTGACATTATGTGCACGCAGGAATAGAACCGCTACTCCGACTCTTCTTAGATCCTCCCTTGCCGACTAGTTTGCAACGTCGTGTGCTACTTGGGTAACTTTTTGGGGGCAGTGTATTTTCCAAACGGCCCACTGAAAGAGGAATTAACGGCATTTTCTCTTTCAACGGTAACGGTAGAGGTAATGGTATTTTCTCTTTCAACGTAGTAGGGAGTTTCAAAGACTCCGCGAAGAATAATGTAATCTTTCAAAAGAAATGCAATTTAAATATATAAAATAAAATTAAACAAAAATATATACGAATAAATATGCTTTAAATACTCAGTCCGAATGAAAAATAGAAATTTTTAAAATGATAATTAGAAGAAATATATTTCAACCACGTAACTCAAATAATTAAACGAACATTCTCAAACATAAAGAAACATCTAAAAATAATGTTAAGTAAAAATATTTCCAGAAAATAGAAACGCGACTTCTTTCTGTACGTGCGGAATGAATCTGAAAGTGAAAAGGTTAGTATAATTTTGGTTTACCAAGTGCCAGTTTACCAAGTTACTCTTGGTGGAAAGTGAATAAATTGCACCAAATTTTCTTCTCGAAGTTTTCTCACGAAAGTTATGAAATTTGTCTCCCGGTCATAATTTAAAGCGTAGTATCAAAATATGGGGGAAAATCCTGGAACGTCATTTAAAAGAAAGTACTATTTTGTGTCAAAACAACGTACGTTAGTTATCCTAACTCACGATTTCGAGGCATTAAAATCGAAAATTAAAATTCTCCAACGGTCAAGTAGAACGGGAGATTGCAAACTGTCCCAATTTCTTTTTAATCTAGGTACGTACAATTATAAAGTATTTTTAATTAAATTCACTTACTTCTTACACTTGTAAAAGTAAGCTGAAATCCATCGTACGGAAAGGTACTACCGCCGCGTGTATGGCTGAACATCACTATCAGTGTGCCACTTGAAGCATAGACTTTCTTTCTCTCATACACATCTTCTTCTCGACTGCGATATGTAAACTGGTTACACGCGGATATCTCATTGGAAAGATGACTAGGTTCATGGAGCTAAAAACAATAGTAATGAAAAGCAATATTATTGTGTTTTATTATGATAATATGATTTTACTACATTTGATATATTTCTTATATAAATCAATATATACTTTGTCACAATAAGTATCGGATGTAGACAACTTCACAAATTACATACAGTAAATCCTTGCAGAGCGCGTATTTGCGAAACGCAATCTTCTCGATATACGCTATTTTAATTTTTCCATTTATTTTGTTCAACGCTAGAATTTCATGCATACGTGGTTCAAAGTTCATTCATCAGCATTCAAAGTTTACTGTCATCAACTCTGACCAAAGTGCCGTAAGTAGGGTACGCAGCCCCTGTAACAAGGGCCAAACTTGCGTCCCCCCCTTTTTTTTCATTTAAAGATATCAATGTTGAAACGGAATTATTTCCATCAAAATGAGTAAATTTTGGAACTATTGCAAGATAATTATTTATTTATGATATAATAAATCGTTTAAACAATTTTCATTTTTATTTAATGAAGAAAATCGGAAAATTCAGGCATTTTAATACAAAATCAAAGCAATAGTTATCATGAAAACGTAAGTTTAACCTATTTTACAAGTAAAAAGTTGGTTAAAAATTTTTTATTCATATTTAACAACTAAAAGTGGAAACGTTCACAATATGATTACCTTACAAAATCAAAATAATACTTATCGTAAAATTTGAGTTTGACATATTTTGCAAAATAATTTTTCTAGCTTTTTCATTTGCAAATACTCGTATATCTATTATATCATCATAACTCAATGTTTTTGAAATATGTTTTCAGTTTCTTTGCAATCATATATTTGAACTGCATTCATATCGCATAAATTCTCAAATGCTTTCGTCGCTTGATATTTAAAATTCTATTTCACACGCAAATTCAGGAGCATTTAAGTCGATATTATATTTCAAAGCCAAGTCAGCCGAGCCTTTTTTAGGTGAACTAACGGCAAAAATTGTAATGCATGTGTATTTAAAGAACTAAAATTGCTTTCGACCCCTTGTAAAAGTGTAAATCTGTCATTGTATTACATCTAATACTTCAGAAACATCTTTTTTTTTTTTTAACAGTATAGTTTCATTCATTGAAAATGAATCATCAGAAACCTTCTTTTGTATATTATACCGTTTAAAAGGTTCACAAGCAACCTGTCTCGTAATCTGTGTTACAAAGTTTGAGGGATAATAAATGATGTCGTTGTGATAATAAAAACGTTTACAGTTTCCAAATTACAGCATACCTAAGGAGACATTCAAGACAAAATTTTATGATGCGCTATGGATATATATTTTCAAAATTCAGTTAAAATTTATTTAAAAAGAGGAAAATATTTTCTTGCTTTCTGCCATATTGTCAATATTAAAGAATAAAGTGCACAACATATGTGTAAGTATATATATATACATATATGGAGTATAAATGAAGAAGTCTTAAACCAACACCGAATTATGTGCTGTTATAAGGTATTTCTCCCACCTTCTTAGTGGTCTGCACGCTAGGCGCGTATTCCAGAGTTCCGTGGTTCGATTCCCGGCGAAGGTGTTGCTCATTTTTCATCTTTCCTGCTTCCAAAAAATCATAATGTCTCTAGAGTGGCGCCCGAGCTAAAAGGGTAGTGGATGGTGATTCTCCACGCCCAGGATTTGGCGACAGGGTCCCCTACAACCCCAGTCGCCCTTTAAAAGGGGGAGTATATAAGGTATTTCTCCCGTCTTCTTAGCGTGCCTTCGTGGTGTAGTGGTCTGTACTCTGGGCGCATATTTCAGTGGTACGTGGTTCGATTCCCGGCGAAGGTTTTGCTCATTTTTCAAGTCTTCTGCTTCCAAAAAAATCCTAATGTCTCTACACTGTGAGCTGCAATAACTGGAGGCAATATATTGAAAAATTAAAATTATTTAGATCCAATACATATTCACGCTGAAGTGGACTTGGAAACTATAAAAAATAAAAATTTAAATAAAAATTTTTATATTTTGTATTTTCAAAATTTTTTAGCAAAATGAATGGGAACAAATTTATATATATACAGACAGCATACAGACAATACTGAAACATTTTGCAAACTCCCGAACTGATATTATGTAGATCTAACAACAAACGCAATAAACAAATTTTAAAAGTCTTACGCTTGTTTCTATCTGCATAGGAATACGATCTATACAACTGTGAATTCTAGGGATTTGGTCTGGTTTCATAATGCATGGAAATTTTAATCCGCCCCCTGGAAATTCGCTCAAGGAACTGTAATGGAACCACACCGCATTTTTATATTTATCCCTATAGAAACTCACGAGCCGGCTATCCTGCCCAATATGGAGAGCTGGTTAAGTGTGAACTTTCGCCGTTGCTTTAATTACTAAGAGCGGTTAAACAAATTTGGTTGATTAGTCACGTGGTTCTGTATATAAGCACACAGTGCCAAAAGAGAAGCCTATTCGGTCTCTCACTCTTTTCCTTCAAGAACAATTGTGCATATGAGCTCATTCTGTTGTGGTGTTTTAGAGTTGTTTAGGTACTTTTCCGTTTCGCCGGCGCAAATCTCGCCAAGCAGACTTTATTGGCGACAACATACAGTATACACATAAAAAATATTAAAAAAATATTAGTTCTAAGAATTCTTTTAAAAAAAGAAGGCATAAACATTTTAATATCGCTTACGCTTTATAAAAAGCCAATAAATAAAGACAATAAATTTGTAAAAAGACATTAATTTAAGAATTTAATATGCTCTCATGGTTCAACATCCTGATTCGCCGGTTCATATCACGTGACCCCAAGCAATCTCATCTCACGTAAACTACTCTACAAAAATCTAATGCTCTCAGTAATTAACTACATACATTTCAAGTTAAATCTTAATTTGGAACACAAGTTTAAATGCAAGAAATATTTCAATTCGTACGAATAGCTTACTCAGAAATTATGTAAAACTGCAGTGCTTTACTTCGCTAATGCATTCTCATTAGAATGGATGAATTTAATCCTTTTCTATATTTTCGGCTTCGGATAAGCGCTGTGATTGCATCCCAATTGACTTAATTACCGAAAATGGCCTTAGACATAAACTGAACTATCTGATAAAAATTCTATGTATTCTATATGCCAGTATTGTAAGAAACAACCAGTCTGATAAGAAAAAGCTGCGACTTGTTTTGAAAATGATTCGTAAAAGGTCACCAGCGAGAATATTCAGTTTGCCATCAGTTGTACCATTATTGGGGACTTAATCGCTTGCGCCGGCAAAACGGAAAAGTACCGTTGTTTAACTGCTGGACCTAGTAGAACTGTAAAGCGAATTCTCTAAGTTCTGCTGGGTCAGAGGAACAGAGGAAGATTTAAAATATGCAACAGAGGAAGGGTTAAAATATCCTTTAATTTTTAACTCCAATATATTCACAAATGGCCCTGCTTGGGCGTACAAATAGCCAGAACTTACAGCTTTAACTTAAGAGTAGAAAACATAAAACTAAACTAACTCTAAATTAACTAATCAGCCGAAAATGCTCAGAGAGATTTAAAGCGTAGTTCGCTTTTTGGTTAATATCCCCAACGTAGATTGACAGCAACCAATATGCACGGCCGTACAATAGCCAACTTAACTAGTATCGAACCAACGTGGCCAAAAGTCAGTACACGCTCTGTCTGAAGCAGCTCAGACCTCCTCTTGAATAGTAATTTCTACCCGACTTCGCATAAAGCGTGAAACTGAAAAAAGGTAGGAAAGCCTGGGTAAGAAAATGAAACGTAAAGGAAGGGCTGTTTCTAAAAACAAGACTAGCTGTTAGAAAAATAAAATAAACCCCACACTGTACCTCTATGTCTCTAAAACTATAAGCACCATATGCATAGCTGATATACAATTGAAACGCATTCGTGGCCCCTATAAAACTGCTTTAGAGGCCGCATGCGGTCCATAGGCAGCCTGTTGGGGTCCACACTGGTATATAGTTTCTAGCTGATATGAAAAACCGCAAATATACCAGCTCGAATGGAATAATTAATTTCATCATGAACTGAACGTATCGCACACCTTTTGAAGAAATGTTTAAAAAAGACGTATTATTTTGCATTAACTACAAGGAAGGGATAATTTTGAAACACAATTTTGTAAGAAACAATTAAGTATAAAATGAATAAGCTTTTGAAAATGCTCTATTTATTAATGCAAGCATGGCAAGGAAAACTGAATGTATGCAATAGACTGCAGTTAAAACTACTATTCTGTTGAACTTTAAATATATTTTTAAGTATCTGACGGTAACTAAATTTGAAAATTTTCCAACAACATTTTCCTAACTAGTATGTATACCTTGTCTTAATAATTTAATTAATAATTTGTCTTAATAATTCAATTAATTAATAATTTAATTAATTGTCTTAATAATTTAAGTAATTTGAGGAGGCATGACCGAGTATGTTTTCGTTATGATGTGGCATTTTGAACTAAATTATTATTTTTAGAGGCTTCAACCAAAAATAAAATTTAATAGCTTTTATTATAACTCAGCAACTTAAGTTTTCGCAGTAGGTGAATTCACCAGGTGTCGTATTTTTCGAAAAAATTTTAAATCCATATGGAAGAATTTCTTAACGCCTCCTTTCTATATGACCCTATAACTTGTGTTATAAGTTATTTTCTACCTCCCTTCTGCTTGCTTTCGTGGTGTAACGGTAACACACTCGGCGCGTATTCGAGAGGTCCAGGTTCGAGTCCCGGCTAGAACATTGCTCGATTTTCATGTCTCATGCTTCAAAATAACCTAATGTCTCTACAGTGTTTTCCAAAAATAATCCTTAGACTTTATTAACTCATTTTTCACTATCCAAGCAAAATCGCAGTCAGTGCACATATTTGCACAGAAAAGAAAATATCTATTTACCGTAAAATTTCTGGAAAAATTCGCATTTCCCATTCATCAGTATTGAAGAATTTATGACACAAGATAGAAAATGCTTTAATTTAATTCATAAAACATTCAAGCAGAACATTTTTCTTTGTTATACTTATAGCAATAAAAACTGTGCTTCCGTTAATTTGAAAATAAAATTTTGATATAATGATCTATAATATACTTCTGTACATGCGCAATCAACTCACTTTTAGGTTTTTAAAATATATAATTTAAGATTTGCTTCAAAACTAACTAAAAGTAGTAAATAAATGAAAAAGCTATACTTTTTATTTGCTAATAAAAAGAAATACTTTTAACTGTTCGAAAATAAAAGCGTTTTATTTTATTTTATGCATTTCTAAAAATAAAATAAATAAATAATAGGAACTTTTATAAATTTTTACTATTTTATGTGCGTTACTCTTGCACCTCCCCTAAATTCTAATTATTAATTCTTCTGAAAGATCTAGGAAAGAAGGAATAATCAGACTTTGAGTAAAATATTAAAGTTTACTTTAAAAAGGCATTTGTTTTTATCGTACCTTCAAAACATCTTGACATCTGGGCCGTAAGTCTAAAAGACGAATGCTTGCCACTAATCCATAAGGTGCTGTGATTGTTAACGTTCTGTTGGACGTGTCGTACGAAACTTTTTCATGGGATTTCAAAATTCCAGATGATTTTTTCCCAGAACTTGCGCTCGGTAATGTAATTACATTGCCAGCAGTGTTCATGTAATCTATGAATATAAGAAAATAATAAATGAAAGATACGAAAAATAAAACTGTAATCGTACCTTAGACTTTCGAGTAATTAAGTAATCCAAAGTAGCGAGGATTTGATTAGATTCGAGCATTTAAAGAAAATTATTTTTTACTGCGTAAGCGCGAAATGCATCAAAGATTTTCGGTATTCTCGTAACAAATGGCGAAAGTCGTCATAGTTTCATTTGTCTGGGTAATAACACAAATAATACTATTGCAAGAATTAATCAAACGATTAATGCCCACCAGCGGCCGAGCGGTAAAGTCGCTGAACACTGGTAGTTCGGTCCGAGGTTCGAATCTCGCGAACGGGCTTGCTGCATGGGCGTTTTCGTGGTTTTCCCCATGTGTAACGTGTATACGAGCCAGTTTCCCTTAGAAAGTCCTCCACGAAGGCATCCCTCCTCTTAGGCAGATAGCCCTCGCGGCTTTGCCATACTCACACACACACACACACACGTAACAAATGGTTTACCATCCGTCTGCTGATCTATGATCCATGGTCAGAACCAACGTAACTGATAACTTTACCGTATGCATATTTAACAAGTGCACATCTGTGTAGCCACCGAGGGAGTGGCTTCTAGGATGAACCAATGAGCATCCAGTAATATTTCTGTCATGTCACATGACCTTTCGCGTGCTTTAAGATTTAAGCAAGATGGTTGAAAATATTCTGCCACGCAATTTTCTGTACTATAATTAATTAAAGTATCGTCGATTACTTATGAAACTTTTCATTGCGAAGTTTGACTAATACATGTTGGATACTTCGCAAAAATATCGATGTGAAATATTACTTAATAAGTGGTAAATAAGATGAAGAAAGAAATACGTGATAAATATCTGAGCTCAAATGCAATCTTTACATAAAACTATGCGGATGAGAAAAATTTTTACACCAATTATAAATGTAAATAGAAGTCAGCACTTTTTTATTGCAGTCTATATGAAACAGATGTTCTATAATAATAACCAATGCAGAATTTTAATGGTAACAATGGATATAATCAGATTATATGTATTCTGAATCTTACACTTTAAAAATCAAAGGAATGCAAACACTGAAATAAGAAAACACTAGCTTCATTGTAACACTTTTCAGTCATTCTCAGCTCAATTAAAAAAATATACACTTGAATTCTCTTAGTCCACACAATATGCCGTGAACATCAATCCTAATATTATGTGTGATAAAAACTGCGAAAGTGAAATGTCAGCGATTAATTAAACTCAGAAAATGAAAGCACTACGAGATTTTCTACTATTACGCCATATATTTATAACTGCGAAACAAATGCAAATTAAAACGTAAACAATATGCGCTCACATACACGAAGATTTAGCGTCACAAGAGCAATAGCAGCTCATTGGTCCATTTTCGAAACCCCTCTCTCAGTGGCTACGTTGATGTGCACTTGTGAAATATGCTTACCATATTAAACTAAATCGTACGAAAGCCCCAGTATATAAATAAATACAAAGAAGTTATGCCAACTTTAGCATGAAATTTATTATATTCTCGGATTATTACATTTAATTATATACAACATTACGAGAAGAATGCTTTGATGTTGTCCTAAAGAAAGACTGTCATATTCCTCGATGGATGTCATTGCACTTCAAACACAATAAAAACGCAATTCAAGTGATTCTATATGGCATCTGTTAATTGAAGCAGCCCTATTTCGCGTTTATCAGTAGTCATCATTTTACTACTACAAATAGATATGAAATAACACTGATAGCCAGTCCTATATTTCCTTCGGACCAACACTGTCCTGATGCCTCTCAAGATGGCTGGAAATTTTCCTTGTGGTTTATAGATAATCATCACAATTTAGCAAGGTGAAGTGGCAGCATCGTAGGGATTACTACACCTCTCATATTTCACACAATTATCTGCTATGACCCCATAGGCATTCTATCCTGAGTGTTGGCACCTTAGCAAAATCAAGGAAAATCATCTCATGATGTACCTTCAGGTGGCTGAATCATCATGATTTATACTAATAACCAAAGTAAATACAGGATAGGTCACTTACTATTATAGATATGACCCAGTAGGTCACCTATTTGCAATAATACCTTTCTTTCTTTCAGAATTGGATATGTAGGTTTCTTATACAAAAATTCCAAATTCGTTCAAATTCAGGAATATATTGCCTATATGGTGAGCCGTATGGCAGTTATTTTCTGGAACTTTAATAAGAAATTTTCCTCAAATTGTCATTTTTAAATTTATTGGACACACCTTTGCTATTAATGAACTAATCTGTTGCTATGCAAATAAGAAAAAATACGCCCTTGATGAGCGACGGAAAAAAGTGCTTGAGCATACAAATATGTGCTTGATATTAAAATAAGCAAACACGTTGCATTAAGAAAATGGCAGTTTTGGAAAAAATCTTTATCATTCAGTTAGTCTCAGGAAGTAGCTGGAATTTAGCTCACTTTATTGTCAGTACCTTTCTAAATTTACACAACATGCCCCTTGTAATTTTATATAAGTTGTTTTACATAACTTTTCTACAAATTTATGAACGAAAACAGTTGATATATTTCTCGCATGGGTAATTAAAATTTATTTCTTTAAATTATCGTACCTGATAGAATCTTAGCTATTTTCATTTTAAATTCAACTTCAATGCTTCCCTTAAAAGCTGTCATATTTTCTGTAAGTTTCGTTAAATATGGTTAAAAACGTTGTCTGTTATAAGCAAAAAACATGTGAAATAAATCAGAATTTTTAAAAGAAAGCTTTGCATATTTGTTAATATAACTGTTATTTTCATGAAACTGCTTATAAACATTATAAATATTATGCAATGTATTTTATGCAAGTTACAAGTCATTTCCTGGTTTCTATTATATTTTTATTATAGAGGGTGATCAAAAATAATTTTTATTAATGATTATGTTATTGATTCCTTAAACACAGTCTTGACTGAATTTTTACTGGAAAGTGTGGATTCAAGCATGTTATTTACATGATCGCAGTTACAGAATAATTCGTCAAAACATTTTTCTAGGATCTCGACAAAAGTGTAAAATCCAAAGTGTCCAGTGGCTTTTGCTTATATAATGCAGTTTAACTCTTTTATAAAAAAAATAATAGTTACTTTATGTTAGACGTGCAAATTAGTTTCATTCTTTATTGAATTGCACTATATGTACTTTTAATTCATTATCGTTTAGCGAAAATTATTCATCGTGTAGATTTTTGGGTTAAATGTTTCTTACTTTTTTGTTTTAAATATTAGAATGCTGCTCTAACGTGATATTTTATTTTATTCTTAAATTGTAATTTAGATTTATGTTTATTTTTCATTAATTAGAACTTAGCACTAACTTAGGTCTTTATTTTAAACTAAATCTGGAAAGTTTAAAAAGAGAAATCCATTTAATATTTATTTAAATAAATGTTTTAAGACATTTTAAGAGGGCTAAAATCTTTTAACAAGTGGAAAGTATTTTTTACCAAAGTCGATGCGAGAAACTTTGTTTACTGCATATTTTGAAGAATGAATGATTAATTATTAAAATAACAGGCGATGATACTAAGCTAAAATTTCTGGCATTCCAAAAACATTCCTTCTTTTAGCTCAAAAGGTAGGGAATAAGCTTTATATAAAATTGAATAATAAAATAAACGTGAATAAAAGCTTCATGCTCGTCAAACAATGTATTTACATTTTCATTTCTTAATCATCTCATTCTAATCAACATTAATTAGTTTGTTCAATACAAAGCATTCTTTCTTTGATTCCTATAAAGGAGAAGGGAGAAAAGAAAATAGAAGCCAGACACGAGATTTCGCCTTTAAACTCTTACAAGATAACTGAAAAATGAAATAAAATTGTCACTATGTATAAATTACAGCAGCCAAACACTAAAGAACCTATGAAATGATATATCATAAATGCAGATAATTCTAGCAATTAAATATTTTAACAAAAGAAAGTTTACAAAAACTGATAACGTAAGTATTTAAAAACTTACATGTTTTTAAAGATGATGCATCACAGACTGCACAAAGGAAGACGATAGAAATTATATTCCACAATACCTTCATACTGGATATTTCTAATTTAATTGCTTTTTAATTGAAAAGAAATTGACTGAATTTATTTTTTCATGTAAGAGGTAAACTGACTGACCCGCTGCCAGCTAAAACGAGGACACTGTCGGTTTGATTATTTGTTGCAACTTCGAACTGTCTATTATCTATTTAACGATAGCACTTATCTTAGTTGTTCAAGTAAAGCATAGCTGTCAACGTGTTAGATTTCAACTAGCATTATCATCTGCAATCTGATTTTTTACAGAAATGTGATGTTTCTAACTTTTTTGTCCAAATACACTTTTATACCAGCTTTTTAACAATTTTCTCCCGTTTGATTAGAGATTTTTAATATTAATAAAAACAATAAACGCTTTCTCTGTAATTCCATATTTGTAGCAAACTGGCACTTGTTTTGCGCAAGAATAAATAAGGCATTAAAATTAAGGGGTGTAAGTAACATTGATTTTCGTAATTTATTCTTCATATATGACAAATGCTTACAAAAATAAACACCAAAGCAAACATTCGTAAGATTCTAGCTAAGTTACTTGGAAGGTTAGATTTTAACTTGAACTGTGAAGTTAGTATTTGCTAAGTTCAACTTGTATTAGTAACAACACATAAGAAAGGTGAAAAGACCCTTTTATTTAACCCAAAAACAACATAACAGATTTTTACTTCTGGGTACTTACAGAGCTTCGCCAATGCTTTTGGAGGGAATTCAAAACAGAAAACGTAAAATTAAAACTAATCCTAAGTTGAATAATCAGCCGAAGCTGCACAGAGATTTTTAAACGTGTAGTTGGCGACGCTTGATACTTTGATACTATTGTTATTATTCTGGTATACAGCGGGTAATTCCTGTCCCTGCTCTTCCCAGATTCCTGAGTGAATCCCGAATTGGGCCTGATATCTGAGGAAGTCCGTAAATAGTATTTTCCAGATGAGGTGGGAAAAACTTTGAAGCCCATTGCTTCCTGCAATAAAATGCCAAGACTGGACGGACAATTTGAAAATGCACAATTTGAAATTATAACAAACATGGAATATTTTTATTCAAAACTGAAACATACACTATTCTTTTCCTTTTATATATCCACTTATTGTCGTCTACAAATTGCCTTTCTAAATGAACAAGCTGGCTACTGGCATTTGTTTGGATTGTAGCGCTTACTGTTCCTTTATTGTATTCACAGACTTCCGTTACAGAATGTTTCACGCGCAGTTTATTCACAAACATTTCTTTCGGATATTTTGCCAAATCATGCTGTGCTAACTAGTACAACGTACGAGTCTTTACAGTAGTTCCTTTGAGACAAGCCTCTAATAAATAGGAAGAATTTTTGAGAGAAATACTTTTTTTATTGGGGCTCTAACTTCCGATTTATGTTTGCCTGGAACATCACCTTTGATTAGCGCTGACTGGTAAAAGCACTAAGAATATACGTCTGGGGAAACATTTCGAGTGCTAGGGTTTATTTATCTGTGAAAATGCTATGATTGATAGTAGCATATATTGCTCTTTTGATAGCATTCGCATCACCATTTTGTGGTAGAATATCTTCCTAGTGATAACTAATAAGCTTTTTTATTGTTGTTTCTTTAAAGCTAGTGTGAGCTCCTCCAGCGCCTCCAAAGTAAAGCTTTGAACAAATTAGCCTTTTGTAGCAATTCTTAAGTCTGTTTCTAATCTTTTACTAACATGGTTTACATATTTTACCTTTTCTATTTCAAAGTTAGGGCTACAAAACTTTTTTCTCACACAAATCATAAAAAGTTTTACAGTTGCCTAAAGATCGTTTCCATAAAACTAGCTCAGCTTCGATTTCCATTGAACTAGGCAATCGGTTTATATCGCGCGCTCTTTTATGCTCATGATACCGTATTTTAAATTCAGCACCTGATTCTAGAAATTCTTTTTTCACTAATGAGGGGTGATGATGCATCTTGTTCATCACTTCCAGTCAATCATGTAACCGCTCGGCCCACCAGCGGGCGAGCGGTAAAGTCGCTGAACGCTGGTAGTTCGGTCCGAGGTTCGAATCCCGCGAACGGGCTGGCTGCATGGGCGTTTTCGTGGTTTTCCCCATGTGTAACGTGTATACGAGCCAGTTTCCCTTAGAAAGTCCTCCACGAAGGCATCCCTCCCCTTAGGCAGATAGCCCTCGAGGCTTAGCCATAATCACACACACACAATCATGTATCTTCCAAAGATATCTGTAACATATCCCACTCCTGTAACTGATGTATGGTCACGAGTTGCCATGTTGTATTAAAAGTATCACTGCCATGTTCAAAATTTCTGTTGAATTTGGGAAGCTGCTTTAATATGTCCTTTTAATATTTTTTTTTTTTCTTACGAACTTTCAGAAAAATTACTTTGCGGTGTATTAGTATATGCGGAATCTAAATATTTTTTGTTTATTGTATTGTTGTTTTAAAAGGTAAGCTTTTTAATAATATAGCTTATTTTAAGGTATTTCTCCCGCCTTCTTAGCATGCCGGTGTAGTGGTCAGCACGCTTAACGCGTATTCGAGAGGTCCTTGGTTCGAAGCCCGGCGAGGCCACTGCTCATTTTTCATCTCTCCTGCTTCAAAAACAACCTAATGTCTCTACAGTGGCGCCTGAACTAAAAAGGTTGGTGGATAAGGATTCTCCTCCACCAGAATTTGGCGATTGGGATCCCTAATCTCCAGTCGCCCTTTTAAAAGGGGGAGTATGTAAGGTATTTCTCCCACCTTCTTAGCATGCCTTCGTAGTGTAGTGGTCAGCACGCTCGACGCAAATTCGAGATTTCCGGGGTTCGAATCCCAGCGAGGGCAATGATCATTTTTCATCTCTCTTACTTCAAATAATAACCTAATGTCTCTACAACATAAACATCAATAATAAATTATTTATAACACCTGTCTTTGTAATAGTTTCTTCAAATATTAATGTAATAAATGAAAACCAATTGAAACTAAAATAGGATCTGCATTAATGAATTATAGTTAATAATGTCTCTATTCTTTTGAAAAACATTGGAATAATTTGAAGATTAAATCCAGTAATCTCTTAAGATGGTTTTGCAGACGGAATAACGAAAATATGACTTAGTATTCTGATTAATATTTCTTTCCTTTTTGGGCCAGAATATAAGAGTAATGTTGATCTACCCTTCAAAAATGGGATTAGTTTGAAGCACTGTGACATGACAATGCTTAGTAATAATAATAATCGCGAAGAATCATTTTCTGGATTCTCAAATTGAATTTTTCCGAGAGATGTAGGAAGTTCAGTTACCACGTACGAGTAATGTATATGTACAACGTAACCGTACTCTAAAGGAAAATCCTAATCTGCCCCCAAAATGCTAATCGACTTCTACTGAAGTCTGAAAAGAGATGTATCAGAGGGAAAATGACAACTGAAATCGGTTAAAATTTCATTTTCAAGTAATTATTAATTTTAATGGATTGGAATATTTGAATAAGAATTATATTACATATGAATATATTATATTGAGACCCGGTGGCGCAGTGGCTAGCGCATCGCGCAGCAGCACCACAGGTCCGGGGTTCGATTCCCGGGTTGGGCAATGTCGACTCAGCCTTTCATCTCTTGATTTCCATCACTTGGGTCGATAAAATGAGTACCAAGTTCGCTTGGGGACTAAACTCTGGGGGTCCTGTGAAAAGCTGATCACTTGTTCAGGGCATATGCTTACGCACCCCGTGGCCCACGGTTAAGAAAGCAGATTTCGGGCACTGCAGGCCATTAGGGCTGTTACGCCACTGAGTTTAGTTTAGTTTATATTATATTAGTTATGAATATATTACATTATATATGAATTTATATGAATACATTTAAGAAAAATTATGAATGCGGCCGTTGGCATAAGTAGGCGTTTTCACATGAATCTCCACTAGCAAAAGTCAAGTAGCGATGTCGTTTTACTTTTTACTCATAAAATAACGCGGAGTTTTTTTTTTACTCATAAAACAACGCGGAGTAAAACAACACGGAGTTTAACAACGCGGAGTTCGAATCCTGGCTAGAGTTTCGCTGATTCTTCATGTTTCCCAGCTTCAAAAAATTTTTGACTGACCACAACAGAATAAACGATGGTTCTAGTTCTTGTGTACTGGATAAAATTATCGGGTATCATAAAGCAAACTCGAAAAAGGTTTCATATTTTGCACATACCTGATGTGGGGAAAGCATTGCTTTCTTAGTTCAAAGACATAAGGGCCTGAAACTATACTTTTAGTAGCGCTCTTTAGAAAGATAAGGCCAGAATCTTTTCAACTAAATTTCTACATCTTATTTCAAGTCTAGCAGCGGATGGATTAAACTTAGGAAGTCTAATAGCAGATACGATAGCGTTTGTCATCAGTTGATGGAGGAGTCCACTTTTATTTCCAAAGCGATTTGTTGTTGAATGGATGATCAAGTGAAAACAACTGTTCCAAACTATGAAGCATGAGATATATATCGTACATAAAGATCCGATTATTTTTCTGAATGACGTCAGATAAAAATTTCACTTTGAAAAGCGAGAAACGTCATATTAGACATAATAATGAAGAGCACCTGATACTTCTTCTATTCCTTAAAAGGTATGGCCCACGTAAAGAAAAGACATTATGATTAATTAGTAGATTTAAGGACCTCGGATTTCAAAATTGGGGGATTCAAGAAGTTAAAATTATGCCACTAGCACCCTACTATTGAAGAAATGGGCAATGTTTAATTGATTTGCTGAAATGTAAAATACTTGGTTGAGTAAATATTACAAAAAAGTAGACAACAATAAAATATTTTTACAAATAAAAACCTATGTATTCCATTATAATTCGCTCATTAAAATTTTCCCCAAATTTTATTTATTTAAAGCAAGTTTCGGTTATAAGAAATTTCAGTTATAAGGAAACAAATCTAATTACTCTTCAATGGTCTTATGAGAATTTATTTTATGTTTAATTGGATTATATTCAAGGAACAAGGCTGATACATTTGGAAAATTCTCTTGGTTTTAAAAAACAGTTCTAATTTCGACTAGCTAATTAAGCGACTTAAAGGACGATCTTTTTATTCCGTTTCATACAACAACTAAATTTCAGTCCAATAATCTATTTTTGTCTAATATTGATTGATTAAACAGATTACTAAAACGGATGCATAAAATTTTTGCATTATTTTCATTAAATCACTTTAAAGCACACAAAATTGTTACAGGACTCTATTTAATTCCTGTGAGTAATTTCTACTCTTTAAAGCAGCATTGCAGTTTCGTATTAAAGTACTTCAAAACAAATTTGCAAACTGTACGTTCTGTATGTGGTAGTTTTCTGGTTGCATAATATAGTACTTATAACAGTACAATGAAAATGCGTTTTATAACTATGTGATTTTCAAATCATTGATATTTTACATTTGTACATACATTATTTGCCATATAAACTTTTCCTTTGAAACAACTTTATCTCATCTGCACAAATTTTGCAAATTAGTAAGTTCGTTTATATGTCCATAATTATTTTATACATATGACGGTTAGCATGCATATATCATAATCAAGTGGTCTAAATAACAAAATAAGCACTTACAAAGAAGGTAGGAAGAATGGAAGCTCCTTTGGATTAAATGTGAAGTATTCGCGCTTTGAAAACTGTAGTCTCGGTCGAAATAAAAATTTATGAGTAAAATATACTTGGAAGAGTTTCTTTGGAAGCTAAAGAAAGCGAAGTGTACGTACTTAAAATTCTTCATCTAAAGTAATGCAGGCTTGCCCTTTGATTGTCGAAACTGCATGAAAACTATACTTCAAATGCATAATGCAAGAATAATGCTGAATATAATGCAAAACTTAACACGCTGGGGGAAAATATTATAGCTTTCATTGATAGTTTTTTTTTTCAATTGCTTCAATTCCATAAATGGATACACATGAATAATAAAAGCGATGATTTATCATGCTATTGAAACTTCATAAAAAGTGTAGAAAACATGAATTTTCTGTGTTGCTAATTTTCTAGATCATAATGATTGTATTTATCATTTCATTTAGCATTTCTCTTGCAATAACAGGATAAAAACAATTTCAAGTACTTTATCTTTTAAGTTTAAATTAATATTTTTTCTAAGTTTTTAATATCTTTTTACTCTTCTATGTGTTACATTTAATTGCTATAACACTGATACGGCTTCTTAAATCACTTATGTGATTTTTTTTTTTTTCATATACATTGCTCTAATAGTCTGAATTACCAGTTATTGACTTTTTTCTTTTACATGTTTAGGAAATGAAGAGACTCACAAAGAAAAATACAAGTAAGTACATAAGCTATGTTTTTATTGTTAAGAAGCTAAATTTACGGTAATAATTTTGAAAATTATAGAGAAAATATGGTCAAATTCAAAATCTAGGTTTCATTGCGAAGAAACTTAATTCCTAGTGAAAAGTTAGAAAATTTTTGTATTCTGTAATTTTATCTTCGAACAAAAACTTTTAGAGCGCAGAGACTTATTCAATTCTATGGTAACATTTCCATTAGCTTCAAATGTAAAGATACTGTTATATGCATCAAATGAATAGCAAATGAATAACACAATTTTAAACAGGTTTCAATGTGTTTTCATAAATTATTAATTAAAATAGTCGCGTGAAAGGTATGCAGTTCTT
Source organism: Stegodyphus dumicola (assembly GCF_044657685.1). Classification (NCBI taxonomy): domain Eukaryota; kingdom Metazoa; phylum Arthropoda; class Arachnida; order Araneae; family Eresidae; genus Stegodyphus; species Stegodyphus dumicola. Next base: position 175,515,932 of record NC_140781.1, read on the forward strand.
TAATGTTTTCCTAAGTAGCAACATTTATAGTATTTCATCATTATAGCCTATATTTCATTTTTACAAGAAATAGCAATTTCATTTTTACAAAAATAACATTTAAGAAACTATTAAAGCATATTAATTTCCATAACCTCTCTTTTGAGGAAATGAAGAAAATTTATGCAATCTAAAATCTTCGTCAAAAGTTTTTTTTTTTTTTTTTTTTTTTTAAATTTTAGTATCAAGATTTATGTTATTATTTACTAAAATAAACAATTCCGTTAGTAAATACTAAGAGCAGTACATTATAAAATATCAGGCATATCAAAGCTTCATGCAAACACTTTATAAATTCTGCTTGGCATACTGATTTTTGTTACACGTTAACTAAGGTAAAGCATTGCATTATTTTATCTGGTACCTGAAACACAGATAGAAATAAAGCATAATGCAAAATGCTAATCCAACAACAATATTATTAACTGATGCAAGCCTTTTATGCCCATTTAAAATGCGAATACCAAACATTTCCTTTAAAAATCTTAAGTTAAATATTATAGAAATATTTAAGAAATGAATTTCATTAGGAATGCTTCATTATTGTGTAACAATGTTCCATACTGCTTGTTTAAATTTCGAAATAGAGTATATTGGATTTCGAAAAGCGTCTCTCCACTTAGTAACTATGTATTAACTACGTATGTTAGTAGTGTGTATTAGTAACTATGTATTAACTATTGTATGTACACTTAGTAACTATGTATGTATAATTAGTAACTATGTATTAAAAATACACAAAACTAAATGATGTTAAGGATGGCGTCTGCTCCTGCACTCTAATCTTGAGCTTATCCATATTCTACTTGATTGTTTCACTTCTTTGACTGTCTTGAGCGATTTCGAAGATAAAGGAGAATAACAAGTTCTTGTCCTCAGGATGAGTGGTCTTGATGAGTAGTAGCAGCTGCTTCTGCCTGCTTTTTTTTTCTCTTTGTGACGCAATAATACACGTATACCACAGCAGCGATGAGAAATATAACAGCACATACTATTTCAATTAGTTTGCCTGCTGGCACTTTTATTTCCCCTAAAAAAGGCACTTAAAATTAAAATTTAGTTATTACAGAAAGCATTAGTTCATAAATTTAGTTTATGACATTCACTATCATGACGCTGACAGTATTAACATTTGCCGTTATCTATAACTTATGTTCACATTACGAGAGTTAACAATGGGTTACATTCAGATAAATATGCCTTATATAAAATTTTTAGCAATCTTATTTAATAATTCGACTACTTATGTCATTTTTTCCAATCTCAGCAGACAATTGAATATTGTAAGAAATGTATAGTAAATTGATAGCCAATTAAAATAAACCCGTCAATGAATGTATTAAGAGTGAAAGAGAAAAGATATAAAATAATTCACGTTATTTTATAGATATTGACTATACGTACCATTTTGAGTGAAGAAATCACAATATCCCCCCCCGGGTTATATAAGTAAAAAAGCGAAACGCATTTCGTAAACCTTTACGTTACATGAACTTTTTGTAAGCCAAGTCGACTTTGTAAATTCCTTAAGTATGAATTTGAAGGAAACCGCAAATATTTATTATATATAGTATATGTATGATTTGCACTGCATTATTTTGTAAGTGAAACCTCATCGAACAGTATTTACTCCGCTATGAACTATAAAAGCATGAGAAACATGTAAAAAATGTAATAAAATATAATAAAATACATAAAAATAAACTGAAACAACACTTTTCATAACTATAAACTATAAAAGCATGAGAAGCATGTAAAAAATATAATAAAATATATAAAAATAAACTGAAACAACACTTTTCAAATTAAAATTATTTTGTGTGAGCTTATCTGGTTCTGCAATAAAACGCTGGTGATGAAGGTGGATGTTTCTGAAGAGGAAAAAAAATTTTGATCTTTTTCTAAACCTCTGAAATGTTGCCGTTCATCATAACAGTGATCCAATCTTGTGCGATCTTGAATCCACGAAAAGATTTTTTTTTTTCTTTCGCAATAAATGTCTGTACAGTTTATATCATTCTGCAGTAATGTTTTTCAAAACAACACTACTTTGTTAACATTAAATATTTGTTTAGGCAAATGCTCTCATTCATTAGTTATTTCTTGAGACATGCCGCCGAGACATGAAAGTGGTTAGTCTGACTGCCGTACCGAAGGCCCCGGTTTCGAACCCCGGAGAAGTCATGGATGTAATTTGTCCGTCCTTTCATATCAGGCAATGGTGTCCCATCTACTGTGTGCCTCTATAAAAAAGAGACCACCGCTTCCGGCCTTAGTAGGGGCCAGCACCTTGGCTAAAGCCCACCACTAGAAGAAGAAAAAAAGAAAACGTTCAGGACATTAACTTGTCGCATTTGTATTTTCATTTGTTGCCTCACCATTCACTTATTTATTCCCTCAACCGTGCTGCTGCATAGAGTTTTAAGCTTCTTGAGTCTTTCAAACTATCCAGTACTAACTTTAAATGCAGTCCCCATATCCGTGAGACCAGCCTTTTCTTGTGAATCTCTATATAAAGACCGAATCTTCTTTTGGAATCAGAAAATTCAAGATTATCAGCTTTTGTGTTAGATTCTTGATACAGTTAGACAAAAATTTCTCCATCTTCAAAATTGGACCCGTCCTCTTCGGTAAAAACTCTGTCCTTTAACGTTACCAGATGTTTTATTCTTTCAACAATGAAAACGTTATCCTTCATCATCTTATTCACTGTCGAAATAAATCGATTTATATCCAGAGTTGTTGTTGAAATAATTTCCACGCCTTCACATTGTAGAGTCATTAGGTTAATTGGAAGCCAGAGAAGATGAAAAATATACAACCGCCTTCGCCGGGAATCGAACCACGGACCTCTGGAATACGGGCCCAGCGCGCTTCCGTTACACCACGAAGGCATCCTAGGGAAGTGGGAGAAATACCTTATATACTCCCCTTTTTAAAGGGCGACTAGGATTTTAGGGGACCTAGTCGCCAAATCCTGGGTGCGGAGAATCATCATCCACAACCCTTTTAGTTCGGGCACCCATTTTTTTAGAGGCAGAAAAGATGAAAAATTAGTAACCGCCTTCGCCGGGAATCGAACCACGGACCTCTGGAATACCGGCCCAGCGTGCTGAACCAATACACCACGAAGGACGCTAGGAAAGTGGGAGAAATACCTTATAACATATACGAATTATTTTTAATTTTTCTTCTAAAGTAAGGGCAAACTTTAGTTTTTAAAATTTATAGCAGGGCAGTAGCATTTTTAATCCATTTATCAGAGCATTTGAGTTTCTAATCTATTTTAGTTAAGTAAACAATGATCACTAACAGTAATCAGTAAGGGTTTAAATTAACGTGCGAATATTGTTTGAGCGCAAGAACCGGGACAAGGAGAAATTGTTTCCGAAGCCTTATTTTGAACTGGTAAATTACAGTTTGAATGTTACGACATTTACTCACGTAATTATGTAATTTACGTAAGTCGCATATTACGTAAATCGGAGGCCTAGTGAACATTAAAATTTGGAAGCTGAAGCACATTGTATTCCCTTTTATTTAATGTGCATTATATTTTTTATCTATATTTTCAAATTTTACTATCAATGATTTTTAATTTAAAAGCTGTAATTTATATCGATATTATTATGTTTCATATTGGCATTTGATAGAATAAACTAAGTTTAGATTTAGAAATCACTTTTAAACATTCATTTTTTAAAAGCTTAATATTTCTGAAATTAACTTATTTCCTTCTAATGTATCAAGAAAGAAATTTTTTCAGGATCTAATGATATGGAAATTTGGATTTAAAAACAAAAGTTCGTTATAACAACATGGGACGCAAGTAGTCATTTTAAATTCAAAAATATTTCCTTGCAGTTTGAAAAATTATTATTTCAAGTTAAAATCTTTATACACAATGAAATGAAAAATTACACTGATCAACAACGACTTTAACAAATAAAAATCTTAGAGATTCTTGTAGTTAATTTCGACTCTGAAATTAGAAAGTTTCCAATAAGCGTCCCTGTTTGATAACAGAACTTTCAGCTAATGGTATTCTGCACTAGTGTCTGAAAATTAAGCAACAAACGAAAATATTACTATGCTTATCAAAAGAACATGCTAATATAGTCATAGCTTTTGCATTCATAAAAGGTGCACATACAAAACAATAACTAACCCACAGAAAAGTTTCGCATACAAATATTTTTTTAAAAAGGAAATATGTTAGGTATAAAAGAACCTGCATCTCTGTGTTAAGGACTTCACAAGTATCATCAAATTATAAAAAATGTGGGGACGACACCATTTGAGTGACGCCAGGTAAGGGAAAGTACCTGGCGTACTCTTACCCATACTTCGGTTGTCTTGAAAGGGGCCAGCGACAGTCGGAAATAGTCTGAACCTTAAATATGAGTCGTCCCATCATTTGCTACGTGAGGAACCCACGTCAAAAAAGTAAAGGAAATGAATCAGGAAGACCAGTTAAGGGACGTCCAAGAGTCAAAGCAGCTGAGAATAAGTGCTGCCTATGTCTTCAAGAACTACGCCACAGGGCTAGTCACTGCACGTCAGCCAGCTTCCAAACTTCCAGTGTTGAAGAGATTTATATCTCTGAAAATTACTTACAGACGTCGACGTGCATGTCATACGTGCACGACGTACAACATACGTGCACGTCAGCCGCCCAAGTGATATAGTGGTTAGTGACGTTAATACCGTACTGGTGGTCCCGGTTTCAAATCGCAGAGAAAACATGAATGTTTGTAAGAGTGCAGTGTCTGTGAGGTAAAGGGGTATTCATAATACCGGCGATCCAAAAGTCATCTCTAGTGGCTTTAGCAACGAAGAGAGGTGGGAGACCCCTGGACCGCCCTCTGGCGTGTTCTCCATCAAAAGTTGGGTGGAACTTAACAGTTAGCAAAGCCCGGCGCTACTAATATACCTTCGGGAATGGAAAAGTGGCGACTTTCCTTCAAGACGTACCTGTATATACAAATTACTATGTACACGTGTACAGTGGTTTCCATTAAACTAACGTCAGTTCCTCTATTAATACCTGTTTCAGTACCTCATCAAAGGTAATGCTCCGATTTTTCAGCATCACGTTGAAACACCTACTGTATTTTGACTCATGTAGACCTCACAACTTATCTACCACGGCTCATTTGTTTCACTGCATTTTTATTTCTCAATTTGAAGTTCTTAATCCAGTTAAATACATAATTTCGTCGGGGAAGTTCCTCATCCAACGAAACCATACAATTCTCTTCTGTTCTCGTGTACCCTCCATTGTACCAAGAATATACGTATTCACGGTCTTCTCCATCGTGTTTCAGGTGTTAACTACTCACTACTTGCTCTCGTGCTGGGACTAGGCGATCCATCTTATGCAGAATGGCGAACACACAACACAATCTGAAACAAGCTTCCCCATGACGTTAAACTGTTTGTTACACTTGAATAGCAGCACTAGTCCAAAATCATTATCGGATGTGCTAACATTTTGCGTTATAGTTGGTTACTATAGTTAACTCGATACGTCAGTTTAAATACATATATCTTAGGGAAAATTATTGAGCAGTTGAAGGGTGTTGAGTGTCAAAAAATCGTAATGAAAGAGTAATTGTGTTTAAGAGAAGCAATTGGACATTTCCTCTCAAAAGTATCTTTTGTTATACACCACGATCTGTGAAAGCTGTGAACGAACTCAAATAAATACTTTTCACACATACCCGCATTTTTTTCTAATTTTTAGACATGAATGAATGTATTAGGCCAATTAGGCTATCTTTCTCAGACTGCCGTATACTGTTTCCAACTAGTCTAGCTATGCTCTTTTCTGGCTCTGGTTATATCCCAAATGAGCTTTTTCCTAAAACAGACTTGACGATTTTATATTCTCCATATATTCCTAACCAGAAATAGAGTTTAACCATCATCCTCATCTCAGCTTTCGTTTTATCTTCTATGTATAAACGTAAAGGAGGAGGAATTTATAGAATGAGGTCGTACAATAAGGCTACTTCATAGCCAGGCGGTCGAAGTGACCTCCGATCTATCTTACAAACAGTCTGCTTTATCAAAATAAAGACGCATTTCATATTAGCTTATCTCTGCATTTGATCTTTCTTGAGGACCGCTTTGTAGCAGTAGGTTTTTTTTTTTTTTTTTTTTTTTTTTTTTTTTCTTTTATTACCTTGAAACACTGCACAACACTAGTTATGTTAGGAGTTCTTTTAACAAGTTGGAGTAAACTGAGACTCAGGAGGGCTGAAAAGCCCTAGTTTATGATGGCAGGTCTTTTAGATTGAAATATAGGTATAAAAGTGGACAATAGGTTTGCCGGTCTAATAGTTACTATGGAAGTATTCTCTTAAGTACAGATGAAAAAGTTATTGACCAAAAAGTCATGTATACAAAAGAGATGAAGCAAGAATTGAAATACAAAAACATAAAATCAGTTGCTTTAGAAGAAGTCGAAAAACTTCAGACGATATGTAAAAATACTATCGTCCATGCTTTAGGTTCAGATTTCGTTTTAAAGGTACCAAACTTCGAATCGAAAAAAATATTAATGTTTAGACATCGCCATAGGACTATGGATTCCATTCCTTGCCAGATAACGTATAAAACATCATTATTCCAGAAAAATTTTTTAAAATTTTAATTTCGTGGTGATGGTCAGAAAGGCGGAATTCTTGCATTCAGAAACGAAAATGTTTGTCAGCAGTCATGCTGTTAGTGATCTACTGCGTTTTGCACATAGCAATAGAAAGCGATCGTCTGCCGTTGTATTAATCTTTCGGCGTTCAGACCCGTGTCTTCTACAGCAGTTTTGGTCTCTTTGGTAACGGTTTCACAGCCTATTTGATGACACTATGATGCATATTCAGCTCTCTCTCAACAGCGTATAATTACCGATATGCCCGTCTTCAATGCGTTGTGATGTGACTGCGGGATTGCGTTTTATGTTAATTTTGGTTTCTATTTGCATTCGGGGATGCAACCTCTGCATATTTTAATTCCCCTTTTTACATTCATACCTTTTTCTTCACAGTTTATTGCTATATATATCTATGTAAGATAAAAAATATGAAAGCAAACTTCTAATTTTAATTGGCTATAAACTGTTTTGTTTTTTATTTAATTTGCGGACTACTTCTATCTGTCTTAAAAATAGCGCTGTAAGTCTGAACTGCGTCACCGAAATTAATCATGCGATCTTACTCAACGCATAATGCAAATACCTCTTGCGCAGTCACATAACTGTAAACCAAAACTTTTTAACTCGGAATTGAAACTTCTTGATTCCCTCCTTTCTTTCTTTGAATTGCAGCGTCCTTTTTCACTTTCGCTTAAGCTTTTCAGCTAGCCAGACGCTTTACTGCTAGGCTTACTCATCTAAGGATGACGTCGTACTTTAACCCTTTGCAGCACAGTGTGTCCAGTGTGGACACACCTAAAAATTTCCTTCTGTACGCACAGAAAATTGAATGAAAAAGGATTTATAGATTACTATAGGTTACTCTGAACCTTCTTTATTTATAGTAGATGGCAGCTCAACACAAACCAGTCCATATATTTCAGCCATGTTTAGTTTTTTTAAGACCCTCATTTTTCAAAGTAATCTTCCAGATTTTTTTAGGGTATATAAGGAATTGTTTGAAAAGAAATTTCTATGTTATTTTTTGGCTGTATTCTAATCTCCTTATTGTATATTAGTTTTAAATTTTTACCTTGAAATCTTGCCTAAAATCAAGCGGCGAACCCTAGATGTGCCCAGACCGGGCTCACCGATAATCTAGGGCAACTGAGATTCTGTATTTGTTTCTCTGCATCTCATCGGTCAATTCACTGACAACAATGCTCGTTTCAGCACTCTTTTCGAAGCTCTATTCAATCAGTGGGCCACTTTGGGCACACCCACAGAATTAAAACGATAAGTTCTATCTTCACAAAATTTTACTTGTGTACTCCTCTAGGCCTAATTAGACTGCCTAACTTTTTTTTTTTTTTAATCAAAACTCCGAATTTAAAAGGTAGCGTGCCGGAAAGTGTTAAAACTCGTTTACATGGAAATTATTGTATTCAATATTGATTAAAATATATCTTGTCTGCAAGAGGATGATTTGATAAGCGTAAAAATAAAGACTGTGATACTTCAATCTCAGTTGTATTAAATGAGTCATCATGCTTTCCACTCAGCCCTATCTACAGCCACAAGCTGCTAAAAAGTACCGGATTCCTTCATCTACGCATTGAAACTTGACATATATATATATAAATAATTCAGGGAATAATATAGGTATAGAGGTAAAATTTGACACACATGCTTGAATATGACATGGGGTTTTATCGAAATCAAAAATAAAATGGCAAGAAAGATCAACATATAGCGCTGGGCAGCAAAATGTCAGGGACGCTACATGAGAATCGTATATGAAATGAGCTGTAGTGAGAGAGAGAAACAGAGGCTGATTGACTGACTGGCAGGGTATTGCCGAGAATGCCGTGAAGAGTGCGGCGTGTCCGGCTCAGTTGAAAATTTTTGCTCGTACGGCGCATCACATGAAACTATCCTAACATGAATGAAAAGGTGGGCTGGGCTGGGGGTAACCGAAACATCGCAGGTGTGAGAAACGACCAGAAGATAGCCGAAACAGAAAATAGTCAGAACAAGAACGAGACTGTACAACAGTCATAAAAGGTTGCGAAAATTAAAAGTAAAATAGTGAAGCAGCGAAAAGCTCATAAGTGAATACTTGTGCAATTCAATGAGAGCTAATTAATCAGGTGGGAAATTTAGAGTCACAGTCAAGGGGCGAATATTCCTATCCTGATAGAAAATCTCGAACGTGAAGAGGTTAAAAGCAATCATGTACTCACACTTCATTGCTTTAGCGAAAAATCCTCTATTGAGCTTTCTTAGGTGATCTTTGATCGTGTTCAGTTTCAAGTCTCTGTGAAGTGTAGGATTGTTCACATAGAAGTGTGCATCTGTAATCAGTCGAAGTAACTTATTCTAGGTGACCTGTAATATATCCAAGCTCTTGTGAGAGGCTGCCGCCCAGGCCGGCGACGCAAAAGTGATGATGGGCCGGATGATCGTAATGTACATAAGTCTTTTCTAGCGAAGATCAAGCAGTGAATATTTCCCCAGCAGCGGAAACAGACTATTGATCACTCCAAACGTTTTTCTTTTAATGATCATGATGTGGACATTCCAACTAAGTCTTCATTAAACATAACTCCCAGGTATTTAGCTTTACTAACCTGGGGAATCTCCTCATTAAAGAGATATAACTTATTTCTAAGAGGAGTCTGTGAGCGTCTTCGGCGAATAATACGTAGCTGGGGCTTGCTCACATTTATTTAGATACGCCAACTGGTACACCATTTTTCGATACAGGGTATAATATCTTGGAGCTTGCTTACTGCGTGGTTTGTATTTGGGGACTTTACAGCCAAAGCTGTATTGTCCGCGTAGCATCCTAAAAAGTGATTTGAGTTGATTTGCGTCCTAGGAAAATGCGCCAGGTAAAACAGATAGAGGACGGGATCCCTGCAGTGATGACTCTTGTACTAGAAGCAAAGAATCTCCTTAGAGATTCTTTGTCTAGAAGTGTCCTTACCTATGGCAAGCGATAACTTTCTGTTGTAGATAAAAGACATGATAAGCTGTATCAATTCCTTGTCGAGTTGATAGGTTTGTAAATAAGCCCCTCATGCCAGACGCGGTCGAACGCTTTCGCCAAGTCCAGCATGAGGATGGCAACGCTTTGTTTATTGTCGAGAGCACCTCCGCAGCACCGGCCGCACTTATTGCTTAGAAATTTACCAGCCGCACTAATTGCTTTGTTGTGGATAATTTTTGCCTGAAACCGAATTGCTCCGGCTGTAACAGTTCCATGAACAGCTTTAATCTTTTAAGAATTACGCTCTCGTAGATTACCCTTCAGGTCTGGTGGCATCTTTACCCGGTTTGGGGAGAAGAAGGATTATTTTAGCGCGCTTCCAGCAGGTCGTAGTACGCATTTATGATGCTAGTGAACTTGTCAAAAGTGCTGAAAGGTATATTCTTGAGAGCAGCACTACCAACAGTGCCAAAGCCAGGAACTTTGCGATGTCAGTGACGCTGCATGAGACATTCAATGTCTTTTGATGTTATCCTGAACTCCCGCAGGTGTAGCCAGTTTTGGGCAATTACGAGCCGAGGGAGACGTTAAGCCAGTCTCTTACAATAAAACAGACTTCGTAAATACCCCGAGGAGAAACATTTGGGGTAAACTGTATTTCCCCAAATGATCAGCTAGAACTTGCGTCTTGTCTTTGTCATTGAGTGCAGCGCTGGTATCCGTGAAGATAGGTCTATTACAGCCATACTGGTTTTTGAGCTTCTTAATGAAAGACCAAAGCGAGCCGTCATTGGGACTAATATTGCGTATTTTCTCTTCCCAGAGATCTCCGTGCTATGCGATACTCTTTTTAATGTCTCTAGTTAACTTATTGAGCTCCTTCTAACGTGCGGACTCCAGGTGAGGTGCCTACACTTGCGTAGCTTATTTCTCTCCCTGATTTTATCTTTAATGTCTCTTGGGAGTCTCTCTGTGTGCGAGTTCCTGTTGATAATGCGGGAGCCCTTGTTGATAGCGTCATTAATACTGCAAGTGAGACTTTCCACAGCGGATTCGATGTCTTTTCTGGAGCTGAGTCCGCCGATAATGGGCGGGTTATTGTACAAGATCTCACTGTAAAGTTTCCAATTCGTAATTTTGGAATATATCAGGTTCGCAATTCTTAGAAGTGCCTAAAGTGGCAAGAACTGGATATGGTCCGAAGTTAAGGCATGAAACAGTCGCTTCATGACTTTGTCACTTTTCTATCCTCGCCTTCGGGTGTTGGTCACGGCGGGATGTGGATTTATGACATCAGTCGTGATCGGACCTTTTTTCTTCGAGGAAATGCGTGGTTCTACTATTCAAACTGTCAGTGTGATAGGTGCGACGTAAGCTGATATATTACAGAATTGCGTAATCCCTAGTCTGGCTGATAAGCACCTGTTGGAAGGTATGACTTTTATGCGGGATGGTGCTCCCCCCCCCATATTGCTACATATGTGAAAGATATCTTGCACACATAATTTGTTGAAGATCGCGTGCTGAGCCGTCACTTTCGTCATGTGTGGCCTCTCAGGTCCCCAGATCTCAATCCGTGTGATTATTGGTGGTGAGGTTACCTGAAATCACAAGTTTACCGCTATCGTCTGACCTCATTAAGAATACTAAAGACAAAATCCGACCGCAATTTCTCACCATACCTACAGATATGTTGCACAGTGCTGTTCACAACATTGTTCCTCTACTACAGGTATTGTTAATGAATGACGGCCGACATGTTGAACGTTTGTTAAAAAGAACATAATCTTTGCTAAAAATCAATTGTTACACTAATTATTGCTTTTGTTATCATATGAAGCGCCATCTGTTGGCCATTTTAAGCACTTTTTTGCTTTCAATAAAATCCCATGACATTTCAAGCATGTGTATCAATAATTTTTACCTCCTTACCTACATTTTTCCGTGAATTATTGAATTTTCAAATGTTAATGGACCTTTAGGGTCACTCTGTATGTAAGAACATAAGTGGAAAATTCCATAACTATGCATACGAAAGCATAAAAACGTATATAGAAAAAATCATGCAGTAAATAAATGTTGTTTAAAAATTCCTTCCGTTATATCGACAAATAAATCTAAATTTCTTAGCACTATAATTTTGATATTTTAACAATTATACCCTTGACTATCCTGTACTTACCACAGTCTTTTTGGTCACTAAAATCGCCACAGTGATTATGACCATCACATTTCAAAATTTGAGCAATACATCTGTAGTTGTCACATTGATATTCATATGGCAAACATGGTGCATCTGTAAAATGTAACAGAATAGAATTATAGAATATAATTATAGAATATAATTATGAATATGATAACAAGAGAAACCATAGATTAAGTTACATATAAAAAGGAATAGCTCACACGAACAAATCATTTACAAATATTTTTCGATTAAAATGCGATGATATTAATTATATCTATATAATTGAAAGGAAGGCAAAATAACATTTTTGGCCTATTGAAGACAGATTTCTGCAGTTTAAATATGATATTACCTACATTACACTTTAAAAAAATAAAAATAAATAAATAATACGTATAAAAAATTAATAAATCATTTGAGAAATTTTTATGTTTTCTTATGTCGTTAAAATAACTTTTCAACTATGATAATAGATTTGAATTTTTTGCAAACCTTTTGATTTTTTACAAAAACCCACTGAGAATACTGAGATCCAACAGTGCCCTGAGAAATCTGAATACTTTCCAACAGGTAAGCAAAAAAATAGATATATTTTAGCTGTAAAAAACTGTCCCCAGTTATTCAACCCACAATTAAACAAAATTTTTAAAGAAAACGCGTTTATTGAAATGTAACATTGCTGAAAGCATGCAAAAAACTTATTTCAATAGTAGATCAATCTATTATGAAGGCATCTTTTTTTGTCTGTCGTTCATTTTTTTTAATGTGTTATGAAATATTGCAAATGTTTTAATTTTTGTAAGCAGGATATTGTTGAATCTAAAGTGATAATTTTGTTCTGAAATGTCTCTTAAGTTTGGAATGAAATTTCTAATGTCTCATTTTTCCCCCCTTAAAACGGGATTCCATTTTCCTAACATTCTATTCCACTTATATAATTTAATATACGCATCTTATTTCCCTAACCACATTTCATTAAATATGTGTATCTTATCTCATTATTTATATTTCATTAAAATCGCTAATTATGAATCTTCAAACATCATGTTTAAAAGAAGATTATTTATTAAGCTTAAAACATTACGTTTAATTTAAAAGGGATAATTTATTAAGCTTCAAACCTTATATTTCGGTTAGAATTAATTCAATTAGACAATTTTTAGGAATGCAAACTTTTCCACACACAAATAACATTTTAATGAAACTTTTATAATTGATGAGTTGAATTAATATAAATTATTAGGAAGTAATTAGATTTAGTATTATCACTTCACTAAACTACATTAGGTTAAATTCTTAACATTACCAAAATATAATTGCAATTTTAAAACATGCATTGAAATACTGTTAGGTAGCTTTTACATATTTCGTTGAATACGGTTTAGATTTCCGAACAGAATAAACTCTCCTTATCTATCAAAGTTAAGTTCTTCTAACGTTCTGCGGATAAAGAAGCATTTTTTTAAATCCAATTTCCAGCACTTGCCTATTCAGCATTGGCCATTCAATGACCATTTTATTGTGGAGGAAACTAATAGGTGGCCACCGTTGCATCCTATGAAGGAACGGACAGTTATAGCCATGCCTTCTCCGTGATTCGAACCCGGGCCCTTCGGTACCGCAGTAGGTTCCCCTAACGACTACACCGTGTGGTAGCCGATGACGAAAATGATGATAATAAGATTCCGAGAACGAAAATGTGAATCATTCATGTACATTCACATATTCATTTGAATTGGAATTCATTCATTTGAAATAATGACCATACAAATAAAGTTAGTTTTACATAAACTAACTGAACGTAATAATGAAAATTAATTTAATGAAAATATTAATCAATATATAGATCATTAGCAAAAGTAGAGGAAAACCTATGTTCTCGACCTTTTTCCTCTCCTCCCCCCTTCTTTCTCAAATTCTTTGCATAACTTTTATTACGAAAACTTAACATAAAATTAATTAGACTTAAAGTAGTTGCATTTTTTATTGTTGCGATTGAGTTTTTAGAAAAAATGTAGCTTCAAGAACCTATTAAATTTGCAAAATTTGATACACTGAAGAATCCCTCCCCTTTACTGATGGATGGAGATGAAGCATGAACCATAATTAAATCTTGTTTCATTATAAAACTGTGAGTATGTTGTTATTACATAAAACTGTTACCTTTGATGAATATAAAAATGTGTATGCATACAGCTGATGTTCATTGTAACATTTAGTGTCCTAAAAGCATTCTCTAACGAGTAGGCATGTAATGAGAAGAATTTAATGTACACTCATTAGCTGGAGACTTTTTGTACGAGTCGTTATAAATGAACAGTAGCTATTGCATTCATTTTAACGAGCGGTAGTTGTAGCTAAGGTGCACTGTAAATAAGGCTGGGTATAACTTTGTGGTCTTCAAGTGGAAATACATCCAAACACGGCTCTACTTCTGTACATATTGCTGTCACTACTACTTCTGTGCATAATGCTATTATTACTTCAAATACTTTACATGATCAATATTTTCAGAGTAAAGTTATTATTATTTTGTTCGATGATAGTGTAGAGACATTAGGTATTTTGGAAGCAGGAAAGATGAAAAATGAGCAACGCCCTCGCCGGGAATCGAACCACGGACCTCTGAAATACGCTTCCAGCGTGTAGACCCCCTCACTACGAAGGCATGCTAAGTAAGCGGTAGAAGTGCCTTATATACTCCCCCTTTTAAAGGACGACTGGGGTTTTAGGGGACCCAGTCTCCAAATTCTGGGTGTGGAGAATCATCATCCAACACCCTTTTAGTTCGGGTGCCACTGTAGAGACATTAGGCATTTTGGGGAACAGGAAAGAAGAAAAATAAGCAACACCTTCGCCGGGAATCGAACCACGGACCTCTGGACGTAATACGCGCCCAGCGTGCGGACCACCACACTACGAAAGCATGCTAAGAAGGCGGGAGAAATACCTTATAATAGGAACATTCTTAAATGCAGCATCAAGTATAATTATTGGCTTTTACAGAGGATCAATAAAACGAGTTCTCAATATAAAGATATGTTTAAAGTAGTTACATATTGTGAAGCTTATATAGCTAACGTGATAAAGAAGCGCTCATTTTACATAGTTTTCTTCACTGTTTCGCTCTAACATGAGCATTTAATAGTAAATATTTAAACTTTTATTTAGATCAAGGTTCCCACATTAAAGATTTGATTTTTATTAGTAAGCCACACTATGCCAGTAGAAAGCTAGAAAATGTTCGAACTTATTAAACATAAAAATTTAATGTGCCAACTTAGTTTAAAACATAAAGATACAGATTAAAATGTCGAGCTCAAATCCTTAGACTAAAATGCATATATGAGTAGTAACCGAAGGTACTCGGGCGGCGGAAGTGACATCACAGAAATGGGGTGTGTCCACCGCCATCTCGAAATCACGTGACAATTGAAAATGACAGAGACGTGTTTGAACAACGTTTCTTTCAAAGTTTTATTTTTGTAGCAACGACAATCTGTTTTTGGTATGTATCAACGACTTCTTGAACCACGAGTTTGGAATGGCAACATTAGTTTCTTGTTTGAGAACATGCTATTTTGCAAAATGGAATGCATGTGGCATGCACACACTTAAGAAAGGTCGCCATAATACCTCAACATCGGAGGTAAATGGAATTAGCTTTATTTGAAGCTTTATCATCCTTTCGGGGATTCTTAATTTAAGAGGTACTCGATTCTAGAAACTACGTCCAATGAAATTAAAATTATTTTCTGTTAAATCCTAGAAACTGCTTTTCCTGTTGGACACAATTTTTCCTCAGAAACGGCGGTCTCCAAATTAGAGTACGAGGAGCAATTATTGGAATGTGTAGAATAGTCTTAGTTTATAATTCAAGGTTTAAATCATAAGTAAATTTCATAATTTAATTGTCAAAAATGGTGAAATACAAATTAATCTTTTATAATTTTCAGTAAATCTGTTATGAAGCCAATTAACCAATAACGTATGCAGTATTTTCTCTGCATTGCATATATTAAATTTTGTAAAACTTAACATATATTCGGGTTAATATAATTAGTATATAATGAATATACTCGAATTTTCAGAGTTCATTAAATTTGATAAAAATAGTATTTATTAAACAGAATTTATCTTAAATATGATTATGATTTTAAATAATAAGTTAGTAATATATTATAAGGTTAGTTAGTTCTGAGCATTAGCCCCCAGCCCACCTAGCAGGCAAAACCTGCCGTATGGCTATGAGAGGACAGGCCAAGCCACAAAGGCATAACAAAAGAACGTAAAGTAGATACATACATTCCAAACACTCTCGATGAAATAATATATAAATGTGTCGTTTCCATTTCTGTGTTTTTTCCTAAGTTTAAAGTCTTCATAAGTTTTACTTTCAATTAGTTATTATTATTTAAATCTTCATTATATTATCAAAATTCATCTTAAATCTATAAAGTTACCTCAATTATTTCTGTTTTTAGTATGATTTTCTGCTTTGTTATATCTCGATACCAATATTCTTCTTATTCTCATTCACAGTTTGCATAATATCTCTTGCAATTTTCTAAACAATTTATAATTACTAAATAAATCTTCAAACTTCGCAAATTTATATTTTTCTCTCACACTTGCAGTCAGGCAACAGTCCTCGACGAAATGCTTTGAATCGCCGAATTTATTACAAACTTTACATATATCATTTTCCTGGAGGTGGAACCTTTTTAAGTAAACCTTCTATGTGCAGTGAGAATTTGATTGACATCTGCATCTCCTAAAATTCCCATTTTTTGCTAATTTTTAAACATTTTAGATAGTTTTTGTTTCTTTCAAGAGAGATCCCATAATTTTTTCCTGTCTCTAATAAGCTTGTCATATATTATAGTACATGTCTTCTTTTTCGAATCTTGAATAAAAACCTTTTCGTTCCCAACCCCCAGGGAGGCTTCTTTCGCAAGAGCATCTGCTCTCGCATTCCCATAATGACCAGCGTGAACTGTGATCCAATGTAAATTCAAAATAGGCTTCTTTCGTAGTTCTAAATATATATGCTTAATTTCATTAAGAATATTAATATTTTGAAAGGGGCGGGAGAGCGCCATAAGAGCAGATAAGGCATTCTGAGTATAAATTAATATAATACCCCACGGATAATTTCTTGATCCAGGATAAAGCCATTTTAATTGCCAACAATTCTGCTTGATAAACTGAATTCCTTGGTTTTAAAGTAAACGTTTTGCAATCGATTTCAATACCGTGGAAAAATACAACAAAGGCACAGCCGATGCTCTCCGCAATCCCTGATCCATCTGTATAAATTTCAATTTCTCCAGCTGAAATATAGTTTTTATCGTAGGATATACCGTAATATTCGCTGGGATGGCTTAAAGTCAGATCATGTTCTAAAAAAGCCTCGCTGGTAATTGCTTTATCTTCATACATTATTTTCTGTTTTATATTATATTTCAGACAAAATTTGTCATAAGTAAATTTAAATTGTAGTGAGAGAGGCGGTACACCAGCCAGTAAGAACGCAACTTCTGTCGGGACTGTTCTAAATGATCTTGTAATTGCAAGTGTCCAGGCCCTCTGCAATGAGTCTAATTTCTGTCTTGTCTTGACCAGCTCCCCTGCTCGATCACCTCATGCGCCAATACCACAAAGAATTTTCGGTATAATAACATTTCTGTAAATATCCCTCAGGGTATAATATTATAAGGTATTTCTCCCGCCTTCTTGGCATGCCTTCGTGGTGTGGTGGTCTGCACACTGGGCACGTATTCCGCGGTTCGATTCCCGGCGAAGGCGGTGGTTAATTTGTCATCTTTCCTGATTCCAAAACAAAATCCTAATGTCTCTACAGTGGCGCCCGAACTAAAAGGGTGTTGGATGATGATTCTCCTCACCCAGGATTTAGCGACTGGGTCCCCTAAAACCCCAGTCACCTTTTAAAAGGTATTTTCCCCGCCTTCTTAGCATGCTTTCGTGGTGTGTTGATCTGCACTCTCAGCGCGTAACTGAGAGGTCCGTGGTTCGATTCCCGGCGAAGGCGTTGCATATTTTTCATCTTGACTGCTTCCAAAAAAAGTCCTAACGTCTCTACAATATTATAGTCTATAAATGATGCAATAATTGCATTTTTGATATATTGTTAAACTTTACTATTAATTGAATGGAATATAATTATTATTTATTAACTGCTATTATTTTACTAGCGTACTTTATCGTGTATTTGAAAAGACGGAGAGAAAAAATTGTGTGGGGCGTGGACGCGCTCAGTTGATCAATGTGTATTAATATTTAAAAATGTTTAGCAATATTTTTACCCGAAACATTGCGCACAGTAAAGTTTTTGATTAATTTCATAAGTTGATTTATTTTATTAATTTTGCTCATTATTGCGCAAAGTTTGAGTTATGTTGTAAAATAAAATAATTGATCCATCTGCGTTTAATCTTTATTCAGTATTACTTATTTATTATTTAATTGCATATAACTTTATCACCAAGCCTCAAAACATATATACAACAAAGTTGGGTTTATTCTGTACATTTTAATTCTCCTATTCCCATATAGTTCACATAGTAACGAGTTTCACGCGTTCGTTTATTCGATTTGTTAGATAATCTGGGGCTTACTAGCACTTTATAGCACTTTATAGATCTACAATGTAAATGATTTATGGATTCAACCATTCCTTCCGAATGCTCAATAAGTTATAGAAAATTCAACTTAGGATGAAATCTCGGTTTCTTATTGAATGTAACAAATCTTCTTAGTTTTAGCAAATTTTCATAGTCTGCTGTTAAGTATTTGCGGTTGCTTACTGCGTAGTCCGGGTGTCAAGAAAAGAAAATTTTGGGAAGACGCTAAAAGATAGAGTAGATATATAAGAGTTTTAGCTACATAGCACTTAATGGCTTTTAACTTTACTGCCATATATGCGACATTTCGCAGGAGTTTAGATGTTATAATTTTACGCTGAATGGCATCTTAACCTTGAAATGACCTTTTTTCTCCTTCAGCTTATTGCAGTGACAGCAACGATAAGATTTTCGGTGTGGAAATGAAATAGAAAATAGTATTAATTTTAGGAGGAAGGGGACAGATTTTTTTTCGAAAATTTCTCCAAAATTAAGATATTTGATGTATTACTTTCTTTGCGTTACCTTATACTCTTCGCTAAATTTTCTAAAATTACTTTTGCATAAATCAGTTACCTGAAACAACGGTAAAAGTTAATTCAAATCCATCATACATATAGGAACTTCCTGGTTGTGTAGAAAAACTGACTACTAAGTTTCCGCTTAAAGCGAAGAATGTTCTGATCTCATGTGGGTCTTCTTCTCGACTACGATATGGAAATTTGTTGCAGATCGAAATCCGTTTGTAAGTAATTGCAGCATCGTACAGCTGAAAATAATACAAGTAAATTTAACATAACAAGTAATATAAATAATTAATATAATGCAAAAATCATGATTAATTATATTATTTCAGTTTTATTACATAATTTAAACACATTGGGCTGCTTCATGTATTTGAGCCAGTTACTTAATTTATACAGGTATTCTTTTAATTAATTTTAGCTTCATTGTCTTATATAAATTTCTCAGCTAAATTTTGCCTTTCTTTAAGTGAACTGCATCATGAGGTTCTGTGTTTTTAAAGCTAGATTATGAATTTTATTTTATAAGTCCTTAATATGCTATTATTGTTCGTCCCGTTTATAGACAATTTTTTTGCTTTTGTTTTTATTGCAGTATGTCGACATATAAGTTAGTGCTTATACAATTATTTTAAGCCTGTTGCAAGTTAAGACCTCTATTTTAATACCTACATTATTTGACTGCCATAAACTCCAAGCAGACGATTTATTCTCGTCTTGTAGAGCTCCAAACTTTCCTTAACTCAATTTAACTCCCTTAACTCATTATTTAACTTGCAGATTATCTGCTAACTGGCCAGGCGTAGTAGGCCAGTAGGCAACCTTGTCATCACGGAAGGCAAACTTTAAGGCAATAGAATTAAAAACTTCAGAGTTCAGGCATGTTCGAGAACCCAAATAGTTATTTATATCTGTTTCAAAGTGAATTTCTCATTTTTAATTAATATGATTATTTAAAGACAGAAATAAATTATCCTTGTTGCTGTTGCTGTGTATTCAGTGAAGTATGTTCCTACGATATACAGAAATATCTTGTCAGATAGGGAAATAAGCATTTTTTTTTTTTTTTTCTGGCTTACAGTTCTTCCCTGCTTATGAATGTAATGTGATTTTAATGGAGTACACTAAAAACGAAAGAAAATGTAGTGTTTATAACAATGTAAATCCCTTTTTATAATGAAGAATAGCTGAATAATTTAATGAAAGGAGCTAGTGATTTTTTTAAGTTTTGCTATATATGCACAAATTTGGAAAGCATAAATTAAATGAGATCCCATAGTTGACGTTAGAGGAAAACTGCAAGTCAAGATAAGACAATTATTTTTAAATTTGTTGTTAGTTTTCTAATGTCTTTGCATAAAAAAGCGTAGTTCAGCTTTTTCCAGACGACCAATGGAAAATAAACCAAGTCTTAAATCATTTTACCGCTTTGTTCATCATCAGACATAAACTAAATCATCAAATGTCCTTTGCTTTCTAAAGTCCAAACTGCAAATAAATACGCAGTGTATTCAAGCAAAGTTTGAAGAACATGATCAATGCAGCATTTTAGCTAATACACTAAGACCCCGCTTAACGCGGGGAATACGTTCCATCAAAGTAGAGCGTAATGCGAAACAGCGCTAAACGAGGCTATCTTTACATGTAAATATTGGGGTTAGGGGAAGATGGCTGGGAAATTGGTTAGGTATTAAATTTAAAAAAGTATGTTTTTTTAATAAAAATAAAATCAAACATTTATTTCTTAAAGCCCAAATTAATACCACATTATTATTTCTTGCAAAAATAAAAACAAAATATAAATAACAAAACGAATATTCTTCAAAAAAAATAAATAAATAAAATTCTCAGTCAGTCATATTTAGTTAGCCTTCCGCGTTTTCAGTGTTCTGCCTTTTTGTGACAAAAGCATCTAATGTTGTTTGCCTTTTTCTTTTGCGTTGTTCTCTTAAAAGTTCTTCATAAACGGATAGAGCATCTCTAACACCACGCCTTACTTTTGAGCTCCTGTCAAAATTCGGATCATTTTCAATGAATTGATCCATTATTTCAGTTATGGTAGACAAACTCCTTTTTACAAACGCCATCGAAAGTTCTTTTTGCTCTTCTTCTGAATCACTGCTGTCAACATTTTTGTTTTCTTCTTGTTCAGTTAATTCCTTGAGCTCATCATTAGAAAGACTAGCCGCTGCTTCTTGAATTATTTCTTCGACATCTTCCACATTTACCCCTTCAAAATATGTCTGTACAATACCGCACCAAACAAGAAATACAAGTACATTCTTTCGGATATGTATTTGAAACCTATCGCTGCATAATATTTCGGGGAATCCCCGTATGCTGCGAGCGATTTCGTGGAATCCCCGGGTTGAAATAAAAGAGCGCTAAACCGAAACAGCGCTAAACGGAACAGCGTTAAGCGGGGTCTTACTGTATAATATTTTGTTTTTGCTACTTTCCCAGTAGACATCATCATTTTTGAAAATGCATTTGCCAAGGCAGTAAATCGCAGAAATGGAATTATTTGTGCTTTGCTTATCACTTTGTTATATTAATTATAAGCGTACTCTACAATCTACATAGTTTAAAATTAATTTAAAATTGTTGGACACATAATGTAATTCAAAAACTTAAGAGGCCCACCAGCGGCCGAGAGGTAAAGTCGCTGAACACTGGTAGTTCGGTCCGAGGTTCGAATCCCGCGAACGGGCTGGCTGCATGGGCGTTTTCGTGGTTTTTCCCATGTGTAACGTGTGTACGAGCCAGTTTCCCTTAGAAAGTCCTCCACGAAGGCATCCCTCCCCTTAGGCAGATAGCCCTCAAGGCTTTGCCATAATCACACACACACAAAAAGAACTTAAGCCGTCACTTGTACTGTGGAAAGATTTCTCTTTCAAATTATAACTGTATTTCAAAAATAAAACTATTTTTATTCAAAAATAAACTATTATTTGTTACAAAGAAAGCCGCATTTAACAGGCCAATGATTCGCAAGTAGCTCTCCAGCCGCAGTAGCAGTGTGGGGAAATCAATGCGTTTGTTTTTTACAAATTAATTTTCTCTATCTAAACTTCTTGTTTAGAAAATAAACTGAAACTTGAGAGAGATTTGCAAAACTTTGATTATTAGTGTTGCAAAACTTAGGTTATCGGTGTTACAAATTATAAGTAGAATATTATATAATTTCAGTTTTCTGGTAACAATAATATAAGTGTGTTACAATTACAATAAGAATTTATAAAATTTTGATGGGTGAGGGGAAAGGTGTTTCGAACCAAATAACTGTTTCATATATTATCTTATTCAATATACTTTACTGTGCTTCAAGTAGGTATAATTTCATTAATTTGAAATAAATGTTTTTAATAATCTAAAAAAAATAAATAAAATTTAAAATTATATTTTGATTGAGTTTAGAATTGTCTTTTAATTAAATCCTTATTTCTTTTATTATTGTTTACGAAAATATTTGCAATATCATGCTTCATGAAATGGTTTTGAAACGGCAAAAAAAAATTATATAATTTTCATGTAAAATTATCTAGAAAATTATCTTGACTCACATACATAGAAAGCTGCCTTGAGAAAAAAGGACAAACAAATAAATAAAGATTTCTGGGAAAAAATAATGTGAAAACAAGACACATATAACTACTAATAATGTGATAATATTGCACATCACTTCACACATAGCGATGGGTGAAGTAATCATTAATAATCATGAATAACTAAGATACAATAACACGCCAAACAATGAATAAATGTTAACATTTAAATGATAATTATAAATTAATTGACAGTTATTCGGAGATTGATACAATTATAGAATAATACGAGTATAAAGAATACTTTAAGGCTTTTCATGGCATCTTGATAGTTTCTGATCTAAACAATGGTAACAACTCATGTATTTTATATGGAAAATTATATTTTCTGGAATTGGCACCTATTACCTTTGTAAAAAATTAGAATATTAATCAAATGTGTTATAAGAGTACAGGATAACAGAAAAGACTGAATCGCCAAAACTGTCTCCTAACGTGGAAATTTCAAATGTCGCATAATGCTAATAGGCTGGCCTCTTTAATGAGAAAGCACCTTATACAAAAACAAAGTGAAAACTGTGGGCTGTGCCAAAAAGGGGTTGTTTTTCCTTCAAAGTCGAGAGCGCAATTGCCTTTCATCGGCTTTGCTTCAATAGCGTTATAACCAATAATTCCATTCCGTTTCGTACTCTCGTGGTGTTAAATGGCGGCAAGTCCGCCTATGATCTGTTACTTTAAAATGGGGACTTCAGACAACATTTGACCCACACAGTTTGCTTTGTAACCATGGTAACGACAGGTGCGGCAGATAGAGTTCTCTCACTTTCTCCCCACTTCATTTCCGTTTAGTAAGTTCCGCATCCTGGAAAGTGGATAAATGAAGGCTGACTTGTACTACAGTCTCAGATGAGGGGGAGAAAATAAGTACTGTGCGATGATGACGACATATGTTACGATCACCAATGGGGAGCTAGGTCGGAAAGTCTTTGAAGTGCCTATTTTAAAGTAAGCGACTGTAACATTCGGAAGATTCGGGATTAAATCTCGGGCAAGGCAGAGATGATTTTTCGTGTTTTCTACTCTGAATAATAATAATAATAATAATAATAAATAAATAAATAAATAAATAAAATGTCTTTACAACTTAAAAATAGATTTTTATGATACACAGCTTCCATTTCTTCTTAGTATGCGTACTAGTGGTATGCATTCATACTCCAGTATGCTTGCATACTCTTCTGAAATTAACGGTTCTGTTGCAAATTTGCTTTCAACCATACACATTGAAGAACAGTCTTGATAATGTTAAGTTATTAATTTATAAACTTATAAGGATTTAGTTAATTTTACTAACCAGTTATTTTATGTTAATGTGCTTTGCTGGCTTTTTGCTTTCCATTTTCCTGCCAGAATGCAAATTTCTAGTTCGCGTGCATTCAAATGAGGTAGAAAGGAAATAATATTTAAATCTTAGAGGGTAGAATCACAGCGTGTTCCGCCTGCTGAAGGCCATATTGCTAATTGATTCTCCTGAGAACAGTGTATGTGCGGCGTTGCGTTATTTCCGCCATTGGGCTTGTCACGCCGGTATTAGGTTAGAGCCAACTTGCGCGTTTCTCTGTCTGTATCCGTTGGGCCGAATTATATTTTACTTAGTCAGTCAGATTCTTTATTTTTGATTTAAGCCACAAATTACATTTTACTTAGTCAGTCAGATTCTTTATTTTTGATTTAAGCCACAAACACTGGCTTTTCTGCAAGCACGAGTAGTGCCTTCTGTTAAACTTTCATCTGAGTTAAATAAGAAGCTCTTTTACACCCTTCGTACGTTTCTGTAGCAAATTCAAAGACATAGTGAAAAGTCACTTAGAGTTCTCTCTTTGTTACCAAAGAAGACGAAATTATATAAACTTCACATTTACATTGTGTGAGAAAATATAAATACTTATAATTCTGGGGATTTTATGGAAATATATCTTCTTTAGTACTATTTTCTTTTATTTATTTTTGAAAATTTTTCAAAGATGGAAAATTTAAGCCACCATATCAAATCTCATAAATCCTTTTCTAGAATGAATTGTTGAAGTTGTAGGTTTTACTTGTGTAGAAGGTTAAAGTGATGCTCTTAAGACTTTGTTAGACTGACAAACGAGCTATCGATCTTCTATTAACTCTCTAAATTTACGAGATGGCTCCACTTGTGCTACAATACAAAACTCTGCCATTTGCTGGTAATTAAACTAATATAAGTGAAACTAAAATTCAAGTAACGTATTCGGAGACTGCACATGTGGTCTACTTAAGTTGGTTCAATTATTTAAGGTCGGCTAGCAAAATGGCTAAAACCGGAATAAACTTTGTCAGAGCTGGCGATACTATGTAAACTGCAAACGAGGCTTCCAAAAGATCTAAAACATTCAATTCCTCGGCTGAAATACACAAGCAATTAATTCGCATTCTGGTGAGGACTACGGAAAGAAAAAGTTACAACGAAGGTTCAGATCATAATAATTGGTTAATTAGCATAAACTTTTAAAGTCAGGCAACCATTTGTTTTACAAGGTGAAACTCATTAATAAACTCATTACACACATAAAGTCAGCATCAAATAAAGTACGAAGACTGCACGAAATAGCAAGCACTTTATTATCGTTTCAAGAAGCCTACATTAGCGTATAGTCTAATTTCATAAATCAATAAAATGAAATTAGCACAATAAAATTTAAGCGATATATTAATAATCTAGAATATGAAAATTGATTGATTTTGAGCTAAGTTCGCTTAAGCTGGGTTGGTCTATATCAGTTCGTAAATCCTTTATTAACGAACAAGAACTGACTAAGAAATTCTAATTTTTAAAATCTTCTAGAGGGAGGTTCGTGGTAGATTTTCAGTACGCAAGTTTAAGACCATTACTTACAACTACATTTCTTTGCATAGTAAAAAAGACGGTTTTATAACTTTTTGAATGTGAAACCATCAATTAACACATTAAATCAATTGCTTGACATGACCTGGTATTACTTTGATGACTCTGTGAGATAATGAAATGATACAATGTAACAAGCAGTAGATTCTCCTTCATTTTTATGCCCTCATAACCATTTTGTATAGATAATTACAGGAATTTAAATAGCAGATAATCTAAAGAATGTACATTTCTTTCAACTTACCGTTAGAATATCTTGGCAGAAAGGCCGAAAGTCTAAGAGACGAATGCTAGCCGTTATTCCATTTTTTGGCGGAGCTGATATTATTAAGGATCTGTTTCTTCCTGTGCTGTACGAAGTTCCGGAGTGGGATTTTAAGACACCGGAGGAAATACGTCCACTGCTTGTGCTTCCTAAAACTATTTTACTACTGGCAATATCCATAGCATCTGTTAATGAAAATAATTAAAACGAGAAATAATTAAAACGAGAAGAAGAATTTAAAAAGTGGTTATTTAACGGCATGTGCGCAATATGTTTAACTCTCATTCATCTCACAGATATCACAGACACTCCAGCTCAAAAAATAAGCAACAAAGGCAAAATTCGGAATAAAACAAAAACTGTTTAGTAGATATGCGTGAAAATGATTCATGAGCTTCGTGTGGCATTACTAGACAACATAGCAAACAACAAAGCAAAGACGTATAAAAAGACATTTATTACGACCATCAAATCGCGTAAAAACAATAATAACATCACGTTAATAGCGAGTATGACACCTTCTAGCTGAAATGCGTGCTTGGCAATGGTGAGGCAAGCTGACAATAGTGTGGTTTATAGCTTGTTGTGGCAGTAGCGCCTAGTCCTGTAGTAAAGCATGTCGAAGCTCGTGGAAGGTGCAATCTGCGATCCGCCGTCCCAGTATGTCCCATACATGCTCTATGGGATTCAAGCCCGGTGATTTAGCAGGCCATGGCAGCGGGCGTTATCGTCCATTAATATCGTGTCGGTACCCATTGCAGTGATAAAAAAACACACAAAAGGGCGTAGAATTTTCTCGCCATAGCGAACGGCTGTGATGGAACCACCGTGAATCATGTAAAGGTTGGGGATTTCGTCCTCTGCTATCTCAGCCTACACAAGTAAGCCCTTTTAACGATATTTGGCGCCTGATAGCATGCCCCTGGTTTTCGCCATAGCATTGCCCATTGGAAACCCTTCTGGATGTGGCTCCACTGCTCTGGTGTCCAACTGCGATGTTCATGGGCCCAGTTCACTCGCGCTGTGACATACGATGGGAACAAAAGTACAGAAACCACAGATCGGCGGGATTTTGTTGTTTCACCTTTGTGCAGTCGAGACGACACATTGTGGAGGGATATGGGCGGTCTTGCAGCTGCAGAGAGATGCGACGCCAGCTGTTATGCTGTTAATGATCAACGGCTTCTTGCACATAGCAACAAGAAGTGGTCGTCTGCTGTTGTGGTAATCCTCCGACGTGCAGACCAGTCTTCTACAAGGGTTTTGGTCCCTTTGTTAACGATTTCACAGCCTATTGATGACACTACGACGCACATTCAATTATCTCGCAACAGCGAGTGATCTTGTACCAGTTTGCACCATTCCGACGCATTGTATGTTTTAATTTCCCTTCGTAAAATTCGTACCTCTTCTTTTACCTTTGTTGCTTATTTTTTTAGCTAGAGTGTAAATGCATTTTAGAATTTATATTTACAACTTTTTCTAGCTGAATGTGTTCGCTACATATATTTCTTTTCACTGAAATCATTATCAACAGTTATTTCCTGATGTTTAGATTAAAACTGTATGTTTCAGATTATATTATTATGTTATTCCAATATTAGGAACATATGGAAAACTAAAAAATAAATCTTTCTCAAACTACAAGGCTCGTAATACTTCACGTGCACTTCATAGTTGTTTCGTATCTAATCGCTCATTTATTTTCACTGACAAAATGATCTTAGGATGTCAAACAGGAATATAATGTCTTTCTTCGATTCGATATGTTTCCACAATAGTTGTTCATATTTACCAAATTTCAAAATTCATAAGTGCTGTCTCTCTCATATGTGACCAACTTAGATGTTTCCGTGATCACTCATTATCACTGCATTTTCTGAATTTTAATGCAGTATTTCATATATAATAATTTCGTAAGTGACAGTATAATCAATATAAATACTGCGTTATGATTCGAAAATTGCTTAAAATAGAAATTCAAGCTACGCTCTCTTTTTTCTTTTAAAGTTTTTGCAATTTTTGAAAATGTTTTACTAGCAAAAAAACATTTTACGTGGAATCAGTTTTCTCTATCCATATTTATTAAAGAATACCCTGGACTTTGAGAGAAGAATTTTACCTCATTATAGGCTTCGAGTTACTTATCTTACAACACTGACTGTAATTGTTAACATCATAAAAATTTAATTATATACGTTTAGATTGCGTTTCAAACAAATACGAATTAAAACTTCTTTAGTTCAAATATTTGAAAATTCATATAGTTTGGTTTGGTTTTGTTTATTACGACAAAACACACTAGGGCTATCTGCCTAAGGGAGGGATCCCTTCATGGAGCATTTTTAAGGGAAACTGGCTCGTATACACGTTACACATGGGGAAACCACGAAACCTACCATGCAGTCAGCTCGTTTTCCTGGACTCGAAACCAAGTCAAAGCTACCAGTATTCAGATACTTTAGCGCTCGGCCGCTGGTAGGCCCAACTAACTCATATAAGGGGGTATCAAAAAGTTCCCGGTCTAGCTCTATAGCATGCTAATAAAAAAGACGATGGGGGTTCCGCTTTCAGCTATAGTGACCTTTAATCTGGATGAAGAAATGTACCGAGACACATCGCTGTTTTAGCATCAGAGACAAAATCTGGAACAACCAACCAACGTGGAATTTTGCGCTAAACTGAAAAAATTAACTACAGAGACATTGAACATGCATCGTTAACTTAAAACGATGAAGTAATGAGTCATATGCAATGATGGTGGTGCTCGAGCAACACAGTTGTTACAAAGACGGAAAAGCGTCCCCTGAAGACGATGATCGACCTGAAAGACTTTCTAGAGTATCATTCTGAAAATGTGAAATAAATTCGGGAACTTAAGCACATGGATCATCGGAAAGCTATGGAGGTTTCCGACTTCTTTCACCAAGCCAGGGCGACAACGATCGCCAAAAAACAATATTTACCTTTTGTATAAAATTGCTTTTTCGAAGGCTACGACTTTGAGATGTATCGAAGTGCATCAGTTACGTTCTATACCAAAACGGTACTTTTCCGTTTCGCAGGCGCAAATCTCGCCAAGCAGACTTTGTTAGCGACAATATACTGTATACACATAAAAAATGTTAACAAATGTTAATGCTAAGAATTTTTTATTTTGAAGGCATAAACATTTTAATATAATTTAAAATTTTGTGAAAAGTCAATAAATAATGACAATAAATTTGTAAAAAGACATTAAGAATTTTCTATGCTTTCATGGTACAACATCCTGATTCACGTAACTCCCAATAATCGCATCTCACGTAAACTACACTACAAAAGTCTAATTCTCTCAATAATTATCTACATTAATTTCAAGTTCAATCATAATTTGGAATTACAAGTTTAAATGCAAGAATTATTTCAATTCGTATGAATAGCTTACTCAGAAATTATGTAAAACCGCAGTGCTTTACTTTGCAAGTGCATTCTCATTAGAATTGATGAATTTAACACTTGATTTTGCCTTTTCTATTTTTGCCTTCGGGTGAGCGGTGTGATTGCATTATAATTGACTTAATTACCTCGAATTGTCTTAGAGCATAAAATTTAAATATCTTGTAAAAATTCTATGTAATTGTATGCCAGTATTGAAAGAAACAATCAATCTGATAAGAAATGGCTGCGACTTGTTTTGAAAATGAAGCGTAAAAGGTTACCAGCAAAGATATTCCGTTTGGCATCAGTTGTACCATTATTGGCGATTTTATCTTTGGCGCCGGCAAAACGGAAAAGTACCATCAAAACTTATCTAAGTTTTGATCTAGAACGATAATTTATTTGCATTCAAGCCATTTTCTGTTCTAAGGTAGCTATTCTTGCAAATATAGCACCATTGACATTTATGTTTGGCGAAACAGCATAAATTTCTTTTTCAGATTTCCTCTCATGAATTTTGTCAGCCATCGTGGCCAATTTGCCTAAATTTTCGTCACTTACGAGAAGAATATTTGTTTTTTTTATGAAATCAGGCAATTTATTCAGTCGTAAAGATTTTAGCATGTTTTTTCGGAAAATCGTCTGTGGCTAGACTTCTCCTTTTGTTCAAAAGCTAACTTGGCTTATAATCTCCGAGTTTTAATCCAGTAATCAGACGCTGAATTCGCTTATTTTCACTTTCTTTGAAAATATTTAAAAGTCTGTCCTTTGCCATAGAATATTTAATTGGGTTAATGTCTTTAATAATGTCCCATATGTTTTCAACATACTTGGGTTTAAGCTGGGATATCAATTAACTGAATCTAGTTTCTTCAGTGGGGATTTTATTTATTTAAAATTGGGCTTCCACTTGGTAAAACCAAATGTCCGATGTTTCTCGCAAAAATGGTGGTATTTTAATGTTTACTTTATTCGTTTCGGCAGTCACTAACGTAATTGCTTCTGTTTCGTTTTCCGTAGGCATATTAAATTAACAAGTGGAACGCTACAAGTCACTAGTTATTATTTTTTAGCTGAGAGGACGTAATAAGATACAGATAATAACTTACTACCTAACAGTATTTTATTATACTGCGAATAATACTACCATATTAACACAAAGTCGTTCATTTTTCACTATAGTAGTAAAACTAATTTTCTTTTAAAAATAAAACATATGGATTCTAAAAGGAAATCCAATATGAAAACTGTTACCACAAAAAGATAATTAATATTCAAAGTGAACATTTATAATCATTAAAATGTTGAGTTGCTTTTAAATTAATTATTTATATTTTATCTCGTTACAGTACAAAACATTAGTATTCTGAGCTGTTACTTGTTGCCACTATTATTTTTTAAAAACTCAGGGTTTAAAATCTCTGTAAAAAAATTTATTCGTAATAAGTTGGTATATAAAAAGCAAGTATACATATGCGGGCCTTAACTCTTAATTTCGACAATAAATATTAAGTTATCGATAATGGGTTTCCCGTCGTGTTATAACTACTTATTTTTTAATGTATTTAGCAATACTTTTCAAGAATTTCTGTAAGTATTTCACTTTATTTGAAAATGGACATTAGAATTTTCATAACATTTAGTTTTCTTGTTATAAAAAATTTCATGTTCCTGAAATATTTTTTAACATTCTAAATGCAACTTTTTTGTACGGATTGAAATGTTTTCATAAGTTATGTGATTCAAAATTCATATTAAAACTAAAAATTAATTCTACTTTTAGGCTATTTTGTATGAGAGTAATATAATTTTGCAAACGCAAACTATATAAAAAAATTATAATAAGAATGATGATCGTTTGGCCGATTCTTAAAGAAAATAAAGATATTATTTGACTAATGATTAATTGAAAATAAGGATTCATTTGACTGATGATTAACCCTAATAATTGGATTTCTCATTATTTAACATTTCAAGTGGACCATCATTTACACTTCCAAGATAATTTTTTAAGATTTTAATCAGTTGTTACGGATTAGAATTGCTTCTTTCTGGAATTTATAAAGAAAGCATAGTGCTTCAGTAGTTTCAAAAAGATGAGATAAAAGTCTGGTTTTTCTCATAAAGGAAGACATAGACATTCTCTTCAAATTAAGACGATTATAACATACTAAAAAAAAAAAAATTGTGCAGTAGATTTTCTAATCATTTTATAAAAGTGTACCTTGACAATACAGGTCTTTTGAAGATTCTAGTAATAATAATACATCAATATATCATATATTTGTCTATAAATGTTGAACAAGAGCAGAGAATGTTAAATCTGTTCATGAAATTTAAAAATTAACAGCTGGGAGTTCTCTCGTGTTAACTAATAGATTTTTGTTGAAATAGAGACATAAATATTTGAATAAAATTTTTCTTATGAGATTATTTTTAAATAGTAATTTAAAGTCAAGAAAAATTGCACTTAAAGTTGGCAACAGTAGAGTGAAATATGAATTATGTCTTATTTTAGATTCAGTTTATCAGCTGAAACATTCTAACACTTTTGTTTGTTACTTAACACGTGCCTTGGTGATGATCAGAAGTCAGATCTGAGAGGAGAGCCAAAAATTTAGGCACAAGTATATTAGGTATCTTTACGTAAATATTTTGGCCTTTCTTAATACAAAAAAATATTTTAAACAATTTTATGTGATCTGTAATCTACATGTTTTGTGCTCACTTATAAGTTAGCATAGATCACACAAAATTTAAATCTAGACATTTATAACCGTTAAATAGCTTTTCAATTGCACTTCTCTAACGAAAACATTATAGAGTTTAATTATCATGATAAAAATACCAAAAAAGTACAAAACTTACATGTGTTTAAAGCTGATACACCACAGAATGCACACTTTAGGATAATATGAAATGTAAGCCATATTTCCCTCATGCTAAAAATCTTAAATTTGTTAATATTCTTAGTTTTAGGGATAAGAAATTGGCAGCTTCTAGGGACCTTGAACCCTAGCAACTGAAAGGAGGAGAGGAAAGAATTCTGATCATTTGACCCGACTTTCGAACCCTTCTATTATTTAGATAACGATAGCATTTATCTTGGTAATTAATTACAAAGTAGTGATGACTGTGCTCAGATAAGAAACTATGGATGTTACTTGAATTCGCACAGAGATCTATGGTCTCTATAAATTTTTTGAGAAGATAACCTTCGGCTTTTTTCCTCCCACTGTTGCTACTTTTCTCTTTCATTAGTGAAGCAGATAGCCCTTATGTTCTTCGCCATAATCGAGTAAACCAAACTAAACCTTCACTGGCATGTACTAAGACAACTAATACATCTTTCCTGTAACCAAGAAAAGCGAAATTTACGAAAAAGCGCATGTTGCGAAAAGACAGTGTTTGTTTTAAGTTTTTACATTATTAAGTGACAACACAACAAACAGCAAATCAGCGTCTCCGTTTACATAATTCTAATAATTTATTTTTTAATAATAGCGTTTTAACAGCTTATTGTAGTTGTAAATCTGATGCCAGCAGGTGTGCATGAAGTATGTTGCCGACA
The DNA here is from genome assembly GCF_044657685.1 of Stegodyphus dumicola. Taxonomy (NCBI): domain Eukaryota; kingdom Metazoa; phylum Arthropoda; class Arachnida; order Araneae; family Eresidae; genus Stegodyphus; species Stegodyphus dumicola. The sequence continues at coordinate 175,548,683 of NC_140781.1, forward strand.
GATGTAGCTGCTTACTGGGAAAGCACCAGCCTCACTTAATCTGTAGTGTAATTGTCCAAACAATGGATGACTTAACAAACATCTGTTCGGGAAGCGCTCTTGGTACGTGCGTCTCGCTGCTCGCCCATTTTCATCAACGGCCCCATAAATTTAATGCATATTGACCAGTTCCTCGTTACTAAACCGATACATTCTTCTCTCGCCAGAATTGGCTTCACTTGCCCATTTTCTAACACATTTGCGAACATCACTCTTTTTGCGGCGGCTGCTCACCGTTTCGGATACAATTGCCTATGTAAAATTTGTTCTCCATGATCTGACAGACCAGCATGTAAAGTTTGTAAACGACCTTTCACGATACCATGTGTACATTCGTTGAGTTAAATTCTCATGCTTACTCGAACAATTTCGCATAGTTATAATTGTGGATTGAATGTTGTTACATTTTATAGTATTACTGACGGGGAAAGTGCAGAATCAACCACTGCTTGGCGCGTTTTTAAGAATTGCACATACTCGGTATCCATGTACACATCGACCTATTTTCACTTAAGAAAAAAATCCCATAATTGCACAAAAATGGCATTGCGCACTTCCTTGACTTTACCCATGTACACATCGACCTATTTTCACTTAAAAAGTCAAAGAAAATTGACAAAAATCCAATTCTTCTTACTCTTGTAAAAAGCGCCAAACAAATGCCAAATAAATAAGTCGGCGATTCTACACTTTAACCTTACTGAAAATAGTATACTATGTGTTGTGAATTTACTTTGATCAACCTGTTATTTTGTATTTCAGTTGCTTCGTTAGTATCTGTTTGCCTGTATTCCTTCATGTATATTTTATTTAATTTTTACGTACTAAAATTTACTGTAAAAATTTTTTTATACTGTGTTTAATTGCTTTTTAGTTGTGTATGATATTAAAATGCTTTCATACAGATAACAGTAATAGAGATATAAATATTATCAGTATCTTCTGGAAAATACTGTAATTACTTAAAAATCATAAATATTATTTTTAGTACGGTTTTAAATAGTAATTTTTTCCTAGTATTCGACTGTTCCTGACATCATTAATTGTCTGTTGCATGTCTGTGAACATTTTTTTTTTTTTACTATGAGAGGCACTGCCGTTATAGGCGTTAGCCATTACTAAGGCCGGAAGTGGTGGTCACTTTATTAGGAAGGCACCTAACACGTGGGCCACCGTTACCTCCTATAAAGGGCCAGATAATTTACATCCATACCTTCTCTGGGATTCGAACCCAGGCCCATAAACTAATAGCGAGATAGATGGTTTTGTGTGATTAAGGCAAAGTCTCGAGGGCTATCTGACTAAGAGGAGTGATGCCTTCTAAGGGAAACTGCCTCGTATACACGTTACACGTGGGAAAAACCATGCACTCAGCCCGTTTGCGAGATTCGAACTTCGGACCGAACTACTAGTGTTTAGCGACTTTACCGCTCCGCCGCTGGTGGGCCCAGTAGCGAGATACAGCGTGAACATTTTCAATCATTGAATTGACATTTTAAAACACAGGCAGTAGCAAATCCCGTTGGGCAAATTTTGAGTGAAACAGACACCTAATGAATCTCAAGTAGAATCCAGTGGCTCTTAAAAACAAAGATAAGATAAAAGAAAATGTCCTCTATAGACAATTTTCTGACGTTGTTATAGAAGGGAATTTCGCATCCAAATAATAACTTCTTCCTCGTCATTTTCTATAAGTCGTCTACTCTCATTTGTATAGATGCATTAAAATTTAATTTAATTTTCCTTTGTTCCTTTCGTTTTTCTCTCCCCCCCCTTCCTTTTGTGTGTGTGTGCCTGCGCGCGCGCATATGTTTTGTACTGGTTTCGGTTTCCGAATCTCTGCTAAACAAACTCTGATGCGTCTCTCACCTGGAATTTAAGCGAAGGGAATTGCTGAAACTTTCGCAGCCTCTCTGCGGTGTTGAAACGTCCTCCACTGGTAGCTTCTTCGGTAAAAACCTTCTGTGCCTGCCCTTCGTTGTACATGGGAACAGGCGCTTGCCATCCTTGCCGCACTCCAAGCCTGCGTTGATTGTCCCTAGGCTGTTCGCACGAACTCTTGGATTCTTTTACTTTTGGCTTCATTCTTAGCATCTTATTCCTTCTAATGTCTGACTCCCTTCTTAACTTTTTTGATTTTCTTCCGTACTTGCTGTTCGCTGTCTCTCTCTCTTTTTTTTTTTTTTTTTTTTTTTTTTTTTTCAGGAATGTATATTTCCGATCTTAATAGAAACAGAGTTACTCCTCACTTACAGTTACTCCTCACTAACGTTACTCCTCACTTACAGTGAACGTTACTCCTCACTTACGTTACCTCAGCCTAATGTTACTCCTCACTTACAGTGGCTTTCCTTGTTGCTCTTCCTGCAAAAATTCTTTAAACACTTAGATATAACTTCTATCAAATTAAATCTAGATCTGATCAATGTTAGCCACTGTGTGCTTCCCATTACTTTTTCAATAAATTGCAGTCTCTAGGATATTTTCTATAACTTAATGGTGCTTCAGACCAACGACAGAACTTCCACATTCTTTTATCTCCAGCACGTGATAAATAATGTTAAGTACTTTACCTCTCACCTTGTAATTAACTTCTTGCCTTTTCCTTTCGTACTATAAATTCTGCTTTTTCCTTGTAATGTCTGAATATTTAAATTCTTCTTTCCCCTTGTAATGTCTGAATATTTAAATTATGGTGCTCTCTTTTAAACAAAAATTACTTTATTCAGTGGGTAATTAATTTTTGCCCTAAAAATAATTCTGCTGGAGTCTTCTCCCTGGGTCTGTGACACTTAGCCGATATCCATTTAGATACAGAGACACATAGACGACAGGGCATTTAGCCGTCAAGGACATCGAGCCGACAGGACATTTAACCGACATGATCATTTAACCGACATGATCATTTAGACCAGCGATTTTCAACCGGTGGTACGAATACCACTGATGGTACGCAAAAGAAAAATAGGTGGTACGCAAAGAAACAAAGTATTTTCAACTATTAAATCCAAAAATTAATGCATTTTCATTTTCACAAATATTCTTTCATCCACAAACGTAACAAAATTTGTCTTAAATGTCGTCTTTAAAAGGAATAATAGAAATTGATGTTGTATTTAATGGGAAATAAAAATAAGTTCCTATAAAAAGATAACAGCATCTCATTAATTATTTTAGAGTTGATCGATTTATTAGCATGTCTACACTTTATGTGACCACCATTTCCGTGCTCATATTGCTCTACTTTCAATTAGAACCATTTTTTTAAGTTGGTTTGTTATTTCTAACAACAGGTTATTTTGTCTTCTTGTTACTTTGTATTCCTTACTTTTCTATTAAATTTGAGAATATTTGTCGTTTGTTTCTGAAGAACTCGTAATATACTGTGCATTTAAATATTTGGGAAAAAAATAATAAAACAAACCCAAGATTTTAAAATTGAAAAATGGCTAGGATTGACTAAGCGGAAAAGTGATGATTCATGGGTGATGGATCCAGGACTATCTACTAGCACTAAGAATTCTGAAAAGAAAAGAAAAACTATTTAGAGAAAATATAATGAAAGTTATTTATCATTTGGGGTTACTTGGAATAGACATGAAATGGACTCTCCTCTTCAATGTGCTGTTTGCGGTGAATTATTATCCAATCAACGTATGAAACCATTGTTTCATAAAAGATATTTTGAATCTAAGCATACCAGTTTAAAGGATAAATCTGAAGAATATATAAAGAGGAAATTATCGAAGTTCAGAAATTGTAAACAAGTAATGAAAAGTTTTGTTACTTTAAATAAAATTTCTTTGGAAGCTAAGTTACCTAGTAAACCTAAGAATTCGGCAAGTCTGGGCAGGCTCACACTATTGGAGAAAATTTTATGTTACCAACAGCTAAACATATCGTTTGAACATAATTCAAAGAAGTCTGCCGAAGAGTATAATTCCGTAGTTTTTGCTAGTGGTATTTTGGAAGTTGGGTAAGGAAATGTATGAACATTATAGAGAAAAAACAAATGAACAGGAAAGGAAGTTGAATATATAATTTTCTGTAATTTTAAGAGTGTACATGTTTTTCTTTTGGTGATGATAAGGAAGGCTATCGTTTTTGACATGCTTCGAGAATTTGAAAATTGCTGCAACCAGTAGGGTAACTAAAATATGTTGGACCCTAATGACACTACTGATTATTAACAACAACAAAAAAAAAAAAAAAAAAAAGAGATTCGGGGTCCATGATTTACAACACTGTAAGAAAAACAGTAGAAAGTGAAAACAATTTCTCAAATAATGATGAATTTTGTCAGGATGGATTAATTATTAAGTAATGTAAACACATGCTTATAGGGTTCCATAACTAAAAGAGTGACAACAGAATTTTTTTGGTAGGAGAATTGGCAGAATTTGCTTCCCCTTTATTTTCTCTATTTTTAAGTCGGCAAAGTTTAAAAAGAGTGAAAACTGAGGGGCTCAGTTTTGGTAGGAAATAAAGAATCAACTGTGTTCTTACTCAAATACTTTTTGGGGGAATCATTTTTAGAGGCATTATGATTTTTTGAGGAAGCAAATGTGAAAAATCAGGTATGCGAGATTCAAACCACGAATCATCCAGTGCCACTAGTTAGACTTGCTACCGATAAAACCCCGAAAGCAAGTATAGAATAATGCAATAGTTCCTTATCTCACCGAGATTTGTAATGGTGGCAAATAAATAAACCTACATAGAAAAGACATCACAGGTAAAATATAAGATTTAAAGGGAATGTGTAAAATATATAACTAAGGAAAGGAGATCTATATTCGTGGAGAATGTATAAAAAGTTGCATTTTGTGCTTTGATTAAGATTCAGACAGCACGATAGGAAAAAAGGAAAGCGCAAAAAGAAGTTAAGCTAATAATTTACCATGATTTACTACCATACCATGATACTATGATTGAAGGTCGTACTACACCATAAAGTCATAAATACGAATTATTCAAAAATTCACAAAAGATAATTTCAAAGTCGTTTTACACTATACATTTATAATCTCAAAACCTGCGTTTTATGATAAACCTTAAAATATATACATTTTTATAAGAACCTTCATAAGTAAAATTCTTTAAATATAATATTTTTTTATAAAATTATGTATGCTTAAGTTTTCCTCCCCTGTCTTCTTTAATTTTTTCGGTTTCTACTTCTCTTTTTTCCTATGTCCTTTAATTTTTTTATAATTAAAATAATTCTGTTATGTTGCTTAAGAAATAATTTATTAGGTTAAAAAAACCGAGACGACACATTTTAAAACACTAACATTTTATTTTTCACACCTACTATGTACAAATTTACAACGCAACTGTATGAAATGAAGAAATGATGCAGATGAAATGTATCTGAGCATGCACGCGGCGATTTCTCCTTTCTATCCGCCGAGTCTCTAGGAGGGGGGCAAGAACCCTCTCCTCGTAAAAGGGGGATGCCATCGGTTTGCCAATTCGGCATCAAGTCTGACGGCTATCGCAAGTCAAAACAGCCGGAGTCCATTGGTATACAGAATTCAGAAACAGCTTCTGACAATGCCTATTTCGCAAAGACCCGCCTTAAAATGGGTTCCCGCTCACACAGGGATTCAAGGCAACGAAGCCGCTGACCTACTGGCCAAGCAGGCAGCCAACTGTACGGATATATTAGAAAGACCAACTAAACTTCCTTGGTCTCATATTAAGCAAAGAACTTTGACAAGTCTGCTACAAAATTGGCAAAGTAGATGGACAGAGGTAGTGGTAGGACGAAGGACATTTCGCTTACTGCCAAAAGTTAACATGGAAATAAAGACCCACTGTGCTAGCCTAACACAGTTCTTGACAGGTCATGGACCATTCCCAGTATACCTGAACAGATTCAGACTTAGGGATACTCCTTTCTGCGAATGCGGAGAGGGAGGCGACACGGACCATTATTACTTCCATTGTGTACATACAAGAACCTGGCACTTGAAGAAACCAGCGGACTGTGCCTGGGCAATGTGGACGACTAACACACTCAAAAACAGAATAGCCCTTGATAAAATAGAGAAAATCTCAGAACACTGCCTAAGCAGAAACAACCGTGGATAATATTATAATGTTTCAAAAGTTCAGAACTTAAAGCAGATAACCAGAATAACGCTTAGTACCTTGCAGTTAACAATATGTAAAAACTGTTATTAGTTTATAATATTCAACCTTGTTACTCTGGAGTCTTCCCCGCCGTGATGGTATATAATTCCGTTTGGTTCATGTCCGTGGTCGGAAGCCATCATAGCGGTGCACTCACTCACTCACATTAAATATAATAATTTTTTATAAAAATCATGTATGCTTAAATTTTCCCCCCACCCCCCGGTCTTCTTTAATTTTTTCGGTTTCGACTTCTCTTTTTTCTATGTCCTTTAATTGTTTTATAATTAAAATAATTCTGTAGCTGAAAAATGTGGCTGCTAGAATTAATGGCCAACAATCAAAATCCTAATTCATTAAAATTTGCGTTTTCTTACTTTCATTAATGAAGAATTATTTTTTAATATTTGGACATTCATATTTTTCAGCCATCTGAACTTCAGTACCTAATAGTATCAAGACTGCATAACATTAAACGCACAAAAGACTGGAATTAATACTCATTTCTTTTTCAATATATTTAATTTATAGACCATCACAAGAGTAATAACCGCTGATTGAGCACTCAATCAACTATTTTGCAAACTTCCAATTTACATCCTGGGTTGTTATTTATTTATTTATTTATTTTTTTTTTTTAAGGAAAAAGAAAAACGTTTAAGAATAATTATTGAATACATTGGTGCTTGTTCTCTACATATGTAGCCAGTTTTTTATAAAAACATTTCCTCAGATCTCTCTTTTGAAAGTTCACAATCTTGAAACAGACTGGTAACAATTTTCAGTTCGTTGGAGAGTTTCGTCACAAGATTTGAAAAGAAGGGAAATTTATTTACTTATAAAGAAGTGTCATCGAAAAGGAAATCTGTTGGCTTATTTCCTTAAATATTAATTCTAGATGCAATATGTATCCAAGCAAAAAATTGTCAGAAAGAGGCATGTAATTTTAAGAAAACAACTTTCGCATAGTATATGGGATGGGTTTCGTAAGTAATAAAATATAACCTATCATATAGCCCCCCCCCATCTAACCAAATTCACAATTAATGAAATATTCATTATGCAGTACCCGCTCTTATTATGTTAAAATTTCCAGCAACCAGACCAAATACATACTAATCAATAGAACAACCGCCGTTTATTAAACTCATCTCCTCCGCATATTAAAGTCTGATTGGCAAAAGACTCATACTTGTTCCAGAATGAACTACTTATACCTAACAAAGCTTTTTGTAGTTCATCCGTTTAACGAATTGTAAACCGTATATTCATATCGTTCAGGTATGTAGAATTTGAACAAGACTAAAAGAATGAGAAAGAGTCCAACGGTAATTATAATAGCAGATTTATTCTTCTCTCCTGAGCATGGGATCTGTGTTGTTAAATTTTGTAATTCAAGCTGTCTTATGTCCCCATTCTGCAAAGAACCCAGAATCCATATCTAAAGAAGCTTGTTTAATGACTGAATAACGAATTATATAATCAAAAGAAAAACCGGGTTTAAAAGTTTAGTCTACTGTTATAAACTATTGAACTAAATTAAACTATGGATTAATTCTACATTTAAAAGAACTATGAAGTTATTAATATTGCAGGCGTGTAAAATCTGCGCTGTCCCACAAAATAACGAGGTATTGTCCCTCCATCTACCTTCCAACGAAGTACAGGAATCCGAGGACAAGCATTCTCTTTAGAGTAATTTAAAACTCATATAATGGGTTTATTTGAGGTTATTCAAGGAACAGTATTGTCCTTTGAATTACGCTTTTAACCAGAATATCAATGGGCTTTAACCAGAATACCTGTGGGCACTCGCTATTGCATTGCATTGGTTTTGCGCTAAAAATTCTGTTGTTTATAAGCCTAGTTCGGAAGGCAATACTGAAGAATACACGAAAATACGTTTTGAATATTCCTGAATTTAGGAGGAACAGGAAAGGAAAGTGGAGAACTGCATTTTAATAAATATAAATAAATATACTCTTTCTATTAAAGTTGTAGCTATAAGCATGCAAGTTCTTATCTAGAACACAATATTGAAGTGGTACGTTCTGGAAACGGTTGATTCTAATGATCAACATTTCACGCTGTAAGAAATAGCAAAATTCTACTTCTTAAAGTTGTTTTACACGAGTAAGTTAAAATCAGTAGAGCTGAATTTAAAACGTTCACGGAACAAGCGTGAATTTGAAAACAAAGTTATTATACGAATTATCGATTTTCCTAAATTCGCAGTTCGGAAAAGAACTCTATTTTTCACCTTCTAATTCTTGTAAATAATGCAGTTTATTTTTCGTTAAATTCAAAAACATTTAAATTACAGTTAAATAAATTATTTAGTAAATACCTTACTGAGTAACATCACGTTAGTATATTTTCTAATTTGTCAGTCCATTAATTTGCGAAGCAGACGCTTGCATACACTCTGCAGTGGGCGCATGCTTTTCTCAAAATAGTCTCATTTATAAGCTGAAATTCATTTAAAGGCTCATTAAAGACTAAGGATCACTTATAATTTGAAATTCATTTAAAAGCTTATTTATTAAAGGCTTATTCATTTATGAGCTGAAAATGTGGAAATAAAAGCTGAAATTCATTTTCGAGCATCAGACATGGAATTTTTGTAGCTTTTCCAGAATGAATAAGCAAGAATAATAGAACACTTATAAGCTATTTTCTCCCTCCTTAAGCGGGCCTTCGCCGGATAAACGAATAACACGTCCAGCTAGCAATCGGCAAGTAAGGTGTTCACATCCTAGCGATAGTACATTACATTTTTCAAGTCTTCTGCATCGATCAACTGAAAAGGTGATGGTCGGTAATTCTTCATCTCCCACTACAGTACACTCCCGATTATCCGCGGAATTGGGTGGCGCGACCGCCGCGGATAACTAAAATCGCGGATAATCCGAAAAAAGCTAAAAACGGGTCTAGCAAAAGAGAAAACAGTCATTCCAACTTTGAAAAATGTATATGTACAATAAAACGTAAGATAAACAGTAGGAATGTTTAACTAACGCTTAATATTTTAGTACATCACTCAAAACTAACCTAAAATGCATTTTGTTAATGAAAACAGAAAAGTGCTTTGTACTTACGAGAGGCGTCAAGGATACACAGAAAAATTAAAACATATGTACTGTTTTAATACTATAATGTATTATGTAATTACAAAAGCATAACTGTAAAACTACACCTTTTAGAAAAAATCAGTCATTTGTGTTTGCTTCTTGCTTTGGAAGCATTTTCTCTTGATCCGAGATTGTATTTTTCGTAGCATAAGTTTCTAGGCCAACTCCGCGTCGTCTTGTTCTTCCAAATAGCTCAGCAATCCGTCGACTTGTTGCAAAGCCGCTTCCGCATCTGCACAGTGGGCTCTTCTTCGCCTTCACTTCACTCTCCTTCATTCTCTTCCCTTGCTTTCTTCACAATTTCGTCATCTGTCAAGCGTTCGAAGCCAGGTTCGTTGACCCAACCACTCGTTAATGTTTTCAGCATCGACGTTCTCACCACCCGGAACTGTTTTCACCATATCGGCAAGAGTTGCCGTGGGCGTGTCTACATCTTCATTCTCTTCTCTTCTTCACAACTTGAAGGGCTTAGGTTGTTGTTGGCTTCAACATTAGGCATGAGTTTTCTCCATGATTTTATGAGGGTTGACGGTTTCACTGAGTCCCATGCAGATGCAATGTCATAGATGCTGTCCAAGATTGCGTAGTGTTTCCAAAACTCTTTCCGATCATAACCTTCTTCAATTTTGGTCATTAGCAGCTTGGTTCGTATGTTCCCTTCATTGCTGCAATAACTCCTTGGTCCATGGGTTGGATTAGCGCAGTAACGTTTTGGGGGGGAAGAAACTTTGCAAAAATTTGTCCATCAGAAGACTTTAGCACGCTTGTTGCTGGGTGAGAAGGTGCGTTGTTGATCAATAGCACAGCTTTTTCAGGCAAGTTTTCGATTTAAGATGTTTACGCACTTGAAGAAAAAAGATTTTTTTCGAACCCTCTTGAAAAATGTTTCGGTTCATCCATTCCTTTTTTTTTTTTTTTTTTTTTTTGTTAAAGTAATCAATGAGCAAACTTTCTATCCTTGTGCCTTTGAAAGATCTCGGTTTTCTTTTACCTTCCAATGACAACAAGTCTAAGTTTATGCCCACCGGTAGCGTTGCTGCAAGACATGATAGTGATCTTTCCTTGCTGCTTTTATGGCCCGCCGCTTTACTTTCACTTTCAAATGCTAAAGTGCGAGTGGGAAGACATTTTCACAAAAGTCCCGATTCGTCGGCATTGTAAATTTGTTCAAAAGATAGCTCTTCTTTTAAAACAAATTCTTCAAATTCATCGTGGAAATCTTCGGCTGCTTGTTGGTCACCACTAAGTTTCTCCCCATGAAGTCCAATTTCCGTGTCGCTGCTTAAAACGAGTCAGCCAGAAGACGCATCAAAATTTCCTTTCAGGCCTAACAACTCAAAAAAGTTTTTTGCCTTCGCGGCAATGATAGGCCCATTTACAGGAGTACCCTCTTTTCGAACTTGAGCTAACTACTCTGTCAATGCCGTGTCTAGCTCATCAAAGGTAGAACCCTTCATAGTTTTTCGCGTTTTCATAGCGGAAGCACTGTCCAACGATGCAAAGTTCACCAGTTTGTCTTTTTGCTTTAGAATGTCACGCACTGTTGTTTCCGCGATTCCGTAATCCAATTCCATCTGCTGCCTTGTAGCGCCGTTTGCTACTTTGGAAATTAATTCTAGTTTTTGCGCAATCGTCAATACAACCTTCTTTCGTTTTCCTGACATTTTAAATCGGTAACGAAAAACACAAAACCAAAATGCACAAGCACTGAACACAATAAAAGATAAAAAATTAACTCCGACCTGTTCGCAAATACTATCAGGCTTAAACTAACAATGGCGAGTGGGAGGAAGTGGACGTATCAGTAAGATTAAGACGAGAGAGGGCCGTGGAGCGGGCACTGCAAGGGTGAGTAAGAAATCACTTACTCATCACGATGTTTAGCAAATTGAACGTTTCGCTCAGTTTCGTGAACATTTTTATTTTCTTTGCTGTACGCTTGTAAAAAAAAAAAAAAAAAAAAAAAAAAAAAACTGTGCGGCAGGCGTGGATAATCGGGAGTCTACTGCATTTGGCAATTGGGTCCGCTCCTCCCTAATCGCCCTTAAATGGGGAGTATATAAGGTATTTTCTCTCTCCTTACAGTGTGCCTTGGGGGTGTAAATGGATACTACGTCCAGCTAGCAGTCTGGAGGGGGTATACCGGCGAGGGCACTGCACATTTTTCGTGTTCCCTGCAGCGACATAACTTACAATATAACGCCAAAAATGTGAAAAACATATGTTAATCATAGTTATTTCTAAATAAACTTTTTTTCTTATTCCATAAAATAATTACAGACATTTTTGATTAAACTGGATGAAGAATATTTCTATGAATAGTATTTCTGAAATTTATTTGCATTTACTTATTTAATCAGTTAACTATAAATAAAATTTTAGAATCGCAAGAACTCAAACAAAACACTGTTTGATAGCAAGGCTTAAAGGTTCGTGATTTGAACTATGAAACTCAAATGCCAGATAATTTGACATTTTTATTTATATTTCAAATTATATAGTTCAGTTAAATTTTGCTCTTCATTTTCCACAAACACCAAAATATAATTTTTACATAATGTTGCATTGTAATGACAATATACATCAATATGATGAAAAATGTGACTGCATATTCGAGTAATTACTAACATTCTTCATTAATATTGGGCTTGGTAATTGACGGAGGGGTGAGACACATCCTGGACTCAATCCAGTAGTATTCCTAAAAAAATTAAAATATTTTAAATCAATATGAATAACATTTAATTTTAAAATACATATACATTCATACATTTAAGACATAGTAATTATTACACATTATATAAGTAATGCATATATTGGAAATATTTCCACTAATTCTGAATGTATGAAATTATCCAATTTTTCTCCTTTATTCGTTCATGAAATTTACTGCAGTTTTACACATATTACTTAGTTCTTTAAAATATTTTGCTTCCATATTTTCTTCAATGAATTAGAAGTCATTCTAATGATTTAAAGTTTATTAAAGCAAACAAAAAAGACAATAATTGTACAGATTTAGGATATAAATGCTATGTTCTTGTTGTTGTTGTCGTGTCTATATTACATGGTATATAAATACTTTACGAGTGATGCTAATATGCTAAGGTACTCAGAAAGGGTTAAGTTAGTATACATCTTTACCGTTTACCAAGAGTCATTCTTACGTACGTATGCATCTTCTAACTGGCTATTGAATAAGCGGAAGTATGAAGCAGCAAACAAAGAGGAAGAACTCCCCCTCTAAAATCTCCTTTCTCAAAAGAAGAACAACAAAGCCAAATAAAGGCAATTCTATACTATATTTTTAAGTACTGAATGTCATTCATTTGTTGGGCCTGTCAAAGGCTAGGATCTTGTTTGCCATATAAACTTCTTACAACGGAAAATACATAGCTATTTCGCTGAAGTAAAACATTAATTGCACAGGATCCTCGAAAATAATAATCAGGTTATAAAACCGTGTTATTCCTAAACTGTTAAAGACATCGAAATGATTTTAGCACGTGACGAAACATTTTTTATTTTGTTTTATGTAAGGTTAAGATGTAAGTAAGAAGTTCTATTAAGCCTCTGTAGAGACAGATTGACAAATCCAGTTCTAGAAAGAGAGGAAGCCCTGATCTTACTCAGCTTAATAGGGTAAAATACTAGTGTCCAAATATTAAGCAACAAATAGAAAAACTTTGCACATTCGGACGAGAGAAAAGAAGTTTCATAAAGCCTGTAGATATAGATTAACAAATTCAGTTTTACAAAGTGGAGAGAATCCTGATCTTACCCAGCTCAATAGGGTACACTTCCAAACACTTCCAAATGTTAAGCAACAAATAGAAAACTAGCATAATCGGCGAGAGAAATAACATGTAAACCATAAAATCTGCTTACGTAATAGATGGATACAAACGGAAACTAGCATAAAAAATTTGCTTACCAACGTCTTTTAACCGGTTAGGCGTTGTGCGGAGGCTGTACGTCTGAGTTATGAACTCGAAGGTCAATTATTGCAGATCAATGTACTTCCGAACATTCAGCGCCGAGAAGAGCTGTACTTCAGCAAACTATTTACATTCCGTTACATACGGGTATACAAGACGATCAGTGAAATGCGTCTCACTGACACCTTCGCACAAAGGGACCCTGTAAGGTCGTTTTTATAAAAATTAAAGAGCTCAACGTTTCAGGCAGAGGTAATTTTCGCACTGCCCTTTCATTTTCATTGCTATCCTTAGCATCACTTTCATCACTGCAATTCTCTCCGCAGCCACAATGGGAACGGTTCGCTTTTTTCTATATCCATTCCGAAACGTCATCTTGAAACGTCTTAGCAACATTTTATCCTTTGAAACGTATCTACGAATTCATTGTCTGTAGACATTTGACTGTTAGTGTTACTTTTGTCTTTAACACAAGTAAACCAAACCAACCAATGAATCAATCATTAATAAGAGAATTCGCTAATGTTATGAATTTCCTTTGCACCTTTTCTAATGTTACTACATTTTTCCTAATGATTTCTTTAAACTGATTGCTGACTCGAATAACAGAGACCACGGCCCTCAGCTGAGAGAGATTTTGTAAAGGTGTAGAGTTATTAGGTTATTTCGATGCTGGAGACATGAAAAATGAGCAATGCCCTCGCCGGGACTCTAACCACGGACCTCTCGAATACGCGCCGAGTGTGCTGGCCACTACACCAAGAAGGCATGCTAAGAAGGCGGGAAAAATACCTTATAAAGGGAGGCTCTACTGTACTTCAAGGAATAACGTTATAAAAACTATTAAAATTCGTGTTTTACAAGTGAACTACGTTAGCTATTTCGAATGTTTGAAACAGCAAAACAAACGATGTACACTGGTTATCATAAATTAAGGAAAAATCACAAAAATAGCAATAACTCCCTCAAAAAAAGCCAAATCGTGTAAAATTTGAATATGTTGCCAAGTAAGAGTAGCTGAGTAAAACTGCGATATGCAAATTAGTGGCGCTGCTTTCGGAATACGTCATCTGCGAGGAGCATAAAAGTCCATGTTTGAGAACAAGCCCACATATTTCACTGTGACAGTGACATCAGAAATCTGAGATAGCCAATTCGTAACAATGACCTCCAGGCATCATTTGCCTGCAGAACTGTGATGGAGAGCCATTGGGAGACTAGAGGCAGGACAAAGTCAAACAGAAGTGGCCAGATGGGCTAAATGTGAGTCTTTCTGTGGTTCATAGACTTTGGAGGCAATTTCAAACCACAGATTCGGCATCTAGGAGGTTCAGCCAAGGACGGTCAACTGCTGCGATGAGCGCCGATGACCGATATTCGACATTATGTGCAAGCAGGAATAGAACCGCTTCTCCGACTCTTCTTAGATCCTCCCTTGCTGCAGCTACCGGAAGGTTCGTGTCTAGAAGGCTTCACTAAGGTGGTCTGTATGCGAGGCGACCAACCATTTGTGTGCTGCTCAGATCACACCATAGGATAAACCGTTTTCAATGGGCGCGACAATATGTCCACTGGACGCCTGATCAATGGAGGGCGGTTCTCTTTACGGTTGAGTCCAGGTTTAGTTTAGAAAGCGATAGTAGGCGTTATTTGATATGGAGAGAACCTAGAATCCGTTATCATACGTCAAACATCCGTGAAATAGATGCATACGGAAGGGGCAGTGTCTGTGTTTGGGGTGGCATCTTTTTGGGTGGACGCACAGACCTCCATGTCTTTCCAAGGGGAACCGTGAATGCTCAGGTTTATAGAGAAGACATTTTTTATGTTTATGTGTGCCCATATGCCGGGGCAATAGGTGAAGCTTACAGGGCGACAACGCAAGACCACACAAGGCTCTCATCGTAGATGATTATCTTCAACAGGAAACAATTATGCGCATGGAGTGGTCAGCTCGATCCCCGGACTTGAATCTTATCAAGCACGTTTGGGATGCTTTAGGGAGACGTCTAGCTGTTCTCAATCCGCCCTCTCAAACCCTTGTCGCGCTTGCAACTGCTTTGCAAAAGCAATGGCTCTCGCTTCCTATGGAACAGATAGACCGCATAATTGAAAGCATCACACATCGCTGTATGTGCTGTATTGCTTCTAGAGGCGATCATATTCCATATTGAAGGTACTTTTCCTATAGTAAACTGACACCTTCGAATTAGTCAATTTATACATATGCTAATTTCTATACTACCATATTTGTCTGGTAATTTCTTTTTATGTTATTTGATACCTTACTATGTGTTGTATATTGTGGGTAAGTTTCATTAAATTCTACATGTAACTTTTTCAGTAATCGTGATTTTTGTGATTTTTCCTTAATTTATAATAACCAGTGTATGAGAAAATGAAGGATATCTTTCATTGTTGTGTTCCCAATGTAAATATACACTTTAATACTGAAAATACTTATTCCCTCCTGGAAACCTCAAATTCATATTAGGGAAGTACATCCGACGGCTTAAACTGTGTGATGGATGTGCATTCATTTCCATGAAGCTATCCTGTCCTCGGTTTTCAAGTGAAGTAAATCTTTAAAATATCGTGTAGCACTACAACATTTCCCCACAGTTTTGCTTATTTGTAGCAGTATTTTCTAAACTTTTTTCATTGCGGAATACATTTTAAGTTCTAAAAATTTCAAGGAATTTTAAAGTAAATTTGGGTTTTTAGCTACAATAAATGAAACACAGATATATTAAATAAACAATAAAATATATAAAAGTTTATCCCAATTTCTACATAATGCATATGAAAGACATGTTTTTCAGTTTTAATATTGCACATGAAACAAATAATATAGGAAAAAAGTAAAGCATATTTAATTTTCAATATCTTCAATATATTTGAGTCTTTGATTTAAAGGATTTTAACTAGTAGAAAACTTATCGCAAAATAATAAGTGAAACTTGACTTTACTTATATAGTTGTATATCTTCATCCCAACAGATAACAACAGTATTAATTTTTTAAGTCAATAGTATTTCTGATGATTAAATATATTATACTAATTAGTTAGCAAAAATTTTAAACTTACTTATCAGTTTCAAAAAGAAGATAAAATAGAAAAATAAAAAATTTAATTAAAAAGAAACTTATGCTTTTAAAAGGACAATGAAACACTTCTTCACTGTCCAGAAACATTAGAACTCAGAACAGAAACATTACCAGAAATGCATTCTACATATATTTATTACATTGGCAATGTAAGCCGTCTGGTGTTATGCTGCTTTACTAAATTTATTATGTGCACGATTTAAATCACTTAGTTTCATATTTTTTCTTTAAATTTCTTTTAAGAGTTGTTTTAAATTGTGTTAAATGCATAAACGCAGACAATATTTTTTCTTCTCAAAAATAAATTTCATAACTTTTTGAAGAACACTTGGTGACTGTTTGCGAAACACAGCTTGGGAAACACCGACTTAGAGAAACAGATGTCGTAAGAAAGCAAATGCATGCATTCCACGCAGAAGACTTTTAAAAGAATTTCTGATAATGAGACCTATGAACAAAGGTAAAATAAAAATGTTGCGTCTTACGAGTTATTTTGCCTTTTTGAAGACAGAGAAGTAGAAATTCTTCCACAACATTGTTTATTCCGCTGATAAATGACAGGTAGAGGTTTGCTAGGAGGAGCGGCTACCCAGTGCAGTTCCACAACACCTTCTTCTATATGAGAGCTCGACTTTATTTTAGTTTTAGCCAGCAGTTTACTTCGTATGATAAAAATAATGCTTTTTAGGAGTTCAAAAACTTCCAGTATCGTAATCAAGGAAACACCTATGTATAGTCCTAAGCATCCTCCAAGATCAGCAAACAACTGTGATGTCTGCGAAGAAATACAAAAATAAGAATAGTTACCGATCATAGATTTGATATAAGAATCGTATATATTTTAAATCTGTATTGCTGAAGGATATTAACAGTTAATAAAATAAAAAAACAATGAAATTTTTATGATTCTCTTTTAAACCATAACCTAGATAGTAAACTTAAACTTCAGACACTTATAGCCTAGATAGTAAACTTAAACTTCAGTCAACACATTTGTTGGAGTTAATAAGTATTAGAAAGGTTAAGGTGATCCAAAATTAAGCAAAATTCATAAACGCTGGTTTCGAGAAAAGTAATTTTTGTTTCTTGGACAAAAGGAGTCCTATGCCAGCGTCCTTCGAAATACGCAGAGTTTTTTTTTTTTTTTTTTTTTTTTTTTATAAAACCTAAGAAAGGTTTAAGGAAAGAACCTAAGAAGGAGACTAAGACTCGGTTTTGCTTAATTTTGAATTTCATATTACTCTGCCTTTCCTTGTATATTACTAAAATGGTTTGGAGATTCGTAAGGGACCACTTTTGTGGGAAGAAAAGCAATAAATGTGAAAATCCGTATTTAAACGGCAGATACGATGACTTGACTTGTATCATATGTATTACCTTCCAGTTTCATCAGATGCTGCGCACATATAATAATAAGCGCATCCTTCCGAGGACATGTGGAAGGAAATTCTGTGCTTGTTTCTCCAAGTTCGATGCTAGATGATATACAATGTGTAATGCCCAATGACTCATCTTGAATAGGCCGTCCAGCCGATAGAGTGCTTAGCGACAATGACTCCCGTACTGGTGGACCCGGGCTCGAACCCTGGAGAAGCCATGGACTTTTGTAAGCGTTAGTGTCTTTGCGACAAGGGGTCACTCATATACCGAAAGTCCTCTCGAGAGGCTGGTGCTAGGGGAAGGGCATGGGTGATCCTCGTACTGCTCCCCGGGGTTTTCTCGCTCCCAACCGGTGCTGAACTGCACAGTTAGTGCGGGGGACTATTACCTGTACTAACAATGGTGACTTTCTGGTCTCCCACCCCTTTCTACCTGTACTTCTGTCATCTTAAATATGACACACTTCTCATTAAAATGTGCCTCATAAAAGTTGGTTAAATTTCATAGGTTGATAGACTCGTTATGAATGAATATGATGAAGAATCAAATAAATGGTAATTGAATTTTGTATTCATATTTTTTGAAAGGCGTATAGTCATTTTATGTTCACACGAAAACAATTTAATTTTATTTATTTATTATTTCATTAAAAAATGTAGGTACTGCGCACAGAATACATAAAGGGCTTCAGCAAGATACCTCCCCTCGTTGAAAAAAGTCAAATGTCAATTTATATTCGAAATGTATAGATGTTGATAGATTTGAGAGAGGTCGTGTAGTTGAGCTCAAAGAAGCCGGTTTGTCTTATCAGCGAATAGCTCGACATTTGAGCAGGAGCGATGCCAATATTAGATGATGTTGGCAGGAATGGTTGAACCATGGCCGCACACAGCGTCAAGAAGGAAGCGGTAGGCCTAGAGAAACAACAGAACGTGTAGACCGAGCAATCGTCAGAGCAGCACTCACAGCCCCAGATGCATCATTATCATCGATTGTACGTGCAACTAGTGCTTCAGTGACCGCAAGGACCATTCACAGACGGCTAAAAGAAAGGGCGCTGATGTCACGGCGCCCCTTGCGCCGACTAACATTGACCCCTGTACAACGTCAAGCCCGTTTGCAGTGGTGTCGGGCTCATTCGCACTGGAATGTCACTGACTGGAGTAGAATAGTCTTCAGTGATGAGTCCCGCTTTGAACTGAGCCCCGATGACCAGCGAAGGCGAGTCTGGAGACGCCCCAGACAGCGGTATGATACCAACCTGACTGTCTTCCGGCAGACAATGATGGTCTGGGGTGCCATTTCATTTCATAGTAGGACACCTTTGGTTGTCATCCGTCGCGAGATCCTTACAGAGCAGCGGTACGTCGACGAAGTTTTAAGGCCCGTTGTGTTGCCCTTCATGTCACGTCAAACTGCGCTTACACTTCAGCAAGATAATGCCCGCCCCACACTGCACATGTTTCTACTGCTTGCTGAACATTACCTTGGCCAGCAAAGTTACCGGATCTCTCTCTTATTGAGCACGTTTGGAGCATTATGGGCATGGCCCTCCAATCGGCTCGGGATGTTGACGATCTAACGCGCCAGTTGGACAGAATTTGGCACGATATCCCTCAGGAGGACATCCGTAACCTCTATCAATCGATGTCAAGCCGAATAACTGCTTGCATAAGGGCCAGAGGTGGACAAACGCGTTACTGACTTTTTCTTTTTGTGAAGCTCTATCACTTCAATAAATCATCCAATTTTTCTCAAACTGTAATCATTTATTTTTCTGTACATGTACATCACTTCTACTGATTTTCGTCCCATTCGGATAACTCTTTCTTGGTGAGTCGTTGTTTTTGTCTAAGAGTGTAATTGGAATAAGATAACACACAAGAGATTAATTAGAATATATGCAGCAAATTTCATGATGCTTCATGACGAAGCTTCAAGAAATTAATTCATATAAGGAACTTGCATTTAATGTTTACTTACTGAATAAGCTGGAACATCCCGCACTGATAAATAATTCATCTCTTGAATGAATACATGGACGCGTAAGAAATTTTCTCTGAAACAATAAAAAATTTAAATTATAATATAATCACTTTCATTATTTGCTGTAACTAGATGGGCCAGTTAACTTTAATTACGTTGTGATCAATTTTTCAGACTTAAGCGCTGTTTACTTTCATTAACAGAATTTAAATTCTTTTCTCTTTCCACATTTTTGGTTTCAGTAGAAATTATTATTATTATATTCTGTAAGATAATTTAAAAGAAACGCTACCTATCAGACTAATTTAGAGGTTAATCTGTACTGCATCTCAAGGAATGTTTCCATATTTTCGTTAAAAACTTCTTCGTTAAAAATCATACCAGCTGATATGAATTAAACAATATTTATTCTTGAGAATATCCAGTCTATTTACGAATGCTACATACATTCTAATCAAGATGTCAAAATTCCATTATTAATTCATGGGCTGAAAGAAACATAAATTTCTATAAGTGAAATGAAATAATGGCCGCTATGCATAATGTCATGTTTGGGTAATAAAATGCTTGCCCACCGGTATCAGCTTCCAAATTCAAGTTAAAACGGTTAAGTCACGCATCAAAGGACTTATGAGACACTTTTACTATTGGTTTCACAGCGAAGCTACCGACGTTTTGTGTTTGAATCTCTGCAGAATTTTAGCATATCGCCAATTATCGCCAAATGGTCGATTTCTCGCCAAATGTGGCAACCCTGCCATCCCTTTCCATTTTATGGCAACCCTAAAACTGCTTTGCGGGGAAGCCATCTCACCGCGCCTTGACATTTCGTAACAATACATATTCAGAAAGAATTACAGGTAATTAAATTAGATTGTGAAGAGTTTATTTACTATTTATCCAATTTCATAATAATTTTAAATAATTTTATTCGTATAGTGGATTATACTTGTTTCTGAGATGCATGGTATAAACAGATATTAATATTATTTAAACAGCGTTCTAAGATTTTGAAGTCTGGATTTTATGACCTGATAGTAGTACGGAAGTAGTTCATACCTTATGTGCTGCAAATCAATAGGATCAGGTTTAGCCCCTACAGCACTGTAATTCCCAGATACCGCTTTAGGTCCAAATTTTTCACGAGAAGAAGGCCAGCGTTTCAGTACAAAAAAATGGTGCTTTTTATTCGGCCACTCTGAGCGAGATATTGTTAAATCATACCGAATATCCCTGAAATATTAAATAAAAAATGATACATGAACTAGGAATGAAATTTAATCTTGAAGAACATACATGTTATATAAATAATTATATTAATTTTGTTTAATCAGACAATTAACAAAAACATTGAAGAAAATCTGAAGATAAATAAATTTCAAAAGTCTCTTCAATTCAGTTTCATATTTAAGAATTATAAATTAATATAGTGATTTTTTTTTCTAAAACCTATCAGTGGTCTTCAAATTTTGCATCCTATTCAAAATACTTGCTAAATCTTGATTTAGACTTTATGAACACTTGGAGAAATTGCATGGAACCCCAAGTTTCAGTTCAACATAATTTAAAATTCATTGATCTAAAGGAAGTAGCTCTATACAGAATAAATATGTATACTTAAATTCTGATTCTGAAGTCCAAAGGCAAACCTCACAGCTTAAGATTAATGCCTCACAAATGAGTATGGTGTGCTTTATTTAGGTTAATCAGCAGTACTGAGGCTTTCTTTACGAATATATAAAGGAACTATTGCGTAAAGAATATATATATATATGTAAAATATTAAAAAATATGATGGCTTTGCTTTTCGCGAACACTCAACCTTTAATTCACTTTCTGCAATTCAGGATCTTCCCCCTCTTTTCCGCATGCCTTCGTGGTGTAATTGGAAGCATACTTGACGCGTATTCGAGAAGTCCAGAGTTCGAGTCCCGGCAAAGGCATTGCATATTTTCCACTCCTCATACTTCCTGCTTCACTAATCTACTAATGCTTTGCTCACCCGGCCTCTTGTTTTGAGAGGGGGGAGAATATGTAAAATATAAAAAAATACGATGGCTTTGCTTTTCGCGAACACGCAACCTTTAATTAACTTTCTGCAATTCAGGATCTTCCCCCTAGACAAGTACCTTCTAGAATTCGCTAGCCTATTACGCAACCGCTGCTATAAATAACGAATGCGCGCCATTTTGCGTCAAAAGAAGCTCGCCGCTCCTCCTGTGCTATACATCTCGCTGCTGCTTGATCTATCTTTCCTTTATTAGAAATAGTAATGACGCATAACGTTTAACTTTAGTCGTACTTGGTTTAAACTACTATTGAATATGTCATTTAGAGAATTTCATATGAAGTAAAGCATGATCTACGGTAAAAATTGAATTAAAGCTATGGAATAAAGATGTATCATTAAAAGCTAAATCAACTTGCCTCTTTATATGGTTTAGCCTTACCACTCTGCAAAAACCATGCCTGAACTTTGATGCCGAAATATCACACACACACACACACACACACACATATATATATATCCTTTATATACACACAAAAAAAAGAAACTCAAAATAGTACATGGCTTACTACTAAGCTATTGTGTTACCTCTTTTGACACTAAATCGCCATCAAAACGTATCTTTACATTTTACTATGTCCGAATAAAGAGATATTTCTATCCACAGAAAAGGAGACAAACCCATAGCAATAACAGTTTAAAATGTACCAGCTTGATTTAGATTGTAACTGAATCAAATATACCTGACACTTTAAAGGAAAATAAAATGAGCTATGTACAAATTAAATTCCTTGCAACCTAGAAGGATGGAAATTAATGTTAGATTTCGTGCCTTTTCTTCGCTATTCTGTAAGTAACAAAGAATGTTTTCAAATCTTGAACTCTCAGCTTATCTGAAAAATGTATATATGAATGTGTTCATTCAAAAATATACGTAATAGTTAAACACCTTAACTGCTAATAGTTCATAAATAAGCAGTTAAACAGTGTGAGAAATAACGAATTTGGCGAAAGAGCGCTGTTGGGTGACCTTCAAAGTTTTCAAAATGTAGTTTAGAATACTGTGAATTTGAAAGCTTGAAATACTGTTTACATTTAGCGAACTGTGAATTTTGAATGGCGTGAAATGTAGCTTCGCATCTTTGTACTCGAATCTTTCATTAAATTGCTATATATCAGGACACGGACCCTTCTCCACATATTTCTGCGCAAGAAATATGGCTTATCCGATATCTGCATATGTTGGGTACGCTAACCCGGAGTGCAAGAGATATATAAAGATACCGGGAGATATATAAAGAATTTTAAGGAAGATATTAAACGAACAATTCAAATTTGAATAATTTTGCATATACAATAATGAAAATTATAAATATGTAATTTGGCACTGAGACTCAGATTTTGGATATTTTTTGTTTTTTCTTATATATATATATTTTCTGGCCAGTCTCATTTTTTAATCATACGGCTCGCTAGGAGGATCGGGGCTGTGCCCTTGTAATGATAATGACATGATCTGCATATGTTGTGGAACAGGGAACTCCTGATCATTACACTTTCTCATGCCCTTTAACTGAGGATATTCACATAAAATCCCCACTAACTAATCTTTTGGCATTCCAAAGGTTTCTAACTAAAGATAAACATCAGTATCCGACGTTTCAAAAAATTATACAACTCTCTTCCTACGGCCTAGATCTCTGTCAAGTGTAAGTCCTCATACTGCATAAATTTAGTGAGTTTTACATGCCGTGATTATGGACAAAATGACTCCCTTCGTGAAATTTATAAACTGCAATAAACTTTTACATGTGAAATAACCCATGGACACCCACATCTTTAGCATTATTATTAGAATTCATTATAACATTGTGTTCACAGTATTAATTATAGTTATCTCATTATGTTTATCCGTTTACTAATTATGTTTATCTCCTATTTTTGTTGCATCAAAACAGATGTTCAATTTAATTTGCGAATTTCAAATTGTATTCAGACTATACTGTAATCTTCTTATGTCCTACATAATTATTTTTAATAAATACTGGATGTGGGGCGTACGGTGGGATTGCACGATATAACATAATAGGAGCAAACTCTAGACTAATTGGAAAGCATCAGTTGCCAGATTCTTCAACTATTCTGTATAAATTCTTATAAAACTTGCAATGTTTCTCTCTTTTTTAGAGTGTGGGAAGGCATTACCACTTGACCCACAAGGTACATCGCTGGTGTTCCCCAAACTTTCATCTGTGCCTTTCTCCGTTTTAGAACCATCTGTGTATATACTCGTACAACTATGGTACAAGCAGGTATCTCATTGAGATACATTGTATCGCACAGATAAATTCGGTTGGACGGAAAGATTTGTAAATGCATTGTTCTTAGAAATTACTGTAACGGTAGGTGTGGCTCCAAACTTTGGTTGTTTATTCCAGTCTGACAACTCTGGTTATGGTTTCATCTCGTTTTCAAACTAGGTCTAGGAGAAGGACTCCTGCCAGTTGCCGCAATGCCAGCCTCGATGAAGTTGTGTATGCTCTGCTTATTTGAAATAGCTATAACCTTTGTACGGACTGTAAGGATCGTCTCATATGGAAAGTGATACTGCTTCCCCTAGTTTAGTTTATGTTACAGTTTTTTTCATTATCGTTTTGCACCAGTCTTTAATCTTGATCAAGTTCGACATCTCAGTGATGCTGCACATTTTATGCGATTGTTTAATACAATATTTCTTCCTGTATGTTTTTTACACGTGGAAGCCATGAGATCCTATTGCGTATTGTAATTAAAAGGTGTACTAGTTGAAGGACACAATTAAGAGGCAATTCGGGTAGTTATACACTAGTTTTGCATTAGTTGTCTTTTGTAGCCAGTTAGTGAGTCTCATTTTTTGTACCGAGGCACAAAGTTTACGTATTCAGGCCCCATCAGTCCTGGGCTTTAGACTCCAGGTCGCCACCACTAGCATGAAATTCGCTGCATACGCCATTAAAGGCGCTAACTTCAAATTGTGAAAGTACAGAAATACTGTGCTTCTCACAATATTCCAAAGGGTTAGTTTCAGGCACAAGCCCTGCGGACACCCTCTGGTGACATTTTTAAGTTCCCACTATCCGTAGTGATTTGCACCCTTCGACTGTCGAGGACTGATTATTTAGCGGAGTAATGTTATTATATCGGATGAACAGGCCAATTGTTTTAGTATTGTAATCACGTCTAGCCAGAAAACTGTCAAATGCTCCCTTTATGTCAATGGTTATTGCCTGTGTATGCAAGCTTTGCTCTCTATTTTGGCTGATTGCTTACGGAATGTCTTTAATGGAATGCTCCATAGAGTTGCCTGTGCGGAATCCATATTACTTTGTATTCAGAGCTTTAGTCTTCTTCAAGAAGTATTTAGGTATGGCCAACATTATTCAGTTTAGCACCCAGCCTAAGGCAGGTAAGAGACATTCTGGTCTGTAGAATGTAGGATCCGTTAGTGATCATCCTGTTCTTCTGCAAACTAAAACAACTTCCGCATACTTCATCGTTTTCGGAAAGTATTGAAGTTTCTTGCAGGCTATAATAAGAGTTGGTATAAGCTCTGGTAAGTCCCTGTTTATTACCCGTATGAAAATGTTATCTACGCCATCCGGACATCGTACTTTATTGGTGACAAGTTTACTAATGATAATGACAAATTCCGCTTTTGTAGGCAGAGGTTCCTCTCTCTTTGTTGTAGTTCTTCATGTTGTATTATAGAATCTCCTCGCCTCTCGTTCCTCCTCTTTGTGGTCTTGAGAGCCGTCGTCACAGAATACTGCATTAATTTTGTCACTGACTATTTCTGTGTTTGTCATAATTGTGTAGCTGGCTGGTGCTGTTAAGAGTAATTGGTCAGAAGACTCTATTGAATGCTGTTTTCTGTGCTGGTCCGTATGGTTAGCTTAGCTTGTATGATCTTGTTTTTATATGCAGCTTTGGCTTTGCTACAGAGATTCATCTTCTCTTACCTGAAGCTTGGTTAGGTTGGTCGCTTGAGGTTTACCGCACAATGCCTTTACTCTGCTTATTTCTGCTTACAGTATTGGGGATCCAAGAAGATGTGGTGAGGTATTTCAAAATTAAATCAATGATTAAAAAACATAAAATTTGCTTAAGTGTTTTCTGTGGATTTTTTGAGAAAGACCTTTGGCAATATTCATCATTAATCTAATCCTTCAAGGAACATCAATCCAGATGGTCAATATATATTTTGCTCAAAATACGTTTTAATGTTAACTAATATACATTAAATTTAACAGACATATGTAGTTATATGAGGTGTTAAGACCGTCTAAAAATTTCTAAGTAATTAAGCACGAGCGAGCGTGCAGGTCTCTGCGTTCCTTCAGAGATCTCGAACCATCCACCATGTAAGTTCATAGTTGAAATATATCACTCTCACGATGATGTTGCAGATGAGGCGCCTTCAATCGCAACATGTGGTACTTCTTGCTTTTCAGAGTTTTTATGGGATATGCTTAATTGCAAGCCTGCAGAATGGTTTCCACTTTCGCATGTCATGGAAAGTCTGATTTCTCGTTTGGTTTATTATATTACTGTAAAGCGTACGAGGGCGCATGAAGAAAACCACGAAAACGTACATGCAGCAATCCCGTTCGCCATGATTCGAACCCCAGACCGAACTACCAGTGTTCAGCGACTTTTACCGCTCGGCCCTGTCATGGAAGGCATCCAGCTCTCCCCTATCTTGTACAACTTTGAGTTTCGTGATAAATTTTTCCGAGTAATGTATAAGATGTTCGATCAATTTTCTATGTTCTCTAAATTTTGTTTTGAAATGCCTTTTGATGATGTATTCTTGAAGAGTATCTATTTTATAGATGATGATTTAATGATCACTAAGCGAAGAAGTGTCACTTACTGACGAATCCTGTATTAACAGGGCTGTATTTAATGTGGCTAACGTTAGGTCTGGCCATCCTCGGGCTGTGACTATTTCGAATATTGATGAGGAATCCTAAGAGCTGATCACAGCTAGCTGTTCGTTTTCTGTGTATTCGAGACTGCTTTTTTTTCCTCAGGATTTTTGAGTGGGATTCCCAGAGTGGATTGGGGGCGCTAATTCCCCCCCCCCCGCAATGATCGAGTGTTGTGCTCCAGTTGTGCAAACTTTTAGTTCCCCCAAGAGAATTCTTACATTTTCACTTGGAGAGAAACAGACTACCAATACCATGGTACTGCAATTATTGGCATCTATCTAATGATGACGGTGTAATCTGTGGTCCTCAGTGCTACTGGAGTGAGAGGGCCTCTATAGATTATTGCTGCAAGGAGATTCTTTAAAGTAAAAGTTTGTATTGCAAAGGAGTACTTAGAATTGCTACATTGATGGTTTAGGGCTCTTGAAATAACCTTATATTTACGTCGGTCTGCAATATTTGAATTATATTTATTGTTGTGGGGTATCATTTCTGTAGGCTTCATTGCAAGATCTTGAGATTTGGAATCTGTTTACGTAAAAATCGGTTGGCTTATCGATAAGCTCTGCCCTTTTCGGCTATTTGCTCGAGATAGATTAGACAATTACTTAGTAGTTTCAGTAGGTTAAATTAATTGATTAGTTAGTTTGCTGGTATCTATGTTACATATGGTGAAAACCACAAAAACTCCCATGCAGACAGCCTCTTCACTGGGATCCGAACCTAGGTCGAACTATCAGTCTTAGAAACTTCGTGCGAGTACTTTTTTGACCTAAGACTATTGAAAAAGTAGAATTCTTGAAGCATGAAAAATCCTGAGTTTGCCTTTCTCCCCTCTACTTTGTAGGAATTTAGTTGTTGCTTTATTTCCGTAGCGCTTTTTTTTTTTTTTTTTTTTTTTATTTTATTTTTTATTTAACGTGTAGCATCAACTGCATTTTTGTTTTCTTTCGAATCAGTTTGAAGTTCCAGTAAGAGATTTGAGTATTTTGGAAAAACTGAGAAAGAGTTTTCAGTAAGACCTTAAATTTATCCGAAATCAAGCAATACATAGAAAACTAGAATAGTTTTTGCTTACTTAGACGCAAATAAAAATTTTTAAAAAATTAACTGCTAAACTGATGTAAATTAGAAAATTAAAAATATACAAATATAACTTCATTTGGCGATGCAGCGATCAATGAAGATTTTATGAAATTTTAAAATGCTGCCAAATTTCATCAGAAAGTTCTCCATTGGTGATCAAAAACTCAATATTTAAAATTTTTTCTGAGTATCATTAGAATATTATCAGCTAATTTTTTACTATTATATATTTCTAGGTGAGCACTTTCATATATATAAGTTTGAGTATACATATTGTTACGAATTTGGTATTTAAAAAGCTAATGTTAGTTCAATTATAAATTAAATGGTTTTATTTCTCGCGCAGTGCAGCGCGTGACGAATATTAAAAGAAAGCTAAGCCGGAAAAATTAAAAATACAAGAGCGCGTGCGTTAAATAAATAAATTATTATTTGATTTCGAGAAAGTACTGGAAAATTCTAGCGCGTGATTTTAAAATCTTATAAAAGGAGGAAAACATCTCAGTTTGTAGTAGTTGCTTAGTTTGTTGTTGTTTAGAAAACTACTGTTGTTGATTGTAGCGAATTCGCGGATTAGCGTTCTTTAGCTGTTTTGAATTACGTTCTATTGGACATTTGAGTAGTTAAAAGATAACTACTGTGAGGTATTGTAATACTGCATGATAATTTGAGAAGATTTAAGCATTTTCGTTGTAATAATAATAAATTTTTGTTCATTTTTCATCGGACTTGTGCATTCATTTCATAACGAACCCGTACGCACGCAACAATATATATACATACAGTGAGTCCCAAAATTGAGGGTACACTTAATGCTAACATAATTTGTAGGCTATTAAGAATAGAAATTATTATGCAAGTTTTCCTAGTTTTGTCCCATTAAAAAATATACATTTTTCTTCTTAATTACACAAAAAATAAGTTATAAAACTCGGTTAAAAAATATTATATTACTTAAACGAAAACCTTCAACTTCTGAAAGTCACAAAATTGAGAGTACACTTCTTAAATGACTGTGTAAAACTACCAGTAAAATTTTAAAAATAATTTGTATCTAAGATTTATACAAAAATACAACCTTTTAGTATCCAAATATTTCAACTTCGAGCTCACTACCTTTCTGTGTGACAAATATGGAGAATAGGAAAGAAACGACGATTGAGGAAAGAAAACTGGCCATTAATCTGTCTAATCAAGGCAAATCTTTGAGAAAAATAGGAGAAATACTTGGGAGAAGTGTAAATTGTATTAGAAAAATCATTCAAAAATTTAGAAAGGATGGTACGCTGGAAAACCAAGCAGGGAGAGGCGGGAAGAAAATTCTCAGTTCAGCAGCAGAGAGGAGAATTGTACACAAGTAAGGATTGATCCTACAATAAGTGCCCCAAAAATTGCCGCAAGTACTTCGGAAACTGTGGGTAAATCTGTTTCTGCAGAAACATTGCGCAGAATCCTCAGAAGGGCTGGTTATAATGGCAGAAATGCTCTCAAAAAGCCCTTCATTAGTAAAATAAATAGAGCTAAGAGGTTAAAATTTGCTAAAGAGCACATTCTAAAGCCTAAAGAGTCCTGGAATGAAGTTATTTTCAGCGATGAGAGTAAATTTAATGTTTTTGGCAGTGACGGTCATCATATGGTATGGCGCAAGAAAAATTCAGCTTTAGATCCAAGAGACACAATTCCAACTGTGAAGCATGGAGGTGGGTCAGTAATGGTTTGGGGCTGTATGGCATCATCGGGAGTTGGAAAGCTAGTGTTTATTGATGGAATAATGGATAAAATGGGTTATCTTAATATATTGAAAAATAATTTGAAGGACAGTGCTACTCAATTGGGACTAGGATCAAAATTCACATTTCAACAGGATAATGATCCAAAGCATACAGCAAATACTGTCAAAGAATGGCTGCTGTATCACTGCCGAAATCAGCTGAACACACCCCCTCAATCTCCTGATTTGAACGTGATCGAAAATTTGTGGTCCCACTTTGAAAAAGAGGTCCGAAAACATCAGATCACAAGTAAAGAACATTTGAAGCGTGTACTAAAAGTGGAGTGGGAAAACATTTCACCCGAAATTACGAAAAATCTTGTCGATTCGATGTACCGGCGGCTGGAAGCTGTCATCAAAGCCAGTGGGTATGCTACAAAATATTAATGTGTTGTTTTTTTATAATTTATGTAATAAAATAATTACATGTACCCTCAATTTTGTGAGCTCAGATTTTTGACGATTTCTGTTGTACATTTTGTTTCTGTATTTCATGCATTTTTTTTATGTCTATTCATGAATAAATATTAAGATTAGGTATCTTTCTATATCCTCTTCTAAAGGTTTTGGTGACTGTCTTTATCTGACAGTTTTTGTTTTCATTCTAAACATGAATTCTGTCATAGAATGGAGTGTACCCTCAATTTTGGGACTCACTGTATGTATATATTGAAAGAAAATGAGAGTTCAAGCTTGGAAGATCTTCCTTGCAAATAAAACTCAGCACTTATTAAGAGCTTCGTTCACCACTAACGTAGTACAAATTCAGAGTACGATAGCATATCAATGGTTAACAGTGTGGAAGTAGAGCAACTAATGGATCATAGATTCAGTATTAATTTAAAAACAGAAAATGATTATAATGTATTTCTCTTTTTCCGCTGTCCTTGTAATGATCTGTAGAATCTTTCTACAGCAAACTAATACAAGGCAGGTAGACCTAAAACCGAACTGCGTTACATTCATATAAATTCAGCATTGGTACAAATAAGGCTGGCTCCAAGCATAGGTGAAATATCCGCCTACCTTATGAACAGTGCCCTTTTATTTAAGCAGCATTTTTCCTAAAGATTTTTTCAGCACCGATATTCTTTGTCGAAATTCATATGAAACAGAATAATGCGGTTATTTTGCAGCGTATTTAGAGGGAAATTTTAACGAAGGTTAGGTTATTTGAATATGGCAAAGTCATAAGAGCTACCTACCTGAGAGCAGGGATGCTTTCGTGGAGGATTTATTGAAGGGAATTGGTATTCACGTTACAAATGTAGAAGACCAACCATGCAGCCAGCCATTTCGCCTGGGATCAAACCCAGTGCAGGTCAAACTACCATTATTCAGCGTTCTTTAACCACTCGGCCACTAGTGGAGTTCGGGAAATTTAATGAATAGTAGCGTAAAAATTATTTAAGTATAAAAATAATCCATCACATATTAGATGTATATATGTGATCGCGCCCTTTTCCAATAGATGTCCTTAATGGATTTGTTTTGTTAGTAATTGAATCTGAGTATATTTTCATTTGGTAGGTTTCATTGCAACCTGTAATATGTGTATGATATTCAACATGCGATAGTTTTTAAGATGTAAACAATAATTATTTTTGCCTCATTAAAACTGTCGAGTTTTGAGAGAAGAAAAAAGCGTTTGCCAGGACGTTTTACTTTATTGTTTTATTGCAAAGAAAAATGCAGCAGTAACGCACTGATTTATGCTTGAAATTTATGATAATCATTATCCACTGAATACAACTTACAAAAAGTGGTTTCGATGCTTTAAAAATAATGATTTTGACACGCGTGAGAAAGAGCATGAAAAACCACTAAATAGCTGTCGCAATCAAGTCAGACAATCAACGCTGAAAGTCAAAAAGAACTGTTAAACAGTTTGAATGAAGCATTGAAGCGAAAACGATTAGAATATCTCCCCAGTATAACAAAATTATCTTCCAGTATGATCATGCTTTCCCTCATGTTGCAAGACCATTCAAGGAAACTCAAGAAGCACTTCCAAAAAATTGAGTTATATTGCCCAACCATCGTATTTAGCTCCTTCATATTGCCTTTTATTTAGAGCAGTGTAGAGCGGCCTTCTGGAAAGCGTTTCAGTTCTTAAGAGAATATCTAAAACTGGCTTGATAACCGGGTTCTATCAAAATAAACATACTTGTTTTTTCAGGGAATTTGTTTTTTTGCCTGATAGTTGGGCGAACGTTATAGCTTCGGATTGTAAACACTTTCAGTAAATTTTTCATTTTGAAAACAAACAAGATACGGGTATGTCTTTTAGTTAATCGGAAAAAGGCTGCAGTCGCATTTATACATCCAATGTAATATAAATTAATGAAACAGTAGAAAAAATTCGGAATTAGCAAATTTATTCGGCATTAGCGGGAAAAAAAATGATATCCGCAAACTCTTAAAATTCGCCTGAATTTCGTGAGATTAAATTGCAGAAATTCACTTCGCGATAAATTTATTGCCTTAGCTATAAATTCATCTAGTCTCTATGCATTGAGAAAAGCTACAGTAAATAGCACCCTTAGTAAAAATGGTGATATCAGTTAATCTGATTTTAGTATGTATTGTGTACAGTAGCATTTGACCATGTACAGTTTTAAGGTTATTTAAATTAATCAGACCATTTTTAGATAATTATTTCTACCTTTTTTATTTCCTTCTGTCGACTTTCAACAAAATGTATATAATGTGAACTATAAAAGCACGAGTATGAATAATTTAGTTAGCTTCCATTGGCAATTATTGCTAATTGTTTGCTAGCGATCATCTCCTGTTGAATTTGGCTCCAGAGACAGAGCTATAACCGGTTTTGTGCGCATGATTTGCTTGCTATTTATCATTAATTATAGTATTTGTTTATGAGAACAAGATTTGGGCTAGATTAAGTCCTGTGTAAACTAAACATTTCAGTTTGCTTGCTTCAGTTTCCCGTAGCTAAAAGTGATGGTGACAAATTATGCAGAGTTAGATAAAAACTGAAAAAGAATGTTACATTTTAACTTAAAAAAGCCAAGAAATTTTAATTTCATGGCGATAAAAAATATTCTGTAAGCGATGTGACCTTACTTTTATAAATTGCAGCCCTCGGATATGGCCTGACAGCTAGTGGATGATGTCCAATGGTAGGGCACAAAAGTCTAAAAGTATAAAGCGAGGCACCTGCTTTCACAATGGTGTACTGTAGTTAAATTTATTAGTATCATAGCCTCTCTACAGGATATTTATGAAATCCTTCTGTAACTTTAAGGCTAACAATACGGGGCATATCTAAGTTAAAGATATACTGTTAACTCCATACTTCAATAAAATATTCTATTACATATTACTTTCCTCACTTCGTTCCTATTTTATATCTTATTCCTAACTAGACTATCACAAAATGAAAGCTAATGATAAATAAGAGGGATTGGAAAGTAAAATACGAGTTTAAAAGTTATCTTTCGTATTCTGAAAGGTCCATATTTCTGCAGTAATTAACAAAATTTATCTCTCATTTTGAAAGATACATTTGATGTTATGAAAGTTTTCCAAAATAACTTGCAAAAATTTCCCGAAATAATCCACAAAATAAATCTGTCATTTAACTCGATAAGCCACGGAAGATCTTTTCATTTGTGTCCGCTTGATCATGAACTGTTTAGCCCTCTAGTAGTCTTACTGTAAACCTGCGTGGGTTAAAGTACAGTTTGATAGCGAAATAGGTCATGGTCTCAGTGCTTGTTAAAATTTTTTCACTCATGATCCCTCTTTATCACCGATATTTTTTCACCACCCTAGATGTTAAATAGAGAACCAAAATATAAAAATAAATATTTTCCCACAAATAATTTTTTGGTGAACAATATAAATATGAAAAGAAGTTACTAGATTTGTTTCAAGTCAGGCTTCCCTAACCACTATATCGTCTGGGCGGTAGTTTGTTTCAACTATACAAAAGCTGATGAAAGAAAATCACGTTTTTATGAGGTGTGCTTGTTTTTTGCTGCGTAGCATGTTAAATTTCTTTGTGCAGTATTTGAGATTGCTGGAAGTAAAGTAGTATCTTCAACGTGTTTCAGTGTTGAATGGCATATGGATTCAATGAGCGTTAAAGATGAAAAAAAAATCGCGTTACATACTAAAAATGTGATGCTGAACGGCAGAACATCTAATGCTATTTCAGAAATACTAGCAAATCCATTCTCCTCCTTCTTCTAGCTCCGATCAAGAGTTCAGTCAGGGACTTTTGTGGAAACTCAAGGTTTTAAGTTTAAATCACTTGATAGCTCAACAAATTCCTTTTGGTCTTTATATGGCAGGTGATTAATTTCATCAATGATAATTAATTTAATTTCTTTAAAAGACTCGTTAATGGAATTTCTTTTAATGTCATGGCAATCAATGTAATTTCTTTAAATGTCTCAGTAATGTAATTTTGTTTTTAATCCTTGTATGAGAATTAAATTTTCGCTTTGCATAACATTTCGCTTTGCGACCGCATTGGGGATCGCAACCCATAATTTAAAAAACGCTGGTCTAACTTCTAATATTCTCTTCCAAACTCTACTTTCACCTCCTGTAGGAGCAGATAAGACCATTAAAAGCTGATAGTTTGACCCTGTTGTGGTTGTTGCAGCACTCCAGGTTATCTCCCCAAAATTTCATGGTTTTCTCTTCCTTCGTTTAATTTCAATGTGAATCTGTTTTTCTTCAAAAAGTTTTCAGAAAAACATCCAAATAGGGACAGATAACTGTTAGGTTTTTTGCGATAGTAATTTACCAACTTACGCTAAAAATTAGTAAAAGAAAGGCAACAGAAGTTTATGCATTTTTTAAATCTTACCCCTCAAAAAATATAGAAATATAACTTTTAATTCTTCAGATATCTGTAAATATGTTTGAACAGTTATGAGTTAAATGTAAAATAGTAGTTAAAAACCTTCTACTTTAGGACTTCAGGAGACTTTATCGGGGAAAATCATGAATTCTGCGTTAATCATTTAAGTCATATTTATATATTCAGTTTTCTTTACTTCTTTAATTATAAAGTAAGCCTTCTTTCGATGAAAAATTTTAAATTCATTGTAAATGAACAGCTCACATAAAATGAGAAGCCGTAACTTTATTTAGTTAGAGGTTACTGTTATTTTTATTGCAAAACTTAATTATGAAATACAGCCAAAATTTCCTGAGAGACCTATCACAGTTCCAGGCAAGATTTCCTACGGATATAGTGGCCTTTGGCGAGATAATGTTCGATACTTCGTGTATTCACATGGATCATCCAAAGGACAAACTATTATTTAAAAAAGTTTTTTTATATAATGAATTACCTGGCAACCCGCAAAAGCAGCGATCACTCTTTTTTCATTATTATTTTACATTTATTCTCAAAGCTGTGACAAAACATAAATTTCAAATGTAGTTTAGTTAAAACTTAGTTCTTAGCCAAACTTGGTTCTCAGTGAAAGAAAATGACTGATTTGCTAAGTTTTAAAGAAGTAAGATAGTTGATATATAATTTGTTGATGTATCTGTAATCTCAGTCATAAAATTACTGAGGATATCGAGAGGTACTGCAACTAAAATCAACAGCATATTAATTTTTCCCGTAAAACAACATTCGAGAAACAGGCTTGTAAAGATCAGACGAGAACCGGTACTTTCAGCATGGTATGGCCGTTGACAAGGATTGTAAGGAGGAAAACAAAACTTGCTGACAGAACCAGAAGGGCACTGAAAAGTATTATTACATCAAAAAGAAACACTACTGCAAAAAGATAACTGCTGACTAAATATGCATCTACGGAATCCATTTTCGAGGTATATGGGAACCACATAAGCAGAGTTCTTACGGAAGATCTGCTATCCGAAAACCTTTCATTTTACAAATAAATGCAAATAGAGAATACAGAGTTGTCAGAAATAAAAACCATCGATAATTATGCAACTAACAGAAAGACCAGAAACAAAAAGCAGATCGTTGATAAAGCCAGTAGTTTTGTTTTTCCGGTCTATTATTGTCGCTTGAGCACAGCCATCTCATTCGTCCCTTTCTCATCTCATTCGTCAAACCTCGAAACTAGTCCTGCAAATTTATGTACCTGATGCTCATTTTTGTTGCTTCAGTATCTTCAACATTTGTTCTTAGGAGTTAGTTTTAGTTAATATAGGAAATAAGTACTATTCTGTTTCTAGCAAAAGCCTTCGATCCAGACTTTCTGAATCTTACAGTAGAACATGGTGGTGGTTCAATTATTCTTAAACAGTTATATTGGGATTTTCAATAAGTTTATTTATAACTTTATAAGAATTAATGAATACCTTTGACTATACAACCATATTAAGCGACCATGTTTATTCAGTGGCACAGACAATGTTTCCTGCAAATAGCACCATCTTTCAAGATGTAATACTCCCATTCACCGAAGTCAAACTGCTCAGCCGTAGCTTGACGAACATGAAGTTACACATCTTCCCTTGCCTGCATAACCACCAGACATAAATGTCATTGAACCAGCGTAATCTATGTTGGAAAATAAGGTGCGATCCCAATTTTCTCTCCCAATCATCTCTCGAAGAACTGGAGCAATTTCTGATAGAAGAATGGTTTAGCATATCTAAATTACTAGTACTCAGAACTTTTATGTCTCCATTCCAAACGCCATATTATTAGTACGTACACAGTTTCTCATATGTTTAGGTGTTTGCATTATTTCAGACAAGCCCTGTATGTTCTCAGAAATACCACTCACTTTTAGAGGTGGTCTTCTTAAGAAGGTGGGTTCGCTATGTAAAGCTCAACTGTATACGAGTATAATGTTTGGCATATAGCTAAACATACATTGGCACTTCATGCAGTCCTCTGGAGCTGAAGATCGAGTCTGTAAACGGGTCTTAGAAGTGATAACGTCTGCAGTATATCAAATGTTACTAAAAGCACAGCAGAATTATAAATTTCTCAGTAGCATATAAAGGACCAGAAGCTTCAGATATGTACTAGGAAAAAGTTCCTATATTACATCTGGTAGAAAATGAGAATAGCCCCACACAAAGCGTCGCCTATCGTAGAACAAAGAAACTTTCCCTTAGTCATTAAATGTTAATAACGACTTATTTTAATTTCAATAGCATAACAATAAAAAGAAAAATACGTGCTAGTATCTATGTGCAGCATTTATCCGTACGTCCGTCTGTCTTGTACTAAGCCAAGTTTGTAGTAAAATGTTGCTCTTTTGTTTCAGCGGGTCTATTTTAACAACCCATTTGTAGTAGTTTAAACTATTCTCTCACCTACTCTTCATTTCCGTTGAGCGGCCGAGCGGTAAAGTCGCTGAACACTGGTAGTTCGGGTCCGAGATTCTAATCCCGCGAACGGGCTGGCTGCATGGGTGTTTTTGTGGTTTTCCCTACGTTCCTTAGAAAGTCCTCCACGAAGGCATCCCTTCCTTTAGGCAGATAGCCCTCGAGGCTTTGCCGTAATCACACACACACACTCATTTCCGTTGACATAGGATCACGAAGGCTCCGCCAATGGCCGAGCAGTTAAAGACTGCTGAATACTGATAGTTTTACCCCCAGGCGAACCAACTGGATGCATGTTTGATTTCCGTGGTTTTCCCCGTGTGTTAATGGGAAAATTATGCAACAATAATGACAAGAGGCCCTTATAATTTTTAATATGCGTGATGCATTTCGCATATTATCAGAGTTGCTTGTTACCACAGAAATTTAATACTTACGAACACGCAGGTTTGCAGAATTTGTGGCATTCTCTTGATCTGTGATTTCTGTTGAATCTTCTAAGAAAATTTGTTCTGCACATAGCTGAAATTTAAAAATGAGCATTTTTGTATTCAATGATTTATACACAGAAGTTCATATAACATATAATAAAATGCAAAAGAGATATTGACGAAGATCTGAAAAACTTAATCAATATGTATCATTATTCACTTTTAAATAGAGATTATATATTCCATTATGCGATCTCTTATAAATGTAGCACAATTTTCTCCTTTTTTTGCGTGATAATTTCTCATATCTGAATATTTTAATATTATAAAGTTAAAAAAAATTCATGTCTGTTTCTAAAATTTTGAAGTTTTTTAGCTGAAAATATTTTGCCAGGTGATTGAAGGTTTTAGAGTATTAGCCGGTACTCGGATGCCAACAAAACCACTGTGATTCTGCTCTCCTTAGAGCATTACTCTAGAAACTCACACAGGATTCTGCTTTTCTGAGAAGGTTAAGGCATATTTAAAAGCTGTTGACAACGTAGGGTCGCAGGGTACCAGACAGTACACAAGTACCGGTTTTTGAAGTGGTTAATTTTTTTTAAGTAGTTGCGGAAATATTCACTGTAACTGGAAGTGCCCATTTTTATTCTTACGCTGCTGTCTTTTTAAGCATTAACATATAAAAATTATAATTTTAATAATTATAGAGGTAGAAGTGTAAGACATAAAAATCGTAAAATAGTTTCAAACAATGTGCATATACAAATTCTTTTCCTAGTTAAAAAAATGTATAAAATTTATCATATAATTATTACTGCAGCGGAATTAATTTTATTTATCGATTTATTTATCTTAAATTTGACTTTTCTTGAAAGATATTTTGTAATTAAGTCTGAACTAAACTGATTTTAAATTCATCTTTTTAAATTGTGGTATGCAATTTGATTTGTTTTACTGATGAATTTGTCACATGAGGAAAGTTTTCATCTCTATTTGGATATTTCTAGGGCATGGTAAAATTCGTATGCGAGCGTTATTAAAAATATTTACTATATTTAAATAACTAGCAAACGTAATCAATATCAAATGTTTTCGTTTTTAATTTTCTAGCTATAATAATAAAGCGGTATGTAACTTTTGCATATGAATAAATACGATTCTTAAAGGTACAATATGTTTTCATTGTTCTATCATCTATTGAAGGCTAGGTAAAAGGTCAGAATCCTTTGCTATTTTTATGCATGAGAAAGAGTGAAAGTACACTGTAAATATACAATGTAACCTAAAATACATTTTATTATTTATACATTTCAGTTGGTGATATTTTTTCGTATGAAATTTGACTTAACAACTAAATTTTACTGTATTTGTGCAAGTAACAAAAGTTTTACACCTTCATTCAAATATCCTCCTACAGAGAGAAGAGGAAAATAAAAGGAGACGGAGAATACTAGTCCAAGTTTAGATCTTCAAAATTCAATTAATGCGTGCATATTATATATATGCACCTTAATTATTACTTCGTTTCTTTCAGATTTGATAATTTGAGAACGTACATGTTAAAAACTGTAATGTGTTCAAGTAGTATTCCAATAATATATCGCAAGTTTACAGGATAGATCTATCATGCCTTCCCTCATTCGACTAAACAAATAAGTCTTATAAACTATCAGGAAAGAATTGTTTAACGCTTGAATGTAATTTTTCAGTGTCCTTGGTTAAGGTTGCACGTCTTATAATTCGAATGTTAAAATTTTCGAAAGCATCTTTCTTAGAAAGAAATGTTATTTTACGTTTACTACCTTATATTTTACATGAAATAACATTTTATATTAAGACAGAATGAAACATTTTTTAAATTTTCTCCCGATATATTACTTTCAATAATTTAGTCCAAACTGCAACTGAAAGCTCGTTATAGATTTGTGCAGTGCCATAATAAGTCCGACCAGATTTCCATCAAGTAAGTACCCTAGCTGCTTTAATATTGGTTTACAAAAATTTGCTTTTACTTTTTTAATTTGTTCTTAAATTAAATTTAACAAATTTTTTTATTTAATTAAATTTTGCTTTTTAATTAAACTTTCTTTTTAACTTTTAAAATTTTTTTATTTAATTAAATTTTGCTTTTTTATTAAATTTTCTTTTTAACTTTTAAAAATTTGTTGTCTGTAAAAGTTACTAAAACCTGTTTTAAATTTAGGTATTCACTTTAACTTTTTATTTCATTACTGCAAGTAATTAAATTTTTTCCAGTGTTTTCAAATGAATATTATTGCGAATGATTTGAGACCAAATATACGAGTATGTGCTAACCTTAGTATTAAAATGCTAAATTTAGTATTATAATAAATGAAATGCATAAAATTAATGGTCTTGTGTAATCACAATTATAAATTCATTATAATGTAAATATTCAGCTAAAGTGAAAGGCTATATCAATAATATGGTCAGAATACCTTGCGTGATGTTGCACGGATCACAGAATCTGCTGTTGCCTTGCGTGACTTCTTCGGAGCAATCACATTGCTTTAGTAAATAAGCGTCTCTGCATAACGTCTGGCAGTACTAAAGGAGAAAGAAAAGTTTAACTTTTTATAAAGCAAGAAATAAGAACATAAAAAGGATGGATTAGTTAAATATGCACAGTAAAGCGTATTTTATTCTCTTAAGACAAAATTTAAGCAAAAATTCCGTATTAAAATTATCTGATGGATTAATTTTATGTAGAAGTGAAACAAATCTTAAAATTTTTCCCGAATCTAAATCTTAAAAGTTCTGAAATACTTAAAGTCTTGAGTCTGTCGAATCCTTCATATAAAGTCGAAAAGGGAGGGAAGGTATAAGTTTTTATTAATGTTAAAAGATTTTAACAAAAAATTTCAAATTTGCTTTTAATGAAACACAAATTTCAAAAATACATCAGTTTTCAAAAATACATCTAAATTTATTTAGAAAAAAGAAATGAAATTTAGTAAATGAAATAAATTATTAAAATTCTTGAATCCTGAGGATCGATTTCTCAATGTAATTTGACAAAACGTATTTGAGTAACAGTTCAGAATTTTTAACAATTTACTATTTAGGATTATTTTTAAACCAAAGCAAGTGTGATGGGGAGTGGGAATATTTCAAGAGTTAACATAGACATACAGTATACATGGAACTGAAGAAAATTAAGAGTGTGGCGCTCAAGTTAGGTTAGGGTAAGGAAGGATAAATTAGGTTATTCGAATACGGCAAAGCACACGAGAGCTACCTGCCTAGAAGAAGGGATGCCTTCGTGGTGGACTTTCTAAGAGTAACTGGCTCGTACTCATATTACACTTGGAGTAAACCATGAAAATTAATCGTGAATCCAGTTCGGTCGTCTGGTTTCGAAACCGGGTCAAACTACCAGTACTCAGCGATCTTAACCACTAGGGCCACTGGTAGGACCGAGGCACTCAGGACTGCTACAAATTGACACAGGTGATCCTAGTTCATTGAAATTACAACAGTCACATTCATTTTTTAATGAATGCTTCTATTGGGCGCCAATGAAACTAATCTTTCCAGACCCCACCCATCAACTCATATTATTTCAGGTAACTAAAGTATGAGAGGATGTAGTTTTGATAGCTCACCAGCAGACGAGCGGTGAAATCGCTTAACACTGATAGTTCGACTTGGGTTTAATTCCAATTGAACAAGCTGACTGTATGAACATTTTCGTGGTTTTAGCCCTGTATAACGTGGATACTACTCAATGCTCGCTTAGAAAGTCCTCCACGAAGGCATCCCTTCCCTTAAAGCAGATAACCCTCGCACGCTTGCTATAACTAAATAAACAAATCAAGGGTCTGAATTGCAGTTCGTCGGAAGTTGAATCACTGAAGCTATAGAGATTGGTTCCTTGTGATGTTCGAAATTTTCCCCATGCATAGCATATAAATACGAATCAGGTTCCCTTTAGAAAAATATATAAGAATACCTTTCCGTAAGCAAATAACTCGAATATTTATACAATAACTAATCAATCAGTAATTTGTTTGATTTGTGGTTGAAAACAGAATAATAATAAGGTCTCGTACAGTCCTTGATATCGGTAGAAAAGATATGCTTTTATTTTTCCTTTAAAATATTACAAAGGCGGATTCAAAATATTACATTAAATAATCTCTTAATTTCATTTGGTCATTTGTTTTTCATTTTTATTGCATGAATTACTTTACTTAAAATAACTAAACAAGAATATTCAAACAATATTTTTAAAAACTCAGGAATATATTTTGAATTGTCAGCTGTTAGGAAAAGAATTGTTTTCTTTCTAATAAGTAAAAGAGTACATTTTCAGCTAACTGTAAGTAAGTATTAATCATACTAAATAGTATATGAAAGAACATTTTGAATCAACATGTTGGTTATCTTTTTCTAGTTCAACGATCATAAGATTAAGAATGAAAAAACATAAAATATTTGAAAATGTCACTCTAGTTACTGCCAGGTATTATTAGTTCATTGTGAGATAATAGTTTTAATTCTGTCAATTGTTAATTAATGATAGAAAACATTTAATTCCTTTTATGACCTTGAATTAGAAGAGCATTTTAAGGATATTCTGTCTACAAAAATTCTAGAATCTTCAAGCGACCTCACCTGATGCATTTATCAATCAAGTATTTACCACATTACAAAAGCCCTTGAGCAACTAATTTTGTTTTCCTTATTTTAATGACAATGTTGAGTAATTAATCATTAAAATGAGTTGGAAAAAGAGTTTACATCTTTCTGCTGTTTAAAATCATCAACAGTTTTAGGGTAAAATTAAAAGCATATCTCTTCAGCGATATTAGCTGCTATGAAATACTGTATTACTGTTTTGTTTTCTACCACAATGGACTAAACACGTAAACTTAAACTTTAATATATTTTTACTTCGTGCTCTTCTGTCGCTATTTGTTTTACTAATAGGATGCTTTTATATACCACAAATATATTATCTCCGCTAAATCTTCTTTCGCAGTGCTTTTACTGTTAAACAACAGCACCTAGTTTACCTGCGAATGCAGACTAGATGTTCTACAAACACAGAATTCTATAAAAACAGAAATGAAGCAATTACAAAAGTATCCAAATTAAACTACGTCATATTAACTTTAGCAATTAATAGTAAATTATTAATTTGCTTTCTCTGTCTTTTCATTTAAACTATTGTCTCTGAGAATGTTTACCTAAAATATTTCCATTGGCTGAGTTATATCACAAGGCACTGGCTTTCACAAAACAACAGTATTTGAATTTGAATTTGAAAGTTAAAATAAATGGAAAGAAATCAAAATAATCTTTATAACCAAATATACACCATTTTTGCAAACTTCAAATGTCTTTAGAGTAATATAATTAGAGAAGCGAAAAATCCAAACTTCCCTCGAACCTCAATACAAAAAATTTTTGAATCGCTTGAATTTTTTTAATAAGAATATGAGAAGAAGTAGACTTGAGAAAAGAAAAAAAATTGCTCAGCATTAATAGTTATAAAATAGTAACTATTAATGCTGAATTATAGTTACTATTTTATAACTATTAATGCTGAGTTATAGTTACTATTTTATAACTATTAATGCTGAGTAATTTTAAATAATAAAGCAAAATCAAAATCTGGAATTTGTTAATTTGAAATTTAAGATACGGGTTGTTTTTTAAATCACAGCCTCATTTTTAGATAATCCAAAAGAAACTTACCAAATGATATGTGCATAATTAAAATTATTGAAGCTTAAAGTTCATTTTGTCAACAAAATAATAATACTTGAGTAACATTTCCTACGCTTACGTTTTTCCTGAATCCTTTCAAACAAAAGTAAGCATAAAGAGAATAGGGTTATATCAAGAGTTTACAGAAATAAACACTAAGCATCGATTAAAAATCCTGTACAGTAAATAAAGAGTACAACTTTCAGAGCCGCTAGGGGCTATTCCTATCTATGCGAATTATTTCTTTCATTGAACAGCATGATTAACTTAATTTTTTAAGAAAGCCTGAAACCCAACAATTTATATTAAATTAAAATATAAATACATACCTCGTAAGTATAAATTCTGTGCTTCAACAAATCACGTTGACCAGTTTTACTAAGATGAGATAGTAATGGAGAATGCTCGAACTCATCTGTGCATTCGCCATAAGGCCATGGCAGTCTATCAATCTTGCGCTAAATAAAAGAAGAAAAAAAAAAACATTTTGTTTCTCTTTCTTTTCACGAAAATGATAAAACTAAAATTGTGTACTTTTAACATAATACAAAAGCAATTGCCAAGAGATGCAATACATTTAACTTCAGAAATTTCAAAAAGTATTGTTATTAGCATGTCTTATTAGTTACTATGATATCATTCAGTTTTTTTTTTTTTTTTTTTTTTTAAATTCTCTAAAATGCATAATAACCGTTTTCGTAATTAAGTTTATGAAGCAGATTTTCTCGGTAGAATAAATATAAAGGTTAGGAAAGTCAGACTACGAAGGATAAGATTTGGTTTTGGTTTATTTGATTATTGAAAAGCCCTCAAAGACTATTTTAATTCTCTAAAATGCATAATAACCGTTTTCGTAATTAAGTTTATGAAGCAGATTTTCTCGGTAGAATAAATATAAAGGTTAGGAAAGTCAGACTACGAAGGATAAGATTTGGTTTTGGTTTATTTGATTATTGAAAAGCCCTCAAAGACTATCTGCCTAAAGTAAATGATGCCTTCGTGGAGGTCTTTCTAGGGAAAAATGGCTCATATAACAAGTTACACATGGGGAAAACCACAGAAACGCCCGTGCAAACAGTCTGTTCGTGGAATTCGAACCTCGGACCGAATTACCAATGTTCAGGGATTACCACTGGGTCATTTGGTGGGCCTACGAAGGATAAGGAACAGCAGAACTTCAGCATTTTGAATTGAGATTCGGTCTTAAATCTAGAGCTCAAAATCTGGTTTTCAAATCGAAAGTCGCACAGAAACTGGAGTTATTTTAAATTTATATTTTCAGAAAGTTAAAACTATGGGCATATTTGAGGGGGTTTAGTTTTTTACTTATTTAATTATTTGTTCTTATCATTATTTATTGTTTTTAAGTTTTATTACGGGCTGCTACATTAGGCACTATACCTAAAGAGAGGGATGTCTCAAGGAGGACTTTCTAAGGAAAACTGGTTCGTATCCACTTTACACATGAGTGAAACCACAAAAATGACCAGCCAATTTGCCGGGACTCCAACCCCGGACCGAATTATCAGCGTTCAGCGGCTTCAACTGCTCGGCCGTTGGTAGAACTTGGAGGCATTTGGTGTACAAACGTTTGCTTACGAAGGTAACGAACGTACATCAGTATCACTGCGAGTAATAAA
Organism: Stegodyphus dumicola; assembly: GCF_044657685.1. NCBI lineage: Eukaryota > Metazoa > Arthropoda > Arachnida > Araneae > Eresidae > Stegodyphus > Stegodyphus dumicola. The sequence continues at coordinate 175,593,353 of NC_140781.1, forward strand.
AATTGACTCGTTTAGAATTTAATTCTTAACGAGTATTAGTTATTAAAGATAAGCACGATTTTGGTTTTGCGTTAGCGTGTGCTGCTTTTTTGATTACTTTAGAGTACTGTTTGTTATTTTTGATACTTTTGAATTCTTTGATGTAACGCTTACAGACTAACTGAGAATAAAATTCCTCCATTATACTAATTAAGTAATTATTTCTTCTTCGTGGTTTATTTAACATTGGACTAACATGTTCTTAAAAAATTAAAATTAGCCAATTTTAATAAAATGTTAAAAACTGTTAGAATCTCCATTTGAATTAGATTTAAATCTTAAATATAGAAAGGCGGCTCTTTTTTACTTCATTTATTCTGATTGAGTAAATGAAGAGATCTTTAGATCTGATCTTTAGAGAGTATTATAACTCTCTAAATAATTTCCTTTTATCGAATAGGATTGCTTAGTATTTTAGTCCGACTTATTTTTATGCACCGAATGTGATTTTTCTACTGATGCTACGAACTTAAATAATTGCCATGCATATTTTCCCCTTTCTGTCTAAGCGTTGTTTATTAGACTCATTTAATATTTAGCGACAAACTTTTCTTCTGTTATGTTTCCTGAATCGTAAAGACAAAACTTAACACCTGAAGTTAATCTAAAAACTGTACCCTCCCCCAATCATAAATATTTCTCTTACCGGCAAAATCCTAGTATACGGTGCAGCCTTGGCGCGATTTTAAAAATTATCGCCAACACCAAAAATTACCAAAAGAACGTTCTATGTATATATAGTGATAGTACACTATAAACTATATACATAGTATACTATGTATAACTATATATATTTCTTTAAATACCCGTTTACTACTTATCCTATATGTCCCGTTTTTACTGCTCATCATAAAAGTCGCCAAAAAGTAGCCAAATCCCGTGTGCACCGGATACTAGGATTAAATCCTCTTACCATTTTGGTGTTAATGTACGTAATTTGTTGCATGTTTTCAGAGATTATCAGACATTTCGACCAGGAAACATGAAACATTAACCGTGTCCTTCACGGGATTCAAACTACAGATCTTCCACTTGTAGCTGAACATGCTAACCACTTACACTGGAAAAGCACGAATGTAGAAATGCGATAATTCGATACTTTATCTTCTACTTAATCTACTAAATACGGTGGTGACGAGTTATGGTCCATCACATTTTAGTTCGGATGCCATAGTAGAGAATATTATAAATATTTCGGAGGATCAGGATCAGGAGAAATTAATAATGCCCTCACCAGGATTCAAACCATGGATCTTTCAGCCGTTAACTGGATGTAACACTAAGTAATAACCACTTAACACCCGGACAGCACGCACGAGTAAATTAGATAATTCTTTACACTTTGCTTCCTCTTCCAGTTTTTACTCGATGGCAAGTGTCTGATTCTCTCCAACCTTTGGTACGGCTCTTGATGTATACTCCAGGATTTAACATTTTTGTGAAGTCGCCCAGACGGAGCCTACTGCGGTACCCCGGGCTCGAATTCCGGCATGGTTGTAATTGTCCGTCCCTTCATAGGAGGTAACGGTTGCCCATCTATTAAGTGCTTCCAGAATAAAGTGGCCACCAATTCTGGCCTTAGTAGTGGCCAAGCCTAAGTCGGCTAAGCGCTCGCCAGTGGGGCAAAAAACATTTTTATAGTATATACATACATATATTGCGGATATTTTTATCAGTTCTAATTACTAGTTCTTTTTTAATTACTAGTTCTTTTTTATCATCTGATGCTTCTATGTAGAATAAAAGCTTAACCGAAGTTCTTCTGCGATGCATCATTTAGATGTTTTCTTAGTTCGGATTTTTCTTTCAAGTAACATTTAACTGACAAGCGCGTTCAATATGATTTTTTGATTACAGGACAGCATGTACCAAATAATTTTCATTTTCAGTACGGAAATATAAGCGTCCACCTGATACTTCTGACGAAAATGCATACTTCGGTCACGAATTCCAATAGAGAAACCGGAATAAAGATAAAAACCCATTTAAACAGATTTTAAGGCGACACTTCTTGCTACTTATTGGCCAGCCCTAAATTAAATGTACTGGTCTTGCTTTCAATGAAATGAAATGCTATTGGAATGACTAACTTACCAGACATATTTCTTATGCTTAGCAAACTTTATCATTATTGTATTTTATAAAGTTAAAGAAGCAGTTTATCAATTTTTACTAAATTTTTCAAAGTTTTAGTACTTAATTCAGAAGTCAAACAACAAAAATCAGCGTTATACCTACAAAATTTTCACAGGACTAGTTTCGATGGTTTTACCGAACCACCATCTTCAGCTGCAAAACCGCAAATGAACAAGATAGGAAATAATGTATTATAATTTATTATAGGAAATAATTTATTTCCTATCTTGTTCATTTGCGGTTTTGCAGCTGAAGATGGTGGTTCGGTAAAACCATCGAAACTAGTCCTGTGAAAATTTTGTAGGTATAACGCTGATTTTTGTTGTTTGACTTCTGAATTAGTATTTATTCGGCGTGTTATTGTGTCTTAATTTTAGTACTTATTTTCATTTCTGCAGCTTGGATGTACGTGTATCCTCCTTTCTTGCGAATCTAATATCGGTCTACCCCTTTCTTGCATTTTGGGCAACATTCTCGATGACGAAAAATCTAAATGACTGATGGATTCGGCCATTCCCGATAAATGGCTTCGAGCAATGTCCGACCATTGGAGGTGGGGGTGGGCGAGTAAAACTTTCATTTTAAATGCTTATTTAGAGATATAAAAGTTAAATACTACTAGGGGTATCAAAAGCTTTGCTTTCTGTTTTCAGTCCGATTCAGTTTTTAGTCCTATGGATAATTTATTCAAGAATGCTATGAATCTGCAATATTATGCTTCAATATCTTTTACATAATTGAAATTTTAGCATAAAGATTTCTTAGGTTTTACTACTTCTGTGCTAAAATTACTGAGATAAAATCTATATAGGCTTTAAATTAATTTCATAGTTCTTAAGTTCTAAATTTTCAAAACGCCTTTACTTCATTCCTTTAAAATAGGAATTTTCCGTCATAATTTAAGCACGTTTCATTCAGGTAGAACAGAATGATCAAAGAAATGCCAATTTTCTGGCAGTCTTAAGCAGCTAAAGTAACTAACATACAGTTAAGAAAGAAAATCAAGGTTCTTGGAATAATATACACACAATTTTATTTCTGTAAATGTAATAAGTATTCACAAATTTGGAATTTAATTTTCAGTTTAAGCTATGTGTTTTACATTCCTCCCTCTCCTATTATTAAGCAGAAAATGAATATACCTATACGGTTTTTTAATGAAATTTCTTTTACCATATAAAACAGAAGATTTACTTGTTAACGTTAAACGTTTTGGAATCATAATATTCAGAAAATTCATATCCTCTGTGGAGCATTCCTCCTGTACGTCTATGTTTAATCTCAAATGGAATACTCATTTATTCTCAGATTTATCAATAATTCGTAATGACATATTTCATACTTACCATGCGAACACTGACGTATGTTTTTGTACCAGGCTGCAGCACAACACCACCTCTCTGAAGTGTTGGATAAGTACCAGGAGGATGTACTAAGAGTCTCGCTCCGTATTCTGGAGATAATAGGTCTAAATACTCATTTCGCTGTATGTTGAGAGTTAGACGTAAACCTAAATAAGAAGAATTACTAACTGACAAAACATAGCTTGAATAAAATCATATTTTACGTGAATAAATCGAAAATCATATTTCATATGAATACGTCGAAGTTCGTATTGACAAAGTAGTCATTATTTCATTTCGAATTTGTTGGTATGAACAAAAAGTCATTACTTCAACCCTTGAATCAGTCTTAAGTTAGGCCAATTCTCATGCTGTTATAATATCAAATGGCACGTTTCCAGATCGCTTGCATATCATCTGTTCGCTACCTATTAATGTATTCGCAGGGAATTTACTGCATGTTTTTTAACTTTTTTTAGTGAATTCACTTCTAGCAATGAATAAATCTAACCCTAAATTAAAACCTCTATCATCTTAAATAATCGAGGAAGAAAAAAAGCGGTTATTATCGGCATTATAAAAGTTGACGCATTTGCGTTAAAATATATGTAAGATATATAAAACAATTATTGCATTTAAATTAATGCACATTTAAATTAACTGCACATAGTTTTTATTTCTTTATGTTAACTTAAACTAAATATAAAACAAGATATTATTGGAATATCCTTCTCAATCATTTAGTTACACTAGCACTTTTTATAATACTGACGAACTTATTCTGCGATATTCATTGTTAATAATTTATGTCTTTTATTTTTATGGTAATTAGATACTATTTTTAAAACGTAATTTTACTTTTACTTATTTTTAAGCAAGCTTTTCAAACAGTAGTGTTATCGTGCATAGTATTTTGAATATGTGTTCATGAAATTCTAAATTTTTATTGATATTTTCTTGAGAATGGAATATACTTAAAAAAAGAAATTTTACGTAGTGAAATTACTAATGTTTTTGCACTCAGCATGCTCGTAGTTAAGCAACTTTGTATAAATTCTATGTAATATTCGTTTATAAGGTATCAGATATGTACACATGTGATTTTGCGTAATATTCGTTTATAAGGCATCAGATATGTACAGATGTGATTCTGCGTAATATTCGTTTATAAGATATCAGATATATACAGATGTGTGGCAATATTTTCTGTTTATAAAAACCATAATTCTTTCGATAATTTTCTAAAAAGTACAAACTATTCTCTTTCAAGGCTAAAAGGTCCTAACTCTGAACCACATTCCTCCAAACATTGAAAAAAGTACATTTGAAGCAGTTTGATTAGAAACGGAATATTTTTAAAGTTCTAAAAATAAATTATCACATGTTGTACCGTTCGCTACTGTAAGTACATTTTAAAATCATTGTAACTAGATTTTAAAATTCATTTCAAGCGCCATTGTTTCAGGCACTTTGTATTAAAAATAACCGGTTTTATTCGTAGCTCCCCAAAAATGCTGTTTACATAATGAATATTATTCCTGATTGATATTTGCTGTTGTCGCCAGATTTATATGTTTATAGTACTTTATACTGAGACTGAGATGACTTTTAGTGATTAACATTAAGGAAGAAATTAATATATAATACCGTAATGAATCGCTTCCCAGTACTCACGATAACTGCTACTGTTTTCTGAATAAAAGAGTCCTGTTTTTTAAATGAACCAAATACCTGAGCATGTTACGGTTAGAGAAGAAGTGCTCTTTGTTGTTTGACTTCTGAATAAGAAGTGCTCTGTGAAATTAGTATTCTTATTGTCCCTTTTATCATTTCAAAAGAATGAATAAAATGGCATCATGTTGCTTTAATACCTACCTAGAGAAAGGCCAGGTCTTGTTACATTCTGAAGGGACATCTGGTTAACTGATATTGTGTGGCATAATCCGTACCGAGGAGAAGGATATGCATTCACTTGAACAATTGAATGCCTAAAGAAAAAAATACAGCATTTCAAAAATTTACAACAGCGGAAATATAATGTAGTTAGTCTGTTCTTTTGCATGAAAATGATTAAGTATGTAAATAATCATTATAAAATTAAACCGAAATGTTTACCCTCCCTTATTAGTCACAGGACATTTTGAGTATTCTTGAGAATTTAAACGAGTCTTTCAAGAAATACTCTGTATAATGATGCGTAATTCACGCAATATGAGGTTAAAAATACCGCAGCAGATACTTTACTTGAAGAGAGACATTTACAAGCATCTCATGTGTTGTTGCTACAAATGCTAAGAAATGAAAATTCGTTGGCATTTGTACGAAAAGCCATCTAATTAACCAAAACACTGACCATGCCTAAGCCCTGATTTAAAACGAAAAATGGAGTTAAACACTATATTAAGCGTCTAATAATATTCCTGAGCGCAGTATTCCTCCCAAACATCTCAGTAATAAATATATGTCCATTCAACCTCGATAATTTCTACACATGCATATGCTACTTTATATCTTAATGTGGCCGTGAATACGCAAATGACAAAGTAGCACGAAATCGGGTGCCTTATCTTCGCTGTTACTAGTTCGAAAATGAAAAGAAAGGAACGGAAAATATAGATACGCGAGAAGATCCTCTAGAAACGATGTAATGGGAGTATTATACGACAGATATAGCTCATGAGCTGAACAAATCTATTGTCAAAACGCATCTCAGATACTACAAGAAAATATATGCCAATCTCATAAATGTAGCAGAAGTAAATCTCCAACTACTACTTGGAAAAAAATCATATTTTGCTTCTTCCTTTCAGAAGATAGACCTGGTACTTTCACAGACGCTGCAGATATTGAACAGTGTATGTACACAACGACCCGTATCTCGATGAACGACTAGTAATAGGCTACACCATATGGGGTACGTCCAGTGCATGAGAAAGTGAAGGAACATGTTGACTTCATTCCAAGGGGAAAAAAAAGGTTTATTTTGTCTAATGAATAACTCTTTCCAGTTCTATAAGGAAATATCGGAAAACAGAGTCATCCGCCGAGCAAATGAAAAATCCATTCAAAGTTGCGCGAAGCAAGATTTTCCAGTCATTATGCATAAAACGCAAGTGTTTTACTTTTCTTGCTTTCAACGATTTTCTTTCATATGATGACACTATCATTGCACAGAAGTACCATAGAAGTTTGCGATAACATTCACTGTACTCAGTGACTCGACTTCGTCTATAGAAAGATCTGCTTTTCCCTAAATACTGTTTTGTCACGGCAGATACTGTTTGCTCTACCGCTTTTTAATTTTGTCAACATGATGTTCTGGAAGGGAATCCAAATTCATTTAATGTCAATCCCATCGAAGGTCTGTCGTAAACATTCTAGAAAGAGGTTATGGTTATGCGCCACTGACGAGGCTTCTGACTGTGAAAAGGCAGGTGAAACGTGCGCCGACATTACATGAGAAACTGGCCATGCCTACATGAAATCATATGGATATGCCTCTGTCCACCCATGTATATCTTACACAAGGAAAACCTACGACATCATTAATATATGCGAAAGTTCGGTACGTGAAATATATACCTTGTTAAGTTTGAGAGAAGTATCTAGAAAACAATGTTTGTGTTAAACCCCCTTTTTTTAAGTAGAGTATTTTGTTTATGGAATAAGTTTTCTTACAATTCTGAACAAGTCCTTTCTTGCGTTCATTACAGGATTGAGAGTAAATTTACAGCTATGGAGAAGGTATTTACAAGTACTGGGTTAGTAAATTTTGAATTAAATTTCATAATTTAGTTTAGTAAAATAGTTTTGCTAATATTTTGCCCTACAAAGGTGAAAATAGGATTTATAATACAGAAACATGTGTTTTTATTACAGAAAAATCTCTTCTTATTTTATTGAAAGCAAAAGCAATAATATAATTTGCAACACAAAGTGAAGGGAAATGAAGACTACAAAAAAAGTGCTTTACTGTCATGCATTCACAGTTAAGTTGATTCTTTATGCCTTTAGAGAAATTCATAAATCGAACTTCACAAAATGTTGAATGTTAGCAATTTTCGCGACATACAATAATCTACTTATCTCTCTATCTACATATACATTCTTTATCTAGACTGATAAAATTGCAAATACAATTGCAGCCAAATATCGATAGTACGCCATCCTTGGGATTGATAAAAATTAAATTATTTAGCGAGACGTCTTCTAAGGCGAAGTTAAAATAAAACTGAAATAATTTCTGCAGTTTTTTGTTAGATTTAAAATACAATCTAGAATCAAGAAGAATATATTTATTTTATTTTATTTTTAAACAGCTGTCCATTCAATTTTAGTTACATGTAGAATTAAAAATCAAATTATTTTTTTCCTCAATTCTGGGCAACATTTTAAGTGAGCAAAAATGTCATCTGTTTTTGCAGTCATGTATGAAATTCTTAAAAGGTTTGCGCAATCTTTTCTTAGTTGGTGTTTTCGAAAGCCCTTTTTTTAGGATCACCATCCAATTAAAAATTATTTACTTCTAAAACTTGAACTACCTGGGTGAACTTTAGTTTTGCATTTTTTTTTTTTTTTTTTTTTTGGTAAGAAATTGTAAATATCCATATTTTATAAATATTTTCCATTTAAATAACAAGCTAAATGGGTGATCACAAAATAACGTATTAAATAGAATTTTTCTTTGAATAAGGCTGGGCAAACGGAGAAAGTTGTATGAACGATTAATTGAGATATTTTGGGAATATGAAAAAATGACCTAGACTGATGTGTCATGCGGGTAACGGTTTAAACAGATTTGATTGTACAATGAAATTAAATAAAATGTTCATAAAGTCTGGAAACCTATTGCAACATTATGTCTGGAGTTTGTCTGAACCATAAAAGTTACGTTGGCTTTTTAGCTTTTCACACATCTCTCATTTTTCCTGCCCATTTTTCCCTTTAAGTAACCCTTCAAACTAAAAAGACCAGGGATGGCAAAAACTTCAGCACAGAATAAAATCGGAAGTTTTTTGTTGTCATAATTTCTTCAAAATAATGCGACAGTTGGAATTAAAAACTTTACTAGAATATTAGTTGCAGTTGAATTCTTGTAGCTAATTATAAGCTACCCACTACTGAATATGAAGAATCATACGATTGTTACACATTACGCAAATAATTTTGTTTTGAAGTAGTTGGTATTTCCTGACTTTTATGAAAATGCTGTCATTAATATCTAAGAGTCCATAAAAGACACAAAGCAATACTTTTTATTCTTAAGACAGATCAGACAAAAATGGCTCATATGTGCTCAGTATTCAAAATAATCCTGACTTAAAAATGTAGTTCACGAATTTCATGTAATCCTGCAGAAAATTCTCATTAATTTTAAAAATTAAAATTACTCTTTCATTGTTGCACTAATATTCTGGAATATTCAGCAGCAAATCAGAAAGCAGAATTTCGGTGATTGAAGTAAAATAAATCGAAACTTAAAATAAAAATCTGATCATGGAACATCGTTAAAGCTGAAAATTATCAGCTTGCAAAGCCCATGTTGTTCATAGATTGGAGAAGAATAGTTTCAGGCAGAATTAAATATAAAAATGAAAAAAAAAATCTTATTTTCGTTTCTTTAAAAAAGGAGAATTGACAGAACTGGGAAAGGACACTGTTGAGCTAAATGCACACAAGGTGATAAATGCACACCTGATTTCATATATGAAAAACATTGACACCAAAAATACATCCAACACTTTATTGATATATATAAATTTTAAAGCAAACAAATAACTACCAATAAGTACAAACATGTTTTTGTTTCATACACATAATTAATAATTTCATTTCTGCCAAAATATACAAGACTGAAAGAAAAACCCTTGAAAATAAAATTACATGTTGCATTTAAAATAAATATTAGCAGACGCTTGCTCCAAAAAATAAAGAATACACTAAAAAAACTTCTGTTGTCTTTGATAAATAAGGAAGTTTCTCTCTTTTGCTGCATGTCCGTTAGCTTTTGTTGTTGCTTCCAAACGTGGTGATGCAGACTGGACTAAGTTTCTAGTTGTAACTAAAGATACTTTGTCCCATTCTTTTTACAGAACGAGTTTCAAATTACTTTCTTGTTATTTTATGCTGTTTCACAGCCTTTTCGAGCATGGACCATAGATTTTTCAATGACACTGAAGTCTGGGGCCTAGGGAAGAGCTTACAATAATAAAGATACCACATTTTTCACATTATGCGCCGTATGTTTAAAGTCACTATCCTGGTGAAATAAGCCTAACTTATACCACTTATATCTTAAGCTTTCCTTTAGATTGCTTTTGAGTGTACCTAAATACAAATTCCCAATGTAGATTTATTTTATGCAGGGATTTCTCCAATGTCAAAAGTATAGTAATATAAAAAAATCTGAAAGGTCTCAGATTTTAAATTATGTCCAAAGGGGCGTTTTTTTAACGTTTTGTGTGTTACCTTTATTTATTTAAATATTTCGTTCTTTGCACTTAAACCATAAAATTCAGTTCAATAGCAATGTAGCAAAATAATTTTAAAATGAGCATATGTTTAGGATTTCCGATATACAGTTTCGCGCGCTGGAGATAAAAAGGTTTTTTTTTTCCCTCGTAGAGTGTTGCCATTGCTCGCTTTTAAATCGTTGAGTTTGCTACTCAGAAATTCGTTTAAGTTTTACAAAATATTAAATCGGTCATAAAACAAATTCCAAATTTCATATTTGACCTTCCACATGCCCATATTCGTAGGAGGATTACGTCATTCAAAATTCGATGGCTCTATGTACCGTTGTTTTATCACAATGCGAGAAATATACATACATTTATGCAGATTTTTCATTATTTAATTTATTCAAACATAATGCAGGACTCTAACATTTGGTGGTTTGAAAAGTGAAACGAAAATTTATAGTGATTCAATGCAAAATCGCAAAACAAAAACAGTAGCCCTTCAGGGACAAAGCTTCTTTGGACTAATAATCATTTACTTTACATCTTTACATAGTCGACTACATAACTTTAAATAATACTTAAATAAATCATTTTTATGTATTTCATAATTAATTTTAAATGCCTCTATTTTATTCTAAATAAATTTTGAGAAGAGGTATATCGTCAAACTACCGATATAAATTTATTATACTTGTGATTGGCCAAGTGATGAAAAGTAGAAAATTTGCGTCTAAAATATGTAACAAAAATTATAGATAATTTTCATTAACTATATTAGCCCTAAAAATGCATCAAAAGTCATATTAACTTAATCACAAATGGAGGAACATATTTTGCAAAAATAAAAATGCATCAGATTAATATTACAGTACATTATTATATATTATATATTCATGTACCTTCAGCCGCGCAACAGGAGTAGTGGTTAGTGACCCTGACTGCCATACCGAAGAGCCTGGGTTCGAATCCCGGAGAAGGCATGGATGTTTGTAAATGTATAGTGTCTGTGCGGATGGGGTCACTCTAAATATGCGGTAAGACGAGATTCCTCTCGAGCCGTTGATAATTTTAAATAGTAGGGAAATAATAATAATAGTAGGGAAAGAGGCGTGGGAGACCATTGGATCCGTCCAACCGGGATGCTCTCTATCAAAACTGTGGGTGGAACTGAGCAAAGTCGTACTGTCACCTGTATGGTGTTCAAGGCTCTTGCCGACGTCAGGCACAATGTTGCACTCCTTGCCACGATGAATTTCGTGGGCTTGTTCTGAGGTTACTATCAGAAAAGGGAGACAAGTCACAACAACAACATACCTTCATATTTTATTACTTAGCTGTGATAAATTACTTTTTGCTAAGATTTCAAGTCTAGTTTTTGGAAAAGAAATTCCCTTTTCATTTCATAAAAACGTTGCATCTGTTTTAGAATTCATTCTGCTTACTCTATGAATGATGTTTTGAAAACTTACGAATATTCTTCTACAAGACGACTATTTTTTTTTTTTGCTTCATCCTGACTGTTTCACATATGTGAGATATTCAGTGACAGAACTACTTGGACAACTACCGCTCTGCAATCGAGAACACTCCTAGTATAAATTATCGTCGATCTTTCTCTTTGTACACTATACGATACAACCATCGTTTCACAGATCCTACAGTTTTCATTTCATTATCATATTTCAAGTAGGTCCTCAGATATAGTGTTTGTGGTTATGGAGTGGAAAACCAAAAGCAACGTCGTGTACCACAATAAATTCCTACAGGAAAACGTGGCAGCCATAAGGTACTCCCCAATGGCGGGCACTAACCATTATAGGCACTGGCTACTACTAAGGTCGAACGCGGTATTATGGAGGCACGTAATAGGGGCCACCGTTGCATCTATGAAAGGACAGGTAATTTACATCCATGCCTTTTCCGGAATTCGAACCCGGGACCTTCGATACGGCAGTCAGAGTCACTAACCACTTTCGCGTTTGGCCGGGGGTAGCCATAAAGCAGATCTGTGATTTCTAACAAGGCCAGTGGACAGACAGTTAGGCTCATCTCAATACCCGAGTTCTATGACGTTATTTACAGAAACGGAAGAAATAAAGACGCAATTACGTTTAGTTACCCAAGACAGTAGTTGCTTTGGAGAAGAATATCAACCAGTGACGTCATACGCTAAAAGATTCTGGTCAGCTAAAGCAAATTTTGTAGTATAGTAACTTTGATTATGAGGCAGTTTACCTAAGAAAGTTCTCCGCGTAGATATCTTTTGCCATAAGCAGACAACCTCAGAGTAATTTGCTTTAATTTATTAAGTCTAATCCATACCGGATGTTTAAGCTTTTTAAAGACTATTCGTTGAACTCATTGGCATAATATTTAGGAATGTAATTTGTATTCAATGCTGCTGAAGTCTAATCAAACAACTTTGGAATCATGCATCATTTCAAATTACAGATCGTGTGAAGCCGATTTTTAACAGAAAATATTTGAATGGGACTATTCGCCGCCGGGCCGTTTCAATCGGGACGTTTTGCCGTCAAGACATATTTTTCTTTACACGACTGTATTATATCTTGCCGCATTATATTAAGTTGATTTAGTTTAATGATTCTGTTTAGATTAATAATTTAATTTAATAAACATTTTATATAAAATAATGTATAAGATGTTTTTGTGTAAAATTTTATACAAATACATCGTTACACATGACATATTAATTTTAAGAGAGTAATGTGCTGACAAGATTCCAAAGTAATTTCGTTTCTCATTCAGATTTCATAAAAATGTGAATTTCCTGCTTGTATGAGGGATTTCTCTGAACTAACTGATTAAAATTTCAAGAAATTTTGACGAATCATGTAAATATTGCAATAATTTTAAAATCGATAATATAACTTATATATTTATGTTATATTAGAGGTTTGGCCCCAGTTTTCTTTGATACTGACATAATTTTCCAAGTAAATATGTCTAATTTCTTTATATCTCATACTTGTAAACAATTATATACATTACGAGCAACCTTTATTAAGTATACAAAAGGTAAACAGAATTATTAAACCAAATAAATTTAATACAAGTATAATACGGAAAGATGTAACACAATTATGTAAAGAAAATATGCTTTGACGGCAAAACGGCCCGACGGCCACGGTGAAATAGCGACGGCGAAATGTCCTAGATGCGAAAATATTCATATTTCTCCCACTGAATAAAGGGCCCACGAGCGGCCGAGCGGTAAAGTCGCTGAACACTGGTAGTTCGGTCCGAGGTTCGAATCCCGCGAACGGGCTGGCTGCATGGGCGTTTTCGTGGTTTTCCCCATGTGTAACGTGTATACGAGCCAGTTTCCCTTAGAAAGTCCTCCACGAAAGGCATCCCTCCCCTTAGGCAGATAGCCCTCGTGTGCTTTGCCATAATTAAATACACCACCCACTGAATAAAGCTACTGTTGTATCATATCTTCGTACTGCCACCAGCTTTCACGTGGACTGTTTCAACTGTACTTTCACGTTTCAACTGTACTTGGCGTGTTCTTGTAAATGCAAACTTCTGTGTTTGAAATGAATAACTCCAATCTACTTTCCGAAATATAACCTTTGAAACTTATTTTAAATGGCAAATAGTTTCATGCTACAGCAAATAAAATGACACTGTGTTACATAATTTGCTTCCTTAAAATCTTAAGAAAGCAAGTTAGCAAATGGCTTTGATTGCCAATGAACCCCCCCCCTTTTTTTTTTTTTTCTTTCCAAAGTACTTCAAGAAATCCTGCGTATATTTTTGCAAAGAGCTAATTGAACTTCTCAACCTGTTTCATCTACATGCATCTTTAAACAAATTCCATCTTATCGAATAGAGCCAGTGCAGTCTCATCAGCTTCCCATATTACTATATATCTTTACCGCTAAAGCCGATTTTATCTGTTACTTTGCATTTATTGTTAATATACCCAAGCTAACAACATTTAGATTATTGTACACTGCTTCAATATTTAAGTCTACGGTTCTTAATTCGTGGCCTGTGGAACTACTGGTTCTCCGTGAAACCACTTCGAGTGTTCTGCGAAAAAATTATACACAGTTAAAAATTGCCGCAAAAGAAAAATCGGTGCAATGTAAAGTAAATTTTGTATGGGATTGTAAACATCAAACGCTAATGACAATTAAACCTTTTGTGTATCTTTTTCGTAAATACATTATTACTAGGAAAAATAACGTCATATACTAGACTAAGTGGTAAAGGAAAACCAAACAATTCTAAATAAGAACTCTTACATATGCAAACTATACGTATGTAAATATATGTATGCATTTTTGTAATAAAACAGTAAGGAAACTAACGTATTGTTATAACAGTTTCTGGCATTGTAAGTGCAGTGAATAATTAGTTCTTCTTCCTGATGACCAAACTTCTGCAGGCTGTCTTTGTTGACAGTGAGGCTCATCCAGATGTCGCTCAGATCAACAGTTTTACTCCGATACATAAATTCTTCGAACGGTTTGTAACAGATTGCAGTAGGGTCAATACCCGCAACACTGAGAGTGGCGTTGTAATAGAAAGCCTGTGTCACCTGCCGTAGAATCTCTAATTGTTTGTCAACATAGCTCTGTGGATAATATAAAAAAATAATAATAATAATAAAAGGACAGTTAGCATAAAATTCAAAATACGGCAATTTAATGTTTTTATTTATCAAAATTATCTTCACAAAATATGATTTATATGCAGACGAAGTATAAGTAGTTGCATAAAAAGAAAGAAATGGATGTCATTCGGTTTATGTATTTCAAGTAACAATTTTCCTTTGAAATTAAATATTAAGAAAAACACTGCAAGCAAGCGATATACTCGTATTAACAGCATCTTCGGATCTAAGATTTAAGAGGAAAGAATTTTCTAATAATCTGTGTAATGTCAGTTTTAATCTTCCTTTCTTGACGCATTAAAATCAAACTTTGCAGGTTAGACTGTGCTTTGAATAGTTCTTCATAGCAGAAATGATAACATCGAAATTTGCTTTCTGCATTTATATTTTATAAGATATCACACTTAAACGAAATATAAAAATATTGAGCATGGCCTTTATAGACTTACTATTTAACTACTTAAATAACAAAGTATATTATTTACTGTCTAAGTAATTCTAGTTTATCACACATGTCTACTAATTAAAAAAATTAGTTGAATTCACATCCATCACATTTGCAGTCTTTCAGTTGGTATTGTAGTCTGCTGATTCAAAGATGAAAAGTTTGTGCAAGGTAAATAAAATGAAATCTGTAAACCAAAATATTAATCAAAAGTGTAATTATTAGTGATACAAATTAACACGAAGTTAAGAATATTAGCGATTAGATGCGAAGTATTGCTTATGAATATATAAGGTATTTCTCCCGCCTTCTTAGCATGCCTTGGTGGTGTAATGGTCAGCACACTCGTCGCTTTTTCAAGAGGTCCGTGGTTTGAGTCCCGGTGAGGACATTGCTCACTTTTCATCTCTCCTGCTTCAAAAATACCTCATGTCTCTACAAATATTTAAATATTTTAAACGAAAACTAACTCTTAAATAGAAGCTGGCGTTTATTTTAGCTAGTGTGAGCATTATTGGTGCTATTCTCAATGAATATTAGGAATTATACAACTCGAGTTTTGGTTTTCTAATGAAATGCTTTGAAAACGAAATTCTCTCCTGTAAAATACGAGTTCAAATAGTTTTGGTTTCTGACTTCTGTCCAAAAATTACGAAACTGATTCAGAATTTAGATGTAGCATTGGTTCAGGTGATTCAGGTTCTCTTCTTGAACACCATAGTGGTAGTTATTTTGAGTTTTACACAACCTATAAGGTTAATCACTTGGCTTTTATTGAAGTATTTTTCTGGCTAGTCACCAGAGAGCACCCTGATTCCTACAGTTAGTCCAATAATTTATATAAATAGCAGAGTTTATATTAAAGGATTGGTTACACTCTTAATTTATTGACACTTCTTAACACATTTTGTACTTTAATATATTTTTTATATATATACTACTGGGAAAGTTTTTTTAATTTCATCATGTGACGTGAAGTAAATGGAATTTTTGAAGAAGATAATACTATTTTAAAACTATTATTCTAGATGTAGATCTCAAGGAATTGCAGAATTGCTCAGAAGGATTATTTCCTTCAAGGGCACGCATATTTTTAAGAAACTTCTCATTGCTACTAAATTTACGAAACTGTGAATTTGCATTGAATTAAAGAAGGAAATTCGCTAAATTACTTACCTTTTTGTAGACATTTAAATTACATACAGTTATTGAAGGAAAAGTGATTTCATCTGCATGGATTTCTTCAGTAATGGTCATTCGTGGGTAACTGAGGTACGTTCTCACCAGAAAGAAACAATGAAATGTGCATCCCGTCATAGCTAAAAGAAAAACAGTCACCCAAAACACTCGGGTGTACATAGATCTAGCTGTGGCAGCTCTACGAAGGCCATGTGCTGAGCTCTGAATAGCGAATCTTCGGCATAAAGTACAAAAAGAGCTATTTTCCGGTACACGAGATAACTGGGCAGCATTCTGGTAGATATCATTGCTGGAAGACATTGGAGATTCTAAAACTGCTGATGAACTACCTTCAAAAAAAAAAAAAAAAAAAATGTGTTATATGCAAAACAAGAATCACTTGGGGAAACTCTTAAGATTTGTTTAAAAAGGGGATCAAATTGCATTTTTAATCATGGGTCTTAACGAAAGTTTCTATTTAGCTTTAATTTGGACATTTTTTCTTGTGGACTTTCTTTTTCGCTCCCATTCTTAAAGAAAGAAAGGTTAACATATTACTATACAAATGAATGAATATACAAATATTTATTTTAAATTTAATTTATTAAATTAAATTTATTTTAAAGCTTATACGTTAAGCCTTTCAAAACTACTTTTGTCTCTCCGATAGTTAGGAACAGAATTGTGGCTGTTCTTGTTCTACGCCGTGAACCGGAAGTTTCTGTTTAAGACCCCGGAAGCTGATGTCTAAAGGTACAAATAACTGAAATAACTTTAAAATGAGAATTTTTCATTTGAATACTTTTGGTGATGTTCAAAAGATGAATCTTCTGTCTGTTATTAAGCGCTCGGGAACAACTAGTTTTGCAATTTAATTTTCTTATTTGTCAACATTTTCTTTTCCTTCTGTTTGTGTTTGCATTATATTAAACCTACTTTTTGAAAAGTATGTTTTTTTTTTTTTTTTTTTTTACTTTCCTGTTTGAAACAAATTGTAACTTAAAATATTACTAGGGTAATTTTATGAAACTTTCCACAAGTATTCAATGAAATATTATTAATTAAATGGAATAAAAGTTTAGGTTTATATGCATATCTAAAATTTTTCAGACAATTTTCTAAAGGAAAAGAAACAAATTTCTCAAATATAGCTAGTGCATGCACTCAAAGAGGTATATTTAATAGACATTTTACTTTATCACTTAGATTTTAGTGCATTTAATTTCTTATACCTTAATAAATATAAGTGGCAAATATAAAAGTAAAATGTTGATAGTTATCTTTGTGGGAATCTAGTTAATCTTAAAATTTAACGCATTTTTAACCTAAAATGTAAGACAAAATCAAAAATTACACTTTGATATTATGTTTATTATTTTTTCTATCATTTTAAATAGTATTCTGCTAAATAACACCAATAATAGATTTATTTATACTGTTTTCTAAAATTTGGGTGTCGAACGTATTCGGATACCTTAAATTTAAGGTAAGTACTGTAAACAGATGTATGACTTCTAAAGCTAAAAGACAGTTGAAAAGTGAATAAAATTTATTATTATCACCAAAAATAAAACAAAATGCTTAAAGTTCCTCGGATATTCGTACAATATCCCAATATCTCACAGTGGTTATATTTTAAACTACTCAAAACTTTCAACAGAACTTAATTTAAAACAGAAACTCGTAAAGAAAGCTAATCCAATCTCCGCGAATTCGCTATAGTAAACAACAATAGTTTTCTGAAAAACTGAACTGAGATGTTTTCCTCCCGCTTTTTATAAGCATTTTAATCAGCAGGAGAATAGTCTGGTATTTTCTGGATTTTCCCCGAAAAGCAAAAGCGTACAATTACGAGATATCTATTTATTAAATGCACGTGCTCCTGTATTTTTAATTTTTCGGAGTAGCTTTCTCTTGAAATAAGTCTCGTTCTACATTGCACGGTAATATATAACAATTTTAATCATTTCTATTTAAAAATAGCTAAATCAATACAAAAACCGTAACACTGCCCCCTTCCCAAGGATTGCACGTCCCGGGCAGTACAATCCCTGGACAGGAAGCCAAACTTACAACTAAGGCATCAATGGAATAATAAACATTACATTACAATAACAAACAACATAAACAATAATTGCAATAGTAACTTAAAACAATTTAAATACTATCAAATACTAAATATAAGTCAAATCAAATACACATTTAGAAACAAAAAGGACCATGGTCTTACACTATTTACAATTATTTACACTACGTACTATGGCCATAGTAAGGAGCTAATCTGTCGTAATGAACGACTTTAGGTTTACAGCTCGATAACTTATGAATCCGAACACCGACGTTCAGCCTGTTTAGCACTGTATAAGGACCATCTCAAGGTGACTGCAGTTTCAGACAGAGTCCTTTCCGTCGAGTCGGATTTCACAGCCACACCTTGTCTCTTTCGTTGTGTCGATGTCCAGTAGCTCTCGTGTCGTATCGAGTCTTCATCTTCTCCGTCGCCGAGCTGACTCGCTCTCGTGCAAAATTTTGCATCATTTCAAACAGGGCCTGGAGATCTTGGATGTATTCCTCAGGCGCATCTTGAGAGCGACCAAACAAGAGATCACAAGGCAGACGAAGGTCACGACCGATGAGCATTTGAGAGGGGGAATAGCCGGTAGTCTCGTGGACAGCACTGCGGAAGCCAGTAAAACTAAGCGGTAAAGCCAGTAAAAACAGTGGTAACTTCTTGTCCCAGTCCTGTTGGTTTCTAGAAACCACCAATGAGAGGTTATTATGGCTGGTTCGATTGAAACTCTCTATCATGCCGTCCGACTGGGGATGTAATGTCATCGTTTGGGTTTTGTCAATGCCGAGTAGCTTGCAGAGTTCTTTGATTACAGTCGAGGTAAAATTCTTTCCCCCATCGGAATGTAACTGAAGAGGCACTCCGAACCTGGAAATCCAGTGCTGTATCATTACCTCTGCTACTGTGATAGCCTCTTGATCAGGAATAGGATACAGGCCACTTTTGGTGAAGTAATCGATGACAACGAGGATATATTTGTTGCCATCAGCAGTTCGTGGCAGAGGTCCTAAGATGTCAAAGGCGATACGCTCAAAAAGTGCTCCTACATTGTAACGTTGCAGCTTGCCTCGGCTGCGTTTCTTCGGTCCTTTCCGATTTGCACAGGCATCGCAAGATAGGCACCACTTTTGTACGTCATCCTTTGCATTATTTCAGTAAAAGCGCTCACGAAATCTCTGTAAGATCTTCATTATGCCAAAGTGACCTCCTGTAAAGCTGCTACGTAGTTCTTTAAGGATATTCGGGATTTCGGAAGTAGCAGCTGCCATTGGAATATCTTTCTATAATCCAACTCGAATTTCCGGTACAAGACGCCGTTTCGAATATGGAGTGAATCTCAGAGTGCCCAGTATTGTTTTGTTGTAGGAATATAAATCGAAATGTCCTGCCAGATAGGTTTTCGGTTTCATGCCTCCATTAAATCAATTATGGGCTTAATGTCACGATCTTCCAGCTGGTCTTTCCTGACCATCATCATTCCACGGGTCTCGATCAGCCGATGCTGATGTTGTAATTTGTTTTGCGACCGGACTCAGCAGCTCGTATTTCGCTTCGACTCTGGAATAATATCGGCAGCTTTCTGGTCAAGGTCTTCTAGACAGGGCGTCGGCGTTTCCGTGTGATTATCCCTTCCGATAACAGATAGTGATATTCCTGGAGGTCCACCTGGCTATTTGGCAGTCGGGATTCTTGAAATTTAAAAGCCAGGCCAATAATATATGATCCGTGCGGAGCAGGAATATTCTGCCGTATAGATAATGATGGAAATGTTCTACGGCTTTGACTATGGCGACCAACTCTTTCCTGGTGACTCGGTAATTCCTCTCCGGTTTTGACAGGAACTTGCTCGAGCATGCCACTACACGTTTTTGGCCGTCTGTTTCTCGGGACAAAACAGCACCGAGACTTTCATTGCTAGCGTCCGTGTCGAGAATAAATGGTCTGTCGCGCTGAGGATACGTCAGGATTGGAGCAGATGTTAAAGCTTCCTTTAAGTTGTTAAATGCATCCTCGCATTCTTTTCTCCACAAAAACTTTTGCTTGCTCTTCAGCTTGTGAAAGGGTTTTGCGACGGAAGAAAAGTCCTTCACGAATCTCCTATAGTAGGTGCAAAGCCCTAGAAAGCTTCTCAGCTGATGGACATTTTCGGGACGTTTCCGGCTTTAACGGTTGTCACCTTTTCAAGATCCGTGCTACAATTTTGCTGTGATCGTGTGCATTTAATTTGTACTCTGCACAGAAGGCTCTAGCTCCCATTACAAATCTGTTTTATTTACCGCAGTTCAAACTGGCTCATTAATTATATTAATTGCCAGTATAATTCTCTTGTATCAGTATTTGGTAATATGTTTTTACGGAATGCATAAACAGTAGCATTTCTTATCAGAGCATTATGATTTAGTTTCCCTGTACTTTATTCTAAATTTTTATGTGTGGTAATTGGCTTACCAACGTGTTTTAATTAGGCAGTAATTAAACATAAATAGTAATACTATATTATTTGTGTGTATCCCTCTGCATATTATTTATTCCGTGAATGTATAATAGTACTATTACAGCATTCTGGTCACCTTTTGATTATTCTATTTTATTAATTAGCATTAATTAATTTGTTGATCATTACATATTTCTTCGAATAAGAGCACTAGCGTTACTTAAAGTGCAAGTGTGTGTGAATTACGAGCAGAGTTAGTGTCACAGTGAAATTTTACTGCAGTGAAAGGGAATAAGTGATTATTAAGTGCTTGCAGTGATACGTGTGCAAGCAATTAGTGCACAAAAAGTGCATTAGTGACTAGTGCTGATTAGAGTTAGTGTCACAGTGAAATTTTACTACAGTGAAAGTGAATAAGTGATTATTAAGTGCTTACAGTGATAAGTGTGCAAGTAATTAGTGCACAAAAAGTGCATTAGTGACTAGTGCTGATTAGAGTTAGTGTCACAGTGAAATTTTACTACAGTGAAAGTGAATAAGTGATATTAAGTGCTTACAGTGATACGTGTGCAAGTAATTAGTGCACAAAAAGTGCATTAGTGATTAGTGCTGATTAGCACAAGTGCATTTACGTTCAGTGAGTGGATTTACGAGCAGAGTAAGTGTCACAGTGAAATTTTTACTACAGTGAAGTGTATAAGTGATCTTTAAGTGCAACAGTGATACCTGTGAAGCGACTTCTGTGTGTCTCTATGTGATTTTACTCTTTGCATCAAATTCAGTGCGCCATCTCAAGTCCACAATTGTTTCTCGCATTGTATAGTGCAAGTGATTGCTACTATGACACGGCCATCAACCTCAGTGGCTGAGTACAACAATTCTAACTGCGACTCTGATCCGGCAACTCTTGCTGGCTCAGAATTAGACTATCACACAAAAATCAATAAGTTCTGCGAAAGTCTTAGAAAAACAGCCTCCATACAAAGACGAGGCAGATACCTTCTTCCTTCAGACGTAAAGGTATCTCTCCTGGATTTGATAGACGCAGTGCACACTTTGGCACTCGAAGATCCAAATTACATACCGAAACCAGAAGCAGCAGACGCCTGTACCAACACTCCCTCCATAGTCTGTTGCGGTTCATTGCACGGCACAGCTCCCAACGATTCATCAGCGCTTAGCGATACCGTCGTCAGAGTCAAAACATACGCGCAAGCAACCAGACCGAAGCCAAAACATACGGTTTTAATTTATCCCTCTGAGGGTACTGCACAGGGTAATAAGGACCTAAAAGCTGTCCTTAACGAAAATTTCCCTATTTAGAAGCTTGGAGTTAAAATCTCCTCCATTAGAAATCTACAGAAAGGAGGACTAGCTGTAGACTGTGTTTCCAAAGAGGACGTGACCAAGCTCACTACTACTTTACAAAACACGCAGGAACAAGTAATAGTCAAGATCAAGCAACCACTGACTAGACTACCACGAGTGGCTATCCACAACGTATCTCCTGACGTCCAGCCAGAAGAGATAGAAAATGCACTCGCCTCAGAACTCCACCTCACCAAAACAACAGCCAAAGTCATGTACCGACTCAAGGACAGAGGAAACACCGTCAAATGGATACTTGAATGTCAACCAGCGGCATTTAGAAGCCTCCTCCAGTCATCCAAGCTCTTCATTGGGTGGAGAGGACATAGGATTGCTGAGCACTTCGACACAAAATGATGTTTCCGATGCCAGGAGTTTGGCCATCTGCAGCAAAAATGCACCAATAGAATCTACTATGCCTTCTGCTCTGGAAGTCACAGTGTTAAGGACTGTCACGCCAGCAGGCCAACATGCAACAACTGTTCAGACACCAACTATAAAACGCGCAGCACAATGCCATGCAACCATCCGACCTATGATACCAACTGCCCAACGTATGGACGATACATCGAACGCGTCAGAAGGAGCACTCTCTATGAATAATGAACAAGAGCCGAACAGCACGACAAGAGAACAAGCGATACGCGGGCCAACCCAAGAAACTTCAAGTGCGGAAGCTAATTCTAATCAAGCACAGATAAAGTGCACACAAATTAACTTACAACGGGCGGTAGCCGCGACCACGCAGGTAGTCCAGCATGCTATTCAATATAACTTAGATTTCTTGATAATTCAAGAACCTTATTGTCGCGAGGGCCAAGTGGCAAGCCTACTACTGGCATGGAAAATTTTTCAGAAGAAAGCCAATGCAGAACAAGCACCACGGGCAGCCATTGTCTGCTGCAACCCCTCCTGGTCTCCATACGTAGTAACCACAGAAAGAGACTTCGTTACTATTCTAGTCATCTTTGAAGAGCAGCAATTCCTCCTAACCTCAGTCTACTGCCCGCCCACGGAAGGTCTTACGGATGTGACTTGCAACTTTATACGAGTGAAAGAGAAATGCCTAACAGTACCTCACGTCGTTGGAGGAGATTTCAATGCACATAATATTATATGGGGCTACCAAGACACAACGCCTAAAGGGAGAGACATGGAAGACTTTATGGCCTGTCACGATCTACATGTACATAATAGTCAAGGGGCACAACCAACCTATGACAATACATATCATAAAGGATGGCCTGATCTTACACTCTCAACTGCTAATTTTGCTAACAACTTTAGCTCATGGGATGTTCTAGATGATGAGAGTAACTCAGATCATCGATACATCCACTTCACACTAACACTTGAAGCCAGCATTAATATCCTCCAGAGATTCAAACTACCGGGCGGAAAGATACGACGACTGAAGAATGCCTTTCAGGAGCTGCTCATCAGAGAAGAAGACATACTAGAAGAGCTTACCAAGCCCCAAGAACTGGATGATTACACAGACCACATTCTGTCATTACTCAGACAAATATGTCAGCAGATCCTCCCTACAAGGACCGCCAAAAAACTCCAAGGCATATCCTGGTGAACGGGAAGACTGAGAGAGATGAAACAGAGGTGCAGAGCTCTGCGCCGCCGCCTCAGATCTGCTACCAACGAAATTGTAGCTTCCAACATCCTTACGGCCTTTCGGCAAGAAAGGGCCGCCTACAAGAAAGCAATTCTTGAAGCTAAAATTAATAGCTGGAGATCTTTCTGCACCAGTAACAGTAATCCATATGGAATTTTACACAAACTGGCAACGCAGATCTTCCAACCAGCGCAAGTACCAGTTCAACCAACAGCACCACATACTATGGACGTAGCGGCCTCCACCGCCAAGGAAGTTTTAAATGCTATCTTTCCCACAGATGATACACAAGCAGATACTTCAGAACAGAGGCAAATTAGACAAGATACAAGGTCGCCATGCACACCGAACGATATACAGTTTTCTGCACAGGAGATACGTAATATCTTCCGGTATCTGCCACTAAAAAAGGCCCCGGGTCCAGACGGACTCGATTACGCAATTATCAAAGTTGCATATCAGGCACGACCATCCTACTTCCATAAATACTACAACCAGCTTCTGCATTATAAAATATTCCCCACAGCTTTCAAAAAAGGCAATGTGGTATTATTTTTAAAAAAGGATAAAGACCCCCTAGTATCGAGTTCCTTTAGGCCAATTTGCCTTCTGTCGGAGATGGGAAAGATTTACGAGAAGCTCATCGTCAACAGGCTAAAATTTCATCTACATCAATACCAAAACATTAGCCCAAGACAATTTGGCTTCAAACAAGGCAGTTCTACCACTCATGCCCTGCAGCGAATCCATGAAGTCATAATTCAGAACAAATCGCAGGGCTACCAGACGGCTTTTATATCGACAGATTTGCAAAGTGCGTTCGATACCCTCTCAGGCAGGCCCTCAGAGAGGCAAGATGCTCAAGAAATATCTATCAAGTTCTGGACAACTATCTGGAAGACCAGCAACTGATGATCTCTAACAACACTAGTACTGTTTCAATAACACAAGTGAGAGGATGTCCACAGGGGTCCTGTGCAGGGCCTCTGCTATGGAACCTCACCTTTAATAAAGTCTTAGAGGCAAGGTGGCCACAACATACTGTGTTAGTTGCATACGCGGACGACGCGGCATTACTGGTCAGAGGCCGCACACGCGCTGAGCTTGAAGCCCATGGCAGTGAGTCATGCACTATCTTTGCCAACCTCTGCGAAGAGCTAAAACTCAAAATATCCACCACAAAGTCCACTGCTATCATCTTTCCAAGAAAGGGTACAAATCCAACACGTAGCCCATGTATCAAACTACAAGGCCGGAATATTAAGGTCGTAAAAACTTTAAGATACCTTGGGGTAATATGGGACCCAGGTCTGACTTGGCTTCCGCATATCCAGGCACAAAAGATTAAAACATCTGCAATTGCCAGGAGATCACGACAATTCCAAGGCCGGAACTGGGGACGGAATCCCCACATTCAAAAGGTACTTTATAAAACTGTAGCTGAGAAGGTGGCACTCTATGCGGCAGCTATATGGGCACAACCCATGACCGCACGCAAGGTTAAGCAACTCCTATCACTACAGCGCCCATTCGCCATAGGCTTATACAGAGCCTACCGCACCACTGCAACTTATGCAGCACTCACCTTGGCAGGCATCATACCACTTCATATCCAAGCGGAGCTAGAGGCCACATATACTAAAATAATACATCTACAGAAAGACGCAACCTTTGCAGGCACCTTACATAGCCCTGCAAATTACGAACATCCATGTACTCCTCTCCACACGCACCCAGCACACAAGGGACTTGGCATTCACCCTATCCTCAAACCGTCACGAAGTCAACCAGAAGGAAACCTTAATATGCACGCGTTCTACACAGATGGCTCGAAAACTGCTGAGGGTGTAGGTAGTGCCTTTATATACTACAGGCAAGGCCATGCTGCACACCATTGGAAAGGGTACCTCAATCCAAATAATAGCATTTTTCAAGCAGAAGTAGTTGCCATAACAGCTGCCATTGAATACGTGGCGCTCAACAACATCACACATGTGCAGCTTTATACAGACAGTATGTCGACACTGCTTGCTCTTGACAAACATAGTCACGCCTCCCCGCTCATAATACGACTGCAGCATATCCTAAAAGATAATTGGCATGCACATGTTGACCTAGTATTGATTAAAGCCCATGCAGGTAACATGGGTAATGAGACAGCGGATGAACTCGCTAAAGAGGCTGCTTCGAACCAAAATGCCAGACCGATATCAGTATCAGCACCACCATCTTTCCTCAAAAGTCAACTGCGAAATGCCGCTATCCAGTGGTGGCAAAGAGAATGGGATCAGGGCGACACGGGAAGGAGAGCGCATAGCTTCTTGCCAAAAGTAACCACGGAGCGCCTTATGGCAATTGCTCCCCTTACCAACTTCATTACTGGTCATGGTCCCTTCCCCGATTACTTCTACCGCCGCACCATCTCAACCACGGATCGCTGTGTTTGCGGGGGTGAGGGGTCACCGAACCATTATATCTTTCAGTGCCCACTCACGGAACAGTTCCACTTCCCGATACCAGCCAATATCTCAGCATTTCACAAGTTCCTAGCCAAAACAGAGCGGCCATAAATAAAATCTGCAAAATGATAACCACCATTGCAGCATATGGCCAGGACCTCTGTCAACCAGAGTAATAGGGCTTACATGCATTACTTGCACTGACATATGCACTCTAATGCTCTACCATCTAATCTCTGACTGCATAGGGAGCAGAAGAAAATTGAACACCATTTTTAGGTGTTTAATTTTCTTCTTTTGTTATAACCTATTAAGTGGGTTTTTTTTACCGTGCCTGTATGTTAATTCAAATGTACTTCAAATGCCAGATGTTAAACAGTTGCCCCTGTATGGCCATGTATCCACACTTATAACCATTAAATAAACTCCAGGGGAGGACGCAGGACATATGCCTGTTAACCTCTGTTAAACTTCAGGCGTCCCCGTCCTCCGTCACCTGTCACCTGCAGGGAGCTCCATTAATATGTCCTATTATGAAAACTTCATTACTGCAGCCTCTCACTGCAGAAATCGGAAGCGCTTTAAGCTGGGTCTTTTCATTATCTGGCAACCTCCGCCCCGCGAGATGCCCACTAATTAGTTTCCCTACTGCTTGGTAGGAGCGTTCTTAACATCCGTACCCTGGGGTGTTCTGCAGTTCCGTCGTATGTGTCCTTCAGTTCCCCAGTTACAACATATTAAGGTCGGTTTCTTGTCACTAATATTCCGTCTCAAGGCATTGAGTTGTCGGGTTAAATCATCAGCCATTTAATCCTCTAGCTTTTGGTCTTGAGCAATTCTGACTGGGTGGTGGTCTCTAGGAGTTGCTTGCTGGGCTGCCTCGAATTTCATGGCGTACACTAGAGCGCTTTTTAAATCCTTCACATCCGCCATTCTCAGAGCTTTCTGTATTTCAGAATCCCGGGTGCAATCAATGAAATATTGCGGCGACAGGATTTCTCTTTTTTCTGTTGGGCACTCCGAGAAAGCGAGGTGGGACGGCCTTTCAACATGCGTGGTGAGCTCCTGGAGCTTTTCCGTGGGCTTCTGTTGACGCGATTTTAATTGAAGCCTGCTGTAGTCTTTTAAACACTTTTCCCTAAAGCGCAGCTCCAAAGCACCGGACAGAGCTTCGAAGTCCAGTCTCTAGTTTTCGGTAACCATTCGCTTCCGCCAGTATAAAAAAATTGTATCATACCTTTGCCAAGAGGTCTTCCCATCATATGTAGATAACTTCAGAGAGAGACAATGTGGCATGTGTCAAAATTTAAAGCCCTCCGAATTGCTTCTTGCTGTCGCTATGCATCGCTTTAATGCGTCAAATTCTTTGGCGACGACAGCAGAAACCTTGTCTTCAATTTGTTGTTCGATTTGTACTTGCACGACAGAAACTCTTCAATTTGTTGCTCTATTTGTTGTTGGACGGCCGAAACTCTTCCTTCGATTTGTTCTTTAACGGAAGAAACTCGTTCTTCAAATGTGTCCAACTTTATTTTCAACAGCGTCAATTCTGCCTTCCATAGCCTCGAATTTGTTTTGTATTACGCAGGTAATTTCTCTTCTCATCTCCTCTTGACCTGCTTCAATCTTTATTTAAACAGTCTTCATTTCCTCTTTAACAGATTCTTCCCTCTTTTCTTGAACGGTTTCATCTCTTCCTTAACGGATTCTTGGCCAACATTCACCTCCTCTTTAACTGAGTTGACGGCCCCTTCCATCTTTGGTGCGCCCACCAGCGGCCGAGCGGTAAAGTCGCTGAACACTGGTAGTTCGGTCCGAGGTTCGAATCCCGCGAACGGGCTGGCTGCATGGGTGTTTTCGTGGTTTTCCCCATGTGTAACGTGTATACGAGCCAGTTTCCCTTAGAAAGTCCTCCACGAAAGGCATCCCTCCTCTTAGGCAGATAGCCCTAGTGTGCTTTGCCATAATTAAATACACCACACCACCACCATCTTTGGTGCAATTTAATGGCAGTTGCAAATGAGTATGACAGAGGATAGTTTCGATCGACTTGGAACTTCTGAAAGAATTTTAAAACTATATACGAGGTTACAGTGCTTGTTCTAAGAACCTGCTTAGAAACGAAGATATTCCTGATCACGAAATTCCTCTCTGGTCAGTTTTAGTTGCTCAGTCCAATGGAAATGGCAAAGGATTCCTCAAGTGTATGTGTAAAACAAAGTGCCAAAATATGAAATGTCTTTGAGTGAAAAAAGTAACGAAGTGAATTCAAAATTAAGACACAATAACACGCCGAATAAATACTAATTCAGAAGTCAAACAACAAAAATCAGCGTTAATTTACAAAATTTTCACAGGACTAGTTTCGATGGTTTTACCGAACCATCATCTTCAGCTGCAAAACCGCAAATGAACAAAATAGGAAATAATGTTTAGATAAGATAAGAAAGCCTGGACAAGAATAAGCAAGTGGCGCCATCTGTTGGCGAAACCAGAACTAAAACATAATTTCTCTAAAAGCCGAAGGCAAATTTGGATTGGAATTAGGATCGTTAACTAGAACAGAAAGATTTTTATGAATGTGAAATGCCTCTAGAAAATCCAGTTCTCCAATGGAAGATGTTTTTTGAATAATTTTGGCAGCAGAAAAATTGAAAGTGTGATTTTCGGACCAACAATGTTGAGCAACAGAAGACTTCTGTGTTTCCTTTTTTCTAACATATGCCTCATGTTCTTTGACGCGAAATTTTAAGGCTCTCTTAGTTTGGCCAATGTAAATTAAACCGCACTGGCAAGGAATCCTATAAATACCCCAGGAATTCATATCCGGAATGGGGTCCTTGAGTATAGAAGTTGGAATTTTATTGATGGGAGAGTAAACAACCCGAAAGTTAAATTTCTGCAAAATATGTGCAACTTTATAGCTAATTGATGGAAAGAAGGGAATGACAACAGAATTTTTATAATCTCCTAAAATAAGAGTGTGGCTTTTAGTGTGTTGAGATGAGAATTTTTTAACTGCTTGATTAATAATGTTGGGTGAAAAGCCCCTGTCAATAGCTATTGCTTTTAAATAATTTAGTTCTTCATCAAGGGCTAGTTTGGAGGAGAAAACTTGAAGAGCACGGAAAACATAGGAATAAAATGAAGCTAACTTTTGTTTAGTCGGATGACATGATTTAAAGTGTGGTGGAAGGCAAACCGATGAAGGTTTACGGTAAACTGTAGTACTGAAGTTGGATGCGTTACGTGTGACCAGAATGTCGAGAAACGGAAGAGAATTGCAAGTCTCAAGTTCAAAAGTGAACTGAATAGCAGGATCAATAGAATTCATTGTTGAAAGAACTCTATTTAAATCATCTTTATTACCTTCAAACAGGGTAAAAGTATCGTCTACGTAGCGGAACCATGCCGGGAAGTTTAAAGTCTCAAATAATTTTGATTCATAATAATGCATGTAGATATCAGCCAGGATGGGACTGAGGGGGCTTCCCATGGCTAATCCCTCAGTTTGCTTGTAATATTTATTTTGGAAAACAAAATGTGTTTGTTTCAAACAGAGTTGAGTGAGAGAAATTAGCTCATCAATTTCGATGCAAGAGAAATGAAATTCGCGAAGTCTGGTTTCTAGACATCTTAATGCACCCTCCACTGGGACATTGGTGAATAATGATTTTACATCAAAAGAAACCATGAGTAAATTACGAGGAGAAATGTTTTTAACCTTTTTTACAAACTCTATTGAATTTTTTATGGTGTAAATGTTATTGTCTAATAGAGTGGAAAATCTAGAAACTAAATATTTAGCTAATGGATACGAGGCAGTACCTAAATTTGATACAATAGGGCGGAAAGGAATACCACTTTTATGAATTTTGGGAAGAGCATATAATCTGGCACAATTCGCAACAGATGGGATAAGCGAATGTTTTAAGTTGCTTGAAATGATTTGCGAAGATTTGATCGCAGTTTTTATTTTGGATAAGTCCGAAGGTGAAGGATCTTTAGGGATCGGATTATATGGTCCTTCGTTTAAGAGTTTAGTGACACCATCGATGTAAGTGTTCTTATCCATGACGACTATCTGGCCACCTTTGTCGGCCTTTGAAATGACAATATCCGGGTTAGAATGAATCTCGCGCATTGTAGCTCTTTCTCTCGCAGTTAGATTTGGTTTCAAAGGTTTATTATTGAATTTCACATTATGAGCGATAAGATGCCTAATCATTTCTTTCTGTGAATCTGAAACTTTACTGAACTTGAAAGCTTTTTCGATAGGAGCCAAAATCTTTGGAATCGAGGGTTTACAGGTTTGTGAGAAGTTAAAATTATATTTTAGAATTCTCTCTTGTTCTTCTGAAAGACTAACATTAGAAATATTAACTATTGGCTTGATGTTTACAATGGGAAGATTTTTTGAACTACTTGGACTGGAAGACTGTAAAAGAAGTTTTTCGAATTTAACTGCAAGGGTGTTTTTATGACGGTTAACTGCATTCTCCGTTCTGGACCAAGACTTTTGTTCAAGGGCAGTGAATTTTGGATATGTTTTAGCGAGTTCCAGATGAAGCTTATAGAGTTCATGTTCAATTTTGGACAATTGCTGACGTGTATCCCTTATCACGGACCGAAGTAAGGCAAGTTTGCAATTTAACAGAATTCTTGAAACGCGACTCGAAGGTTTTTGATTAGATTTGATTTGAATAAAATTGGGGATCAATTTTTTACATTTACATTTAAGTAAAAAGTCAAGATGATTCAGGAATTTTTGCCGTTTCAGGCGTAATTTAGTGAAACGATTAACGGATGAAGGCATGATAAACAATGCAGAAAATCAAACTAAATTAACTGAGCTGATTTTTGTTGTTTGACTTCTGAATTTGAATTCAAAATGTCATACAAGCCTACCATGTTCCAAAAAATACGTTGTTACTTTTTATGTGAAATGTTTTTTAATAAAAATGCATACGTTTGTTTCGTACAACTGTCATTTTTCTTTATATATTTTGAATAAAAATTTCTTAATGGCACTCTTTAATTATTTTTTCGAAACAACATTTGTATTTTTGAGGAGTGAACGTAGCGTTATAATTAACTTTTTTCATACTTTGCCTAAAGAGCATTTCTCACTCTATAGAATGCCTAAGTATTATATACAATATGTATGTAAAGTATATAATAATTCTCATAGTTCATACTTTGTTTGAAAACGCTAGGCATTCTATAAAATGCCTAGGTATTCTATGGAATGCCGTCATTTCATACTTTGCCGGTAACATGCATACATATATACAGGGTGTTTATAACGTCTCGTTATAATGGTGCGTTATAACGTCTCGTTATAATGGTTACTTGTTAATCGTCATAATGGTGCGCATATGGGGATCTGAAAACCCCCATGAATACCGTGAGGCACAAAGGGATTCCCCAAAGATTAATGTGTGGTGTGGACTAATGCACGACCGAGTCACTGGGCCTTTCGTTTTTACAGAAAAGATGGTCTCATCAGTCGTATACTTAGACATGTTGGAAAACTTCGTATTTCCACAACTAGAAGAGCTTCAGCCACATGTCTTTTTGCAACAAGATGGTGCACCACCTCATTGGAGTACCACCGTTCGTAGTTCTTTGAATGACCATTTTACAGGAAGATGGATTGGGCGAGGAGGTCAAATTCCTTGGCCACCCAGATCACCTGATATAACGCCACTGGACTTTTTCCTTTGGGGATTCGTAAAGGACAACGTTTACAGGAGGAGGGTGTCGAACATTCATGACCTAAAAGCCAGAATTACAACCGCAATGGCCACTATGAATGTCGACA
The DNA here is from genome assembly GCF_044657685.1 of Stegodyphus dumicola. Classification (NCBI taxonomy): domain Eukaryota; kingdom Metazoa; phylum Arthropoda; class Arachnida; order Araneae; family Eresidae; genus Stegodyphus; species Stegodyphus dumicola. The sequence continues at coordinate 175,625,384 of NC_140781.1, forward strand.
TGCTTGCCGGTACCTGGCGTGAAATTGAATATCAACTTGATATTCTCCGTGCGACGAAGGGGGCACACGTGGACGTTCATTGACAATGGTCATGAGGCTTTTTGAGTCTATCTAACCATTTATGTTATTAATTTTAATCTATCTTTATTATTTAATGAGTTATTAAACATCAAAATGGGTCCGAGACTTTATAAATACCTTGTATATAACGCTCTTTTAATACTGGCATATTTAAAATAAATCTGTCATTGCTGGGCCCACCAGCGGTAGTACGGTCAAACCATTATTAAAGAAAGTAATATACAGGTTAAACTGGTGCAAGAGGTGGGCACTTCGGTTGCCTTACTTTTTATGGCTGGTGGACTACATGTTTGCTTGGCAAAAACCAACTTAGAAAAACAGATGATTTCAGTTTAAAATTCTGTAAGGGAATACTAGTTCCTCAATTCTCTTTCTAAAGCAGTGGTTCTCAACCTTTTTTGCCTCTGCAACCTTTTCGCCATTACTAGATGAATTTTGATGTTTAATAACTCATAAAATAATGAAGATATAAACAAACTTATGGCATTTATTGATAGAATAACTTATATATTTTCCTTTCCAGGTTTGAATAGTAATTCCAGGTTTGAATTGTTACTTTTGTAAATATCGTTTGCGCGTGTGGTTAATTTCAGATAATTTCATTTTCCAGTCTAAATACCTGTACTTTTCTAAATATCGTCTGCTTATTAATTGCATTTTTCTCTCTTTTGTTTTTGGCAACTATTGCAATGTTATGTTTATTTTTGATGTGTTTGTTCTAGTATTTTTGTATGTGATGTTTTATTCGACCGGATTTTAAGGAGAATGCATACACCACAAGAGGAAGCACAGATTTTATGGTGGTTCATAGAAACAAAATCCATAATGCAAACACAGAGAAATTCCAGAAGAATTTACCAAAAAGATCATTCATCCAAAAGCAGCATCTTGCGATGGAAAAAGAATTTTCTAGAAACTGGAAGTATCGCAGATAAGGAACGTTCCGGACGTCCGTGCACAAGTGATTTTCATGTTGAGCGTGTCAGAGAGACATTTTTACACAATCCTAGAAGATCTGTGAGGTCAGCGGCAAGAGAATTGGATATGCAAATTTCGACGGTGTACAAGGTTTTTAAAAAAATTAGGACTGCATGCACACAAAGTTCAAATTGTTCAAGTTTTGGAACCGGACGATAGGCCTAGGAGGATGGCCTTTGCAACAGATATGCTAAGGAGGATAGAAGATGATGCTGAATTTCTGAAGCGCATAATGTTCTCCGACGAAGCATCCTTTCATCTTTCTGGCATTGTTAATCGTCATAATGGTGCGCATATGGGGATCTGAAAACCCCCATGAATACCGTGAGGCACAAAGGGATTCCCCAAAGATTAATGTGTGGTGTGGACTAATGCACGACCGAGTCACTGGGCCTTTCGTTTTTACAGAAAAGATGGTCTCATCAGTCGTATACTTAGACATGTTGGAAAACTTCGTATTTCCACAACTAGAAGAGCTTCAGCCACATGTCTTTTTGCAACAAGATGGTGCACCACCTCATTGGAGTACCACCGTTCGTAGTTCTTTGAATGACCATTTTACAGGAAGATGGATTGGGCGAGGAGGTCAAATTCCTTGGCCACCCAGATCACCTGATATAACGCCACTGGACTTTTTCCTTTGGGGATTCGTAAAGGACAACGTTTACAGGAGGAGGGTGTCGAACATTCATGACCTAAAAGCCAGAATTACAACCGCAATGGCCACTATGAATGTCGACATGCTTGCCGGTACCTGGCGTGAAATTGAATATCAACTTGATATTCTCCGTGCGACGAAGGGGGCACACGTGGACGTTCATTGACAATGGTCATGAGGCTTTTTGAGTCTATCTAACCATTTATGTTATTAATTTTAATCTATCTTTATTATTTAATGAGTTATTAAACATCAAAATGGGTCCGAGACTTTATAAATACCTTGTATATAACGCTCTTTTAATACTGGCATATTTAAAATAAATCTGTCATTGCTGGGCCCACCAGCGGTAGTACGGTCAAACCATTATTAAAGAAAGTAATATACAGGTTAAACTGGTGCAAGAGGTGGGCACTTCGGTTGCCTTACTTTTTATGGCTGGTGGACTACATGTTTGCTTGGCAAAAACCAACTTAGAAAAACAGATGATTTCAGTTTAAAATTCTGTAAGGGAATACTAGTTCCTCAATTCTCTTTCTAAAGCAGTGGTTCTCAACCTTTTTTGCCTCTGCAACCTTTTCGCCATTACTAGATGAATAATCCCCCCCTTTTTTTAAACTTGAAAAATACTCATACATTTGTTTAAATTTAGATATTAATGTGTTTTATAAATTAAATGAGAAAAAGTGTAGAAAATATTGATGAACATTAAAACTTGAATAAAAGTTTTTTTTTAAATATTTATATAGTATATACTGATAAACTAAATACTTAACTGGTAAAAAGGCTAACCGCATTCCCTCTTTTAACTGTAGAACCCCCCTTTTAGAGGATGTTATAACCGAAATTTGCCATTAATATCATATGGGACTGAATGAAAGGTTTGTGCCCTATGCTCCTACAGTCGAAACTCGAACCTCGCTATGACGAATTTCAAGAGACCTGAAGTTTGGTTCGCTATAAACGGTGGTTTACCGAATCGAATGGGTAAAGAAAAATCCATTATTTAACAAAACCAAGTAAAAATTAAATAATGAATCCCTAAAATAACCTAATTAATTTATCAAATCAACCATAAGAAGTGAAAAATAAATCTAACGTTATAGCCTGCTAAAAAATAAGATTAAGCTTTAATTACAAATATATTGAGGTGTTATTAAATTTATTAGTTGCTCTTTTGCAGTTTTACTGTAAGTTAATCATTTTAGATGATTAATTGCTTAGAATAAATATCATGGTTCTGAATCTTCCCTCGAATTACACATTTATAATTACGAATAATTATTTTATCCATGAAAATACAGAAATACTAAAAATGAATTAGAAAAAAATATTGACGAATTTGCCTTTAATTTAAATTTTGAGTACAAAAATTATCTAATTTTTCTCCTGGAGTGATGCAGATTGCAAGAAACTTTTATCCATATTTTTGCCGAAAATTGAAGAGATTCTATCACTTACGGTTTTACAGTTTATATGAATAAAACCTTAAAATAAAATGCATCGTAGCCTTAGTTTTGAGTTCACTTTTTGCGTATTGTGTTTACGTAACATTTTCATCAGCATTTCTCATTTTAGTTTTTGTCACAGTATTTTCATCACTTGGATCGTCAAGTGTAACATCATCATTTGCATGACTGAAAAACTTCATATCATATTCTGAAAACAATGAAACGGCATTTTTTTCCCCTAGCAGCGATAAACAAATAATCACTTTCATCTTCCTCTTCAAAACCCTTTGCTAAACCAGTATACCGAAAACAATTTTGGATAGTTGATTCTGTAACAAGTTTCTTAGTCTCTATCCTTGAAAAATAAAAATTCTATCTTAGCATCAACATTGAATAGCGCTCTGTCTGACAGCTCATAGAATTTGAATGGGATCAAAGAACTCATTCGGATTCTTTGTTTCATTGGTCATGTACACCATACGGTGACCTAAGATGAGCTAACTGTTTCCACATTAAAATTCACCTGAGCTACATTAAAATTCAGAGTTCACACCTGTCTTACACAGCTATAGTTTAGAACACTCAGAGAACTGGGGGTGAAAATAAAAGAAAAGTAATGTAAAAGTTAAAGTCATTTATGAATGGAATATAAATCCTAACATTTAAAATATAGATGATTGGAAGAATTAATAATTTTTTTCGTTAAAAATTGTAGAAATTCTGAAAAAAATATGAATAATACAAAAAATGCTTCAATTGAAAATATCCTTATAGTTCGATACATCCGATTTTCATACCTTTGCAAGTTTGCTATAGCAATATGACATAACAATAAATGTATGTCATATTGCTTAAGAGATGGAACCAAAGGGTTTATTCATTGTGTCCGGAAGTTCATTAAGTCGGGATCGTTATAGCGCGTCTCAAGTGTACTAAGATTTAGCATATATTTCCCGAGATAAAAAATAACAAAAAATTAAGAATGGTATGCTACAGTTAGAAATGATTTAATTAGTTAAGCATTCTTCTAAAAAGGTCACCAATTAATGACTCCGTGTTTAATTTTTGCTGAAGTAAAACAGAGCACGGTATGCGATGAAATTAGATGGAACTTAAAAAAGAGAGATTTGTAATTAAAACAAGAGATTAAAAAGCGCAAAATCAAAACTAAACTTCCATCTTATATACAGAGTGAAACACAGCTGATGGTCACAATTGTAAGGGGTGACAGAACATGACGAAAATAACAATTTCATAAAACAATGCGTTGTGAAATGTAAACATGAAAACACAGTAGTAAGTACAAAAAACACGGGAAACAAAAGTAATTTTAATCACTGATATTTACAAAAAAATAGAGTTTGACATTTACATCAGTTGTTGATTGTTCGAATGAATGAACAACAACTGCAATACAATGATGATGGAGACTGATTTTCCTAATGACCTTGTCGTCCGAGTCGCAACTGCAGAATTATATGTGACACTCCAGACAATCTTCCAAACTTAACTGTCTCCCACAGTGTTAATGCATACGCAGGACAGTGGCTCTCCTCCTTGTTGTATGTATGACATTTATAGCCTGCTGTCAAAGGACTTTGCAATGTATAGTATGTATTACTCATTTAGCTTTTGCAACGTCTTGTGAAGAATTACTCATCCTGGTGCTTAAACATTGAAAAGATTTTTCACATTTGCAGTTTAAATTAGGTTAACTGATTAAGGCAAAGCAACTCGAGGGCTACCTGCCTACGGAAAGGGATGTCTTCATGGTGGACATTTTGAGGGAAAATGGCTCGTATTCACGGTACGCATGGAAAAACCCACGAAAGCTCTCCCAAGTAGCCAACCCATTCGCCAAGATTCAAACAGAACTACTGATGTTCAGCGACTTTACCGCTTGGATACTTACTGTTGGGCATTTCAGAGCTGGAAGAAGAACGAATTAAGCAATCTAAGAGTCCTTCACTTTATGAGGTAAAATTGCCAGGGAAATAAATAAATTGGCTAAAACAGGAAACTGGAAAAGTGCGATTCTGATAATGGTCCCCTTTTTTGTACTATAATATCGTAAATATGTCAGAAAATTCTGTAATTATTCTTCGATTAATCTCAAAATTTTTATTTATTGCAATATTTACTCAATGATCTTTTTCGTGTAGCATTTTTGAAAGTTCCCTTATTTTCCGTCTTATTTAAAATTTACATTTCTGTAAAATAATAACGATTTACTTCAATTATTAATAGTCTGTTTATGGAACGTAAAGTTAAAAATATGATCAACCTTTTTAGAGGCGGTATATAAAATAATTTAAACTGTGGTAAAATTTTGCATGAATTGTAACTTATGGACCCTAAGAACACAAAATTGAGACTTCAAAAAAATCTAGAGCGAAATCCTGAATTTTGAGAGCCGGTATATATTTTATGCCGGTGCCCCTCTAACTGCCACATTTTGTATTTAAATTAATTTTGCGTTCTTTTGATGTGTGTCTATAGATATGCGTGCTTGAATATAGTTTATATAAGTCTGAAGACAGAAACTTTTAAAATTTCGCTAGAAATTTAAAATTATGAAAATTAAATTTATGTTTCTATGCACTTTGATGATGAAACCCACCTCAACATACTTATGTAAAATATGGGCAAAAAGCTTTTGATTTAAATTCAATATTATTAGTTTATGAAAAAAATTTAGCAAATATAACACTGCTTGTGTGAAGCGTATCATGCTGTAACTGAACTAATATAATGTTACAAGGAGATGTAACTCAGCCGAAAAATAAAAAATTGAAAAATGAAACAACGACTCAGCTGAAAAAGAATGTTGCATTTTTGAAGTTATTATATTTTATGCTTTAGATAATATATAAAAAAGACCATGCTTCATGCTAAGATACCAAAAATCGCTCCCCTCCCACACACACACTTTAGATCATCGAGGACATTAAGGCCCCTTTTTTTATTTTTTTGTAAATATAGGTTGTAATACATATTTTTCTTCAGGAAGAAACGCCATTCTTTTAACGGCGTTTGATTTTCAACCCCTTTGGCCTCCTAGGGGGCCCTTTTCAATTTCTGGATAAATTTTGATTTGCATCTAACACTGGCCTTAGAAATACTTTTCCTTCTTTCACAAACAGTGAAAATTTATTTCGAAAACCACCTATTCGTATCCTAACCCAGAGGGAAAATTTCTCTTGTGTTCCCTAGTCTCTCAAATTAACAAAGACCTAAAGAATAGAAGCACGCTTTCAAATCAGCAGTTTTTCTATTACACTAAGAGATGGACCTAAAGTGCTTTTCCATTTCCCGTAGTTTTAAGTGAGCATTCCCTTTGTGTGATAAGATCACACAAGCGGAAGAATGCGTGACATCCTAATGACAAATTAGTTGTCAATCACCTCTTTTCATTTTCGCTGCATTCTAAGATTTTGGAAAACATGAAGCAACAGGAGTTTTTCGGGGCTAACATGCCAGCCACATTTGACCCCTACAATTGTGTAAAGTTTTGACGCCAGACGACAATTGTGAAATCGATGAGTCTTTCTCCTGGGAAAGGATGAAGTGCTGAAATTAAAATTTTAGCTAAACAGAGACGAATGAAACTCGAGTAGAGTAAACAAAGAATAAAAAAAAAAAAAAAAAAAAAATATGTACTTTTATTCAGTCCTAGTGAATGGTCAGTAAACGTTCCCCTCATGAACATAATATTGAATCCTAAACAACATGGAAATTAATCATAAAAAAAAATATTATATCAGAAACTGCTATAATATAAGAAATTCTGTCATCTCACACAGTAGAAAAGGAGAAGACTGGCGCTGCATCGACTGGCATGGTACCCTCAGAATGGGTGCTGGTATATATTATATACCGGTCTTAAAATCGTATAAATAATCTGCTAATTATCCCTTCTGACTGAAATGAAGTAAATATATAAGATTCAGCATGTGTGCGTCATATGCTCGCAGAGTTTGAATTTTTTCTTCGCCTCCAACAGAATTTATGAATCTTCAAACATGATACCTTGGAACGAGGTATATTAATTTCATAATTGCAAACTATTGAGCATTCATAGTGCTGCCATTTAGAATCAAAAGGAAACACTAGAAACTTACGATTTCAATTTTTGATGTATAAAAATTAGCATTTTTTAGGAGGTTAAAAAACTGAGAAACAACCGGTATATTTTATACACGGGTGCTCTTTAAAGGGTTAAAGTGACTGCATATTATGTTTAAAAAAATACTCCGAGCGTGTATGCATAATTTCATTTAGAAAGCTCCCCCTTCTTTCCGATCCAAATGATGAAACAGATTAAATTAAAAAGAAATAAAACAATAATTTAAAATATAATAATTTTATAAGGAAGGGGGGTATGCAAGTGAAAGCAGAACAGAACGATTACGAGAAAGTCGGAGATCCGGGAATGAAATAACCAGGTACTACTCAGGTAAACCAAAAAACACGGTCCTTTGAGTAAGCGGCCCAATGATGTCGGAGAATTTTTGTCCGAAGATGTTGGATGATGCCTTTTTGCGAAACATTACGGACCTTTTTTACTTTTCATATATTCGAAAATCGGCATAATGTTATCCTCGAGGTAGCGCACCTGCGCGGGAGCCTGTTTTGAAAGTCAACGTGTCGCCTGAACCGAGAATTTTGTTCGCTACAATTGTACTTCATTTTCAGCATTTCCCGGAACCCTCTCCGTTACCTACCCAAACAAGTTTTAAACAAGGTCAAAAAGCCGTACCGATGCGCATGTAATCGGCATGTGCATATTATCGGAGGTAGCTTTTACATATTATATGTATTATTAGAAACAGAAAAAAGTGTTATTTATGTTTTGATTTCATTGCTGAAATGAATAATTTTTATGTGACGCTAAAAACAAAAGAATATTAAAATTGAATAAAATATTTGGCACTTGAAAGTGATTTAAATTTCAATAATAAACTAAAGTCTAAAACAGTGATTCTCAACCTTTTCTTGTCGCGGCACACAGAGACAAAAAAAAAATTTAAAGTTGTTTACTTACTTATAATACAGTGTGTAAAATAGTTTATGATAATAATTTTGAATGTAAAATAAAATATGTACTACAAAAACAGCAGTACGTGTACTAAGAGATTAATTACAAGTTAACAATAAGAATACTTTTAATGAGAAATTTGAGCTTGATATTTTTAACAATTTCATTTATATTCGGTCGTAAAAATGACAATGCTACTCTCATATCGTCTTCTACATTTAACAGTCTCGATCTTTTTTTTTTTTTTCCTTTTTATGTTGGTCAATACTGAAAATCCGAATTCACACAAAAAAAGATGTAGACTGTAATAATATTTTTAAAGCTTTTTTGGCCATTATGGGATAATCGCATCTAATGTTAATCCAAAATGGATTAATTGATTCTTCCGACTATTTTAAAATTAAATCTCGATTATTAGAAAGCGAAATTAGTTCTTCCTCTTCGTTCAAAGTTAATTCAAATACAGAAGTCTTCGGCACCAAAATCGGCTTGGATACCACAATTGGCGTGCATATTATGTCTTAAAAACTGAATTTTGCCAATTCTCATGTGTACCGTATACTAGGATTAAACCCATTATAATTTTTAATATATGCATTTCTAAAATTTGGCGGCACAATGGTATAGAATCACTGATCTAAAAGAAATATTACTATTATGTTTTTTGTTTTGTTCGTATTTGTGCATTTTGCAAATTAAGGATCTAAGAGCAATGACATTAAATGTTAAAATAGTTGTATTAAAATAATGGCAGACCTAATAAATTAAAAAAACTTAATTTCGATTAAGATCTACGGCAACTTTCTTCTACAGCTCTATTCACCAAGGAATACCACGAGGGGATAGCGATATAAAATTTGCTTTCATCAAGTTAAAAATTGAATTTCTTAAGGATGAAAGCCTTCATGCCGAGAAATCATTACGAGTAATGGTGTATTTAATTACGGCAAAGCACACTAAGGCTATCTGCCAAAGGGAAGGGATGCCTTTCGTGGAGGACTTTCTAAGGGAAACTGGCTCGTATACACGTTACACATGAGGAAAACCACGAAAACACCCATGCAGCCAGCCCGTTCGCGGGATTCGAACCTCGGACCGAACTACCAGTGTTCAGCGACTTTACCGCTCGGCCGCTGGTGGGCCCATTACGAGTAAATTTGGTTTATTTAATTATAGCAAAGCACACTAGGGCTATCTGCCTGGGAATCCTTACGAAGGTTTCTGTCTTGAAGAATGGTTTAATTGTTTGGGTACCATTATGTAGCGGTCCCTTGCACCAACATCTGAATACGTAATCATGTATCAACTAGAAATGGGATATCAGTCACAGCTTGGCCTTACGAAAGGCGTGCTTGTTTTGTTTAAAACCCCTTGTCGCGCAGTGTTCGTGCCCCGAAAGGTTGGATTTATGGTTGGATACACTTAATAATACATGCACATACCAAAAAAAAAAAAAAAAAAAGAGGGGTCGCATTTCGCTTTGTGCTGGTGTCTGTGTTGGACGCAATTTCTATTTCATCTATTTCATTAAAAATGAGAAAACTTTTCCTCGGGCATAGGGTTGGAAAATCCTGCTCTAGAAAGCTCAGTGCTCGCGTCCTAAAACCGTTCACAATGGTGTTGACTGCTTTCAAATAGGAATGCTTATTTTTACCCGGATATAGAAATTCTTTGGATAAGAGGCTCTGAGAATCCGCTGAGTAATAAGTAAACAATACACAGTGAAAATGTCTGTCATTTCCAAGGATCTTTCTCTGAGCTCAACACGCTTGCTTTCTATACCAGTATTGTGATTTTATAAATTATTTTGTGCGGCCTAAATATAATGTAAATATATTTTGCTACAATTAAAAATAGAAATCGCGTAAAAGTGTTATTTAAATTTTAAATATTTTGGGACGAAATAGAATAAAATAAATAGAATGGGAAACGAAGCCCCCCCCCCCCATTAACATAAAAAACCACAATCTTCATGTGCCAGACGAAGGAAAGTTGGACATATGCCAGTAAAATGCAAATCCCAGCGGTGTACATTCTGTAGCACAAGGGAGAAACCTCACGGAACAAGATACATCTGCGAAACGTGCAATGTTGGTCTATGTATGTACCAAAAAAAAATCAAACATGCTTTCGAACAGTTTTACAAACAAACTTTATTCTTTGACATTTAAAAAAAAAATCACTGTTTTTTTTAATCCATTTATTGGAACGTCCTTATTATCTACGTTCTTGTGTTTTCACTGCTATAGAAAAATTGTATAAATGTTTATTTTTTCAGACGACTTTACTTTGTAAAATAATGCAAATCTTAAATACAATTTCTTTTTTTAATTCACAAATTTCGTCATTTATTGGAGAAATGCGCAAGGTAAAAAGTAAATTTCTTTTATCCTACTACCTCAGCAGTGGCGTAGCTAGGGTGGGGCAAGGGGGGACATCTGTCCCCCGGCGCAGCATTCAGGGGGCGCCAAATTGATGTTACGAAATTTTAGAATGAAATGTTTTCCGTTCTTGGCACAGAGAAGGGGGCGCAAAATCTTCAGTTGTCCCCGGGCGCTGAAAACCCTAGCTACGCTTCTGTACCTCAGTAGGTGTCAAAGCCCTAGACGCGTGCTGGTTTCACACTGCAAGCACCACCCACAGATCAATGAGCAAGAGTAGATTTTTTTAATTCACATATTATTTATTTTTAGGATCATGAAATTCGATTTCTAGAGCTTTTAATTAAAACATTATAAAAATAGTATCGCGCGCATCAAAGAGTTAAGCAGGCAATAAATTGATATATTTGAAAAATCAAAGTATTTCTCATACATAGCACGCAAATTCATGCATTATCTTAAGTGTTTTAGTGCAAAATAAGGGTATATATTTTACACAGACGGTTGTTTGATTTATTAAAGTAATTAAAATAATTTAAGTTAAAAATGAAACCTATGTATGTGGCATATATTTAGTAAATTCATACAATGTATGCAACATTATTTGAACTCCTGTAATAGTACTTAAACTGTTTAAAAATGTAAAGAAAAATTTTAGTTTGAGTTTCTTATTACCTTTACCATAAATTTCATTGTCATTTATATAATATACTTTTGATTCGGTTTATTTAATCATGATAAAGCATCGAGGGCTATCTGCCTAAGGGAAACGATGCCTTCGTGAACGACTTTCTAAAGTAAACTAGATCGTATATACGTTACACATGGGGGGAAACCACGAAAACGTCCATGCAGCCAGCTAGTTCGCGGGATTCGAACCTCGGACCAAACTCCCAGTGTTCAGCGATCTTTTCCGCTCGGCCCCTGGTGGGCCTATAATACACTTTTAATGATTAGATTAAAATTTATGACCTATGTCTGAACTATCTGAAACAGATTAGTTACAAGAAAAAACTGTACAAGCTATAAGAAATAACTGCTTACAAGCATGTATGTTGATGAACTGTGGAACAGATTTATTATACCCAGCAGAAAATTATCACATAATAATTTAAGCCGAGAAAGTAAATTATTCTCTAAAACAAACAAAAATATGTATTAAAAATGTTTTTATTTAATTTTTAATATCCTTCGCGCGGTTTTTTTTTTATTAATACTTAAATTTAAAAAGTACTTTTTGTTTAGGTTTTGTTGTTTTATTATATATTATATAGAATATTCTATTATGTAAGGCCTTTTAGTACTGTTAAACATAACAATTACTGAAATGTACAACTGTATTATTAATGAAAACCTTTTTAAAAATCTCAATCAAAAGTTTACACTGTATTTAATATTAACAGAAAAGCACATGTATAATTTTAACACTTAGAGTTATCTTTTAAACAAAATTTTTTGCACGAATTGTTGCAAGGTCTATTTTGCAATAAATATTGTTCTTTTAGTTCCCTTTTTTTGCAATAACTAGAATATTTTGCAATCATATTTTCTTTAATCGTTAATTAATCTTGTTTACATTTTTATTAATACATATGTTTAACTTATTCAAAAATTAAATGAATATTACTACAAAAGAAAATATACAATCAATGAAATATTTATTGTAAATACAGCATTTTAATTACCAGTATCTTCAAATTAAAAAAAAAAAATTAAGTGCTATTTAACTAATTTCCCTCGAATGTCATACCAGTCACAATCGCTCCTATTAGCATTATTTAACTTTCGAATCTCATAAGAAAATATTTAAAACTTGTGAATATATTTTCGTTTAATAAATGAACTGATTCAATATTTATGAATTCGACATTTTGAACACTTTATGGAGTTTGAAATTTTAAAATAATTTCACGCTTAAAGTGAGTCATATGAAATGTTATTGCCAAATCTCAAACATGTGATGCTACATTGGGGACAGCTTCCTTTAATTCAGAAAAGGCTGAACTGCCAAGTAATTCTTGAAGTTGCTTCAGCACATGTAATTGGATAATTATCAGAAATTTTATCTGTCCATAACGTTATCAGTGGAGAAATTTCCCATTGTAAATAATCAGCAGATATCTAAATTCATGCTATCGCTACTAACTGAATTGCAGTAAAGTAAGAAATTTTCCTCCGCGAAAGAAATTTAATTTAGTTTCCGAATCAATTTGCAAAACTGCATGAAATAAAACGCGACAAAAAAGAATGCTGTGAAAACGTAAGAATAACTTTATTTTTATTTAATTTTGTTAAGAGCCGCCAACTTATAAAGGTCATTTTTCTCAACAAAACGAAAATAAATTAGAATATTCGGTGGATTTGCACAAATTAGCACATTCTTTCAAGGAAGAAAGAGGAGGGTCAGAGAAAAAGAAAAGATTTATTTTTACATTTCTGAAACCTTGTTGTAAAAGTGCAAAAACGCGAATATTAATTTTGAGGTTTAAGATCACTCTGTTAAAAGATTTTAGGATGGAAAGCATCATTTTTGTCACTTCCTTTATATGCAATGAGATACAAACTTCACATGAAAGATGTTTGCCGTAATGTTAGTTTACTAATAAATTTTCAAAGGAATTATGAGTTTTTAACTATCTCAGTACTACACTAAGTCGAATACAGGACGGTATTTTTCTCCCTAAAATAGTAGGCCCACCAAACAGTAAAACAGCTGAATAGTGGTAGTTCAACTTGTAACTCAAATTCTAGAGACGGAGCCGGCTGCACAGTCCTCGTGACATTTCCTATATGTTTTCCTTAGGCAGATTAATCTCGAGTGCTTTGCCATAATCTAAATAATCCTAATCCCTTAAAATAGCCTTTTGAAAACTAGACTTACATGAATAGTTTCACACTTAAAGGAAATATTAAAATAATTTTCCACCTGCTGTTACATTTCATACTCAAAGAAAACATATTTATTTAAAAATTAGATAAAGGTATGGTATTCAGTCCATTTAATCGTAATTCTTGCAAAAATAGCTATTTAATCAATATTATCGATCAATTATTACTATAGAATTTTCGTTTAGTTCTTAACGAGTAAAATACGATTTTAGAAAATGACAATTTTACGTACCTTTTTAAACAATTAAATGCATAAGTTGTTTTCTATACTCTACTAATAACAGTAAATTACGTTAAAAATATAGTTTCAGAAAAATAAATACAATATAAAAATTCATTATTACCGCTAATAATTGACGAAAGCAAGGCACACAAGGGCTATTTGCCTTAGAAATTTTGCTGGTACTCTTCTCTGTTATTGGGACTGGATTCAGGAATGTATGTATGTATGCACGCGTGTGTGTGTCTATGTGCATGTACGTGTGTGTATACACGCACATGCATACGTATATAGATGTACACAGATATACGCGCACAGATATACACATACATCCATACATATCGGAACCCTGTCCTGATAACAGAAGAGTACCATTTTGCTTTCGTGGAAGACTTCCTATGAGAATCTGTCGGGTACCTATGTTATGCATGTAGGGGAAAATGCAACACAATTAGCCCATTCACAGGGAAACGATTTACCAGTATTCAGTGGTGATTCTTTGGTTAAGAACCCACTAGTGGCCAAGTGAGAAGACGACTGAACACTGATAGTTCGACTCGAAATCAAATCCCCTCATATGGACTAGCTGCTTGGGCGTTTTCTTGCATCTCCTCATCCGATAAGATGAATATTAAGCCCATAGAAATTCTTTTTCCAAACTATCCCGCTTTAGGCAGGTAGTCCTGGTGTGCTGTGCGATAATCCTAATAATTCAATACAATCCTTTGTTAGATTTTAAAATATAAGACACTACACAATTTACGTGTATGCACGTCAAAATGCATTCAAATTTTAATACGAAATTTAAAGCACCTTTACATGCATTGAGAAATCAACCAATACACAATTATCTCAAGCACATTAGAGCAATTCTTTAAAGTACTTTAAAAGGACCTTATGAATTAAAAATTATATTCCGAAAAATGCATAACCAGTGCTTCGTTTAATCATGTTTTAAAGTTCACGAGTTTCATAGTATGCTAGATAAAGCATGTCTTGAAATTAATTAATACTAATCTTACTCCATGTACTCATACCATTACAGAAAGAAATGTGTATCTTAAGAAAAAGGAAAAAAACATTTTTAATAAGAAAAATATATTATAATTCTATTTAACCTGACAGCAATTCCATATTAATAATGCCATTTCTATAATCATTACTGCACGAATTCCTATAAGTAAGAACTGTATGTATAAGTAAAGACTCTATGTGCATATATTTAACTATAAGAATTTATTAGGAAACAATATTATAATTTTTATTTATAAATTGACGCCGTATGCGCTTTGCACCAAAGGAAAGCATTAGTTTACATGTACTTAACAATACTGGAATGTTGAAAAGAATATATTTTTATTCCAAAAGTTTCTTTTATTTTGCATTTGGAAATACGAATTTATCATCTTTCATCATTTGGATGACTGATTTCGGTGCTCTTAAGAAGATGAAGTATTTAGAAAGTTGCAAAATAAAAAAAAGGTACCGAAATGGAAAAACAAAACTTCAGTTTTTTATAAAGGAGGAACAGCCTACAAAGAAGTCTAATTAAAAAAAAAAAAAGAGGGGAAACAACCAGCAAATATTAAAAAAAAAAAAAAAAAAAAAAAAACTGCGCTTCTTCACCAGAAATCTTCCACAGCTTGCTGGATGGACCAATTACCATGTGAGTGCCTCTGCGGAAGTGTGATAATTCTTGAGTTGAAATGAAGTCAAATACTTCCTCTAATAATAACTCTACGATAAGAAATTCATGCTTTAAACGCATAAGTTGTATCAACAGTTTTACAAACTATATGTGGATTGTTCTGTCAATTTGTGAACGTAAACCAGTTGAAGAAGCTTAAAGTAATTTATGGTTCTGCGAGGCATATTTGAGAGAATGCGTTCGTAATCAATGGTCTGATTCTCGACAGAACTTTGATAAACTCTTTAACAACACATTGACACGTGTTTCATTTAAGCTGTTCTCAGCAGAATATCTTCACGGATGTAAAGCAGTATCATTTTAACTTATTTTCACAAAATCTTCTTAGTGCATTCTTTTTTAAATTGCGGCCATGCGGTAAAATTGCTGACCACTGGTAGTTCCGTCCTGGGTTCGATTCCAGGCGAATGGGCTGACTGCGTAGGCACTTTCGTGTTTTTCCCGTGTATATGAGCCAGCTTTCCTTAAACAGTCCTCCACGGAGGCATCCTGCCCCTTAGGGCTAGATAAGCTTTGCCAAAATAAATCTTTTCAAAACTAATTTAATAGCGTATTTTTCGAATCAAGGAGAATAAACGTTAGTAACAAAGAATTTTTTTCAAAAATCCTTTTCCTAGTTTCTGTCAGGAAAAGTCAACATAAAAAGATTTCATGCTTATAAAACCCTTCAGCATTAATTACCTTTATTTATTTTATTATTTTATTCAAATTTTTAAATGCTTGAATTATTTTCGAAACAACGCTCTAGTCTCTTTCAAAAAAATTTCATGACTTTATTTAATGCATAAGAAAGGCGAAATTTTAACAAATTTGGTGTGCTCGCCTTTTTTATGAAATAAATTGATTAGAGAAATTTCTTCAAAAATATAGCATTTAAAAAGTATCAAATACGAAAAAAAAATTTTTTTTTACTTTTATTATTCGATATTTTTACTTAACAATGCTATTTCGCACTTTGAATACACGCATTCAATATAAATTAAGGACAAATTTTAGACTCTTATTATCAAAAGAGTGCCAAAGTACCTAATATGCCATATCAAGCCAATTATAATTTATATAACATTAAATATATCTTAAAGTATTTAAACTTTGCCATTGTAAACTATTTTTATAACTTACATAGTTACAATAATATGTCATATCATACAGTTTCATTTCACAGTTAAAATAAATTGTGAAAAAGAAAAATTATAAAGAAAAATTATAAAGAAAGTATTATATTGCATTATCCACGGATATAATTAAATACAAATACATTATTAAAAGTAAATGTAATGATCCATATTTTATATTATTATTTTACGAAAAATCAAATTATTACTTACACAGACATTTACTTAAAAAATGGTATTTTTTATGACACATTTGTAGCTATCAAACTGATTTTAATTATATTACAGAGCATATAGTGAATATGCATAATAAGAAATCGAATAAATAAGAATAATGTTTACCAAAAGAAAATATAAATGTAAGCAACACAATTAATATTGAAACATACCATTCACTTGCTATCCGAATTTTAGTTCATTTCTAGCATTGTTCCAGATGCAAATTCAGACACTGAAATGAAATTACATTCAAGTACACAATTGTTGAATGGTTTTTCAAATATCCACAAAATATATATACATCCAAAAATGTTTGAGTTAATAACATAGGAAACCTAGTAATTTACTGCTAGTTCAGTTTTTTTATCATTTTAAGCAGTTCAAGGATTCATAAAAATATATATGCGTTCATCCAAAACAGAGTTTAAGAAAATGAATAATTTCCTTCAGATGAAGTGGAACGTTCCGATTCAGCTAACGTAGAGGTCTGAGAAAATGTCAAAACTGATGTTTGCATTGCTGCTAGCCGCTTTCTGTCATATACCTCACGATAGCACGTAACTAATTGAAACAACCCCCGCTTAAATGCTGATGTTCGCTCTAAGTTCGGATCATTTTCGTCTAGAAGTTGAGTGGCTAAGTCCAAATAATAAAAGAATTTAGCAAGTGTTTCTGTTCCTAGAACTTTATTGTGTTGTTGTAATTCTTCATTATCTTCTTCAGTTAATCTGGCTACATCTAACAGAATTACCTCTTCACCAGTGTATTCTTCCTGGTGCGATCGTATAAGTTCAGCAATATCCTTTTTGTCAACATCAAAAAACCCTGCTTGTGCTGCTAATTGTAATATATCGTCTTTAATTTTGTTTAAATCCTTCTCAAAACTTCGGTGGTCGTAGACGTATTTTGGCAAAAGATTTTTCCAACAGCGATTCATATCGCTTTTAGTAAGCTTAGTCAGAGCGGTGTCTATATTTTCAATTCCAATTTTAATGTTGTAATTCTCCCACACTTCTTTGACTGCTATTTTGTCAATGCTTCCTAAATTAGTTGCGATGCATTGCATCAGTTGTAGTAGATAATAATGCTGAAAAGAAGTTATAACACCTTGATCCATTGGATGAAAAGTAGAAGGAATATTTGGTGGCAAAAATATAATACGTATATTGTCACAATATTCTTCGAGGTCTAAAGGATGATAAGGAGAAATATCAAGAATAAGTAAAGATTTGTTGACAAAATGATTTTTCGCATTATATTTATCTATGAAAGGTGAAAGGTACTCTACTATGTAGTCGAGGAAAATTTTTTTTGTAATCAAAACTTTCCGATTAGAATGCCAAATCACTGGTAATGTTTTCTTACATAAACCTTTCAATGCCCTTGGATTTTCAGTATGATACACAAGTAGAGGTTTTAATCTGACATCACCTTCAAGGTTTCCTCCAATGAGTAAAGTTAGCCTGTCTTTAGATGCTTTATAACCCGTAGCATTTTTTTCGTGCTTGGAAATAAATGTCCGAGATGGCATTCTTTTCCAAAAAAGGCCAGTTTCACGTAAACTAAATATCTGTTTTGGAGAATATCCTTCTTTATCTACAAGAAGTTGTAGTTTTGCTGGAAAATCTTTTTCTTCTTCAAATTCTGTTGATGGTGCTGTATCATCACGGATCTGAAGGAAAGAACGCTTTTTGAAACGTTCGAACCACCCGTGACTAGCTTTAAAAGATATCTGTTTAGCTTCTTCATCACCCTCTTCTTCGGCTTCTTTTTTCAGTTTGGCAAACAAACTCAAAGCTTTTTCCCTGACGACTGTGAAACTCAAAGGAATATTACTTTCATCGTGACTGTGTATCCACACTCTTAACATTCTTTCAAGGTTTTCCATTATTTCAGCTCTACTTTTAGTGATTCGTAAAAGACTACCACCCCCCACAATTGTTTCTGCCCTTTTTTTCCACTCCTCTTTCTGAGAAAGTATAGTACTGATAGTTGAAGAAGCTAAATTCATACTGACACTAACTTCTTTTGGCCTATACCCTTCTTCTATCTTTTTAATAATTTCTATTTTCTTAGCTAATGATATTGCTTTCCTTGGCCTCTTAGCTTTTGTAATACAATTTCCTGACATTTTAGCAGTTTTAGGACCCATGACTGCTCTGATTTCGAATAAATAATTCTTGGGAAAGCGAGAAAACGAAACTATTTGAAGCGCACGAAAAGCGAAAGCCAATAGCTAACCCGAGGTCACAGCTACGAAAAGCAGTCGCTATCTTCGGAATAAACACCCGACTTTGACTGTATTCACCCGCTGCGTTCGAATTTACGAGCTACGCGCCCTTCTCCTCCGAACGTTCTCTTTTCCGAATCGATTTTCCCCGGCAAAGCGGAAATACGACTTTGGAAACTACGATGGGGAAAAAGGCGCTCTTCCTTCGGTTATACGAAAACATGGATCACTACCATTCGAATAGTGTGGGATGTGTGTGTTTTAGACTCAACCATTCGAATAGTGGAGGGTATTACGTTTTCGGACAGCCGCTATCTAGAACGAAACTTGTTTGCACCTGGTACTTAAAAAGCGTCTCACGACTCAAGAGACTTCGCTTAGCTTCGTCGCTCGCCGAAAAGAGCGCCGTTTAAAAGTTGTTTACTTTCAGATAGATCTGCTAATGACATGTCTTTCCTAGTATCTATCGTACAGATGAAAAACGTACCTGTAAAAAGTTCATATTTACGTCATGTTTTTAATTTGTACGTAGCAGGTACGAAACAATATCACATAATTTGAAAATTATACTTCACATTTTCATTTTCTTCTTAGAATGGCTGTCCAATTTTTGAAAGACTTTTATGTAACATTTTCTTTTCAAAATTGTAAATAATGGACTGACTATATACTGACAATTTATGTATATTTAATCCCACATTACTCTAACCATTCCTTAAAAAATAAAAATAATGATGAAAAAAAAGGAATGATTTTTAATTGTTAATATTGAAACATTAAATCCAACCAGGTAGATAGGAACATTTTTAATACTGTTTGGAAGTATGCTGTGTTTACTATCACTATACCCGAAATATAAAGGAAAATAATTTAGCATGAAATGAGTAAAGCATACTGTTTCTAAAGATACTCTTTTTCTTTTCTTCACTCATGGAATGTTCGAAATATTCTTAATAATTAACACGAGAACTTTAATTTGTATGTACATATATGAACAAATTCAAGTACTGCAAGGTATAAAGAGGGGAGTTTATACCTTGTTATACTTTTCAGCGTCGGATAAATGTAAAAAGACCTGACCCATTAAGAGAATTTAAATAAATATCATCTAAAATAGCATTTAAAATAATTTAGAACTAAACTGAATGCTTTGAAATAATGGATAATCAGAAAAAAGGGAAGCATTTGTGTTGACTCTGTAATTAACAATTAATTTCATTTGTAAGCACTATGTGTAATGTGTATACGAGCCAGTATCCCTTAGAAAGTCCTCCACGAAGGCATCCCTCCCTTTAGGCAGATAGCCCTCGTGTGCTTTGCCATAATTGAATAATCCAATCCAATCCACTGTAAGCACTAGCTATTCCTTTGAAATGAAAGCAAATTACGTGACATATTCTATCTTTTGAAGCCATCTCTTCCGTTATTCAGATAACTCTTGCGTGCTTTACCTTAACTAACTATCCGACCATCTAATGATAAGTAACAAAAATTAATCGATTAAAAGAGCTTTGATAAACTAAGTTATAAAACTTTTAATAAGAAATTCATAAACACAGCCGCATTGTTAAAATTAAAAGCACTGCTCAACAGTGGCCTTTTTGTTTAGCAGTGTATAGGAAGACATCGAGGGTTATCTGACTGAGAAGAAGAATGCATGCTTGAAGAATTTTTTGAGGGAAAATTGCCCGAGTTCACGTTAAACATGGCGCAAAGCCACAAATGTCTTTGTAGCCAGCCTTTTCGGTGGGATTCAAACGTCCTCTTGGCCGCTGGGCGTTAAAAAAAAAGTTTAGATTAAATATAAAATGTGATAAGAGTAAATAAGGAAAAATTATGTATAAAAAAAATAGTATGAAAGCTGACAGATTTTTATATTACGGCCAAAGGGGCGTTTTTTTAACGTTTTGTGTGTTACCTTTATTTATTAAATATCATGTTCTTCGCACTTAAACCATGAAATTCAATTCAACAGTAATATCACAAAATATTTAAAAGAGCATATCTTTATTATTTCCCCTACAGAGTCTCAACCGCTGGAGATTTTTTTTTTTTTTTTTTTTTTTTTTTTCGTATAGAGTTGCCATTGCTCGCTTTGAAATCGTCGAGTTTCTTAATTAAAGACTCATAAATGCTTTACAAAATAGGAAATAAATAATAAAACAAATTCCAAATTTGGGCTTCCAGATGCCCATATTTGCGTGGAGACGTACGTTATTCAAAATCTGATGGCCCCTAGGTACCGTTGTTTTATCACAATGCGAGAAACATATACATTTATGCAGCTTCTTCATTACTTAATTCCGTTAACTATAATACAGGGCTCTAATATTTGGTGGCAATAATTTAAAAAGTGATTCGCCGTTTATAGTGAATCAACACAAAATGCCCAGACGAAATTAATAGCTCTTCTGGGCAAATTGTCCCTTTGAGCTAATAAGAGCAGGAGAATGAGAAGGCTACCCAGCTGGGAATGACGCCATCATAAAGTACTTTTCGAAAGTAAGTAAATTCGTGTATGTCTTTCACCCTCGCTGGAGAGCCATTAATGTACTCACCTGGTTAGTTTTTTCCCAGCTGGAACTAGATTTAAATGCCAAGAAAATCTCAAAATGCATAAATATTCTAAAAGTGAATTTAAAAGTAAGGTCATAATGATCACAATCATTTGACATTTTAAATTCCCGCATATTAATGTATATTCGGAACTCTTAAATAATACTATAATTTTTACTACTTAGTTTGATATTGTGTCTTTGCAAATATATGAATTCTGGGAGAACACCAGCATCGACACCGAGCAGTCTCCAGACCCCTATCCGATCTTCAAATTTTAGAAGCAAAGCGCTTCAATCTGTTCTCTCCCCGTCAGGTACTTATCTCTTTGGGAGAATATTCTTTACGGTTGTATCACAAGTCAGGCCCTAATGAGACTCTTTCAATAACTGGCAGCTCTAATGGGACTCTTTCAATAACTGGCAAGAGTAGGGATCACTATCATCTGCTGCAAACCAGTATACCGACCAAGCATCAAATAATACTATATAACAATACTTTCGTGTTCAAAATATCGATTTATATAACCTCTTCAAATCTTTTTTCCAGATTACCTCTATTAGACCGTCTCTCCTTTCTATGTCATGAAACAAAATCCACTTTTCTATTAGCGTTACAAAAATGTTGCATGCCTTAAAATAACATTCTTTCGTACTTGAATCTGTACAAATATTGGGTGAAAACTCCCTTTCTATGCTTCTACATTTCCCTTATTTGATAAATGCCCGCATTTAAGTCATTTATTTTAGAGATGGACCATTCGAATTCAGTGAATTTTCAAAATAATCGAGATTGGAAAACTCGAACTTTCGTTCTTTGCTTGCAATTCAAATCGGCGATGTCCAGTTGCAGTAGTGGAATTGAGCCGAAAATTAAATAGTGGGCTTTTAGCCGAAAATTCTCCCTCCACTTAATGAACCCATGGAGGTAGGAAGTAAGGTAGGGCATTCTTACATCCCTGAATGAACCCCACTTAAAGTCGTCGAATGCTCGATTTCCTTAGTTTAGTTGCACATTTGGCGATAACTTGCTAAACTTGGCTTATAATGAATAGCACTTTTTTCTTGACAGAGTAGTCGAAGAGCGGTGAAATACAATTCATGTGAATTTGATCATTTTTAAAATTAATTATAATTTAAAATCAAAGTGAAGGATACAAGTTAGTTTTACTATACTCTTTCAAGCACGAAATTGCCTAACAAATGTAAAATAAAATTTACATGGATTTGAGACTAATTAACAATAAACTGTAATCTAAACTTAAACTGAAAACAAAAATCTTTCGCACAGATTCACTTAAAACTAAGCTACAGGAATTCCTCGCATAGTCTGGCTAACCAGTCCCGTCATTATCCCACACTGTTTGAAATCGGACTATAACTGGGAAACTAAATGCATATAAAAAATGCTAATGTGTTCCCCAAAAATCTTTTTTTTTTTTTTCTTTCTGTTTTTCAAAAAATAATACGCAATTTATAAATTCAAATGCCTTTATTATGAATAATTTTTAAAAATGCATATTTATCGTAGTTCACATCTTCTTGTCTAAAAATATCTGCAGATGTTTTTCTAGCCTTCAGTCATTTCTCTGTGGCAACGAACTGTATCGTTTATTGTTAAATAAGTGTATATTGTCGCAACTAGATAAATTTTAAAAGCAAAATAAAAGTTGTTGATTAGAAAGAAACATTTCAAATAAACCGATAAGGATTCATAGTTTTTAATCAATGCTGCTGTTTATAAACAAAAATAAATCATTCTTATTGCTATTATTCTGCATTGAAAGAAGTACGTTTCTACTCCATACGAATTCTAAACTTTTCAACTTTGCACTGAAAATATTTTATTAGATTATAAAATCAAGTATTTTTTACGAATTTCCGTTTTAATCTGTTTATAATTACATATTTGATAACTGATTTTAAAAAGAGTGAACAGAATTCAAAAAGTGATGTTATAATCTTTATAATAACAAAAATAACTTTTAACTCAAGTTAAGAATTTTGTTATGTTATGTAAAGTATATAAGCGGAATTTTTTCTACTCTCAATCCATACACAGTTCTAAAAGAAGAATAAAAACCAGAGATATCGATAGCGTATGGTGAAGAGAAATTACAAATTACTTACTGAAAATATGTTTAAAATGCTACCAGCTTAGCACAGTTTTGCATAAAAAATTATCTTTCAGTTTTTTACGTAAAACTACATGGTGACCAAAATACAGAGGGCTAGCCACACCTAACCCTAAATCATTTGATTAATTCATAATGTTCAAAAAAATTCAAATATTAAACACAGTTTGCTTGATGTCATTCAATAAGATACATTGGTAGAGTGTATTCCTAACGCATATGTCTTCTAAAGCCGCCCACCCGGTATAATGGTTAGCGTCGCTCACTGCCGTGCCGAAGGGCCAGGGTTCGAATCCCGTAAAAGGCATGGATGTTTGTTAATGTGTAGTGTCGGTGCAGCATGGCGGTTCTCTAACTATGCGACGAGCCGAAAGTCCTCTCGTGTGATTTAGTGGAAGGGGAGAGGGGTGGGAGACTCTCGGTCCCGCCCCTCCCCGGGGTGCTCTCCATGAAAATTGGGGGCGGAACTGAGCTAAATCGCCCTGTCACCTGAAAGGTGCTCAAGGCTGTTGCCAACGACAGACGTAATCTAGCGCTCCTTGCCACGAGGACTTTCGTGGGCTAGGGCTGACTACGTCAGACAAGTGAGCATATGCAACAACATCATATATCTTCTACGCTGTCTCTATAATAGTTGATGTCTATTCTAAAAACAATTCCTTCAGAAACGAAATTTTCTGTCTTTCTTTATTACTTCGACAATGTAACGCGCTGTACGCATTTTGAAATAATTATACACATAATAATAATCAAAAGATTAACCCCTTAACTGCCGCGGGCGTATATATACGCCTTGCTCAGCCGATGCGTTAACTGCCCCAGGCGTATATATACGTCCTTCCAAACTGCTATCATTTGCTTTGCGCTGCTACACCTAAAATTATTCGCAAAGTTAACGCATCGGCTGCGCATCTGGGGCAGTTAACGCATCGGCTGAGCAAGGCGTATATATACGCCCGCGGCAGTTAAGGGGTTAAGTTACTGATTCGTATAAGCAAGCTTCGCAGCGAGAAGATATTTTCGTTTTACGAAGCGAGCCTCATGCAGCTCTTCAGTTTCATGGAGCAAATTTTGATGAACTGTAAAATTTCCGACCATAACGCAAAAAAATTATGATCAAATCTTATCAGTGCCTCGCAATTTTAGTTTGTTCGTTGAATAGCTTTTTGCAAAGGACTGTTTGCCTAAAGCGAGGATGCCTTACAGGGTCGGTTGGGGGGGGGACCTTTTAACTCTTTGTTACCTGACGGGACTTTAAAAGTTCCATCAATAAAATGGCTCAATTGTGTCTCGATGAGACTTTTAAGCCTCAATTTTAATTTTTTTTTTTTTTTTTAAGCATTGAGAAACTTATAACATTTTTGTAAGTTTAATGTGACATGTTTCTCATGCATAAAGAAATATAATAAAAGAGTTACAAACTTTTTTTTTCAAAAAGTAAAGTAATTTGGAAACTGGCTCCTATTCACGTTGCACATGGAGAAACGTAAGAAAACGGCCATGCAACCAGCTAATTCGGAAGCCTCGCATTTTCTGGAATGATGAAAATTTTAATAAACTGAAATTCAGTTTTGGAAACATTACTCTCGCAAAAAAATGTGTAGAAAGATAAGTTGATCTTATCTCTTAGAAACATATTTTTATAAACTTCACTACTCAGTCTTTTGAGCGGCTTTTTCATTTGATTGGAATACTTTACATAATTAATGAAACGACTTTTTTTCTTCTTTGGTATACAAACATTTTATATATAATTTCCTTTTCCCGAGATAAATGAGTTCGAATCAGTCTTCCAAAGTTCAGTTTTAGAAATTTTTTTTTCCCCAAACTGTTTGCAGTGTCTTTAAAAGCTTTAACAATCCATTAATACTGATAGCAATTTCTGTGCCTAACGGTGAAATATCAAATATAAGATTGAACTAAAAATGTCAAAATGCAGCCATATTTACCATAAATGTTACGTTTGTTGATTCATTTCATTTTTAAATAATAATTATAATTTATAACACATATCAGGGAAACAATTTTTATATTTTCTGCTATGAAATTTAATTTAGTAAAATAACCATAAATTAAAATGAAAGAATAATCTTCCGAGAATAAAATCTGAAAGCTTTACCGCTTTTTTTAAGTAGTAAGTCGAAAACAGAAATATTAAGCTAGCTGAATAACAAATTACTTCTAACACTTATTAAGGACGGGGGTTATTTATAAATCCAAGCATTTTAGTTTGCCTCAACTTAATTTGTATGGATTTTTTTAAAAATCAAAATTACAAAGAAGAAAATTTTCGTCTTTCCAATTCTAAATAAATCGTATTGTAAGCTGATCGAAAGAGAATAACTTAAGTAGTCTGCTCTGTGGAAGTTAGTGCTATTAATTAATATACTAATTTTGGCAAACGGTCGCCAAATTTAAGCCAATTAAAGACATCGCATTTAAGAAAAAGTTAACTCCCGAATAAAAGGCGGCCAAAGTTGTGGGTCTTTGCTAGGTGGGGAGCGTTTGTTCACTTGGAACCTACTTCATTTCCCTTTCCGTGTGGGGACACCAAGCCTTCGAATCTTTCCAATCTCCCCCTCGTCTCAAAAAAAAAAAAAAAAAAAAAAAAAAAACTGCTCAAGGTTTAAATTTCTTTCTTCCAGGGCCGGAACTTTCGCTTGTTAAGCGTTTATCGGGAAAAGCTGAGACACTCGGTCATTTAAGCGAAACCTTGAGCGTAAGAAATGCGAGAGAAATTAAATGGTTCGATAAAGGGGGAGGGGAAGCACTCACTGTTTCTGAGATAAAATTGGTTTGTATATTTAATTAAAGTAATCAAGGGCTATCTGCGTAAGGGAAGGGATGCCTTCCTGGAGGGCTTTCTAAGGGAAACTGGCTTGTAGCCACGTTACACATAGGGAAAACCACAAAAATGTCCATGCAGCCAGCCCGTTCGCAGGATTGGAACCCTGGACCGAACTACCAGTGTTCAGCGACTTTACCGCTCTGCTCGAGATACGCTCGAGATAAAATTGAGAGATTGCATATATTACATAAAACAAATAAAGAGCGTAGGCTATAATGTCATTTAAGATTTCAAGAATGAAATATTTCCTCAACGCATGAAGTTAATTCTATTAAAAAGCCGTCTGATCACGGAGAAAGTTACTGCTACTTTAGAATAAGCACTTCGTAGTCGTTTTCATGTTAGCGGCCTGAGGTGTAGTTGCGCCTGAGGTGTAGTTGCGGTAACGACAGCGGCGGAAGATGACTGAGTTCCGGCCTACCCCCACTTCATTTCCGTTTGACGCATTTCGCTTACTAAGAAGGGCACGAATGAAGGCTGGTGTGAACCATAATTTCAGATGAGGTGGAGAACGTTAAATGCTGTGCGGTGACAGCCACACGCGTTGCGATCGTAAATGAGGAAAGATCGAAAAACCTTTTGCAGTGTTTATTTTAAAGTAACAGATTATGAAAGGAGAAAGAGAGTTAAACAACAACAATCAAACACACTTTCTCTGGGATCCGAACTCGTTTGGCTGCATGGGCATTTTCGTGGTTTTCCCCATGTGTAACGTGTATACGAGCCAGTTCCCCTTAGAAAGTCCTCCACGAAGGCATCTCTGCCTCTAGGCAAATAGCCCTCGTGTACTTTGCCATAATTAAATAATAATCCCATCCCGAACCCGTTCCGAATAATATGGCAGCCAGCACAGATAAATACCATATCGAATAGGGCGGGAATTTAGAAAGAAAGAGTAGTTTTATTGAAGTGCAATAAAAACGTTCATTAAGAGAACGGGATTGTTGCAATTTCAGCGGTACCTGAATCATGAATAGCTCTTCTGAGCGGCCCTGATGGTGGCACTGTGAAATCAGCCTATATGCGGTCAAGTTGTTAATTTACAACCCATTTTTTCACGCGGGGAGCTGAAAAGGAGGCATAATCTTGCTCGGGATCTTTAAAAAATATGAGGGTCGTTTAAACATCTAACTTCTTTACATTCAGTTTTATACAGAGGAAAATACAAATTGTATTCTTCGAGTAAATGTAATTTTGTACAATAAAATGTATTATTGAACGATAAACTGTAAGGAAAATAACATCTTTTTTTTTTTTTTTAAATCCATAGGAGTAGAAAGACAGATATTTGTTACATCAATGAATTTGTAGTAAATATTGAGTTTTTCATTTCGAATACTATGTTACATGTATGCGAAGTAGCTGAGTATCTGAGAAAACAGTCATAACCCAAATGGCTTTCAACCTTTTCACGTCTAAAGGACTGTTTTTCAATTACATTGTGGTCGCTGCTGTTTAGTTAATTTTCTAATGACATATAAATAATGATTGTTTTTATTTGAGACTTATGAATAAAATAACGAAAACTATACTGCGGAAAATTTTTAGAATGAAGTTAAATAATACTGAAAAATACATTATTGATGCACTTTTGGGTTTTATATGTAGTAGTTAATATGGAATCCTTAACATTATATATATCTATGTATAGGTATATATAAACGGAACAAAATATAGAACAAGGTATAAAATATCAAAAAAAAAATCTTTATTATACAAAGTTCATTACCATACGTATATTTACGTAATATCAATATAAATAGTTAGGTTTCGTACATATATAATTTATTTTTATATTTTGTATTATATTCAGTGTTGTATATGTATCTGAAGTTTAATTTTATTTGTTCTCCTTTTTGGTTACGACTTTAAGTGAGAAAGAATTGCCTTCATAGGGATTAAATTATATGCAATCGATTAAAATCCGACTTTTCCTTTCTTTTAATAATCATATATATTTATATACTATAAATATACATAAAATATAGCAGTTTGTTAAGCTACATATTTATATATGTATTGTTTGGTCTGATTTGTTTGATTATAGCAAAGCATTCGACGGCTATTTGCCTAAGGGTAAGGATGCCTTATGGAGAGCTTTCTAAACAAAAACTGACTCGTATGCACGTTACACATGGGGAAAACCACAAAAACGCAAATACAGCCAACCCGTTTACCGGGATTCGAACCCCGGATCGACCTACCAGCATTCAACGATTTTACCGCTCAGCCGGATAGTGAGCCACACACACATCCACAAATATACATTAAATCATATTTACATGTCTTTTATAAAGTATAATTCAGTGGAATTTAATCATAAACATAAAAATAGTCTACGGAATTACTTCACTTCGTAGACTTTTTGTAAGCTTCGCGATATTTTTTAAAGAGAATCTCAATGCTAGTTCCATTTCCAAGCCGTTTATTTACCTTATTTTTTATGCTTTGAATTATATAGAGAGAATTATTTCACGTGATTATAGCTGAAAATGCAATTTTTTTAGTGAAGAATTTAAGGATAAGAAGAGAATTAATTCCTTTTCTAATTATTCTTGAAGCATTATATACAAAATTTTTAATATGTAATTAAAAAAAGGCACATTAATAGAGATCACTGAACTAAGGTGCTCGATAGAAGACAGATTAATTAGCTACTAAATTTTGATTTTCATTCAGTAAAAATGAATTCATCTGCTTCTATAAGAAAGCAAATATTCAAAAAATGTTTTTTATATTCTCGCAGTCATAATATTTTTCTTAAATATTCAGCTAATTCATATTCAAATATTCCAATCCATTATAATTAGTAATAAATCGATATAGTAAATAAACAATTAAAATAAATTAAATGGAATTTTTACTTCAAAACTTTTCGCATCCTATACAATTTGTTTTCATTCTAGTACCATGTACATCCTTATATACATTACTGACTTACAGTGAAGAATAGAGAACTCTGTAGAATACATTTAGTAAAATGAGACCTAAAAACGCTTTTCTTTTACAATATATCTCCCCTTATGATCCCTAACGCACCTGCTTATTTTTCCCTTCGCAATTAACGTCAAGTTCCCCTCTTGACCGCATTCGAGACGCCACCGGCACTGTAACTGTATTTTTATGAACTCTTAATAGAAAAACAGTTTTTTTATTTTTCTTAGTTTCCTGGAGAAAGCTTAATGTTACATGTTTAGTTTTTATTTATGTTGTTCTTCCATTAGCGAGAACTTGCCGACTTCGGCTTGGCTGCTACTAAGGCCAGAAGGGGTGGTCATTTTATTATGGAGGCACCTAATAGGTGGGCCACCTTTGCCTCGTATGAAGGGGACGGACAGTTACAACCATGCCTTCTCCAGGATTCGAACTCGGGCACTTTGGTATCGCAGTCGGCTCCCCCTATATCGTCTGTGCGGCCTGTTTAATTTTTATCAATGTTTTAACTTGGGAAATGATCCACCCTCCCTTCTCTTACTTGCTGTTATTTAAAGAGATTCTAGAAGACTCTACTCAAACTCAATTATTGTTATTGGAATATTAATTTTCAAATTTTGCTGAGAAAATAAATCTTAATAAATAAATTTAGATTTATTTTTAAAAGTTGTATTCTTAGATAAGTTTTCGGTTAAATGCTGATTTCAAAACTTTTAAAATTCGTTTTTTTTTTTTTTCACATTCTTCTTCTTATTAGTATTATTATTACTTTTATATCAAGGATTCGAGAGCCTTTTAGGATTCGCATTCAAAACAGTTTAGGATATCACCTGTAATTTTCTTAATACAACAATCCCGCACCTCGTAGAAATAGCCAATAGTGCTTTCCGTAATTCATCATTTTATTAAACGGTAAATTGGCAGGGTTGGTTAGGGGGTAGGTAAACAGATATAGAGATATGAATTGTTATTTTAGCCCCCTACCTCCCCGGTGGCTGTGTAGCTTAAGATCGCTGAACCCAGTAGTTCGATTCTAGTTTCAAATCCTGTGTCGTATCCATGTTACACCTAGGAAAAACCACGAATACACTCATGCAGTTGAACCGTTCGCCTGGAATCGAACCGTCCAGGCGAACGGAATGGTATCGCTGAACACTGGTAGTTTGATCTGGTGAGCGGCTAATCGGTCAAACAATAACAGAGATTTTATTACTCATATAAAATGAAATATTTAAAAAATGATTAAGAAACAGACCATCATAATAAGACATCTTTGACGAGTAAGTTTTTATTTGCTGTTACAGTAATACTTAGCATATGAATAAAAACTTCCGATTTGCATTGTAAGAGTATTATTGTTCAAATGATGGTGTTATGAAATTAAGGCAAAAACTACGGGGAGGGATATCTGGCTTCGTTCAGGACTTCCTGAGGGAAACTGGCTCGTATACACACGTTACACTTGGGGAAAACCACGAAAACGCCCATCCCGTTCGTGGGATTCGAACCTCGGACCGAACTACCAGTGTTCAGCGACTTTACCGCTCGGCCGCTGGTGGGCGTTCAAATGATGGAATAATATCAGAAGGATAACTTCAAACCAGAACATTTTATTATGTATAAATATAACCCGTATATTTTGTGCAAATAAAGTAAAAAAGGGTTGCACATTATATGTATGAAGTACTAAACTATAACTTATGATAATGATAAAAAGGCATTTGATTGTAACAACAGTTTGAGAAAAATCCACTACCCAAAGAGTTCAAGTTCATAACAGCAGATATAGTAACGACTTCTTCAGAATTCCGCAAAATTAAAGAAGCTGTTAAAGGTAAATGCATTTGGAAAACGCCTAACTCGCTCTTCGGGAAAGAGATCTGTACTTACAAGTTTTCAAAAGAGTTACTACTTCGCATGAGAAGCTGTTTGTCTGATGTAGTAAACTTAGCCGTAGCATGTACGTTGTAAGGGGGAAATTATGGATTCGAAGCTGGTATTTCTTCTCTCTTTTTCAATATTGTTTTTATTAATTCTTTTAACATCCTGCCCTCTCCCTTTTTGTTTTCAGAACATTTTATTTATATAAAGCATTTTTAAATAAATGACGCAAAGCGTGTAATGAACTTTCTATGGCATAAGATAAAAAAAATATAATTACAGGAATACATTTTTCTGTACATATTTCCTTTCCCTCCCTTTTTTTTTTTTTTTTTTTTTTTTCCCGGCCTATTTCCTTTCCCATTTTCAGTTTTTTTGCATATCTGCTTTTCTTTTCTTTTTTTTTTTCCCCCCATTTATTTGCCTTGTGCAGAAAAGAAAAGTCAAAATATTATAGTGCTCCCCCCTCCCCCATTCTGGGGGCAGAAGGGACACAGAAATAGAAATTTTTTTTCTGAAAAACCCATGACACATGTTCCCTTTCCTCTCTCTTGAAAACTAGCAATTTTTACAATCAAATTAAATTTAAAAAATATTAAACAGAGTAAAAAAAAATCTGTAGAAATTATGATAGTAAAAATAAACTGATGTATACAGTATAATTGTGGAGTTTTCTACATGTGTAGCGTAAGCTAGCTTCCCTTAGAAAGTCTGCCAATTAGGCATGTCATATATTTGGCAGACAGCCCTCTCGCGCTTTGCTAGCTCGATTGCAAACAAAATTTAAAACAAATAAAAAGTATAATTTAAAATCAACCTGCTTGATCAGTATGAAGGTTACTGATGCTTGTTGCCATATTGTTGTATGCCTGGGTTAGAAATGCGGGGAAGTCCCGAATGTTAGTAGGTGTATAATGTCTGTGCGATATGGAGGCATTTAAAACACTGACGAGGTGGAAGTCCTCACGAGAGGTTTGGTGGTAGGGGAAAGAAGGGTGTGAGACCCTTGGATCCGTCCCTGGGGTGTTCTCCATCAAAAATGGGACATAACTTTTCATTTCTCTTAGATGTAATTCGATCGTCGCTTGTAGTGTACCCTGGGCAATACTCTTTGCGATAACACGGCTAAACGACTGACGGGTATTGGCATTCTCTATGAATACATTAAGTTGCCGGTGTCCGGCAATTTACGATAGCAACACTTTGAAACAAACAAGAAATGTAGTTGTAATTTCAAAACCATAGTAATGCGAAATATTTCTCTTACAATAATGTTCATATTAAATTTTTTTAATATTACTTAGGTAAATAAAGATATATGCCTTCACATCACCAATCAATACATGCTGAAAAAGATAAAAAAGACAAAAAATGAAATGTTATAAACAACGTAAAAATGACAAATTTAAAAATCCGATGACGCAATTTTTAGAGTGGGACAAATCATGTCATTCACTACGTAATATTCTGAAATATTTTGTGTTTCAAATATTAAATCACGTTACTTATTCATTGCTCACAGTTTGTATCATGTTATACTTTAAATATATACAAGGATATATTGGTATATTCCGAACATTTTTGCACTTTTTGTAGCAGTATTCTATTAACCCTCTGAGCGTCATGAGATTTTTGGTCACTTCGTATATATGAGCTTATAATTTAAGAAATTTTCCTTTTTCTTACTCGCTTTAATATTTTAAATGTCATCTTAATGAATGTAATTTTTTGGAAATAGAGACTAAAATAAATAAGTAATTATACAAATTTTGCAAATAAATATTGTTTAAATACAGGTCTTCTTGGCAGATACAAAATTGCAAATAAATTTCTAGAAAACTCTGGCACAAAAGAAATATTATTCTTTTTGAAACTATTTGTATCACGGCATTGCTTGTGATAATCGTTTAAAAATATCATTTATAAATACGTTTTCTTGACCAAAGAAATTTTGAAAAGCCTAAAGGTATGATAACAATGATAAAAAAATCGTTGCATGCTTTTGAGAGTGGAATTCACGAATCCAAAAGCTCGAGTTTCAAACTTACGTTGGCTTAGGATTAGCAGAATGCATGTTGCAGCTAAAGCCACAACAGGAATAAGTGGTAACAGGAATTTATGTTAGCTATTTAAAACATTTACGGAGCCATTGTTCTTTCTTAGTGTTTCAGAAGTGTTTCACAGACGATAACATTTTGAAGACCACTTTACTCATATATACGCAAAAATTTGTCTCTCGCAATAATTTAATTTCAAATAATTACATTTTTTACTTTAAAAAATTTAAATTCCATATGAATGATTACATTTTAAAACAGTCTTTTAAAGTTTCATTTTAATTACATTGCAAATGTCCCCGAATACAGTTTACGTAATTGGCTATCTGTTTTTCTGTTTAGCATTTCAACGGAATTTTGACTTCAACTTTAGAACACCTCTGATCATTATATCTGATTAACGCATGCCTTATTCTCGGTCATCGAATGAGAGGATTTCCGACGAGTTCTGCTTCCCGCATTTGCGAAGAATGTAAAGTCACAGAAGCTAATGCCTTACCTACGGCTCGTACCCTGGCCTATTGATATAAGCGTAGCCTCTGTTTATAACTGTAACGATCGTGTGTCTGAAAAATCTTTAGATATAATTTTATGCTCCTAATTAGTTGTAATTAATAGCTGTTTTTGCATAGAATATTGTTTTATTCTGTCGTATCTCCTTCAGTTTAGACTCCATAATAGTAGTCTCTGATCCTGAAATGTCCTGGCTCACATTGGCCCCCTACACACTTTCACATATGAATAAAAAAAAAATCTTTATATCGGAAGTCCGGTTAACATATGCCGATTATATTGGTGACGAGCTGCTCTCTTTAGTACTTGTAACAGAGAGTAAATCATCTGACTGACTAATTAATGACTTTCATTATGAATAGCGCTGGAATAACTGGAACAGTGCTACGAACTTTCAAAACTTACTTTTAGAGATTTTGTACATCGCATTAACATACAGCAATTTCCCCTGTATCAGTATTACAGCTTCTCGGCTGAAAGCTTATCCTGTCATGAGTCAGCTGCTTGTCCAGCGACATCATTGGCTGATAGGAGAAAATAAACAACAAACAAACAAACAAACAAAAAAGAAGAAGGCATTAAAAAAATTATTATAGTATTTTTTGGGGAAAAGATGCAGCTAATGTTCAGCTCCAATTCTTTCCTTTTTAACTTGTCCAATGTTTTTACACAATAAAATAGCAACACCAAAAGTTAACTAATTAATTGCTTAAAAATACTTTCAATTACATATGTGTGAATAATTGGTCATCTTTCTGAACAGAAAATAGCACGCCTTTTTATAAATGTTATTCTATTGGTGCGCTACAATAATTCACATTAAAGCACATCTAAACACAATAATTTACATTATTGTAGCACATCTAAACACAATAATTTACATTATTGTATTTCTTAACAGAAATAAAAAGAGCATTAATTTCTAAAATTGGGTAAAAACTTAGCTAAAAGTCAGAAGAAGGTACTACATGACTTTTAAAGTATTCAATACATAATATTATGTAGATTATTTGTATTTATTTATTTGATGTTATTATTTACCTTTTTTTTCTTCCCATTGAACACGCTAGATGCTCGCTTGGATTAATTCCTCACTTGTCTACTCTGGAAAAGAAATTCATGAAATGACGAGACGAGCTAAAAAAACAAACCTTGTTATGACAAAAATCATTTTATCTGGACAACTAGCAAAATTTCACATCACACAAATAAGTCGGGCGACCTCGTTTGATCTCTCTGTCATTGTTTCTTGGATGTTATTTCGAACGAATATATATATATGTGTTTTCTCTTCCATCCCATCTTTTACTTAAGTACACATTTCTATCATAGATGAATCGATAGCCCACGTGACAAACAGCCATTCACATTTCTTTCGCGCTATGATTAAAAGGGCGCACTCACAAACTGAATTTAACAAGTATCCTTATTCCAGAAAGAACTGTTTGGCATCAGAAACTAGACTGTATATGAAACAACCGTGGAGCTTCTAGAAAAAAAATTAGAAGAAAGCTAATTTTTCGATCTCAAAATTAAAGTGAAAAGAATGAAAAAAGCATTAACAAGCATCTCAACGAGAAATTAATGAAATCAAAATGTATGGATATTAAAATAAATGAAAAGTGTTTAAGTTCGATGCGATAACTATTTCAAACAGAGGCTATTTATCAGCCTTTGATTAATAAGAAACCTACTTTATCCCGCACTTAATTTCATTTTTCGTCTTTATTAGCATGTAATTCTTCCTTTAAGCATTCTTTTTAAGTAAATTTTTCGAACTATGGTTTGAATTGTTACATGTTAAACGAAGAAATGATATCGTAATCTATAAGTTTGTAGCTCCAGAGATTTGAGTATTGGTTAATACAACTTTCAGATACGTATTATAATGGTTTCCGTAAGTTTTGGGCCAATTTTCTGGAGAGTCTTATGCCAGATTGTTAAATTAGAATTTTTTTTCTCTATAGTTTTATCCTATTCTTTATGAATCTACTTTATTCTGCAATCTGAAAATCTGCACAATCTTTATCAAAATATTAATTTAAACTTTTTTAAAATTAATAAACAACTAACCTTTCAAAAGCTAGACCACAGAAAATTTTGAAGTACCTTTCTTTTCCTTTTTTATCCCCCCCATGAGAAATTAAAATTAAACAAAAAGTTTAATTTGTTATGCTAATTTTGTTTTGAAAATTTGACAAAATTTAAATATCATTCAACTTTACTCTTGGAAACTTATTTCGCAACTTAATTTCAGTTAAATGTGCTTCGTAAAATATGTTACGTTATCTTAAAATATTGTACTCTCAAGCTAGAAAATTACTTTTTTTTACTATACGAATGATAGCTTTGCTAGAGAAATTGTTAAAAACTGTAAATTTACTGCATTATACTGTATTCAAGTTATAAAACTGAAAAAAGTGAGTTTTAAACAAGAAAATATGTGGTCATTTTTTAAGTTTATCTGAGAAGTTAGAGTTTTATACTGATCAAAATTTCAAAAAGTTCACGATTAAGTGCTACAAAATCTTTCGCAAAATTTAGTAAAATATGTGATGCATCAATTTCTCCTTAACTCTGAGAAGTGTGATTAGATCAGTCGGAAATCATGATCGTTCCACAAAAAGAACTTAGTGAGAAAACAATTGCTACCACAAACCATCAGAATAAAGCAAAATTTCTAAGGAAAATACAAAAAGGAGAAGAAATTGCCCAGGATAATAGCGCCTGCCATGGAATCATGACATATATACAAGTGCGCCAGAATATCAAAATAAACCAATAGCAGAACGCAAATGACTGACGAGGCCCACAAATAACACACTCAGATGCAAGCTTTATATGTCAAATTACGTGGCGGGATAGTTAGAACTCTCCAGCACACTTCTACCTCCACGAGAGAAAATTTCTTTCAGGTTTCTACTCTGTCAGGCCCCACATGGGATCACATCAGGAACTGGCAAGAGCAGGATTTTAACTTCCTGCTGAAAGCCAGTATAACCGCAAAGTTCCAAAGTTCCAAAGGGATAGTTAGAAAGTTAATCATTCACTGCATATTCTATAAAACTTTGTTAATTTACAAGTTTTTGACATGGAAAACTTGATTTATAATCTAGATACTATTCTGTATATAGCTCATAAAATTTATAAAAGAAATATCCTAACGTTATATTTGGCCCACCAGCGGCTGAGCGGTAAAAGCCGTTAAACACTGGTAATTCGGCCCGGGGTTCGAATTCCGGCGAACGAGCTGGCTGCATGGACGTTTTCGTGGTTTTCCCCATGTTTAACGAGCCAGTTTGCCTTAAAAAGACCTCCACGGGGCATCCCTCCCTTTCCGTGTAGTGCCTGAGGGCCGAGCACGTAATAAATAAAAATAACGTTGTATTTTAATAAATTTTGATTAAAATCTTAAATAAAAAATTTACATTCTTATAATTATTTTTATAATATAGTTGGAAACTACAAGGAATAGTCTAATAAAACTTATTAAGGTTTGATACTGGAACTCGCTTCGCTTGTGATGAGTTACTGTACCGTCACAGACTGACTGATACTGGAACCTTAGCCCTACAGCTTTACTAGACAGGTAGCGAGTTACCGTTATTTCTGAAAATAGTATAACAGAAATTTAAAAAGGTTTTAAAACGTTTTTATTTAACTATTAAGAAAACAGGGGCCGGCTCGTGCTAGAAATTACCATCGATTGTGGCGATGGAAATTAAATAATAACAGTCAAATAAATTTAAACGTTGATTGGCAGTCCAAGGCTTCACAGTTATATAACTAAGCTACAAGCTAGCTCAAATAATTTACCGGCTCATAAGTTAAAATTATCGGCTGCGAGAAAATGCTAAACCTAGAACATTTTCTCTGTCCCAAAGATCTAAAACCCTCAACCTAAATACACTACAAACTAATTTGCATTCTGTTGAGGAATTTTCGGTTTCTTGAGATTACGGCAAAGCACGCTAGAGCTATTAAGTTTTGCTCCTTGCTTGCATTATTGAAGTTTAGTGAAATTTTATCTGTTTAGTTGTGAAGATAAAAATTCTTCGGGACAAGAAAGATTAGACTGTCTGCGGTTAAACTTAATAAGATAACTTATTCCACTTTTGTCTAAATGCAATTGTTCAACCATCGTTTAAAACTTAATTGAAAGGTTTATTAAACAACTTCTTGTAATTTTCAGCTGAAAATTAGCAAAAAACTACTCATTTCTTGCGGGGTTACAGAAATTCAGGAACAGGGTGCCCAGGAAGGAAATGATGAAAAAGAGAGGCTTATATATCCGAAATTAATATGTTTATTGCACTGTGGTTTGCATTGCTGGAAAAATAAACTCACAAAGTTTTGTACACCTCTACGTGAGAGCGCCCTTTTTAGCATGGGCTTATGCGTAGACGACACTTCATCTCATTCCCGCAGATTGGAAAGCATCGCAGGTATGACTTAGTTCTACCATTTCTGTAATTCGGGTGCTCAAATCTGCAAAAAACGTAAAGTCCACTCCTTCCGGCGAACAAAATTCTTTGAGTTGTTCTTTCCGGTTATATAAACCACAATGCATATTAATTATGCGCACGGTGGAGCACACTGGTTTCGGATGTGTCAAACACATTGATTTTGGATACATTGTATCATTCTTTTTCATCACTTCCTTTCCCAACATCTTGTATTTACGGCAGTAAAATCCATAACTTCCCTTTCACCTGAAAACTCGGTTCCAATTAGAGTAGATTCTAATTCTTATGCTCTAAAAAGATGCTAAATTCACTCATCATCCAACAGTAGGCTACATGGAAGGCTGCTCCTTTCACGCCAGACAGCTATATTGGATGTGTGCCATAGTATTCTCCATAAATTCCAATTTCGCTCCCTATTTAAACTCGAACTAATTTACATTCTTGGAAAGGTTAGCGAAAGAAACAGAGCCTATAGTAAAGCATTAACTTAGACTTTATAGTGTGAAATAAAAGTTGATGCTTCAAACTCTTGAAAGTAAAACATAAAATGCGGCAATGAATCCGATATTTCAATGCTTTAAGCTTTTAATGAAAGAATATTACTAAGGACTTTTGATATTTTAAAATGTAGTGAATTAATTCCTAAAAACTGTAATCACATTCTCTTATCTTTTCATTCTTAAACCTACGGCAGTCTCTTATAAATGGCCTAGCAGTGTGCTGACAGGTTAGCTTGGCAATGTGGTTGGTTTACTGTAAGATATAAGAGAAGACAAGATTCTTCTTCAGTTATTTTCAGATTTGCATCAATCGCGGTAAGCAGACGCAGTGCCTTTCTGTTATCTTCCAGAATCCTTATAAAAGTGCCATGAGAATATATTTTATACTACGGATATATTTTTACTCGAAAACAAATTTTCGATTAAATAACATTACGAATAACTTTAACTTTGCCGGAAATCCCTTGGCCAGGTTCTGATTAGGGCAGCTAATCAATAGTCAAATGGATAACACCTCCAAATATTTATAATTTTCTTCTGGTGCTCGATTCCGGATGCAGTAAGCTGATAGCACGGGAGTTTTCGTGATATCCCAGCTATCTATATATATGAGTTCCCGCTTTCTTTTTCCTGTAGAAAATCCATGATGAAAATAGTCCTCGCGTGGGCTGCCTTCGTCGTGCTTTCTTTCAATACCTTTGCATGCTCCACCATTATCCGTTATTCATTTCGAATTAATCAGGATCAATCGTAAACGAAATGCGCATTCCGGCCGTATTAATTAAATCGAACACTGCCTGTTTAGTTGGAACCCGGGAAAAAAAAAAAAAAAAAAAATACAGAAAAAAATATAGAAGATATCACTGATTACATCATCGTTAAGAAAACAACTGATTAAATAACAAACTGATTTTCTTCCCTTTACCGAAGCTCGTACATAAATGTAGCAACAATTTAATTGCATTCTATAAAGGAAACATTTCAAAATAACACAAGTCGTTTTCTTCAGTACTATATTTCTTACATAACGACAGCCAAAGCTTTTACAATGTACATCTATCCACTGATCGAAGAGCAAATAGACGTAACATAATTATTACAGCTACCTTATTAAATTGTCTCTAGTTGTCTGCTCTTAAAAGCTAAAACTCTGTAATGTACGAAAGAAAGTCTGTTTTCCCCATGACTCAAGTCCATTTGAGAAACTTACTTTGACTGATCGCAAAATGCTTTTATCAGGTGTTTCCGTTTTCGGCTGATGAGCTTTTAGAACGTCAATGCATTTTTTTTTTTCTCTTTTGTTCTTTTTGCTTATTTTCTAATTCTCACTCAATAAACGTTTATCTTTTTGGGGGGCATCGAATAACAAAAATGTATCCGAAGGGAAAGGTGTCAGTCCATTTCTTTTTAGAAATTTTTGTTTTGTTTCAAGTATCTGCTAACTATTCAAATGTTGATGTGAGTTGCTATTTGTTGCCATATACTGGAAAAATGTAAAATGCTTAAAAGTTTTGTCATTGCATAGAAGAGCAGACTGGTATTTTCTCTAATGAAATGTTAAAATAATAATGAAAACCTTAGTATATCTAATCTAGGTAACTGGATTTGATAACATGAAGACTGACATCCCCTTAGTCAACTGATTTTATTTTATGCATTGCAAACATTACTGAATATTTTAAACTTCAATAATTAAATCAAAGATTGAAAGCAATATGCTTAGTTACTCAATAAAATATTTTTTTAAAATGTACACATTAATAGCATTATTTAGATACGAGGAAATATAAAATGAATATTCATTTCATTTGCACAGAGCTCATTTTCACGAAACATTTCCATAATTTTCATTGCTTGTGTGCTGATCTGATAAGTGCAACAAACAATGTCGAAAGCAGAACTGGCTTTGTGCTGTCTGAAAACTTTAGTCTGAAATTACAATCTAACATCTCGAAGAATTTAACCGTTATTATTATTTTTTTTAATATGGAAGATCATTCAGATATTTTGCCTTTCGTTTTAAGTTAAAAATAACGTTTACTGTTGTGAATTCATAAAATTAGATCTCTACTCTCGAATAAGATTAAACTTCCCCTCAAAAAGAATTTCAGTTTTAAAAACTGTGGTGTAGTTTCTGTGTTTCTTTTCTGAATGTAAAATATTCTAAGCAGAACAATACGAAAATATTAGAAAAAAACTGCTTGGAAAAAATTTATATATGTATATATACACTTACACTGTTCGTCAGAATTAAAGCATATAAATAAAAGTAAAAACTTAGCTCATATTTATAGGAAAGTAACTGAAAATAATTTGTACAAAAGAATTATTTAATATAAATTACCATGTTTGTCACCTGATTAATCTCAAAATATTGAATTTAAAGCCAAATTATGAAGCCTTAAAAATGAAGGAAAATTATCTTCACTGTTTTGCAGCAAGTGTTTCTTTATGATGTATGGTTACCTCTGACAGAAATATAAATCTCACACTTTGATTTCATAGACTTTACAAAACTGTTGATCAAGTCTGTAAATTGTAAGCCATTCTTCTAAAATTTTCTTTTTCGGATCCTGGAGGGCCCATGGAAACATTTGGTGAGCTGTGAGCTGCATTTTGAGAGCCTAAAGCATCCCCCACATACTCAGTGAGGTTCAAGTCTGATGAAGAAACTGGCCTATCCATTCGAGTGATATCTTCTATTCAAAGTATTCTCAGATCAGAGATGTTCAGTGTGGTCGAGCGCTGTCAGCCATTAACAAAATATGTGGATCAATGGATTAACAGCATATCTATACAAGAGTTTCAAAGACCTCATTCTCATATCTGTGACTGAATATAGAAATCTCTATCAAAGATATGCTACTAAGTGCGGCCATTTTTTATTATTCCATCATAAACCATGAAACCGCTTACGTTATTGGCACAATTGGTCCAGGCCCTATTTTCCCATTAGGCTCGGGCCTAAGACCCACTTCTAAAGGGGAACTAATGCTTAAATCTGCACCAAACTCAAGGTTGTTGCGTTAATAATTTAAATTTATCAATCAACTATCTTATTTTTGTTTGTTTATACTATAATATATATATATATATAGGATGGATTAAACAACAAATAAACAGAATATTACGTATTGCCATGGGAAAAAGGCCCGACAATAAAAACAATTTTAAAAGGAATTACTTCGGGTTAAAAACATTCTTTAAAATATTATATCAAAAATACTATATTAACAGGAAATAAGTATAATACTTTTATGCTGCTAGTATACATGGTGGGGAAAAGCAAAAAAGTAACTAGCATTCTTACGTAAACAAGTTGTTGTTGTTATTAATGCTCACTTGTTTGACTTGTAGTCAGTCCACGAAATTCCTCGTGGCAAGGAGCGCAAGTTTACACCTGCCGTTGGCAACAGCCTTGAGCTCCTTACAGGTTACAGGGCGATTTAGCTCAGTTCGACCTCCAATTTTGATACAGAGCGCCCCAGGGGGACGGGTCCGAAGATCTTCCACCCCTCTTCTCCTACCACCAACCTATTAAAAGGACTTTCGGCTCGCAGCATATTTAGAGTACCGCCATGCCGCACCGACACTATGGGTCCGAAGATCTTCCACCCCTCTTCTCCTACCACCAACCTATTAAAAGGACTTTCGGCTCGCAGCATATTTAGAGTACCGCCATGCCGCACCGACACTATACACTAATAAACATCCATGCCTTCTCCGGCATTCGAACCCTGGCCCTTCGGCACGACAATCAGCGACGCTAACCATTATACTGGTTGGGCGGCTAAGCAAACAAGTAGAAGTATTAAAAATAATCCAAGCTAAAACGTTGATTGAATTTGAAAATAAAAAGAGGTCTTTTGCATATTACAAATCAAATATTACGTATGTAATGTATTTTAAAACTTAACAAGTGAAATCTATGTTTTAATAATGTTTGAACTAATATGCAAAAACAACGCTACAGCCAAAATTTTACAGAAGGGAAGAACAGTTTTCCCACGAGCAAGACTTCAATAGCATTTGTCAGAACAAAAGCTCGTTTTTTCATTCTTTTGCTAACGAGAATCGGATATCTACAGCAGGATACAGTCCAAAAATCTCCTTCGATTTCTCTCACCTGATTAGCCTAAAGCAAAGAATTACAAATACCCTTACAAATTCTTTGCCTAAAGCAAGCCAGAAAAGTCTGGTTTAACCCATGAGAAAAATTAATTCGCTGATTGCGCACAGAAGTGTTTCTGTCTCAGTACGAACGGCAACACAAGCGTCAACAAAGTTTAACTGCTAAATCACTCTGTTGTTTTGATTTATTTGATTATTTATGAAAGGCGTTATTTGTTTGGTTTTGAAAGTGAGTAGCCAGTGAATGATATATTGATATAGTATGTACTCTACAAAAATTTCACGAGCATTCGATCAGGGAAAAACATTAGTCATTTGGTTATGCTATTTTAGGTCCATTTTAAAAATTGCCTTGAATTATAAACATCTGAGCGACAGTGAAAAACATAAGAAACAAAAAATAACAGAAAATGAGTGGGAAAAGCAAAAAAGGGCTATAGTATGATTCTTTACGTCTTTTCTACAAGGTCAAAATAAAGGTCAAGTTGAATCATTACCCTCAAACAGTGGTAGTGAAACATCTGAAACATCACCTTTTCCAAATGTGGAAGCAGTTCATAATTTTGATAACAACA
Organism: Stegodyphus dumicola; assembly: GCF_044657685.1. NCBI lineage: Eukaryota > Metazoa > Arthropoda > Arachnida > Araneae > Eresidae > Stegodyphus > Stegodyphus dumicola. Next base: position 175,668,947 of record NC_140781.1, read on the forward strand.
CTGAAGCTAAGAAGACAATATCAAGGAAAAAGATGACCAACAGACCGTTTCCTACTGATTTGGCAGACTGGCTCGATGTATATAAATTCGATTGTAGGAAAGAAAGGCACCGAGAAAAAAAAAGGAAACGGAAAATAAGTCACCATTTATTTTGCTATGGGAAAACTAAGGCATGTTTAGAAATGTCGCCAAGATAGGAGAGAAAAGTTTTATTATGACAGCCTTGACTTCGAAACAGCGGAAACTTCCTGATGATGATAGCAGGAAGATAAGCGACTGGCCTGTCCGATGGTAAAAACAAAGGGTATCCAGCAGGTCATTGTCAGGCCATCAATAATTGTTCCCCTTGCACCCTATGTGTTATAGCCTTAAACTGTCGCTACGTGAAACACCGACTGTGGCATACTTGAATAAGAGTTCATCTGAGCATTAGTATGAAAGCAATATTAAAACAAACCATTGTACATGGAACTTAAAGACACGCATTTTGATAAGAATATTACTCAGTTTTTAGATAAATAAGTGTCGCATTTTTTTTTTTTTTTCATTTGATTTTAATTAAAAGTAACATATTTGCACAGGGAATAATTGTTTCAGTTATCAGTATTTAACTCTAAATAGGAAAACAAGAGAATTACAGTCAGTAAAAGTTTAGAGATTTATTTAAAAATTATATTATTTTTTAATATAATTTAAATCTAATTAAAATGGATCCTCCCCGTCATTTGGATTCAAAAATTTAATAGACATTGAACCTTCTTGTGGAGACCTCTTTCAAAAGTTACCGGTATTTTCAAGAGCAGAAACTTATCCTAAGAATCACCTCTCTAAGACGACCACGTCCATTGAAGACCGAATTAATTAGAAACGCGGATGGTCGGCTTAGAGAGAATTTAATATTTTTTTTTGCTAGAATTACTTTTAAAAGTCAGTACGCAATGGACCCTTCTTGTGGCGACCTCCTCCTTAAGACGACCACTTTCAAAAGTGAACAACATTTCCTAAAGTCTAAACAAACACTTAACTGAACATCATCTTTCTAAGAGGATCACCTCCACAGGAAACAAAAATTTACTTGAAACATCGATGGACGTCTCAGAAAATATTCAATGTGTTTTACTCATGGCAGTTACATTCATTACAGTTGGGTGTAAAGCTTAAGGAAACTTAAAAGCGCCCGAGCGGTTAAGTCGCTGATTACTGGTTCCTGGGTGATTACCTGGGTTCGATTCCTAGCGAAACCACTGGCTGGATGGGCGTTTTCATGGTTTATCCTAACGTGGATACGAGCAACTTAGAAAGATCTCCACGAAGACATCCCTTCTCTCAGGTAGATGGCCTTCGTGTGCTTTGCCATAACCAAATAAACCAAATCAAACTAAGGAAACTTACTCATTTTTCTCTCTGGACTGCACACCAACTAAATCATACGTGGCAGCTTTTCATATTCAGGAGCTAAAACATTTCTGAAAGGAAAACTAAATGAATTTAATAATTTAAACTGGTTATCCATAATGTCAAATGTTAATTTACCCTTAGGTTCCACAATTTTCAGCATGAGTAATCATGTAATAAAACATAGACCGGTAACAAAACGTATGGCCTAAAACTAACCGAACGGAGAGAGCTTAGACCAGCTGTTAATTGGAATCGTATTCGAGTGCTGGCAAATGAACTGGCTGTTTGTGTGGTTTTTCCTATGTATAATGCGAATATATACAATGAAAAATATTGAGTGATAACTTAAAACAAAACGTCCTTTAATATAGCATCAGGAAATAAAACAATCAAATGCAACTAAAATTGTAAGACAAGAAACAGGAAACATGCTAAAGTTTTCTGATAAAATTCTAGCCTAACGGGTGAGAAGATTAAAAATTTGCAAAAGCACATTTTCTTAAGAAATTAAATTTGCGTATAGATATTAAATTTGAAATGATTAATTTAAAAAGGTTAAAAAACTATAATTCCCCATATTAGCATTTTTACATACATTTTTATTAGAAAATTATTTTATGAGTAGTAGGTTTTAAACACATTAGAGCTTATTTTTTTCCTTAGAAACTGCAATGCATTTAGTTTGTTTAGTTGAATCGTTTTTCAGTTTGTGTTTTTCATGCATAACCTGTTACAGCATATCATTTTTAGCATTTAACATAATATTAAATCTCTTCTTTAAAATATGTAACTTCAAAAATAAAATGTTTAAAAAATATTAAATTTACTGTTTTAATAGGTAACGTAAAAAAATTAAATTCATACCATATTTTAAGAAGAATTTTTATGATATATTAGAATGTTTTTAAACCTATAAGGTATTTCTCCCGCATTCTTAGCATGCCTTCGTAGTGTAGTGGTCAGTACGCTGCGCGCGTATTTCATAGGTCAGTGGTCCGATTCGCGATGAGAGCGTTGCTCATTTTTCACATCTCCTCCTTCCAGAAAATGTCTCTACAGTAGCGCTTGAACTAAAATGTTGATGGATGATGATTCTCCACACCCAGGATTTGGCGATTGGGTTCCCTAAAAACCCCAGTCGCTCTTTAAAAGGGGGAGCATATAAGGTATTTCTCCCGTCTTCTTAGCATGCCTTCGTAGTGGTCATCACTCCTGCTTTAAAAAATAACCTAACGACTCTACAAACCGATATGAAAAATTATTTAATATATTTCTTATTTATAGCAAGAATGATCTATTTTTCCTCACTGTTTGAGTTTTAGAATGTTCTTATTGCAATCTCCTTTTCCCTGTCTTTTTTTAATAATATTCTGATAATTTATATTCTTCATCTTCATATTATTTGTTAAGGGGAATGGAATACGATAATTGTTACACAGTAAAAATGCTGTATTAAATAATGAAGTTTATGTAAAATTAAGTAGTTTTCATATTTTCAGTAACATAAGTCTGCAAGATTACACAGATTTTCGGTACGAAAAGTTAGGGCACTGAATTTTATGTATCATTTGCAACTTATTCAGTCAGCACTGAAAGTGCTAAAGGTAGGGTAAGTCACGTCGGTGGTATCAGAGCAATTGAAATAACAAAATTTAAACAAAACAAAAAAAGAATTCAAATATAGAAGAAATTCATAATTAGTAAAAAGTACTTATGGTTACAGTAGCAGAGCATAAAGCAGAGTAGAAAATATTGTAATTTACTTAGTAGAAACGATACATAAATACAAGTAAAGAAGTAATAGACAAACTCTTAATACTTGAAATTATATGTGAATGTAATAATGAAAACAATAGACTCTAGTTTAACACTTGGTGATGCATTATTTATATAATGTCATAACACAGGAGCGCGGTTGGCCCTCACACTGACCAAATGTAATCATACAGCAGGCGTACATAGTTTTAATCTCACTATGTACGCCTGCTATGTTTGACGTGCTTGTCATACAGTTCTTGGCCCAGCTGTTCCGGTATACTTCACTAAATTTCGGATAAGGAATATGGAAAATAAATAGCAGTCGAAGACGTAATAGTTGGAATGTCTACAGCGGCGTAAATAAGGGTATGCAAAGAACGCCGTCGCATAGGGGACCGAAAGTTTAGGGGGTCCTTGAATTTCTTGCTGAACTACATTTACATTAAGACACAATAACACGCCGAACAAATACTAATTCAGAAGTCAAACAACAAAAATCAGCGTTATATTTTCAAAATTTTCACAGAATTTTGAAAATATAACACTCATATATAGGATATGAACATTTTGAAGTGCATTATTTTATAAATGAAAATACATTAAGCCAATCTGATTGCGTGTATGCATATATCTATATTTATATATAGGAAAAATCATAGTATAAAATAAATATATAATATATATGTTACCGTTAAAGCACGTAATTCAGTTATTTCATCAAATAACTAAATAATTCATGAAAAAAACTAGCCAAGTCGGTTTAGCTAATTATTCTAAAAAATAACAAGTTATTCTATAAACTAACTAATGATAAACAGTTTAAAGTGAAAAATAAACAATCTCTCACAAAAGCAAATCTGTTGTTTTTTTATAAATTAACTGATGATTAATCGTTAATGTTTCGAAACGTATATTTCATATTATGGATAGATTAACTGATAAATAGTAAATTAAAATAGAACGTATTATAATAAAATAACATTAATTGCTAGATTTGTTAAACAGCAATAAAAAAAATAACAGACTATACTGCGCCAATAGTTCTGTTTAAATTTTTACAACTCATAAAATATTATTAGGCTACTTAGTACTGCAGGCAAAAAAGCAGCTTTTGAGCGCCGTCTTTATTAACATTTCGTCATAACCAACACTTTAACGAAGGGTCTTTACTGATACTTTAACGATTAGACAATCATTATTCTATAAAGTAACCGTAATCAATTAATGTTATATATTTTAACCGATTTAATTAAGTAATTAATGAAATTAGTTATTTTAGGAAATAACGGATTTTGTGCTGCTGTGTTTTCTGTGTGTGTAACTGTTAGTTTTTAGTTTGGGATGGGAAATTATTTAGTTCTTCAGCCAGCAATCATTTAATACAACACAGAAGAAAAATTTGCTTCATATTATTAATTCTTTCCTTCCGGGTGACCAGCCCTCGTCATCAGTCTATTTTCGAAACGGGAGAAACAAGCGTAAGAATAAGCGAGGGAGAGTATACGATTTTCTCAGAGGCAAGCTAGAAAAACCTGCTTTCCAAATGACCTTGCTAGGCCAAAGAAAGCTAGCTCAAAGCGTGGCCTTCTGTCACGAAAGGTGTCTGAACTTTAGCGCTGCACTGTGGACACTGCAAGCGAAGAATTCCTAGTTAGTTTGTGCGCTGTTCGTTAACATTGCAGAGTGTTTTTTCATTATTCATGTATTTTTTATTAATAAATTTGAGTTAAGTAATTTAAGTAAAGTAGTTATGCTCTTTTGGTTTTTAAGTTAACATTGATTAGTTAAGTTTACTTATTTCTTTAGTATTTGTTAATAAATATAGCTGTCGACTTCTATGTAGAGCTAAAATGAGTTAACGAAGGCACTGTTATTTAATTTTTTTAAATTACACCCTAAATTATAAACGATGCTTATCCATGCATTTTTCTAGTAATCCAAAATACTTATCTGAGAATCTGACATCTCCGAGAATGAGCGCAGAGGAAAAAATAGCTAATATGGATACACATAGTTTTAATGAATTTTTGAAAAAGGGCAAGATTGCATCTTTTGAGGACTTTTCGTCTTCGTTACGGAATAAACTAAACATTTCAGATGATTCAGATTTAATTTCACATAAAATCTACTGATGAAAATTTATATTTTATAGCTCAGTTTTAATCTACAGCCTAGAATTAGGAAAAGTTTCTATGTATCACTTCATACAGCAGTGTTTCTTGGACAAGAAGCTGTTAAAATGGGAGTATTTATAAATAAATTAAATGGAAATACTAAACATACTTTATGGACTGAATTTGAAAAAATTTATAGTCATGTCAAAAGAATAGTAATTAAAAACATTACAATTGAACCATGAATTATCGGTATAAAGCTAGAATACGTTGAACAAAAATCACTTACGAACCTTACTTGAGGAATAGAACATTTTATTTTAGAATAAATGAAGATGTGTAATGAAAGTAAAATGGCTAGAAGGTCTTTACATATTCGTTGTATATTATCCCACCAGCCACAGAGCGGTAAAATCGCTGAACACTGGTAGTTCCGACCTGAGTTCGAATCCTGGCGAAGGGGCTGGCTGCAAGGGCATTTTCGTGATTTTCCCCATGTATAGCGCGTATATGAGCCAGTTTGCCTGAGAAAGTCCTCCGTGAAGGCATACCTCAGGCAAATACCCTAGTGTCTTTTGCTATAATAAACTAAATTAAGTCAAATCAAATCGTTATACATTAAGTAAGCTGCTTGTTATAGTTGCCTCTATGACAGTCAACTAATCTGCCTTCCATGCATTGACCATTTGTGAAAAATCTCTTAAAGCTTGATGTATCAACGAAAAATGAAACTAATTACAAGTATGTAAAAGGTAAAGTTAAAAATTTACTGGGGCATTAACAATTCGTGAATTTATATATTGATGAGGTTCGAGTGAAAAAAGGTGACATAGAAAGGTAAGAAAAAAAAAAAAAAAATATTGACTTTCCTAACAATCTTGAAAGTATTGAAGCATCATCTGTTCAGTCTTTTATGATTTCTTCTTTATTATCAGATTATAAAGATATCGTTACATTAGTAATAATTCGCTTGCTGTAATGCAGCACAAAATTACGCTTTATTTAATTTATGTTGGCAAATCCCAAGAAGATTTAAGGAGATTTTAATTTTTCTGCGACTTTTGATCTCCATTTCTTTTTGTTAGATAATTACTGAAAGGAATAAAAAATACATTTGCACACTTTTTTAAGCTCTGCAGTAAAGCATAAGATATATATTACTGATCGTTCATTCAAGTTATTCTTAAAATTAAAAACAGCAGTAATTATTAATAAATAATCATATTGTGATGAGTTAATAAAAAATCGTTTTTATGTCTTTTAACTGGTTAAATAGGGTTTATATTTTGTCGGTTAATTATTTATACTTTGGAATCATTTCATTCGTTTCCTTCCATTTTCCTTCACATCTGCAGAACATTTTATTTTGGAATAAATGAAGGTGTGTAATGAAAGTAAAATGACTAGAAGGTCTTTACATGTTCATTATACATTATCCCACCAGCCACCGAGCGGTAAAATCACTGAACACTGGTAGTTCTGACCTGGGTTCGATTCCAGACGAAGGGGCTGGCTGCAAGGGCATTTTCGTGATTTTCCCCATGTGTAACGTGTATACGAGCCGGTTTCCCTTAGAAAGTCCTCCGCGAAGGCATCCCTCAGATAGCTCTTGTGTGTTTTGTCATAATAAACTAAATTAAGTCGAATCAAATCGTTATACATTAAGTAAGTTGCTGATTATAGTCGCCTCTGTAACAGTCAACTAATCTGCCTTCCGTCCATTGACCATCTCTGAAAACGTCTAGTCCTGTTAAAAGCTTGATGGATCAACGAACAATGAAGCTAACTGCAAATATGTAAAGTTAAAAAAATACTGGAACATAAAACAATTCATGAATTTATATATTGATGAAGTTCAAGTGAAAAAAGTGGCATAGAAAGGGGAAAAAAATAATTAGCTTTCCTGTAAATCTTGAAAGTATTTAAGCAACATCTGTTTAGTCTTTTACGATTTCTTCTTTATCATAAAGATTCATTTATTCAGATCATAAAGATATCATTGCATTAATAATAATTCGCTTGCTGTAATGTCGCACAAAATTACGCTTTATTTAATTTATGTTGGCAAATGCCAAGAGAATTTTAGGAAATTTTATTTTTTCTGCGACTTTAGATTTCGTGTTCTTTTTGTTAGATAATAACTGAAATGAATAAAAAACACATTTGTGTACTTTTTGAAAGCTCTAAAGTATTTATAATTTTAAAGCATTGGGTATATTACTGATGGGTTCATTCAAGTTATTCTTAAAATTAAAAGCAGCAGTAATGATTAATAAATAATTATACTGTGATAAGATAATTAAAAAAATCGTTTTTATGTCTTTTAATTGATTAAATAGTGTTTATGTTTTGTCAGTTAATTTTTTATCCTTTGGAATCTGTTCATTCCTTTCCTTCACATCAGCGAAACTAAACCTGCAAAATTTGGGATCAGTGAAATCAACAGTAAATTTTGTAAATATATTTTCCAGAGTATTTATTAAATAATTTTACTTTAGTATCTAGTGAAAGTAAGAATGATCAAACTGTAAAGATTTATTTATGTTAATAAATAGCTACCTTTATTTATTTATTTATTTTAAAACTTTGTTTTCAGCAAATCCTAAAAAGTCATTATTATACAGTATAAAAATAATTGTACAAAATATCGTAAAACATTGGATAGAAAATTTCATGAATATTTCTTAAAATAATACCTATTAAACTATCAGTCTTAACTGTAAATGAATAAACGACCTTTTATATACGTTTTTTAGTAAGTCTATTACTATGCATTATTTAAAACAAAAGAATCTAAACATTTAACGAAACGCGCATATTCAAACCTGAAACAAAGTCACGGAAGACTCAGACAAAGAATATGTATTGAACATAGACGTTCTTTGACTCAAACGCCTTCCGTGACGTCACTCTGTAACTAATTAGGCCATGTTCTTCCAGTTGACCGTGCTATAATCTTGCTAGTTAAATTAGAATTTGGCTGATTTCACCCTCTCCGACTGGCGAGATTTTAGAGTTCTTTTATTTTCCGTTTTTATCCAGTGCCCTTCTTCCGTTTCTTTTTTTTTTTGTTGTTTTTTTCCCGGGTAATAATTTTTCTACGCACCATAAATTCGGACTTTCAGAGATATTTTGCTAAAATTCGGCCGAGGCAAAATATTGATAAAATTAGTGATTGCGAGAAACAATTGAACAGTAATAAAATTCGACAACTACAAAGTTCATGATTTTATATAAGTAAGGTTAATGATGGAAAAGTTCTTCGAGAATGGTTAATATATAGCCCAAAATCAGGCCGAGAGTATTGCTACGTGTGTAAATTATTTTCAAATAAAAGTATCACTCTTACTGGGGGCTTCAATAACTAGAGAAATATAAGCCGTAAATCTAAAACCGCTATCACATACACTATATGTTGCCGGAGTGTGGTCAAGTCTTTGAGGGTTCAAAAGAGACCTGGCTACCATAGATTGTTAAAAGCTGACATGACATCCAACGAGATTACACATGCCAATTCTTATTCTCCTTAATAACCTTCAGTAGGTTATCTAAAGCATCGATCGTACTTTTACCAGGGGTGAACCTGTACTGCAGCGTGACCTTCGAGAGGGAGCACTCATTATCCTTCTCATTAAAGCATAATAATTATTTTACTACAATCAACTCCGTATTAACCAAGGGGGGATTAACTGAGCCCTTTCTAAAATACAATTAAATTTCCTTATTGCTATGCGTTGGAAAAACTACTATCACATACATCAACGTAAAACAAAACTGTCGATGAAAAATAAAAAAAAAAAAAGAGAGAAGAAAATAGTGTGGAGTAATGTCAAAGAAAGCAGATGTTGTCTGCCATATGAACTTTGCCAAAAGACAAACATTTCTAACCAGTATTCATACGCGAATTTGAACTGAATGACATTCTTCAAGGTTTCCTATAAATGTTGTTCTTTAATGCCTTTAACTCAGTTTCTTTATTTCCAATGAGTATTTGTAGTGTGCTTTCTTTGTGCTTTGAATGCAGATTTAATGAGCTTATTCTCCAGATTATACTGCTTAAAAAATCAGGTAACTTGTTAATAGTATTTTTCTGTTACTTAGTATATGCATTATTCATCTTTCTTGTGCATTTTGAATAGCCCTTGGATTAACAGTGATTTTTGAGTTAACCTTGGATGTCTTCCTCAGTATTACCCCGGTTAATAGGGAGTCGACTGGAACTGGAACTTTTGCTTTACGGAGATCATATTTAAGAATGTTTCAATACAGAGTGTTAAAACAATTTTCGTAAAACTTTGTACTGTATTTGAAAACTTCTATAATTGAAAATACATACATAGAATAAATAAAAGGCCTTACTCACGTTTTCAGAATAAAACCTAAATAAATCCTTTCGGATGTAAGATTCGACAAACTTCAGGTAGTACGAATAAGATTCTGAGAAAAATTGTAAACGCTCGTTACCTGATTAGAATCAAAGTGATCCATGACGACTTGACTTAGATGTGATGCGGCAAATTTTTCAGATGTTCTTAGTTACCACATCATTTCACAAGATAATTTGATCAGATCATTTGCTACTAACATACCACAACTTCGTAATCTAGCTCCAACTGCCGACTTTTAACTCGTTTCCTTGCACGACGTGACTTTTGTCTCTCGTCGTTTTCCATCCGATTGGCGTACATTTAGTACAGGAAACAATGGTCTCCCTACTTTTACCTCACTTTCTTGACCGTTCCTGGACTTTCACCTGCCTGCTAACCAAGGTCATACGCCCTTAGGGGCTTAATTTTCTTACCTAACTTATTAGGGCACCTTCGGGGGCCACATAAGCAACTTCATAATCCGTATCTGTATCCTTCACTCACAGTAAAGTATTGATAAACTTTTTGAAATGCTATCTGACGTAGTAAAATGAAGAAACATGCATTTAAGTGAATTTTGTAATAATTTAAGTGTTCATATGATAAAATAGTTCTTGTATTTTTCTCACATACCCAAAGCGAATTCATAAGTAATGATTTTTTTAACTAAATGCACGGTACTATCTTATCATTTCAGCTCCCGTCATTTAAGCGGTGCCGACGCATATTTGCAAACCGTCGCTAAATGGGCGCTAGGCCTAATCGTGGTCACTAATACTCAGTCCGCCCGTTACTCTGATTAAAAAGTTGCCATATTGGCGTTGTCCACTACCAAGAAGGATAATACGTTTAAAGACCCACAGAGAGGTAAAGTCGATGAACGCTGGTAGTTAAGCCCAGATTTCGAATCCCAGCGAACGGCCGGCTGCAAGAGTGTTTTCGGTGATTTTTCCCATGTGTAACGTGAGTCCGAGCCAGTTTCTCTTAAAAAGTACTCCATAAGTCACCACACCCTTGGGCGAATACCATTATGTGACTCGTCGTAGTAAGAAGAAACAACACCAAAAAAGTATGTTTAAAGTTGTAAGTTTAGGGTTTGCATGAAAATTGTTGGAATTAGAAAATGTTTTTCACACTCTGTCAAAAGCTGAAATATGGCAGCCACAAAGTGATAAGAGGAATAAACATGTTTGTTATGCAAGTTCTTAACATTTTCTTAGTGAAACTTAGCTATAATCTTGACGCCGTTTATATAAAGGGATGCCGTAATTATAAGTAAGAACCTATAGACTGGGACTTATTCCGCAATATACTCGTGACTTCAAATTTGAAAATTGGAAGTTTAAAAACTCCTGAAGATATTGACTGAGCTGTGAACAAACTCATGGGACTTTCTAAACCTTGCAAAAACAAGTGCCACGAAAGAGATCAACCTCGATAAATTTGAACATCAGCTCACAGAAAGCATCAGAGTCATCATTGCTTCCCACAACAGGCTCCGGAAGATTTTAAATCGCAAATAGGATCCGTCAGTAAAGACGAAAATAAATCACCTCAACCGTCGTATCAAACAAAAAATTCAAACGGACAGAACTGCAGTCTGGAATCACAAAATCGAAGACCTAAACCTCAACAGTAATAACATCTGGAAATTCGGTGAAAATTTTGAAATGCTCCTACTCATGTAAGAAACCCATCTGTAACGGAAGCGGTTTTGCTTACACAGATGACGAGAAAGTCCGAACTTTTAGCTTAACGTTTTCTGAGCAATTTAGGCCAAACAAGTTTCCTACAAATTCGGACTCGGACAAGGAAGTCATGGAATTTGTAAATTCCTGGCTAAACGCCCCCAGTGCTTCGATTATCACGAACTTTGCAACGTCTCATGAAGTAAACGAAATCATCCCGGCCTGAGAGAAAAAAAAAAAACTCCAGCCAGTTATAAAATCAGTAAAGGCTGAAAAATCTTCCATTTAAAATGACCTGCAAACTGGCAAACATCTTCAACGCTTGCATGCACCTAAATTACTTTCCGCATTCATGGAAACGCGCGAACATTTTTCTGATCCCTAAGCCGGGCAAACCGCACGATAATACAGCGAACTACAAGGACATCAGCCTTTTGTCTCCAATCAGTAAAATTCTCGAAAGCCTTATCTACCACCGACTGACTGACTGATAACCTCAATTTTTTAGCAGACCACCAGGCATGGTTTCAGAAAAAAAAATTTCCACCACCACACAACTTGTTCGTCTGACTGAAATCATCTGTTCAGCCATGCAAATTAAAATGGTGTTGCCATCCTGATGCTAGACGTGGCAAAAGCTTTTGACCGCGTCTGACATCAACGACTTTTACTCAAACTCATCAAGATCGACCTTCCGCGCGACCTCATCCTCATGATAAATTCTTCCCTGAGTGAACGGACTTTTACGGTTAAGCATGGAAAGGCGATTTCAAGTGTAAAAAATAACCAGGCGGGCATTCTTTAAGGTAGTATTCTTGGCCCAATATGCTATATTCTGTTTGTAAACGACTTCCCAAATTCCCACGATGATGCTAACTTTCTCCCTGCAAGCTACGCCGATGATACGGCAATCGCAGTAAAATCACATCGTCCTGACCATGCGTTCACTAAACTGTAGGAACGAATCCCGGCAACTGAAGAATGGTGTAGCCGCTGGAGAACTAGTATCCAGTCGACTAAATTGAAAATCTTGGTCATCAGAAAACACTGAAGACGTGATATTCTCAAAACAAAAATTACTTTATTTGGATATCCTGCCTCGCTTGTCAAGAAAACCAGCTACTTAGGAGTCACGTTAAATCACAACTTCACATGGAAACATCACGTGACCCAGGACTAGTGATGGGCAACTTCGGTACTTTCTTGTACCCGGTACGAGAGTAGCGGGTACAGAAAAGTACCCGGTACAAAATACCCGTTACTCAAGTAACCGTTAAAACAGTTTGAAAAGTACCGAAAACCGATTTCAAGTACCGAGTACCCAAGTAACGATTTGGAGTACCGAAGTAACGAAATACAGGAGTAACGGTTTGCTGTACCGGAGTACCCTAGTAACGGTTTGCTGTACCGGAGTACCCTAGTAACGGTTTGCTGTACCGGAGTACCATAGTAACGATTTGGAATACCGAAGTACCCTAGTAATGATTTGGAGTACTGAAGTACCCTAGTAACGATTTGGAGTACCGAAGTGCCCTAGTAACGATTTGGAGTATCGAAATACGCAGCTAACGATTTTGCGCACTGAAGGAACTAAGTGCAGTATCGTCTAATGATTCTATTAATCAGGCATGAAAGAGCAAAAAATGCAAAGGAAAAAAAGGGAGAGACATGTATGTTTACATAAACATGTCCGGATAATTTCCGGTGTTCCATTCGATTGTTCCCCCCCCCTCTAATAAGCTCCAGAGGGAGTAAAAAAAAAAGAAGATTCGGACTGCCAGGTCAAAGATCACCTCTCTTCCTATCGGAGAAGCGTGGTCACGTCCTGGGGGTAAAGCAGGTTGACAGTCCTGCGTTAGGCACGTGACTTGGGTTTAGTTTTTGGCGAGATGAAAATCTGTTTTTAGAAGGAGGAAGAATTATCATAACTGAGTCAGTTATCTTTGTTCTTTCATTAGAAAAGTTTAATATTGCGTCTGTATTTTATGTTGATTGGCTTAGTGATCCACTAGATGCTGTGACATTTTCTGAAGTAGGTACAGCTGGATAAAAAAGCATCATATTTATTTAAAAAGGTTCATATGATTTACGTTGCCCTATTAAGCAAGCAAATTAAAAATATTTTTCATGATTTATGCTAAAAATATGTTGAGGAAAAGGAAGTAATCTACACTGCTCAAAACAATTAAAGGATATTGCGGTTTTAGGTGGATCTTGTGGCTGGGAAACTTTTTAGCTGATTGATACATGGTCGACAGACGTAGTAGGTTATATGAGAATAAATTACACATGTTTGGCAGAAAAAAATGCATTTTATTGCGCATTTGTGTACAAAAGGAAAAAAGCACAATTTGTCCATATGAGAAAAAAAAGAATAAGAAAAGGTGTTTTCTTCAAAGAAAATCATTTTCAGTAGGAGGTATGGTTTCCACGAACGGCCAGCAACGTTGAACACCTTTGAGGCATGGAATCAATGAGGCTATTAATCACGAGTTGGGGTATTCTGTCCCACTCTTTCAGAAGAGCTCTTTCCAGTTCTTGGAGAGTTTGTGGGGGTGGTTGGCGGCCAGCAACTCGTCTTCCTAGAGCGCCCCAAACGTGCTCTATTGGATTCATGTCTGGAGAACACGCTGGCCATTCAATTCATACGATTCCTTCCTCGAAAAGGAAATCCTCCACCAGGTTAGCACGATGTGGCCTGCAGTTATCGTCCATTAAAATGAAGTCATCTCCGATTGCTGCAGCGTAAGGGACTACAATAGGTCTGAGGATCTCATCTCTATATCGGCGACCAGTCAGAGGTCTATCTCGAATGATGTAGAGGTCTGGGCGCCCGTCAATGGAGATGCCACCATACACCAACACTCCCCCACCGCCAAATCTGACACTTTCGTTCACGAACGCAGGATTATTCCTACTGCCACGGTCCCTCCAGATGAAAATACGCCTATTATCACGATGAACAGAAAAACGAGACTCGTCAGAAAAAAGAACATAGCTCCATTCATTTCTCCTCCAGTTCACATGCTCTGTTGCCCACTCCCTGCGGTCGCGAAGGTGCCTTGATATTAGTCTAACACATACCATCAGTCGGCGAGCATACAGACCTACATCACGGAGTCGGTTTCGGACAGTCTGAGTTGAAACCGTGCTGCCAGTAGCCGAGCGAAGGTGTTGTTGGAGAAGAGTAGCATTCATATTTCGGTGTCTCCGAGTCGTTAACACTAAATAACGATCTTCATTGGCCGTTGTTGCCAGTCGAAGACCTTACCCTGGTCTTCGGCCTGCACTTCCAGTTTCCAAAAAACGGTTCCAGATCCTGGAAATCACACTTTGTGACACTCCAATGGCTTGCGCTACTTCGGCTTGAGTTTGACCCCCTTCTAAACTACCAACAACTCTCCAACCTTCTGAATCGGTTAAATGACTTCGCTGAGACATCGTACTCATCGAAACAAAGCAGTCACTGAATGCCGATCATCCTTGTCTTCATTGTCTTTTGCTCAGTTGAAAGTCAAATTTCATTCGCTGCCGCTGAAGCGACGTTTTTGACGTCGAACTCAAAATTAGCATACTCCACAGTTTGAAAATCAGAAAAATTTGCATTTGTGATCCTCTTCTTCCATTTTCGGCAAAAAAAAATTTCGCTTATATCTTTGTTTTATATAAAACTTACAATATCCTTTAATTGTTTTAAGCAGTGTAGTTGGTAGTTGATGCCATTCACCAATCCAACAACAGCAACTTACCAAATCAGTCATTTCAGATCCACGCAGTTTTTCTCCTACAAACGATGAAAAATCAAAACATGCACAATTCGGATTGCAAATCATCCAGCGCCTCCCTCTCTTTCCCTCCTGACTATACCGACTCCAACCACAAGCGAGCAATGTCGGCGACACTGACTCCAACTGCTACTATTCCCCCCCACAACACACAACGAACGGCCTTTCGAAAAATTTCTACTATTTCACACTCGTCCTCTCGCGCACACAAAAGCAATTAATTATACTACCTCAAACTCTAGTCTCCGTGACGAACGGAACGGAAGTTCCCCCATTTCACGTTTGCCATTCCATGCCCTATTTCAAGGTCATTCATGGACACAAGGAGCGCATACCACCATTTTGCAAATACAACCAGATACTATTGTCCTCGTACCAAAACCGAAGTGAGCGGAACCGTCATCGATCCTCCAGTAACGAATACCGAAATACCGAGAAGAGACGCATATTTTCGTTACAAAGTAGCGAATACCGAAAAGTACCCGTTTCGGTACAGAAGTAACGAATACCGAAAAGTACCCGTTTCGGTACAGAAGTAACGAATACCGAAAAGTACCGATTTCGGTACTGAAGTAACGGGTACTTGGATGTACCGATTTTCAGTACCCGTTACAAAATACCCGGTTCGGTAGTACCGACTCATCACTACCCAGGACTGCCGGTAAGCTTACAGGATCACGTTCAACCTTTTCCACTTTTAAAGAGTGAGAATTTATCACCGAACCTGAGAAAAAGACTATCTTTCGGTCATCCGACCTATTCTGACCTATGCCTCGCCTACCTGGGCCAATGCCACAGATAAGGATATCAAAGAAATTAAAGTTGTGCAAAATAAATTTATTCGCACAATCACTGGTGCCCCATATTACGCCCGAAATAAAAGTCTTCATTTCGACCTTAAATCCAGCAAACCCAGGGAAGTTTGCTGAGATAAACAACTCAGCAAACTTCGCTGATGCGCTTTCCTACGAAATCCTGAGCCAAGACAAGTTTCTACGCCCATCTACTACGAACAAGTCAGACCAGCCAATGAGAGTGTAGATAGCTTCTTACTGACGCCGGATTTAATTAACTCCATTTTTCTTTAATTAATGCATCGCAACTAACCTCAAAAGTGTTTAAGATGAACTGTGTGTATTTTTACGAGCATTTTAAGGGGTCATTCTCGCGACTTCGGCCAAATCATGCAATTTTAGGACTCTTTATTCCCTTATTGTGATTTTTGACGTACTGGACTTTATAATGCCACCGCTCAGCCAGGCAATCTCCGGCCCCCAGTAGCCTGAAAAGTCACAGCCATTTCATTGCTGTTTTTAAAGAACATTTATTCACCATATAAATAGTGTACACAGCAATTTTTATATATTTTATCTATTTATTTTGCATTATGTGTATACATCTTTTCAATTAGTGCAGTAGTTGGCCAGCCACGACACAAGCCACCACAGCAAACAATGACATTGGATGCACTGCTTTAGGCCACTTTGTGATTTAGGCTTTAGGTCACCGGCTGACCACAGAGAACACAGCCCAAGCTCTAGCAGGTTCAAAGACCTCCCTTTCAAGAAAAATGACTGTCTCTCCAGGACCAATCCGAGAGGGCGCTACCCCTTCCGGTCGCTGCAGAGGGAAAACCTCCCTCAAAATTTAATTCATCTGGGCAGAGACCGACGGGCGACCATCACATAAGGATTCACAAGGCTGATCTCCACCCAGACTACTCAGAAACTCAAGTTACAATTCCCACGAGCGGGGTTACCACTCCCTCTCGTGGTACTCTTTATACGGACGCAGAAAATAAATTACGAGTTCATACGTCCTTTCACATCGACCGAGAGGAGCCAACTCTCTCAGACGGCCAGCACCATCAACCATGTAGCGTCCCCACTACAAAGGTTCAAGACAAGGAAGTACCAGAACGGTCCATGCCAAGCCTAAACCTACCACCGAATAAACAATGGTTCTAATCTATGTGAAGACTGATTATTTGCTCTGCAGGCCGAAGCTGTCTAGACACAAGTCTAGCCAGCGATCTGGAAGCACCCCGGGTCTCCGCCCATAAATGGTCGGTTCCGGAAATTCCGCCCAGTCGGACCACAGAGTTGGTTGTCCAGCATCGTTAGCCTATGCCAGCCTATATCTAGCCTTTTCCGGCATACTTACCAGCGGGCGCTACGAGGAGGCCGATGCTGATCTGAGGGAGACGTAGCGAATCACCTCCATTCGGCACCCGCACCATCGGTTCAAACCGCGGGTCTCCTACCGCCATCGGTCGGGTCCGGCAATTTGTCCTCGGATACGGGCGCCGCCCGCCACCGGCTGACCACAAACTCTTCTACAGTTCCATCCAGACTTGACATTTTCTCACAGGAAGCAAAGGGTTTCAAAGTTTCTCCCACCTCAGCTTATACCGCACATGGAGAATACTATTTACGGACTTTCTCAGACGTCAGGACCAATTCGGGATTCACTCAGAAATCTGGAAAGAGCAGGGATAAGAATTCCCTGCTGCATGCCAGAATAGTAATAGTATCAAAGTATCAAAAGTAAGAATCAAAAGTACTTCTGAAGAAGCAGGTGCGCTAGTAAATTCAAAGCTAATATTAAACGATGGCAAAAATTACTATTTATTTTTTAAATGAGTATTTTCTAGCATTTGCATCATTTGGAAAGTGCTAAAAGAAAAGAAAATACTTAGTTCTGTTTCATTTTTTAATCCATTTAAACAAATAAGATTCGTTTTGCCAAATATTAATTCATTTTAAAAAGGAAAAACATTAAACATACTTATTGACATTTACAATGTCAATAAGTATGTTTATTACAATTCGTATTAAGGTAATAAAAGGATTTAATCCGGCTTTTGCGCTAAGCTCAAAGCCAGAATGGTTATCAAAATGGATATCAACTAATTTATCAGGCGATATTATTTTGGGAGGGGGCATTGTGTCTCCTGAAACTCATATCAGAACCGACTTTTCGGTATTTTTCATTATAGTTGAACATTCAAGTCTAAGAAGACTCGTTTTTTTAAGACACCATTTAGTTCTATTTTTTTCTGATAACTTAGGACAACATATTTTAGGACTGAGGGCAATATATTTTAGTAGTTACAGATGAAAATTTAATCTGCTCATGCAGCAGAAATTCATACCTCTGTTTGTAAAAGGATTAATTTTTTCTGAGCGAGAAATGGAAGAATTCGGTAGTGCTCTCGCTAAGACTCGAACCGTGCATTGCTCACTTGCTATTTGCACGTACAACTATGACAGAGCGCACAAGGCAATGCGATAATGCTTTAAAAGTTTAACGTATGCAAATAACGAAGAAAAATAACAGTTGTGTATGTAACATATTTATCAGTTTCGCTTGCATTTCGGAGCTGCAACTGCCTTCAAGAATATTTTACGATTTAAATGTAACATAAAATCCTAGACACATTCAGCAGCCCGAATTGTGTTTCATGACAAGGAAGTAAAGATCACATTTCATAAAAGGTACGTGGAAAATTCTCTGGATTATTTCGAAGTTAAACATCTCTTTCATTCTCCTATTTCTTTTTTGTGGATACGACGCCTTCAGAATGAAACCGGAAATTGAGCAGGAAATTGGAAAATATAACCTCAACAAAATACGTTAACATTTTACGTTTATAACTTAAACAAAGGCGAATGAAAAGAAACCCCATTTTTCCTAATAATGCATAGGATGAGTCAGAAACGTCTTTGAAGTAAACGTAATTTATTACTGTATGCTGTAGAGGGAATTGTGAAGAGCATTTTAAATTTGAAACTTTATTTTTTTATTTCAAATACTAGTCACGTGCCTGCGTTTATATTATTAGCCAAGACGGTGCTGAACACAGCACCGTCTTGGCTAATAATATAAATATAGCTTTAGTAGCTATTTAAAAAAAACTAAAAAGGCAGTATAATTAATGTAGATTTACTTCTTTTTAAGAAGTAAAAGACACGTGGGCCTGCGTGAGACCTTGTAAAGCTCTATCACTCCAATAAATCATCCAGTTTTTCTCAAACTGCAACCATTTGTTTTTCTGTACATGTACTCACTCGTCGATTTTCGTTCCATTCCGATAACTCCTTCTTGGTGCGCCTTTTTTTTTTTTTTTTTTTTTTTTTTGTCTAAAAGTGTATAATAGCATGAGCTAATAGAAACATGCAGGTTTTATCAGTGTTAGAATATCTATGTCCAAAGTTTTCCAAACAATTCCAGAATTTTTAAGAAAATGTAACTCACTGATTTCTTCAAAATTCTTACAGATTTTTACTGATGGTATACTGACATAATGTAGCACTCAGAGTCACCATAAAATGATTTTGCAGCATCAGATGCTAAAGAAAACTGCAACAATCATGTTCCTCTTTAACGATCGCTTCTGTCTGCCATCATTAAAACTGGTTCTTCCAAAGTTTTCATTAAAACGTTTAACGGTTTTTTAATTTGGAATTTGAAATATTCAAGTGAAGAAAAAAATATACTCTTAAAAACTCGAGTAAGGGAGTTTCGAGGGACTCGTGAATTCGAATATCCCATCCTCAGTAAATACATATAGTTTGTGACGAAAACAATGGATCTCAAAATATTGTATGCACAAACGTAGAACTGTGAAGCCTCTGTCTAGGAAACGACCGTCATGTAAACTGGCCGTCAGTGAAACGATGTAGATAGTCGTGAGCGTTGTTAAAACGCAACTCAAAAGATTACTCATTATTTTAAATAATATAAAAGTGTAAATGAATAGTAATACATACTTCACGATATAATGCGTATTTATTTATTAAAAATCTAATAATATGATACTTTGCGTTACAATTCGTATTTAGCTCGCCCTGTAACTATAGAAAATAATTTCAGTGTGTTATCCGAAATGGTTACGATCAACTATGTTTGTAAACAGGATTCTTCTGTAAACGAATTTAATCACTTCTACATTCAGAATTGCATAAATAGAAATAAATGAAACAGAAAAGTAAATTTTTATTTAATAATAGTTATGCAATTTCAGTAACAATACAAGAGTTTCATGAAAACATTGAAGCGCTTTGTATAATAATTGCTTCTTATCGCTGATTTCATGAAAAGAATTTTTTCAGAGAAACAAAAGACGTCTGGAGATTCAATTTTACGACAGTCTCATTAAAATACAACTTAAGCAAACCCACCACTGGCTAAGTGATTAAGACCACAGACACGGATTTTATCCTAGGCATGGCTTGGTTTTGTCTGACTGCATGGTTTGTTTTCATGATTTGCCCCATGTGTAACATGAATACCAGCCAGTTCGAGGCAGAAAATCGTTCACGGAGAACGAAGACATCCCTTCCCCTAGAAAGACAGCCGTAATGTGCTTTGCAATATTCAATTAGCCTAAAATCTTCAGCGAGAATCGCAAAGTTTTTTTTGCCCTACCCAATTTCGATGAACTTTACACGAATGGACCTTTAGTTACACAAAACTTATTGTATCCAGTGCCACTGAATTGCAGTCATTTTTTGCATCATTTGGATTATATAATTTGCCTACCTAATATAGTGATTTACGTGTTCAAACATTGATAATTAGACAATGCTAGTCTTCTCTCATCGCATCCTCACTCGCCAGTGAGATTTAAGTGACAATGCGTCTCAATGTTTTCTTATTTTTATTGTATTTTATCTTACTGTACACATCTTTATGGTGGAACAATTTGATTAGCCCTCGTGGGATTCCGTGATAAGCTCTAGTAAGAGAGGAATTAATTCCCGCTATAAACAAAAATATGCGAGCAAAGTATCCACGTTACACATGGGAAAAAAAAAAACCCATGAAAACACCCATGCAGCCAGCCCGTTCGTCGTAAATCAAGCCCCGGGCCGAAATACCAATGTTCAGCAGCTCTTTCACCGCTCGGCCGCTGGTGGGCCATTTCCTTATCTAAAGTTTCATAATTAAAATATAAATAGCTTGATTTTTGTTTTCTTATTATCTCATGACGCAGATAACTGTGAATTAATTAATACATCTACGGATATGTACATATGTTCGCAATGATTTATTATTTCCCTTCTTTTTCATTCCATAAAAATTGTATATGAAAACTTAATGCTAAAAAATAATAACTTAAGGAAATTTTTATTTATTTTTTGCGAAATGTATTGAATATGTGAGAATATTGCCATTTAATTAAAATAGTTAAGCAATTGAAATTAAAATGGTTTATTCATATATATTTCCTACCGTTGTATATATAACTTAAAACAAAATTCAGATATGTGTTATTGATAATGAACGCACTTGCATGCAGCATTTTCTAATCTGTGTGTAGTTGAATTTAATTGTTTTTATATATTTAAAATTACATATCACAGTGCTATTCTGGATCAAGTTTCTCCTGAACTGAGGGAAGCAGAAACATTATACTGAAATTAATTGTCTATTTCAGAAATGCAAGAGTTATTTCAGGTTTTTATTTTAAGTAAGCCTTCAGTGGGATTTAATTAGATTATTTATGCTAAAAATGTATTCTTTGATATCATTCTCATAAACTTTCAAATGTAATATGAATTCTATTGTTAGTGAGAGTTTTGGAAATCGTCCCTGATTATAAGAACTAATTTACTTAAATTAAAATATAACATTTAGTTATTAAAAAAAGATTTTGAATACTGAAGTTTGTTAGAACACATTTAAAGTCACCTAGTGTAATTTTAAATTTTTTTTCAGGGATTTTTCACATGAAACTTACCTTTCTTGTTTCAAGTTGTTATTTATTAACTACTCTATTTAAAGCATTCCTTATTTTATCAGACTGATTGATGATGCTTATTGCATGTTGAGTTTTCTGAAAAACATTTAAAGGCGTCTTACGATAACGGAATTCAGAATAACAATTTATTATAATGGGTCATTCTAAATCTGAATTTGTTGAACAAAAATCATAAATTAGTTTACATTTATTAGAAATATATAGCAAATGTTAGTTACAGTTATATTGATTGTAATAAATTCTAAATTGATCCTAAAAAGTTCATCCAAAAATGCTTAATATGATGTTTAAGATTTTATTAATCAGTTTATAAGTAGAAAGTATAACCTTAAATGCTTTAAATGTTAGCGAATTATATAGTTCCACTTATAAGTTACATACTTATTAGCTAATAAGAGCTATCTTCAGCAAATGCTATTCTCAGATGGTAGAAAATGAATGCAGAGTTTTTTATTTCAAAAATATATTTGGTGTTAAGACACTATTTGGTGCTAAGAACATTACATTGTGAGAGGAGAACTGGATCATTCTGAAGTTTCAGATGACTGTTAATGCCATATTTCTTAGTAGAAAAGATATTTTTATAATATACTTTCCATATATATGTCATTAATAAAATCCTGGAAATATGTAGAAAAAAAATAATGAATTTGGGAAATTATAGTTTTTTGTCTATCATAGTTTTTTGTTTTGGGAAATCATTGTTTTAGTCTGGGTGCCCTAATATTAATATTCTAATGATGTCGTATAATACGATAATAATTAAGTGCATTAATATTCTACTGGTATCGTAAAATATATGGAAATTAATATTAAAAATATCAGAAAAAGAAAACTTTTGTTTTCCATGCAAATATATGAAATAATCAATAAATTAAATTTTGAATCGCAGAGGGTACAAAAAAATTTAGGTAGCATAAAAATAACCGCACTGTATGATGTTATTCATACAGTGATAAAAATAACACATTATTTAAATTATATGGAGATATTAGTTAAAGGAAAGTTGAATAATGTTTAATTAAATATGTAGAGTTTGATGCAATATAAATTTAAACCTTATCTGTCTAGGTATTAAAATGCTTATATGTCCAATAAAAATAAATACAAACATTTTTGCTCTGCAATGACTTAATTTCTTACGTGTATTTGTATAAATTTACAAGCAAAACATTTCACTTAACATATCCACTGATTAATGAAAATATTTTCTTCATTTTTATTGTGGTAAATTGTTCAAAAAGGGAACCGATTTTATCATAGAACATCTTTCTCCATTCAGTTTGTTAAAAATAGTTTAAAATACTTCGCAGTTTTTATTCAATTTCATTTAGCAATGTTTATGTAATTAATTTTTTTAAATATGCAGTTTTACACAAATATTCTGAATAATAATTAAGTAGATCAATTTCAGAATTTTAGGAAGCATGGGAAAAAGAACTTCAAGAAAAAAAAAAAAAAAAAAAAAGAACCTGAAAAATTTAGTAAACATGTTTTTTAATAGGAAATATATACGATGCCTTTGCGATAGTCGCAAAAAATGTAGACTTGGAAGACAATAAGGCGTCATTATAACGTCGCAATATATATCGTCTGTTTCACGGTATACACCTGGGTACCGGGGCCAAAGGCCCTACCCGTATGAAACAAATTTAAAAAATTACTAATTATGTGAGCATTAACGCAAAGTAAATTTCTAAATTTAGAAAACAAAAAATTGAGCTATATGAAGAAATTTAAGTAACAAGTTACATAATAAATTTTGTCACAAATAACTTTAAGGCAAGTCGTTATATTATAATAAAAAGGTAATAAAGTTAAGCAAGATATTAACATTAAATTATTATTAACAAGTTAATATGAGATAAGAATTTAAAAGGTGTAGTGAAACAGAGTCGACTAATGGGGGAAGCATCTGGTGAAAGTTTTCGAGCCGGTGACAAGCGATATGTCGTCGTTACAACCTAATAACACCGTACGTTTTTGCGATGAAAATGGGGTATATAATGGAGCGAAAGCATCGTCTTTGCATAAAAAGAGGTAAAGATGTGGAATAGACATATTTGCAATAGTCTCAAAAGAGAGGAATTCCGCGGACATCTGGTTGTCTTAACCTCTTGAGACCCGATAAGTAATTCCTCAATATTTTATCTAATTTTTTTTGTGTGTACTTAAAATGAAACTATTAAAAAGAAAAAAAAAGTACGTTTTGAAAATTTTATTTATGTTAATTAAGTGGTGCCCATATGGGTATCTTGGAACTACATGCATATAATGTCATTATAATGAAGTAAAGAGTTACATCAATTTACATAGTTTTTTAAACAGTTATTTGTTATGGAATTCAAAGATGCAATTCCTGTTTTGTAAGCTTAGATACAAATCACAAATACATTTTACTCTTGATTTACACGGGCATCCTGGGAGGCGACATTTCATTTGATTTGCTCTTTTTACATGTTCAGGAAAGTGGCCACCTTCACGGGCAAAGGAACAATTTGTTGACTTTTGTTACGTTGAGGTCTTTCCTGTATGGTTTCTTCAGAACCTTACAGCTTACTTTTATTAAGCTCTCAGCTATTACAAGCTTGAAGTCTATCAAATGAAGTCCATTTTTTGGAGGAACTTCACATTGCTTACAATGACGAATATACATAATCCAGTCATTGCAGGTTGCCGTATTCAAACAATGTGCAAAGACACGCATTGTCCATTTTTTTGTTCGTATGGATATCCGGTAAAATGAGATTAATCTGTCCATCATATCAACACCTCCCATGTAAGTGTTATACGCCCTTACAATAGCAGGTTGTCTGACATCTACTCGCTGTCTTTGTTCTTTTGCCCACCTCTTATAGCTGCTTTCAGGTTTGATACCAAATGCACTTGACAAAAGAAGTACACATTTCTTGTCTTTCCATTTAACAAGACAAGCTTTTCCATCCTCACGTTTTCGACAAGATGATGAACCTTTCTCCATATATCTTTTGGAAAACTTGCGGCGACACCATCAGTACGATTGGTCATTACAGTGCCAGTGAGATATATGTTTCTACTTACAGGGTAATCTAAAATTGCTAGTCCTGTAAAATACCTGTCAGTAAATAAATGGGTTGTTTTTGTTGTTGGTATAGTACTAACCAAATGTTTCACAACTGCTCCTCCTAAACCATATAATCGCTTGTCTTCAACTGGAACTGTCTTCAACAGTTCCTGTGTAAGTTAAAAAATCCAAAACAAGTCCATCTGATGCAGAAAGTACAAAAATTTTTAATCCAACATGGTTTGGCTTTGATGGTAAGTACTGTCTCATAGGGCATTTACCGAAATACAGCATCATTTGTTCATCAATTGACAGACATTCTGTCCGAGGTTGTTTCAAACAGGCATTTCTAAAATTGGACGAACTAAAAACATTTTTTTTTTTTTTTTTTTTTACTTTCCGTTACTTTGTTCTTATTTAAAAAATGCAATGTATTCCTTAACTCAAAAAATCTGTTACGACGCATATTTTCTGTAATTGTAGGTACATTGTATGTTTTTGACCAGTACATCCTTACTTGAGGGATTTGCAGTACTCCCATTATTAAATGTATTCCAGCAAAAGTTTTTATCTCATTTATATCTGTACTGGTATAACGTCCTCCCACCCTTTTTTTTTTTTCTAAAGCATACAAATTTGTCTGCTCTGCACATTCTTTCCAAAAATTTTCAGGAAAGAAATGACTAAAATATTTTTTAGGAGATAAAATTTCACGTTGAAAGGCAATATCTTTAAATTCAGCAGGTAAGTCACCCAGATTGCTATTTATAAATCTGCAAAAGAAAAAATACATATATGAATAAATGAAATTCAAGAAAAGAATTTATATTGTCTCAATGATAATTATATTTAACAATTTTGAAGTCCTATTTTGTACTATCAAAAATACTTACTCAGAATTATCCCATTTCGTTCTGTTTCTCTGTCGTTCTTGTCCTGCTTTTGATGTCGAAGGCTGTTCAATTTCTCCAGATGTTCGAAAGTTTCCATTTTCTTCACATGTTAAAAGGCTTTCATTTTTTTCAGATGTTAGAATGCCTTCATTTTCCAGATGTTCAGAATCAGTATCACTTTCTGGAATATTTTCGAAGTCTGGATCATCAATATCAGAAAGTTCCCCATCACTTTATTCAAGCAACACTTTGATTTCTTCATCTGTTAAATATTTTACTGAAAAAAATGAAAACAACATCTAGCATCATAGTTATACTCTGATTCCAAGGTACCCAAACGGGTACTTTCGTTTCTAAGTGAAAAAAATTGAAAACAACAGCAAAGTAATTTTACAAAAATGCATGTAGAATAAAGCTTATAGACGTCTTAATTGAAAAAATGAGTAAAAACTTAATAATTATAATCATTAATATTAAAAAAAATAAATCAACTTACGGTCGAGACGCCAATTTCTCTCCTTTCTCGATTTCAAAGCTGTATAAAATATTTCGACATCAGCATGGTGCTGCCCTCTTTTAGCCGGCAATAAAGATAAGTTTTTTCCCAATTGGGTACTCTGGGAGTTAAGTCAAATAAACGTTTATTATTGGAGTAAATGCTAATGAAGTCCCCAATTGGATACCAAAGGTCCCCGACACACTGCGACATCTTTGCAACGTCATAAGCGAAGAGATTGCTACGTCATTACGACGTCATCATAGATATAACTGTCTTATAA
The DNA here is from genome assembly GCF_044657685.1 of Stegodyphus dumicola. Classification (NCBI taxonomy): domain Eukaryota; kingdom Metazoa; phylum Arthropoda; class Arachnida; order Araneae; family Eresidae; genus Stegodyphus; species Stegodyphus dumicola. The sequence continues at coordinate 175,695,538 of NC_140781.1, forward strand.
GTAGAACTCATATTTAACTGGAGTAGCCGCGAATGCATTTAAGGAAATAACGCTGACAAAGAAAAATTACGAAGCAGGAATAGAAATATCAAAAGAAAAATTTTACAAAAGGACTTTAGTCGTTAATTCTTGTTTAAATAAGTTACACCTGTTAGGAAATCAACAGACGATTCGTTCTCCACACGATTCGTTTAAAAGCAAAATGTAACCACAAACTACATTAAAAAATTTTAAAAAGTACTAAATGTTGTTTCAAAATGTTTTACATTCGTAAAAACTGTTGGTTTAACAAAAGTTTTTGTTTGAAATGTAAAAGCGAAAGTCGTCATAGTTTCATTTGGCTGGGTAACAACACAAATAATACTATTGCAAGAATTAATCAAACGATTAATGCCCACCAGCGGCTGAGCGGTAAAGTCGCTGAACACTGGTAGTTCGGACCGAGGTTCGAATCCCGTGAACGGTCTGGCTGCATGGGTGTTTTCGTGATTTTCCCCATGTGTAACGTGTATAAGAGCCAGTTTCCCTTAGAAAGTCCTACACGAAGGCATCCTTCCCCTTAGGCAGATAGCCCTTGAGGCTTTGGCGTAAATAAATAACCTAACCTAAACCTAACAAACGATTAATACTGAGGATGAATATAAAGAATCACTGAATTTAGACTGTAATGCTGAGCATATTCAAAGTTCAAATAATTATGAAACTGTCATTTTAGTTTCACAGTGTAACGCAGGCAAGATGTGTACAAACATGTAAAATTGTTGCAAGTTCAGAATTTAATTCTAAAGTGACAAGGCTTTTTATTAGACCATGGTAGACAACGTTGTTTTTGTACTGAGCATCAATATTCTTAAACTAAAACCTATTCCCAATGAACTACTTTCCATTTATTCTTTTGGAATGCAACAAGCAACACAGAAAAAATATCCACTCGTAAATTTCGAGATCAAAGCGAGAAATAATAATCATTACTCAATTAAAATCGAAACTCTCGTTATGCCAAGCACATCTGGAGCCATAATGTCTCCTCCAGATAATAAACAAAACAAGTGTCAGAGTTTAAGGCTAGTCGTGAATCATAGCTCTCTGACTCAGGCTACGGAGATAAATATTTGAATGTTGAAATTCGAATAGGATCCGATTTGTTTTGGAACTTTATCTTAGATAAAATAACACCAACTGATTAACATTTGGGCGAGATAAAAACTGTCTTTGAATGGGTAATTACAGATTCAGAAATGAGAAAAGAGAAAGCTTGTTCATAATATACTGCAGTTACAAAAGAATGCCATGGTGAATGACCTACGAGGGTTTACGAAATTAGTTGGCATTTCAGAAGGAAGCGTGCAATTGTTTGTGAATGATAAACGAATAACTGACCCGATTTAAAAACTCTTATCCTTTAATAATAGTAGATAACAAACTAAATTACTTTGGAAATCTAATCTTGTTGAATTAAATAATAATTTTCAAACTGGAATGAAACGTTTTGAGATTTTGAGAGGTGGACTGGATAATGATATAGAAATGGGCAAAGACTATATACGAAAATAACGGAAGAACAATTACAAAACGGAATTGTTGAAGTATATCAAAGATCTCGAATCGGGTTATTTTGTGCCTCACAAAGTAGTGATAAGACCAGATGAAGAAAGTTCTCATGTTAGAATTGTTTTCGATGCATCATGTAAAGAAAAAATTCTAAATCCTCAAATGATTTATTACAGGCAAGACCTAATCTAAATCCTAACATATTAGATGTATTCTTAAATTTCGAGAACTCAGTATCTTTTCTTTTTTTTTTTACTTCCAATGGCAGATTGTGAACAGTTACAGTTGTAACAGAGTCCATTAATCTATATTAACGCCAGATGTGGTGGTCTCTTTATTATGGAGGCACCTAATAGGTGAGCCACCATTGCCTCCTATGAAGGGACGGACAGTTACAACCATGCCTTCTCCGGGATTCGAACCCAGGCTCTTCGGTATCGCAGTCAGGCTCCCCTAACCACTATACCGTCTGGCCGGCTTTTTTTTCCCCGCTGATATAGGAATAGCATTTATCACGATAATTACTCGAGGATTATCCCGAGGAAAATCGTAAATATTTAAGATTCTTTTGGTTTCAGAGTAACAGTTGTGATTCGTTCAAAATAATGCCCATGAGACGCTTACCATTTGGTCTACCATTCGATTTATTCGAGAAGCTGTAATAAAGTACTATGCTGAAAAATACATCACTAAAAAATCTGAAAGTTGTCAAATGTTGAATTCATCTTTGTATGTCGATAATTTATATTATGGAGCAAATACACAAGAAAAGGCATACCAGCTTTCATCTGATGCAGTAACCATTTTAAAACCTTCGGCGACTGCGAGATTACGCTATTCTTTTTTCCCAAATACGTGCAATATCTATGTCAGGGATAAATCCGTAATGCGAGTTTGTTCGTTTTGCCCACTGCGATGCGTAACTGAAATGCGAGCTGAGCTCTTTCACGACCAACAAAGGGTTAAACACGAGTATGAATCTACGTAAATTTAATTCAAATTATAAGAAGCTAAAGATATGTGGTTAAATAAACAGTTTTATCAATCAATGATTCTTTTGCACGTGCTAAATTTTAGGTCTTGATTGGGATACAGAAATTAGCTCTATTAATCTAAATTTAAAATCTTTAGAATCATCTTCAACTAGCTGTGTGCTATATATGTTACCGGCAAGGTTTGGAATCCGGCATTCTACAGAATGTCTAGGCATTGTATATAATGCCTAAAACTAGTCGACAATGTATGAAACGATTCACATTTCACACATTTCCTAGGCATTCTATAGAATGCCAAATGACAAACCGGCAAAGTATGAAATATATTTCCGATTTGTTTCGAAGAACCGAGACTGCTTATCAATAAATGATGTAAAAATGCGAAAATGACTACTAAGAAGGAACCACGAGACTACTGGCAGCTGAATCGGTAGGATATGATGTTTGTGGAAAACAAAAGTACATTCATTTATCCTGTTAAAGAAACCGTCAGTATAAGGTTCCTATATACCTTAGATACTATACAGTACTACGTCGGTACTATGCAGTACCACATCAGTACTATACAGTATTACGTCACGGACGCTGACTTATTTCCCGTACTTCACGAAAACTCATTTGAGTACTAGACACGGACTACGTAACAGAATATTGAAAGAACTTTCAATCAAATGCAAAAACGTTACACGTAATGATATTGAACTGTACAACCATCTTTGTGAGCCCTATCAGAAAAAATCTGATGTGTACACCACATGACTTCCTTGTATGGAATATTAAATCATACGCATTTTTTCTTGCATTTCATTTAAACTTATTGGGTTGAATTAAATCTACTTCGCCGACAGCGCATAAACCACGATAGAATAAATGCATTCTTTAAAATTCACTCTAGTATTTGTTTACCATAGCGACACTCTGGCGATAGATTCACTTAACTTTAATAATTATATAACAGTTAACTTATATAATAATTATATAACGGAAACTAAGTTAACTGTTATATAATCCAATAATTATATACCAGTTAACTCATATATTCCGTTCATATTATAACTCATAATGCACAAAATTTATATCATTTAAAGAATAAAATTATCTAATCGTTGCCACATGTTCTATTCAAATACTATAATAAAGCTAGAATGATGTATAAAAGAAATTAAGCAAATGAAACAAAAAAGAAACAGTTTTTCACATACGATTGAGTATTTTTCATTTAATTAATTCAGTTCTCACTTCGCGAGAAGGCAAAAATACATAAAAACTCAAAATAGCTATATTAAAAATTACGAAGTAAATCTCAAACACTTATTTCCTCGAAAAAATTCCAGAAAGAATTAAGCATGATTTAATTGGCAATAATAAATGAATGCGTTATCTTTGTTGTTGCGAAGTTAAGTTTCTCTAGATTGGCAACAAATCCACTAGTCTCCTGTTTCAAATGTAAACATCAATGGCCGCCATAAAAAAAAAAAAAAAAGGCTTAGCGGCACTTAGACAACTTTAAAATTGTTGATAATTCTAAAAATATTGCATACAGATTTACTAAAGGCATAAAAACCTTAAACGGAAGATAAAAATAACATAATACAATCATTTTTAAAGCAAAAAATGTACAATTTACAAACATATAAGAGTAAAGAAACTAAGATCACTGAGCCGGGTAACAGAGTAGATATATATATAGTATATAAATATTTATATATGTTTGTTGCGGCTGATTGCAACCAAAATACGAGGTGCACATCTACATGTTATAGCAGTCCTATATACAAAATTTCAACGTTCTGGGGCTACTCGTTTTTGAGTTATGCGAGATATGTACGTACGTACGTGCCACGAAAAATTCTCTTCAGAATTAATTTTAAAGCATTTTTATAATTTTTTTGAAAGAAAAGAGTCTTTTATTCTGTCCTTACGTACAGATATCACGCAAAAACATCGTTAAATTGCATTCCATAGCGGTCAAAAAGGATATTTTCGTTGAAATATGCTGCCTGAAACTTTTCGCGTTTACAATACTTCCTTTTTACTTCGTAAAAGGAAGTAAAAGTTATTAAAAAGGGCATTGTTATGAAACTTATGACTCTTTCTGAATTTAATTTCCGTTGTCAGGTAGATCTTACCGATTTCCAGTGTCAGCCAGATAGAAAATACAAGTTTATCATCACTATTTTCAAATTTCATCACTATAAAGATCATCTCACTATTTTTTTACACATTGTTGCGTGCGTTCGGGTTCGTAATAAATTGAATGCACAAGTCCGATGAAAAGTGAATAAAATGTATTATTATCACAGCAGTTTTCTAAACAAACTCATAAAACAAGTGAAATGAGATGTTTTTGATCCCGCTTAAGGTTTTTAAATGCACGAGCACATTCTGGCATTTTTTCGATTTTTCCAGAAAAGCAAATGCGTTCAATTACGAGATATCTATTTATTAAATGCGCATGCTCCCTTATTTTTAATTTTTCCGGCATAGCCTTCTCTTCAAATAAGGCGGGTGCAACATTGTACTGGGAAATGAAACAGTTTAATAACAATTCTAATAAAAATAGCAAACTAAATAAATCAATACAAAAACCGTAACAAAATTTTGAATAACAGTTTTTTAATGGCACGCTTTCATTAATTTTTCAAAATAACATTTGTATTTTTGAGGAATGAACGTCTATTAAATAATAGCCTTATCATAACCTTTTTTTCATATTTTGTCTAAACAGCATTTCTCATTCTATAGAATGCCTAGGGCAAATGTGTAAAATTCTCATATTTCGTACAATGAATAGAATAATACATTATATACAATGAATTCTATAAAATGCCGGCGTTTCATACTTTGCCGGTAACATGTACAAATAGATCAGTATTACAAGTTATAGCTAAAATCTATGATCCAACTGGATTTATGTTCCCTTTCGTGATTATAATTCAAATCTTGCTACAAAGGATACAAAAGTTCTTAATATGGACGAACAACTCCCATATGATACTGAAACGTGGCTCGCGGAAATAATTCACTTAAAAGAGACATCGGCTGATAGAAAATACATTTAAAATGTTGATTCTCGAAATAGTGACATTTTTTTTTTTACATATATTCCGTGATGCAAGTATAATAACGCATATGGAAGCAGTGGCGTAGCGAGAGGGGGGCAAGGGGGTGCATGATGCCCCGGGCGCCGCTCGTACAGGGGCGCCAAATGGTCTCCAAACAAGATTTTCCGGAAAATTTCAGTTTTTATTTTGATCGATTTCTGGAAAATATATTTAAAATTAATAACTATTGTAATATAATTAATTATTTATTTTCTTGATTTGTGTAATAAAATGCTTGCAGTACATCAGCCAAAACGTTGTTTCTGACCACTTTATTTCTCTAAAGTAGAGATATATTTTAATTTTTTAAAACGAAATGCACATATATCTCCCACTTTTTATTTTAAAACGATAACACGACCTTGTCCCGAATTTCTCAAATATATCCAGTTTCCAAAATCCGATTCCATAATCTGGAAATGACATTTTTTGAGATTTCGCTACAATGGATTGCGTTTGACTCTCCTGTAAACGGCTGATGGCCTTCCTGGCTACTGATTCAACTAAGTCATCTTGCTGAGACGTCGTATATTCACTGCTACGAAGCATTCAACGCATGTGAATTGTTTTAATCTTCTATTACAAAACGCATTATTACGCGTCCCTATAGCATATGCAGGTCGTTCCTTACTCCTTATCTAAAACGCATAGTTTTCGACGTCACAGACTAAATTTGCATATTCCCAACTTTGTAAACGTTATAATTTTCCTGTATAATCTCTTCTATTTTCTTTTGTTCAAAAATGTTATCGATTATATGGTTATTTCATACCGAACCTACAATACAGCTTAATTGTTTTGAGCAGTGACTGTGACTGCATGACGTTACTCCGCAGTAGAAAAGAAACAGAACCTAAAACTCCACTGCAGATCTATAGAGAATATGTTTTTCCAAACCTAAGAGTCGCACTTTAAATACTACTTACTATGAACGTTCGTTCAGGAAATTAAAATAAATTTTCACATATTTACAATCAACGGTGGGACAAGATCCCCTAAGTCATCTAGCATTTTTAAGTGTGGAAAGAGAAAAATTTGAAAGGATCGACTTTGAAGTAAATGATAAATTTGCTTCTAAATTTTCAAGGTAAGAAAAATGCATACATAATAATTAATTTTATTCACGTATTATATTATTATTAATAAATATAAGTGCTCGACCAAGTTGAGGTGCACGTGATTGAAGCGAGATGAGGACAAATTAAAATTTTTAAGTTGGCTGGTGGTGTGTCTGACAGTTTTAGATCTTTGGCACTCCAAGCATGATGGTGTCCAATTGGCTATGTCCTTTTGCATGCTATTCCATACGAAACGTTGCTATATCAGTTTCCTTAAAGCCTTGATGCCAGGATGTGACAGACGATGTAACTGACTAAAAATGGCATGGCGAAACACGGAGGGAACATAAGGTCGAAATCTTGAATCCTGAACATCACAATAAAGTGATTTTCCAGGTGACAGCTGCATAGGCTGCAAGTTGAGATTGGTGAAAGATTTGCTTTTCAAGAGGGTTTGTAGTTCTGAATCCCGGTGTTGTTCATCCGCAAGGGCAGCAAAGTTTATTGGCGAAGGAACGGCTAGTTCTTCAATACGAGACAAGATGTCTGCTACAATATTCTGCGAACCCGCAATATAACGGATTTATCTGTTGAAAATTGCCCTATAAAGTCTAGGTGTCTCATTTGACGAGGAGAAGCTTTATCCGAACGCTGCTGTAAAGTATAGATTAAGGATTTGTGATCTGTGAAGATCATGAAAACGCGTCCCTATAGCATATGCCGATAATATTTGACAGCTTCATAAATTCCTAATAATTCGCGATCGTAAGTGCTGTATCTGGTTTGTGCTAGTGAGAGTTTTTTAGAAAAATATGTTTATATTTTATTAGAAAAATATATTTATATTTTTCTAAAAACTGTGGTTTTTAGAAAAATAAGTGGTTTCCATAAAAAATAAGTGGTTTCCATAATTCTTGACCTTTTTGTTTTAAAACTGCTCCTATACCTGTCGTTGATTTGTCAACGTGTAGAGATATTAGGTTATTTTTTGGAAGCAGAAGAGATGAAAAATATGCAACGCCTTCGCCGGGAATCGAAACGCGGACGTCTGGAGTACTGGCCCAGCGTGCAGAACCACTACACCACGAAGGCACGCTAGGAAAGCGGGAGAAATATCTTATAAACTCCCCTTTTTAAAGGGCGACTGGGGTTTTTAGGGAACGCAATTGCCAAATCCTGGGTGTGGAGAATCCTCATTCAACACCCCTTTTATTTTAGGCGCCACTGTAGAGACATTAGGATATTTGGAAGCAAGAGAGATTGAAAAAATAGCAATCGCCTTCGCCGGGAATCGAACCGCGGACCTCTGGAGTGCCGGCCCAGCGTGTAGAACCACTACACCACGAAAGCATGCTAGGAAAGCGGGAGTCCCTCACCTTATAAACGTAGAGTGATAATGGTTTAGATGCGGAAGGATACTGCAAATTTGTTGCCGAAATTAAATCATTTTTGCATTTTTGGAACGCTTCGCGAGATTCTGCGGTCCAGGTTATAACACGTTTATCGTTTTTCTTGATTCCAACCAAAAAGGAATTTAGAGGTGCTTGTATGGTTGCTGCATGAGGTAAGAAACGTCGATAAAAATTGAGCATAGCAAGAAATCTTCTTAAGTCGTAAGTTCCTCACTGTAGATGGTTCGGGCATATCGCGGATAGCGGTGACTCTATCTGGAAGGGGTCGAACGCCATCGGAGGAAATTTCATGACCAAGAAAGGATACTCTTGACTGGCCAAAAACGCATTTGGAAGGATTAAGACTGAACCGTACCTTTGAAAACGTTCAAAAACTGTTCTCAAACGTGAAAGGTGTTCTTGCTCTGAAGAGGAGGCGATTAAGACGTCATCAAAATAAGGTACACAAAAGTCAAGGCCGTTTAGCACCTGCTTCATGAAGCGTTGGAATGTTTGAGAAGCATTGCATAAGCCGAAGTCATAACCGGAAGCTCAAATAGTCCAAAAGGCGTAATAAACGCAGTTTTTGGAATATCAGCTGGCTTAACGGGCACTTTGCGATACACCTGCTCAAGATCAATGGCTGTAAAAATAGCTTTTCACTCGAAAATTTGCATACAGCCCTTGAATATGAGGGATTGGGTAACGATGAGGAATTGTAGCTGCATTTAACCGGTGATAATTGCCACACGGGCGCCAGTTACCATTTCGTTTCCGAACTAGATGGAGCGGACTGACCCTAGAGCTTTTTGAAGGACGGCAAATTCCCTGTTCCATCATGTATTGAATTTCCTCTTTGGCGGCTTTAAGCTTGTCCAGAGTTAAGCGTCTTCGTTTAGCGGCAATCGGAGGTCCGGTAGTTTCAATATAATGTAATACATCTTGCTTGGGTTCGGAAATACCCATAACTGGGCGCGTGTTTGTAGGGAATTCTCTGAGAAGTTGATGCCATGGGGAGTTACCCGAAATCAGTTTAATGCTCAAATCTTGACTATTGAGAATTACTCCCGGATAAGTTAAGTTGGTTGTGGAATCTATCAAACGGCGATTTTTAAGATCGGCAAGCAAAGAAAATTTTTGAAAAAAATCTGCGCCAATAATAGGACTTGAAACAGTAGCAATAATGAATGGCCATTGGAAGTTGTGGTGCAATCCTAAATCAAGAGATATCAGGCGTTCACCAAAAGTTTGAATAGGAGTTCCATTTGCTACATAAAGTTGTAACTTGGTAAGGCGATTTTGTTCGTGAAAATGTGGTGGAACGACAGAAACATCAAAAGACAAGAACAACAAGAAACTTAAGCCCGAATTCTTTTCGATGAGAAAAAGGCGTGCAAAATTCCAGCCGCTGTCGTTCACAACTTCAAGCAACGGCCCTTCTCGTTTCCCTGGTCGTTATAACGACACGGTGGGCGGTATTTGTTTTGCCTTGTTTCGAAATTTGTGGTGGTAAAAACAAATACCCGGTCATGAAAAATTATAATAAATTCATTGTTACCGGTGATTTTAACTCTAAACATCCAAGCTGGGGCGCAGGAGATATTGATGCAAGAAGGCGATTGGTATTTGACTTTATCGTCTCTAATAATATAATTTTACTAAATGATTTGAGTTTTCCTGCAACTTTCAAATCTACCATCGGTGAGGTATGGACTGATCTTGTTATGACCTCACCAGGTTTTTCTATCAATTCTGGAGCTCTGCAAGTTCTGATGGATGAGAGTCTTAGTGATCATCGTTATTTGCAGTTGAATTATGATGAAAATATTCATTGTGCTCCTAAGATTGTTTTAACAAGAGATGTCCACCGGATTACAAGGTATTGTTATAAAATTGCTCCGATAATGCAGAATCGATTTAGTTTATTGAAGTTTTAGTTTATTGATAATTAGTTTATTGAAGTGTGAAGACTCTGATACAATTGAAAATTGTATTGAAAAATTTTTGAGGATCTGTCTATCGATGTTAAAAAGAAGTTACGAACAAAACAAAAGGGAAGTAGGCAGATTTCGTGGTGGACTCCACAACTTACTTGTATGCGACGCCAGATACGTGCTTTGAGGAAAAGTTCGCAAATTTTGAATTTAACTGACAATATACGTAATGAAAGGAAAATTGCATATAAAAAAGAATTGGCAACTTATAAACGTCTAATTTGGAAGACAAAATTTGAAACTAAGAAGAAATTTTTTCTTAATAATCTTTATTATTATAATGGTTTTTATCGAATTGCCTCTGAAAAAGTGAGACGTGCTGTTGCTCTGTATAATCCTCAGCACGCTGACAATTTGATTGAACTCAATAGACAGAAGCTTTTGCAGTCACTCAAATTGGGAGCTCTTGAGGATATTTCATTAGATGAGGATAGACTTTCTGATTGCCCATTGGATGACGCTGTAATTACAGAGGCAGAGATCAGAAGTGCAGTTGAACAAATAAGGCGTCGAAGCGCTCCGGGTCCGGACTGTTTTAATCCTATATTTGTTCAGATTCTAATTTTTACATATCTGGATATTTTTATATTGCTTTTTAATTACTGTTTTAAATTTTATGTGTTTCCAAGAAATTGGAAAATCGGTCGAGTTGTTTTAATTCCAAAATGACAGATATAGACCAATTGTACTTTTGAGTGTTTTTGGGAAAGTGTATGAAAGAATCTTGGTTGAGAGACTGAAGTTTTACCTGAATAGTAGAATGATACTCAGTCGGCGACAGTATGGTTTCACAGCTGGCTGTTCTACAGATGATGCATTATATGATACTATTGACTTTATTAGAAGCAATAAGAGTTCGCATCACGTAGTGCTGCTGTCCTTGGATGTTTCGTCTGCATTCGATTCAATGTGCTGGAACTCTATTTTACAAACCATGATTAACCTTAAATTGCCAAGGAGTTTGATTCAATGTTATAGGAGTTATTTTAACAATCGCAAAATCTTGTTTAATGCTTTTAAGGATGAGACTGCAGAGATAGAACTAGAGATTTTCATTGGTTGTCCGCAGGGCTCCTGCAGTGCTCCCCTGCTCTGGAATATCATATTAAACAAATTTCTTATTTTGGAATTCCCCAGTGATGTTAACTGTATTGCATATGCAGATGATCTTGCTGTTCTGATGTATGGTGCATCATTGGAAAAACTCGAGAAATCATTTGAGAATGTTATGTTAAAACTGGAAAACTGGAGAATCGGCGAGGGTCTTGAATTCAACTTAGAAAAAACTTTTGCAATCATTTTCCCGCGGGCTGGGATCAAAGTGAGAGCTCCACGATTTAGATATCAAGGAAAAAGAATAAAGTTTGTTGATGTTATTAAATATTTGGGAGTCAAGACTGATTGCAAGTTGACCTTCGCAGATCATTTTAAAACAATTCATCGGCTCTCAGATGATATGTTAATGTTTTACAGGAGATCCTTTTTCTAGTGAGACACTTTGTAACAAATCATGCATTCTTAAAGATATTTTGAATAATATAATTATCCCTAGAGTTTTCTATGGAATTGGTGCCTGGGGATCCAGTGCCGGGGATTTGGTCAGGTTGAGGAACAAACTCGATGCGATACAGAGGAGCTGGTGCTTAATGATTACAAGATGTTTCCGTACTGTCTCAACTGAGGTGCTCTGCGTTCTAGCCGGCACGCCGCCTCTTTCAATTTTATATAAATTATATTTTGAAAAATTTTTGTTTAGAACTGGTAGACTTGATTTTAAATTGTATAAAGATATTTTGATTACAAGGCATATGTTTGAAAGAATTAATAATATTTTGGTACATCCTTCTGATTTATGTGTTTTTGAATTTGATTGTAAACTCCCCAATAGTCGGAGAATTGGATATTTATACTGGCGGGTCCAGGCAAGATGATAAATTGGGAGCAGCATTTGTGATTTATCATTATGGAACTGAAATTGAAAATAAAAAATATAAGCTTAATAATTATAATTCTGTATTTCAATCGGAATGCTGTGCTTTAGTTAAAGCCCTTCAATGGGTTAAGAAAATTTTGACTTGTGTTAATTCTATTCATATATATACTGACTGTATGTCTTTGCTTCAATCCTTGACCTCGGCCCGTCCTACTAATTTATTAATATTTGATATTAAATGTCTATTGAAATTTTTGATGCAGAATATGTGCATTCATTTACACTGGATAAAAGCGCATGTTGACTTTGTTGGAAATGAAAGGGCCGACGTGCTGGCTAAAGAGGCGACCACTAATGATGATTGTGAATATAAATAGAAATTTCTGGTTTGAGAAGTTATGCAATTAGAAACATGAAAAATTTTTATAATGATATTTGGAATACTACTAGATGGAATGAATCAGAGAGGTGCGTGGGTCTTTTGAAGTCTATTAAAATTCAAAATGGTATGCGACCAATTAGTAATATTGATTTAAACCAGTTTTTAACTGGGCATGAAAGATTTCCCGCGTACCTCTCGAGATTTAATTTACAAAATTCAGACTTGTGTGGTCATTGTCATCAAGTTGGTAACGCAGACCACTTCTTGAATCATTGTTCCTTATTGGAAAATTTGAGAAAGAAATGTTTGGGAGATAAGTCATGGAACTTGAAAATCGTAAAAACATATTCTAAATGTGCAATGGATTTGATCAATTCTAATATTGAATTTGGAATATTTGTTTAGTATTGTGTATATTTATCTTTTGATTATATGTATTATATTCTCAGTTATGAGTATTTATAGGTTTACTACGAAAATTTTGAAATTTTTCTGTGTACTGTTTTATTTAATGCATTGTGGATGTTTTGTACATGCGGTATTTCGAAGAGATGCAGATGATTGTTACATAGATATGGCCTTGCAAATGTTGATAATCCTGATGCAAATGTTGAGAATCCTAAATTAGCGAAATTAGTGGTTTTGAGTTTTAGGATTTTGATTTTTAAATTTTAAATTTTATGGAATTTTCATATTTTTTTAATTGTAGTTTTTGATTTTAAAATGTTCTGAAATTTTAAAGTTTTAAAATTTTTCTTATTTAATGCATTGTGGCTTACATTCTGTTCTTAATGAAGTAATTACTAGGGTTTTAATATGATACATGGCAATCTTAAATTTTTCCAGTTTCGGTTATTGGCAGTCCTGGAGCTTCTTTTCTATGATTATTAAGGATAATTAATACATTTAAATTCAGATAGTAGTAGGACTATTAAAGTAAATTTTTAAAATAAATTAATAGTTTAAATAGAATTATGATTATACAAATAATATGCTATTAAAGCAATACTGTAGGGAATTCGGTTTGACCTTCTGCAGGTTATTTAAATTGGGAATTCCTCGATGGCTTTGGACCGCCTGTGCCTGTTCCGAAAATTCATGTGAATGAATATTTCTTGAGAGTTTCCGCCACTCTGTTTGCTCGTGGGGTTTTTCATTGTTTTTGGATTTTGAATGTTGGTGTTGTGCTTCGTTGTTTGTATGTCTCTTCCTTATTTTTAGTTCGTTAATTAACCTCCAGTTATTTTTAGATAATTAGCTTCTTTTTCTCTCTTCTTTCCTTTTGTGGTTTTGAGGGGGTCGACCTTTCATAATCATATGGTCCATGGGACTAGGAGGATTGGGTCTTCCCTGTATTATGACTATTATGACTCAAAGGAGGGCTTTGATAACGTTTCCTCAGTTGGCTACAGCATGTATTTCGACGTGATGCGGAGCGGTTGCGCTGGAAAGGTTAAGCTTGGATGACTACTAACTGAGCAACCTGTTTGGACAAATCATCAATATAAGCTTGTAACGCCACAATACCTGGACCAGGAGCCTGCACTGCGTGTATTTGCGCTGGAATGGCCATCTCGTGAATTTTATCAGCGATTTCGGGAAGATTTTTAAGTGGCTCGCTACTGGCCGCTAAAATGGTTTGCATGTTAGATGGGAGTCTAGTCATCCATAATGTTTTAAGAATGTTATCCGTTAGGTTACCGGCGACTAAATCTGACATTTTAGACAGCAAGTGAGAAGGCCTCTTATCACCCAACCGTAAATCATGCAACAGCTGCTCGATTTTAACTGTCTCGGATGCTTCATAAACAGAAATTAATATTTTTTAAAAGTATTGTATTTGTCCGCCGTCGATGGATTCAAAATTATTTCATGAGCTGATTGCAGTACCTCTGATTCTAACGCAGCGATTACTGTATAAAATTGAGTTTCGTTGGCAGTAATGTGACTCAACTGCGCATCCAATTGAATGAACCATAACGATGGGTCTCGGCGAGAAAAAGGCGGTGGCTTAACTGCCACTTTCGCCAATTGCGAAGCAGCATCGTTGTCAACCACTTTAGCTCAATCAAATATGCACAATAATAATATGTATAGAATATGCACAATAATAATATGTATAGAAAAATAATCAATATGTATATAGTGACACAGTTTCTTGGTACTTGAAATCAGAGAAATTGGAGGCTCAAATGCAGCAGACGATACATATATCCGCTGAAATTATGACAGAAATATGTTGACTCACCGGAATGCGGCAAAAAGCTTGAAATGACAGGTGAATGTCTTACTTGCATCTCATCACACTGGATAACTTACTGCTGCTCAGAATTTAGACATATAAACTCCAAACTTGTGCAACATTGAAGGTTGCCATTCGTAATAAATACGTGTCACCAACTATGGTAGTACAATTTTTTGAGACAGATCGTTAAACAAATATAACAATTGAATGGAACAAATATTATTTTTGTTTTTGGTTGCTATGGGTTATCAGACCGGCAGAGTTGAGTTGTAGTAGGCAAGTTGCCACATATCTGTTTACCTATAATGTATATTAAACTTTATTAAACTTGTTTAAAAACTGTACTTTTTAAAAACATTTATATATATATGTGTGTGTGTGAAATAAATAACACCTTTTTAACTAATTCTAGATCATCGTAGGTCAGATTTTTCCGCCGACACAGATGCATTTCCTAATCCAAGGCTAGTGCAGTTAGGTAGTGATTAATCTTTATATATTTTTGAGTATTTTATGGCAGATTCAGCATTTTATTATCATTTGCATTATTTTCTTATTACGAATATATTCTATACATAATATTACTGAAAGTTTTTTTTGTGGGGGGGGGGGCGCCAAAAAGTTATTTTGCCCCGGGCGCCAGTTATGCTTGCTACGCCACTGTATGGAAGTGTAGCATATTTCAAGTATGTAAATTTTTATCTCCAATGGTGGGCACTAGCCATTATAGGCGTTGGCCACGACTAAGGCCGGAAGCGGTGGTCACGTAATCTAGAGGCACCTAACAGGTGGGCCACCGTTGCCTGTTATGAAGGAACAGGCAATTCACATCCATGCCTTCTCCGCGATTCGAACCCGGGCCTTCGGTACGGCAGTCAGAGTTACTGACTACTTTCCCGTCTGTGTATCTCTGGTATGTAAATAAGTTTGGTGAAATTAAAACAAGTTTAATTTCATCGAAAACCAGAGCACTTGCTATTAAAAAGCTTAACATTACCCCGATTGAAATTGGTGAGAGCAGTTCATAACAGCTACAATGGCAAAGTATTTAACTAAATTAATTTCATCATATTTATCAACAGATATACTTTTGGACAGATTCGTAAATCGTATTACACTGGATCAAAGGATCTTCTAGAAATTGGAACCATTTTATCTCTAATAGGATTGCAGAAATTCAAGCCTTGACGAATCTCAGTGATTAGAAACATTGTAGCGGTAAGGGAAATCCTGCAGAGGTTTAAGCATTAACTCTCTGAAGAATTGTTCACTTTGGTCATTTGAACCAGAAAACAGATATTAGACATAAGAAAATTCAGCAACGTGTTGAAATTTTTAGACTTGTATCATGGATCAAACACTTCGTTGCTACAGCAAGAAACGTACATGCAAAGAGTGGCCCATTAGGTGCTTCTGAACTTAAAGAGGCTGAAATATTTTGTGCTCGCAAAGCTAAGACCTGAAATTAGGCACTTCAGGACTGAGAAGTCAATTTCTCCGAGCTCTAGTAATATTCAACTTAGCATCCTTTTTTGATGAAAACCTAATACTTCGAATTAAAGGATTAGAAGAAACCGAATATACAATAGACGAAAAACATCTAGCAGTTCTGCCTAAAGACTGCAGATTTATTAAATTAATTGTAAATAGAGAACATAACAACGTTCCACACGCAGAAGTTGCTGCAACTTCAGTAAACTACAATAATGAAATCCCTCTACCCGCTCTTCGGCAAATATTCTAGATTGGATTTATTTAAAAAAAAGACTCATTTATCTCTCCACGATTCGGCCCATCATAACCTATGCTGCTCCAACCTGGGCCGCCGCCGCGGAATCAGACCTAAATAAACTGCAAATCTTGCACAATAAATATTTACAGATTATGACAAACGCCCATTACTATGTAAGAAATAAACGCCAAGACCTCAAGATTGACACGATCAAGGGCTATTTACGAAAACTAAACGAGAAGTTCTACAAAAGTGGAGAAGAGTGTAATCAACTCAGTGCATTCAATTTATTTCATTGCGATATTGACGGAAGACAAACACCTTCGACTTTCTGCGGCATTTATGCTAAGCAAAAACCTAAAAAGTCTTCACCACATAGCTCTAATAATTTCGAATGTGAATGCTCATTAGCAGTAATGAACTGTTTACTACTTTTCAAGCAGTATCTCCATGGGTCACAACTCGGGAGGGTAAACCTCTCACGTGACTATTACATGATTATGGACTCTTGACTACGTAGTCCGTCTTATCGCTTACACATTTTGCCGGCCTGTAAATAGCGTATATATTGTACATAGCATCAAGGAATTTGATTACTTTTCTTATATTTTTTATTGTTTATTCCTATGTAATTTTGTGCAAAGCCTGTATTCTCAAACAGGCTTGCACAAAATTACATAGGAATAAACAATAAAAACAACTTGCCTGAAACTACAGCCATTCAGATGTCCTCAAATCTCTCACGTGACAAATGGTCACTCCCCCTACACCTGCAAAGTCATGCATTTCCTCACCTGATGTGCTTGAAGAAGCGTCTACCTTACGACAGTTGGCATTGCAGCCAGCTATTCGCGGCTGACAGCGGAACTTGGAAATACTCATTCGCGAGCTACCTTGGCGCGGAGGTAACACGTTCAAGTAGAAAATTCAGCGGGTACTTGGGGCATGTATTGCGGGTTCGGGCGCGTTGTTTTTTTCCTACCTTTTATGATGGTACCGAATGCACCAATTTTTTTTAACCTACCGCGACTTTTTTTGGGGGGGGGGCACAAGAAGCTTGTATTTATTTTTCATTTCATTCACATTAACCTAACTTTCGCTCGATATTGTGTGCATTATTCTTCTTTTGACGAGCCTTTGGTATAATTCATAAGATGATCTGATTATATTTCGTTTGATACGAGACTAGCAAAAGCGATACTGGTATTAGTATAAAGTTGCTATTTCATCTATTTAAAAAAATTTAGAGAGTTCTGAATTTTAAACGAGTGGTGACTAATAAACCATTTGTTTAAACAAAATTAAGAAAACTATTTATACAGAAAAGAAGCTCGTTAGTATGTAGCTAGCTGATCTTACGGAATACTTCTATGCATTTTAATGGCTCCATGTTTGTTTTTCTTAACATGCATGACCATTTTTCGAACAATTTATGTGTGAACTTAACCAGAGGTTTAATCTTGATGATAATTTTTCATTACTAAAGAACTTTTGCATGAGCATTAGCAAATTTGCTAATTGTGGAATTTAATTTTTAACGCAGAAAAAGAAGTATTATATAAAATGAAGTTCCTTCAATAAGTTTTAGGTAAAAATGACCTTATAAAATAAACCTTTAGATAGTGGCTTTTCATTAATGTATGAATGCCTAATTGAAGTAATTACTGTTACATTTAAGGTAAAAACTAGGTACATAAGGCAGAAACAAACATTTTTTAGAAAAAAATACTGTTATTTAAAAATAACTTTTTTTCAGTGTGATATTTAATTTAGTAATGCTGTGAATCCTACATATATTTAAACAAAATATACTTTTTTATTGCATGATTTAACTAACGGAAGTTCATTTACGGAAGCAGTTAAGGGAAGTTCAGACATCATGCAAAAACATTCATGGTTCTACCTCATGAAAAATTTACTCTTCAAAACAGAATTTGTTAATTATGTTTCAACAAAATTCATAAACAAATTAACTTAGATATACACAATGATCCTTTTCTGGGATATTCTATTCCTGTCTTCCAAAGGATTCTTTTCTGCGATATTCTGACAAAAATTAGTGTTCTACTTTTAAACAAGTAGTTATTTATTACACTTATGTCTAATTTTTGCACATGTCTGTGAGTGTCCTACATTCTGCAGCCAAACGCCTACCTAAATTCTAAAATTTTGTTACCAGGTGCTTCTCTAATTCCAAAAATTTTGCCGCTGCTCCTAGTCGTTTCTGAATAACAAATCAGTTAATTCTCAATTCATACAGCATTAAATGCAATTTTTTTGGCCTACGAGGTATCATTTACAAAATCTCCCCCCCCCATCCCCACATGGAAAGACATTTCTATTAACTTACATATTTTGCAGCTCGAGTTAGCTGGAGTCTCTGATCATCGCTAAGCGAACTGTCAACATAAAGGTTACTACGCTCTTTGATATTCAATTACTAATATTTAAAAAAAAGTAATCGGACATCGCGATGTGAGACGTTTCTTAAGTGTTGAACGCAAAAAATAATAAATAATGATTTGCTAGGTTGGTGTCAGGGATATAAATTTTTCGCGCCCTGGAACTTAAAACTAATACAAGTAACCCTCCTATAACACGGTATACAGGTTCCTAGAAAATGCCGTGTTGTATGAAACCGTGCTGCACGAGACTCAGAGCCAGCGCAAAAAGAAGAGTTACATTCTGAAAAATTATTAAAAAACCAAGTATTTTTTTTAATAGTACATAAATAATTTCAATTTTTGTTAAAAATATAAATGTATGTACAACACAAAACAAAAAAAAAATTTATTTTAATTTAATGCAACTTTAATTAATTTCCTTGTCATCATTGCTCAGTATAATCAACCGAGGATGTTTTTTCAGTGGAATGAGATCGCTTTCGATTTCAAAATTTTTTTCTTCATTTAAAGTTCTGGCACCTTCTCTCCTCTTTAAAAAATCTGTAAATTTACTTTATTTGCTTACTAGTTCTTAGCAGGTCATAATAAATTTCTCTATATGGAGCTAGACAGTTTTGCAACTCCCTTTTGAATTTGCGGCTTCTTTTAGTGGAAGGGTCTGCATTCAAGAAAAATGATTGGAGATTTTCAGCCAAGCTTCTTTTAATTCTTTTACAGTTAAATTATTAACTGCACCATCTTCATCAGTGTCCTCAGAATCGATTTGATTTACAGCTTCGGATGACATTTCCATCAAATCTGCTTCGTCAATTTCTTCTTCCACTAATAAAACTTGAACGTCCTCAACAGTCATAATCAGAAAGCCTTCGCCTCCGATTAACTTAGCAAGTTCCAATATGCCACCAATTTCATTTTCTGAAGATTCAAGCACGTTTTCTATTTCAACTGAAGAGGGCTCTACCTTCTTCCAATACGCATGTTACGCTGATGTTTTCAGTTCTTTTAGGGACAACAGTATAATGTCGATACAGTGCTTGATTGAAAATTTCTTCCAAGCTTTCATTCCATTACATTTTAGACGTAACCGAAAAATTCACTGTAACGCATTTTTAAAGGTATAAATAATACCCTGATCCAATGGTTGGAGCAACGAAGTAGTGTTAGCTGGTAGGAACAGTATTTAGAAGTTGGGATGATTCAAATGTTGTGGGTGACATGGAGCATTATGTAATAGTAATAGCGCTTAAATAGCGTTCAATGTCTGGCACAAAACAATTTTGAAACCAGTATTTAAATAAATTTCCAGTTACCCTGTAGAAACATTAGGTATTTTTTGGAAGCAGTCAAGATGAAAAATTAGCAATGCCTCGTCAGGAATCGAACCATGGACCTCTCAATTACGCGCTGTGTTGACCCTTATATAGTCCCCCTTTTTTAAAGGCCGGCTGAGGTTTTTAGGGAACTCGATCGCCAAATCCTGGGTGAGGAGAATCTTCATCCAACACCCTTTTAGTTCGAGCGCCACTGTAGAGACATTAAGTAATTTTTGGAAGCAGGAAAGATGAAAAATATGCCACTCCTCCACTGGGAATCGAACCGCAGACTTCTCAATTATGCGTTGAATGTGCAGATCACTACACCACGAAGGCGGGAGAAATACCTTATAACCCAAGCTCTTGGATTTCCTTTCCACTATACCGGTAAGGTATTTTTATTCACGCACCAGGATTTAAAGATCTGTAAACTAGCAAGGGTTTTGTCATAAAGTCCCCCGATGCATTACTGCACAAAAGTAGTGTTAGATGATCTTTTAGGCACCTTAAATCCTGGTGCTGTTTTTTTTTTTTTTTTTTTTTTCGGTATAAAGGTTCTACTGGGCATTTTTTCCACCACTGTCTTGTTCCTTTAATTGGCAGAATATCAAAGCTGATTCTCACTCGGAAAAGGCATATCTACACGGCAATAGTACGCCCAATTTTCACGTACGGCTTCTCTGCTTGGGCAATTCTGACTAATAAGGATTTAAAGAGACTGCAGGTCATTCAGAATAAGTTCTTGAGACTTATTACTAATACGGACTATTATGTGTCGAACGATACCCTGCATCGGGATTTAAAGATTGAAAAGGTAGAGGAGTTCATTCATAAGACCAACAGTAACTTCTTTGATAAGGCTCTCAATTGCCCACACCTTCAAATTTTCAAGGTGTTTGATTATGTAATTCTTCCCGAGGATTATAAGTTTTGACCATTCGCGGCCCAACTCGGCCGTGACTCAAATTTCCCGACGTAACTTTGCACACTTCCTAGGCAACATCGCTGTACATATGTAAATAGTTTGCTTACTGCATTGTATCTCGTATTAGTATTTTGTATTTGTTATTTCTGAATCTTATTTTATTTGTTGTATTTCCAAGTACCTTTCACAGACCAAAAACGTGTCATGAGTGTATTGTGATATTTTCCACTCACTCATCATGATCATGCACATCTCTAGCAACGCCTCTCCTAGTCTTTGAGCTAATCTGAGTTATCGTTACTTGTGATGTCTTGAATCACACCCTTCTTTTCTAAGTCCGAAAATCCACCTACCACGTCTTGTACTTTCATGCGCCCTTGTGGCATATCTATCATTCAGCCAGATACGTCGTGTATCCACTGCGACACTCCGGCATAAGCTGCATTGATTGATTGATTTTTCCACCACCGCCCAGTTTCGTCGGCATTGAAAACTTTATCTGCTGTGTATCCCTGCTCTCCTATAATCTTTAGCAATCTTGCTTTTAAGCAAGAAGATGAGGACTTTAGCGAATGCCGTTTCCTCCAGTCCGTGAGGCTGTCCTATAATATTTTGAATTTTTTCAAGAAATGACTTAGCAGCTTCATAATCAGCCGATGCAGTTTCTCCTTGAATTCTTATGCTATGAATGGCAAAACGCTTTTTGAAATTTCCGAACCAACCTTTACTTTCTACAAAATTTGGGTCTCCATGTTCTTTAAGGTGCTTGTATATTTTGAGTGTTTTTTGTTTAATGATATTACCATCCAACGGAATTCTTTTTTGACAACCAACATCAATCCAAATGCTTAGTGCCTTTTCCATCTTGTCAATTATTGGCGCCCGGGAGGCAAGTTGCACATTTTACAGATGTCGAGGATCCTGCAGCAACTGCACTTCTTATTTCTTTTTCTTAATAGTTCGGATTGTTGCTTCATTCAAATTAAGACTTTTTCTAATGTGAGATGCTTTTTCTCATTTTAAAAGATGATCCAAAATTTTTATCTTTATTTCTAAAGAAATAAATTTCTTCTTACTTGTTGTTTTTTTATATTTATCGGACATATTTCAGAACTGAAATTTAATGTCTTAAATGCCCGTAGCTCCACGCAGACTGACCAAAGAACGTCTATAATTCAAAGAACACCAATACATATCCTCTGGACTACCGACAAGCGGTGTGAGATAGGCCACGTAGACGAGGATTCGAATTTTGGAAGCCGAACGTTCAGGTTCGGCGTTTACTGTGACCTCATGTAGTTCTTCCGCGATACTGAGGTTCCTTGATTGTTATATGGTGACCGTGGTGTTTCGTGACTGGATATTATGTCTATTGTGCTATACTTTAACAGTCATGGAAGGAAACAATTTTCCCTTGTTACTGGTTAAAAATTGAAGGGTCAGTCTTCCACCATGTGGCTCGTCTCCCTGAGGATTTTTGTTCTTACGAGAACTGGATCTTGGAAGACAGTTGGCAGGATACGAAACAAGGATTCTAATGTGTTAACCTTTAAAAGACTGAAAAGTTTGGAAAGGTTTACTTAAAAAGACCTTTAATCAGACTCAGGAAACAGGAATGTTTCTTCCACCCCTTCAATTGCCATTTTAATAGGAGACTACTCTTTTGAAACCTTCCTCTTTTAGCTGTCGCCTTTGTTAATTTTAAGATAACAGACTACGGTGAAGGCCATCGAATAAGTGGCAGGGAAGGTTGTCAGACAATGACTATCTGCACACCCTGAAGGGTGAGGGGAGCAGAATTTCTCTGATCGATATTTGGGTCAGAGCCCTTTTTTTGAGACAATGAAAATCTGGTCTATATTTCGGCCACCGTCTTCAAAGTGGACTACATTAGATTTGCAATTATGACTACAATGACCTAGCAAATATGGACAGGCCCATGGCCCAACTGAATGCATATATTATGCAATATTTATTATAATGCTTTTACGGTTTATGTTAATCTTCTCTTATTGTATCTGCTATGTATTCTTTTAGTCTTACTTTCATAGAATTTATGCCTTACTTATCGGATTCAAATTACCAGTGTTCGCCTAACCTTGCCGCATTCATTTGGCATTGCTTAACATTTTGATTAGCATTTCCTAACTTCTCACTTAAATATAAATTCTAGATTATTCATTTTAAAAACTTTATTATAAAAACAAATTATATTAGATATCTTTTAGGTTATTTCATCATACCATTCGCAATTTGCAAACTATTCTACAAGGGGTAGAGCCTTGTCGCTCAGGTACCCTGGTGTACCAAACACTATTCCATGGAGAAGTGGACTATGTTGGTGCTTTGCTCAATATGGAAAAACTTCATGCGGAGTTCGTTAAATTTCTTGGGCAATTCTCTGATCGTATTTTAGTTACAACAGTGTTTTAATTTGAGATATATGCCAAACAAAAAGGTGTCTACGGAGCCAAATTATTGAGATTCATGCTAATAATTGATATTTTTTCATCAGTATGGAGGTCTTTTGTTTAGTGCCGAAGTGAAATTAAGTATCAGGACTCTCCGCACATTTTGAAGGAAAAAAAAAGTGCAAGGTGTAATGCATCTCTCCCCCCAAACACAAGTTGCTGGTGTTCCAGATTTTCGATCATTCCATGTATATTATGTATCTAGATTTTAACTTCGTACTGCATTACTTGAAGATCAATGATATTTAAAAATCAGACTATCCTTGAACACTGCCAACAACTTATATTGAATTTGTTCTTTCACAACTAACTCGTTAGTTAATTTTTACATAAATTTGAGGGCTAACCAGTTTCCAGTGACATAATACAAGCCATACACCATTATTTCCTATCCGCCTGACCTTGACCCTTTCATGCACGAAGCAGAAACTTAAAAAGAAGCATTTCTTTGAAGTTTGCAGATATTTAGTTAGAATAATCTGTTAGGAATCTATTACAGCAGAACTGTTTGATATAGAATAAAATTACAGACTCAAGTTTTTTATATGCCCTACATGTCTCATCACAGAAATGCATTTTATATTGAATGTCAATGCCATTAATAGTGCTACACTAAAGAAATATGTACTTTAAAACTACTTGAACTATAAGTGAAGAGTTTTCTGAACTGTTGCCTAAAGAACAGATTTAAAAAAAAAAAAAAAAAAAAAAAAAAACTCTTCTGATACCAAAATTTCTCTTAAGAATCAAACTGCAAGTTTTCCGTGTTTGAAAGAATTGCTTCTGATTATAACAATAAAATTTAAAAAAAGAACACCTTTTTATTCATCTATTACAACATTACTTGATAAAATTAAGGCATTAAAATTCACTTAAAATAATTTCAGAGGACTTATATGAAACCAAGTTAAACAAATAATAATAATATAATAAAATAAAAAATTCATTTCACAGAGAAGGAAAGTACACTTACACTATCATCACACTTCAACATTTAAAATAAACATACGACTGGCATATCTTAATGTTTTCCAACATTAGTCAGAAAATAACACAGTATCGAAGCAATGTTAAAATACTGATTAATGACATCAAATATTAGCATTTCTTGAAGTAAACAATTTAATGCATATTGCCAAGAAACAGATCACATGTTTACATGTTCACAATAACTATTTTTACTCAACTATTGGGTCATTTAAAAAGTTCTGTCATTCCTGACAACCATTTTCTGTAAAGCACTAGTACCACAGCGTACATACACATGAGCAGGAAGCACATTTCTTGTGTAAAGGAATGCATGATCCACACACTATACCCAAATAACAGCAGCATGAGTGATGTTTTTAAAAAGGCAAATTATCTGCTAACATCTGAGCAGAAATGTCAGTAGTCTATGAAACTTCATAAAGGAATCATAGCAAAGCTGGCAACAAACAACATTAATGAAGTAATCCGGATAGCAATGAATATAAGGGTATATCAGAAGTAATTTAAAAAAAGTTCAGAAATAGTGACTTCTCTACTCAGCCTGTTTTAAGATCCAAACAATGTTGTCACATTGATCTAGTGCAGCTCTGAGCTATAGTGGAAGACTGTTAACAATAGAATTACATATAATCAAAGGACCGTCAGCTATACACCAAGTAACAATTTCTGGCAACTGTATGCAAAGTGAAAGACAAACGAGGCTGGAAAACTGGTTTGGATGATTACACTCAGGACCAGAAAAACGCAATATTAACCTTTGTGCTTTCCTTTTGTTTTAACACTGCAAGGACACTTTTCTAGTTTTGGTTAGGTTTATTTAGTCATGACAGAGCATTGAAGGGCTGTCTGCCTAATGGGAAGAATGCTTTTGTAGAGAACTTTTTAAGGGAAACTGTCTTGTATACATTTTACACGTGGGAAAACACCCATGTAGCCAGCATATTCACTGGGATTCAAACCCTAGACTGAACTAACAGTGTTCAGCGACTTTACTGCTTGGCCCACTGGTGGGTCTTTTCTAGACTGGATCACCACAAGTATTGAAAATATGTGTTGCATCACAACACCCAGCACAAAAGACAATAGTTAGCACCGAGTAACATGAAAATGACTGCAGAGAATGATTGCCATGGAAAGAAAGTGGCATCTGGTACGGAACTTTCATTACAAGCTTATTGCTCCACAGTAAGGACAACATGCCTAATGAAGCACATAACAAAATATCAAAAGTCTTATTCCATACACCTGATAAGCCCAGACATGTCTGCTTATCATTTGTCTTCATCTTTGCAACAGATCTTAATTGTATAATATTTCCAAACATATGAAGCTGCTAAACAGAGTATCAAACACAGTATTTGCCACTAAGGCCCCTGCATTTTTTTATTGAGATGCTGACAGCTTGGTTTTCAGATGGTAAAAGGTGACAAACAATGATGATGCCTATCACCTTTTACCATTTGGATGTTACAAACATCTCATGTTACATAATTTGTTCAGAATTTCCCTTTAAACTTTTATGTTTTACAGTTTTTTAATTTGCTGAAAACTTTTAATCAGTAACTTCGAGATATTAGATCATAATCATAAGTTTTCAGAGAATTTTTTCTTTTTAATATATGAAATGAATAGCTGCACAAAAACATAACAAATTTTAGCATGAGAGGTTTTCTTTGTAATGATTAGAAGTGTTTTTCAACCATGCTGATTGCTTTGCATGAATTTAATGATGATATTAACTCGCATATAAATTAAATTTGCAGATTTAGAGCTACATACATTAGTGAATATCAGTGCTCTCCGTGCAATGTGACTTTACAACACGACTCAAAATTACAGAACTTTTAAAATGATCCAATGTATTATTTCTATCTACATGCTGACAACAGAAATGACAACTGCTATTAAAGAAAAAGATGCTACATTCCAGTAGAGAAGGTAACTTTGCCTGATAAAATATTATAAATGCAATCCTTAGACAGAAAAGCCTTACAAATGTGATAAAATAATTTAAGTGCTATGAACAGGCAGTCGGGGGGGGGGGGATATTTATGCAGATTTGAATGTACAAGTACATGAAAAATTTTTATCCATCCACAGTTGTTTCAACATCATTAATGTTAAAAACACAGATTAACAATTAAAACAGAGAAATTTTTAAACTTGAAATGACAGTATACTGTGCTGCAAAGAATATTATGACAAGAAACATTTATGGCACAAGGCTATAATAATTTTCTAACACAGAAATCAATTTAAGATTATGAATTTAGTGCACTTATGTATATGCCCAGCTTTAATATTATTTTACATAAAGCTATGAATTCTCAAACCAAAACATTTACATTTATGAATTCAAACTTGCACATGAAACAGAAGAAATCAATTTAAGATTGAATTTGGTATATATACATATATATATCCAGCTTTAATGTTACATATGCCATTACAAATTTTCAACAGAAAATATTTACATTCACTTACACTAATCTGAATATAAAACATTAACAATCTCTACAGAATTTCATATTCAGTTACACAAAAGAATTAGAAATAAGTCACAATTCGCCTAAGGACACACATATTACAAGGACTGGTTCTTATTGGTTATAGGAAACCATGAAGCCGGACGTGGCACTGCATCAAATTTTGGTTTATACTAAAAGCTGATGATATAAATAGATGGTGCTATTTTGCAGTATCATTAACGTTTTAATAGCAGCTAGTTTAAATTTAGGGAATTTTGGTGCAATGCTGAAAAAACCATAATATGCAAATGAATTAAGATGCTATAGCTTCTTATAACAGAAGAAAATTTTACCACAATAAGTTTTTTGTCCAAATGGTCCCGCAATGTGGCTACAAGTAGGTAAGAAGTGCTGCTAGAGGTGTAGCATCTTTGGTAGTTGCTGTACTGTAGGCCTTTGTGCGATGAACTGGTTTCAGGATCTAGGAATCATTTTCAGAAGCCTTATGCTTTATTTACTGTTTAGCTGATGAACTTACTTCTGTGTCATGGTGTCAATGTCAGACGGATTTCAGTCCAGAAACAATTGCGAGCATGAAATGCTTTGAGTATCTGCAAAAACGATTTATGAAGATCAGGGGAACAGAGAAGATTGCTGAAGCCTTGACAAAATTCTGTTCATGAAATTTAAAAGTAATTGTAGCCAATCACTTCCTGAGCAATCGGTGTTTGGCGGCATTTGCCAGAAAGTTAAGTAATGTTTTATGTGGTAGTAGTGACTAATTGGCATGCACTATGCTCGAAGAAACTTAAATACACTGAGGATGGCTGAATAATTTTTTTCACACTGCTACTATAGTTATAAAACTGAAGAACAACATTCAAAAGCATCAGCATAACTTCATGGATCTTGAAACCAGGACTCATAAGCAGACCATAGAAAGACTCTGGGGATTTATGAAATAAGAAGTATGGAGGCACAGCGAGACAGCATTTGGACTCGGATCTCACAGAATTCATGCGACACAGCACTGCTAGTAGTGATAAATTTAACAAAATTTTATTGGGAATACTTGGCTTACACCCACCACAAACCCCACTACAATTCAAGTTTTTATCATTAACGTTTGTAGTGGATTTATGGTATCAGAAAAATCACCAATGTGTGCTGCGGACAACTCAGAAAAGCAGTAACCAATACATGGTTCCTATAACTGATAAGAACCTAATAGTTTAACACCTCGAAGATGCAGTATTTTATTTAGTTATCATCATTTAAACTACATCTGACCAAAATTAAATCTGTATAAACAACCATGCCTCAGAAGGAATGATTGACGAAGAATGGAAAAAATCTAAGCATTTACCATCCACATGGCCTCAAACACAGCTAATTATTAACGCTGCCATTTGGTAAAGCATAATACCTTAATTTTTGATAAATTCTCATTAATTGAAATTATGCAAACATTTGAAGTTTTGTTGTAATGCATATATGTTTCAAACACCATATGTTATGCAATTTGCACAGAATTTCTTTAAAAACTTTTATGACCTTTTACGTTTTTTATTTCTTGAAAACCAAAAACTCTTCGAGATGTCAGACTTTAATCTGAAATTTTCAGATTTCATTTATTTATACATAAAACCGGTAGCTACATCATAAACATTCAAATTTAGCATGGTGGTTTTTTTCTCATGATTAGAAGCGATTTTTAAACATGCTGACTGCTTCATAAAACTTAAAATATGATATTAACTTACATGACTTACATGTCTTACATGTAAATCAATCTTGCAACTTTACACATCTTCTAAAACTTACACAAGAAAAATAAAACTAAAATGTGTAACCTGGACATTTTATCCCATACTACACATTAACTTACTGAATTCATTAAGTCAAGTTTTAAATTGAGACAAAAATCTTTGTTTTATACAAGGAAGTGAATTTCATGCACAAAATTCTCCATAAATATGACTGAAACTAAAGGCTCCTTAACCTTACTAATGAACTATTTCTACCACTACATTCCCTTACACACTTCTTGAGATATTTATTTTTATTCTCATGTACTGGACGGATTAATTGCTTTAGATTTTCATAATTAGCAATTCCAAGCAAAGCCTTAGTTGGGGAGAGAGGATTAACCTGTGCCTTTTGGTTTGTGTACTTTTTTAAAATTAAATCTATATTTAAAGTACATCTTCACTGCAATAATCCAGGTAACACTGTATGCAAAAGCATGATAAAAATAATTTGTAAACACATTAATAGTAACATCAAATAAAACAGAGAAACAAGTAGATGCAATAGATTAAGGAAATAATGATTTAAAACATGAATAAAACAAAATGGAAGATAGTAAGCAAAATAATTTTAAAGATTGTCTTATGAAAATATAAAAGTAACACATTCTATCTTTAACACACATATACACTCATAAATCTTTTAAGTAGCAAAATGTACAAGTATTCAGAAAACAAATCTTTCCTACAAGGACAACATAAGGACTTAAAAGTAACAATGTTACACATTTTACCGGGATGCGAGTGGCCATATCCAAACAAGGATAGAAACATCCAACAAATTGCTAAAAACCACCACTTTCAAATTACACACACTATAATATTTACACAATGCAATGCTTTAAGCACCCATTTAAGAGAAGTAGAAAAAAATAAGCTCACCACTTTCAATAATACATACTTATCTCTACAGAATTTTGCCAAAATTTGAAAACTGATAAAGGTAAAATAACTGTACTCTTAACAGTTAAAAATGAAACTGAAACGTTTCCTAAGCTCTTTTGATTTCATTCATAGGAAAGAACCTTCTTTCCTATGTGTATTATACAATAAAATACAATTATACAATAAAACAAAAAAGTTCCTGAAAACTTTTGAATTTACAACTACTGTGACTGCGGGAACAGGAAACAAATGAAACTTTGGCTTAGCATAGTACGAGCCTTAAGAACCTAACCATTATGTTTTATACTTTTTTTCGCTTCTTAATATGGAAAATAACATGAGTGTCACGGCGCCTACGTTTAGTGAAAATATCTAGCACCCTTTACCATAAACAAAATTATTATAATCTTTTCTATAACTGACTAAACATATATCTGAAAAAATGTTTACAAAAGTAGTTTTACGTTTTGCCCATAGGACACCATCATAAAAGTTACTAAGTTCTACCATACCATTTAAAGATTAACCTGAGAATTAGACTTGATACTTCCCAAAATCACATCTGACATTTTCCATTTAATTTTATACAAGTCAAATCACATAATTACCTTTATCCTATTTCTGTACTGCTTGGCACTTAAAAAGCACTTTCAATACAACTTCTGTAGGGTACGGTACAAGGATCTGGTGATTTTCATAACACTATGATGGCATGAAGCAGGTTAGACAGGTGCATCATACATGAAATTTTCTTACAAGAATGCATTAATTGTAATGGAAACTAACTTTGTAATAAAATTTTTAAGTATATGAATACAACTCAATTAACTGCAATACAACTTCTTCACACTTCTAACACAACTATAGTATATTCTTGACCCATTATCTTGTAACCCTATCTTAAGTAATTCCATGCTCATGACCCAATTGGTACTTTCAGTTAATAATAGTCCATGTTTTTCATCTGAAAATATTTCCTTCGAAACATCAAGAATGTTTTAGAACTAATAAATAAAGAGAGGTATTTTCCACTGAAGTTCTACGAGACTTGAACGCAGATTTTTTTTTTTTTTTAATGTTTTCTGCTTTGTTTCAGAAACAAGACACAATAAGGTAGGTAGATCTTCAAGAACATACCACATAAATTCACATTTTGAATTATAAACATACTCTTCAGGATTAACATTTATACATACATATAACATTACAGTTTTCATATCCTTTTAAGGATCAACTAGGCATTTTCCTTTACTGAAAACGACTGCCAAAACCTTACAGAAAAACTGCACAGGTAAAGTTTGCGAAACATTCATGTAGAAAATATAAAAAGCATTACAGAACTTAGTCTCAAAATACAAGCAATTACTACGAAATGCCTATCTATGAATGAATTTACTTGAATAAGTATCAGAATAATAAACTGCATTAGCAAGAACTTGCAAAGGACTCCAATTTCAGAGCAATCTTACAAAAGAAATTACAGAATAATTGTTAGAGGAACTGCAGTTTATGAGGTTAAACAGTAAACATGTTGCTTGGCAATAATTTTCCTGTCCCCTTCTTGCTACTAGCTAGGGTTATACTACAAGGTTTACTCCTTCTAACATGAAATTTATTTCAAAAGTCAAAATTTTAAAAGTCTGCTTCAACAACTACTACCCTAATTTCTCGTAATATGAGCTGCAGAAGGCACTTCAACTAGCAAATAATAATAAAAATAAGTAAATGAAAACTAATGAAAGTTGTATTAATTCTTTCTTTTTCAGTAGGAACAATAAAAATAATTTTAAAATCAATACAAATGAAAAAAATTTGTCAGAAATTCAAAATTTATCAGATTTTCACTTGACTTTCTATTTACATATAACTTTATCAATAAATTCTAAAGAAACCGCTTGATCATAAGAGCCACAAATGCTGTAAAATTAACTGAAGAAATTTACTGAAATATCCTCAATCTAATGATAAAAAAATACATAGCTAATTTGGTAACAGAAATATGCTTTGATACACAAAATTATAATTAACAGACGTTGAAAATACGACAATTTATACTTTTCATTTACCTTTTTTTCCCCAGAAAACAGTTTACATACAAGTTTACTATGTGACTCATATTTAATCCACTACAATATATTTTATCAGCAAATAGTTTATGGCAATTTAAAATATTAAAGAACTGATCAATTAAAGTCTATAATTCATCTTATAAATGAATCCTTTAGTAATACACAGAAAATGTTTTCAGAGAATAATTCATTAATCTTTGTTTTTGAGATCCTTCTCTGTCAATTTAGATAATTATTTTAAATTTTTTTGAAAAAAATCATCCTGCTTACTAGATGTATGCATAACAAGGTACACTGGCAGAAAATGCAACTACATCTACTGTTGTAACTAGGACTAAAAACAAATGATTGTTGATGGAAATATTTAAATCCTTCTCAATATTTTGACTTGTAAGGTTTATATGGACATAACTGGGTGGCTGATGACTTCAAAGGTTTTAATTTTAAAAATTAAAATGGATTCCATATTATAATATATAACATCAAAACTGCACTAAATTAGATCCTTCTTGGGCTTCAGTTTTCCTCCATTTTAATTATAATGTTTATCATTTGCCTAGTTTAATAGACAGCTTGCTTGTCCACTTTCATACATTGTGCAATTTTCATCTGAATCTTTAAATGGATGGATGTTTCTTCAAAATACAGCCCTTTAAAGTAATTGTAGTAGCAACAAGATGTTGCTACTACAATTATTACAATGATTCAAAAGATTTGAATTCCATACAATCTGCTTGGCATCTGATAACATCTTTATCCGGTTTAGTGTAAAATCGTTTAAAGAATCCTTTTGATATGTATTCTTTTTAGTTTGTTTTTATTGCTTAATCAGCTAAATTTGGTTTCATATGCATTTTTCTTTTTTCAGATATCCATTCTAAACTTTAAATAAGTCTTTGTTTTTCTTCAAGACAGTACCATCGTTTTTTGGTTGTAATTTTCTTTTAGTCTTATTCTAATGATTTTACAGATTCTTTCTATTCATGATTATTACATCAGTCATCATGATTATTACCGTTAACAATTAATGGTGCAAAGTTTACTTACATTTTCTTTTGATGTTTTATTTGTCACTTATGTAATTTTAATGATATTTTTTTAATATTCAGAGAGTGCATTGCATCATGTTTCAAAATGGTACAAGAGGTAATCCCAGAAGTTCATTTTGGAAATCCCCCTTAACACCCCAAAATCATCAGCTTTGAATTATATTAAGCAAATGATCATGATAAAACTGAAGTTTTGATTTAAATTGAAAATTAAGCCACTGAACATGACACTATAGAACAGCTCAACCTTCATCTGTCTACCAAGTTTATTAAGTTTGAGAATATTACCAATACAAGAAAACACAGCTTACAAATAAAATGATGAGAACAGCTTTAGCTAAGATTTTTTGACATCTGATTCTTGAATTTTGATACACATTCCCCCATTTCCCAAACATTTAGACAGAAATTAATGACTTCAATATGCATGCGGTATAATACAAATGACACATTTCACATTGAAAATAAAATGATGTCGTTATGTACAGTTTCTAAGCATTAAATTAAAAACTAATAATCAAAGTATGTATGAATGCATGCATAAAGAATGTCCAGTGTTGATTGAAATGTCCTTTAGAATATTTTTTGTACTAAAAGTACTAAACGTTGAAATACTTTCCATGTCACAGCAAGAAAGTATTCTAAACTTTGCATTTGTTCACTAAATACTATGGCAAAAATTATGAAAGCATAAAAAGTAAAGAAATAAAAATGGAAAAATAATTTTGATTATTTATCACAGCTGCATACATCCCTTCCATGCCTGCAGAAGAAATAATACTTCACAAAGATAAAAATTACAGGATGAGATCTAATGTGATAAAAAAATGGAAATGTACTAACATCGACTTAACTCAATGTCTAAAAAATAATCAGTCATTCATTTGAATTTCAAATGGGGTATATATAGAACTGGTATCATGTTTAAATCATACTACAAATGGAAAAAAAATTATAAGCATTATAGCAATGCACATTCATTATCACATGGAAGTGTAAGACAGTTAACGACCCATTCATTAATGCACACAAATTCCCCCCTCTCCACACTGAAATCAACATAATTTATTCATTTAATCATTCACTTTAAAGTTTTTTTTAACAGCATTCTCCATCTGGAAAGCCAATTACTCCTGCCAACATTACCAGTAAAAATGTCTCAGTCCTTTTCCTAACTTTGACAATGCTCATTTATTAGCACCTGTAGATTATAAGCTACAATCTGCTACAAATGTCTGGCACACTACATATTTCTTTTCATAACTTAGATAATGGACATTTATCAGCTCTTGGAGAGATCACAAAGTACAACATGTCATGTTGTCTGACACATTATACACTGCAGACAGAAGACACATTCTTTCATAATTTCAGAGTGAATTTTAAGGAAGCTGATGTACAAGTGTATGCAAAGTTTTATTTAATCAATTCAAAGTACAGAAAGTATATGGGATGCCTTTCTAAACGAAATTCATTTTCCTGTTATATATGCCAGACAATCATTCTGGACTTCATCCTCTAACTATTAGATCAAAACTTGTAGAATCCATATCAACAGGTGCTGAAGATTAGAAACTGTTAGATGTAAAAGAATTTTGGTAAGCTGTCCAGTTATGCAATAAATTACAGCTAAAATCTTTACCAACTTTAAGATGGTTTTCTGATACAAAAGTTTCATACGTAATGAGGATAAATAAATTTTAGTTTGGACAACATCTAAGCTATTACTGTTTAAACAAGGTCTTCATTTTAGCATAATACTACTTCCAGATTTAAATTAACATTCGACATCAGGTCCATGGAAAGAAGTTAAAACAGATATAATCAGTTTTGTCAATACTGGGTATTTCTGTTTGCCATTTTCCTTGTCATCTTCAGCCCGAAACTTTAAGAATTTTTTAGTTTCCGTATAAGATAAACCACACACACACACACACACACACACACACACACACACACAAAAAAAAAAAAAAAAAAAAAAAAAAAAAACCTTTTTGAACAAAATAAATTTAGTTTGTTCAGTTTGTTAGAAGTGTGGTCGCCTACCACAGATAATCTAAGGTTTATATTTAAGTAATTTTAAAATATCTTTGTTCTAAAAGAAAACTGGAACAATATTTTGATTTTATAGATTCAAGATCCTACATTTCAAAAATTCAGAAATTTTGGGTTTTAGAAAATTAGAAATCCAGTATTCTGGCTATATCCAGCCCATAATCACTCCTTTGAAAATATTAAATGCCCAACTAAGATGCTTGGAACAATAATCTACCCAACTGCACCAAAATCTACAGTCAAATACATTAAATGAAAATCCATAGTAAGCGAAATATAACTACAATATCTACACACATGCAACCCACTCATTTTTGCAGAAATCCTTGTTTTGTGAATGATACAGATTTGAATTTACCAACATTCTAGATTTAATTTTTACAAAAAAAAAAAAAAAAAAAAAAAAAAGAGGTAAAGAACAAATTAAGATAGTAAAGTAGTTCTGAAAGTTACACTCAACTTGTAAATAAAACTCAATATAGATCATTTTATGAACATTTTAAATAATCAGAATTCTCAAAAAAGCCAGGTAAGTCTATAAATAGATCTTTCTAAATAGATTATACTTTTCGTGATGCTTCAACTTTCACTGCACACGTCTATGAACTTTGAAATGACTTTTTTTTTTTTTGCCTTGCTGATGTTCTAACCCACTGCAAAAATTGCCTTTTAATTTCAATGTGATATTTGTAAATGCATGTTTATCACCTGCTATGACATTTCAGAAAGTTTTGATCTGAATTCTAACAACTCCTGATTAGCTGCAGTAAGATTAAAATTTTCTTTATCAGCCAACAGACAAAGCACAAATTTTGCTGTTATGCAATTTTCAATCAAAATTGGGTGAACATATTTTTGTAAAAGGCAATAATCTATCTAAAAAGGAAACAGTATAAGCAAGAGTGGCAGTTGCTTTAACATTATCCACATGTATAGACACATGATGAATCCACATGATGAATGTATAGACATCAACCCTAATTAACTATAATTTCATAGAAAGAAAAAATAGTACATAAATACTAACATTGATTAGATATTTGTAGACTGTTGCCCTCCTCTTTCTTATATGACTCAGCTTCTTGTACTATCAGCCTTCAAATGAGCTCACTAACTTCACAGTTTTGGAAGTTGAAACAGAAATAACATTTAGAATAGAAATAACATGCAATGTCTCTGCATGTTATTTCTATTCATATGGACTGGATATTTAACACATCATTCTTGTTTTTAATGTTGGTTTAAACTTTTGGGGGGGGGGAAGAAAAGGGCTATGAATTGGAAATGTTAAATTTTTTAAGGATATTAATGATGGTTACTTATCTACTTTGCACTATTTTTACTTCCAAAGGATTTCTAAGAAACCTATTCTAGTATAGTAGAAAATCTGAATCAAAAGGCCTTTCAATATCAATTGAGCAACATGAGTTTATGTCATTAATGAAAGAGCACTGTCAATTAAAGCACATTAAAAAAAAAAAAAAAAACTAATATGTTGTGCCTGCTTTATCTTGTTTTAAAACATACGCTATTCAAAACAGAAATGCCTTCATTCACACATTACAACAAAAACTGAAATTTTCTAAAAATAGCCTAACTTTGATCACAGACCTTGAAATTTGAAACTCAAAATAAAAAAAATTAATAGTCACGATTTTAAAGATGGCAATAAAGTACGACTAAATAACAAAACCTAAAGTTCTAATTTTGGTATTTAATATTAAACCTTAATTTTAGTTATTTATATGAACGCTATAATAAACAAATGTGCACAATTACAATCTAGACAAAACTTTTCATTCATTCACATTAAATATTTTCATTAACTGACAAATCAACATAACAATGCATCAATTAACTGTCAACATCTTATGCAGATCTGTACTCTGTCATAAACAATAAAACTATGTCAAATCAGAACTTTCTTCATACTATTAAGTATCAGTTTCTTTCAAATATGTACCATTTCATTGTTGGATTATATTTACAAAAAAATTTGATAAACACTTTCCGGAGATGTAAAATTTATATATGATTAATTCTCTGTTTGAAGATGAAGTTTTATGGCACTGCATTCGAACGAAGTCTATATTATAAAAGCTTCTGGATGAAGAAATTAAGTTGAGAATTGCCAAGACTCTTATTATATTTATACAAATAAACTTTTACAGTAGAAGAACGTTTATCAGAAGCCAAACTTTGGTTCCTAAGTGAATATCTATCTTACTTGAATGATTCTGATCATGCATAATTTCAAGTTTATTAATTTAATAATATTACTTGCAACTGTTTTGATATCTCATTAACAAATATTTCAAACATTAAAAACAGAATAAATTACATATAAATTTCATGCTAGTTCTTAAGAAACTTATAATAATAATAATAATACCTAATACAAAATTTGGAAGAACAGCAAATGGGAAGATTTCTTAAACCAGTATTTTACTATTTAACGAGATGGAAAGCTTCAATCTTCTTTTTGCTAAGCAAAAAAGTACAGTTAGGACAAAACCATTTTATCAGCCACTCACAAATTAAGGCACAAAATTTTACGTACATGGATACATAAAATGCACATTCCATACAAAACTAGTTTTTGCTATAAATAAAACTAATATTTAGAGGGGAACATTAAAAAAATCCTTGCACTATTCAAATATCTGATATTACACATTTTCTAAAGGTAACAATTTCTAACATACAAATGATAACAGACAGATAAGACAAACATGAATAAAAAGTACATGAACACCAGATATGGAGTGATACTTCAACTAATTCCTCCTAATCTAGGAAACATACCAATCTCGTGATACACAATTACTTATGAAGATTGCTCTGATTAAATTCAGAAACATGTAATATGATTTTATTTCATACAGGATTTTAAAAACAACTGATGTAAAAATTAATAATCAGCATAGATGTGGCTGATGATACACATAATAAACCCAACAGATGACAGCATTATCACTGCATCGATAATCAACATAAAAGTTACTTCAAATATTTACAGGGGGGAAAAAAAGTTAGATTTACTTCTATGAATAATTGGTATCTTTTTCACAACTTTCAAATTTTAATCATCCATAAATTATTGAATCCAGTAATACAGTACTGGAAAAAACTGTAAGCCTTCGGACATTTCTAGTAAAAGAAATTTTTAGAACTTAAAAAATTCTTCTATTAAATAACTACTTCACTCAATCAATTAAACATAAAACTTGGTTTTAGCTTCTTAAAAAACAATTTTCTAACAGTAAAACAGCTAAATGTTTAGTATAAACACATTTAAGTAATCACATGCAACTTTATTACCAACCTCCCATATAGAATGCTGGTTGCCAGAATTAACACTTCAGTCATTCTAGATGCAATTACATCACATAATACAAGTCATCAACATTAAGGTCATTTCACAGTTAAATTTTATTAAAAACATGCAAAAATTTTAACCACAAATTATGAATTACTCTGGATTATTTCATACAGATGATAACTCATAATGTGCAGTAGTTTATGTGTGTGTGTATATATATATATCAGGATTCTTGAAAGATTAAAGTATTAATACCATTTACAGTTAAACAAATAAATTCTGAACAAAACTGACAGACAAGAAGCACTGATTCTTAAAATTAGTGTCTTTGCCTATTTATGATTTACAGAACTCTCTTGTTATAACATGTTAGGTGTGGCCTGAATTAAAGCATATATGTTCTGCTGAAAATGAAGAAACAAGATAAAATATTTACATACAATGAAGGAACTATGTATATTAAAAATTTGGATATTTAACACAGTTATTAAATTTATACAGATATTAACATAGTTACTAAAAAGTTCATTTCAATGATCATTTTAAAGAATTGCAGCCAATAAATTATGGAAGTAAAAATTTAAAGCAAACAAACTTATGCATATGTAAATAATGGCTATCACATATTTGCACATATGCATTACAGACATTTGCTCTTTCTAAAATGTAAGCAAAAAATAATAAAATTAACAGCTGCCATTTCGCTGCTACCTTTTTTGGGAGAACTTAACTACAAATAACTGCAGTATTTTAATGAAAGCCACATCTAGGATTGATGCATCTACACATCACTTATGCCTCAACGCATCCCACAACTTTCAATGCTTTCTAATCTGAAAGTGACATTTGTTTCCAGTAAAGGGTCTTTCTGATTTGATTAAGATGTAAAATTTCTTTGAAAATAATCTGACTTCTTTTGCTGCTGGCTGATCTTAATTACATATGATTTTAAGCAATACACATCCTATATCCAATACTGTAGTATATAAAACAGTTATAACAGGAGAGTACTGTAATTAAAACAAAACTTTAAATATCTCTATAGTCAAAATTATTTTCAGGATAAAACTTCAGATGAATTTTCATTACAAATTTTACAATATTTTATAACAAAGTTTTGACAAAAGGCACACCAATCAGCTTTAACATTTTGAATTATTTTTTATTCAACAATAAAAACAAACTTTCAAACTTGCTGAATTTCACTCTTTGTTCTAAACAAGAATCTCATAAAATATTCTCAATCTCAGTTTTATGACAGATTCAAAGAGCAGATCTTTATATACAATAACAAATGAACATTAAAAGTTATCAGAAAATTTTGAAATATGTATGACTCATGGATTTGAACTTTGGAATGAAGCTTAACATTTCAATAGTATGAACACATTCAGCATGCACTGAAATTGTTAAACAGTCAGTTCCACTGAACAGTGCAGCAAAAATACATTTAAGTTTATAACTGAGCACAATGAGGCAGTGCAGCAAACTACACCAAAGGAACATACTGCACCTGTATCAGAGACATTTGTCTCTTGTACAGCAGCAGAGGGTAACCACTGATATGATTTCACTCTTACAACAAATGGAATCAGCAGCACAATGAACACTGTGCAATATGACATATCACATGGAACGATAAGGACCCTTCATTTTCAAAAACTGAAACACAAAAGAAAAATCATGTACTTCACATGAAGTATTTAAAACATTTAAAGCTTGCACACATTTTTCCAATGAAAAAAAAAAAAAAAAAAACTAATGATGTCTAAAATGCCTATTATAACAAAAAATTAATACTTACACTTTCTGGTTTCCCAAACATCATGTTTTCATCATTACTCCTATAAACTCTTTAGTATGGTAGTATGTGGGAGTCAAATAACATGAAAACCGTCTACTTTTGCAAATGCATTTCTGCTGAATTATTCATATAACTGCCCTGTTATAAAAATAAGCTGTTGAAAATTTTTAGATACGGATTTTTTTCTTTCAATGGAAAATTCTTAACCTTGGAGGAACACCCCAGAAATATATGATTTACTAAAATTTTGTGAAAACAGCTCAACATTATGGTATTCATAGAAGTTTAATAAAGAATGTGGGACAAAGAAAGCTTTTACTCTCTGTCACATATGATGAGTTTCAAAACTTAATACATGAAGATACATTAATACTTGAAGATGTAAATGCAGAGCCAGGTAAACGAAGGCACTGATAACGATACCGGAAAATATGGACAAAAATTATCTAAAGAAAAACATTCTACTTCAAAATAAAAAAGCATTATCACACTTACAAACAAAGAAATTTTTTACAAAGGCTGATGAACACTATGTGAAAAGAAGACCATTTCCTTCCAAGATGCCGCTTTACCAACCATTGACATGATTTATACATTTAAAAATCAAAATGCTAAATTGGAAAATTAGTGAAAAGAATACCCAATTTAATGACCACACTCTCTTCTAACTGTTATGGTTATGCTACTAAACAGAATCAATGAAACTTAGGGGAAGAGATTCCAGATTACATTTAGCAGGAAAAAAGTAAATATTCAAGCTATGAAATAGAAATTAAAGCAGTTGTAGCTCTAAAAACATTTCGGGTGTATATATTAGGGATTCCATTTAAAACAGTGACAGATTGTAATAATGCATTCAAACAAACCACCAGCAAGAAAGAATTATTATATTAAAATATCTAGATGGACATTAATGTAACAAGATTACGATTACACAACTGAACACAGATCTGTTACCCATATGCAACATGTTGACACTTTGCATAAAAACCCTGTATATATGGCAATTCAAGATGGTGTAACATTAAGCTCAAGAAACTGATACAAATAGAAAAGAAGTTTTGAAGTCTAAGCTGTATGAAGATTATTGCTTATGGAATGATATGCTTTACAAAATGGTGAATTGAATTTATAAAATGGTGAAATACTAGTGGTACATGACATTAAGCAAATTGAAATAAAGACGCGCATTTACAAGGTCATTTTGCTACCAAATGTACAAAGAACTTTGAAACAACACTTTTATATCCCTAAGTTAAAAAAGAAAACTGAAAAATGTATTACCAATTGTATTATTTGTATACTCGCTAATCAAAAATCTGGAAGGATTATTACACCCTTTACCTAAAGAATGTATTCTCATCAAAACTTAGACCACCACTTAGGACCTTTAGCAAGTTCCAACAAGGATTTAAATACATTTTCGGGGTTACTGATTTGTTTACAAAGTTTGGTTATAATCTGACTGAAACCATTTCTAGTAAAGAAGTAATAGCTTAACTTGAAATTCAGAAATCATTGCTTGGAAAGCCCTGCAGTGGCTGACAAATGAGCTGCACTTACTTCTCAAAAATTTGCTTATTACTGTACTAAAGAAAATATTTGTTTATCCTTATTCATAACAGGATTACTAAGAGCTAACCAACTAGTCTAACGTTTGAATTCCATTATCACATCAATCATTTCTAAATTGGTTATAAATGACCCTGCAAAATGGTATAAGCATGTAAATGATGACTGACAAATTATTAATTTGGCTTTTCTCAAGAGCATAAATTTGACACCCTTCGAGCTTTTGTCTGGCATGAAGATGAATAATGATAGGACGATCAAAGAACAAATAGAAATTGAAATCCAGAAGGACTCCATCAAATCTAGAGATAATCTATGTAAAAAGGCAAAAAAGTAGATTCAGAAGATTCAAGAAGAAAACTGAAGGGCTTAAAAATCAAAGCTGAAAATTCTGTTGCAAATACAAGATCAATGATATGGTAGCTATCAAAATCACCCAATTAGGGTCTGGTATAAAGCTAATACTAAAATTTTTAGGTCCATGCAAAATCATCAGAGTGAAACATAATGACACAGATGACGTGGAGAAGGTTAGATTTACCAAAAGACCTTTGAAGACTAGCACTTATGCTATGCTAAATACCTGAAATCATAATCAGTAGATCTTTGATAATACAACATCAATTCTGAAGATTCCTGATTTAGACCAATTCCCAACTTCACAGATTTCTCTCTATTTCACCAAAGGCCTATTCTTTTAAAGACATTAATTATTTAATTATTTTCAGAAGAATGAAGATGATGTGTAGAGTTAAAATGAAGATGGGTTAAGGAAGACTATGTTTGACATGATACAATTAGAAAATGTATCCAAAATGATATTAAAGAAGATGAAGAGACACTCCAACGATAATGTTCACTTTTTTTGCAGTAAAACTTGAAATTCCCTTTGTCTCTCTCTGTCTTTTTCATTTTGCAGATCCCTATAGGATGATGATGTCATTTCCAGCAGGCGAGGATACACACCTTCAGAATGGTCGACTGTATGTAGCATGTCCCTTCTCTCGACCAACAGATGGTGCTGCACACTGTCTGGGAGAATTCTGTTTTTGTGTGTGGGGGGGGGGGAAGAGAAGCAAACGAGGCTGCCATGACAAAGAGACACCTAACAAAAAGATGGTGCAAGTGCACTCAAAACACGAAAGGTCGTTTCTATTTTTCTTTACTCTGACAGTTTTCATCTTACTCCGACAGTTCATATCGTCCATTTTCATAGCGTTTAGAAATCATTGATATCTCCCTTTTCAGTTTAAATTATCAATTGGATTAGTCGATTATTTTGCCCTAGACATTAAATTCTTCAGCCATTCATGTAGTAAGTCATCAGAAGACAAGATAATATAGTAAGTATTCTAGCCCATAGAAAAGTTTAATTAAAAAATTTAAATCTTTTGGTAAATTATTTATTTTTAGTTCATTTTGTACTGCTAAAGCACACTTGGCAAAACAATTTCAAACATGAAGTATAAAAAGCAGTAAAATGCGTTCAAAATAAAATTTTAAAAAATACTATAAAAATTTTATTAGAGTTTCAGAGATTTTGCAGTTTTCTTGAGGTTTACTCTGAAAATGAAAATAATAAAGTTCCATATCATTATTTTCTTACATGTTACATATTTTGAAAAGGTCAACAATAAGAGCTATTTCATTTCTACTTCTACAAATTGCACTGTTTTTCAGAAATCACTGTATTATTGCGATAATAAAGATTTCTTTCAGTAAATTAACAGAAAATCAACACATTTATTATGGATATAAGGAGGATAGTGATATTTTGTCATAGATTGTTTTATGTGAAAACACACATAAACCCAAATCTCTAACAATTTAGGAATGCTTTTGATTGTGATCTATGATGATAAAACACATCGATGTTCAATTTTCCTTATGATTAAAACATGAAATAAATTGTTTGAACAAGTAATCAGTTCACTTTTATAGCTAAATATTTTATACAATTATACACAATGACATAAAATATACGAGTGATTAGTTTCAGAAATATTAAATTGTTTCTGTATGCTTAGTTTATTGTTTATATGTCATAAATAATAATATTTTAGTTGATCCTTTTAACTATAACTTTATTTATTTTAAATTAAATCAATTGTATGTGCTTACAAAAACCACAAGGCTTAATTGTTCAAGACTATTTTATTATTATTATTTTTAATTCAGCAAGAGACCTATGCGAGTATTTTAATACAAGTATTGTGCAATTTTTCATTTTCAAAATATGCAATTCTCTAAGCTTCTATAATCAAAGAAAACTCTATGAAAAATTTGATTATGTGATTATGGCAGAGCATTCAAGGGCCATCTGGCTAAGGGGAGGGATGACTTCGTAGAGGACTTTCTATGATAAAAAC
Source organism: Stegodyphus dumicola (assembly GCF_044657685.1). Taxonomy (NCBI): domain Eukaryota; kingdom Metazoa; phylum Arthropoda; class Arachnida; order Araneae; family Eresidae; genus Stegodyphus; species Stegodyphus dumicola. Next base: position 175,739,428 of record NC_140781.1, read on the forward strand.
TGCGCTAAAAGTTTTATGAAAATTTAAGTTTAATTACTATGCATAATTTTCCCCACATCTGTTTTTCCATTTGGCTCAACAATGGCCCAGCAGTAAAGTCGCTGAACACTGGTAGTTTGATCTGAGATTTAAATTCCAGGAAATAGGGCAGCTGTTTCCATGACTTTCATTATGTGTAACATGGATACAAGCGAGTTTCCCTTAAAAAAATATTCTTTACAGGGCATACCTCCCTTTCGCGAGATACAAGCGAGTTTCCCTTAAAAGATATTCTTTACAGGGCATACCTCCCTTTCACAGATACCATTTTGTTTGTTGCCATTATAAAAAAAAATGTCTATCTTTTCGCTAAACATGTCTTATTTATCAGCATTGCATTAAAATCCACATCATAGTCATGTGAAAAATGCTGTTAATTTAATTATTTTTAATAGTCTATTGGTCATGGCTGCAGTGGTCAGACTATAGTCTACATTATCTTTCAAATGAATAACTGGCTCAATATTCACGGAAGATACTTCAGTGGATTAAAATTACTGGCAGCTATTAGACATACATTTTCACACTTATAGTACCTTTTCTTTGCTTCATAGTTAGTCAAGTTTGGTTCATAAGAACAGGGTAGAATTTCCCCCTAAAGATGAGATTTGGGGGGGGGAGACAGAAGGGACTAAGAACAGCATTTAGTGAGACTAACTGATCTGCAAGGCCCCCCCGGAAAACTTGAAACAAAATTCTGTTCACATAGATCCTAGTATTTACACACCTTGTCTCCACACACACACAAACACACGGAAGGAGGGACTATACTCAGAAAATATGCCCAGCAATCTTCATAGTCAACATGCAAATAAACACCTTTAACCAGGCATCCAAATGCTAGGTGAATCTGCAGCACACAGAAAATACGCGTAAGCCAAACAAACAGTATGTGGCTCGGCTGTTGCGCCAAGAGGATAGCAAACCCATTCAAGTGTAATATTTTGTCATTAAAAAGACCAGTTATACACCATGCAATTTGATGACCATGAATATCCACAAGAAGTAGCCACAGAGATTAAATCTTTCTGCAATACTGTAAAATCTCAACATGCTTAAAAGTTACAACATATATTGGCTGCAAGATTAACCCTGAAATGAGCAATCTATTACCAGCTCTATTAAGAATGCAAGAAATGAGCAGTAGTGATGGGAGTAACGACTTCATCAATAAAACAAACAAGCAAAAAAAAAAAAAAAAAAATGCCAATGCTCAGTTTCCAGGGCTTATTGCTACATATGGACACTATATAGTTTGAAAATACACAATTACTGGAGCAAAAGCAGGCAAAAGATTTCAAGATATGCTGCATAATCGGCTTCTAGTAATAAAAATATCCTGAAGAATGAACTATTTACACTTTTAAATGTAAAAATAAAATTATCAATTAATATACATGCTCTTGCATGTGTTTAATTTTGAACATTGAATTCTCATGTTCATTTTACAATTACACAAGAACATTTCCTTACATGTAAAGTTTTATTACATTTTTTCCAAGGAAATATTAAAAATTAATTTATAGCTTGTGACAGAGTTAGTGAACACAAGACTGTTTATTAAAAAATGCACCATATAATGATGTAAAACAAGGCACAAATAATGAACTGATTAAGAACAAACATGCTACAAATTATTAAGGACGGGAATTGAACATTTTAAGTTTCATTGATTCAATATTTTTCATTTACTGCACAGAAATGCTATCTTACGTAAACGTTAAAAACCTTGGAGATTCAGTAATTTGGGAGTGCGACAAAAAACCGCATTTGGCAGCTACAATATTATCATTCTTGCACAAATTGCATGCAATGTTTAAAGAAGCTTAATATGAACAATTTTTTCTTTTCATTTCTGGAGATCATCTTCAAAATTATTCATCTTATTGACTGATGCAGTAGTAACATTTGCTTTGACAAATGAAAATATCCTTAAGACCCACCCATGAATGGTATAGAAAAAACAACTATATAGGTTGGACACAAACTGCATCATTGCTTTAAAAAAAATTGGCCAGTTCCATATTCTTTACATAGTTTGTGCATAAACTTTGGTATCAAGCTACAATATGAATTACAGCTACATTGTGGTCTAAACCGGAAAACTTTAATTACAAGCACCATACATAAGAACTCTTTCTGTTTCAAGAATTATACTCTTTCTAAGCAGTACAACTAAAAATCGCAAATACGATATGAATTTCAATTCAGTACTTCTCCCCAAAAAAGCAGAAGTATTCATTTTTGCTTTCTCCTGTGATCTTCCAAATGGTGGCTACTGTTCAAATCTACCAGGTTAGAATTTTTCCTTGCAAGCAAGGGATTGTTAAATACTTAAAACATTCTTGCAGGAAAAAGTTAATAACAAAGATTGTTGATGATAAAAATGGAATTAACAAATATGATGCTTCAGAAATACTGCTTTTGATTGTACAAAGCAGTAACATAACATTAAAACATGATCAAACACTGCTTCCAGTAGTCTTGGTTCTTTAAAAGGCGAGTTTAGAGATTTTGAAAACTAACTAGTAAAACACTAGTACTAAAACAGTACTGAACTTACTGACATACCTGAGCGAATAAAAAGAATGGAAAGCAATTACCACCTCATAATAATATCTCGAAAGGAAAAAGGGCATACAAATTTATCTTTTAGTTACCAAAAAGGAACGATTTTATACCACACACCAAAAAATTGCTCTCAAACACATAGAATTAACAGTGCTTTACAGAAAATATGATTATGCAAATATTTCTATACATACAAACAACTGCATGTTGAGTGACATTAACAATGTAAGTACATTTCTTTCTGTTCAGTAATTATTTATTTAACAACAAATAGTTTAAAAGCTTTCCGTAATGGCCCTAACTTGAGAAAATTACTTATAACAATACTGCCAAAATTATTCAATGAATAAATTGTGGCACTTTCAGTAATTGAAACTGTACTAACAATTAAGGAGAATTCATGGTGGAAAGGCTTCCTATCATACTAACTTTATTTTCCCTCCAGCTATTAAAAAGAAAAAACTCCTTCCAATACATAAGTAAAATTCTATCTGCAACTAAATTTGTCAAGTAAACAGCCCAAAAATGTAATTAAATTGCTCAGACAAAATATTACAGATACACAATTTCAAAAATAATAATGAATTATAAAAAGCCGATTACCCACTTGAATGACTAGTGAAGGTCCACCATTTACAATATCTGGAGGTATCTGGGATAAAGGAGAATTCTCTATTCCCATGATCTGAAGATTGCTACACAATGCCAGCTCAAAAGGTAAATGATGAAGACTAGGATTATCATTAATGAGCAAGTTCTCCAAATTCTCCAATGTTCCTACAGAAATAATTGGGCAGAAACTTCAGTATAGCAATTTAATTATAAAGACTAAACCTTTGATTCTGAATTAAAGATATCAACATAAGAAACAAAAATAATGGACAAGAAAATTGTAACAAAATTCATTTTATCAACACATAAACATCAGATTTCACAAATACTTAAATCCAATTCTTTAATGCCTAGCAAAAATAATAAAGCAAAACGGAAAACCTGAACATACCAGGGGAGGAAAAAATTATATTTACTACTTTCACCACGTGCAGTTAGCTTAGCCTACAAGAAACAGATTAAATGCTTATAAATCAAAAAGAGTTTCTTTTTACCAAGAAGCATTTAATAATACTGTTTTATTGTGGAAGTCCTTAATTTATGAGCTCCAAATAAAAAATTTGTTTTCGTTACATTCAGCATCCCACTAGAACTCTAGATATCAGTCAAGCAAACACAGCCATCAGTCAGATACAATACAAAGTCCAAGATATATACTTCATACTACAGATTTCGCCTTCCATTAGTCGATTGGGACATTGCCTGTGCAATCAAAAATATCTTAACCTTACAAACGAGAAACTTCTGATATCATTACATCATCTTCATTTATTACATTAATACTTTCTTCTTAATTCTTTACAATTTCATGTTCATTTATAAAGATTCCACTGTTTATGTCCTGTAATTTCTATGTCCAGAATTACTAACTACTTTTCTTTCACAATCGGTAGCAATATTATCTGGATTTAGAGCCAGACTATGCCATTCATTTGTTAACTGGTGATTGGGGCATTGTCACTGGAATGAAAAACTCTTATAGTATCTTCATTTATTACCTTTTTGTTTGTGAAATCTCAAAACCTTGAAGTTCAAGGCTATAATCATAAAGCTTAGCTAGCATCCACTATACATTATTAGCAATCATAAGATTGGCACTGTTCCGCTGAATTATACTAGTTATTTACAGGGTTGCCACTCAAACAGGAGAATGAAATACCCTGACTTTTCCATATGTGTTTCAAGAAAACTCCATGGTATCTGCATAGTGTGCATTGGCAGTGCTGAGAGTAAACTAATTATGGTACCGACTGAAAACACAGAAATTTGCCAATTACGTACGACTATATATACATATATATATAGGCTATGAAGTGCATGAAGATATACTGATATTGATAGTATTCACGGCACAACTAATGGGAAGGTATTTTTAAGGGAATTCAGTATGCCTTCAATGGGGAAACTTGAAATCTATTACAAATGATGGAGGCAGAAACATGTATGATAAAAATAAAGGAGTGATTGCTCTTAAGGCTGTAATGGTGGATCAAAACCATTAGTCTTACACTGTATCATTCATCAACAGTCCTGCAGGAAATGTTTGGATTTGTCTGAAGTTCTAAAACCAGTCATATCAGTTGTGAATTTCATCAGATCCATTGGGCTGAATCACTGAGCCCTGGCCTAGATGACAGATAACTATTTTTTTTTTTTTTTTTTTTTACTGCAAAATGACAAATAAGGTAAATGCCAAATTTAAGAAAGAAGAAAAAGTTTAAAATATTTTGTTTAATACGAGAATGGGGGGGGGATTTAGTTTCGCTAAACTAGCACTGCACATGCGCATGCCAATCTCTGGATTCTTGAAGTTACTGGAAACTTGCTTTGCCTTTTATAAAGACAATCTGATTGGTGCTGCGAAATCAGCTCTACAGCTGCTGTCCAAATGATGCTCACACGATACATGATTTGCTAAAAAAAAAAAAAAAAAAAAAAAAAAAAAAAAAAAAAAAAAAATTGCTTCCAACATTGGCACGAAAAGTGCTTTTTTTGGGAATTACCATATGAAATTCCCTGACGTTTTTGGTCAATTTTCAAATTCCCTAATTTCACAGGTTGCATGGCAACCTTGTATTTATTACACTTATGCCTATTTCCTGCCCATGCTTAAAGCTTATCTGAGCCCTGAATAAGTAAATTCCCACACAAACTCTGGCTTATTCAGGGGTGGCACTAGACATTTTACGACCCAGTGCAGTCTCTGCAGAAACTGCTGCCAAGTGCCTAAAAATTTTGCATTCCACTCATTCATTCCCTAAATTCTAAATATTTTACCATTTCTAAATTTTGTTTTTCCTTGCTTCTCTAAAAAAAACCCTGCCTTCCCTAAATCCCATTACAGTTACGCCAGTTCTAGTGGCAGTAATGTGCTTATATGAATAAAAACCAGTTATTCTCAATTTAAATAGCACTAACAGTAATTTTTGGCCTTATAAGCATTACTTGCGATTTTTTCATATGGAATAAAATTTCTGTTAAATTTCTCCTCATCAATACACTCAACACTTTGCAGCACAATTAGCTGAAGTCTACAATCATCGCCAAGCATAAAGTAAACACTTAACTGTTACCATGCTGATTGGTATTCAATTACTATTTTTTTTAAATAAATTGTTTGGAGATTACAGCACAAGTCATTTCTCAAACTATCATGTGTTGATAGTCATGCAACGGATAAAAGTCAAAAACAATAATGATTTGCTATGTTCGCTTCAGGGTATAAATTATTCAGTAGGTGTAAAACCCTTAAGGTTTTGATGTTGAACATTTTGTTTTGAGACAATATGCCAAGCAAAAAGTGTCTATGAAACCAAATTATTGATTATACAGACTAATGTTAACCCGGCGGAAGTCGCACCAAGAAAAGTTACTAGAGTGGGTGCGTACCCCAATATTTAAAATACGATAAAAATAGTTTTATTTAGTTTTAAAGCTGTTTTTCTTGTTCTCGTGTATTATAAATACGTGAATAATAAATGGGGTTCAAAAACTTAATTTCCAAAATAATCTTAGAGTTAAGATTAATAAAAAAATAAACATCACGCCTCTAAGTTTCATTGCATCTCTAATACACAATGCTTATTTTATTTCTTCACACTTTGAACGAAATACATATTTCGTTCAAAGTGTGAATTCAAACGTGTTCTTGGCACAGAATGTTTTCACATTTTAAACATTGCATTCACATTCTTCTGACCTCGGCACGAGGGCAATTTATCACATCTTTCATACTTAGTTATTTCGAATTTCATGTATTCGTTTTAATTCTTCGTTGAAAGTTTTGCTTTTGTTTTGCATGCAGTACATCAGTTTCTTGGTAAAGGATTAATCTCTGATTCTTTGTTCAATACTTTTTTTCATTAATTGCAATGCTAAGTCCTTCAAAATTAGCGGTTGAACGTAATATAATTCAAGCATTTATTACAGCAACCTTCAGTGCAGGAAAGAAAATTACCATTGGCCATCTCCTGGTTATTCTGGCAATTGAATAATTGGCTGACATTTCATCCCCCATATCCACTGCTCCTTTAGTCATATTATAAAAACATATAATTCCTGATGTTTTATTTTCTCCAATAGTATCATCTATAGTATGATCCTTATATAATGTTATATAAGCATAAGAACAGTTTTCCCTTTTTTTAGGAACATTAGGAATTAATGTTTTATCTTATCGAAACCAAAACAGTGTAGAAAATATTCCTAGTTTCTACATTTTCTCATCTTCAGCTTCCGAAATGCAATCTTCATCGCTTTCAAATATTTGTAGTAAATCTCACAGGCGTTGGCATCTCCAATTCACAGGGAGTCATTCTTTTTATCATAATGCAATTAGAAATTTTTAAGAATTTAATGTCAAGTACTTTAAAATCACTTGCGAGTAGAAATATTTACTGTTACACTCTAGAAATAAATTTCTGAATTAAATATTCCGTCAAAAAAACACTTACGCGGACAGGCGTATGGGGTGTGTCATACCCCAGGTTCCAACAAAATACTGATAAATCTTTTTATGAAACACTCAGGCAAAGAAAAAGTGGTTCTAAACATCAACCACAACTAGCAACTCAGCTACTAAATACAGCACAGAATTTCAGTTTCACAAATTAGGAATATTCCACTTTTATGTAGGGTTGGGGTATGATACACCCCACGCGCTTTCCTGCGGATTAATAAAGGATTGCTTTTCAATATGGAGGTATTTTATTTCGTGCCAAAGTGAAATTAAAAATCAGGACTCTCGACATTTTATTTAATATTTCACAAAACAGTGTTTTAAAGCAAGTATCTTTCTCTCAAATGCCAAAAATTGTTTGGCAAAATATGATTAAACACAGCAGCATGAACTGTTTGTGCAGGCTGCATTTGCAGTGGTCGGAAACTTTCGTCAAAACCGAACATTTCAAAGGGCAGCAAATTCAATTTTCTTCCAGCCAGAAAGGGTGCTTTTTTTTTAAGCATTTCTACCTGACTATCTGCCGAGATGAAATGGGAACCTCATCATTAATATAGAAATCTCTGCTGCTGACCTAGTTTATATAATATAAATGTCCCACATTAAAAATTTGAAAATGAGATAGTAAATTAGCAACGCCTAATTTTATGACTAAAAGTAATAGCATATGAAATAAATACATTGCTTAAAGCCAATGACTTGCTGCCTCTTGTTTTATAGGGGAAAATGACTAAAATGAGATAATAATATAATTAGCAAAAATTACAGCTTGTTACAGTCATTAATTACATTACTAAGTCCCAATTTCCATAATTTTTTAAATTGCAATCAATAAAATTTTATGATTTAGATGAACAATTTAACATGGTTCATTAAATCACAAGTTTTCGAGTTCTCATTACAATGGTCATTAATGTTGATAATTAGAAGTCAGCTATTAGTTTGATGACATAACATCAGATTTGGCAATAATAAATTAATTATATTAATAATTATCCCATCTAATGCAAGCTCAGTACACACTTAAATACATATGCTTTTCAAATACACAAATAAGGTTCAAGCAATTCAGAACTAAATATTTCCCATCAGAACACATTTAAAGTTTGGTTTGGTTCATTACAAAAGCACATTAGGGCTATCTGTCTAAGGGGTGGGATGCTTTCATGAAGGACTTTCTAAGGAAAGCAGGTTCATATCCACATTACAAATATGGAAAACCAGTATGTTTGCCCAGAGTTGAACCCAGGTCTAACTACCACTGTTTAGTAACTTTATCGCTCAGGCACTGGTGAGGCCTACAGTAAAAATTTCTGACCATCAAGACTTTACTGCTAGTTCAAACAAACATAACAAGTAATTCCAATGGCATGAAAGATTTTTAATTTAAAATATGTATATTTAGTATAGTATTTCATAGTCATCCAATGAGACACACAGACAATCTTATACAGTCTTTAATCCGAACTCATCGGGACTTAGGCGATTCCGAATTATAGATCATCAGTTTAAATCTGGTAAGATGGCATGCAGAAACTATAAAATTAAAAATATGAATCCGTAATTTATGAAATAAAGAGCAATTATGATATAAAGGGTATCAAAATTTACAAAAAAAAAAAAAAAAAAAAAAAAAAAAAAAAAAAAAAAACAGCTTAATATTTATTTGTTTACTTTATTAAACATTACTTTCAACGTGCGCATGCATAAAGCATACATTACGCATAGTCGAAATTAGAAAATTGCAACCAGAAAACTATTTGATGTGTATTCGTGATATTTATAATGATGAGGAAATTGATTTAAATTAATCGGAGTACATCGAGATGAAACATTACATTTAGTAAGGAATTATAAGATGAATAAAATAAAAACATCCGCCCTGAAGATGAGGATAGTGCTGACAGATCAACTTCCATTGCACTGCGCGTCGTGACGTTCCTCCCCTTCCGCAGAGCAGCGTGAAATTGATATACAGATTTCGGAATGGTTAGAGAAACAAATCACCCCTCTGTCACTTTCTTCATGTCTTTATCCATTTTTTGCAGCAGTTCTACTTTTTGTTTAATGGACATCAAAACATGCTTTCGCTTTCTATATCCTTTGGCAGCGGAAATTCTTTTTGACATAATCGAAAGTTCAAGCTTACTTTTATAAAATTGCTCTAACAGTCTGCAAAAAATAATGAGCCGGATTCAATTCGAAGATTAAGGAACAACCCAATCTGCAACATTAACTGAAATAGATAATTAGATAATTTTAGCATAGCTTATACTGTCTGTTATACATTAAACACACTTGCGTAAACGTATTATGTGCATGCGCACACGCATATGCACATGCATAAAGGTATTACGTGCATGCATAGAAAATTTGCAGCTTTGAGGTCCGGATTATGGGTGCACGGATTAACGACTTTTGACTGTATAGCAATTACTAATGTTTTCTTAGTTACTTAAAAGCCTGAAAATTTGCAATTGATATCCATATATTAAGAGGAAATGAAAAAGAAAAGTATTTTGCAATACAAAAGGAAACAAAAATTGAAATGGAGAGAGAATTCATGACAACATACAAAAACAGTTGAGTTTCAAGTGTGGGGTTAAAAAAAAAAAGACAGAGAAAGAGAATGAGGAAAAAAAAAAAAAAAAAAAAAAAGAAAGCATACCAATTTCTTCAGGAAGAGATGTAAGGTTATTTTCTCCAACATTAAGCAACGTGAGATTTGATAATCTCCCTATTGCTCTTGGTAGAGTTGTTAGCATGTTGGACTGCAGAATCAATTTTTGGAGATCACTTAAATAACCTACAAAAGAGAATATGAAATTATAAGTTGATCATATGAAAGAACTATTAATTTACATGAAATATTTTATTATTTACATGAAATACAGTTGACTCTAATACATTAATTTGAACTGCATGAGCTCTTACAATGGACCTTTTTGAATAATTAACAGAATTCTTAGAAGTATTAACAGCAGTTAAAGGAAAGAAAAAAGAATCATACAGCTAAATGTCCAAACAAATGAAATATTAGATGTGCTAAGCATATACAAAGAGTGCAGATATATGTCTATTTCATAATTTAGTACCATAAAATATCAAAAGTTTTTTACAACTCAAAATTTGCAGAAATTAATAAATACCTGCAGATTTCGTACATAGTTAACTGTTGGAAAGATATGTAAACAAATGGGAAAATAAATCATAACTGCATGAAATAAACTGCAGTACACAATGCCCTAATGTATGAATTTTGCAGCCACTTTCAATAGCTAGCATGACAGTGAACTTAAAATATTGATACACATAAGACAGAACAGGTTTACTCTGTTCCACACATTCTTTTTTTTTTTTTTAAACATATTTTCCCGTAGTTTACTTTACATTAAGAATACTGGATATAATTTATGTAGCAATGCACTATTCATGTTGCTGGTAATATATCTGAACAACAGACTTGTTTGCAGATTTGGGACTGCCCTGGATTCTAAAGCCCCAAACATCTACATAATTCAAGGGCCAACTAAAACATTGAATGCAACAGTATTTAAATGACTGACACTGCAGAACTTATTCTGATAAATATAAGCATTGAGATAATACATTTACGGAATTCTTACCTATATCATTTGGCAACGAGTCCAGCTTATTTTCTTCCAAGTCCAAAACTCTCAGTTTCCGAAGATTGCCAATGGTTTGAGGAAGCTTTTTCAGCAAGTTATTGCTGAGAATGAGAACTTCAAGGGATTGTAGAAATTGTATGTCATCAGGAATTTTTGTTAGCTGGTTAGTACCAAGGTTGAGCTCAACCATATTTGTCCAGGTTCCTATGTCTTTAAAAAAATATTTTGCAATAAAATAGTGTCTTATTACAAATTTAAACATTAAAAAATACATACAAGACTTATTGCATAACCAGGACAAAACTAAACCTTAAAAAAGAGTAGCAGCTGACATACATGCTAGACAAATTATTTCACGAGACACCTGTTAATTTAGATTCATTGCCAATGGTACTAGCAATTTTTTGAAGGAAACCAATTAATCTTTTTGCTAAAAAGCTTAAACAAGTTCTCAGCATTATTAATAGTACAACATATCAAGACCACAATTTCAATTCTACGAAGGTTGATCCAAAAAAAAAAGTTTACAAGCAGAAGCATTTGAAACGTAATAATTGTGGAGCGAATATTTCCACCCAGGGTGGTTGACAGATGGTGCTAGTTGTCCTACAGCGGTTCTACGAGTAAGTAGCATCAGTACGCAGACACTTAAGAGCGACAGTAATGGCACGACATCTAGAAAAGTGGTCTCGCATAGAGGTGCGAGCCGTAATTTGATTCTTATGGGCCAAGAATGTGGCTGCAACCGAAATTCACAGACAAATCATTGAGGTATACGGGGACAAAGCAATGAGTAGACAACAGGTAGCAAAATGGTGTCATTCTTATCAAGCGGGCAGGGAGCACGTGGAAAACCGCAATATGGAAGCGAGCGGCCGTCCAAGCTCTTCAAGGATGGATATCAACACGGCACATGTTGAAGAAATCATCCAAAGGGATCGACGAGTAACCGTGCGTGAGATTGCCTCAGAGTTGGACCTGAGTTGTGGTATCGTAACCAATGAGTTGCGATATTCCAAAGTTTGTGCCCGCTGGGTTCCATGTGCGTTGTCCGCGGAGCATAAGGCCACTCGAATGAGTTCAGCATATCGTAACCGATGAGTTGCGATATTCCAAAGTTTGTGCCCACTGGGTTCCACGTGCGTTGTCCGCGGAGCATAAGGCTCGAATGATGTGCAGCCTCACATTTCTTCAGCAATACAATTCAGACGACCAACACTTCATTGATGGCATCGTTACCAGTGATGAAACATGGCTTCATCACTTCACCCCTACATCCAAAAGAGCCACGATGGAGTGGACACACGCTGGATCACCAACGAGGAAGAAGTTTAAGGTCACACCCTCTGCCGGTAAAGTGATGGCAACTGTTTTCTGGGATACGACTGGTGTTATCCTAATCGAGTATTTGGAGCGTGGCCATACCATTAAGGCCTATCGTTATTGTGCCATCTCAACGAAACTGCGTAAAGCCATCCTACGCAAACGGCATGGATTACTGAGCAAAGGCGTCATTCTTCTGCATGACAATGCCAGGCCCCATACAGCTCGCCAGACTACTAGAATTGCTGCAAAGGTTCAAGTGGGAGGTCTGGAATCACCCCCATACAGCCCCGATTTGGCTCCAAGTGACTAATTTTTCCGGCGTTGAAGCGATACTTATCCGGAACACGGTTCACCTCAGACAATGCAGTGAAAACAGCTGCTAAGAAATGGCTCAATGAACAGGGCCCTGATTACTACCAAGATGGGATAAACAAGTTGGTCGAATGTTCTGACAAATGCTTAAACAGGTTTGGCGACTATGTGGAAAAGTGAAGGCCAGATGTGTCTTTTGATTCCCATTTGTATCTTGTTTCTATTGTTAATAAATACTTTTTCATTTGCATTGTAAACATTTTTTGAATCACCCCTCGTATTATCAATAACAATGAACTGATTATAACAGCTCTCCATTCTTTGAACATAAAAAATATTAACTACTATGACTTTGAAAATCTTTATACTACTTTGCCATTAAAAGAAATTTGTGATAGTCTCTAAACTCTACCAGATATGTTTTTGTACTTTCTTACAATAGTCCCTTAAGAAAATTGGCAGCTTTACTTTTTGTTTAGTGTTTTTTTTTTTTTTTTTTTTCATAATTACATCAAATTTAGTAACACACTTTTTAAACAAATCAATGCAATACCAATAGGTTCAAGCACATCTTCTGAAATTTGCAATATATACCTTTTTTTATAAAAGAATTTCAGTTTCGAAAACAACTTACACACATGGACCTTATAAGAAATAGACTAACCCAAACGGGTTTTCTCCCTTGTCTGAGGTGTTGCCGGCTGTCCCCTTGATCACATCCGGAGGATTACGGACGACTTGCAGAAATTTAACATTTGTTGCCTATTGCAGCATGTATAATTGTCAAGAAAAAGCTGGTAGTAGTGCCTCTTTACACAAATTGGAATTTTTACATATTTTTATTTTTGAAATTGAGATTTATTTTTAAAAATTTAGCATATTTATCAAGCATAATTAACATTCCAAATAATTATAAAGCTATTGCATGCTTTCAGGGCTGGATATTTTTGTAGCTTTTCCTATGCTGTAAGGAAATTTGTAACTACTTCTTTTAGAAAATAATATTTTAAATCTGAACTAATAGAAAATTTCAAACAAGCAATTTTCTCTTGCAATTTTTATGCTTTTTACTGCTGTAAATAAGTAAAAAGTACTAAAATATTTAAAAACGAATTTTCGAAAGTTTTGTTTAAAATTCTAAATTGTGCTGCTTTTTTAAAATTATAGATGAGTATAACAGCACAATTTCTATAAAGGAATTTTATTTCAATTATATTTCATAATACATCATAGTGATAAACACTTTTTTCTCCTTAATAATTTTTATACATTTAATTCTAATATTAAAATTGCATTTAACAGTAATATTTAATTTTAATTGTATTTTATAGTGATTATATTTTAAATTTATTTTTAGTTCTGCATAAGATTTTTTTTTCTGTTAATTTAATTCATTAGCTCAAAGGGGCGGTAGCCTAAAAAGGCTGTTAGTTTCGAAGCAGCATTTTGCCCTGTTTTACTATAAATGTCTGTGTCTCCTTGCAAACTGTTGTTACCAAATATTATCGCCCTGTATTATATTTAAAGAAATTAAATAATGAAGAATCTGCATGAATACATGTATGTTTCTCGCACTGTGACAAAAATGACAGTATCTACAGCCATCAAATTTTGAATAATGTAATCCTCCACCCGAACATGGGCATCTGGACAGCTGAATTTCGAATTTGTTTTAATCTATTTCATATTTGATAAAACATTAACGAATTTTTGATTAACAAACTCAATGAGTTCAGAGACAGCACTGTACGGAAAATAGCAGTTTTATCACCAGTGAGGAAATTCTAAAGATATGCTGTTTTCAAATGTATGTGGTTTGTGGGCGAAGAACATGATATTGAATAAATACAGAAAACACTCAAAACGTTAAAAAAGGTTCCTTTTGGACGTAATATAAAATCTGAGTGCTTCTAGATTTTATTTTACCTTCCCCCCTTCATTACACGCAGAAAATTTTATGCTCCGAATTTTATAAATTACTAAAATAAATATTCCACTTTAATGTTAATAATTTAATGACGATATAATCAAATAAACGATTGTTTTGTAATGTTATTATAGTTTTGGAAATCACTGCCTGAAAATGGTCACTAAATTTTTTTAAAAAGTTATCAGACCTTGTTTAATTTTACCCTATTTATTTCAGAGCACCACGTACTATCAATCTTATTTAATTTTACGTTATTTGCACGCAAAATTAAGTTAATACATTTTGTGCCTAGTTTTTACCGTTTTACCAAAGTAAAGATGTTTGTACACGAATTAGGCGTGAAAAGTACTTTAATGAGATATATTAAATCCTATTTGGAAAAGACTGTGGCTTTCATAACCTCATCGCTATACAACGTATCACATTTAATAATTAAAAAAAGTTATGTGATACAAACGCCATAGGTTTCAGTGTTAAAGCAAACCAGATCGTCCCTACTCTTTCTTGCCAACATGTCGGTGACGCATCCCCGCCCAATGGGTTAGTCTATCTCTTATAAGGTTCATGCTTACACATGAACAATATACGTACAAGATCTACAGATATGTCAATGATGTAATTGCATTCAACAACTTTGATAAGATCGAAGAAGCTAATATTTAGTCTACATGATTCAAACTTTAAAAAAAACGAACTAGCATTCAACAGAATATTAACTACCTAGATTTACAGATTTTGAACTAGAAGGTATTTAAATTTATAAGAGATTTTAATTTTCATACAATTAAACTCATAAAGTCGCACTCCAACATCTTCAAGAAAGTTATTACGACTATTCATGCAAAAATTCTTAGAATAAAAAAAGTCTGCAATGAGATCGATAACAGTCAAGAATTAGTCATCTTTATAGATCTTCTCATAGAAAATCATTCCCAAATTCAATATATCCCATACTTTAAGAAACATTGGTATTAACATCATTTGCTTACAGTGATATGATAACTATTATCTCAACCTGTTAAGAAGGTGATAGTTGGATGGCTATAACACGAAATTTAATGTGAATATGTAATTAAGTGCATTTATCACCTTTCTACATAAATATTCTATGCTTTCAATCACAATTTATAATTAAAATTTTTATGATTTATTATCCTTAAAACCATTATAGTAACAATGGTACTATTTAAAAATTTATCTGTATCGATATTTACTCTAATTATGTATATACTATTGGTTGCGTCACCAGTGGTACCCCGCTGTTGCCGAGCGCCGGTCACCGGTGACCCCCACAGCAGTCAAAGTGTTAATGCTTCAAAACACTTTTCCCTTGACAATTTCTGTTTGCAGTGTTAAACAAAGAAGATTTCCTTCATTTTATCACACCTTTCAGCCATTTTTGGCAAAAATATTCAAGTATGATTTACACTGTAGTTCTAATAGTTTTTGATTTGGATACTTTTAATTTCAAACATTTTTCCCGTTCAATAGAATTAATTTGGTGATTTCACCAAATTCACGTAGAATGGATAATTAGGATTACCTTTGCTTTTGACATTAAGTTTAATTTTCGTTCCATCTGTTTTCCTTCACTCGGAAATTAAATAACTACTCACACATATTTCAAATTTTTCCTTTTTTGACATATGTATATCTTTATGTCCTGTGCACTCACTTATTTTTTCAGTGAAGATATTGATAACCATTTTACACAGATCAAATTTTAATACAAGAAATATGTGCAAATTGAATGTTATGTAGTTATGTTAGTAATATGTCAGGTGTCTGAATGTAAATGGTGTAAATGGGCTCACCGCATGGTTGGTTTTTGTAACTTTCCCTTAGAAAGTTGTCCGATTTATTTTCCCTCTTAGATAGCTCTCATGTAACTTATCATATTCAAATAAGCAAACAATCTTTCTGATTTGATGAATGGAAGCACAAAACTTATGTAAGTATGATATTTTTGCATAATACATACTTGCCAACCTATGACACTCAAAAATCAGGAGATTTTTTTAAGAAATCAGGAGATTTTTCGCAATGTTAAAAAGACTTTTTAAATGATAAAAATATAGTTTTTAATAATGAATTAACTTTAAATAGTTACTAAGTCTTAAATGCAAGCAAAACAAAAATACCTTAGACATAAAAAACATTTTTATTACTTTCATCGTTAAAAAAAAAAAAAAAAAAAAAAAAAAAAAAAAAAAAAAAAGGCACTTTAATCAGTTTTCATACAAATGTTATGGACAGTGGCAGATTTTGCTCTCGTTAAGAAAGAAACTTCATAATTTTGTTCATAGCAATTGCCACATAGGCCTGCTTTCGCTAATAAAAGTTTTTCTAATGTGTCATCACTAATATTAGATCTAAATTTAGTCCTCGTTTTCGCAACAACACTGAAAATCCTCTCACACTCTGCATTACTATGGGGAACTGTCAAGATGGCCAACATAATTCTAGAGAGTTAACGATATTTTAAAATTCCATCAGCACCTTTCAATTTTCCAATTAACCTCCACTGGGTGTCAATCCTAGCTGATTTTATAACTTCATTCAAGTTTTCTAATTGTAAACTGCAAAATTGCAACTGCAATATATCAGTAGCAACATTAATATCATCATCTTTCATGACTAAACGAAGTAACACAGGAAATCTGTTCAAAAAGTACCTTATATCAAAAAGAGATGCATTTGCTAGAGCAGAAACATCAGCAACTTTAGCATGCAAAATCACTTCATCGTTGACTGGAAATTTATGTAGTGTTTTTAATCACATACTCGACAAAAGTAACTTCTAACATGAAGATAAAACTTATTTTTGTCTTCTTCTGAAAGTTCTTCCACTGCTTTTGTAGTTGCAGCTCCTATTACCAAATCTTCATCTTCCTTCTCATTTTCTGTTTCACCATAAATCACATCATATATTGAATTACAAGACAAAACACAGACTGGTTTTACAAACTTTGATAAAATGTCTTTAAACAGATCATAAATAATTGATTACAAAACATGAATTAATGGAATTTTGCTTTGTAGAA
The DNA here is from genome assembly GCF_044657685.1 of Stegodyphus dumicola. Taxonomy (NCBI): domain Eukaryota; kingdom Metazoa; phylum Arthropoda; class Arachnida; order Araneae; family Eresidae; genus Stegodyphus; species Stegodyphus dumicola. The sequence continues at coordinate 175,756,849 of NC_140781.1, forward strand.
TTGTGTTCAGAACATCGAATGATGGCAAAATGAATTGTAAAAAAAAAAGCAAAAAGCTTTGTTAAGGTCTGAAGAAAAAAGCATAAATATTCGTTCTTCACAAGATAAACTTACAGTAATCGGAAAATGTTTCGTGTGTTAAGCAATTTCTTTTTTTTTTATTTTTTATTTTGAGAGAAATTTGTATCAGCTTTACGCTTATATTTTGCAGTATTATTTTGAGAACTGCCAGTTGAATTGCTGAATGATGCAGAAATTACAAAAAATCAAAATTTTTCTCATTTCAGTATTATGCAGCTGTTGGAACTGTTTCAATTTTTCCTTTCTTTTAGAACTCCTTTCAAGATAATAAATATCAACAATGTGTTCATCCACATTTAATGGTAAAGAAGCTGCCCCTTTTTCAGCTGCTAAATTTAAGAGGTGACAGGTGCACCTCATAATCTGCAAATCTGAATTTGCCTTTCTTAAGATGCCTGCAACACCAGTCTTCCAGCCTACCATTACTGGTGCATTATCGGCATCAAGCGCTAAGCAATTATCCAGAGGGACTGCATTTTATTTTAAAGTTTTAATAATTAGCTGTGCTATATTAAAGCATGTCGAATGTCCTAAAGTGGGGACAGAAAGTAAACTGCACTCAATTTCTGAAGACTCTGGATTAAAAAAAGAAACAACAATTGGATACAGTTTTGAATTGGTATTATTGCTTGCATCCGTAGAGAGACAGAACGGAGCTGTTTTAATGCAATCAATAACTGAAGATTTATTTTTCAAACCCATTTCTTTAACAATCGCACCTGTTTTGGTCCTTGCGCTTGAGTATTTCTTAGCGATTTCACTATCGGGAAACATTTTTCTAAATAAAGCTGCAGCGTGATCCGATGCATTCAGTGGCAGGTTGTGCTCCAGTAAAAAGGCAGAGAACAGACATTCTGCATTAATCACTTTTTGGTCTTTTGTTTCCGAAGAAAAATTTAATTTTTCGTTTTTTCAAAACAACTCATGTTGTCCTTGTGTTTTTGTGTACGCACATGTCTGAGAACATCTGCCCTTCCACAAAGCGAAATCGAAAAATCGCAACGACAGATGGTACACCTCGCAAATTTATTACATTTCCTTGAAGAAATAATGGAAGGAAAGTCAACTGTGTACGATTTTTGAAACGTGCACGAGTATTTCACCTTTCTCGCAGACATATCAAAAGACAATAATTTTTAAAACTATTTCCTAAAGGCACGTGTACTCACACAACTCAGGACAAGATGAACGAAATAGCGAAAGAACATCCAAAGAACGGGCAACGGCCTTGAGCTTGCTTTGTGCTCATTGGCTAATATATGCCAGATGACACGCAGTGGAGCTCAATGCCCATTGGACAACTGTAGAACGAAGTTTCTGGATACGTATGCTGTCACTCACAAAGTAGAAATTCTCATCTGATTCGCAAGGTTTCATTTTAGATATGATCTAGAGAAAATTCAGTTGCTTTCAGACGTCCAAAATCACTTTTTTTTTTGGTTCATATAACGAAGTATTAAGCCAAGTTCCATAAAAATCGTGAGAAATATTAAGAATAAGAAAAAGTCGGGAGAAATATATTGTAAATCGGGTTGGTGGGAGAGCGGTCGAAAATCGGGAGAGTTGGCAACTCTGATAATAGCACAGATTCTTTGTTTATGATGGCTACAATGAACAAAAGAAATAGCTGTGACTGTACTTTGATCAAATTGCGATGATTACAGATTTAAGTTAAATGAGGTAAGAAATGTTGATAAGGACAAATTTTAACAGCAGAATTTAGGACCCGCACAGACTGCATCGGGCAGTAAGATATCTATCACTGGCCCTTGATAACCCTTAAGCATGTGCAAGAAATAGATATAAGTATAATAATAAACTAAACTAATAAAATTCATGTTTAATTGTCTCACTGCACGATAAAAGGAAGACAAAATTTAGTGGAACAACTTGCCTTTCTTCGCCAGTCTCATAGTACATAGCCAATAATGTAGAGAGGATGCTATTAAGCTACGCTGAAATTATACTTCACCGACTCCAAGGAATTCCTATTACTATAACAGATCATGCTGTTCCTTGACTTTCTGTTTCCATCCAGCTTATTATGTTTTTCAGGCTGTTATTTTTATAGCAATTTCAGGAAAATCAAAGTTTGAACTTTTGATTATGTCAAAAAGAGTTTCTAATTCTGTAGCTGCAACAGGATCTACAAATTGAAAGCACGTTTCGATGTCCATTTAAAAAAGTCGAATTGTTGCAAAAAACTGATAAAAGTACATCAGTCTCAAAATTATGTGAGTATGGCTTTGGAAAGTTAACTGTATATGACATAAGAAAACAGAAAAAGGAACTTTTTGAAATTTTTGTCAATTCTGACATCCCACCCACGACAAACAAAAATTATTCATTATGTTAAAAGTGACAATCATGACAAAGTGATGATTGAATGTATCAGACAGTTTCACAGCAAGGGCATACCGTTGATGGGTCTAATACTAATGGCTCATGCCAAAACATTTCATTGAAGTAATGAATTTGAAAACTGAGTTCATATACTAGTCAGTTTGGAAAATCAAATTTAAAAGTTGCCATGGTATAAGGGAATCAAAATTTCAGAAGAAAAAGATTTAGCTTAGCTTTTGAACTATTCACAGATGAATTGACTGAACTCTTTAATGGTGAAAGCTGATTTCAAAGTGAGACTAACAATTTTAGCATGTGCAAATGCAGAAACCCACAAGTGCAAACTTCTCGTAGCTGGGAAAAAATATGCGACTTTAGAGCATTTAAAAGAGTGAAGATTTTGCCTATTATATATCGTGGAAACAAAAGAGAATGGATGACAAAAGTATTAATGTACGATTGGTTTGTAAATGATTTCATACCAGAGGCTTGGCAAAATTTGTCCTGATTGTAGACAACTGTTTGGCTCATACTTCACCTAGTTTTAGTGAAAGATAATGTATGTGTATTATTCTTTCCTCCAAACTGTACATCCAACATTCCACCTATGGATATCGTAACCATGGGCATGCTGAAATGCAAATATAAAGTAGCATTTTTAAAATCCACGTTACATTTTTTGAATAAAGGCAAGATTATGTATGAATTAAAAAATACTTTAGCATAAAAATCTGCTGTGTAGGGCATCACAAGATCATGAGAGGATGCATCTCCAGATACTTTAAAAAATGCTTACCATAATTTATAGTCAGCTACCATATTTCATGGTGAAGATGTCTAAGATGATAGCCGCAAATTTGAAGTCTTCTGGATATCGCAAACCTCAGGTGAAATTTTCTAGTTAATGGATTATGTGAAGTGGTAATAAATGAAGATGATTTAACAGAAGTTTTTCATTGCAACGGCAATGCCCCAATCATCAATCAATTAACAGAAGGAGAAGCGAAGTTTTGGGAAATGAAAAAATTTCGACTGACAAGTTAGTCGGATTTCTCGAAACTTGAACAATGAAACTTTGTAACCAAACAAGAAATTATGTCTGTCTATAGAATTAAAAAGCACAAAAAACGAAGCAACTGAAATGACTTACACTGAAAGAAATGTTTAATAAAGTAAACAAATAAATACAGTACAAATTCTGATGGTCGGACTTGTCGGGACTTCAGAGATTCCGCATTTGGGATTTTTCTAGATATTAGATCATCAGTTTAAAACCAGTAAGATGGCATGCAGAAATTATAAAATTAAAAGTATGAAATCATGATTTATGAAATAATGAAGCATTTATGATCTAAAAGGTATCAAAAGCTACAAAAATAAGCTTAATATTTATTTGTTTACTTTATTAAATATTTCTTTCAATGTAAGCTGTTTAAGTTGCTTCGTTTTTGTGCTAATACTCTTTCTTTAATTCTACAGACAGACATAATTTCTTGTTCAGTTACAAAGTTCCACTGTTCAAGTCCTGTAATTGATGTGTTGAGAATTCTGACTAACTTGTCAATCAAAATTTTTTCTTCAATAGCTTCTCTGTCACTTTCTTCACTATCGATAGCATTATTTTCTGGATCTAGAACCATAACTACAGATTTCGCCATAAGTTAAGTGATTGACGATTAAAACATTGTTATCACAATGAAAATCGTCTGTTATACGATCTTCATTTATTACCAGTTCGTCACATTTGTTTACAAAATCTATCAATTGGAAAATTTCACCATTGGTTTGCAATATCTGAAAACCTTCTAATTCACAGCTATCATCTTCTGGTAGCTGGCCATAAAAATTATGGCAATCATTTTTTTTTTTTTTTTTTAAGTATCTGGAGACACATCTCACGATGCCCCCACACAGCAGTTTTTACGCTAAAATAATTTTAAAATTCTACTTTATATTTGCATTTCAATGTGTGCACTATTTCCATAACTGTAACCTGAATGATGACCATACAATTTGGAAGAAAGAATAATATGAGTACATTATCTTTCACTAAAACTTTAAGTGAAGTATAAGCCATACAGTTGTTTAAAAAATCAGGATAATTTTTACGGCATCAGGTAAAGCAACCGAATTCAAGTTGCCGAGCCTTGGGTATTAAATGATTTTGAAACCAATCATTCATTGACACTTGTGTCATCCATGCTCTTTTATTTGCACAACAAATAACGGGAAATCTTTACTCCTTTTTAAATGCTAAAGGTCGTGTATTTTTTCTGATTATGAAACGTTTCACTTGTACATTCCTGCAGCATTTGCACACGCTAAAATTGTTAAGTCTCCCTTTGGAATCTTTGATACTTGTTGGAGCCTTTTCTATAGAGGTTGCCAAGGTATTTAAGGTACACATTGCCAGAAAGGACCAGTTTCATCAACATTGTAAAATTGTTCTGGAAATAACTTCACTATTAATGAGTTCAATGAATTCCTCTGAAAATAGCTCAGCAGCTTTAGTATTAGCTGAAGCTTTTTCACCTTAAATTTTTAATTCCCTTATACCATGACGATTTTTTAATTTGGTTAACCAACCTGATGAATTTGTGAACTCAGGTTTTAAGTCTATTTCTCTGTAAAATATAGCCATAGCTTGAGCCATTAGTATTCGACCTTTCAATGGCACACCCTCGCTGTGACTCTGGCATGGTGAAGATCATGGAATCATTCAAAATTGATGCCATGATCATCACTTATAGCATAACAAATAATTTTTCCATTACTCATTGCAAGTGGGGTGTCAGAATGCATAAAAATTTTAAAAAACTCTTTTTATGTCATACACAGTTGACTTTTTAATGCCATACTCCTTGCATAATTTTGAGATGGATATGCCGTTATCCATTTTTTGTAGCGATTCCACTTTTTATTAAATGGACTGTATAGATCCCGTTGCAGCTCCAGAATTAGAAACGTTTTTCGACATAAAGCTGGATCAAATCAGAAAGTTAAGGAACAGCGCATTCTGCTACATTGACTGAAAGTTCTTGGAATCAGTAAAGTATAACTTTAGTCTAGCTTAATAGCATTCGCTATACATTATTGTCTATGAGTTATGAGACTAGCATCTATCTTCTATCACACACTGAAACAATTAAGCCTGAAATGTATTAGTTTAGTTATTTATTATACTTACATCTACTTCTTGCACATGCTTAAGGCTTATCTGAGTCCTGAATAAATAAATTCCAGCATACACTTAAGGCTTATCTAGGGCCTGCGCTAGATATCTCACCACCTGATGCAGTATCTGTACGCCCTAAAGCCTGCTACCAAGCGCCTAAATTTTTGCCGCCCCTTAATTCCGGATCCCAGTACTTTCTCTAAATTCTAAAACTTTTTTCATCTCTTAATTTGATCAGTGCTTCACCAAATAAAAAAAAAAAAAAAATATTGCCTTCCCTAAATTCTGCCACCCTGAACAGCCATACAAGCTTATGCACCATTCTGGGTTTAGGTGAATAACAAATCAGGTATTCTTAATTCAAATAGGACTAAATATAATCTTCTGGCCTAGGAGTATCATTAACAAAATCTATTTTTAGCATATAAATAGAAATTTTTTTAAATGTTTTCTCGTCAACATTTATTAATGCATTTAATTTTAAATCTGCAATCTCTGCCAAGCGTAATGTACACATAAAAGATAACCTACTCTTTGTTACTACGTTACTAATATAAAAAAAAAATTGTTTTGGAATTGCTACATGAGTCATTACTCAAATTGTTATCTGTTAAAAAACATGTGGTTGGGCCTCAGGGATATAAAATGTTAGTAGGTGTAAAATCAATGATGTTTCAGTTTGAGATGTATGCCAAGCAGATACGCAGCTACGGAGCCAAATTATTGATCACACAAATTGTTTATTATTGTTTCTTCAATAACGAGGTACTTATTTAGTGCTGAAGTTATATTAAGATCCAGGACTCTACACAAGTTTATTATGGAGGGCAGAAAATCAAATGAGCATGCGTTAAGGTCTTGAGGTCCGGATTCTAGATCATTCCGGAATAATGGATGTCAGAATCTCGGACTCTGTACTGTATTAAGACTTTTTTTTTTTTTTTTTTTCAAATTTTGATACTCTCTAGATCATAAACTTCATTATTTAACAAATAATGATTTCATATTTTAGATTTATAATTTCTACATGCCATCTTATTTGATTTAAACTGATGATCCAATATCCGGAATCACTTCAGACTTTTTACTGTACTATACGTGTGAAAGCAAGGCAAATTAAGAAAAAGTTAAAAGTATTAAATTTCTGAGATGGGAATGTATATAAACCATAAACTGTGCTAACCTATTAGATTTTTTTTAAAACCTTACCTCCTCCTTAATCATTAACCTACAGTATGAGGTACACTGTGTAAAAAAGTGGGATAGTTCTATACTTCCCATTCTACTAGGCCGAATGGCAAAATTCAATTTGCATTTTTCTTGTCTCGAAAGCACGAATTAGGATATGTATTAGATGTATATATAACATTGTTCTAATGTACACATTTTACGACAAGAGCGGACCTTTTCTGAAATGACACATCAGTTTCTTCCATATTTCGATTCTACGACTCAAATTATGTCAAACTGCCAAGTTTTGTAAAAATTGCACAAGTAGTTTTTAAGTCTCACTCTCAAAATTTCAGCACTTCAATGTCAATTGCTTTTGATATATATTCATTAGTATCTTTTTTTTTTATTAAACTTATTTGATTCTTCCTTTCATGTTTCAAAATTTTTAACCTGTGAAACTTTTATCACCTTAAAGTTGATGCTTTTCTGAGCATGCCTTCAAAAAAGAGTTTTTTTATTCAAAATTTCTTAAGACATATGTGAATTTACATTTTGGCATGTTTTGAAATTTGGAGTATTTATTATAAGCTGTAACAAAGAAAACATGTTTTATACACTTTGTTAAAATTGAAATGTGGAAAAAATTTTTTATGTCATTTCAGAAAAAGTCCGACTGTACGTCAAAATACCTATGTTAGAGCAATGCTATAAATAAAATCTAATATATATCCTAAGTTGCACTTTTGAGACATGGAAAACTCAATTTGAAGTTCGTCGATCAGCTTAGTAGAACAGGAGATATAGAACTGTCCAATTTTTTTCTGCACAGTGTACTTCAACATAATACCTAGTCCTAAGACCAGGGAAATCTCTCAGCTCTCATAAAATCCAAAAAAGAACTAAATATCATATATATACCTCTCCCTGATACAACCTAAAACTATTGTAATAATTTTTTATTTGTACAAAATATTAGCATTTTAAAAACTTAATGAATGAATACTGAAATAAGGAAAATATCCATTTTAATAAAAGTGATACAGAAAAAAAGATTTGTAAAATGTTGTGGATAAAAATTACCTAGCATTTGTTACAGAAATACAACTTACCCAAAGGTAAGGATGTAAGCTGATTTTCCTTCATATTGAGCTTTGTCAAATTTTTGGCACGAGAAAAGATTCCAAAGGGTATCTTACTTATCTGGTTATGTTCTAAATTCACGGTCTGAAAAGAATAAATTTCACAGTGAAACAAATCAAATCAAATAAATCTATTTGTAATTAAGAATAAATATAGAAACTTGACCTACATAAACACTACAAAACTGAGAAGGACCCCCTACAGGATATGATGTAAAGCAATTACGAGACAGAGTGAGGCTAGTCAGATTGCAAAGGCTTGATAATAAACCTTCCTGCAATACAGTCAATATAATAAATACAATACACAACAGTGATATAAAACTTTGTTTCAATATTTTAAATCAAAGAAACTTAAAACGAATATGTGTATTACAATAAATGAACTAAGACTTACTGGTAGTTGAGATATATTATTATTTTCTACATTAAATTCCAGCATATTTACACATCTACTAAGAGATCTTGGAATTTCAGCCAACTGATTATACCTAAAAATGAAAACATTAGTAATTGGGTGGAAATTTTACTGTCCAAAAAATAATCATTACTAATTACCACAAATATAACAATTCAAATGAATGACTATGTTTTTGCATATACTTGAGAAAAATTTATATGTTCTTTATACTTAGATTTTTCTAAAAGTTAAAAAAAAATTAATTTATCATACAAATATACAAACATACAACAGAACTCCAATTACCCAAACTCTAACTTTCAATATCAAGTTATAAATAGGAACACCCAGGTATGATAAAATTTACAACACTCATGCAAGTATTTCTTGTAACACTATGCTCACACTACATTTTTTAGCCAAAAGTAATATCTAAATGCTTTTTGCATTAAAAATATATAGCCAGACATGTTAGGAGTGGCTAATACAAAGGGGGAAAAAAAAATATTTAAGAATTATAAATAGATACTGCATGATTTCTGAAGGCTGAACTTCTATGGTCTTCCTTTGAATTTTAATACAGTACAGTGCTAAGCTAGCCCTCTGAGCGGCATGACCGGATATTTTGCTTTCTTACTTTCTTTAATAATGTAAATGCAATCTTAATGAATGTAAGTTTATAAAAATAGAGGCTAAAATAAGTAAATATATCAATTTAGCTAATAAATGTTGCATAAATACAGGTCTTCATGACAGATTCAAAAACTCGTGCCGCACAGAGGGCTAGAACAAATTTTACTTTGTCTGCTTAACTATCCAAACCAGGGTAGGAAAGTGACGTTCATGAAGACAGAGCTATGACACTCATCAAGTAACTCAAGAATGAGTCATCTTTTATGACCATCATTTCAACCTGGTCATTTTTGTAGCTGACCATGCAATGTGTAGGCATTACCGTTAAACTAAGTCATTACCAAGTAGCTTTTGAAATCATATAGTTCTAAAATTTTACAATTCAATTATTCAATCTAGGGAAGGACCAAGACCTTCACGAGAACACCGTGAAACTCATCAAGAAATTCAGGAAGGGGGTCATCATTTACAACTACTTTGGCCCAGTCATTTCTGTACTTCACTGCATCATTTATGTTTTTGGCAATGTTAAATTTGTCAATAGACTATGCTACTTCAGCATGATCATTGCTGGCTGCCTAAATGTTATGCCAGTTAATTATGCTGAACTAAAGAACTGTGTTAGGATTTATCAATCTCTGAAAGATAACATGAAAGTGTTAAAAATTCTTAAAGCTTATTTTACTAAAACAATATCCTAAAGCTTATTACAAGTAAAAAAGTCTTGTTTTCAAAAAGTATGGTTATAAGAGGAGATCCTTTTACAGTAAAAGATAGGTACTGACAGAGAAATTTAAAACCATTTGGAACCTTAAATTATGAGTTAGATGAGAGGCAGTGCAATTCATGCAGCTGCATGACAGTTCAAGAAAGCTTCAAGTGAAACATGTTACTAACAGAACATCCAAACATTTTGTAAAATACCCAACATTTGATGAATTTGCTTGCATAAATATTCAGTGATGTACAACCTTTCTTAAGAAAACACTGAATAAATTTGAAGTATTTGTTTAAATCAACCTTTCTCTTGCATCAACCACTTTTAAAAGAATGTCTGTCTTTGTGTGTGTATGTGCATACCATGCTAGACTGTTCCTCAATTTAAAAAATTAGTTTATGCACCCATTATTTGTGTAAAAGTACAAAAGTATATGACTTTAGACCCCAGCCACCACATCTGACACAAGTAAATTCAAAGTATATTAAAACATGCAGTACAACTTACTTACCTCAGGCCAAGGCGGGTCAAATTCACAAGGTTTCCTATTGAGTCTGGGATGTCAGCCAATTCATTATGATGGACATCTAATGTTGATAACTGGACACAATTACCTATTTCTAGTGAGGAGAAAAAAATAAGATTTAATAACTATTAATCTTATTTCCTCACAAGACTTGGATCCCCCCCAAAAAGAAACTGCAATACATTTGAAATTTATTAACATTTTCATTTAAATTTCTGAATTTTATTATTCAAATAAATAAAAAAATACCAAGCTCATGCTATTATGTGTTTTTATTAATCAGCAAATAATGATTAAAAATAAAACAATCAAGAAAAAAGGGTGGTGGAGGGTAATATGGAAATTTTGAATGCCATGTTAGCAACTCTGTAGGACCAACCACTGTTTGGGACTGATGGGACATCATTTAGAAAGCTTTGCCACTGGGCAGTACTGGAGCTGTGAAGTGGTGAAAACATGTTTCTGTGAAGATGTTCTATGAATACTGTAATAGTCTCATGTACACACATAGGATATTTAATTTTATTACCAGCTATGATACCACAGTTGTATCTCATCAGCTCATACAATTACAACATGATTGCATAATTTTGAAGAAACAGGTTTGCCCTGAAAAAGAAGTCCCCAGGTACCATCAAGAGGACCCTTTGGTGATCCGTTGAACAACATGCATCAACACTATAGTAGAGGTGAAGAAGTGCATAAAGAATATTGCTTAATTTAAAAAGTTCCATCCCTAGAAGTTACAGTTTGCTCAGAAATACAATCCTAAAGACCCTCTGTTGCATAAGGCATTTATCTGCAAACAGATGTATGATAAGGTTAACCACGATACCAGATGTTTTTTAATGGCAAGTGGGGTATTGGTTAATGGCTATTTCCAACTCAGCATTTCAGTTAGCAAACAAAATTTCTGAAACTGGGTAAAGGAAAATCCTTCTCAGCAACACAAGTGTATTCTTCCAATCATCAATGAACTAAACTATAAGACTAAAGAAAAAATAATTGTTTTCTTCAGGAGACGAGACAATGACCATCCAAAGTTCATTCAGCAGGCCATTACAGCATCAAAATGAAACATATCTTTCAGATGTTTATCTTCAAAAACTACTGTAATGAAGAAGTGCCATTCACAATGGCATAATCTGCACATGCACTTTGATCATTATGTGAAGTTTTCCCTGTGTTTATTTTCGCATTTCATCAACTGGGATTTTCCTGATTCCCCACGTACAAACAAGGAAAAAGATATTTCTAGTCAATTTACAAAGCATGTTACCTGCAGGCAAATGCTTCAGATGATTGTTAGAAGCTTCAAATGTAACCAGTTGTGTCAGTTTCCCTATACCAGCTGGAAGCTCCTGTATTTTATTTTCACGCAAACTGAGCATGGCGAGATTCTACAAAAGGAAAATAAATTAGCAAACAAAAAATATTACACAAACATAAGACACACATTTAAAAAAGAATTGATAGTTACTGTCAGATTAGAGATTTCTTCACCCACAATTCGAACACGATTAAAGCGCAAATACAGTGTGACTAACGAAGTAAGCTTATACACAACCTCTGGAATCTAAAAAAAGAAAAGAACTCTCAGAAAAATTTTGATTGATGAATTTATTAGCATTTTAATATATTTTTAAGTATCTACTCAAAATGCAAAACAATCAAGTTTACTAATTCTATGCAAGTGACTACATGAAACGAGAAGAAAAGACATTAACATGACAATAAAAATGAAACTAGATACCTTAAAAATACTAGACAAAGGGGAAAGTATTAATAAAATTATGGATTTATGTGTTAGATGTACTATAATTAGGGTGGTAAAGGAAGAGGTGCAAAATCTAGTCTTGGTGTGCAAAAGCAATCGTTTTAAGAATAATCATCATCATTTCTTTCTTTAATTAATGTTATAAGAACCATCATTCAAATGCCTGTTTAATATTGCATATAGAGATATATAGTAGTATCAGACATCTTGATCAGGCATAGCTAAACAATGGATTGTGAGCTTCATGCAGCTCTTTGGTTAATTAAATAAGTCAGAGGACAAGTTTCAATAGATCGCAGTATGGTGGCTGCTCTACTACTTCCAACACCCAGACCAGTACCTAAGTAGTCTACAGACTATTTGGCACCTACACATCACATCTGCACGGTATGGATTTTAAAGGTGGAACCATGTAGTAGAGTTTTTATTGTAACAACAAAATGTTTTAAGCATATGGATTGTAAACAAACCAGCTATGAAGTGCATTTTTATTTAAATGCAATAGCTGCAGTTGTAGATAGTTAAACTCTTGATACATGATTAATAATTTTAACTACATAAATTTAAACTTAATACTAAAAGACAATGGAATATGCCCTTAAAATTAAGAGTTTATTAATAAAAAATTCGTTGAAATTCATGATCCAAAAAGAAAGCACCGACACTGGCAAGAAAATTATAATTATTTCAGTAATAGTAAGTTTGCTTCTTAGCATCAAATTTCTCCCGCCTTCCTAGCGTGCCTTCGTGGTTAGCACACTGAGCCGGTATTTCAGAGGTTCGTCGTTCCAATTCCCGGCGAAGCCGACTGCTAATTTTTCATCTCGTCTGCTTCCCCCCCAAAATACCTAATGTCTCTACAAAATATGTACTTTTTTCAAATATTTATTTTTGTATATATATGTGTGTGTGTAAAAGAAAAAAATGCTGATAAATTTGCCATACTGAATTTTCTGAATATTAAAATTTTGTCTAAAAACATTTAAACTGAAAGCAAAATACAACCATTTACAGATTATTGAAATTTTACTATGTAGTATCCTGAATATATATATATAAGGTAAAAAATAAACCTTTTCCTAACAAATACATACAGCAGAATCCCCTTAACTTGCTTCCCAATATCTTACATTTCCATATAATTATTCAATAATTTTTTTAATCGCTCAATTATTTCTGCTGCTCAAGCAGAAGACTATCTTTGAAATAATGCATTGGTCTACTAACAGAGTGTATTACTTTATAACATCTATCACACACAAAAAATAGGTACATTTTAATAACTACATTATCACAATTACAGCACGTATTTATGGGTATGAATGCTTGCGTGTTTTCATATTCTGCTCAGATTTGTTTTCGTACTTTAGCATGCGTCTTTTTTTTCCTTCTTTGAAATTAATTCCTGGAACTAAATCCAATTATATGTTTAGCTCTTTTCGTGGAATCTATACCATTCTCTCTCTCAGTAATGAAGGGGCTGAAGAAAGTCAGGTACTATCAGGCTTGCTTAAAGGCCGTATCCTATTTATTATAAGCTCAACATTTCGGATATAGTGTCACAGGCTTATAAATCTTGTGTGGTTTATAAAGAAAAGAAATTAACATAATGGAAATGAAACTGGATAAAGGGGAAAGTACTAATAAAATTGATATGGATTTAGATGTTGGATATACTATTATAATAGGGTAGAAAAACAAGAGGACCAAAATCTAGTCTTGGCGTGCAAAAACACAATGTACTAACATTTTAAAAGAAAGGAAAAGTACGAAAGGTAGCAAATAAAAGAAAATGGGTGGGACACGATTTCTGTTTGAACAGCAAAGGGGAAAATGAATACACACTTCAGGACCTATTTTACAAAAGAAAGCTTTCAAATTCCATGAGCAGTTTCACGAAGAATAGCCTGGAATTTACTGCTAGTGTTTGATGGCTCAACAGTGGAGGAATACATGGCATGACAAGTGCCACAGAGTTAATTGTTTGTGGCAAAAATCTATGTGACATTAATAAATTTAAGGAAACTTTCCACAAATCAATTCAAAAAGAGGCTGTATCAGGAGACCAAATTTATAAGTGTCAAAAACGTAGTCCATACTTCACTTATTGCTCCTTGCACATCAGCTGGCTCTACACCCCCGTTTCTCCGTCTTCTCGCGCTTTTCACTCCTCTTACAATACCAGCTCCTTAGGTTGCTCGACCTCTTTCCCCCCGACCAAGGCATTAGCGAACTCCGCGGCCCTTCGAGTTGCCATGACAACATTTCCCGGGACTTGGAGGAATTCGCCACCTGTTCCATCTTCTTTCAACCTGTTTCGATACCATTCACGTGACACATACCGGTAATCGCCTTAATACTCACCTCTTTCTCTCCTCAATTGCTGTGGTGGGAGGTCTTTGACTCCTACCTAGGCGAAGTTAGGAGTTGAAAGAAGTTTTCGTCCCATTGTGTGGACTTTTTATTAATCTCTCGTACCTTTAAACCCTTAACAGTTTTCGTTCTTTACTTTAGCCATGCTTACTCTTAATTATTCAGTTTTTCTTAACGAAGTTGTGGAGGTAATTGCTATTTTCAGCAAAGGTACTCCGAAAGCCAACGCCTTGGCCCTTGGTCAAACGTGGTCCAGGGTTGCCACTTAAAGAGAATAAAATTCCCTCACTTTTCCAGGTATGCTTTGAGAAAATTCCAATCTATATGCATAGCACGCGTTGGCTGCACTTAGAGGTAAATTAATTATGGTACACCACTTGAAAATACTAAAATTTGCCAATTGCATACGACTTATTATATATATAATCCTGAAAGCATTACTGTTATAGCTATAATAGGAGTTGTTTTCTCCACTGAAAATTGAGATTAGAATCTGCCTAATCTGCATTAAAAAATGAGTTTTTTTGCAGACATTTTGCAGCTAAACAAAAGAAAGAAATCTATTTAATGATATTTTAAAATAAATTCAGGTATATTTATTTAGCAGCATACATAAACAAAAATACGAGGGTTGGAACTTTAATAGTGGCAGCACAGCTGAAAAAACGCTACGCAACAAAACCAAAGAATACCGCGTATACCACACGTAAACTACATACCCACCTTACCTCTCAGCAAAAAGACTCGTCCTGCCTATGTCATGCGCATGCGGAGTGACGCGAAGAACGGATCCTTGTATTAGCTCGCGGTCTAAAGTAAGTGTTGTCAGGATGTTTTCAAAACAAGAACAACGATGTTGGATAAAATTTGAATGTGCCAGAGGTCGTACAGCACAACAGTGTCATCAAGGGCTTCAAGAGGCTTGCGGGGAATCTGCATTGCCTTACAGAACTGTAGCAAGATGGGTGAAAGCATTCAATGAAGGACGCCAAAACGTGGCAGACATGCTGCGGCCAGGTCGTCCGACTGTCAGAAATGCAGACGTGCAAGCTGTTGCCGCACTAACGGACAGTGATCGCCGCCAAACGATTCGTCAGTTGGCCGGACAAACAGGATTAGCGCATACGACTGTACTGCACATTCTGAAGGAACGCCTGTCCATGAGAAAAATTGCTTCACGATGGGTTCCACATCAATTGATGGAAATGCAGAAATGGCTATGATACGATGCTGCCCGAACCCACCTGGAGCACTATGAGCGCGAAGGAGATGCTTTTTTATGCCGTATCATTACGCTGGATGAGACTTGGGCCCGATTGTACCAGCCAGAACTGAAACGCCAATCAAACGAATGGCGTAATCACGGGTCACCACGACGTTCGAAATTTCGTCAGAACCCCAGCAATGTGAAAGTTATGGTGATTCTCGTGTACGACTGTGATGGTGTCATCCTAACGCATACCGTTCCCCCACAGCAGACCGTCACTGCGCAGTATTACTGCTTATTTTTGGTGCACAATCTCCGACCAGCTTTGAGAAAAAAACGGCGACACTTTCTGAAGAACGCTCCTCTCATTTTGCATGACAATGCTCGGCCGCATGCAGCGCCAGCTGTGACTGATTTGTTCAAGCGATGGGGCTGGGAAGTGTTTTACCATCCACCATACTCCCCAGATCTAAGCCCTTGTGACTATGACTTAATTCCTAAGATGAAGGAACCACTTCGTGGCACTCGCTTCCAAACTGTTCCTGAGATTCCAGGCGCTGCTACAGGTATTCTGCGACTTCCACATCGTTGGAAACGGGTTGTACACAATGCTGGCGACTATATTGAAGGACTGTAAAACATGGTGACATGAATCACTTTTGTTTTCCTTGTAAATAAATAGTTGCCACTATTAAAGTTCCAACCCTCGTATGTGCATTAAATTTCGTGATAGTATGTCATCATACTGCTAGATTTAGTTTCAGAATTGTGCCAGAAATTTGAAATATTATTAACTAATAATAAATAAATTTAAAGGAAAGAACATTAAATGATATAAATAACATTAATTACTTAAAAATTGAATTATAATAATCAATGCTATTTTGGTGAATTTTAAACGTTAGCCTAGATGACTGATTACTATTTTTTTTACTGCAAAATGAAAAATAAGGCATTTATTAAAATGAAAAAAAAAATGTTTAAAAGATTTTGCGGTAAAATCCTAGTCTCTGCTACGGCCTTTATACAATTTTGAAAACTGCCACCAACACCAAAATAACCGGTTTACTACCCAACACCTTATTAAACAGAGACTAAGAGACAGAATAATTAACTGTTGTTACTGCTCATCATATTGTCGCCAAATCCCGTGTGTACCGCACATGGAGGTTAGAATAAAAAAATATGTATTGTTAAGATAAAAAAACTTCTCCGCAACAGGAATGGCTCCCTGCGTATGCACGAAATATCTATCGCCGCAGCTCGCGAAGTTCAAAGGTCAAGTTTATCAAGAGACATAAAACGAATATTGTTTTAAATTTAATTAAAGGAAAAGAAAATATGTTTTGTGCGAGTAAATTAACAGATTAGCATTTTTGAGCAAAAAAAAAGTACAAAAATCTGAGTATAAATTATTGCAAAAGTCAAAGAACGTTTTTTCTTAACACATGCTCCACAATTTCCTGTACACATCGCGAAGGGGGAAATTCTCGCCGTCAGGTTCCGTCGCCAAATCCCTTGCCACGTTTCCCCCTCCACTTTCTAGCAGCACTCTAGCATACTGATTTACATTACGTCTATGGAATCTTTCTTCCTTTAGATAGACATTCTTACATTAGAACAGAGTAAATGGGGGCTATTTTAGCCTCCATAGTACCGTATATTAGGATTAAACCGATTTTGTTGCATACGAGAATGGGAAAGTATTTTCTTTAATTTAACATAACCTGCACATGCGAGTCTTAGGATTCTCAAGGTTACTGGAAACCAAACTTTCCAGAAACTTGCTTTGCCTTTCTAAAAGACAATCTGATTGGAGCTGCAAAAATTGGCTCTATGCCAGCTGCCTGAATGATGCTCATCCGATACATAATTCACCAACAAAGCCATTGCTTCCAACAATGGAGCATAACTCGCTTTTTGGGGGATCGCAGTATGACATTCCCTGACTTTTCCAGATTTTGACTAAAATATTTCAATTCCCTGACTTTTTCTGGTTTTCCAGGTAGCGTGACAAACCCTGATGGTCTGAATTTTTGAAAATGTTTTGAATCCAATGAGGATTTTTAAGGACAAATAGGTGGAAGAACCATTAAGCTTCAAAGAGTTAAACATTTGCCATGAAGAACTACCTGCTGATTTTAAATAAACTCACGGAAAACTTCTAGAGACTGACTGAAAAACAGGCACTAACTGGGGATCAAATTTACAATTTTATTAAATTTAGTCTGAATTTTTAAAAGCTGCCTTTTGAAATGCTTGTTGCCCCAGACTACAAAAGATGTAATCAGTTACAATAGCAATGCTACAGGCAACCATAAGCTCTAACTAGTGCTCACATAAGCAAAGGGAAAAAATCCCAGACCATTTAAAACATAATGGGATTAAAATCTGCTTCTGCAATCTGATGCAGGACTCTGTCAAATGCAAGGATGAGTGGTGTCACTTTTAAGAACTGATTTTACCAGCAGTTTGTTTCTTCAGCATAAAAGTATCTAAAATTGAAAAGTCTACAAAGAAAAGCATTTCTCATTCTTAGCAATGCTTCATTCCTTTTGAAAAAAGATCAATTACAAGGCAAAGACATACAAGCAATGTTTCTCCCTCCTAATATGACTGGTACACACACCAATGAACTAGGGCATTCTGGAAGCACTGAAGAAGAAAAACATATGTACATTTCTTTCATGTCTTCTCTTAACCACAGAACAGAGTTATGACATAATCAATAAACTTGAGAAAATAGACACACTGGGTACAGCTGTGAGGGCAACTGAATCTTGACATAAAATCTAGCATACAAGCCTCAAGTGTTCCTGCAGAAAATTTTTGGGTTATTTAGGAAATGAGTCTCAAAAAAGCAAAGAAGATATTGAAAATTGTAAAATAATGGAATTACTGGAAAAAAAAAACACTCTAGGCCGTGAAGAAGATACTGATGGTAACACAGTGAAGGACGATGCATCAAGATAAAATAAGTTGACAGACCGTCTAGCTTGACAAGACATTTCTTCCCTCCAAAGAAGTACGAGTCCCCCCTTTTTTAAATTTTACATATAATTTCTTTAACTTTTAACAACTATTTAAAGTATATTATACATTTCTGTGTCATGGATTGTGATATATCTTTTATTATAGTAATCAGTAAAATATTTCCTTAAGTTGAAAATAATCCACTTCTTACTTGGTAACTTGTCTTTCTCCAGTCTACATTAATTCAAACTTGTAGGCCTCTAATGCTTCACCTTGAAGGCCATAAACAAGCAAATTTAGATGCACAGCTGCTTTCAATAGAAACAGAAATACTTCTGTTCTTATAGTAACAAAGAAAAAACTTAGAAAATTAACCTGTTAAGCATCCTTGCCTGTTAAAGGAAAATATAAATGTAAGGATAGAACGAAATGTTTTTTCAAGAATGAGCATAAAATTTTGGCCAAAAAATATCATTAAATGAAAGTATTCTATCACTCCTTGATAACTGTACTGTACATTGCCGAGATCATAGGGGAAATTCGTATTGTATAAGAGCAGAATTTCTTTCCTCAGAACTCAGTTCTACAACCTACTTGATCATATGCCTTTTAAAAGCATTACATAAAATGAATGAAAAAATTTTAATTGGATTAGACATTGAAAACCATACAATTTACAGATATGCTAAATTGCTCACCACCCCAAAACACTTGGGATGAATATAAGCACACATTGAAGATTTGCAATTGATTCCTTGTGGCAGGATTTACTAAGGAAAAAAAATCTTCAAAATTTTTTTCCAATTCCTTGCAGTAATGAAGGTGTGGGACTTTGGCCACTGATGCAGATAAGGAACATGAAACTTTCTTAAAAAAGTGAAAAGATTATGCAGCATATGAGAAAAATACTTCATACATAGATTTATTCACAGAAAATATTACTGAAAATTCATTAAATTTTCAACTAATCTACGCTAGCAATTCTGCTGAAGAAACAAAGGAAAATATCTATAAAAATTGAATACTGCAAAATTTGTTCCAAAGAGAAGAAAATAGAAGCGAAATTTTTAATGCTGCATAATGCTTGCCAATACTTCAGAAGATGAGAAATCCATATATTTATAAATTTAATAATCCCTCGTTTGATTTTAAGCTTTTTCATATACAGGGTATCCCTGAACGGCGTGTACAAACTTGGAGGGGTTGTAGGGAACATCGTGAGAAACCATAAGTACATCGGAAAGCATAAGCAGAAACAAAACCCTAATGAGATAAACAAACACAAACCGCAACACATAATGTAGTGTAATTTGCTTTATTACACACACACAAAAATAAATAAATAAATAAATAAATAAAAACCATGACATTAAAGCATCACAAGAGGTGTGCGGAAACTGGCATATATGCAAGCACAACACCGCTGTGACACGTTAAAAAATACCTCGCGTTTCATGGATCGTAGCAGTAGTGATGGATATTTGTGCCACCAGATCCATTTCAGAATTCATATGCGTGTTGTACATGACACTCCAGAGAAAAAAAACCCAGAGGAGATAAATCAGGGTTTCTGGGACGACAAGTGATGGGACCACCACACCCAATCCACCTGTTTGGAAATATCTGATCCAAATGGTCATGCATACACCTTCCATAATGAGATGGTGACTTGTCCTGTTGAAACCACATGTGCCGTCTAACAGGTGTGGGGACACTGATAAGCAGTTCCAGAGGTACCTCCTGTAGAAAGATGAGATAATTGTCAGAGTCCAATTGAGGCAGAAGGATGTATAGGCCGAGTAAACTGTTCCCTACAATACTTGCCCACACATTAATAGTGAAGCATTGTTGTGTGGCTTATGGTCGGGTGCTATGTGGGTTGCTCAAGGCCCACATGTACGCGTTGTGCATATTGAACACCCCTTAATGTGAAAAGGTTGCTTCATCACAGAACAAGATGGAACTGGCAAAGTGCATGTCTGCCGCACTTAGGTTAACAAACCACTGTGCAAATGCGACATGTCGTAGGTTATCTGGCTGTAATAACTGCACCCTCTGTAGAAGAAACGGATGTAAGGTTTTGCCCTGCAGTACACGACATAGTTATTCGAGATCTTCCGGTTGCAGTGGCAAGCACCAGTATACTGGTACCGGGATTTCAGACCACAGCATGCAACACACCCTCTGTGAATATGGGTGTTTATGCCCTTCATGGCTGCTCAGTATCTTCTATCCTGGCTCCGAAGGATCCATGTTCCGCCTACCGTTTTCCGATGTAATTATGGCTCCTAACAATGTTCTCCACCTCCCCTCCAAGTTTGTACATGACATTTGATGACACCCTGTATGTAAATTCATGGTTTTTGAAAGGCAACATCTGGCAATAGATAACAAAAGCAAGCAGAGGTACCACGAAAATGTTAGTGAACATAACTTCGTCCATCCTGAAAGTTTCTTTTGAACAGTGTAATTTGAGGGTAATGTATGCTCTTGGAAAAAGGTTTCGATCATTGACTGTAATTCTAATTTGAACTATAAAATGGTGATTTTCTTATGTCAAAGAGTGCCCCTACACAGATTTTTAAGAAAAGCAGCGTATATAAACTTGTAGGAACTTAAGTAAAAGGTTTAATTTTGGCACTTTATTTCAATATTGAAACATATGAAATGCCAAATTTTGGCCTAATTTGTTTTGTATAAATTGAAAATGGATTGTTTCCTTACTCATGGCCTATATATCCACATGGATATCTGTCATGTAAGCAATCAGATGTATAGGGTTCTTGTTGTAGATTTTTATCTGGTTACCAGTTTTCTTAGATAAAATTTTAAATTGACTTTTTATTACAAATGACTGAAAGCATAAACATATAAATTACACAATATTGTCAATTCATTGGTTATTTGGAATTTCATAGGAACAGCAATTAATAAAAGAACTTTTGCTCATTTTTCAGCAACATTCTTTTTTTTTCAATCATTTGTCATAAACCATTTTTTTTAGGGAAAGTGGATTCTCCTAGATTACTGATTCTTAAACTATGATTCACTGATCTCTTGGCATCCACGATTAAATATTCGGAGATTAGCGAGAGATTCTGCATACTTTAAATTTGTTTTATTTCATTTTGAAAAGTAATGCTTGTTGTTACAAGTCTGGCAAAATATACATCATGTGAAACGAGTCTTTAACTCAAAATTTAAGAACCTTTGCCCTAGATGAGTTACAACATAAATAGATAAATATATGCTAATATTGTTTCAAATACATCACACTTTTCTAATAGTGAATAATTTTATTAAAATTACATTTTCACTATAATAATTTCAAGATAATTCAGAAATATGCTACATGCACCTGATCATTAAATTAATAGAGAAAAGACAGGTAGTTCATTTTCTGTGACTTGCTATTGTGGTTATGTTATTTTTGGAACAGACACCAGCTAGAAAAAAAATGAATAATGATTTGAGGTCAATCCCTGTGCATATATGTTGATCTTCCCATTATTTGGAAGAAAAAAAATCACACCAAACAATTTTGAATCAAGTTAAGCTGACAGATTACATTTTTTTTAAAAAAAACTTGATGTTAATTTCTGTGCAGTATGTGTTGTTCCAACTTATTTGTTTTCATTTTCCCAAGAACTGCATACGGGTTAATATTAATAAAAACTGCTGACTCTGTTTTTTAAATTACTGCATTATTCTTCATTAAAAAAAAGCTATTCAGATTATTATGAGGACCTCTGAGTTTTCTTATGATTTCAGCTTTTTTTCTATTAAAAATCATTTCACGATTCTAATTAAGAAAGAAAAAGTACATACTGGAAACCAGTACCTGCAAAGGCTGGGTTTTCTGCAAAGGATTGATATACTGCAGAAAAATTTAAAATCCGCATAGCATTAGAATATGCTCATCTGAATACACAGCTACAGTAACAAAAAATATTTGTATTTATAAATAACAGCCTTAATTACAATATTTACAACGAATACAAAGCCTTATTAGTTTGCTTGAAATGTTTTTTTGTTCACAGACCCATAAAAACTACTTTACAGCTTTTAAATGCATTGTTTTCACAAACATGAAGGTTAGTCAACCTTGTACTAGATATACACACTGGACTGTAAACTTTAAAAAAAAAAAAAAAAAAAAACAGCATAAAACCACTTT
Organism: Stegodyphus dumicola; assembly: GCF_044657685.1. NCBI lineage: Eukaryota > Metazoa > Arthropoda > Arachnida > Araneae > Eresidae > Stegodyphus > Stegodyphus dumicola. The sequence goes on from NC_140781.1 coordinate 175,779,544, forward strand.
AGAAATTTCTGAGCAGTGTCATAGTCTTTGAACAAACTCCAATATATAATTTACCTCATTGAGCTTGTTGTGTCTCAGATCTAGAACTTTTAACTCTTTCAAATTAACCAAGGTGTCTGGCAGACTTGTCAATGAATTTTCACTTAGAGCGAGAGTTCTTAAATTGACTAATCCACCTATTTCAGGGGGAAGAGTTGTCAGCTTGTTGCCATACAGATAAAACTCTGTGAGATGAGTTAGATCTCTGACTGAAGGTGGAAGGACAGTTATCTAAAACAGAAGGAAAACAAGACAATCATTCAAAATATCATTCTTGTAAAGGAAAATTATTTCAAAATTCATTATTAAATTGACTGAAAACTTTGTATGTAGCTGAATCAACTACATTATATAAAGAAAATTATCAAGAATGTTACTAAAGAATTGATAATATATACCTGGTAAATATATTTTTTATGCTCCAGCTATCAAAATATGTATGGCTTTGCTATGTTACCACTTATGCATTACTCAATGAAATTATACATCCACCAAGTTTAAGTTTTCAAGCTATGGTTAATTCTTGATATAGGATATCTAATAGCACGAAAGGTTTCAGCAGAAGCTTAACACGAGTTGGTTAACATTTAGATCAGTTAAGATTCTTGTCAATAAAAAAGACTGCATTAAAACAAAATATTTTGACAAATACAGACAAGTAAAAAATGCAACTACAACTCACTACTTGTGATCAGTTAAATCTTTTATCACTTATAAACTATAGTAAATTAGTTACTTTCCACTTAAATTTTTGACAAGGAAACTAAATAAAAAAATTATAAAATTTATTCCCTCTTTTTTTTTTTTAAGTCCATCAAATAGTTTCATTTTATAATCATTCAAAATAACAGATACCTTTATTTCTACGTGAAATTAATTCAGTCACATGCCTAATATGAAATTATCTGTTTCGTCAACATTGTTTCTTAAACTATTCAACCTACATAGTTAAAAGGTTATTTAATATTTTTTTGATTCAGTCTAATATGCAGTATAAGCCACATTCCACTATTATGCTGGCATAAGAAAAAATATTTGGCACTAACAAACAAGCCTGCATTACAAATTTACGAGTATCAGATATATGCATTTGGTAAGAAAGAACTGTTTAGGTTTGCAATTGCTGAATGATTCAATGTAAGAATTTCTGGAAGCTTACCAAATAATGTGCACACACACACACACACACAAAAAAAAAAAAAATTAAATTAAATAAATAAAAGGGCAACATGTGAAGCTGAGAAGAATGAGTTCATCATTCAAAAAAAGCTTAGATCTTTCTGAAGTAATCTCACTTAATGCTGCAATAAAAAATTACATGAAACCTTTTTCACTTAAACATTAAAATATTGATAAACTAATCATGAATCATCATAACCTTATGCCTGCAATAAGTACAAAAAAATTAATGAAATGTAAAGACTCAACTGGATGCACAATCAATCAGCTTAACTTCTTACAGGCTAATGTTCCCAACTGGGAACATCAAACTGAAAATGAATTTAAAAATGGAATTTCATCCATACTGACATGACAAAATTTATAAATGAAATATGACTTGATTATAAAAATCAGGTTTCAGACATAAAATGGGCTGAAATTTAGAATAGGATATCCCCCCTTCCAGTTTTCACATTACACAAAAATTCATATAAAACTGAAAAACAATTCAATATTTCTAAAAATCAGGAGAAATAGTTATAAAGTTTCACTTTATTAAAAGAACATAAATAATAATAAGAAATTCATCTGCTATAATTTGATAATGGATAAACATGGATAAACTTCCATGTTTTCAACTAGGAACACCGGCCAGTAACCACTATTCTGTCAAAGGAATTCCCCTTACCTTGAATTTCCACTAAAACAGTGTGTATGTGTGTGTGGGGGGGCTTTTTTTTTCCTTAGATTTTTTTTAGAAAGGGGAAATCCCCTTACATTTCAGGAAGGTAATCCCCCTAGTTAATCCTTTCATTTGTACAAAGGGAAATTTCCTAATTCTGACAAAGGAAAATTAGATTTCTATTCATAACCTAGAATATTTGTCTCACATTCTGTGGTGAAAGGTGTTGAATATTTTTTAGTCTGTGAATTATCATAACATGGAGGCACATTTTAGAACTGTAGAGGCAGCTATCTGTTAAGACTTACCAATTTTATCAATCAGATGTTTATAATGAATCTGAAGTTTGTCAAATTCCTTCAGAAGAAACAGATAAAATCTCTGAAGAAGAGAACATAGATGACAATATTTTTAATCTTATTGTGCCTTCTGATGGTCACAGGTTAGTACTACTAACAGACTCTCAATTAGCAAAAACAGTTCTAAAGAACAAGTTACAGAGCCAACTTTGAACGAACAATAATTCATGAAAAAAGTGAAGTCTTGTATACCCAAATGGAAAAAGAAATCTGTTTTTAAAAAGGGCATCAAAAATGAACCAACAGAGGAAATTGGTTATAAGTTTCTAAAATTAAGAAAAGCAATATCTATTGATTTAAATTTTTTTTTTTTTTTTTAGATTCATTCCCTAGAAATATATAAATTAATTGGCCAAATGACATCAAATTATGCAGCTCAAAAGGGGAATAAATTACAAACATATAAACTGACTGAAAGGGTTATTCAAATACGGGGAAAGCATGTAAAAGCTATTTGCCTTAAACCGACTGGAAAGATATTGTTCCGTTTTTCTGATTACTTTTATTATGTGGATATCTTCAAGTACCATTTGGAAATGATTGTGTTATTACTAAAATATAGCCTCATCATTAAAATAAAAATATTTCTTTCACTCATTCAAGATAGAGAGCAATCTAGAAAACAAAAGACAAAACTTACTTACTTACCTGGGTAGTGTGATGATGAATTGAAACCAATGCATGGGAAATAAAAACTCGAAGAAGTTGATTCATCTAATTATATTCTATCTATACTACAACATAATACAATTAAACTAAAATATATACATTATTTAACAATTTAAGGGACATTTTACTGTCCCCTAAAGTTATTAAACATCTTAATCAATTCACGTCACGAGGTCAAAAGGGAAAAACCCTTTTTCTTTTCCTACTTCAATGACAGCCAATGCCATCTGTACCTCGTTCATCAAATGAAGAGATTTGTTTTTAATGTTTGTAAGATACTACTAATCAGTTTCACAATGGATTGCTACAGTCCCAGCTGTCCCTAGACGTAACGTAACTATTACGTTACGTCATAAGACAAAGACATTAAAAGAAACTTTCATCTGAAGGATAATTCTGCATTGCATGCTGGTGATAAACAGGATAAAATTCAACTAATTTATGATGAACTGGACAAAAATACATTCAGTTTTGGATTATTTCACAATGCAGTTAGCACTACTGAATCAATGTTTTCATTTTCCAGTCACCAATCTTCTAAAATGTTCATTTGTGAAAAACCATTTCACTCCGGATTCAAAATTTGGAATATTTGAGCTATCAATGGTTACATAAGATAAAAATTTATGCATTAAAACAAATAAATCAATATGCACCTCTTGATATTAGAATTGTCAATGAGTTTCTATCAGTGGCTACTAACCCTCTTCAAGTAGAAACAGTTCTTGATAACTTTTTTACTTCTTATGATTTGATGAAGGAAACTAAATATATACATAAAAGCTACAGGACTATACAAAACATCAAATCTAGAACTGTCCACTAATGCCTTCTATAGAGATGAAAAGAAAAACATTTATTTGATTTCATTTTTTTTTAGGTATATGCGATACCAAGATCAGTATTCATGTGCCACTGGAATGATAATTCTGCTGTGACTGCTTGAAATTATTGCTCTCACCTTCCAATCCAGTTAATATTCATGTGCAGAAATATAATAAAGATATTCACATGCAGAAAAGAAAAAAGTAGATGTACAATGACCAGATTCATAAATACAATTCTGGAATGAGTGGAGTAGATAGAATGTTAAGCAGCTACTATTACCATCTTTGCAATAAGAAATGGTGGTGGAATTTATTTGCAAATGCATTAAATATGGCTGTTATGTGATAACATCAAAAGATAGTATCCTGCTTTGAAAAATTTAAAAGGCTACACAAGTGTAAGAATTGAGCCTTTCTATATTGCTAGAACTGAAAACCGTAACTCAGAATGAAGTGCCATGCCGAAATGCTATTCAGAATGCTGTCACCAACACTGTAATTCAACTAAGTTGTGGCATTCTAATGCAGGTCATTAAACCTTATTTCAACTAAGTTGTGTTAAACACTGTAATGTAGGTCGTGAAACATTTGCAACTTAATAAACAACCTGCTACTGCAAACTGCATTCTCATCATTTGTTTTCCAAATTATTTTTTAATAGTTTGAGAGATTCTGATCCATTCCATTCCGTAACAGAAAAATAAATTTAAGGTATATATCTTAAAAGACATATCCCCTCCCAAAAGAGATTAAAGAGGAATATTATATGTAAAAAAACACACACAAATGTGTAGTGATTCAAATGATATCTGTTTTACAATTACAAAAATGAAGCTGAAAGTAAAAGTTGTTTAAAGTCCAATTAGAATTTTCAACACTACTCTGCACAGATGTATATAGAGAATTAAATGTATTGAAATTTTATGGACATTTTTAATAAATTAAAATTACATCCAACACAGTTGTGAAGAAAATCCTTTACAGTAAAATAATAGCTTTGTTTCTTTGATTAGGATTGTAGATAATTTAAATATTAAGAAAATTATAGGATAGACAATTTATTAAATGCAAAGTCGGGCACTTACGCTTGATTTACTTAAGTCCAGCCTGGTTGAACCTTCTTCCTTGCAACGAAGAAATTCTTTGGCAACGTCCTACAAACGTTAAAACATTAAAATTAATAGTTATTACAATGAAACAACACTATTTCCTTATTTATTACACAAAGCACATAAATATTAAAAAACCATTTAAGAGAATTATTCATTTAATAAGCATGCAAAAGTTTAACTCTCGCTATGAAACACCTTGCACTTTTCCTAGTAAATTCACAAGTGCAACCGTGATTCGTGATTTTAAAGTGTAATGCTAAATAGTAATCTGTAAATTAGGTAAATGCTAATGAGTTATATTTTATGTCTTATATCGGTATACCCTGATTAATAACAAATAATAAATTATGTTACTCATATCTATACAGCTTCTAGGAGATTACCGTAATTTCTGGAAGAAACGTCGCGGCGTTTACGTGTTTAAAACTTAAATTTTCAGCGGGTGCGGCGTTTAGGTGCACTAAAAATAAAATATTTCCTATGATGGTCATTGTACATAGTTTGGATGCCCTTGTGCATAGACTGGTGCTATTCCCACACAAAAGACCACTCAGTTGCTTTTTGCGAACGTTATTTTGTTTACATTCTTTCCCTTGAACGGACCTACATGCCTTATTCACCCTAAACAAGATCTCAGAACAATAACATTCTTCCCCCTTTCAAATCAACATTCTCATCAGTTTGAATAGTCTCTTTCCTCTGCCATTCGATGAATCTTCCAGGACCCGTCCTCTCCCCACCCCTGCCTTTTCTGCAATTTTTTTCAAAAGCGGACACGACTCCACTTGCCTTGCAATAACGAACTCTGACGTATTTCCCCTTCAGCATGAATGGATTTTTCTTGGCATTCTGCCAAATACAGATCCCATCAGTTTGGGTACAAGTACTTGTTGGGTAGTTTTTAAGTAAGAAGGGAGCGGAAAATTTTTGAAAATGTCTCTAAACGGCACAGAAGCTATACATTTCTTACCTTTAATTTATTTTTGAGTTATGGTTTCATTTCATGCATTTTTCTTAACTGGTATGTCATATATCAGGACTTAGGTTGAGTTTTTGCATCTATACGGCCCACGACGTTGTCACGCGCAATTTAATCTATTGTGGCGTTTCTGTGTAATTTTAATTTTTTCCCACCATTTTTATCGAGTGCGGCATTTACGCCGATGCAGCCTTTCTTCCGGAAATTACGGTAGTTTTAAAATGCATATGAATGCTTATAAATTTGTATAATGGCAATAAATGCATACTATATTACTTTGGTCATATGAGCGATATGTGCAGCATTCATAAAATATGAAAAAAGCAGATATTCAGATATATAAAAGAAAATATTCAGAAGTACATTTCAAAAGAAATAAACAAAACAGTAATAAAATGACAATGCATTGATTCTGCAGTCAAGAGAATCTGAGAATAATGACTAGGTGCAAAATAATAGCGAGGAGATGATAGGGGAAGAATCACACTTTTAGCCAGTTAAATTACAATGATCATAAAATTTATTTAGTCTTAAAACTGATTTATTAATGTGTTAAATTTTTTTTCAGTCCTCATATGCTAATGCCAATTGAAAAAATGCATAATACTTAGATTTTAAATTTATTTTCATGGTAAATTAAAATTAATACAATAAAATTCAAGTTTGGATGTGATATATATTCAAATCAAAAATACTAATATATGCATTAGATATTGAAATTATTATTCAGTTAAACAAGTACTTCACCACTGACATTTAACATAACTCGCAACTTCTGTGTTAAGTAGGATATTAAACGGTATATTTTTAAATTGGAGATATTAAAGCTCTAATGACAGATTTTATTATATAAAACAAATTAATATAAAAGCATTGAAATACAAAAATAGTTTAACTAACTACACACACACTAAAAAACACTTAAATAGAAGAACAGTGAAAGAACACATAAATCTCAGATAGAAAGATAAACACAATATTAAGCAGCTTATATAAGATGAAAATTTAATTTTAACATACTATATGAAGATGAGTGAATGAAATAACTGGAAAATGATGAGAATGAAGCATTATTATTCAGATAATGGTCTTCATGAGACATCTTCATTTATCTTTTCTTTGTCTCTTGGCAGCACTCAATTCTGCTTAAGACTTGGTGGGTCGCCCTTTTGACTCAAATTTTATCCAATGCAATTTGTTGTCTATGTTTTAAAATATTTTGAAAGTGAGAAATGATATTCTCATTAAAAATGTTAATGCTACAGCTTGCTACTGTATCATCAGAGTGATAACGTTGCATAAAAACTTTATATTTACAACACTTTGTGAATCCAAGAACTTGGACAATCTTTCCTTTATCCTCAAAAGACTTTCCTCCACAACTGCTTCAGGGTTCGTACACATTTTTGCACACGAAAATTAAGGACTATTAATGAAAAAAATTAAGGACCTATGAGCAATGAGAACTGAATAAATTCAATTAAAAATATTACTACGCCTGAATTTCACTTTTGTAATTTCATTCAAAAAATAAAATAGATCCCTAAGTATGACACATTATTATTAAACATGAATTAATTAAAGTTTGAGAATAAAATAAACTTCATGCAATTTATCAAGTAGCATTCAATATTTTACACTTATAATAGTTGGACATATTTGAAAGAAGACACGTGACGGTTACGTTTTACTAACAGCTTTATGCTGATTTTTTTTATGTCTTATTTTGTCACATACTTATTCACTCTAGAGGTTTACTAAATAGCATGTAGATTTTATGTCAAGCGTCATAGGTTAAAATGAAAAGTAAGATCATAATCAGCATGACTGAATGTTGTCACCGCTGATGCTTGTCTAGAGAGAGACCTGCTGATTAGAACAAACTTGAAAGGCCTGTTGTAGACACAGCTGGCAAGTTTTGAAAGTTAGTTGGGCTTTGTTTGATGCAGTTAGTGTCGTAGCTTCGTGTACAGTTCCAGAGGTTGTAACCAGTTAATATACAATGTACGTCCAGAAAGTAATAAAATTGTTTACAGCTACAGAAAAGTTATTTATTGCACAAAATTCAACAACTCTTAAACTACTTTTCCACATAACTGCCGAAATATTGCAGGCATTTGTCATAGCGTGGCACAAGTTTTTGTATACCTTCTTCATAGAAATTTGCCGCCTGTGTCTTCAACCAGTTGGAAACAGTTTCTTTCAGCTCGTCGTCATTGTTCAAGTGTTGACCGCCAAGGAAAGACTTAAGAATGTAAGAACAGATGAAAGTCGCTAGGAGCGAGGTCAGGGCTGTACGGAGGGATGGTCAAACACATCCCAGCCAAATCCCTGTAGGAGGTTTTTCATCACATTTGCAGTGTGTGGTCATGCGTCGTCGTGAAGAAAAACAACACCTTTTGACAGCATCCTCGGCGCTTATTCTGTATTGCGGGGCACAATTTCCGAAGTGTCTCGCAATAAGCATCTGCTCTGATTGTTTGACCACGCGGTAAGAAATCAATGAGTAAGATGCCTTTCCAGTCCCAGAACACTGTGCACATCATTTTTCGAGGTGTCAAGATTTGCTTCGGCTTAACCTTTGCTGGGGATGAAGTGTGCCTCCATTCCACTGATTGACGCTTACTTTCAGGGATGTCATAAGAAACCCAAGTTTCATCTCCTGTGACTATCTGTGTCAGAAATTCTTCGCCGCTTTCAGCATAACGGGTCAAAAACTGAAGTGCACTACCCATCCGTTTTGTTTTGTGTTGCTCAGTAAGAATCTTTGGTACCCAACGTGAGCAAAGTTTACGAAATTTCAGTTTTTCGGTAACAATTTCATGCATTAGTGATCGTGAAATTTGGGGAAATTCCACAGGGAGAGCACTAATTGTAAACCTACGGTTTTCATGGATCTTGTCATCAATCGTGTGAAGATGGACGCCCACTTCGTTCTTCATCATGCACATCACTACGTCCGTCATTGAACTTTCAGACCCATCTTCTCACCATTAAATCACTCATCGCTTTTGGTCCATAAACATCGCAAATTTGCCAATAAATTTCACTAGGTTTCACTTTCCTCGCATTCAGAAAACGAATCACAGATCTGATTTCACAAGCAGCGGGATTTTCAATCAACACTGACATTGTAAACAAGCACAACAAAGCGTACATGACTGACAGCGATCTCCAAATGGCACGCGTTTCTTCTCCTTGATACAGAGCATCTACTGCTCATGTGCGGAACTGCGATCGCAGAGCTGCAGCGGAGATAAATTGAAACGGGACTTACTTTCTGGATGTGCCTCGTACTTTAAGGTTCCAATAAGCCATTAAAGCACCAGAGGTGATAACTTATTTTGTATTATTTTAAGTCTCACTAGATGCAAAGAATAAGTTTTACTTGAATTTACTGTGTTTTATTTTGTGACTATGGTGAGGATTAATGAAAGGCAATGACTCACTTTAATATGCAAAGATAATTTTTAAGAGTAAGCAGATGGTTCTAAATAATTAAATTAGGTAGTTAGATAACCTTCGTCATTATGGATTTACATGATCGTCATTATAGATTTACATGATCACTGTTAAATTTTATTTTAATAATATTTTAAAAAAAGCTCTATTAAAATCAAAATCTAATAAAATTTCACAGTTTAAAATACATGTAATTTATGACATTGATTCTTAAACAATATTAGGATAATTACACATAAAAAGCTACAAAACATTTATGTTTTGTAACAACACTCAACAAGATATTTATCCGTCATTTTAATTTGAAGCCTTCCCAGACATTTTGGCTAATTTTTATCGATTTCCTTCTCTTTAAGCATCTTTTCTAAGAATCAGAAATTTGTCTCAATACACAAACCAATGTTCTGACTAGTTTTCTGCTTTATCTGCTAACTTGTCAACCTCTCCACAATACAACTATGAGGGTTTACTTGATCTGGTAAAAGTTAAATAGTTCCAAACCCTGTGACAGATGTGAAGCAACTTATTGCTATGTGGATTTACACGATCACTATTAAATTTTATTTCTTTTTTAACAATATAAAAAAGCCATATTTAAATAAAAATCGAATAAAATTTCACAGTTAAAAATATAGGTTAATTATGGCATTGAATCTCATGCAATATTACGATAATTATACATTAAAAGCTACAAGACATAAATGTCTTGTAACAAAATATTTATCCATCATTTTAATTTGAAGCCTTCCCAGACATTTTGGCTAATTTTTATCGATTTCCTTCTCTTTAAGCATCTTTTCTAAGAATCAGAAATTTGTCTCAATACGCAAACCAATGTTCTGACTAGTTTTCTGCTTTATCTGCTAACTTGTCAACCTCTCCACAATATACCTATGAGGGTTTACTTGATCTGGTAAAAGTTAAATAGTTCCAAACCCCATGACAGATGTGAAGCAAATTATTGCTATGTCTGAAAGTAACTATAATATCAGACAAAGTTTTAAATAAGCCTCTTATTTAAAAAGGACTTAGAACACAAAGGCATGTTGATGCTAGCAAAATCAATTACAACTCATGGTGACGTTATTAAACTTGAACAAACAAATTTAAACTTTTAGTAGTCAAAGATTATACAATTTAATTTTAATTTAAGGTGGCTCAGTTACACTATCATATGAGGTAATAAAAACAGGAAATTATAGTAAAGGCTAAAATCATAAACAACTGGGTAATTTACATAATAACTGTATATATCTTTGAAGAATAATTTTCTTCGTGTATTCAGTTACTTTCTTCAAATGGTTTCATTTTCATTTTAGAATTTTTGGATTTAATTAAGAATTTTTGTTATTCCAAAATAAAATTAAAAAAAAAAAAAAAAAAGTGCATTTAGAATGTAAAGAAAAAGCAGCTAATTTTATTACTTTAGTAATATGAACATTCAAAAGAAATACGAAATACATGTCGTAAGGGTGAGTTACAGAGCTGGTATGGCAGAATTTTTAGAATTTAGTGACACACTGAGCAACAAAATCTAGAAATGCAAAACTTTTAGAGCAGACATTAGAAGCAGAATTTAGAAAGGCACTAGGCAGCAGAAAGGTTGCACAGAGATTGCATCAGGAGGGAAAATGCCTAGTGCCAGCTCGGTGTATGATGCATTAAGATATATTAGATGAATCTTTTAAAAGCCTAAGTTTTCAATTTTTTTATTAATAAAAAAATTCCCTTCTATAACGCCTGCCCATGTGAAAATATTATAAGCATTTTTGATCTTTTCCATACTTGTATCTAGTGAAAAGTAGAGAAAATAAAAGGAAGATAAACATGTTAAGGGAAAGATTCTAGTATCAAAAGTAAAACATTCAAATATCATGCTTTCAGTGTTCTTCCAGACGTTCTCCAAAAAGTAAGAAATTCATTGCAAACTTTCTGTAAAATACATCCATTACGATTCATTATACGGTTATATTTTGAATGGGTTCATGGGTAACAGAAGTTCAAGATAGTGAAAGATAGCTAAATTTGAGGATGATAGCCGATAATTTAAAAGGTTTTTCGGATATCACAAAACAACGGTGAAATTTTCCAATTAACGGATTTTGTAAAATGTGGAGAAGCGGTAATAAATGAAGATGATATAAAAGAAGTTTTTCATTGTGATGACAATGCTTCTCAATCATCAATCAATTAATGAATGGGGAAATCTGTAGTATGGTTCTAGATCCAGAAAATACCACTACATATCGTGAAGAAAGTGACAGAGAAGTTACTGAAACCGAGAAAATTTTGATTGACAAGTTAGTCGCAACTCTCCAAACAGCAGTTACAGGACTTCAACAATGTAATTGAAAAAGAGATTATGTCTGTCTACAGAATTAAAGAGAAAGTAGTAGCACAAAAAACGAAGCAACTTAAACAACTTACATTAAAAGAAATGTGTAATAAGGTAAACAAATAAATATTAAGCTTTTATTTTGAAAATTTTGATACCCTTTAGATCATAAATACTTCATTACATCATAAATCATGATTTCATAGTTTTAATTTTATAATTTCTACATGCCATCTTACTAGATTTAACTGATGATCTATCCAGAAAAATCTGAATCCAGAGTCGCTGAATCCGGAGTCGAGTCCGGATTTTGGACTTTAAACTGTATATATGTTTTACATTTGTATTTCATAAACTAAATCATAATTTAACCAAGATTAATTTTCAAAATTTTGCTTTTATATACTTATACTTCAGTTTTGATTTCCCGACAACCTTTTTTCATTGATCTAATTCTATATTGAGAAACAAAACTTTTACAAAATATTTTTGTATATTTTAACCTCAAAATAATAATTGATTTGATTTTAACCTTAAAATACATGTAGATTTGAAATATGTAATAAACAAATAAGCAATTTTTGAAAATATTTTAATAAAAAAGGGTTAAAATGGGATGTATAAAAATATGACACCTTAACATTTCCAACAGTTGCAGAATTATAGTAAAAATAAAATCCTCAATATTTAAAAAGTGCTAAATCTAACGAGAAAAACCAACATCCATCCATAGGAGACTTTATCTTTGGCCATAAACACTAGTATGCAGCTTTTAATTTCCAAAATGATAATAAATGAGCAAACATAAGCCAAGCAGAGAACAATCACAAATATCATTTATTTCCAAATCACGAGTGACCATTTTGATCCTCATCAATTATTCTTTTTAAGAGCACAAAATTTGGAGTTGATATGACAGATCAAATGGCCAGAAAATATACAGCTAGTTTTCGTAGATGGTCCCTCCAAATATTTTCCTACATTTTAGGTTTGGCTGCTATAAATGATTGGATCCTTTACAAAGAAACGACAGAAATACAAATACAACAAAAAGAGTTCTTGTTTCAATTAGCAGAACAGCTTTCCACTGAATACAGAGCTGCAAGACAGAAAAAGTCATAAGAACATAAAAAAGACCCACAAAGATTAACTGTAACCCATACTAATAAATGTAAAATTTGTCAAGTATGACTGCCACAACAACAAAACAAATAATATATGTGGAAAATGTCAAAAGTACATTTGCGGAAGATGTACACATAAAAAGATTTCCACTTTCACTTGCAAAAAATGGACAAATAGTAAATAATGCATAAGTTATTTTTTTTCCAAGTGAAGTAATTTTTTTATTGTTAATATTTACTAATAACTTGTTATAAATATATAAAAAATATTAAAAATTAATTTTAAATAAATTTCTTTACACATTAGTTATTTTTGGCTTTGGGGATACCTAAAGAATGTTGTTTACAGTGGGTGCATTGGGAATCTAGCAAACTTGAAGGCGAGCATCACGCACCACATTCATACCATCAGCACAGATAGAGCTAACTGTTGTGGAACATGCCGTTTTGAGCTTCTAACTAGTAGTGGAATAAGGCGGAGGCCATATTGAACAACTTTATGCGTTAGTCATCTGTAAGGTGTTCGTTTCGTGAAGCTCCTCTTTTTCTCTTGTCACTATCATTGTTTTTGCTGTACACATGTATTCTTTAAACCTTTCACAGTGAAAATGTCATTTCGCCTGTTGTAAACCCTTGGAGTCTTATTTCCTTTTGGCTAACAACATTCCTGTGTTTAACGATTAGGTCTTATCCCTGATAGCACCACTTATCGGTACATTTTGGAACTATTTTTTTCTTCGCCAAACAAAATTCCATTATCTCACGATTGTTCTAGTAAAATATAATGTCACTCTGACGGGTAGTTTTAAAGTTAGAGCATTTTGAAATCGCAACTTTAATTATAATCACCCTGTATAAAATAGCTCAAGTATCACACCACAATGATAAATAATAAAAAAGAACACACATTCATAAAGTAAGAATCAGAATAAATGAACATGGGAACAAAAGTAAAAAGTTCAAAAAGTTCTGGCATTCCAATATAGTTTACTTATCTCACCAGGTCTCCGAGACTCTTTATTTAGTTCTGGGCATATAAGAATATGCTCTGTATTCCTGTTGCTCGAATTGCAAATCTAGCATATACAGTCAAAAGTCGTTAATCCGGACACCCATAATCCAGAATGATCTATTAATCCGGACCTCAAAGCTACAAACTTTCTGCGCATGTGTCAAAGCATGATGTGTTCACGCATGTGCATAATATATATACGCATGCGCGTTTAATGTATAACGGACGGTAGAAGCTAAGTTAAAATTATCTAATTATCTATTTCAGTTAATGTTGCAGATTGCGTAGTTCCTTAATCTTCGAATTAGATCCGGCTTATTATTTTTTGCAGACTGTTAGAGCAATTTTATAAAAGTAAGCTTGAACTTTCGATTATGTCAAATAGAATTTCTGATGCTGGACCTGCCAAAGCGAAAGTATGTTTCAATGTCCACCAAACAAAAAGTGGAATTGCTGCAAAAAATGGATAAAGGCATGTCCTTTGTTTCTCTAACCATTCCGAAATCTGTTTATCAATTTCACACTGCTCTGCTGGGGGGGGGGGGAACATCGCGGCACACAATGAATTGGAAGTTGATCTGTCAGCACTATCCTTATCTTCAGGGCAGATGTTTTTATTTTATTTGGCTTATAATTCCTTACCTAATGTAGTATTTCATCTCGCTGTACTCCGTCTTTAATATGATTTAAATCAAATTCCTCGTCATTATAATTCGCTTCCTATAGTGAAGAAAGTGACACAGAGGTTATTAAAAATGAAAAAATTTCGATTGACAAATTAGTCAGTTTTCTCGACACAGCAATTATAGGACTTGAACAGTGGAACTTTGCAACTGAACAAGAAATTATGTCTGTTTATAGAATTAAAGAGAAAGTATTATCACATAAAACGAAGCAACTTAAACAACTTACATTGAAAGAAATGTTTAATAAAGTAAACAAATAAATATTAAGCTTTTTTCTTTTTTTGTAAATTTTGATACCCTTTAGATCATAATTGTTATTTATTTCATAAATTACAGTTTCATATTTTTACTTTTATAATTTCTGCATGCTATCTTACCAGATTTAAACTGATGATCTATAATCCGGAATCGCCGAAGTCCTGACGAGTCCGGATTAAAGACTTTTGACTGTACTAGATGAAAGGATGCCAATTTTATTAAGATGATGTGAAATGCAATCATGACCTGTTCACAGTCTAAGTTTGCCACCTCTTTAGGGGTCTGGAACGTTAGCCCAGGATTTGCCTGTTGATTTTGCTGCTTGGTCAGATTTATGAGTATCCATTACTTTCTCAAAATTATGCTTTTATGAGGGAGGCAAAGTTATTCATGTCTGTGATATCCTTAATTCACACGTGCCTCCTGGGTGGTGCTAAATGAGTAAAAGCTATGACTAAGGTGGCTCAGAGTAAAGCAAACAAAGCAAAGAGCTCTTGTTTTTCTATCCTCCAGTGGAATGCTGGAAGATTATCTCATTTCTTCTGCAATCACTTCACACACATCAAGCACATACTTCAAACACTTGGAAATATGAATGTTTAATAAACTATAATTTCCTACAGTATATATTATTCCTAAATAACAAAAAATTTATTTCTCAGACTATGTAATGTATTACAAAATTTCAGGATTAAAAACCAAACTTAGAAACCTTAATTTTTTGAGATAATAAATATAGATTCATCCATTGCATTTACTAAAATTTAAAATTAATAAGAGCAATTTTATTTCCTTGTGTCTTAAAATAACAGAAAATTAATTTGGAATTTAAAACAATTAATTATCGAAAAGAAAATTACATTACTAACCACACTTTAAAACAGTAAAAAAAAAGTGGAATTGCTGCAAAAAATGGATATCTGAAGTCTTCTCACTTTTATTTATAAAAAATTTCATTCTTGCTCTTAAAAAAAAAACTCAAATCATAAATTTTTATTTCTGTTTCCAACCTGATTTAAGTATAAATAAGATTAAACTTTTTGAAGGAACAAATAATAAGATTTTCGTGCAAAATTACTTTACCAGATCAGCTTGAATGGAACCCTTTTTTTTTGAAGTTCGCTTGGCTTTATTGGTCCCTGGATGCGTAACTGTTACTTGTTTTGGTCGTGCAGCATCTCCACTGCCTAATGAGCCTGAACTCAGCTTCTTTTCCTACCACACACAAACAAAAAAAGAGAGAGTGATGAATATGTCATTAGCCAGAATTTATTACAGCAATACATTCAAAGATTGATTATTAATGAAAAGTCACACATAAAGACCTTTTTGCTTACTAATGCAAGTTGTACAAAAAATCACAAAATGAAGCTGGATTTTGGAGATGGTATTCAACTGCAATGCAATGAGATTTTAAGCATCTTTGAGTAAATTTTAGTTAGTGGCATAATTTTCTCAATAAAGCAGTTAATTCTTTTACTTTTTGAATTTTAAATCTGTAGAGTAGTAGTTTTCAGACTGAGTAGAGATTTCAGACTTTTGAATGCATTCAACAACAAGAAAAAAAAAATCAGATATTGGTGACATTTGCACCTAGCAAAGGGAAAAGGAAAAATACAACACATAATAAAAGACGAAAAAATATGAAAAACCCGATGTTTACTTAGTCCATTTTTTTAGAAAAAAAAATTTAATATACATTTTCAGCACAAAATCTTGCTTATTTCATTTTTCAAAATACATTATTCACCATCACTCATCAGCCTCTCACTTTCTAATATAATGTATCCACTCATTGAATTCAATATATGTATACATTTGAAAATCCACATGAGCATAAAAAAGTTAATTAAACTTATAATAAATTAACTGAGTTAATCACTGTTATCCTTAAAATAGCATAACAAATAAAAGCACACTGCTAAGATACATTTTATGAACTTGTACCGATAATAAAATATATCACAGTAGCGTATGTTAACAACTGACACACAGCTCAATTAAAGCATGAAGGTCTATTTCAAGTAACTTAGATTTTCATACTAAAAAAAAAAAATTCCAGCAATTAAAAACCAATTTGTACTTTGCAATGCAGAAACATACCTATATTTAAAAGACTAAGTAATCTCCTTCTGGGTTTTCCCCTCAATATTAACTAGTGGCTATGGTAGACACTGCTTAATGTGATTGCATTTAATGTTATCATTTGGATATTGTTATTGAATTGCCGAAGTTCTGCTTATTTTTTGTACACGAACACATAAAAAACAAATCGATTACTGGGATCAACAATCTGGTTAATAGTCAAAGTATTATTGAAAAAAAAAAAAAAAAAAAAAAAATTCAATGGAGTAAAGTTGCCAATTATCACCAAGAGATTATAAAAATTGTTATGCATCAAAAAAATGTCACCCAGTAAGCATATAAGTAATACAGACAAAAGTCTTTAATTCAGACCTCAAAGCTACAAACTTTCTGCGCATGCGTGTTTAATGTATAACGGATGGTATAAGCTAAACTAAAATTATCTAATTCAGTTAGTGTTGCAGATTGTGTTGTTTCTTAATCCTCGAATTGGATCCAGCTTATTTTTTTTGCAGTGTTAGAGTAATTTTATAAAAGTAAGCTTGAACTTTCGATTATGTCAAATAGAATTTCCCATTCTGGAGTTGCCAAAGGATCTACAAAGCGAAAGCACGTTTCGACGTCCATTAAACAAAAAGTGGAATTGCTTCAAAAAATGGATAAAGACATGAAGAATGTGACAGAGAGATGATTTGTTTCTCTAACCATTCCGAAATCTGTTTATCAATTTCGCGCTGCTCTGCGGAGGACAACGTTGCAGTGCGCAATGAACTGGAAGTTGATCTGTCAGCACTATTCTCATCTTCAGGGCAGATGTTTTTATTTTATTCGGTTTATAATTGCTTACTAAATGTAGCGTTTCATCTCGATGTACTCTGATATAATTTAAATTAATTTCCTCGTCATTATAAATATCACAAATACGCATAAAATAGTTTTCTGTTTACAATTTTCTAATTTCGGCTATGCGTAACGTATGCTTTACACATGTGCGCATTGAAAGAAATATTTAATAAAGTAAACAAATAAATATTAAGCTCTTTTTTTTTTGTAAATTTTGACACCCTTTAGATCACAATTGCTCTTTATTTCATAAATTACGATTTCTTGTTTTAATTGCATAATTTCTGCATGCCATCTTACCAGATTTAAACTGATGATCTATAATCCGGAATCGCCGAAGTCCCGACGAGTCCAGATTAAAGACTCTTGACTGTATCACCAAACAGCTTGCTTTTAATTTTTGTTAGCTATTCAAAATCAGGCAAAAAAAAAGCAACTTTAGTTTGGCTTGGATTTTGAATCACTCTTACCAATTTGTTGTAGATAAGGGTAAGGCAGTTTGCCTTATTTGCAACAACAGTGTAGCTGTGATGAAGGAATACAGCATTAAGAGACATTATGATACTAAGCACAGTGAGAAATACTCTGCACTGGAAGCTCATTTTTGAAATTATAAGGTGAGTTTATTAAAACCAAAACTAAATTTTCAGCAGTCTTTCTTCACCACAGCGAATAAACAATCTGAAAATAGTGTTCGTGTTAGTTACATGATATCAGAAAAAAATTGCTAAGCGTGGGAAAACCCTTTGCTGATGGAGAATTTGTAAAAGAATGTCTTCAGAGTGCAGTTGATGTGATTTGTCCATCACAGGCTTATCGAAGTCATATTGAATATTACCTTGTCTGATGCGACAGTAGTGAGACGCATAGAGGATCTTGGAACAGATATATTCGTAAATTAAAATCCAAATGCAAAATATTTGAGTTTTATTCTGTAGTGACGGATGACTCAACAGATACTGCACAAGTAGCCATTTTTATTCGTGGTGTGGATAGACTTCACAATTGTAGAGGAATTAGCCGGTGTCATTGGACTTACCGTCATTTATTAGCCGGTGTCATTATGATTTTTGCTGCACTTATCGGTGTAGTTGCACTTAAAGGTACAACACAAGGAACAGAACTGTATTCGAGTCTGACACAAACCTTGAATAAATGCGAGTTAGACTTCAGTAATATATCTGCTATAACCACTGATGGTGCTAAATCTATGACTGGATAGTAAATAGGAGTAATAACATTACTACTATTTTCTGATGTGAAGGCAAGTGGAAATAATACTATGACGATTTTTCACTGCATCATCCACCAAGAAAACTTGTGCAAGAAGTCCTTCTCAACCTTTGAACATATGATGAATATTGTTGTAAAAATGGTTAATTTTATTCGGTCTAAAGATCTTAATCACAGGCATTTTCAACAGTTCTTGAGTGATTTGGAAGCTGAATATGGTGATGTGTATTACGTTGAAGTACGTTGGTTGAGCCGAGGAAAGATACTTCAGTGCCTGTTTTCTTTGAAGAGCCAAGTTCAACAATTCATGGAATCTAAAGGGAAATCTATTCATGAGCTCAGTGATGAGAAATGGTTGAGAGACTTCGCATTTCTCGTCGATATTACAGGTCATCTCAATAATTTGAGTACCGCTTAATGGGAAAAGATCTACTTGTTCATAATATTTATTACTTTGTAAAAGCTTTTGAGACAAAATTAATCCTGTGGGAAAGTCAGTTGCTAAATAAGAATTCCACTCACTTTCCAAAATTGATGCAGTGTGCAAAGAACTCTAGATCATAGAATTCAAATAATTATATACAATGCATTTCAAATTTGAAACAGGAATTCAAAACCCGATTTTCGTGAAAATGAAATTTTTATCAGAATGTTCTCCCCGCCATTTTCAGTAGATATCAGAAGTGTTCCACCTGAACTTCCATTACAATTTATAGGTTTAAAGTGCGACTCTGCAGTAAAACACAGGTTTCTTAAAAATCCTACATTAATTAATTTTTATTCGAAGTATGTGACAGAAGACAAATATCCAGGAATTCATAAATATGCACTCTTCATGTCTACTACCTTTGGCAGTACTTACATATGTGAACAGCTTTTTAGTAAAACGAAAATCCTGAAATCAAAAACAAGACGGCTGACAGACAGACATTTGGAGGAAACTTTACAAATTGCAAAAACAGAGATTAAACTGGGTATTGACGCTTTAATAAATCAAAAATTAATGTCAAATTTCACATTAAAACTAAAGCAACTACAGTCAAAAGTCTTTAGTCGGGACTTCGACGATTCCGGATTATCGATTTTTCCGGATTATAGATCATCAGTTTAAATCTGGTAAGATGCATGCAAAAGTGATAAAATTAAAAATATGAAACCGTAATTTATGAAATAAAGAACAATTATGATCTAAAGGGTATCAAAATTTACCAAAAAAAAGGTTTAATATTTATTTGTTTACTTTATTAAACATTTCTTTCAATGTTTGTTTAAGTTGCTTAGTTTTACGTGATAATACTTTCTCTTTAATTCTATAAACAGACATAATTTCTTGTTCAGTTACAAAGTTCCGCTGTTCAAGTCCTATAATTGCTGTGTCGAGAATACTGACTAATTCGTCAAACGTAATGTTTTCGTTTTCAATAACCTCTGTGTCACTTTCTTCAGTATCGGAAGCGAATTATAATGATGAGGAATTTGATTTAAATCATATCAAAGACACAGTACATCGAGATGAAATACTACATTTATTAAGGAATTATAAGCCAAATGAAATAAAAACATAGACAGGGAAACAAGATAAGGATAGTGCTGACAGATAAACTTCCAGTTCATTGCGCGCCGCGACGTTTCCCTTCCCCCACAGAGCAGCGTAAAATTGATAAACAGATTTCGGAATGGTTAGAGAAACAAAGGATATGCCTTTATCCATTTTTTGCAGCAATTCCACTTTTTGTTTGATGGACATTGAAACATACTTTCGCTTTGTAGATCCTTTGGCAGCTCCAGCATCGGAAATTCTATTTGACATAATCGGAAGTTAAAGCTTACCTTTATAAAATTGCTCTAACAGTCTGCAAAAAATAATAAGCCGGATCCAATTCGAAGATTAAGGAACAACACAATCTGCAACATTAACTGAAATAGATAATTAGATAATTTTAGCTTAGCTTATACCGTCCGTTATACATTAAACGTGCATGCGTGAATGTATTATGCGCATGCTTAAAGGTTTTATGCACATACGTAAACTCCTGTGCGCATGCACCAATGCATACGCATGTGCAGAAAGTTTGTAGCTTTGAGGTCCGGATTATAGATCATTCCGGATTATGGGCGCTCGGATTAACAACTTTTGACTGTACCATCTCCTGCCAGTAATGTAAGTTTTTTGTTTATTTATTATTTTTTATTGTAAATGCATTTTGTAACATCATTTAGTACAATCATCTTTATACTTTCCCCCATAGTTTAAAAAAGTTGCAAAACATTTTAATTCAATTTCGATTTGACTTTTTAGAAACAATGTATATATCCAAAATATACAAATCTGTAATAAAATCTCTTTGCTTAGAATCAATTGTAGTCTTGCAAAATAAACCTCCTTTTTTATATACATTTTCTGACTACACTATTCTTTTGACAGACATGTTCTGCGGATCTTTCTGAATTTATTGATGAGTGACCTCAGGAGTGAAAGGTTGTAGAGCCCTATTTTAAACTATTCCACCCATATTTTTCTCTTCATGCTTTGATTTTATAAGTGGTATCAATAGTGACACAGACACTACCTACATTTAACAAACACACTATGGAGATAGGAACTACATGGACCACAAATTCTCAACTGATAAATAAATGCATGTTCATATAAATAAAAAGTATGGAGTTGATCCTCTGTGAAATATAGTTCATATTTTCCAAAAATATTCTAGAAATAAAATCATCTAATACTAATACCCTTGCAAAATCTCCCCACGGGAAAGCTAAATTATATTTCTCTTCCATCTAATCTGAGAGTATTGGATATACCAGAAAGCATACCATCTGAAAAAAAGGGATACTGTTCCGTTATCAGAGAGGGGGAGCAGGTTCAGAAATGTACGTATGTATGCATGTATGTAATATATGTATACATTCACATAATGTTAGTACAAATGTATATGTGTGTATACATACAAATACAGTATTAAGTCCGAGATCCTGACTTGTAGGGACTTCAGCCATTTAGGATTTTTCTGGATATTAGACCATCAATTCAAATTTAGTAAGATGGCATGAAGAAATTATACAATTAAAAATATGAAATCACAATTTATGAAATAAAGATCATTTATGATGCAAAGGGTCAAAATTTACAGGAAAAAAAGCTTAACATTTATTATTTTTATTTTACTAAACATTTCTTTCAATGTAAGTTGCTTTTTTTTTTTTTTTTTTTTTTTTTTTGTGCTAATACTTTCTCTTTAATTCTATAAATAGGCATAATTTCTTGTTCAATTACAAAGTTCCACTGTTCAAGTCCTGTAATTGCTGCGTCGAGAACTCCGACTAACTTGTCAATCCAAATTTTTTCGTTTTCAGTAACCTCTCTGTCACTTTGTTCACTATCAGTAGCAGCATTTTCTGGATCTAGACCCATCCTACAGATATCGTCGTCCGTTAATTGATTGATTGGGGGATTATCATCCCAATGAAAAACTTCTGTTATATTATCTTCATATACTACCGCTTCTCCACATTTCTTTACAAAATCCATTAACTGGAAAATTTCACCTTTGGTTTGCAATATCCGAAAACCTTCAAATTCACGGCTATCATCTTCATCATCCTCACCATGAAATACGGTATCTGGCCATAAATTATGCCAAACATTTTTTAAAGTATCTGGAGACACATCCTCTCACAATCTTGTGATGACCCAGGCAGCAGATTTTATGCTAAAATATTTTTTAAATTCTTGAATAGTCTTGCCATTGTTCAAAAAACTTAACATGGATTTTAAAAGCGCTACATGTTGTCCGTTGAAAAGTTTGCTGATAATACAATGGTTCAGTAAAAGCATAACTGATAACTTAAAAGTGAAATCCGACAGTCGTAAATCCAAAATCTAACCTACATAATTCACAATTCTACCCAGTCTCTCACTGGCAGGGAGTGGCAGTAGAACCAGTGCAATTGCACCAGGCAGCAACTCTTTTAAAACTTAGGAGTAAACTGGATGACAAAAAGCCCAGCACTGGCCTTGCTCATCAGCACATTACTATGAATGTGTAACTTCAGCCACTGTTTAAATGCCTCAAAATGATGAGATTATCTCCCCAGTATCCAGATTTAAACACTATTGAAACTATTTGGCAGATATGGCACATAAAAATTAAAAAACAACATGTGTCTTTAATCCTCTCAGCACCATGATCGGCTTTATCCAGTCACGATATATTTTTTTTTTTTGTCACTTGTTATATTAGCTTATAATTTAAGATATTTTGCTTTCTTACTTTCATTAATAATATAAATACCATCTTGATTAATGTAAGTTTATGAAAATAGCGACTAAAATAGGTAAATATACATATTTAGCTAATAAAGGCTCTTTATTTACACGTCTTCATGAGAGATCCAAAAACCTGGGCCGCTCAGAGGGTTAAAACACTGATTAAAACTAGTATTACTAAATGAGTGGAGAAAAATTAGACCAGAAATAACAAAGTTTAATAGACAGAGCTAGATAGCCAAGCAAAATAAGTACATGATTAGCACATCAAGGAAAAGGGACACCATAAAATTTCTCACGTTTTTATCACAGAATTTGTAGTGCAGCTTAATTGATATCAAAAGAGAAGGAATGGGGAGAATTAATGGATTGAACAGCAGACGCATGTTGGGAGGGGGCACCAAAAACATTTAAATGCTTAAGACATCTAAAGTCTTAATCCAGCCCAGCTATCAGAATGCACTAAGAAAAATTAAACCATTTCTTAAAAGCTAATGGCAATCCCCCCCCCAAATTTGTTTTAACTGTTTAAAATTTTTATTTGATTGAACATTAAGTGCCTGATCACTTCTGTGGCATGACTTTACAGCTTAGAACAGACAGTTATTTTTGAAAAAAATTACTTAATATTAATATTCAGACTGGGTTATATAAATTTCACAGATTTTTATAGTTTGTTTAGAGTAGGTAAATTGGCGCTTTGCAGAAGAAAAACCCTGTAAATTTTTTATGTCACCCTTCGGAAACTTCAAAGTAGTCGTTTACTTTTGGGAGACATTATATGTAATTCTAATCATACATTTATTCATCCCCGTGGTATCCAAGTTTGGCGCGTTTCCAGGTATTAATAGAAATTTTATAGCAACGATATTTATATTTCAATATTGTTATGCTCTACAGGTTTTTATTTGCCAAATATACTTTATCAGATTTTTAATATAACACTGCTTTCTTAGGCCTTCCCAAGACATTAAAAAAAAAAAAAAAAAAAAAAAAATTCTTTAAGCTTTAACTCAAACGTTTCCTGAGGCTTAATAAATAATTAAATCATGGGAGGGGGGACGTAAAATTTTAGATTTATACTACCGCGTGATTTAGAATGTAAGTAAATACTTTATTATCATCTTACTTTTCCACCATCTTTGGTACTCGATCCTGACGACTCTGGTTCGTGAGGTTCGGATTCCCCAACATGCGACAAATTTAATTTTTCCAACATTGCTGAACAAGAAGAATTTGTAAACGTTCCTGGGCTACTTCCACATGTACTCTCCGTATCAGGAGTACTAGGACTAACATTAGGGCTAACAGGTCCGAATGGGATACTGCTCGACGATCCTGCAGAAGCACAGCTACTATCCCCGCGATAATCAGCAAGTCTTTCTGCGGCTACTGAGGAACTTGATGAATTATCTGAGCGAGATTTTGAGGATTTCCGCATAGTTCGGAAAGCTATCCAGAAGTTTTCTGAGATCACAATTTGTCAAATATACCCAAGATCAAAAATTATCCGGCTAAACGAGAATAACTGGATCAACATGGATTCTCCTTCTTCAAAACAACGTACCACGATGATGATGATGATGATGAAACATTCATCTTCTTTGTTCACCTGTTCAGGTCTGGCTTTAGAAATGGAATAAGAATTCTGATAACCCTTTGTAAACATTATTTACCAATCTCAACAGGTTATTTTAAAAGTAATCGTTGTACTTCCTAGATTTTAACTGCACTGTATAATCATGTATTACTATTATTACTTAATATTTTTGAATTAAATTAACGTTTTTGAATTCTCACAAAATTTTGTATACTGATTTTGTCAAAATAAAATTACTATATTTTGAATAACTTGTTGAAAAGCGGGGGGGGGGGAACCCTCATGGGATTAGATCACTGGGTGAGTGACAGCAGTTAATCATAAGAAGCCTACCAACCCTTGTCAAGGTTCTTTAATTGGAAAATGATACTTATTTGCATTAAAATTGTAAATTATCTATCAGCGTACTATATTCAATTGTTACGTTTGAAGAAATATTAGATAAACAACTTGATTATAAACAGCATGTGATATCTTGACGATGTGACAAACAGTTGTATTAGGCGCATTTATGACAGAATTCAACGGCATCAGTAAAACTTAACTGGGTTGTTCGCAAGACGTATTCACATTTAAATGATTGTACAAAAAATGTTATACATTAGCCAACAGTGATTTCCATAAGAAAGCAATCCATTAAATGATAAATTCAGATGAAGGAACCAGAATCTGACTGCGTAGTGCATCTGTGTACATAAAAATTATGAAACATTCACAAATTTTCCTTATTTATAAATGGCTATGTATTGTTTAGTAATTTAAAATTACTTGTGCAATTGCTTTTTATAATAAAATATAAATAATTTCATCATTTTTCTTGACTTTATGACAATTAAACGTCTATTTATAACTAATAAATTCTCTCTGATAAAAGATAAACTGCATTTATTTAGTTGTTATGCATGAAAATATTTTCTGATTTGTTAAACATAAATATCAGATTTCTCACTTGTTAAATGTCTTATAAGTTTCAATATATGCTTGTTCAACATTTGCACTTTGCTTTTCATCAAGGGGAAAAAATAATCTGTATGACGGTAGGCATAGGCATCTTTTGTTTTAAAATTTCTGTGATTAGCAGTACGAAAAGTGCATTTTATTGTGTGCGTGCTTGCATTCTTGATCACGTTAACACTAAAATATGTTTAAAAGTACAGGGAAAACTAGAGAGTTTAGCATATAAAAAATTGCAATTTATGGTAGAAAAGCCAAATGAATGGAAGATGAAACTTCTGGTCTAAATTATAGAAACACTTATCTGATTTGTTATCAGCTTGACAATCAAAAGCCTACATTTAACATCATATAAGATTTCGAAGGAAATGTATGCGACTAATCTTTGGAACAGTGAAGTAGCGAGCATAACTGGCGCTCGGGGCAAAATACCTTTTTGGCGCCGCCCCCGGGAAAAAACACAGTGATATGATGAAAATCTTGATGAAAAACATTTGGCTCCCCTCTGCGAGCGGCGCCCGGGGCATCATACACCCCCTTGCCCTCCTCGCTACGCCACTGCTTTAGAATATGGCAACAGGTTACATGCATACTTTCATGAGGACTTTTATGGCGTTAAAAACTACTAGTAGATATTCTGAAGAATGATCAGCAGCAAAATAAAAATTTTCAGGTCACAATTTTATTCACATGTACAGCAACCTACCAAATACAGTTTTATATTTGAAGCAAAGAAACTAACATATTTTCAACCACTTTTTATAAATTAAAAAAATACGTTCCATAATTTAAATTTTATTTACCAAATATGCATAAAATCAGAGCCATGCTGAAGTATTTTTTTCATGAGATAAATGTGCCCCTTTATATATAGTCAAACTAACTATATTTCCATCATATTTTTATATTCAACAAATGTAGCTATATTAAATCCTATCGTAACTGTTATAACATTTTTTAATCATAACTTTATACATTCAAAAAATAATACACGTTGCTACTTTTAATTTTTAAAGGAAAACTTTAAAAAATACCTGTTAGATAAATAGCAAATATTGCTGAGATACTAATAACTAATAATACAATTAACACAAAGAGTGTTTGCTGAAGCTTTTTTAATCCTAAAAGTAGTAATATTCAATTCTAAAAATATTCTTAATATAGTTTTTAAATTCAGATGAGATTAAACTAAATTGTACTCCTGAATTATCCTGAAAAGACGTAACCTTTGTCTACAAAACTGAATAATAATTCTATTCTGAAATGACTCAGTTTCTGAAATTAGATATTTTCTGACGAAATTTCTAGAGCCTTTATATCATTTGGAAATTTAAGTGCGAGTTAAAAGGTTTTCATTTAAAAATACACAAGTTCGATAACATCAAATTTTCACCAATTAGAAACTAAAAAATATATCGCTTATTTTTCATATCTTTATTTTAACTGCAAGATTAAAGAGACCACATTTTTCTCTTTTTTTACTATTGCATTTGAATATTTGGTGTTCTTTGAAGAACCTTAGAGTTATGCATAGTGGTCGGTGTAAAACGAAGGTTTTCTACAGAAGTATAAACTCCACTAAGTTGAAAAATTAACATAAAATTGAATCGGTGACTTCTATCCTTAAGATTTAACAACATAGATGAATTTACGTGTCAGACCTTTGACACATTAATGAACTTATACGATGGATAACGTACGAATGTACTAGATTGGTACAACGTGATTTGATCCTGCTTAACAGTCCTTTTCATATAGGCATATTTGGCGATGTAAAACGATAATCCAGAATGCTTATGTAGATTCTTATTTCCACTGCGCTGTTCCTTACTAGGACTCCTTGCCTCACGTTTCTGCATCACGCTTGAGAGAATCACAGCTGCTGGCTACGTTGGCAAACATCATCATATAGGCGTAACAATGATGTCAGACTTCAGTACCATCAGAATTTGGAAGACCGTCTGTCCGTCTTTTTCTCCGTTTTTCGCCGCCTTCGTCGGAAGGAACCATCCGCACAATTATACAGTTCGCCTTTTCTGCTCAGCGCAATAGAGAACGGGAGAAGTGCAAATATTTATTTCTAACATTTACTATAGAAACACTTTTCTGAAATATTTTGACAATTTAGTTTCTTAACCTTCCTCTTGCCATTTCTTTTCAGCTGATGATGTATTCATTTTTAAAGCTTCGCATTCCTTAACAATATTTTTTCTCACCTTTTTTAAAGAGCAGAGTAATATTTCTGCTACTTAATTCACTTTGGCTAAGGAGAAGGATGCTTTTGAAAAGATTTTCTAAAGGAGAATAGTCCTGCATTTACGTTAGAAAGCGGGGAAACCATTAAAATACCCATCTAGCTAATCCTTTCGACAGGATTCGATATTAATCGCTCTCTTAAGTATGCAGTTTTATGTATAGTTAAAGATTTTGATTTCAAGGCTTTGTGTACAGTTTCTGATTCTTGCAGTATTAAATTCCACGAAGCATGCAGAGAACTGAAAACTGATTCGCTCGAAGGGGCTATTAGTTTTATTGCAATGATTTACCTTCTGTACCTCATTTGATCAATTTGTACATATATAAAGCAATAATAATGAACTAAAACCTGCACTCTTAAAAAAAAAGCACCAGGCACCCTTAAAAAATAATCCGATCATCTCGGAATTTTGTGGAAAATAATCCGCGAATGCATATTTTACCTGGGGCAGATAATCCTTAATTGCTTTGCCATAAACTAAATAAACAAATCCATTCCTGTAAAATGCGCAGAAAAACAGTATGGAATTCATTAATGGTTTGGTTTGGTTTGGCTTATTGGATTACGGCAAAGCATGCAAGAGTTATCTGCTTAACAGGAATAATTCCTTCATGGAAGATTTTCTAAAGGAAAATTAACATTAAACATGGGGAAAAACACGAAAATGCCCATGAAGTCAGTCCGTTTGTCTCGAATTAAGCCCAGGTAGAACGCATATTCACAAGGCCTACAGACAAAGCCGCCTGAAATAGGCTTTATCTTCAGGGGGCTTTGCTACAGACCGTTTCTTCTACCGTTTGCTCCGATTGGGTAAAACAGGAAACGTAGGGTTACAGAATCTTGTGCTTGGCGACTTTTGCTTCATCGCCTTTACTATTTGTATATGAGTATTGTGTGCGAAAAAGTGTGCAGAAGCCGTCGGTAAACCGCAGCTCAGTGGTAACGAACACAGAAGCAATTTTCGGACTTCTAGATCGCCGGTTTTATCCTCGCTTGTGATTTTTATTAACTTTCCCCTGCACGGATTTATTTTTATCCTAACATTACTGAATGACTTTGTCATTATTTGTCTTTTCACCGTCGGGTGCAGTGTTAAAAATTTAACACCTTTATTTTCTCTATTTATATATTAATGCTAATTTTTCTTATTTTTATTTACTGGTTTATACTCTTTGTAGTAGGTACCAGTAGCAAGATTACAATCCAAGATCCCGAAAAGCGTTTCAATAGAAATAGCGCATAATGGAATAAAATATAGTTTTAGTTATACTTACTTATAATTTGGGTAAAACGAATAGGTCACTGACGCCCTTAAATGTTTAATGAATGTTTTCATTTGGTTAATTTTTTAATATTCCTTTATTTGTATAAATTAATGCTCTATGGACAATTTACACGACAGACTCCTTCTAACAGAAATGACGAAAAAGTACATATGCCATTTCAATGTAAACACTTTTTCTTGCAAAATAATTATCGTACTTTTAATAGTTTAAATTCAAATACAAATAAACTATTAATAAGATCAGTAGGTTATTAAAAATATATTCCACACAATTCCCCTTAGCTTTCATTCATAAAACAAAAAATTATTGAATGAAATAAACGATGTTCTTCTCGCTGTACCCACCAGCTGCCGAGCGGTAAAGCCCACCAGCGGTAGAGTGGTAGAGCCCACCAGCGGCCGAGCGGTAAAGTCGCTGAACAGTGGTAGTTCGGTCCGAGGTTTGAATCCCGCAAACGGGCTAGCTGCATGGGTGTTTTCGTGTTTTTCTCCATGTGTAACGTGTATACGAGCCAGTTTTCCTTAGAAAGTCCTCCACGAAGGCATCCCACCCCTTAGGCAGATAGCCCTCGAGGCTTTGCCGTAATTAAATAACCTAACCTAACCTCGCTGTACTGAAAGCCCACAAAGGGCCCACCAGCGGCTGAGCGGGAAAGTCGCTGAACACTGGTAGTTCGGTCCGAGGTTCGAATCCCGCGAACGGGCTGGCTGCATGGGTGTTTTCGTGGTTTTCTCCATGTGTAACGTGTATACGAGCCAGTTTCTCTTAGAAAGTCCTCCATGAAGGCATCCCTCCATTAGGCAGATAGCCCTAGTGTGCTTTGCCATAATTAAATACACACACCTGAAAGCCCACAAGGTTTGTTTGGCGTTAATTACTACGTCTACAGGGCGATAACTTGCCATTCCAAATATGATTGCCAAGCAGATGTTTCATCCAATGAGAGCAGACCGTAGTAGAAATGGTCTGTAGGCTTTGTGAATATGCCGGCCGCTGGTGGGCCTGAGTGTTAAGTGTTGCCATACTTTTTTTCTTAATATTCGCTATGATGTTTCTTTAAAAATAATGCATCTGGTGCAACATCCTTTTGATTTGGAAAGTGATAGGGACAAAAAATGAGGATCGAGATTTCTGATACTGAAAACTACCTGAAGTTCGGAAAACAGTTTTCAGCAGCTGTCAAAAGTTCTATATGATGTACCAGCTGAATAGATTATTTAATTACCCATGAAGACGTTTTCAGTGTTACATTTCTTACCATTTCATCACGACCTCTATAAAATTTTATTTCCTAGCTACCGCAAGTGTCGAGATTTGTCATCACCTGTCAAAACTAAACCATTTCCATTAGAATGGCATCATTAGTTATATTAAGAGGTTTAACACAATTTTCACTTTCTAACTGGAGAAGGTACTCTCTTTCCATGAACAAAAATCGCTTAAAATTTTTTCACGATGCAGAGACCTTCTAATTAAAATTATTTTATTACTTGATGTACGACCAGCCTGGTGAAGTGAGAATGTTATCCATTTTTCCAATTAGGAAACTGGGCAGGGTTGAGAGGGAATGGCTCTGATGGTTCATAATGTACTTAAGTATAACTTGTATACTTGTTAAATATGTTAATGAGATGAATGAAACTGCGATTTCATTTTTAAAAGTTCCTTATATTGAGGTTCGAAGTGAGATGTACTGATTCTAAGGAACGAGGCTAAATGCTCATTTGTCAGTCTACTTCTGAAAAAATTCTTTCTAAGGTTTATTGTTGAAAACACTTGTTCACATCTATAAGATGAAGCAAACATAGCCCTGATTTTCTGGGCGTGAGATATTAAATTAAATAAAAGAAACTTACTTTCGATAATGATTTATAAAACTCAAACTTTGGCATATTTAGAAACAACTGCTTGAGATGATTGTTAGATTGCAAATCAATTAATTAAAGCTCCAAATATGGCCTCACTGCTTTACAATTTGCGTTGAAAGCCCATGGTAAAAGTATCCAGTTCTGTTTGAATGGCAATGAAATCCGCGTTCGAGTTCAAAATGCAGTTTTTTCAAGCCATCTTCATAATTCTTAAGCATCTCTTCATTTACTGAGGGTAATGAATTTAACATCGGGAAATGAGATAAGTCGTTCTTAGCTAGATGCCTAGCAAACAGATTAAGTTTTATTAAGTTTTAAGTTAAGATTAAGTTTTTTTAAGAGGTCTAATTCACATATATTGGATTCCCATATTGAAAGCTGTCTGTGCTTGCAATTTCCGTCGATTTATGTTTTGAGAACAAAAATAGAGAAAGGAAAAATATCGTTAGTCCTTTGAAAAAAAAGAAGGAAAAAATATTTAAACAAAGTAGAAAAGGAGATGGATACATAATATATAAATATATACTTCTTTTAACTTGCCTCAGACCGGCAAATTAAAATTCTATCCACGGGCCGGATAGAAACTTCCGGCGGGCCGTAGTTTGCCCATCCCCGGGCTATGTAGTCTTGGCCACGGAGGTATAAAATTTATGAACCTAGTAGTTCTCGAGGTCTCGGAAGGGTCACTTATTGGCCGGCCTGGTGGTCTGGCGTGTCTTAGAACAGTGAGGCTCTAGTAGCCCAGGGGTAGCGTCCCGGGTACGTTGGGTAATGTCCCACTGCGACGGGTAGCCCGAGTGACTGGCAGGTTCTGCCATTAGACGACCAGTGTCACCGTATCGCGATTAGTGTCAATGTCTCCGAAGTTCGGGAAAGGGGTTTGAACCCCCGGAACTGATCTGAGTGTCCATTCGCCGTGTAGTGCCGGCACCTAGCGTGGCGAAACATATAACATAGAACTAGTTACCCCTTCCTCGTCGGTAATAATTTTTGCAGACCGCACCCAACCATTGACAACCGCGCACACAAGGCATAACAGGGTAGGACATTTTGAGCACATGTTAAAATACTTAGTTCTGCCATTGAACACTTTGAACCTTATCGCATATTTTTTCCAAGAACTGCAAAATTTCGGCCACTCCAGAGCAATTTGAATTCTACTTTTTTTTTAGCTAGAGCACCGTTTGGTTATACGCCTAGAAGGTCGTGCTAAGATTTCAGTAAGTTTGCGTTTAAAATTTTTTTTCAATTATTGTTTCAAATAGGTTTTCAGTTTCTAGCTGTTTAAGGCTCAGATTTGACTTTTTTTATTTATAGAAATCTTTATATACAGTTTTTCGTTAGCTTGGTATTCAAAGTTTAGTTTAGCGCAATCAGGGACCTCCCAATTTTTTAGTTTTGCTTAAATGACTATTAGTTTTGCTCTTTAATTATACTTGCTTTTAAATTTCGGATTAGTATATATTGGTTTTAGACCAATTTATTTTTTTGAATTCCAATGTACATAATGTAAAGTTCTATGTTTTTTTTAATGGTCATTTTGGCACAATGTTATGTTTTGTTCTTTTTTCCAAGTGTTTTGAAAATGTGTAAGGAAAATTCTGGTACATTTGAGATCGAATTTTAAAGTCTTTAATAAAAATTTGATGAAATCTTTTTACGGTTTTTGATCTCAAATGGACCAGGAGAACGAAACATATTTTCGAAACATATTAATCGACTTTTACGCATAGACCTGTTACATACATTATAGCTCTATGCTTTTATGAAGTTTTAATTCATATTCCATTGATGGGTTTTGAATTGGAGTTTCAATGAAAGGAGATTAATTTTTATTTGTATAAATTTGTATATTTTCCTTTTCGCATTTTTATTTTTCGAGTTTGTTGTACTATGAATTCTTTCTTTAATTAATTTTGTTTTGATATTGTGTTAAACCTCTTATACATGGTTGCAATTATTTTATAAATAATTTGCCTTGATTTTATTCCAGTTTAATAACAAATTTAGATGCTTTAGTTTATTCTACTTCAATCCTGCCCAGAACTCATCAGGGGAAAATGAATTAAAGCTTCATAAAAGTCGATTAATATGTTTCGTTCGCCTGGTTCATATGAGACAAAACATCGAAAAAAGAATCTATTAAATTTTCATTTAAGACATTAAAATTCGTATAAAACTGAAAACTCGAATCTCAAATGTACCAGGATTTTCCCTACACGCCTCCGAAACACTTGGTAAAACGAACAAAACATGACATTGTGTTAAATTGACTACTAAAAAACCCCACAAATATATACATTATGTAAAAACACAAATCAATAAAATAAAATTGGTCAAAAATCTTTATATGCAAATCCGAAATTCAAAAGAAAATAAATATAAAGAGTAAAACAAATATACTTTACACCAAATTGTCCTTTAAACAACACTCAAGAATTGATGGTCCCTGATTATGCTAAACTAAGCTTTTAATGCCAAGAAAACGAAAAACTTTTCACAGAGATTTTTTAATTAATAAAATCAAATCTGCGCTTTATCAGCTAAAAACTGGAAACCAATTGGACACAAAAATTGAAAACAACGCATTAGTTAAAGACTCTTTGAGAAAAGTGTTTCGTTTTCTTGGTATTAAATGTTTATTTTAGCATAATCTGGGACCACCCAATTTTTGAGTGTTGGTTAAATAACAATTTGGTTTAAAGTATACTCGTTTTACTCTTTATATTTATTTGAATAACGGATTTGCATATAATGAATTTAGACCAATTTGATTTTTTCGAATGGTCTTTTTACATAATGTAAAGTTTTGTGGGTTTTTTTTTTTTTTTTTTTTCTTCCCTTGAATAGTCAGTTTAGCACAATGTTTTATTCTTTTTAGCAAGTGTTTCGAATGTGTGTAAAAAAAATCCTGGTACACTTGATATTCCAGTTTTCGGTTTCATATGAATTTTAGTGTCTTAAATAAAAATTTAATAGATTCTTTTTTCGGTATTTAATCTCAAATGAACCAGGAGAATGAAACACGTTTTCGAAACATATTAATCGACTCTTATGAAGCTTTAATTCATTTTTCTCTGATGAGTTCTGAATTGGAGTTTCAGTAAAAGGAGATCAATTTTTATTTTTATATTTTTATTATCTTGTATTTTTTTCCCTTTTGCATTTTCACTTTCAATTTTTACTTTTAGAGTTTGTATTCTTATTTTAATTTTGATATACTTAGATACTCTGTTAAAACTCTTATACACGATTGCTGTTATTAATAATGTTAATGAATAACTTTGCTTTGGCCTCCAATTTACTTTTAACTTTAGATTCTTTAAGTCTCTCTCTCTCTGTATATACATATATATATATATATATAAATACATATAAAGGAACTTAATAAGAGGCAAAAATTAAAAACAAATTTTTTTATACCCATCCTGCGCTATAGCTGCAGGACTGAAGTAAAATAAACTTAGAGCATCTAAAGTTAAAAATAAATTGGAGTCAAAGCAAGGCAATTCCTCAACAGTATTAATAATTGCATCCTTGTATAAAAGAGGTTTGACAAAATATCTAAACAGCTCAAAACTAAAAAAAGGATCATAGTAGTACAAACTCGAAAATTAAAAATGAAAAAGGGAAAAAAATTGCAAGACATAAAAGTATAAAAATTAATCTCCTTTTACTGAAACTCCAATTCAGAAGATCCAAATTGGAGTTTCAGTAAAAGGAGATTAATTTTTATATTTTTATTTCTTGTAATTTTGTTTCCTTTTGCCTTTTTAGTTTTCGAGTTTGTACTACTAGGATCCTTTTTTTAATTTTGAATTGTTTAGTTACTGTGTTAAATCTCTTATACAAGGATGCAGTTATTAATATTGTTGAGGAACTTTGCTCGTAGTCGTCATACGCAACTTTAATATCTCTGGGGAAAATTCTATAAGCGAATCCAGAAAATGATTCTTAGTAATGCTAAGATTATTATTACCAAACATTATCGTGCCACAATGCTTAAAAAAATCCCATTGTTTAAAGGTAGATTAACATTATGCTCATATCCTGGCTTAAAGCTGCGAGTCAAAATTAAGGGGGTTGCTCATAGGAAGCCTTAATTAAAAAGTAATTATAGGAAATGTTAATCAATGCTTAATATTGCCATCTGGATTAAACACTTACTCACTATTTAATCAAGTGTATGGCAAACAGATATTAGGGATTTGTAAAGAAAAGAAATTTGAATCGAAATGAATTATGTTTTCGTTTTTTCAACTGCAAAACCATCATAACATATTATCTGGTTTAATCTTTAAATTATTTCAATAATTTTCAGAACAATGGGGGGGGGGCATTATTCTTAACTATAATTCAATAATGCAAATCCTGTTTTGGTTTTAAACGGTTTTCATCAATTACGTTAATAATGTTGATATTTGTAGAAACTATTAGTAAAAATAGTTATAAATACGTTATTATTAGTGTTTATGTACTGTATTATTAAATTTTAATTACCTCAGTTTTTGTACGGATAAACAATAAAGTATTATAATATGAAAGAACAAAAGAAATTAAATTAATTATTTGCTGATATTTAGAAAAATTCATCAGGCATAAAAAGTATCTGTAATTGTTTTTAAACTACCTATTTCCAGCTCCATTCAACTTTTTATTCTTTATATATTGATACTGAACGAGTCCTAAAAACATCATCTTTCTTTTACAATACAGTAAGACCCCGCTTAACGCTGTTTCGTTTAGCGTTGTTTCGGTTTAGCGCTCTTTTATTTCAACCCGGGGATTCTCCGAAATTGTGCGCAGCGCTAGGTTTCCAAATAACATATCCGAAACAGTGCAGTTGTGTTTTTTGCTTGGTGGACGCATTTTTATCATTTGAAACATTTGTTGACATTATTGTAAGTTTAAATTTGTATAATACTATAACGATTAATACAGTGACAAATATTATGATCTTTAGTTTTTATCATGCGTGATAATAAAAAACAAGAAAAGAAAGCAACCAGAAAAAGCATTTCACTGGAAACTCAAATGCAAGTGATTAGAAGATTAGATTCTGGTGAACGTCAATCTCAAATTAGTGCTGCATTGATTTTGGTAACTTCAACAATAAGGACAATTCTTAAGAATAAAGAAAAAATACTGTCATCGGCAACTACAACTACGTCAAACTCTGCAACTAGAATTACCCGTTCTAGAAATTGTTAAAAATATATGTAAATGTGCCAGTCCCAATATTTACTTTATGAGAATTGGCAACAACAGTTTTGTTGTCATTCTATCCCTGTCTGGTGTGTATAGCTGTGGTTGCTTGTGCCCATGTAACCTGATATTCCCAATATATTTTTATTTGTTCGACCTGGACTATGTCATTTCTTTAACCCACGACTAATCTCGATTTTTATCACGTTATCAGCACGAAAAGCTCAAAAGGAAATGCCATTATGATCCAGGATTGAAGATCGCACCGAAGCCTAACCACGTTGTGAATCTGAAGTGAGCTGGATAACCATCCTTTAACGAAGTAAATAAAAATTGTTTTGGTTAATTTAGCTCGATATATTTACTTAAAAAATGACATCTGAAGATTATAAAATGCCGAAACTAAACGGCGATAATTATCACACATGGTGTATACGTTCGCGTGCCGTGCTGGTGCAGAAGAGATGTTGGGAAGCAGTGGAACCCGGATATGGAATTGAAATGAATGAAGCAGAGAGGAGAAAAAATGACGAAGCTCTTACCCTATTATTCCTCATAGTTGAAGATACATTTCTAGATGATATCGGAGATTGTATTAGAGCCAGAGACGCCTGGAACTGTTTAAAAGAAATGCATACAAAATTCGGTTTGCTTCACGTACTGCAGCTTATGAGAGAATTTTTTAACATAAATATGAAGCCAAATGAGTCTGTCCAATCCTATCTAGCAAGATTAATGGACTTACATAGAAAATTAGCTAATGGTGGATATGCATTCACAGATAGAGAAGTGGCCCTAGTGATGCTGTTGGGACTGCCTAGAAGTTATGAATCGCTTATCCTAAGTTTGGAAAAAGATGAAGCAAATCTGACAACTACAATTGTGAAACCAAGGCTACTCGTAGAAGAGAAACGTATAGTCAGAAATGAGAGTTCAGCCAAAGTGTATCATGAAGAACAAGTTCTTCACACTAAAAGTTTTGCCACTAACCAGAAGAAGCCTGCATTTGGAAAACCCATGAAGAAGTATGCAGCTAAAAGGCCAAATGAAGAAGAAACTAACAGAGGAAGAAATACTAAATGCTTCAGCTGTGGCCAGTGGGAGCACATATCTAAAAATTGTGAAGAGGCCAAATATCAGAAACAAAACAGTGCCAAAACTGCAGTTGACCTCAAGACAAACATTGCACTTCTGGCAAATGAAGAAAAATCAAGAAAAAGTAATCTGTGGATTTTAGACAGCGGAGCTACAGAACACATGACCTCTGATAAAAGAAAATTCTCAGTCCTTAAGAAGTACACATCTGAAGTTGAAGTTGCTAATTCAGAAAGAATAAAGGTCACTGGAATTGGAAATATTTCATTTTCTGTTGGAGAAGAAGACGGAGAAAAAAACATCACTATTGAAAATGTCGTATATGTTCCAGAACTAGGAGGAAATCTATTATCCATTGGTAGAATTGAAGAAAGAGGCTTAAAAGTAGAATTTGCTGAAGGAAAAGCCAAAGTGATTGATAAGAATGGAAATACTCTTTTATCTGGTGAGAAAAAAGGAAGACTATACATAATCGAAGAAAAGATGGCAACTGCCTACGCTACGAAAACTGAAAGTGCTGACTTGCTGCATCGTAGACTTGGTCATCCACATTCTTGTACAACAAACAATATTATCCCCATCGACAGAAACCTGAAATCAACAGTATTAGCAAATGAACCTTGCCAAGTTTGTATTCAGGGAAAAATGAAAAGGAAGAAATTTCCAAAAGCCGCTAGTACAAAAGCTAAAGACATCCTAGAAGTTATACATTCAGATGTTGTTGGCAAAATTTCTCCCCCTTCCTTTGGAGGCTCAAATTACTTTGTGACTTTCACGGATGAATTTTCTCACTATACCACGGCATTCCCTATGAAAGCGAAAAGTGACGTACTAGAAAAATTTGAGGAGTACCGTTGCATGGTAGAAAATCTCCAAAACAGGAAAATCAAATTCTTGAGAAGTGACAATGGTGGGGAATATGTAAGTGGAAAGTTTGACAAGTACCTTGCTGCGCATGGGATCCAAAGACAACTAACTGTACCTGACACGCCTCAACAAAATGGTCTGGCTGAAAGACTGAACCAAACATTGATAAACACAACGAGATGCTTGCTTATTGAGTCCGGAGCAGATCACAGGTTTTGGGCTGAAGCAATGGCCACTGCGGCCTATCTCCACAACAAGCGGCCATCTATGGCAATTGATGGCGATATTCCGGAGGAACGATGGTCAGGGTATGGAAGCAAAACAGACCACCTCAGAGTTTTTGGATGCAGAGCCTGGAGCCATGTTCGCTCACACTCAAGAGGAAGCAAGCTTGATCCTAAAGCTACAGAATGTGTTTTCGTGGGATATCCTAAAGGAGTTAAAGGCTACAAATTGTATGATCTGAAGAAGAAACATTTTTTCGTCAGCAGAGATGTCATTTTTGAAGAAAATGTTTTCCCTTTAAAACTGAGCAAGTGTGACAATCCTGCAGAAGAAGCTACCCTTAAAATTCAAGACTTTGAATCAGAATATCCTTTGGACCTACCTGAAACAGAAGCTCGTGACTCATCGCTAGATTATATAACTCCTGATGTAAATAACTTGGATGAAACCGAATGTCCCAATACAGATCCAATTTACCGAAATTCCGAAAGATGTCCAGACATACAGCTTGAAAATACTCCAGATTACAAAGATGAAGGCCAATCAGTTGCTCAAATACAAGACGTTGCTAATAACCTAGACCCTGAAATCGAAGTAGCAGCCAGAAATCCTACCCGTGGAAGTGAGAGAGGTGAAAAAAGAAAAACCAAAATTCCTAAACGTTTCGAAGACTTCTATCTGTACGATGCCCAAGAGATATAACAATCTGAAGAAAAGGACCCAGTAACCCTAAAAGATGTCCTGAAATCACCCGAAGCTGACATGTGGTTAAAAGCCATGGATGAAGAAATTCAGAACCTCACTCAAGCTCAAACCTGGGAACTAACTACAAAACCACCAGGAGCTAAGGTAATACCATCCAGATGGTTGTTTCGTAAGAAAAAAGACGAGATTGGGAACCGAGCAAAGTTCAAAGCCAGATTGGTAGCAAAAGGCTATCTGCAAATGTCTGGAGTGGACTTTCAAGACACCTTTTCACCAGTCATCAAACTCAAATCTGTAAGATTATTGCTTGCCGTAGCTGCAGAGAAAAACCTAGAAGTTCACCAAATGGATGTAACAGCTGCATACCTTAATGGAATCCTAGAAGAGGACATATATATGGCACAGCCAGAAGGCTGCATTGAGAAAGGGAAAGAACACCTTGTCTGCCACCTGAAGAAAAGCATCTATGGTCTTCGACAATCAGGACGTGCATGGAATACTTGCTTGAATGACTTCCTGATCCAGTATGGATTGAAAAGATCAAATGCAGAACCTTGTATTTACTTTTGTCATGAGAAGAACATCATAATTGGAGTTTATGTTGATGACCTCCTGATAGTTGGAAACATGCCAGAGATAAATGAATTTAAGGAAGGCATTAAGAAAAGGTTCAGTGTCAAGGACCTAGGTCCTGCAAGCCAGATCTTATCCATGCGAATATGCAAAGACGATAATGGGTCATACGCACTAGATCAAATCGTTTATGCATCAGAAATCTTAGAAACATTTAAAATGACTGAAGCAAAATGTGCATCCACACCACTGGACCCCAGCATAAAATATAAAAATGTAGATGAACAGCAGTGGGAAGAAATCAAAGAAAACAGCAAGGGAATCCCTTATAGACAAGCTATAGGAAGTCTTCTATATTTGACTCGTGGTACTCGCCCAGACATGGCTTATTCTTCCACTTATATGAGCCAGTTCAATGAAAAACACACGGAAGAACATTGGAGAGGTGTGAAGCACATTCTAAGATACCTAAAGGGAACACGACACAGAAAGTTGAGATTCCAGAAGACAGGTGAGCCACTTCAAGTCTACTCAGACGCTGACTGGGGAGGTGACAGAACTGACCGTAAATCTTATAGTGGTTATATAATGCTACTCGCAGGTGCTCTAATCTCATGGTCGAGCAAGAAGCAATCCACAACAGCTTTATCGACGACAGAAGCAGAGTATGTGGCAATGTGTCACACTGCCAAGGAAATCTTATGGATTAAAAATTTGATCAAGGAAATCTGTAGTGAATTAGCTGCTTCACCTCAAAAAGTGCTAGTCGACAACCAGGGAGCAATCTTCTTAGCAAAGAACCATGTTACTTCTGAAAGAAGTAAGCACATTGATATTAAATTTCATTTTCTGAGAGACCTAGTGAAGGAAAATGTGATTATATTTGATCATGTGCGATCCAGAGACAATCTCGCTGATCTCCTAACTAAGCAGACCTCAAAAAAACTTTTACGTGACATGAACTATGCCGAGACTTGTACGTAAAAATGATCTCCTTTGAAGTTTACGACTGATAGTGTCTGTGTAGAGACTTGACTTAAAATTTCAGAAAGAAGCCTAGATACAAATTTTTCTTAATTGCTTTTATGTAAACATTGTGTTTCCTAGTATAACTTAATATATGTTCATTTAATGATGTAATTCATAAGTAGAAGTCAATAGTGTTTAAGCATGTAATAGCAGCTACATTGTTTTTCTGTAAATGTGTACAACCACAGCGTGATGAATTTTTTGTGGAAGTATGTAAGTATCTTGCAAATAGTGTGACTGGCAAGGGGGCGCGTTAAAAATATATGTAAATGTGCCAGTCCCAATATTTACTTTATGAGAATTGGCAACAACAGTTTTGTTGTCATTCTATCCCTGTCTGGTGTGTATAGCTGTGGTTGCTTGTGCCCATGTAACCTGATATTCCCAATATATTTTTATTTGTTCGACCTGGACTATGTCATTTCTTTAACCCACGACTAATCTCGATTTTTATCAGAAATAACATTATAGAGGAAATGGAAAAACGACTGTCTATATGGTTTGACGACGAAATTGAACGCAATATGCCATTAAGCCAATCTATCATAATGCCTTCTTAACAAAAAGGCAGAAAATTGGAAACCCAGAATAGACTGAATCATCTGACTGAGAATTTTATTTGTTTTTAAAAGTATATGCGTTTATATTGTTTTTATTTTTGTAAGAAATAAATGTTTTATTTTATTTTTATTAAAAAAACATTATTAAATTTAATGCCTAACCATTTTTTATCTGTCTTCCCCTAACCCCATTATTTACATGTTAAGATAGCCTCGCTTAGCGCTGTTTCGCATTACGCTCTACTTCGATGGAACGTATCCCCCACGTTAAGCGGGGTCTTACTGTATATCTCTCCTTATAACCTCTTAACACCCCAGTCTACTTTCCTGTTTGTAATTAACGTCCTTCTCCCCTTCTTGACCGCATTTGCAACTACACCTCTTAAAAGCCTTGCTGGAAACAGTATATAAATGTGGTTCTGCCTTATTTAAATAATTATTAAACATAAAGATAGTTCTAATAAATTTAGTAAAACTGGAAAATTGATTGAGCGAACATTTAACACCTTTAAAGCATGATAAACTGCATTTTGAATATTTGATGTAATTTAATTATTAATTGCCTGATTGTAATTTCCTGAAAGGAAATATTGCTGTCGCTCATCCATGACATTTTCGCCTGAAGTTATACAAAAGCCTGTGACGTGGGTAAGGCAGGCAGGGTACTTGCTACGGACGCCTCTGGCAGGAGGTGGTACCAAAAATAAGTTACTAAAAACTTCTATTAACTTATTGAAATTAATATTTTTTTACTTTAATCTAATTTTGAACATTGAAGTTTTACAACTAACATGAAAAACTGAACAATGGAAATGATATATTATGTAAAATTGTACGAATGAAAACATTTGTTTTTAATAGGTTCTTGTTTAACTTTATATGGAAATATTATATAACTTTAGAAAAAATACTTTCAGTGTGTGTTCTTTGAAGTTTTAATTCGCGCGTTTATGAGACTGACGGAGCGCCATATGTGTTATTAGACTAGTTGTCATAGTTAATACACATAACCTGAAAATGTTTGCTTTTATAATTTTATCAGCGCTTATCGAGCCATAGGCAATTATTCATTATTATACGCAGTTAACTCTGAAAAGCATAATTAGCATTATTCAATTTTCTTTCAGCATTAAATGCAAATCCAGTTAGGAATAATATTAATGAAATATCATAATTTTTGTGAATTTTGAAAACATTTAGATGACATAATTAGGGCTGGACACAAACGCCCCATGCTTTCCTTTTTTATGGTGAAAAATATTACATATTTTCTAGCGTTAAAGGGGAACAAGCCTGAGTACCAACAAGGATCGAATGGCAGCCCGAGACAAAAACGAAGACAGTACAACTTGTAGAGTACCTTATTAACAAGTAAATCAATCCATTAAATATGTAATATTTGCCACTTATATGAATTCAGTAAAAATAATCATTTAACGTATGACACCTTTATTTTAGAGCATGGACACTGGGACCATGAAACGTTCTTGTGTGAAAAAAAGAAGGAAGCTAGTGCCGGTCTGGAAACGTGAAAGTTGGAGGCAAAAAGGAAGCCAGAAAGTCCAATCAATTCCTTAAGACTTTTCTTTAAAAGCCTAAATCAACAAAGTCGCCTGATTCTTCTGCAGGTTTGTTAGAATCTGCCAAATCATTGCCCAATAGACTAGAGATGGGCAAAACTGCTCTCTCATGGAATCATATTGGAACCGTTCGCTCACTAAAGTGAATCAGTTCTCTTTATCGATTCACCGCTCATTAACAGTGATCTTGATCAATGCCTTCGGAACAGGCGTGGATAATGATCGGTGTGCAAAAATAGGGAAAAGCAGAAAGAATTGAATAAGGAGTGGAATCGCTGGAATCAATGCAACCCAACCGCTCACTCCCTGGACTGATTTCTTTCAACTGCACGTTTGAGATTCTCTTAAAAAAAAAAAAAAAAAAAAAAAAAAAAAAAACCTTTCTACATAGAACCACAAAATTATGAAATAAAAAAATGGTAAATGTTAGAAAATAATGAAATCTAAACTCACCTTTGTGAAAGTTTACATTATTTTATTATTATAATTGGTATTTTATTGCTACTACATAACACAGTGTAAGAATAAATTTTCAGATTGAAAGCAGATCCCAAAGAAAAGGAAATTGTCTGCTGACAATACCAGCATTTTCCTTTTTTTAATCTAATTTGACAAAATGTTACCATATACCACTCGATGTTCGTCTATTCGGTAGGGTCCCCATTTTGTTCTGCAACCTTCAAAAAATACATTAGGTGAGAAAATTTATATTTATAAATATATACTAATTCTATACAAGATTAAAGACAAATTCACAGTTCTTGG
The DNA here is from genome assembly GCF_044657685.1 of Stegodyphus dumicola. Taxonomy (NCBI): domain Eukaryota; kingdom Metazoa; phylum Arthropoda; class Arachnida; order Araneae; family Eresidae; genus Stegodyphus; species Stegodyphus dumicola. The sequence goes on from NC_140781.1 coordinate 175,823,255, forward strand.
TTACAAGATATTAGTAAAATATGTAAATAAATAAAAATATAATTTGTTATTTTATATAAATATTACAGTAATATTGTATAAAAAGGTAATACCCAATATACATAGCTATAGTATTACACAGTATTCAAAGAATCGAAATGAAACTCAAAAGAACAGCTCCGAGGAAGCGAAAAGAGCAAATAGTCAAGACTCCGCAGGATCCAGATTTGCGGCTACAGCAGGAGCGATGCAAAAAGCGAATAATGAAGACTCCGTAGGAATCACATCCGTGGCTAGAACAGGAGCGATAAAAAAGACGAATAATCATAAAGGTCAGGAATCCAAACAAGCTCGAAAGTTTCTTTCAGTTGGCCATAAAATTCGAAAGTCGGCGAGCATCGGAGAATTTGCATAAGGCGTGTTAAGGCAGAAGTTGTCTGGTCAGAATTCGAAATTTTCACCCCAGCAGAGGCACAGTGTAGCCAGAATAGGCAGTATCCCTATCGGCAAACAGATGCGACCGCAAAGGACGGTAGCAGAAATTCGAGGCAGGAAAAAAGACGTGGCGATCCTCAGAGTAAACAGCAAGAAACACAAGGGGCAGGAAAGAAACACAATTTTAACTAATTTTGGGTGACCGATGACGGTTACCGCTGACGAAGGAAAATCCCTCTATAGTCAAATTAAATGCTGTGGTCATGCAAAATTTAGCTCTGCCAGAAATACAAATTCTGTTAAATAACGTACCAATGACTGCTTTATTAGACATTGGAGCTGAATGCTAATTCCTGTCACATATTTTTTTTAGAAACAAATTTAAGCAGCATTATATCTTTAATAATATTAAGTAATGGGGCAGAAAGTAATCGCCGCTCAGAGTAAGCAGTGCATATACTTCTAGAAAGTGAGTCTGCACTTTCAAATTAAAGACGAGGAGCTACGTGTTACCTTCCTTGTAGTCATAAATTTGCTAGCGCCAATAATTTTGGGGGACTGATTTTTTGCTCGCGGCAGGCGCATAATTCAATTCTAAAGATGCTGCTTTACAGATTCGGACGGAAAGAATACAGGAGGAAGAAAGCCAAACATTCGAAATGGATCTCAGCCACTTGCCTAAAGAGGAAAAGAGAAGTTGGAAACTTCAGTAAGGAAATTTTATAAATTCATTTGACTATAAGCTCGGTTTTGGTCAGGCGGTTAATCACGAAAATCGATTCCAATAGTGCTTTCCCTGTAAAGTGCAAATGGTATTGATGTGAGAGGATTAAATAACAAATCACTGAGCAACACATTCAAAAAATGCTAAAGAATAAAATCATTATTCCCACAAACAATATATACTCGATTCCTGTAGGCTCATGCCATCAAAAGAATACTCTTCCATCATCGGATAATAAAACATCGCGATTTGCGGTCGATTACCGTAAGTTATTACCGCATTACTATGTATCCAGTATATCCACTGCCAATAATAGACGAAATTATTAGAAAAATAAAATCTACGAAGTCTATGACTATTTTAGACCTGACGTCAGGGTTATTTTCAAATTGGCGTAATGCCCGAGAACGTCCAGAAAACAGTGTTTATTACTAAATCAGGCGTATATCCTTTTAAGATGCCGTTTTCTTTATGATGGGCTCCGACAAAATTTCAAAGTATGATGGATATTGTGTTAAGTCCGTACTAGTAAAAAGCACTTTTACTCGTATATATCTGAATCATATAATTATCACTGGTAAAACAATTGACGAGCATATTCAACATCAACATGAAGTATTTTTTTTAGCCCAAGGTTGAAAATTGAATCAATTGTTTGTGATATGGAGATTCGTTATTGGATACAGTTGTTATACTCTGAATTTTTTATTGCTAAAAACAATGAAAAATATTACATTTAATGCGAGGATGGACTCAACACCTTACCTCCAGCTTGGGGCACTGATCGTTGGTTTAAGTACGCATTTACACGGAAAGAATTTTTAACATCTAGTGGGGAGTGTGAAAGTTAAAAGTTTACATGTTTAAAGTTATTACACCCACTGCGTACCACGGGGTTATTAACTGAAATTATTTACGGTAGTGCGAAGAATAAAAGTTTACATATTTAACAGTTATTACAGCACATATGGTATCTATGATTGTGGAGACATTAGGCACCTTTTGGAAGCAGGAGATGTGAAAAATGAGCAATGCCCTCGCCGGGACTCGAACCATGGACCTCTCGAATACGCGTCAAGCGTGCTGACCATTACACCACGAAGGCTTGCTAAGAAGGCGGGAGAAATATGATTATTAATTGAAATTATTTACATTGTGTTGACCTCCTCAAAGAAAGAGCAGTATACAAGATAATCAAAATCAGTAATTTCAAGGGCCTTTTCAGTGGTAGTAGCATTTAATCAATACTCAGTCGTAAGTATTGTGTATTGTTTGTTGTTAGAACTATAAAAAATATATTTCCGACAAACGCACTGGGACCACAAACCTCCCTTTTATATTAATTACTTCTTCAGAAAGTAACCTGTATTCTTAATACTAAATAACATATATTATAACTTTTCCAAGACAAACAGAATAACAGGAGACTAAAATTCTTTGACACAGTAGATGGTCATCTTAGAGATGTTCACTGTATTACGAATCCAAGATTTAAAAATCTTCTTTTTAATAAGAATCAAGGTTATGATAAAAGAGCAAAAATTATTTATTCTCAATAATAGGAAAAAACAAATTCTAATAAAAATTCTTTAAAAAATGCAGCATTTGTAAAATGAAACTTTTGAAATGATGAAAATACCGACCATGTTAATAAAGCAATAAATTCTTTCAGTATTGTTTTAGCGAAATAGCTAATAGAATTTAGCATTAATAGAGAAAAAATTTTATATGCAATTTCTCTATTCAAGAAGTATCTAAAAGGCTGAGTGAACTGATAGGAAGACAAATCAAGATAAGAAACTATTCAAACTAGCATAAACATATTTTTAACGCATAATTTCTAAAATCTTGTCCATCAGTACCTAAAACTAGTAGCTATTAATTCTGCAATTAAAATTCTGCAACAATTTCACGTGAAAAACTGGGATAGTAATAGTTGAAATTTGTAAAGGTTTACTGTGTATTGTGAATTTATGCAGTACAAAGAAGTTTAGTCCGTATATTTAATGAGCTAATGGAGGAATTTTGGTACAAACTAAGAATAAAAATTTGCAAACGTAGTAAAGAAAGAAAGAAAGAAAAAAAAAAAAAAAAAAAAAAACCCAATAATAATAAAAAAAAATAATTTACAGATTACGACAAATAGGCGTTTTTTTTAACGTTTTGTGGGTTACCTTTATTTATTAAATATCATGTTCTTCGCACTTAAACCATAAAATTCAGTTGTACAGCAATATCGCAAAATAATTTTAAAATGAGTATTTTAAAAAGAGTAGAATTTCCGATACACAGTCTCACACGCTGGAGATAATCACTTTTTTTTTGTACAGTGTTGCCATTGCTCGCTTTGAAATGACTGAGTTTGTAAATTGGTTAAAGTTTTACAAAGTATTCAATAGATAATAAACAAATTCCAAATTTTGGCTAGTAGATGCCTATATTCGGGTGAAAACGTACGTTATTTAAAATGTGATGGCTCTAGGTACCGTCATTTTATCACAGTGCAAGAAACATACATACATTTATGCAGATTCTTCATTATTTAATTTCTTTAAATATAATACAGGGCTGTAATATTTGGTGGCAACAGATTGAAAAGGGAACCGACATTTAAAGTTTTTAACTCAAAATGCCAAAACGATATTAATAGCCCTTCTGGACTAATAAAACAAAAAAAGAATGAAAACTTAGTTATAACGTTTAAAAGAACACTAACGCAATCGTTGTAAATATTGCTACAATATTAGTTAATTAAGCGAAAAAGGAATTTCGGTTTTTTTTCAAATATTATTTTAATTCAAATTAAATTTAACTTTACAAATGAATTGACATGTCAATTTTTTTTATAAACATTTTATGTTAACTATGATGCATAAAAATGTCAAGTAAGATCATATTCTGCTTATAATTACAAATAGTTGAATTTATTCATGACTTAATAAAATAAATTGTAACATATATCGTATTGCGTACTATCAGCGTTAACATTGAGATATAAAAATTCTAATAAATAGGATTGCATATAATCTCTTTTGATTTTCTCCACAAGATACTAATAAAAATGAAAATTTCCTTATTTTTACTTTGAAAATGTTTTTGTTTGTCACCGAACACAGCAGGACGTTTTTACGCATTTTAATATCCCCTTATAATCCGAAACTCTGTCTTTTGTGCTTTTGAAATTTTCTTCTGTGCTACCAAATAATTTCAGAGCATTTGATTCACCAAACTCTGAACCTCACACGTTGAGTTAAAGTTAATTTAACGTATCACTTCAACCGTCAGTTTCTCTTTCAAATGTGGGATCTCGGTTTATGTTTACGCGGATTTCTATGTCAGTGGCATTTCTAGGGTGTCGAGTTTTGCCAGCGTACTGGCAAAAAATTTAGTCCTTAAAATGCCACTTATACCTTCTGAAGCATGGAATATTAGATGCTTACAGAAATTTATCATATTATTTTAATATATTTGTTAAAGACATGAGATTTATATTTGTTAAAGACATTATATATTTGTTTATATATTTGTTAAATATTTGTTAAAGACAAGAAATATTTGTTAAAGACATGAATATATTTGTTAAAGGCATGAGATTATTTTAATATATTTGTTAAAGACATGAGAAAGGGGTATTACGAAGAAACTATATATACTGCTATCCATCAAAACTGCTACCCATGACGGAAAGCAATTAGAAAAATAATGTTTATTTTTAAAATGCATTAGAACAGAAAAATCAGATGAAGAAAATTTCTGATAATTTTGAAGTACGAAATGTGCAAATATCAGTACCCGAGCATCTGGCTCTAGCAGCAGTAATACACATTAAATGGCTGGGCATGGAAATCGAATAGACTTTAAATGGCAAATACGGGTACTGTAGTTCATGTGACTGCAGTTCAATGCTGGAGGTTACACTTTTAGTACTGTCTGGAAGGTTTTATCATGCCATATTGAGTAAGAATAGCCAAATATAGATTAGCATACTTACATTCCACTGATAGCAGTCCCTGCGAGAGAAAACAGTCGTTTTAAAAATTAACATTGTAATAATGTGCTGTCAGGATGAATACAGTTAAATTTCTCATTCATAGGATGAATGCAGAATAGCATCAACACTGGCATCTGATTGATACAATATAAAAGAAATTTTTATAATGATGTAATAACGCTAAGAGAATTTATACCTGTACAGAGTCGTCGCGGGCATGCGAAAGATATCGGCAGTAAGACTGACATGGCATAGGATGGACATCGACAGTTGACATAAGCATAGTGTACACAAGGGGCTTTAGATTTATAAATTAGCAACGGCGTATATTAAAGAGGGAACGAATTTAATTTATTAATTTTTAAGGTAACTACTTAGGATCGAAACCAGTTTTCAAAATGCCACCTAGATCGTGTACTAGCAGAGAGGTTCGCCATCCTGTTTGGGTGTTGATCATGTGCCGCATTCCCTAGCTAAATAGACAAAGAAGTAGAAACAGCAGTATACTGTACAATCAAGCCAGCTTCGAAGATTGTATTCTTGCTTAATTTTATATTTGACTTCGGGTTTTGTCCCTTCTGAAATTTTATTGCAATTGTTAATTGGCAAATCATGGGCACTTTGTCTATTGAAATACTAATCAGTTTCTAAAATATCCCAGTATTTCTATTTGTCTTTCGGTTACTATTTGCCTTATTATTATCATCTACCGGGAAAAAAAGGCACAATGCCGTTAAACATTAAGAATTAATGAACAACGGCCTGTACTTTGTATTACGCGAACAGAACTTCCAAAATATACAATTTCTCAACAAGTAAACTGCAAATCGGAACCTTCATCAAAGTTAGTATGCATTTTTAAGAAAAAATTAATTTTCTTTGAACTTATTTTTACTTCGATAGGTTTACAAATTGAAATAAATACCTTGGTTTTGCAAGTGACTTAAGTTAAATAGTTCTGTTAGTTACAACAAAATTCAAGATCTTTTGTAGGTTTCGAGTCTATATTTGAACTAAGAGTTTGAGTTTTCGTTAAACCTGTTTTTACTTCCTTGCACGAAGTAAAGGAAGTATTGTAATCGCAAAAAACTTTCAAGTATAGTATTTCACCGGAAATATCCATTTTGATCGTTCCCGAAGTCAGTTGGACTATTTTTTGGGTGACGTCTGTACATATGAACAGATTAAAGGACTCTTGTTTTTCCAAAATGGACTGTAAAATAGCTTTAAAATAATTTTTTTCCGTGACATCTGTACTTACGTACGTATGTATCTTGCATAACTCGTATGTATGTACCTCGCATAACTCAAAAGCGATTAGCCGCAGAATTTTGTATATGGGACTGCTATAACATCTAGATGTGCACCTTCTTTTTATTTCATTTGGCAGCACCAAACGAATATATACGCACACACACTTTCTGGTTTAAAAGTCCTTATCCGTCCTTTATTTTCGCAATCGTGGGTCGTAGTCATATACTTCCAACCACAGAAGTGTTTTATATGTACAAAAATATTCATGTTTTAGCAATGTCAAATTAAAATAAAAAATAAAAAAAAAAAAAAAAAAAAATTCGACAAATAACGAAATCTATTTTTTAGTGCCATCTCTCGGTTCTTATACTTGTATATGGGGAAGTTTTTATCTCTTATGAGAAAATAAAGTTATAAGAAGTTTGACTCTCTTACGACAAAAATTGGCAGGGATATCTCATTTCAAAATCTGCAATTTTTGATGTCATTTTCAGCTTGCCTTGAAGGATCGGTTCATCAAGTTAGAATAATTCGAGGAAATAAGTTTAAAGGAAGTACAGCAAAAAAATGTATATAGTTTAATAGGCCACACAAGGATAGTCATGTGGTGTTCACATCAAATTTTTTCTCACAGGTTTTTCACACTTGGCGCCTTGGGAAGATACAGGTAGTAATATCCCTAAGAATAAAGCATACATAAAATTTTACTCTGTAATTAATTTTAGTTCTGAGAGAAAGAAATGACAAGAGGCTCGCCAGATATAGAGATTATGAATTACTGGCCTGCTGCCAAGTTTTCTCAAGATAGCGCAGTAGTGTAAGCTTACTGATAAAAGATTTGTGTAGAATATTGTATCTTGACCCTGTACAGGCTTCGAGTGAGTGAGGTTAGGTTTGTCGAAGCAGTTAAAATGAAAAATGTGCAATTCCTTGCCAGGATTCGAACTGCGGTTGCTGGCGGGACTTGCATTCCAGATACAACACGAAAGCGCTCGGTAAAGAGACGGAAAAACCTTAGAAGTTTTCATAGATTCATTGTTAGTTTGGCGATTAGACTAGAAAGAAAATCTAGTTGAATTAGTTTGGTTAATAATATAAAAATGTCTGTAACTACTAGAGATTATGGTATGGTTGACCTCATTTGCATTTCGCCAACTATATGTAGCTGTCATGTTTTGTTGTTTAATGTTTATTTACGTTTACAAGAGAAGGAAAAGTTATTCTAATGACGAATTTTTAGTTAATTTTTTGTTTGAAATTTTGAAAGATAATTTTTGAAAGGTAACAAAATTCAGCGTACTCTTGGTATGCGCATATCTATTTTTAAAACTGTTCTTACAGCAAAAACTGAGTAACAGATAACCATTTTTCTACTGAAAATATATAAAAATTTGTCATTTAGCTTCTTTCAGTAATAGTTTTGATGATGATAATTTCGTTTCAGAGAGTGCTAAACAGAGTTTTTAACCTTTCCTCCCTCTATGTTTGTAGCATATTCGAGAATGTTCGAATGATTTTTCAGTGTGGATGCGCTTTATTTAAGAAACCCAACACCTCTGTTATTCAGGGCTTAATTTCTAAAAATTAGAAGTGCCGGAGCCCTATGGAAGACCGTGAGCAAAGAGGAACAAAAGTAAATAAATAAATAAAATGACTATTAAAATCATTAATAATTTAAAAATCAAATAGTTCATAATTATTAGATTAATTCTTAATTACTTAATTAATATGTATCAATTATTATTTAATTAATAATTATTATTTAATTAAAAATAATTAATCATTATTTCTTTAAATAATTAAAGATTAAGGTAATTAATTAACTGATTAAAATTAAATAAAATGTAAAGAGATAAACTAAAATTTAATAAGCGATTTTCAATGTAATTTTATTGTAAAAAATAAAATTTTCGAGATCAAATTTCTATTGAAATTGTTTTTTAGAAGTGCCGCAGCCTTCATATTTTGGGCTCCGGTGCGCTTCCCTTAGAATTCTGATTTATCCCAAAAATTAAGAAGTACCGGAGCCGGGCTCCGGTGAGCTCTGGCACAATTTAAGCTCTGCTGTTACTTAATTTTTGCTGAGGTCAGGTGCGGCCAAATCAGACGGCAGCAAAATTTTTAGAATTTTGATAAGCACCGAGGAACAAAATTAAGGGAGACAAAGTTTTTAGAATTTAGAGAAGGCATCTGGCAGAAAAAATTTAGTGGAAGCATCTGGATGTAGAATTTAGGACCCGCAGAGTGAGCTGATATACTTGGTGACAGCTTTGGTACCTTCTGAAACAGCATGTTTTGCCAATATGCTAGGCAACAAAAGTAGTGCTGCAGTTTATGTTTGTCGGCTAGTGATCGTGATGCTCTTATTGTAAGGAGCTAAACGAGAAGATTCTGCTGCAGTTCTCTCAAAGATGTTATTAATGAAAGAATTCATGGCACCCGGCGGTAAGATGTCTAGCACCAGCTCTCGCTAGGCTATGAATCCTTCTAAGAAACATAGGAACCATATTATATCTCATAGTTCTTAATTCATAAGAATTTTTAAAAATCATTTAAAAAAAAAGGAAATAGACAAAGAGACCGTAAACCCCCATTTAAATCAAATAATAAACAGTAACATGTTATATTTTCGTCGAAACAAATTACGCAAAAGCTAGTTCTTCACTAGTGGTAATGGAAACCGCTACACAGAACTTGAAATGTAATTAATTAAAGAATTTCTTATCAATGTATCCAGCTGAGAACATGGCTGATAAATGTTGAACTTACTAAAGGATAAGTTTCAGGTTTTGCAACAAAGCTTTATGGAATTAAAGCCCAATTTTCCTGGCTTAAAAGGTTATAATAAGAGTTTTCTTCCGTGAGAGGTAAATCATTGTTTCAAATGGAGCACATTTACGGCAGGAATCTGAACAACAGGCATTTGAACTTACACTTTTAAAAAAGGATTGCTTTACAAAATAGGAGGGAAACATTACTAAGCATTTAAAAATGATATAACTCCGCAATAGATGGCGCCACAATTAAAGTGTGTAAAGTACTCAAATAAGATTTCAATCCGTTCCTTCTCCATTTTCATTATTTGCATCAGTACGCGGATCAAGTCCAAAGAATCGGGGTCAAAAGACAAAGACCCTGTTCAGAATTTTTATTCAATGAAGTACAGAATATATCACAGTACAGAAGTCAGAATCTTCTTGCGTAAAAGTTGAGGTGTTGCAAATTATTTGAAAAAGCTGCCCTTCAGAAAGACGAAAACTTTGCGAGAAAATACAGCGTGAAAATTTTAAGCTCTTAAAAAATTTGTTCTCCCACTTCAAAGTGGGTCATTTTTGAAGATAAGAAATATTTTTATCTATTTCGAAGTGATGGCTGACAAGATTTTTCACTCTGGATTTTGTCAATACATCCTGTAGGCAGCGTCTGATTTTCGACAAATTAGACACGTGTCCCTCCCAATCATTTTTCAGTGAGCCCCCCCCCCCCAATTCTCTTGTAATTCATAAAATAAATAAAATTATACGCGTACTTTAATTCTAGGGCTTAAAAATATAAAATTAGATGCAAGAAAAATAATTGTGAATTTCATGTTTTGCGTCTTTAAACTTCATGTTTCGTAATGAATTGTATCCTTCTTCAGACACTGGGCCACTGCTTTTGCATTTTGAAAGCTCAATTATATTAGCCCAATTATATTGTGAAATTAGTGTTTTTGTAATTTTTAGAACAGCAATATATGTTTTCTTTCCATGGTGAAAAAAACGGTTTGAAGATGTAATTTCTTCTACGATGGAAAAAAAAACTGAACTTTTTAATATTTTATTTTATTTAAGTATTTAATGAAAAGAAATTTAATCCGGTCTTTTCTCTGAAATTTAATTAATCGTAGTTTGTAATCAATGAGAATCTGTTATGTTCTCTTGTTTTCCAGTTTATCCAACAAAACAAGATCCTGGTATAAAATACGTAAATTTATTCTTTATGCAACGCGTAATAAACTTCTTAATAAAAAACTTGAAATGTTTTTAATGAACATGAAAAAGAAGCGTACAAAAAGATGAAGCATATTATTTTTCATATAGATAATTAAAAAAATTATTGGCTTATTTTATGAAATACTTTACACAATTTGCACCAGTGATAGCTGTTAGTGAAAGATTAGAGGTGAGGCCTGTGCAAGAGGTTCTGCACTCGACCTCCGGTTTTATAAATCGGTTCCAGCCTGCAGGAACGTCCCCTCCCTTCATCAAGCATCACCAAAGACCTCTGAATATTAGCAGTTGTGGCAAACAGAGTTACTACATCGTTGGTTTACGTGGTTTCTCCATGCGCGACATGAATATGAGGCAGTTTCTCTCAGAAAATCCTCCACGAAGACATCCCTTCTGTTAGACAGATAACCCTCAGGGCTTTACCATATTCAGCTAATATAACCTAACCCTTCGCCATAATTTCCCAGACAATATTTTATCTTCTATTAATAGAAGCGCATTTTAGAACAAATTTTATGAATAAGTAAATATGTGCAATATATCAAATCAATATACCTGTAAAAGAGATTTGAAGTCATTGTTGTATCTTAATAATTCAGAATAGATGTATAATAATCTCTCTTTCTATATATATATGAATAGAGGAGATAATAATCTCTTAAATGTCCAATAATAATAATAATAGTATTAAATTGCTGAAGTAGTGAAACAATTTTAGAGCCTCTTAAATACAAATAGACAGAATACAAAATTTAACGGATTTGAAATACTGCGCATTTTGCGGAATTTCGAACTTCATATCCTTCGTGTTGCAGATACAAGTTCGAATCTCTATATTTCCCAGATATTCTTTTCATTGTCTTATTTATTTATATTTCATTTTGAGAAGGAAACTTTATCGATTATAATCAGTTTTAACACATGAAATCTTTATTTGTAATTATGATAATATCATTACCAATTTAACACATGCAATTTATTAGGCTGTTGCTCTTATGAAACGGTGATAATTTACCAGTCAAATAATGGATCAAGCCTCATTTGAAATACATGATTCAAAAAATTTTAATAAACAAATAAATTAAAAGAAATAGAAAAGAAAAGCACATTGAAATTAACAAATCTAGTTTTCGAAATCAGAAATGATCTAAACGTCGCTATTAATTACAGGTATAGAAAATACTTTATAAATGCATGTTACATGATTCTAGAAAATATTAAAGAATATTTTATAATATTGCTCATCTGGATATAATCAGTCATTAATTAACTTGTATTTCAATTTGCTTACTGTTAATTCTTAATTCAAATTGTCCTGTTGTCCACAGATTTGGGGAATTAATCGCCCATAGGTTGCTCAAATTTATATTTGCTTTCTTCAGCTAATCCAATTATGCATATCAAAAACAGATCTGAATCATTACAGAATAGATATAAGACTACGGTTGCTGAGTTGGCTTGCTCACTTGCTACATTACTGTTCATGACTTGGTGCTCTATTTAAAATCTAGATTGCTACTGCTGAATAATTTAAAACTACTGCTGAAGTATATCCATTCCGAGTGAGCTATGAATTTTTAATTTAGTTACTGATTAAGATTTATAAGCTCAGTAGGTATGACAGCTCTTTTCAAGTTTTTCCTTCAATGTAGGAAATATGTTTCATTGGATGCTGATCAAATAAAAATTAGCAAATGAGCTGCACGTTATTGGGTTTATTTAGAACCAATGAAGTATAATCAATTCAAAAAATATAATTTAAAAGTTTTTTATTGATACTTATTACTTCTATTCTTCTAGTGATAAAAGGTTTTTAACTGAAGCGTTTTTCGATTAACGAGAATCTTTTTCATCCCCGAATTTAATTTCTATACCGTTATCTAATAAATTTTGAAATTTACAAATAGATAAATATATTTTCTTTCTTTCTTCTTAGCTTCTTCTCTAACAGCAAGCGATGGCAAAAGTAAATATTGCTATATCGGTGTCTTTTTTTATTAGATATAGATTATGGAATATTAAACATTTAAGAGATCATTATCTCATCTATTCAAAATTAGGTGCATAACATGTGCTTTTCCAATGCATTTTTCGTTTTAATATCGCTACAACTACTAGTGGCTTGTACAGTATCTAAAACTGAGTACTTAATGTAGTAACCTTTGGGCTTATATATGACTTATTGTTTGAAACTAACCGAGTAGGCCCGTCATTAAACATTACGGGGGAATACTAACAAAGCACGTAAGATTGCGGCCGAACGTAGTGATTAGCTTAAAGCAACGACGTGGCCTGAAGGCAGAACACGCTTTACTGAGAACTTCTGAGCTCTTGTACTGAAGTGACTGCACTTCCCATTAAATACCTGCTCTACTTCATTTACATAAAATGGGATACTGAAATTTTATTTTGGCAGGGAGCTATAGGTGGAAAACAAGAATTTAAAGGAAAGGGTCTTAAAATTTAAAAAAGAAATATTAGAAAATTAAAATAATCCCTACAATTTACTATTGCGTAGTTAACTGTAGGAAAGCAGAGTAAATAGATAAGCATTCTTCCAACGATCTGAAAACTAAATTATTAGTTGCTTTTACGTTATTAAGTTGTTATCAAGAAAACTTGTGCTTGAAAAGGAGGAAACATCTGAGTTTGTGATTTCGAAAACCTTCTCCAGTTTTTGTCAAAATCAATGTAATTTCATTCTCTAGACGTGAATAGATATACACTACCTGACAATGGAAATGCAACACCAAGAAAGAGTGGCCAGAAAGTGAGGAATTTCGGCAAACAGAGAGAGACAGCAACGAACAATAAATGTTTTTTATTTCGAAATAATATGCATAATACCGAGCGAGAACAGCGTCGGCTCAGTAAGTTTTAGGACCACCTTGGACGCGATACCCGAACCAACACGTCTAGGTACAGAGCCAGTGAGACTGCGAATGGTATACATTCACTGTCAACTATTTGCCACAGTTCGTCTTCTGAAAGCGGCAATGGCAGGGACTGCAAATGGCGTCCAATCACATCCCAAATGAGCTCGATTGGCAAGTGATCGAGAGATAAACATGGATAGGGAAGCATCTGTACACCTTGCAAGACCACGTTGGCTGAATTAAGCAGATTGCGGTCGGGCGTTACCCTGCTGATAAAGGGCATTCGGCCCTCCTTGACGGTAGGGGAGTGTAACCATCCGCAGCACATCATCCACCTATCGTTGGGCCGTTATAGTTCCCTGAATACGAACTAGAGGTGACCTGGAATCGTACGCAATTACGTCCCAAACCATGATGCCACGCTCTCGCGTGGTGGGGCGTACCACAATTGCTGTCGGATTGGACCTGTCTCCACATCGACGCCACACTCGTAAGCGGCGACTGTCGGTGGAGAAACAGAAGCGGGACTCATCTGAGAACACGACCCTGTGCAATTACGTTGTGCCAAGCCCGGCACCATTGCAGACGTTGGCGTCTATGATGTGGTGTAAATTGCAGTCTTTTTAACGGAAGCCAAGAGTGCAGGCCACTAGCCACCAATCGACGGCGAATGGTTCTGGTCGATACCTGAACATCTAGGGTGTCTTGAACATGCTGCAGAATGGAGGTAGAAGTGGATTGCGCGTGCGCTAACTTTTGTTGTCGAATGCGTCGACCCACGCGTGCTGATGTCACTTTGGCTGCACCGGTAACCTTCGAACTTGTCACATTTCCTTGTTCCAACCATCGTCAACGGCACTGTGGACGTGTCCGGGTGTGTGTCAGCTGAGATTTACCGTATGGACCAACCTGCCCGTCTCAGTTCAATTACCATGCCCTTCGTAAAATCGTCTGTCTGCTGGAACTGCCTCCGTTGAAAACAACCTGGGATTCTTTCCAATACATGCGACCTCTGAGACAAGAACAAATTTTCTACAGTGATTGCCCTAGCAGAATAACGGCATGAAAATTAAACATTTTGCAGGTTCCTTCCTTTATATCGTCTTCAACGTTCGCTGGAGAGATGCGCATTTCACATTATTTGCATAACTCGGTGATGTGCGTCTACCGGGAAATTTGCATAATTTTCGGGACCCTCCTTGTTGGTGTTGCATTTTCAATATCGGGTAGTGTATTAAAATGACAACAAATAATTTTCTTGTATATTTCGATTCCTGGTGAAGGTGAAGCTGAATTGTTAGAAAATCCAGTAACTTAAAATTCTCTACAGGAACTTTTAGATTGCTTAATGTACTTCTTTTCGAACACTGTATAAATTAGTCCTTGTATAGTAATTTACATTATGATAATTATCTCGTGGAAGCTGTCGTGCATATTAATTAAAGAAAAAAAAAACGAGATTTTTTCCTCTGATCTGTAGGCACCTTCCTGTAGTTAAACAAGACACGGTGTCTATTATTCGATAGTTTCTCAGCAGGTAATTTTTTGCAGATTTATTGAACTGCGATGAACTGTGATGTTGGACGATCGTGTCGTATGCAGGGAACGATTTTCAAGTGTTTGAATTTATTGGCAAAATTTGCCTTTTACAAAATTCTCTGAAACTGAACTAAATTATCAAAATGAAAATGCATATTTGGAGCATTTTATTCTTATTTTTATATTTTACAGTGCGTCATAAGTGAAATTTCTCCTTTTTATGAAGAAATGTTTTAGTGAGTATATAAGGTATATAACTGGCAGAAACTACCTTATTTTTATAAGATAGTTTATGCGTCCTTACCGCCTGCCTTCGTGGTGTAATTGGAAGCACTTTTAGCTAGCAATCAGGTTGGCCGGAATTTGATTCCTGGTGTGCACATCTTTTGTATTTCGTACCCGAAATAAAATGTCTAATATTCTCTACAGTGACGTTCGAATTAAAATGGGCTAAACGATAATTCGTCAATACGAAAATTTGGCAGTTGGATCCTTGCCTCCCTTTAAGTTGACCTTTAAGTGGGGAAGAATGTAAGGTATTTTCTCCATTCTTTCTTTGTGCCTTTATAGTGTAATTGGAAGCACGTCTGGCTAGCAATCGGGAGGACCAGAGTTCAAATCTCGTCAAAGGCATTGTATACCTTTTCATATTTCCTGTTTCAATAAAACTAATGACTCTTCAACGTTACTGTTAACAACACTAAAGAGAATGACTTACGACTGTTTACGTTATTTATTAAGTTTTTTTTAAGTAGGTTATATGCTTAAACAACGTAGTTATTAATTTTCGTCTTGTGTTTCTTCAAATACAGCCTTAGGAACTCATCATGGGCTTGAAAATGGCGATCCTAATAAAAATTGGATAATACTACTGTAAATTGGCATGTTATTTTCCTTACGTAATTTAAGTAAAATTAAAATGTTTGAAAGGAAATTCTGAAAGTTCTTCTGTGCAAGATGTATTTAAAAATGATATTATTATTTAAACTATGAGTACTAAAATCATTCATTTTAGCTACGCACTAAAATGAAAACCTCCTCCACCCTCTTTAAACAAACTTCCATTCTCTTTCTAAAAAGAAATATTTTCAGATAGCATTTATGTGAAGTAGTTAAACTTTCCTGAGTTTGAAAAAATAATTCCTCTCGTTCTGGTTCGATAATTAAAAATTTACATTCTATGTGCCGTATAAAGCTAGTCTGGATGTAGACAACTGATTTTTGAATTTTATTGATTAACTTTAATTTGAATTTTTACTTGTAATTTTCGGCAATTTCTGTCTTACTTAATTTGGATATATCTGAAAATTTTACTCCCCCTCCCCATCTTTAGAGAATTCTGAAGAACAGCATCATCAAAATGCTCAAGATACGTAATTTCTAATAATTTCCTTAGAAAATTAAACACTATTAGATTTTTACTTCGTTATACAAAGTAAAGGGAGTGTTGGAATTGCGAAAAATTTCGGTATCGTATTTCAACGAAAATATCCATTTTGACCTTTCTCGATTCCCTTTGAATGATGTTTTTGCGTTACGTATGTATTTACGGATAGAATAAAGGACTCGTTTTCCTAAAACGGATTGAAATGTATTTAAAATAGATTCAGAAGAGACTTTTTTCCTGACATCTGTACGTATGTATCTCGCATAACTCAAAAATGAGTAGCCTCAAGAACGTTGAAATTTTGTATATGGGACTTCTATAAGATATAGATGTGCACCTTCCTTTTTGGTTGCAATCGGCAGCACCAAAAGTATATAATACATGTACTTAAAGCATCTAAAGTTAAATTAAATTGGAATCGAAGCAAGACAATTCTTCAACAGTAGTAATATTTGCAAGCATATTAAAAGAGGCTTAACACTGCATCTAAACATATCGAAATAAAAAAAAAATATATATGGGATAAAAACAAACTCAGAAGTAATGACCAACACGAATTTTGAAGACGTAGAAGTGCTGATCCATAATGAATAGGAAATTGGATACGAAGGCAGATTAAATCTTCATTTTTTATTTCAGCAAACATGTTGCGGCCATAAACAAGTTGGCCCGTTAAATGTGCCTATTCCAAAAAGTTTATTCTGATATTCGTAAGGCCTTTCTACAAATTGGCCTGAATTTTAGTGACAGAAACTTCCTCCGATTTCTTTGGATAAAGGGTGAAGATGGCTTGAAGCCTTTTCGTCATTGTCGAGTCGTATTTGGTGTAACTAGTAGTCCATTTTTACTTGGAGCTGTTATTCAATATCACTTAAATTCAATTTTGGAGAAAAATGATGCAGATGTAAAATATCCTTCCAACATTATTGTTAAATTAATGAATAGTTTCTATGTTGATAACTGTGTAACAAGTGTCGGAAGTGAAGATGAATTACAGCGCTTCATGAAAGTATCTTCAGATGTTATGGCAGAACGAAAATTTGAATTACGGGGTTGGGAATATACCGACTGTAGTTTAGAAACAGAAACTATTGCGAATGTATTAGGTTTGTTATGGGAAAGACAAGGCGATACTCTTCAAATAAATGTTGCTAATTTACAAAATCTTTGTTTCGAGAAAGTTACGAAAAGAAGTATTTTGGCAATAGCCCATAAAGTATTTGATCCCATCGGTATAACATGTCCAGTCCTTATATTACCTAAGATGTTATTACAGCTTACATGGGAAACAAAAGTAAAATGGGACGAAGAAGTTAACACCGAAATTAAAAGTAAATTTTTGAAATGGGTAAAAGACATTTTTCTTTTGAAAAACATTAAAATTCCAAGGTGGATACGATATCAGCCAAAACAGTGTTCAATCCATGTTTTTTGTGACGCCAGTCAAGCAGCGTATGCGGCAGTAGTTTTTATTCGTGTAGAAGAACCTGAATCAGTTAAAGTCCAGTTGCTTCAGGCTAGGTCTAGAGTTTCCCCTTGTGGTTAAAAGGAAACTACTATTGTAAGATTAGAATTGTTAGCAGCAACTATTGAATCTCGTCTTGCTGCAGCCGTTCTAAAAGACTTTGAGGTCAGAAGTACATTTTTCTGGACAGATTCAACTACTGTCCTTGCATGGATAAAAAGGGAAGAACAATGGGGGACATTTGTAGAAAATAGAGTACAGGAAATAAGGCTTTTGACACGTGTGGAGGATTGGAGGCATATACCTGGTCACCTTAACCCTGCAGATCTTCCAAGTAGAGGGTGTTCAGTTCGCCAACTCTCCCGGTCAAAATGGTGGGAGGGTCCGAGCTGGCTTTTAAAATCCCAAGAAAATTGGCCGAGTGCCGAATTTATAACTGATGAAGCGGAAATAGCCAGCGAGAAAAAAAAAGGCAGTGGTTTCATCTCTAGTGTCTACTGAAAGGTTTAGTTTGAGTGAGCGATTTTCTAGCTATCGAAAATCAGTTAGAGTTGTTGGTTGGATTCAACGATTTTTCTTTAATTGCAGAAATAAGAAAAAAAGGAAAGGTGAACTCACTGTTGATGAAATTGAGTTTGCAGAAAAGGCATGGATTTGTGTTTTTACATGCTCCGTTTATAGAGCGGTCCATTTGGAGTTGCTGACTTCTCTATCTACAGAAGTGTTTCTTCAGGCTTTTCATCGGTTCGTGTCACGAAGAGGTAAACCCACAACTGTGTACAGTGATAATGGAACTAATGATGTACCCGTGAAGCTGCAGAATGAAAAACATTTATTGTCTGAACTTAACTCAACATAGATGATAAATCTGTCAGGCCTGTAACACGATCTGGTAGAACTGTAACTCCGCCGGACAGACTGGTATATTAAGGCTCTTTGGCATTGTTTTACTTTGATGTGAAAGTTCACTTTTTTTTCTTTTTTTTTTCCTTAGGTGGAAGGATGTTAAATATTTGCATAGTCGCCTGTAGTAACGGCAACCGCCGGCAATAAAAGGAGGTGCTTTCCTTAGTGGCACCGCAGTTCCTTTTAGTTCGAGGCAGAATAGACCTGCCCGGGGAGAAGCCAGGGAATGAGAGATTCCGGTTCCCGCCCTGTTCCGGTTCCCGTCTTGTTGCGGATCCAGTCCTGTTCCGGTTCCCGTCTTGTTCCAGTCCTGTTCCAGTTCCAGCCTGGCCGTTTAAGTCCAAAACACGTAGGAGCGGATGTCTGAATTCAGCGAATGGAGATATACGCCGAAAGGGCTAGATGGATTCTGTCTTTTAAAGGAAAGTGTTCTTCACCGTGCCGGCATAGCTGTTACTTTAAAGCACTTTGAAGTTTTTCCGCCCAAGATGTTAAGTTTTCGTTTATGATGTTAAGTTTTCATCAGTGTTGAAGTTCTAGTTAAATAAACCTTTAAGTTTTAGACAAGGTTTTTGTGTTCTTCAGAAAATTTTAGATTCGAAGTCAGATATAGCACATAGGATTATTATCGGAAAAATCAACAGGCAGCGTCGCAAAGCGCAATTTGACTAACAAAAAGATCATGATTTATATGTGGTGGGATTTCCGTAGTATCAGAGTATTCCATCCACAAAGAGTATTTGGAGAAAGGTAAAACTCTTGATAGTAAGGTGTACAGCGAGATGCTAGTCCGTGTGGAAACTGCTGTCTAGGAAAACGTCGAATTGAGTTCCGGGGTAAAAAGATAATGCAAGATCACATGTGTCTGCATTCACCGGCTGGATTCTGTATGGACTCGAATGGGATATTTTGTCACACCCACCATATAGCCCCGACATCGTTCCTTC
Source organism: Stegodyphus dumicola (assembly GCF_044657685.1). Classification (NCBI taxonomy): domain Eukaryota; kingdom Metazoa; phylum Arthropoda; class Arachnida; order Araneae; family Eresidae; genus Stegodyphus; species Stegodyphus dumicola. The sequence goes on from NC_140781.1 coordinate 175,842,750, forward strand.
GGACTTCTTCCTTTTTTTTCTCCAAACCTGCAGCTACATCTTGCTGGTGCTATTTCCCATTCTTCACAGGATATCCAAAATGAGGTTGATCAGTTTTTGGACTAGCGGCCACCAAGTTTCTGGGCCAAAGGCTTAGAAATACTACCAAACGTTGGCAGAAAGTCATAGATTTGGGTGGTGATTAATACCCGCACTAAAGGTACTGCTTTTTTTTTTCCCTAACTTTATTAAGAACTTTTTTTTGGAGGAAAACTTTTTTTACAACCAAATTAGTTTAAGCAATATGCTTTTGCTTGTTTGTTGCAACTTGCTTTTAATTTTCCAAATCTTATAGAAGAAAATATCTATTAAATTTTTGATACGGCATGACATTTATTGAGAACCATAGAAGCGCTGAAATAATGTCAAGTATTTATGTGCATGAAATTTTTTAAAGAAGAGAAATTAAAACATTCATTAGGGGAAATGATTTTTAATTTATATAGCAAAATCTGTTAAAAATAAAAATAAGTATTCACAGTGTTTTTAACCTGCATGTAAGAAAAATATTAGCATATGAAATAAATGAAATGTATATCTGTAAGTTAAATATTAAACAAAGAAAAGGTTTATATGCAGACAGAAAAAAATAAATAACTAAAAGTGTAAGCTTTTATAACTACACTGAGGTCAAGTTTATCATTCTTTTTGTCGTTTTTGTCAGACATACGCTAATTTAGAAGTTTTACATTGAGTTCACTTTTGATAAGAGTTATGTCGTAAAATACCCTAAAGAGAGTGAAACGAAACCAAATATAAAATTAGTATCTTTTTTTGCATAAGTTAGTACGAAATATTTTTTGCTAAGAGGTCGCCCTGGTCATAGTTATCCGATACATTTTATTTGACGGACGGGATTGAACGTGTTCTCTGATTTCCCAGCTACTCCTTTCGTTAAACGCTTCATTAACGCTTCGTTAATGAATTAAAAACGAGAAAATTATGCAGTGCCCTGGCCGGGACTCGAATCCTGGACCTCTCGAATTCGCATCGAGTATGCTTGCAGTTACACCACGAAGGCGTGCTGGAAGAAAGGAGAAAATACCTTATATATTGCCTCTTTTAAAGGGCGACTGGGGATTAGGAGACCCAATTGTCAAATCCTGGTGGTGACGAATTATCGTCCACCACCTTTTAGTTCGGGCGCCACTGTAGACTGTAGACTCATAATGCTTTTTTGGAGCTGTAAACATGAAAAATGCGCAGTGCCCTCCCTGGGACCGAATCTAGACCTTTCGAAATACGCGCCGAATGTGCTACCGTTACACCACTAAGGCATGCAGAAAGGAGGGAGAAAATACCTTATAAATTGAATCAATGATTTAAAAGTTTCACGCTTGAAGAATGATTACATCAGTATTCTACTATGTGCAAGTAACAAGTGTTTTTGTTTTCTATTGCTCAAAAGAAATTCAGCCTTACAGAAATCTTTTTAGCATTAGCTTCGCAAAAGAAGATAAATGACTTTTGCTCGCAATCACGTGACTCTGAAGACGTACACAGAGAGACCAGGTGGGGGGAATGAAACCTTTTCCATTTTTAGAGCAGCATATATCGTAATCTTCTCAGTATCTAAAAGAGAGGAGGTTTTATACGCAGTAAAAGGAAAAGGAATATCAAATATTGGAGCAAATATATTTCATAGTATGCATATTTTGATTTTTGAAGAAAAGTATCCTTTCGTTAACTAAAAATTGTTTTCTTTTTTTAGCAAGCAATTTTTTATTGAATCCTTTTATTTCTTATTAAATATTTGTTTGTATAATTAAAACAGCAATTAAATACATAAGGTTTAAATTTTGAGATTGACGAACTTTGTTTTCTTCTTTCCTATTGTAATTTTCAAAAACTTGATTGTGATTGTCATTCTTTTTTTTTTTTTTTCAAAACCCTAACAAACAGTAACCAATTGTTACCTGTATATTAATACAATTGTTTCTCAGAAGCTTCTGAATGAGAATGAATTTGAAAGAACTATGGAAAGTTGAGTCATAATGTTAAGAGCGGAGATGAATTTGTACTGCTCTAGGAATTGGCTAATGATCTCTTCATTTTGATGAAAGAGATGAAATTTAAGAAAATACTGAGCTAAACTCCCCAATGCAAAAAGAATTTTTCTTGTGACAAAAATAAAAATAATACAGTGTAATAATAAAAACGCCCTCGAGGATATACTATGTATTTTTTTTTGTATTATTATTTGTCTGATGTTACTGTAAAGGGGAACGGAGAAAGGTGAACACCCACGAAAGTCAGACATGGCTAGTGCATTAAGGAAACCTATTAATACGTGTTCTTTCAGTGAACGAAAAGATTGTGATAGTGAAGGGAGTAAGCTTACAAAGAATACTCTTTATTAACACTTTATTTTAGATAGGAAAGACTTTGCTTCAGTTCAGAGAATCATGTCAATGGCGTTGTTTAAGACTAGGTAGAGAGCAAAAGTATTAGTGCTATAGCAAAGAATGTTTTTAGACTTTCATAAAATTGCGTAGGACTAGATCTAAAATTTAAGTATCTTTTTTAAAAATTTCCTTTAGCATTTAATAGCGATTTTAGGACCAAATTTGATTATATGATTTTGCAATGTAAACGTCGTAAGGCACTGTAAGACAATTAAAAAAATTTAAAATACCACCTCAGTGCAAACAAATTTCGATTATTCCTGCGATTTATCTGTGCGAAATGTTATGATTAAAAATACACTGGAATGATCTGAAGGCACAATGGTATAGGCTATATTGTTTTTAAAATTTTATTTTTTATTCCTGTGCTTTATGTAAAATATAGAGAAACACTTATTTTTCTAAAACTAGGAAGAAATTTGTATAGTTTATTGGAATTTTTTAAGTCACTTACAATGAAAGTTAGCGTTAGAGGAAAACAAATGGAACTGTAATCCTTCAAATAAACGTTATGGAATTATTTAAAATCCTTTGACCGGCAAGGAAGTATATATACGGCCTAAAGTATTTTTTGTGATGTTTGTAAGAACGTATATATACGCGCTTCTTAAAACATGTCCAAAACATTAAGGCAATACATTAAAAGTATATAAATCCAGGTATAAAACACGAGGGAAATTTTGACATTAAAATCAAGAAAATAATTCTTTCTCACTGTAGTTTCGGAAATTTGTCCTATCTTAGCAAAAATATGGCCGGTCAGAGGGTTTAAACTTTTCTCGAGTCTCTAAAGCTGATGCATGGTTTATTCCGAAAGTAAAAGCTTTTTCCTCTTTTTGAAAATCGTAAACATTGTTTTATTGTTTATTTTTGCTGACAATATCACGATACTATAATGGCAATATATTCTTAGAAACAATGACAGGCAGTTCTACTGTCTTGTTAGAATAGTATTTTCTACATGTCGAAAATTTAAATAAATGTAGTAGTCAATTCTAGGAAGAAAAAAAAAGTTCTATTGATGCTATTAATAGTTAAGTGATACATTGAATACAGAACAGCTCTAAAAATTACCCTAAGAATTAAATTGAAAAATTCTATGCCTACAGTTTGATTAAGTAGAAAATAATAATTTCTAGGTTAAAACAGATTGGCTGCACATATGTTTTTTTTTTTAATCTTTCTTTCTTTAACGTTTTCTTTGAAACGTTCTTCTATGAAGACAGTACTCTAAAGCAGACAGTATTCGCATGCTGTGTCGTTAACGAGGTATTTGCCAGCATACCTGAAGTAGATTTTTACTGACTCAGCTTGTAACTAAGCAATTGCATACTTCGTGCAACCGTTGCGTCTGAGATTATTACCAGGAATCTTCCTAGACTGGTTCTTCTTTTGATTTTATTTTTGATCATTTCACTGTGTCTAAACCTAGAAAAAGCTTTTAGTTTCACATGAAAATTTAAAATTCAAAACTTCACTTAGAGGCTTTATCAGTCTCAATTTTACATATTTTAATCATGTATGTTTATACATTGTGATCACAAAAAACTGTACCCGACCTTTATTTTTTCAACCGTTGGTCGTAGACATATGCTTCCAGCTACAAAATATTTCAATTAACGCTCATATTTATTTTTGGCATTCTTAAATTTAAAAAAAATCAATTTTATATATTTTTATATATTTTCCCGATTCTATATTTATAATTAGGAAGATTTTATACTAACTATAAAAAGTGAAATACAAAAAGTGAGACTCTTTTACGACAAAACTGACAGATAAATTTCATTTTAAATTTGGAAATCATATTTAATAGCCTTACACAAATAGAAAAGCGGAATGTATGCATTTTTACTGAATTCTGTACTACTGAATTAAAAATAAAATACCAGTTTGTAAGGATCTTAAGTTTTACTAACGTTTATTTTATTTTAAATCTTTACTATCACTTCTTATTTTCTACTTCCGGCCAGAATTATAAGCGTTAAGGTTTTTATGCAAAGTTTGTCTGGCGAACGCCAAGTATTTAAGTTGTGGCTTTTTGCCAAACGAGAGAGAGGAAGCAGTGAGTCGAAGCAGGCCGCTTACCTTAGAAGTTACGCAGTTGCATGTTGCCTTCCAGGCCAGAGGTTTTAATCCTCATTGATAAATTTTAAACGTATTGTAGTGTTTACAGTTCTCTGTACTACATACGCTTCCTGTTAATATAAGGCCAATCTTCCACGTTTATTATTCTAAAGTTAAATTAGAGTTTAGTTTTATCTTTATACTTTTACGTTTTGACCCCAAGTAGCGGGTCGGTGTATTCCGAAGTACGGAAGTCATTGTAAATAGAGAAAAATAAAGGGTTTTGTATACCCTTCTTGTGTATCCTGTTTACTTCCCACAGTTTTGAACATAGCTTTAGTAAGCTCTCTGTTCCGAGTCAGGTCCTTGCATGTTCCCGAGGAAGGTAAGAAGGAACATTGAACCTGATAGTGGCGCCCAACGAAGAAGAATAACCATGGCCGAGTTTCAAGAAGAACCTGTGCTGCCTGCAGAAACGGCTCAGAATCCAGAAATGCCAGCTGCCGCCCTGGAAGGATTTGGTTACATCGTCCAGACCATGCGCGCTTCGATGAAACCGGAAGCAACATTTAATGGAAACTCACCGGTAACCAGTTTTTTGGAAAAATTGGATGACCACTTCATGCTCTACCCCGTGCACGAGTTTCAAAAAGTTACCTTAGCTACCAGCGCTTTGAGGGGCCAAGCGCTTAACTGGTTCAAATGTATAGGCAGAAGTCTCTTGGGTCAAGCAGGAAGTCCCACCTATACTTACGAAAATTTCAAGACTGCCCTACTAAAAGCCTTCCCTGTTGTAAGGGATCGTGCGAAATTAGAAACGGAACTTTTTAGTATATATCAACAAAGAATCGAAAACCTCTCAAGCTTTATTTTAAGAAAAATTCACGTCTTCAAACTCTTGTATGGAAACCGTCCGGATCCTGAAATAATTCAAGTGATTTTGCCGAGGTTACTGCCCCAAGTGCAAGACTTTATTGAATTAAGAAATCCGACTTCACTGGAAAAGTTATTTGAGCTAGCAATCCAGTTTGAAAGTAGAAGAACGGCGGACGTCGAAAGAAGACGCCAATATCAACAGCGAAACCAATTTGGTACGCCAAGACTACAGCAAACTCAAGCACACGGCTACGGAGGCAAAGCGAATCAGTGGGCAAGGAAACCCGAGCATTCAAAAACAGCCGGCGAACGTCGACAGTTCAATAGCAACCCAGGAAAAAAGTCACAAAACCAGGGAAAAAAGAAGGAAAGCACGGAAATGAAAAATAATTTAAACTAAAACGGATTTCTGCTGACGGGAGGGTGCGGAAATCCGAAGGCCACAAAAACCCCTCTTCCTACAAGTTAAATACAGTAATGGTGAAAAATTTGACTCTTCCGAAGATTGAAGTGTTGGTGAATAATATCCCAGCCACCGCACTCCTGGATACCGGCGCGCAGTGTTCCTGTGTGGCAGAAGATTTTTTTAGGAAGTATTTTCGGAAATACCGCATATATAATTCGGATAATACGACAGTGTTAGCGGCGCAAGGAGAACTATGTAAGTGCATAGGTAAAGTACCTCTGTATATCCGTATCAAGGACGAACAAGTAAAGGTGATGTTTTTTATAGTAAAGAATCTGCAAGCACATATAATCTTAGGGATAGATTTTCTTTCAGACGCACAAGCAACACTGGATTTTAATGAAGCGTTCCTTAAGCTGACAATGAAACCAGTTCATTCAGAAAAGGCTGAACCGCCGATGTTAAAACTTGACCACCTCCCTAATGACGAGCAAGGAAGAATCCGACAAGTGGTAAGTGAATTTGCTTCCTTATTTAGTGATATTCCAGGATTTACTCAGGTTACTAACCATAGTATTGACACCGGAGATGCAATGCCAGTTCGTCAAAAACCATACCGGTATGATAAGAATAAGGAAAAAATTATAGAATGGCATATTACCGATATGCTACGTAAAAAGATCATAACGCCCATCTCAAGTAGTTATGCTAGCCCGGTGGTTTTATGTAAGAAAAATAATGACTATCCTTTGACGCATCCAAAAAGGTGGAGATTCGCTATTGATTACCGTAAATTAAATTCCATAACTAAATATCCGGTATATCCGTTACCGATCATTGAAGAAATTCTAAGGAACATAACATCAACCAAGTACATGACGACTTTAGACTTAACGACTGGTTATTTTCAAATAGGGGTTAGGCCTGAGGACGTGCCTAAGACTGCTTTTATAACCAAGTCTGGCACTTATGCATTTTTGCGTATGCCGTTTGGCCTTTCAGGGGCCCGGCAACATTTCAGCGATGCATGGACATTGTGTTAAGACCTGTTCTTGGAAAGTCCACATTTATCTATTTAGACGATATCATTATTACTAGTGATAATCTCGACCAACATGTACAGGATTTAAGACAGGTGTTTTCTTTATTAAATGAGGCCGGTCTAAAAGTTAATGTCGAAAAGTGCAAATTTGCAGCCCCTGAATTAAAATATTTAGGTTACAAAATATCTCAAAAAGGAATCGAGACAGACGAATCAAAAATAATCGCTGTACAAAAGTATCCGACTCCAAACACGGCAAAGAAGCTCTCTTCTTTTCTAGGACTTTGTTAATATTATAGGTCCTTTATAAAAGATTTTGCAGCTATCGCGGAGCCATTGTTAAAATTAAAAAGAAAAAAGGCAAGATTCTCGTGGACGGCCGAAGCCAATAGTGCTTTCGAAAAATTAAAACAAGCATTAACGCAAGCCCCTGTGTTGAAATTTCCTGAAAAGGATGATAATTTAGAAATTTCAGCGGATGCTTCGGATTATGCGGTAGGAGCGGTACTTTCGCAAAATCAGCAGCCCGTGGCATTTTTTAGCCGAACTTTAAATCAAACACAAAGAAACTATTCCGCGACCGAGAGAGAGGCACTTGAAGTTCTGTTAGCAGTGCAAAAGTTCCGAGTCTATTTTGGAAAGGCGCCGATAACAGTGTACTCTGATCATGCGGCGGTAACTAGATTGTACTCAGGGAAAAATTTATCCCCAAGGTTAATAAGATGGGCACTCAAGCTGCAAGAATATAATCTGGTAATCAAGCATACCCCCGGAAAGGAAAATATCGTAGCAGATGCCCTATCAAGAATTAAAATAGACGAACAAGGTAATACCGTAAAGGTGGCAATGCTTACAGCATGTACAATAAATTCCCGAGAAACTGTAATAACCGAACTGGGTAAGGATCCTGAGTTTGGAAGTATTTATGAGTATTTAAAGGATCCTGAAAATTTTAGCCACCAAGATATTGTGGCGATAAGAAATAGGGCGGCCCATTACGAACTAATAGATGGTCTATTATTTTATACAAAAACTACGAATTCCAACAACGAATTTCGACCTGTTATCCCAGCTAGTCTTAGATTAAATATCCTGCAGGAGCTCCATGACAGCCCTTTAGCTTCTCATGCTGGTATTCGAAAAACTATCCAACGCGTACGCGAGGCAGTCTACTTTCCTGAACTGCAAAAGTTAACAAGGGCGTATGTCCAGTCCTGCCCAACATGTCAAGTAGTTAATTATATTAATTTCCGCCCGGCCGGGTTTCTAAATAGTATTAAATCCGAATTTCCAAATGAAATAATTGGCATCGATTTATTGGGCCCTTTCCCAAAAAGTCAGTTAAATAAAAGTCGCTATCTCCTTGTTATGGTTGATCATTTTAGTAAATGGACCGAAATTGTTCCCTTAAAACGAGCCTCCGCGAAATTAGTTACTGATTCTATTTTAAATAAATATATTTTAAAATACGGGGCGCCCCTAAAAGTTATATCGGATAATGGTCCTCAATTTGTAATTAATATATTTGAAGGCATGTGCCAAAAACTGGGCATACGTCATTTAAAAATGGTCCCGTATCGGCCGCAATCAAATATAGCGGAACGGGTCAATAGAAATATAGTGAAAATTATCCGTAGTTATGTTAAAAATTTTCATAAAAGCTGGGATAACTATGTCAATGAATTTGCTTTCGCCCTTAGGACCGCAAAACATGATACAACGGGCAAAACTCCTGCTGAATTATTTTTAGGCAGAAAGATTATAACGCCGTTAGATATATTATTTTATGTGCAACAAAGAACCCCAGAATTTAAAATGGGTGATATAGAAAAACTAATAAAAGAAGCAAAAAAGAATACGGAAGTAGCACAAAGAAAACAGAAGCTCTATTATGATTTGAAACGACGGGGAGTAACTTATAAAGTAGGGGATGAAGTTTTAAAAATTAAGCATTCACTTTCTTCAGCACCAGAAGATAAAACTGCCAAATTTTTTCCACGATTTGAAGGACCATATGTTATAGAAAAAATAACTCACGCTGTAGTAGTGTTAAAAGCCAGAAATGGTGAAACCTGCTCCGCAAACATTGATCAAATCAAACCCTACTTCGATCGTAATAAAATGCAAATATTTTCAGATCTTTTGCAGGATCCGGCACGGCAGACACCGCAGGCACAAGCTCCAGAGGTGGAAAAACGACAAGTACAAGGGCAAGCCAGTAAGAGGCAGGAGCAAGTGAAAAGAAAATTTCCCCGCGGAAAAATTGAAGGGAGCAAGAAAAAGAAGCCGTTCCACCGTCCAGAAAAGAGAGTTCACGAACACCCCCAGAATGAAGAAGGGAGAAGGACGACGGATGTGAAGAGAACCAGGAGAAATGACGGCAACTATAACCCGGCTCTAAAACGGAAGATCTACTCATCCGACAGGACTCTCCGCAGCAAATGTCGCCGAACTGCGGAAGGGCCATCAGCGGCGGAGGAAAAGTTACAAGGAAAATTTGAACGGCCAGCAACGAGGTCCAAGCACGAACACGACAGAAGTTTCCCGGTTCCGCCAAGACCAGCTACCATCAAACGGCCAAGACCACAAACAGAGAAGAAGAAGAAGGTATTCAAGGGTGACCGAACTGGTGAAAAAAGGAAGCTTCCAGAGGAAGGCACTGAAGGGCGAGCCCGTACAAGAAGGAGGATAAATCAAACCACTATCTGCAATACCTTTAAAGACTGGGCCCAGAAAAGGATGTCCGAATATCACAAAGATAAATAAAATTTTATGTTACTTTGCAAACTTAAGTTAATCTTTCATTCTTACTGCAAGTGGCAGATTTCAAGAAGTTTTACCTCATGCGAGGTCTACCTTTATCGCCAAAAGGGCGAGAAATCAGTTGTTACCGATTTTGATATTATGTTTTTCAATTACTCGCGCGTAAAACTAAAGTTGATGTATAATAGCGTTGTGTAAAGACTTAAATATTGTAAAAAGTTATTGTATAAATTTTATTTAAAACATTCTAGCAAGAAAGAAGTTTAGTCTGAAAGACTTTTTGAAATGTAGTATTTCAATGTAGAAAGAATTGGCACTTGCTTTGAAAAGAATAGAAGTTAACAATGTACTACTAATGTATGTTTTCAAATGTGTAAAATTAACGGCATGTTGATATGTTATTATATACAATGTGAACTGTTATTTTAAATGTTAAGAAATACCGTGATATGGTAAAAGTGAATGTTAAAATTTTTTTTATTCTTGTGACTGTAAAAAGACTAAAGCATGGCGAATATGTGTTAAAGGTTGAATGATGTAGTTAGGCTCTCTGACGCTACACTTTAGAGTTAGCCACTTTTAGAATAGTACCTCAGGGTTTAGAGTTGAAATTAGGGTGTGTTAAGAGGTCTTGTTATGTTGAATTTTAACACGTTAGTGTTTTGATTGTAGGAGGAAGTGTGGAACACGTAGACAGAAACACATTCGTGTTTGGTGTTCTTTTACAACACATGTCAGAGAGCACGGGGAGAGATAATTAAAATAGTCATGAATGAAATAAGAATGTTAAGTGAAATATAATTATACATGTTACTTGCCATTTCATTGTGTAACATTTCATTAAACTAGTTTTCCTTCCAGATCTCTGGAAGGAACCAGAATTGAATAAAAGCTCCTGTTTAGATGCAGTACAGATGAAAAAAAGTGTGTATCCTGGGAGCTGCTTTTGTAAAAACAAATTTCTTTCTTTTAAATTTCTAGTTTCTAGCGAAAAATATTTGTGAAAGATTGGCCTCGCGTTAGATTCTAGAGCTAAAAGTTTTCAACAAGGTCGTTTTAGACCTCAGTTTCAAACTAATTAACTCTGGCGGGAAGTATGTAAGGATCTTAAGTTTTACTAACGTTTATTTTATTTTAAATCTTTACTATCACTTCTTATTTTCTACTTCCGGCCAGAATTATAAACGTTAAGGTTTTTATGCAAAGTTTGTCTGGCGAACGCCAAGTATTTAAGTTGTGGCTTTTTGCCAAACGAGAGAGAGGAAGCAGTGAGTTGACGCAGGCCGCTTACCTTAGAAGTTACGCAGTTGCATGTTGCCTTCCAGGCCAGAGGTTTTAATCCTCATTGATAAATTTTAAACGTATTGTAGTGTTCACAGTTCTCTGTACTACATACGCTTCCTGTTAATATAAGGCCAATCTTCCACGTTTATTATTCTAAAGTTAAATTAGAGTTTAGTTTTATCTTTATACTTTTACGTTTTGACCCCAAGTAGCGGGTCGGTGTATTCCGAAGTACGGAAGTCATTGTAAATAGAGAAAAATAAAGGGTTTTGTATACCCTTCTTGTGTATCCTGTTTACTTCCCACAGTTTTGAACATAGCTTTAGTAAGCTCTCTGTTCCGAGTCAGGTCCTTGCATGTTCCCGAGGAAGGTAAGAAGGAACATTGACCTTGATAAGTTTAGAAACATTTTTTTATGTCAACAGATTAAGTGACGGGTATTTCTACGGAGACTGTCATAAACGGTATCGATCGATATAAATTTTTCTAAAAGGAGATTTTATTCACAGAATCTTATAGAATTCATGTTCTAGAAAATTCCTGATGTATTGGCACATAGCCATAATTTGTATCAATTAACAAAGGAAAAATAACTCTAGTTTAACGAATTTTTTAACATCATTATAAGATTCTGATTCTAAAGTTAATAAAACTTCATCAGAATATTCATAACGTATTTTTAGAGTTTAAAAAGTTGTAATTTACCTGTGTGAAAACTCGTTCAGTATCTAGTTGAAACAAAATTGTAAATTAAAGAATGTTACACGCTAGTAAATAATTAAAGAATATCATTGTATGACATTTAAGGGAAAATGTGAACGTCGAACGATTCTAATTTATTTATTAACCAGTAGAATTTAGTGCTTTTTGCAATCATCCAAAATGTACAAAACTCTTGGTAAGACGTTAAGCGAATTAAGTTCAAATGCAAAATTTAAATTCAAATAAACTAGTAGCGATTCACTGGTGGTTCAAAGATTAATTTAACGCGAAGTTGGCTTAAAACTTAACCGCATGAAATTCAACTATCTGTAACTATAATACAAGGCCGAAGACTGCAATTCTTGTCTTATCTAGCAATCCTAGTAAGGTGGCCTCTGTCTAACGATGTACGGATACGGATTATGAAATTACATATGTGGTCCCCCAAGGGGGCCTTAATAAGCTAAATAACAAAAATGAAGACTCAAAAATGAGGGCACATGACTTCGTCGAGCTAGCAGATGAAACTCCAAGAATCGTCAAGAAAGTGAGTTAAAAGTGGGGAGATCATTGTCTCCTGTGTTGCGGGTACGCTAATCAGAAAGCGACAACAAACAAAAGTCACGCCTCGCAAGAAAACAAATAAACGTCAGCAATCAAAGCTAGGTTACAAAGTTGTGGTCTCTAAAGCATGTGAATAGTAAATGGTCTGATCAAATTATCTTCGGGAGTGATTTAGTAACTACTGAAAAATATGGTCTTACAGTATAGAAACCTCACCTTAAATACATGCGAACTAAATTGCATTCTGGCTGGAAAACGGAAGAGGGAAGTGACAGTAAAGATCCAAAACGTAAAATAATTGGTTACTAAAAATATAGAAAACAAACCGACCCCTCAAGGCAAGTATGAAATGACGCGAAATATTCAAAACTTTGAAATTAAAGATCTTGCGATTGGAGTCAATGTTTTGCTTTTATGATGAGTATAAATATTTTCTAAACATATGTATGGGGACCCAACTCTAGAGACGATCACCTGCCCTGGTACATGCCTTTCAGGTTGAACGTCCGAACTCCGGGACCATCCAAGCGGGCGCAGCACCCGTGGTCCCCCGTCGGCTTTATACGAAGCATGAGAACAAACTGAACGTTTAGACCAAAAAGTTACGAAGTCATCTTTTCCACGGGCACCACTCCGGGAGCAACAGAAAATTCAGAGGGTGTTTCGTAACTTGTCAGTCCCCGTGGAAGGGACCGAATGGAACCAAACCCCCAAGGATGGCCACAAAATCCAACTACGTTTCGACCCCACAGCCAAGGGGCAGACAAGACAGTACCAGCACGGTCCCTGCCAAGCCTGAACCATCCACAGAATGAACGGAAATTATAGCCCTGTGAAGACTGATTATATACCCCAGTGGTTGAGACTGCCTAAGTACAGATCCTAGCCAGTACTTCCCAGGAATTCTCCTGAGTCAACACCCTGAGGTATAGGAACCGGGGGATCATACAGAAAGTTAGGTTTCTTAGTTTAAAAAAATGGCTTTTTTTAAAACTTAAAAATACCAAAGGCTAATTCTTTGCGCCATTTAAAATATAATCGGAACTATATGTTTGCAACCAACGATTCTGGAAATAAAGGCCGGATAAGGACTTCTGTGAACACAGTGTGTAACACTACCCGACATTGAAAATGCAACACAAAGAAGGAGTGGATAGAAAGTGATGAAACTTGGCAGAGAGACAGCGAGGAACAATAAGTGATCTTTATTTCGAAATAATATACATAATACCGAACGAAAGCCGCGTCGGCTCAATAAGTTGTAGGACCACTTTGGACGGCAATACACGAACCAACACGTCTAAGTACAGAGTCAATGAGACTTCGAATGGTATCCTGAGCAATGGCTCTCCATTCCCTGTCAACTATGGCAGGTTCTGCAAATGGTGTCCAATCACATCCCAAAAGTGCTCTATTGGTAAGTGATCAGCAGAGAAATATGGATAGAGAAGCATCTGCACACCTTGCAGACCACATCCGCTGAAGTAAACAGAGGGCGGTCGGAAGTTATCTTGCTGATAAAGGGCATTGGGCAATCCTTGAAAGTAGGGAAGTGTCACCGGCTGCAGCACATCCTCCACCTGTTGTTGGGCCGTCATTGTGCCTTGAATACGAACTAGAGGTGACCTGGAATCGTATGCAATTGCGCCCCAAACCATGATGCCGCGATATCGTGCGTTGGAGAGTTCCACAATTGTTGCCGATTTGGACCTATCTCCACATCTACGACACACTTGTACGCCGCGACTGTCAGCGTAGGAACAGAAGTGAGACTCACCTGAGAACACGAACCTGTGCAATTACGTTCTGCCAAGCTCGGCACCATTTCAGACGGTGGCGTCTATGATGTTATTTGGTTTAGTTTGGTTTATTAGGTTACGGCAAAGCATTCGAGGGCTATTTGCCTTAAGGGATGGATGCCTTCGTGGAGGACGTTTTAAGGGAAACTGGCTCGTATACACGTTACACATGGGGAAAAGCACGAAAACACCCATGCAGCCAGCCCGTTCGCGGGATTCGAACCTCGGACCGAACTACCGGTGTTCAGCGACGTTACCGCTCGGCCGGCGGTGGGCCTATGATGTCGGGTAAATTGCAGTCTTTTTAACGGACTCCACGAGTGCAGGCCACTAGCCACCAATGGACGGCGAATGGTTTTGGCTGATATCTGAACATCTAGGGTGTCTTGAACATGCTACAGAATGGAGGTAGAAATAGATTTTGGGTGCGCTACCTCTTGTCGTCGTATGCGTCGATCCATGCGAGCTGACGATATTCTGGCTGCAACGGCACCCATCGAACTTGCCACGTTTCCCAGTTCCAACCATCGTCACTATAGCCGGTGCACTGTGGACAAGTCCGGGTGTGTGTCAGCTGAGATTTGCTGTATTTACCAACCTGACCATCTCAGGCCAATTACCATGCCCCTCGTAAAATCGTCCGTCTGCTGGAACTGCTTCCGTTGAAGATGATCTGACATTCTCTCCCATTACATGCATCCTCTGATACAAGAACAAATTTTCTGCGATGATTTCCCTAGCAGAATTGACGGCACGAATATTGAACATTCTGCAAGTTCCTTCCCTTATTTCTTCTTCAACGTGCGCTGGAGAGCTGCGCATTTCAGATCATTCGCATAACTCGGTGACGTACGTCTACCTGGAAATTTGCATAATTTTCGGGCCACTCCTTCTTGGTGTTGAATTGTCAGTGTCGGTTAATGTATATAGCTCATTTGATCGCATCGTATGAGGACAGTATTATGGCTAGCCAAAATGAGTTAATGCCTGTGAAAAATTATCTGTAGATTGAAGAATGATACTACTTCGTTTTATTGCCTTAAAATACTCGCTACTTTGAACGCTTGTGTAATTGCGCAGCTTTAGTGTAATTGAGAGTCCTTTAGGAAATTTATCTTTTCTGGACACTTCCTGCTATACACAGTCATTTGCTCCCCTTTTCCATAATTGATGACAATAATGCTACGTTAAAATGATGTCTTTTCAGTCTTAGGCTGCTATCACACGTCGGTTTGTTTCGGAAGAACAACTGTTTGGAACAATTTTTCTTTGTTACAGCAGCCAATCATCATAGATCGGTGTGGGGTTAACACAGGGAAAACTGGTTCCCCATTACAAACAAGCTGATAGCATTCGTAGCTGATAGCTGATTGGTTGAAAACGAACAACTTACATTTTTTTGGGAAAGGAAGGAAAAAGTCGCACGTCTTTCTTTCAATAGTAAAACAGGGAGAAAATTTGTCCGAAACAGTTGTTCGTGTGAAACAAACGCAGTGTGATGTGGGCTTTAAGACTACACACTTATTCTGGGCAATTTCGTTTTAGCATGGGCGAATGCAAACGCAGACGCATAGCAATTACAACTTGCTGCTGCGCGTTCAGTGTCAGTTTGGCTAATGAAACGGTTAGGGTATATAATGATTGTTATTAGAAATAAAAAAAAATTGATCAATTTGAACATTTATAATTTTCCCTCTACAGAATACAATAACACACTCATTTGCTTTAAAAGCGTAGCCATATTTCTGGCTTACCCTTAATGTACGTGTGTGCATATAGAGCAAAACAGGAAATTTTAGCTTTCATTTTTAAATTCTGCACATCAGTCCGAGGAGTTCGTAGCTAGACATTTTGCTTTAAATAAACAAGCAAAATGTTCTGTCATATTGCGACATACTGTTGCTATATGACATACGGCAGTTATTCATGTAGCTTACGTAAAAGAAGCATCTGCATTCGATATATCCTCGATAGAATTGAGTGTTTGGATTAAAGTTGCCAAATCTCACTAGAAAAGGAATAATTCAGCAACTAGTGAACCTTCTAAGCTGCTATTTTATTTACATATATTTTAAAAAATATTTTACTGTTACAAACGAAACAAACGAGAGAAGAAATTTGATAATTTAATTGTGTTAAATTTATTATGAATAAAGAGCACAATTCTGAGGTTTTAGGTTTTAAACATGTTTCTAAATGGGCAAAATATGTAGATATAACAAAAAAGAGTTTTGTCATTTAAGAAGACAAAACAGAAAGCCATAGATTATAGTTTATAGCATCGCTGTTATAACACCGGATTTCAAATAGCGATTAAAATTAACATCAAAAGTGAGAATTTAGCAGCAAACAAGAAAAAATAAGCCAAGGTTACTCATTTTTAGTCCATTTTCTCTCGCATGAAGTACTTCAAGTAGGCCAACTCCAGTAAGTAGGTGAAAAAATACAATAGATGTTTCATCTAGAATAAAAGCTAGACTATGTTCTAAAATTAATAAGATCATTTTGATCATAAAGGGAAGAAGAGCATTGCTAGATTTGTTCCCAAAAATGACCTGAGGGATTTTGACCTTACTTCAATGATCCATAAACCTGAAATCCTATTTTGATCTAAGGTTAGGGCTGCTGAATAACGAGAAGAAATTTAATTTGAAGTGGGCTCAGGAAGTGATCAATTCTGTGTAGGTTAACACAGATTATCTATAAGGGTCATTGGAGAATAAAATATTTCATTAATGAGAAGCTTGCAAATATGAAGAAAAGAATGAGGTCTGCTACGAATTGTCATAATGGAAAAATGGGCAATGAGAAATATGAGATAATTCACAGAAACTGTTTCTTTTGTTCTTGAATAGAAAAATAACTGCTTTATGTGGATATGAATCACAAAATCATCTTAGCAAACACTTGATAAAAAAATTTAAAAAAAAATTCCGTAAGGGCAGAAAGGACTGATCAAGGATAAAATAAAGATACTGTGAACGAAATTAGAAAAAGAAATTTTTTAAATTTTGGGTCAGTCCATAAATTCATGCGCACTTTTTGGTAAAATTTTAAATAATATAAAAAACACAATTTAACATTTTAATCAATTATATGTTTTTCTCCATTATTTACAAGGTCTCGCCATCTTACAGGCAGCTTTTTTATACAATTGTTGTAGAAAGACTCTGGTTTTGATGCAAAAAATCTTGAAAGTTCATTGTGTACATCCTGTTTAGAATTTAATTTTTTCCCAGTAAAAAACTTTGTAAGGCACGAAATAAGTGAAAAATCACTTGGGACAATATCCGGGGAGTAAGCAGGATGTGGCAAAAATTCCCAATTAAATTTACTAATTTTTTGCAGCTTTGTTCGAGCCGTATGCGGTCCAACGTTATCATGATGAAACCACACTTTCTTGACATTCACCAATCGTGGGCGTTTTTTGATCAATTCTGAGTTTAGACGGCAAAGTTGTTCACTATAAACTTCTGAATTAATCGTTTGATTTGGTTCTAACAGTTCAAAACGTCCTGAACGGGGTTCATCATCAATGGTGCTTTTTTCCAACTTAAATTTTTTTAAACCATTTCTGAGCAGTCCTTACACTAATAGTGTGTTCACCATGTACACTATTAATTTTTATCGCTGCAAACCTGGCAGATTCACCACACGAAAATAAAAAATGTAGCACAGCACGTTTGTACTGCTTATCTATATTCCTCTTCTATGGGTACTAAAATGCGTTCGATACTTAGAAAAGTTGGTGATGAACTGAATAGTATACTAGTCAAACGATGATAAGTTTCAACAGGTTCAAAATTGTATTGTTTTAGTAAATGCGTCATAGTGAATTCCACGCATACTCTTAATGCGCACGAACTTATGGACTGACCCGATATATATGCAGTTGTTGGAATTTTTTTCTTTACTTTCAAGCAACTGCCACTGATTCTGTTCTATTATATACTGAAGATTATATTCTATTGATATCAATTATATTCTATTTATTTCTATTATATTCTATTGACTTCTATTATATTCGAACAAGATCATAATTTCATGTAGCAGCGTTGATCCGTTATTTATACTGTCTACTTGATTATTGGGCGCGGTTCGAAACTTTGAGAAGGTTTTGATGATTTTAAGTGCATAGTGTCTGTGCGACATGGGGGCCCTTAACGTACTCTCAAGCCGAAAGTCCTCTCGAATAAAACACTGAATGTGCTACTGTCTTAATAATAAAGAAAATGGGTAGGATAAGTTCCCCATGGTTTTTTCAACCAATATCAAGGCGGAGAGGCCTCGTTCTTGCGATTATAAAATTTATCATCTCGTTGGTGCACATCGGGTAATGTTCTCGGTGATAAGATGGCTAAATGACGGGTTGGTATTGGTGATTCCCGACGAATGCATTAAGATGCAAGTGTCCTGGCATTTGAAACAGCAACAGCAATTTCATATTTTTTTATAAATTTTTTTTTGACGCTGAAGCCTAAATTTTTTAGATTTTCATCCTCAAAATTTAAGAATTTAGAATCATAAGAGAGAAAAGGGGGAAGATGGTATTGGTTTTAATAAAGAAGATAAATGCAGTGAAATAAAATTCTAAGGCAGTACTGGTCTAATTATATCTATTTCGTGATATTATAGGAAACTTATATTTCAGATTATTTTACTGACTTCTGTTTCACGAATTTTTTAATATAATTAATGACTTCAAAAATGGAAAAACAATAAAAAAATTACATTTTAGTACAAGCTTTCGATATTGAAAATAAGATATGCATTTTTAGCTTATGAAATGTTGCTAAATTTTCAAAAGCTATTTATCTAAGAAATTTGTAAAATTCTTGCACTTATATGTGCCACAATCACTGATTCAAGAGTAATAAAATTTAGTATTTTGTGTTTTGTTGCCTTATTAAAATGAAAAACAGTTTTTTTGCTCTAAAACGTATCTCTGTTTTTAAAATTAATCAAAAATTTTGATCGTATTACTTTTGAAAAAGGCAATAATCAGTTTAAGCCTGAGATAGTACCAGAATCAAAATAGAATAAATGTACAACGATATAGGCCTTTTGTTTTGTTCAAACGTCTCAAACACAGTGTAGGTTTTTGATGAAGAAAAATGTAAAATGCTATATATCATTGCTATCTTGCTTGCAATCTTGACGTAATATATATTTATTTCTGTCTGAGGTAAAAGAAGGCAAGAAAAAGGAAATGGCGGTAATGAAAACGAACCGGTTTTTAAGTAGTTTGTCCCCTCTTTCTTCCTTCTCCATCTCAGTCGTGGCTAAATGCGAAACAGTTCGAAACAGAGCAACTGCACCTACCGTTCAAGCTGGTTATCTGTTAAGGTAAGTCATCGACTTATACGTTCATATAATAAAACAACTTTTATGGTTTTTAAAGCTAAACTTGTGTAGCACATAAGTTGAACTAACACCCAAATGCCTAATATTTGTTAATTATAAATGATAGGTAATTCTCAGTAAATGGCCTATGAATATGAATGTTTACGGTTCACATTTCTTCAAAGTTCTGTCAATGGCATGAGCCGTTTTATAGCCTGTATAAGAGTTAAGGGTATTGGAAAAAAATCCGTTTTATTATAACTGTGTAATAGCATTCTTGTACGGTTTGCATGGTATAGTAATTTAGAAATGTTATAAACTGGGGTAAATTAAGTAAGAAACTAATTTTGAAGTATTTAGCGAAGTATTTCCCTTTTATGATATCATGACAAATTGCAAAATGGACATTCAGGCATTTTAATTGATAGGCTTTGTTTTAACAAAATTATTAATATGTTGATCCACAGATATGAATTTTAAATGGTAACTGTGATTGACCTTTAGCAAGAAAAGCATCATATTAAGACCTGAATGTGCTACTCTCTTGCTTTATGCAAACCTTAAGTAATTTCGTTACCTGTCTCAAACAAAAAATAAAAAAATTTCCGAACAATCAACACTGAAAGTTATTTAGACTTCCATTTTTCTCAATTATTTTTGCTGGCAGTTTCAAGTATTAGTGAAAGCAAACGCATTTGATTTCCTTAATAAAGTTTTTAGCGAGTATTTAAGGATAAAAGCTTCTTTATTTCATCCACCCGACAAATTTCATTTATTTGAAATTCTATTACTCATTTTTGCTATGAACCATTTTAAAACATCAACTAATTTTCTCTGCATGTGATATATTTGCCCTAATACAAAAAAGAAATGACACAGCACTAAAAAAGATCAAGTACTTTGCTATACCAAAGTAGTGCTTATTTATTATTATACTTCGCAAAGAAGTATAATAATAATAATAACTTCGGTTTAAGAAATTCATACAAACATTTCTTCTGTTTCTTTTGTGCCATATAGATTACTTATAGTTTTAAATTTATTTCTTATGTTTTCATGCCTCGCATGTAAGATCTGAGATATGTAAAATCGGAAAGTTCCCATTTCGGTTTACCATAAATTGAGAAAAACTGTATTATGAAATTTATAAGGAATAATTTTTTATACCAAATTAGAAAGTATATTTCTAAGGTTCCTCAAAATTTATTATATTTTGAGTGGAAGCTAATTAAGAGCACGGAATTGTTTTTTTTTCTCCCACTTGAAAAATATTTTAATGCTACACTTTTTGCTTTGCTTCCGTAGCAAAAAGATAATAAATTTTTCTTGACAGATTTTCGGTTTTGAATTCATAAATAGAATTCAGCTCTGCAATAATAGTTCCGCTGATCTTGGTAGCATAAAAAGGACCTAAACGAATAATTCTAGAGTATCTGGATTATATTATCTGTATTTAAAGTGACTGTTATAAGCAGATACGTTGTCAGTCAACTAAAAATCATCTCAAAAAGTTTTAATTAATTAATTTTTTGATAAACATTATGCAGCATAGTTTGTTCGTTTCAACATTTAAGAAAGAAATAATATTTCTTACACCGAATGGAAACTTTGAAATGCATTGGTTTAAAAAAGTAGTCCCCAAAAGTTCAAAATTTGTGGCAGCATTTTTTTTATTTATCAAATCTCCCTTTGCTCTTCCTAAGATTTTCATCAACGAATAAAACCCTAAATTATAGAAATAGCATTTTATCTGTCAAATAAAACAACAGCAGAGACTTTTAAAAACAGCAAAAAATTAGCTGCTTGCGACCTAAAAACGAATACTACGATATTTGAAGTACAGCTATGTACGCCAGTCATATATGTTGTTATATTAAGAAACATACTCCATGTACTTATGTCTGTGATCATTGCTTTTTGTTTTTCATATTGCGGAAGCACATAAAGTAAATTTATTTCTGAGAATGAACGATGACGAAACAGAGGAAACGAAGGTCAGAAAAACAGACTGAAGCGCATACAGATAACATTTCCTCCAAAAAAACCGGTAAAGGATCAAGTGCTTATGTTTGCTGTGGCTTAGGTTTTCTAAGAAAATTATGAAATCACTTTAAACTAAACGTCAGCAACAACACTAAGTGGAAACGAAGCTCATTTGTGTAGTTTTAGATCACTGCTAAAATGTTAAGTGTATACGTCCTTGAAAAATTCACCTTGAGGTCTCTTTGCAAAATGGTATCTAACACAGTCGATATTCCCCCCCCCTAAAAAAGGCTGTAGCATTTTTTATGAACTAAGCCATTTTTACGTACATATAATAAGTTGCATGTATCTATTTCTGCGTCTATACCTGCATTTATATGCATATATATATATATATATATATATAGATATAATGTTGTATGAACTTAAATCCATTTAGTGCGAATACAAGTTATTATTACTTGCGCAATTGCTGCAAAGTTAGTTAATAATAATTTATTTCCTAAACAGTATTGATTAATTGATTATATTATATCCTAAGTTTAATTAAAGTAGAATTATTTTAAAAGTGTGCATC
The DNA here is from genome assembly GCF_044657685.1 of Stegodyphus dumicola. Taxonomy (NCBI): domain Eukaryota; kingdom Metazoa; phylum Arthropoda; class Arachnida; order Araneae; family Eresidae; genus Stegodyphus; species Stegodyphus dumicola. The sequence goes on from NC_140781.1 coordinate 175,864,600, forward strand.
CATACTGGTAAGTTATATTTTAAAAGATGTTTTGAAGTAATTTGAAAGCAAAATGTTAATAATGTTTTAACGGGGACTGGAGTTAAATAATCACGAAGAATAATATTTCAATTGTAAAAGGAAAAATTAAAACATGTAATTATTATCATTGATCGGAAATTAGTTGACTTTTCAAGGGGAACAAACCAACTCCCGTTCAATGAACAATAATTGATAAAAATACGTAAATATGAAAGTGTTTCGTCTTTACTCGAGTTATAAGTTAAAGCCAAACCGGCAATTCTAGTCAGGCCAAATAATTCCGCGAATAGTTGTTACTCAAAGAACTTATTCTCATGAAGCATTTTAGTCAATTCAATTTGGAGTAAAAATCAATTACTGTAGAGAAATCCTGTAAAACTCGAGTAACCGTCCCCGACACTATCATCTTTATGTATTTGAGTACAATATTATTTGTAGAAATTAAACATTGGAAATTGTCATTATGCAATCGAATTTAAAGTAAAGTTGAAATAAACATAGAAGATTATAAAAAAGATAAATAATGCAAACTTTGTAAAAACAAATCAAAGAAAACATAAAAATAATATAAAAATAATGTAGAAAATAATATAAATAAGATCAGTGAATGTACATGAAGATATAAAGGCCAGAAAGGTATTAAGTAACTTACATTCTTTCTAGTGGGGGAGTTGGCAAAGTGTTCTCTTCGTGTCTGACTCAGAAGTGTAGGGTGTCCGAAAATTCTGAGCGGCAGTAGGGGCTTTGAATAATATCAGTCGGTAAGACTTGGGTGAAGTAATTTATGGTAGTGGGTGGGACTTGGAATTCTTGAGGGATGTATTTTGTGGAGTTCTTATCTGAGAGAGACCGTCTGTTAAGATTTTTTTGATTTTTTTGAAAATACTAGTGAATGGAAATTAATTAATTTCTGGCTAATTGTCGTGTCGCAATGATTAAGAATTTAAGAAAGGAAAAAGGCATTTTCGCTGTCCAAGAGCTAATAGACAGTCTAAAGGCAGGAAATAGGCCCATTTTTTTAGTAACAGTATAGTAACAGTATATGTCTGAAGACAATTAGCTTTTTACAATATATACAATTGAGTAATTACACTATATACAAATCTTTCAACTGACAGTCATCCAACTTATACCGCCTTCTCAGGTTTAGGAATAAATTATCATATCCCTATCAGTTAAATGATTTAGAGTGAGTATTTAACGCCTGCTCTTTTAAGGCAATGGTTGATAAATTGAAAGGGAATTAGATTATTTTTGAGAATTTTGATAAGGATCAAAATTTCGCGTTGTAAATCTATTGTATCTGTGCATATAGTTTTAATTCGTTGTATTTGATTAATTATAGTATTGTTAATTACTTTTTTGGATATGTTGGAGTTCCTATTTATTAATTTGTTAGTATTGAAATTGAAGTTTCTTGTTTTGTCAAAAAGTAAAATTTTTTTGTAGTTAATGATTTGAAGATCTAGAAAGTCTATGCTATTTTGTGAATTATTAGTTTTATTAAGTTTAAGACAATTTGGATAAATGTCGGAGTTTTCAATTTTACCAAAATTATTAATTGTAATAAGGTCATCAATATATCTGTAGGTGTGTTTGTAGTAATTTAACTCTTGTGGTTGTAGATTTTTTGGAAGTTAAATTCTTTGACAAATAAAAAGATATTACAGATCGAGGTGCTGGAATGTAAGCCCATTGGCAATCCTCTGACTTGTTTAAAAAGTTGATTTTGAAACTTCATGTAGTTATGAAAAAGTGTGCATTTTAGGTAGTTTTTCCATTTGTCAAGAGTCATGATATTGAGTATATTAGGGAAAAGTTTTGGTAGATCAAGTAGACTGGTATAGATTTCTTCTAGAGGAAGTGAGGTATATAAGTTTTCAAAATCATAGCAGTTAATGTTTTGGATGTTAATGGTATGAATGGTATTAATGACAGGAGTGTTATTATGAATGATCCAGCAATAGTTATGATTAGTGTTACAATCAATGAAAATAAATTTACAGATTTTATTAAGTTGAATTGAAAAATAATAGTCTATATTTTTCTTGTAATTATTAGTTCCATTAGCTATAAATCTAAATTTTAATGGTGTTTTATGGAATTTGGGAATCGCATAAAGATTAGTAAATCTGTTGTAGTTTGCATTGAAAGTAATATTGAGTTTCTTATGAAAAGTTTTAATCCTGTTTATTATAGATGTTTCTGTAAGGTTGGCTAATTGATAAGTAGTTGCGTTGAGAAGTTCTTTATGAATAAGCTCAGTGTAAAATTGTTTTCATATAATGCTAAAGTTATTAGTTGCTTTATCTATTTTTGTAATAGTAAAAAGCTGTTTTAATTTATTAATATCTGATGTAAGTTGCGACCAATTCAGTGTACTTTTAAATTTGAGGTGACTGATTTCTGTGGATATGCGTTGAAGAATTTTAGCTTTCCATTCTAAGAAGGTATCTATGGGTAAATTCAGTTGATAGCTTGCTTTAACTATAAATTCGTTGATGTTGTTTTCGAAAGTCTTGTAACAGTAATTTGTAGTCATGTTTCTGACTGGTCTAAATTTTGTACCATAACTCATTAGTGTTTTTAGTTGATGGTTTTGTATGATATTCAGGTTGCCAATAATTATGTGCTGGTGATGAGAATCTACGTAATTGCTGTAAATTGGTGTCTTACAATGTCATTCTGCAGTTTCATCTATTTCATGGTGGTTAGTAAGCAAGTTGCTTAAGGTCCTTTGATATTTAAATGCAATCATTGGTATTGTGTCAACTGCGGGGAAGTAATCTTTACAATCTCTGATGATTCTTGAGAAATGAATATTGTCAAACTGCGGATGCAGAAAATTGACTTTAAAATAAATTTTGCGTTGAGTGAGACTATTAGAGAGTCTGAAAAGACTAAAATCAAGAATCATGTCTTTAATGATTTGTATGTCGTCGTAGCTTTCTTGAATGAATTTTTTTAGTTTGATAAGGAATTTATTAGTACAGGAGTGTAACCAGTTGAGAAGTTTCTTGGGAAAGCAGTCTGAGTCAAAAAAACATTTCAATTGTTTTTTCAATGCAAGTGTATTCAAAGTGGATAAAAATCTCGCATAATTTTTTATTTTGCTTCCTCTTTTTCCTCTCTGCGTTTTGATGCTGTAGAGTTTAAATTGGCTGAAAATAGACTTCTTAGAAGTATCTCTATGACTATGTATATAAGTGTTAAGTCCATATGGATAAAGTGAACGTTGTTTTAGTATATAGAGAGATTCCTGAAAAATTCGTGTTTTGTGATTGGGTATTATATCTAGTATCTGAAGTTGAATAGAGTTGAAGTCATGGTGTTTAAAGTGTTCTAATTCTGCTGTATTAAGTTGTGATGGTGTACTTATTTTAATGCTATTTTTTTGTGCTTTGAATTTTTTGATTTGAGCTCTATGGTTATTGATTCGAAAGTTAAGATTGTTTTTAGTCTGTCCTATATATTTAATATGTCAAGTACCGCATGTAATCATGTAAATACAGTTAAATGTTTTTCACAGAAATTGTTTTTTGGGTTTACCTGTAGCAGGCATGGCGTTAAATTTTCAAGTTTGTCATCTAGTGGAATGACATTTAGTGATTTCAATATGAGTTAAACTAGCAAGATATAAAAGTAAGGAGGCTGCTAACCTTCAATACAGTAAAGTTTTTGTATAAGAACTTTAAAACTTAAAAAGGATGGAGATAATATATAAAGTGGGTACATTAGGTAAGAGATAAATAGCGCTAATAGCTGCTATTTAGCATATCAAATGTTGTATGAACTTAAATCCATTTAGTGCCAGAAACTAAACACGAAATTAAAATTTTTCTTGTAATTTTTCCGTTTCGCTATGCATTTTATTTTTATTCTCATATTTATGCAATGTTAGTACTTTCACGTTTATATTTATACATTTTTATGAATTGACAAAATGAGGGAAATTCACATGATTATATATTTGTTTTTAGTTTACATAAGCAAACTTAAAGCCTTATTTATATATATGTATGTAATAGTTAAGTATTGCGCAAAATTAAAAAGAAAAGATAAAGCATCTTAAGCATCGTAAATAAAATCACTCAAATATTGTATACTTCTAGATATGCTTTAGGTTTCGGAGAGAATAATATTTTCATTATATTTACCTTCATTTCTTATATGTGGATGAGGCAAAATCACCTGATATAATTGCTTCCTTAATTTACAGGTATGAATGCATATGTATTATATTGCTCCTGTGAGTCTATTCATAAAATCTCAAAGTGTAACAGCGTCATTTTGAAGAGAAGATGATGCCAGAAAACAAGTTGAATAAAATTTCCCCTTCGGACTAATTGATTCACTGCTTATTTTTTTACGTTGTTTTTACTATACGTAAAGTAAATATAAGCCAAATCTGAATTATTTCAGAAAGGCATTTTCCCAAGATTTTCGTGTCTTTTAATAATGTCAAATAGCATATCCTTGCTTAGGAATAGCCTTTTTTCCAGAATAACGGGAAACTTTCTACCAGAATTGGAAAAGAAAATGTAGAAATTTCTGTTTGCCTACCATTATTATAGCGATACTTTTACTGTCAAAGTTTAATGATAGTAAATGTGTTATGCTATACTGAGAAAAAAATAGACGTATTTAGGGAAAGTGATTGGATGCGATCAGAAACTTAAGAACACTGGTCTAATTTAACAGCGCTGTTTAACAGCCTTCTTTGTGGTAACCAAAATTAGGAGGAGAAAATGAGCAGATTTTATTCAAGTTTTTGGACCTAAATTAAAAGCTTCGAAATTTAGGTTTGTGAAAGATCTAATTTTCTAGGCTCATTCAAGTAAGTGCAGTGAGTACAGGTACAAGATGAAGAAAGGCCGACACCTGTGCATCCAAAGACCCATACGCTTACAAGCATCGTGCATGCCCTTTACATTATTTGAACCCGGGCCCTTGTGTACGGCAGTTCTAACCACCATTCCGTCTAAGGGGCAATGAGAAAATACAGAAGTTCATTTTGAGAGTACTTCATAAAGTCTAAGTTTCTGCCCTGTTGATTTTTTGAATGTTTCTTTATTACTTCCAAATGTTGCCAGAATGCTATCATAGAAGATCATGCTTTTCTAGTTTTTGTTTAAGAGTTCCCTCGTCTCGCTGAGTCAGTTTTTTAAATTCGACGATTTTGTGTTCCATGATTGGTCTCTCAGATTAAGGGATCTGAAAGCCATGCAGTGTTTTCTCTTCAGTGGTTCGTAAAGGTTATTACTGAGTTAGAGAGAATGACGAAGGATATGCGATATGCGACATTAAAAAAAGCACTGGAAGAATTTAATTATCGTTTTGATGCTATTTCGCGTATCTCAAGTCCTATAAAACATTTCTATGTAAAATTTGATCAATTTTTCTTATTTTAATCCATTGCTTTTCGCTGTACGATAGAAAATATCAAAGAATGAAGTCATTCGAGATAAGGTCCATCGTTCTGAATATGCCTGGATTTAATTTCATGTTTTCTTTTCCTTTTTTTTAAAAAAATTAACTGCCTAAAGCCTTGTACATTTTGCAAAAGCAGCTTTCAAATTTAAATTGGAATATATAGTTGCGTAAGATCACATATATATTTTTTCTTTTCTTTCCACTTTATATCTAGGCAGATTAGAAATTATATCTGCAAATATTTGCTTTCCGCAATGAAAGGAGTAGCTTCTTATGAAAGCACCTTCGCTCTCTCAATTAAAAAAATATTTTATTGCCATTTATTCATAGAAAAATGCTATACACAGCGTAGAGTTTTCGAAAAATTCTTGTGAACTTCAAACGAAACACAGATAAGAATAAATTCTTCGAATTCCTCGACCGATTTGAAATTGCACTTCATTATTAATAGCTCTCAGAATGGAAATATCGGTGGAATACTTATATTTTTCTCTTCCAGAAGAAAGCAGAATTTACGAATTTTATTTAAATGTATCTCTCTTTACAGTTGTTGAGCTAAGATTACATTTATATATCAGACAACTGTAGGAGATTTTATTTGAAGGAAAGAGTAATTAATTTTTGTTTATTATGCAGTTATTTTTGCCCCTTTCTCATTTCAGGGCCAGTTTAATGCCCTCAAGACATTTTAACTGAGCTTTAAATTTTAATTTGAACTGACAAAAAGTAGCAATCATATATGTATAAATACCTGTGTAAAAGTTTGGCTTCTTACAACAAGGGAATGCATTCTGTGATGCTTAATTTTCAAAACAGGTGGGCAGCAGTCAGTCATACTTATTTCATATAATCATACTTATTTCATATAGTCCTACTTATTTCATATAGTCCTACTTATTTCATATAGTCATACTTATTTCATATAGTCATATTTATTTCATTAACAAACAGAAAAGGAGTTTTTCATGTCATTTAAAACAGAACAAAATTTTTTCAAGGACTTCTAGTCTTTGTTAAAATTTAGACTTGCATGTTTGTAATCAATACTGAAAGTATCAGATTACGCTTCCAACGTAAGATTTATATAAAAATTTTGCGAGCACATGAGGCTAAGCAGTAAAAAGCATATGAGACCTTCTTATGCTTAAAGCTCTTGGTGGGTGTTAAAATAGTATATAATAAAACTGCAGTATCTTGGTGTCAATAAGTTATAAAGCAAGAAGACAAAAACTGAAGAAAAAAATAGGAAGCTGTAACTTAAAAATTCATGTTTTTGAAATATTGTAAGTAAGTAAAACGGTAAAAAAGATATAGTACAAAATCTTGACAACGGAAATTTCACTGGTGGACTTCAAAAGAAATACTGCTTGTTATTCCCGTGAAGTTTGCCTTCTTGTTTTTGTCTTTTAGCTTCTCACCTTCGTTTCTAGACAAACAAGAGCTTCATGAAACAATTCAACCCTCCTGCATGCTACATTATAAAACTTCATTTTTTTAAATCTTGATTGCATAACATGGACTTTCATTTAAGGGAGCAGATCAACAATCTCTCTCTTTTGGGGGCAAAGTTTCTTCCTCATCTTTAATAGTAACTACCTTTTTAATACAGAAACCTTACACCGGCATGCATTTCAGAAATATTATTTGCATTAGTTATCTTCAACTTCAAGCTGTTCATCCATTTTGAAATTCGAGCCAATGTGAAATCGAATTATTAACTTAACGCTACGATCTCTTTTTCTGTCTGGATTACAAGTTGTTTTCTACTTTCATCGTCAAGTAACAAGGAATTTAATGCCTCTTTTATAAAGTACTTCTTTTCTGTATTCTCATACTTTCTGTTTCATATTCTTTTCGCGCGTTTAAGAAAAATCACCAAGGAAATATTTTTAATCACTTCGACTACTGAATCGGCAAGTGTACCACACTGTAGTCGTGGTATGATGCTGATACTGATGTTTAAATGATTTGATTGAGAGATCCGAAAAATTGTTCGAAATTAACAATACTTTACTGTACTGATCTTCCCCCCATTAAACTTTTCAGTACAGCTAGAGAAAATCTCCTGTTATTAAATCTGCGGTCCATTCCACTTCGAGCTCAGACTTATTGACATTTTAAAGAAATTGTTTATTATTTCTGGTAATTCCATTTCCATTAAAGCATTAACCCCCCGATCTCACTGTAATCCTTTGTTTTCTTTCTTAACCCTCATACAAATTCGAACTTTGAATATCAATGATTTATTCTCTAATAACCGATAACAAAGATCGGTCTCATGGTCTCAGTTCAGATCTTAATATTATTGACGATTGCAATCAATCTTCCATAACATTATCACAGAGGTATATAATTTCACTGTATAGGTTTTAACAGGAATATTTTGTCAGAGATGGAAATATTGTTACAGCTACTATATGCATTTTTTGATTTGAAGTTGCTGTGGATAACTTGCAGGTTTTTTCGGAGGGAATATTCAATCGCTTTCAATTTTTTTTTGCGCAAGAACCGTCTTCAAAGCACTTACTTTTTTACATAGATGAAAATTTTACTTTTTTCTTGCACTTTTTTTAGCATTTATGAATAATTTTACTTTTACTGCTTCTTTAAGATTTGTCTGTGTTTTACTACACTCGTAATATTCCAAAAACTTTTTTTGTAACATATCGCAGCTAACATCTTATAGAGTTTCTAAACGTTTTTTCTAAGTGTTTTTACGTTTAGCTTTGTAAAGAGCCTAACTGAAAGCACTGATGAATATTTAAAACAAACAATGCGAATGTATACGTATAACTCTCAACTTAAAAATAAACACTACCGATAGCAGCAACGACAAAAGCAGAATTTAGTTTCTTTCGCGTTGCTTGAATATTCGTCTTTTTGGGTAGGTGACGAGTGCGCAGATAGGTTGGTTGGTTGATTTAATTAAGAAGAAGCACTTGTAGGGTTTTCCTTATTTTGCATAACAAATTTAAGTTTTCCTGTTCTCAACTTTCCCTCACATTCTCTCACCAGGATGTAAATTTAAAGTTAAGTGCTATTTAAGCGTGTGGTTATCTCAGTTTATTCAGAGCGTGTTTTGCGAGCCAAGCGCACGTTTCGTTGTTATTTCGCGGTCACGCTAGTAAGCCTCTTGGCCTTAATCAGCTTAGTATCACGCCGGTTAGATTTCTGTGAGTCTCGTTTATTTTTCAGAATTTGATTTGTATTTTAGTCTACGTTTAGTTACCGCCGCAAGTCAACGGTGTTTTGTAAGGCACGAAGTCCGTGCTTTTCTGTTAAATTAGTTTGATTTAATAAAGGATTATTTTGCACCCTTCTTATGTGCTGGTATTTAATTCACGCCTGTGCGAGAATTCGCCAGGTTCATTGAAGGATCTAAGTTAGTGTATGTGGAAAAGTAGAGATAGGTCTTACACACTCTAAGACTGTCTACCAAGAATAAAGTGCCGTTGTGAAGAACATTTCGAAGAAATCTGTTTCCTATTCATAATAGCCATAGGAAAAGAAAACATATACGCAAATTAAGAAATTATGCAGTTGTTGTCGTGCCTACAAAGAAGCCTATTCAAGTAGTGCCATTAGCGAAGATGACAGCTCTGCCAATCTGCAAAATGTTATCATAGTTGAGGCTCAGTCTCGTAAACACTACCCCAATTTTTAACAATTTAGCAAGGATGACCTGACACTCAAAAATGCGTGCAGTTGTCAATTCTGTTGTCCGGGCAGTTATCGCAGTTTCTGTAGGTTTTCCCATCCCCTCTGTCAGTTTTCAGTCCTCTGTGATGTCCATTTCTAACTCTGACTATGGTTTTAGTTATAAGTCGATCTCCATTGATGTTATGGATCTGGTGCTTTAGTGAAATTAAAAGTAATGATATAGTTAACAGTATAATATATACAGCATAGAAATGTATTGAATCATTTATGGAATACTGTATCATAAACACCTATTCTAGCTTACATTATGAAAACCCCATGATGTAAAAATGATAAAATATATACATTTATTAACTGCTTAGCTCCGTAAAAATCATTTGCTATTGTATTAAAAACTGGACATTTAATTCTTTAGCTTTTGATTTGCTTGATGCATAAAATATTTTAAGAGTGATAACGAAATTGGGCGTTTTAATAGCATTTTAATGTCGTAATTTTGCAGTCGTATTGGCTCAGTGGTCTACGTCGATATAGTGAGTAGCTATCTTTGAGAATAATTTTGTAATTATCAGTACCGATTTTCGTTTATTGAAGTTCTCAGAGATGTTGGCCATTTTCAGAGATGGTCGTTTTGAGAAATTTCGCCGTATTTACTATTGAATTCGCAAAATTATTTTGTCTCTTAAATTTTAAACTTTACACATTAAGATATTTTCGACAATAGAAAATAAAGATGAGAAAAAAATACATTCTACATCTTATTTTAGATATGTTTTAAAAACTGATTTCAAATCAATGTCTGTTATCCCGAAACATCCTTATTAACTGCATTTACTTTTTGGCTATATAGCATGCACTTTCAGAATAAATTCCTTTTGAATTAAAAATTATATTTACTGTACAATAGAAATTTTTGATATTTCTTATCCTTCTGAGCTGAGAGGAATTCCATCAGGTCTATGAATTTGTCATGGGCAAAAGGTTGTGAGCGGCTGTCGTTGCCCAGGGCCTTAGGCACGAAATGTACACTAGAAATGTACCGCTTAGTTATATTCTGCCAAGTGGATTACTAATACAGTGCTGGCCACCGTAAATGCAACACCCTGAAGGAAGCATGCAAATAACACGAAATTTACAACATGCATTAGCGGAGGTGAGATATGCAAATGATTAGAATTTCAGCGCAGACGCACATCACGCGCGCCTGTGGCGCCACTTCCAGTTATTTTAAGCGCTATTTAAGGCTTGGAGTTTTCGAAGATTTCAAGCTCGGCAATTGTGTTTTTCTTGTGGTTTTTTTAAAAAAACGATCAATTATGCCTCGTAGTAAACATCGATCATCGTTTGATGAAGTATCCGAGTTCGACTGAGCAAGGATAGTGGCCTACCGAGAGTGTGGATTATCCTTTCAAGGAAATCGGTAGTCGTGTTGGACGAAACCAAACAACTGTAATGCGGATATGTGACCGTTGGATGTAGGAGGGTACGACGGCCGACGTGTTCGATCGCATCCACCTCAGTGCACCACTTAACGTGATGACAGGAACATTGTGCGCATGGCAGTGACGGATCGCTCAGTCACATCACGAACCATAGCACTGCACATTCAGTCTGTAACGCATCATGTCTGCGCGTACCATTCGACGCCGTTTACAGCAGAGTGGTTTGTCCGCAAGACGTCCATTGCTTCGCCTACCGTTGACGCAGAACCACAGACGTCACCGCCGCCAATCGTGCGATGAAAGAAGGATGTGGACGGCAGAATGGAATGCAATTGTCTTTACTGACGAGTCACGCTTCTGTCTGCAACACCATGATGGTCGGATTCGAGTCTGGAGACACCGTGGAGAGAGGATGCTGAACAGCTGCGTTATGCACCGCCACACTAGTCCTGCACCGGGTATTATGGTATGGGGCGGTATTGGTTATCACTCTCGCACTCCTCTAGTACGCATCGCCGGTAAGAGCGCTTTATCTCTGAGGTGTTGGAGCCAGTTGTCCTTCCTTATCTTCAGGGCTTGCCTACAGCCATATTTCAACAGGATAATGCGAGACCACACGTGGCACGCATTGTCCAAGGGTTCTTCGTCAATCGCTAGATTGAATTGCTTCCCTGATCGGCTCGATCTCCAGATCTTTCGCCGATAGAAAACATGTAGTCCATGGTTGCTGAACGATTGACCCAGATTACATCACAGGCTGCCACACCTATTCAACTTTGGCAACGTTTGGAAGCTGCTTGGTCTGCTGTACCCCAAGAACACCTCCAAAGTCTCTTTGAATCAATGCCGAGGCGTGTGGCAGCGGTGATCTCCAACAATGGCGGCTACTCTGGCTACTGATTCTGGAAGGAACCACACTTCACAGAAGTCTATAAATTTAATCATTTGATACTTGGTCAACATGTTATCTACTAAATAAATTTTGTTGTGATATTTCTTGTCTTTCTTGGTGTTGCAATTTGGGTGGCCAGGAGTGTATTCTTTAGTCATTAAGTTATTTTTAGTAGTTTTCGTCAATTTTATTTTTAGATAGTAGCTGAATGAACTGAACTGAGTTTCTGCGTCTTAAAAATGTGCGTTGTTTGAGAGCGCTGTTAAATGAACATTGAATTCATAACTGCCGTGTTCAGTTTTCATTTATAATATTGTTAATCATTATTTTGTTTTTTTTTAACATTTCTAATCATTTTGTATAACAATGAAGCTGTCTGATCTTTGTCAATCGAGTATTATATATCACAACTGTTGCAAATATATTTCTGCATTAAATAGGAAGAAAAATAAAAATTACAGGGATTTTAAACAATACACAAAAAGCATTATCCCCCATTGTTTTTTATGAAATCATTTCATATTTTCATTCTGAAGTCGTGTTTCTTTAATAAACAAGTTTTGAAGCTGAGATATGTAAAATAATTTTTGATAATTTTTTAAATAATAATTTGTTTGGTAATTTTTTCTTTGATGGTTTTAAATAAATATTTTCCAATCAGTTAAGACTTTTTATTGCTGTGACGTTAGTGCGTTTTTTAAAAAAACGAATATTTTAAGTTGTTTTTAAAGATACGAATTTTTTGAAGCGATAATATCAGTTAAATATAATGAAGGGACTGATATCTGTGTACCTTGTTTGTATATATGGTCCTAAATGCTATTATTCAGTTAATAAAAAGGCAGTATTCCAGTGATATAAAATACGTTGCTAAGCGATGTAAATTTTAAGACACTAGATCACCTAGCAGCGATGCATTTATAACGTGTCTCCTGCGAATGCTGAAAGTATCAATAGCAGAAGTTAAGCCCATTTAATATCCATCTCGTGCACAGTCTTGCATGAATTTACTAAAGTAAGTGTAAAAAAGCACTTGCTGGTTGTCTATCCCTGTAAGGCCTTAATTTAATTCATTTTTAGATAAAATGACTAATATTTTCATCAAATATGAAATGATGCAAACAATCAAGCTATTAAACCAGTAGTCTCAACTGGCGGCCCGCGAGTCAAATGCGGCCTGCAAATATATTTCAGTTATATATTTCTTGCAAATACGATGTTTCAAAGATTTTTAATTATCTAAAGTCCGAGTTTGTATCATTTTCATTTCCATTAAAAAGGAGTATGAATAACGCACCAGCAACTCTATAAATGGAGCTGATTAATTTACAGTATGACATAAATCTTATTCAAAGATCTGGAGATACAGATTTCATTAACATTTATTCGTACTTGTTAAAAAATAAATAAGCTCCGTTACGAGTTTTTGCACTAAGAATAATCGCTTTGTTTAGGAATACATTTATATGTGAACAGCACTTTTTTACAGTTGAAAATTAATAAGTAAAGAACCTGACTGACCGACAAACACCTACAATCTGTAATGAAGTTATTTCTAGTAATTTCTTACCGAGGCTACAAATGTGATCAGACTCGAAATGCAATCAATTGTTAAGTTATAGTAAGAAATAAAGCCGTTTTTAATTATTTGATACTAACATATGTATTTTATGCGTCAAAGAAACATTTAATATGTGAGAAAAAATGACTAGGTTGTTATTATTTTTTATTCTCAAGTTGTAGAGTTATTAGGATTTTTTGGAAGCCAGAGAGATGAAAAATTATCAACCGCCTTCGCCGGGAATCGAACTACGGACCTCGGGATACCGACCCAGCGTGCTACCGTTACACCACGAACGCACGGTAAGGAAGTGGGAGAAATACCTTATAAAGTTCTGGGTACTTGGCAGATATTTTCTGAAAACGTAGACGGTTTAGATGATTTGTTTATTTCTAGTTTAAATTAAAACACGATAAAATTATTTGAAATAAATTATAGTTTAAGATTTTAATATTTAGCTGTTAATGTATTTGAATTGCAAAGCGTAACATGCAAAAATATCTTACAGGTACTTAACTTTATTTCAGTAGAAATAAGTACAAATTTGAATTCTTTCTCTATGCGATGTTATTATCATTGTTTATGTACGTTTTAATAAATATTAGTAAGCAAAAGAATTTTTTTTATTTTGTTAATAAAAATTTCTCAGTTTTAATCAAGATAAGAGTTCTGGTCCATCAGTTGCTTTCAGGTCGCTCATTCTGCCTGTATGCTGTTTGAGTTTGTGACCATTAATTGCATTTTGTTTTTTAAACTGTTCAAAATCGAGCCTGAGAATAAACTACTAGTATTCAAAGCTCTCAAGCACTTGACCACTGGTGGGTCCAATAAAATAGTGAAAAATGTTGCTGAAATGAATGATAAAAAATAACGTAATGGGTTATCAGTTTCAAATGTATATAAAACAAGATGATCTACTTCGCAGCACCTCACAGAATGAAAATTATCAGGTTCAGCAACTCATAACAGCAGAAAGGTCTCGAATAATACAGTAAACTGATCAAAGCAAGAATTTTAGTTCTAATGATTGACAGCAGAATCTGATAGTAATTATATAATGTAAAGCTATATGCCCATTGTCTCTTAAGTAGTAACTCTCTTATTTATTTTTCCTAGTCACTAGTCTGAGCAGGAGGTTGGCGGATAAAGTTGCGAAACACGGTTAATTAATCTCGCATTTTATTCCGGGTGGTTGAATTGGTTAGTTTTACAGGTTTTCTAATTTTTCTCATAAGAAATGACAATATGTTCTAGTTTCTTTTATGAAGTTCATCATGAAGACATCCCTTTCCGTGGGTAGATAACCTTCGTGTGCTTTATCATAATCTAAAAATCCAATCTAATTCAACACATTATTGTGAACTTTGTAGAAAAGAGAAGCTTATTTGGAATACAATTGTTATCTTATCGTCGTTTGTGGGATTATTACGCTTCTATCCGAATACCATTCTTGTTCACACGTACGTATGGGGACGGCGAGTTGAATGAAGATACTCTAGAGTAGAGCCTGTAAGGTATACTAAGCAGAAACTCGGACTCATGATGCTGCACCTGACCATATATAGAATATTTTAGATAAGACGAAATGACAACATGAATTTTTTCATGGCTTTCCCCATTGTAACGTAAATAAAAGTCTCATATATATCAGCGTCTTCTCTCAATTCTTCCGTTCAGTGGGTATGTCGTTCACGTTAGGATCCTGCTTCTCAGTTTCCATATACATCTGTCCTTAGAGATACAGAGAGCACCTGAACAGCTACAGACTGATTATTCTTCCGGATTACATATGCTGTTTGATTGAATCATCTGATAATGCCTTGGTTCATATACTGAGCATAATAACAAATTCCAACTGATATATTCCTAGCTTTATTATTAAATAGAGCTATAAATGTTAGCTTTTATAATAATTATTTTACATGCGCTGCTATCAGCATAGCTAATTTAATGCATATGTTTCTTTTTAAGTGGGGCAACTTCGATGAACTGCAGATCGCGATTAGAAGTGATGTTTGCAGTTATATATTTCAAAAGGATACTTTAATGAAAATACTGTTGGAAGAGTTTTGCGGGAAGACTATTTACAGGAAGCATTTTTTAGGTGATGCGTGCATAAGGACTTTAAAAATAATTACATAAGCAATAAAACAGAGTAAAATTTTTATTTTCTTTCTTCATGTGCTACAAAATATTTATATACTGTCCAAATAATTCGCAAAGAGACCTTAATGATTTTATCAAAATCGCTTCATGTAAAATCTTGAAGTAATGAATGAGAATGAAGTAAAAAATTAAATATATTTAGGAATGATTTGAAGATAATAAATTTTAAGTAATATTTGACTTAATAATAATAAAAACTTGGGAATAATGTAGCTTGAAATGTTAGTTCAAAAATGATAACAAAGTAAGTTAAAGAAAACAAGAAGTTTATTTCTTATTTTCATTATGTTACAAAATAAAATTTAAATGAATTTCAAACAAGATGCAAAGAGACCATACTTTTGTGAACAACTGATTTCATGCTGTTTTAAGATTTTTTAATGAAATGTCAAAGGAAATCCAACTCTACCATTTGAAAAGAATCTTGACACGTTTTCCTTCCCTTTTTTTTTAAATTTTTTTATTTTACATTTACTTACCTCATATACTTCTTTCGAGATGTCCAAAGCCTTGATCTTTCTCAATTCTCCTTTTTTAAAGCTATTATTATTTATTGAAAATTCTTATTGTTTTATAATTCTGATTTTAAACAAGATTTTTGAAATGTTTAGTTAATTTAAGAAATTGTTCATAAAATTATCTGTTTTGTACCCTTTGGTCTATGCATTAGATTTAAGAGAACTACAAGAAAATATCTTGATTTAATATTGACTAACCTCATAATTTAATGTTTTTGCTCCTCAGGTAAGGATTAAAGAGTTAAGTTTTGCTTCTTACTTTAAAAAGGATCTCGAGAAGCTAAAATCAAAAGTTCGATATAAAGTATTTTCTTGTTCTTCATCTTTATAGTAAACTAAAAAGGTATTGTAATGCGTGATTGTGCAGCATGTTTATACTTTTTTAGTTGATCTGAAAACAAGGATTGGGCAACATTTTTCTTTTTGATCATTTAATGAAAATCTGCATGAAAGGAAGTTTGAAATGAAGGAGTGTTGATAATTTAAAAGATTATGAGAAGGAAAATTCTTCTTAAAATTTCATTTATAATTTAAATAATTTCTTATGACTATAAAGGAAGTCAGCTGTATTGCTTGAACTGCTTATGAAATTAATGACATTCTCAACATTTATCGATTTAATGTACTGCAGTTTATTCTACTAGAATTTATGTAAACTATTAACTTGTTAGTTTAATAGATAAAAATGCAATGAAATAAACTGCGACTTAAAATTTCACGCCATAATTTTTAATCAATTATTAAATACACAGTATGTCTACAACGTTTTGGGACTGAAATCATAAAATAATTAAAGGTTGATAAAAACGTGTGAACTATTTCTAAGCTTTCTGCTTGTATTTTCTTAATGTCATTCACCTCCTGGCACCTTCATAAAGCTGCTAGCTGCTTTTGTTGAAATCAGCTATTTAATATTATAATTAATATAATGCATTCTTCTAAATTTTTGAAGTGTTTTCAAACAGTGGCTCCTTAAGGTCAGATTTCACTTTGGGAACCAAAAAATAATCCATACGTAACAAACCAGGTTAGTAAGGGCAAGTAGGCGGTGGCAAACATTTTCAATGTTATTCGGTATAAGGGCAACCAAGCTTAGGTTATCATCAACATCTTCAAATAGCTCAACATTAAAAATCAAAAACTGTAGATTGCCTTATTGTTTGATCTCCGTAAATTGTATATCCACGTTTTGGTGTTCCTTTTTACTTTTATACTAAACTTTATCTCTAATTGTTGTTCATTTTATAATTTTGAGAAAATAAGTATCGGATGCATAAAAAAACAAACAAATAACGCCATATAAACTTCTCGTCTAAAAGAATCCATATTTTACAGTAAGAAAAGTAATTATTGATGCTAGTCGTTTCTGAGAGTGTTATATTACAGGTGCAATAATTCAGTCATCAAACTTTGCACAGGCATTATGTAAACGATAAAACTTTTGCATAATGTCTTCTTTTTACATTGCTTTCACTGATTAATGTTTTCTTGAACAAACAGCGTTTAACATACAAAACCTTTAAATATATAAGGGAAACATATGTTAAAGAAACTTCTTAAAGTTTAAAATAAGTCTACTGATATGTCAGATAAAGTTCAGACCATGAAGCTGTTTATTTCAGTCTTTTATGAATATAATCACAGAAAATTTACTTAATTTTTTTATTCATTTTAGGTTCAACAGCATGAAGATCTACTTTGTGATAACGTTACTCGGCATTACCGTAACGTATGCGACTCAAAGCGTAAAACGATTTCGTTCAGTACCTTCAGAGACTGAAGAATTAGTAAGGGCCAGTAATGGATTTGGATTTGAAATACTGAAGCTTTTATCCCAATCTAAAAATGTCTTTATATCTCCCATTAGCGTGTCAATGCTGATGGGTTTAGTATATTCAGGAACACGAAACATAACTGCTAGTGAAATACAAAGTACTATGCATTATCCACCAAATGTACATGCTGCATTTAAAAGCATATTAGGTGTCATTAAACCTCCAGAAGGAAAAATGAATTCTGCTCAAGGTTACCAGTTAGAAATGGCAAATGCTATGCTGGTGGATAAGTTTTTCAACATTTTGCCACGATACAAAGAAGAAAGTAGGCTGTTTTACGATGCAGCGGTAGAAAGTGTTAGTTTTTCTTTGCACCCCGAAGCTGCAGTTGATTCTGTAAATGGCTGGGTAGCATGGAGAACGAAAAACAAGATAGTGAAAGTACTTGAAGAGCCATTAGAGCCGTTAACCAAATTATTTTTGATGAATGCCGTTTACTTTAAAGGAACGTGGAAAACGAAATTTGATCAACGATTAACAATGCCAGATACATTTTACAACGATGGTCGAGTGCCAAAAACTGTGCCAATGATGCGACAGAAACGAAAATTTCGATACGGATTTGAGGGACGCATTCAAGGACACGTACTCGAATTACCATACTCTGGAGATGATATTAAAATGCTTATTCTACTTCCAGAAAAACGCGACGGTTTGCGTGAAATGGAATCAAAATTATCGAATAATATGTTAGAAGATATATCTACAGGACTTCGAGAAGTTTCTGTTCAAGTAACTTTGCCAAGATTTAGTCTGACAGACGAATACGATCTGATACCAATACTTAAAATGCTTGGAATTAATTCCTTGTTTGATGCTGATACCGCAGATTTATCTGGAATAAGTCAAAAGCAAGGACTTTACGTTACTAAAGTAGTGCACAAATGTGCAGTTGAAGTCAACGAAGAAGGAAGCGAAGCAGCAGCTGTTACAGGTGTCTCAGCAGGCGTTCGAACGGGAGGGCCATTGGTCCCTCTCTTCACTGCTGATCATCCATTCATCTTTTTCGTGAAAGATCTTCGGTTTAATTTGACTCTTTTCCTTGGAAGGGTAGCAGTTTTATAGAAGAAAAATAATATAGGGCTTATTCAGAGTCTTTTTAATTTCGCATTTATTGATAATTGGCATGCAATTTCTGTTATTCTGGAATTTAGAAATTATTGTTTTTATTCATATAAAGTATAAGTTGTCTGGATATAATCAAATTTAGTAGAACTACCAAAATTATAGACTTGCCAAAATTTGAGACTTATGCTATGCATGAGCTTCTAAATTTAGAGAACTGAGTTTAAGATAAGTGCCAAAAGTGTAAAATACATTTAGGAGTTTTCTTAGAAGTGCTGCAGGACAGCACATGAAGAATGCAAGGTTTAGTTCTTTTTTTTCGACAAAAAATCCAGCTTTTTGCAATAAAATGATTTTATAGCTTATTTTAAATTAGTGTTGTAATTTTTTTTATTGAAATAATCTGACTTCTGTTTAAACACCGACAGGAAAATTTAATTTAAATTTTGTGTTCTTATTTCTGTGAAAAAATGGGAGAAAATTGACCTTTATTTGTTTAGGGAAAAGACTCGACTGAAATAAAAAATTTTAAATTTATTACTTACTTTATTTTCATCTGACAATCAACTAACATCTCACAAATTCCACTTTTCCAAACTGAATCTCCCAAACTTCTAATTTATAGTTATTGTTTGAAGTTTCCTACGTAAAGCATAAGTATAAAATAAATTGTTTATACATTAACCACACCAGAAGCTCCTTTTACAGCTCAGTATCTGACCTTCTTTTCTTTCTTTCTTTCTTTTTTTTTTTTTTCTTTTTTTTTCTAAACTAACAATATTACCGGGTATAACTTTGAAAAGTACTAGAAGAAATGAGCCTTAAGTCCTTCCACATTGGAGGATAAAATGTTCTTCAAAGAATACTCACTCAGTAAGAAAGACCATTTGATTTACTTACTAAATTAGCAGATTTCTTTTCAATTAAGAATATTAAAACTATACCTATGCTTGAAATCATAATTTAAAAAGTTCTTTTATTTTCTTATAACTTTGGTATATATTTAAATAATATAAATGTAGGATTTCATATAATAACTAAAGTAGTTAACTAAAGTTAAGAAAATAACTAAAGTAGTTACTTGGACTGAATGCGTTTCCATAAATGCATATATTATCACAGCTTTTTCGAGGACAAAGTATAGCTTTATAATAAATAAAATTAAATGTGTTATTTGAAATAAAACATTGCAGATAATATTTAAACAAAATGGGATATATTTCTTGTTTTATTTTACATTTTACGAAGGCATATCATGCAAGCATTTTCATCTGCGTTTTTTCGGAAATATTTTGTTGCAAAAAAGAGATTTTCGGATGACATTTGAGTACACAGATAAAATTAGCAATTTTACCAGTTTTATTTTTCTGAATAAATTTTGTAAAAAAAATGATGATTTTAATGAATGAAAGTTGGGGCTTTATTTCAAGAAACCTTTTTACTAGAGTCTAAAACTTACATACCTTTGCTTGCTTAAGATTTCTAAAATTATTATTCTTACATTACGCTATTTCAATAGAACATTCTGTAGTCCTGTTGCTATGTAAAAGTAAAATCGGCAAAATTACTAGAATTCTTTTATGTTTTGAATAAAATCTCATTTTATATAGTAAACTTCTGTTTAATAATAACTTCCGGTTATGTAGTGATCTGCTATTTTAAGCAATTGAAAGAAGACGTGGGAGGAATCTTAGATTTTGTTGAAACCGAATCTTAAAAGGTTTTCGAATCTCCCTTTATATAACAATAAGACGAAGAAGGAAAAAGACAAATTACTCTTACTTCATATAAAACGGTTTCAGTTAAAAAAATTTAAAGTTAATAAAAAACAAATTTTAAAATACTATTTAAAAATTGACCCATATTAATTAAGCAAATAAAATCGAAATTCAGTATAAGTACATTATTGAAACTTGAGATACATTTTCTCAGTAAAATTTGATAAAACATATTTGACTAAAAATTAAAAACTTTTTGTATTTTTCCAGAGCCTTTTTAAATGAAATATAGAGTAGGAATTATTTTAACATTTGATATAGATAAATATATAATATGGAATATTATATTATCTTCAGAAAATTAAGAGTGACGTAAAGGGCGTTTAAGAGGTGATTTTGATGATCTAGACCATTTGAAATTGCAACAATCATGTTCTTTTATGAATGAATGTTTCGACAGGACCTCAATAAAACTAACCTTGCCAAAGTTTTGCCTTAAAACACTTACAAAAGATTGGAAACAAAACGAAAAATTTGAAAATAAAAATACAAAGTATTTGAAAAATAAAAAAAAAATAAAATGTATATATTTGAATTTGTTTACAAAATGTTTGAAAAATAAAAAATTGCAAAGATTCGAGGTTTCGATTCTGGAAGCCTTTTAAAGATTCATGGTATTTTAGGATTCAAGGTTTTTAGTATCCGACCCCTAGCTGAAAGCCAATAAAATATGTTCATATTTTCCATGTTTATATAATGCAAAATGTGAGTTTCTGGCGAAATTAAAATACACTGAAAAGGCAGGAAATCATGACTTATATGAAAGCTAGTTTTAAGTCCATTAAAGTTTTTTTTAAAAAGGTGTTTAATTTCGGAAAATTAAAGTACGTCTTTGAATAAACTTACACATATTATCTCAGTTAATCACTCAAAATTTCTTACTGTAAATAAGAAATTTCAAATTAAAATAAAAAAGTATTTAGAAGGTTACTCATACTTCTACGGTTAATTCTAAAATTTTTGCACTTATTGCCTAATCTCTTGCTTTAGATATTATGAAATACTTACCAGTGAACACAGAATTAACGCTAAGCTGTTTTCATTACATTCCAGATTGCGTAATAAATATACACATAAATAAATGAAGATGAAAGTTTCTTACCTCCTCATCCTCGAATTAAGCTCCTATATCGACAGATAATGGAGATTAAGTTATACAAACCTGATTTTATGCTTGATAACAAAGAGGTACACTAGAGTTTTACTCTTTATCCTTACCTTAAATATCCAGTACTTTTTGTTCGGTGACTGTCAGTATGAAAGAATAAACTACAAGAATGTTTGTTATTCTCCTAAATTTTATTACGGTCTCGACATTTAAGTAAAACAGTGACTGCTTGAATTACAAGGCTCTTGCATGACAGCGTAATTTTTCCTTTCGGCTTGACAGGAATTATTTGAAATGAACGAAAGTTACAAAAATATCCATTGGCGTACAAGCCGAGCCAGCATACTCTTGATCACGCAGCTTGGGAAAAGTAACTTAGAATATTGCGTGAGATTTGGACATAACAAAATATTAAGACATTGTGAACACGTATACCAATGTGCCATTCAAGTGATGTAAAGCGTCCATTGTTAATTAAAGTGTACAGAACACAGTTATATTTTAGAGACACGATGAAAATGTATAAAATAGTGAACTCTTTTAGAAAACACGAAATGTTTTTACAGTGTTACATACATTATAGAGAAGTGCGAAAGATGGGGTAATCATGTATGGTTGATTTGAATTTAATTATAAGTTGCGTACTATTTTATTATCCTACAAACCGTGTTACCAAAATGGGCGTTTCGCTACGCTTGAGCCATCACTGAAAGATGCACATTGAAATATTGTGTAAATAATGAAATAGAGAAATGCTTTGCATACTTTTCGGAAAGATAACACAAGAATATCACATACATAATACCGTACCTTGCATATTAAGGGCACAGTTAAATTTCTTATCAAAGACCACATAATTATTGCCTTTTGGTCCAAAAATGGAACTGATATGTTTGCAGGTGGTTCAACGATTCGAAGAAAAAACAAAGGTACTACAATAACAATGTCCTCTTTAATTTCTAATTTATGGTTCGGATTTATAAGACCAAAACTTTGTCCTTCCTAGAAATAAAACTTTGTATCCATATTGAAAATATATAAAATATAACATAAATATTGACGATCTATATAAATAACTTTAGAGAAAAGCATAAAAATCGACTACAACTCAATTTACATATTTACAAATAAGCACATGTAAAAAACACAGCATAGTCGAAGATAATCTGTATAATAAATACGACTTACACACAAATAAGTTAAACACATAAACATAATTAACTTCAATAAATTTCTACAATGTACACAAAGTATACTGAAGAACAAGTGACTAGGTTATTTGAAATACGCAACAAGATACAGTAAATGTTACAAACCGCATTTTGAAAAATATCCAAGCTCTTTAATAATAAATAATATTTTAAATAATAAGAGATTTTACATAAGTGACTAGTATTGCTCTCTTATAGGGTAAGACTCACATGCTGTAAATTTATGATACGATCGATGTGTAAGTAAGGAAATGTAAAATTTATTTTCGAGTTTTCATTCGAATTCTCTTACAATTCTCCTATGTCACTGGAGCTGCACTTTGACAGAAGAAAAAATAAATAAATTAGCAGCATTCAGAGCAGTAAATTAGTATCCTAATCATACAAAGCATCAAAAAATGCAAACAGCTCTATCACGAACATTTTTGGCACAAAAGTGAGAATAAAATAAGTTACAAAACACTAAACATGTACAGATTTGGCAATCAATGTGAAAGCTCTATGGAAAGAATACGAAACAAATTTTACGATGCTGCTCCTACAAATGGATATAAATTCCGAAAAATTTAATTTTTTCTCATGCGAAATTCAGCATATTATGTAGCAATGCCAAATTCAATAAAGAATATTTGTTTCAACACACGCTTTTCGAAGTATTTAAATTCGGTATATTTCATATCAGTTTCAGATTTTATTTTGACTTAATATTTTAAACATATTGCAGATTGAGTTTCTAGTATAGAAGTCAAAGCTTTTTTTGACGGTAATGTTATTTCTACATTGAATGATTAATTATTCATAAAGTTTTAACAAATTATTTACATTTCTTAAATTAAAAGAATAAACAATGCATGCTTGTGTAACGACAGCACTGATTTAGTAAAGTTTAATACGAAAATTTTGTTTCAGAGGAAATTATTTAAAAATAGAATAAAAATCTTTTAGAAATTTAAGAGTGGTATTTCAAAATGCCAGAGAATTAAATTTCAAAGATCGTTTTCTAAACAATGTAGACAACAACGGAATATAAAAAATATAAAAAAGGGAATTAATGACAAATATAATAATGAAAAACATGTGCACTTCGATCAATCAAACATGGTAAAAGCGTAAGAAAATTTACACCACGTGTGTCTCACTTCTGTTTCATCTTAAACGTAACACAATATGAAATGACACCTCCAAAACACGGTTTACTTTCACAGATTACATAAATAATAAATATAAATAAAGGCAAATAAATAGGACCACCTGGTCAGGAATGTTAATTTTTAAACGCTTTTTTGAGATCGGGAAACATTGTAATATTTTAATATCATAAATGTCAAATAAATAATCCATTTCTTGTACTGACGGCATAGTAAATTCTTATTTACCACAATTTGGCCTGACTAAACGTTTCAGTCAGAACAGACACACTGACATTATGTACATACAAAAAAATAAGTAAAAATGCGACCCTCCTTTCATACAATTGAGCGAAATTCTACAAAATACTCGTACCTCCGCGAAAATGATTCAGGATTCAATGTGTGTGAACAGTGGAAACAGAAAAAAAAATCTTTCTGTATGTAAAACAGAAATTCTAAACTTCAAGCTTCTTTCGCATCTCAACAAGCAGCTCTTTCTGGCAGGCATGTCCTAACACAGCCTTGTTTTTTTTTTTGGACAGGCCGTAGCATTATTCACAATTGCCAGATGTGTGGTAGATAGACCATAATGTTAGAAGTATTTATTCTTTAAAAAACACCAGTGTTTCATAATGCAAATCTGCATATTTATATTATGCTGATAGTGCTTTTCAATTAATTAAGAATAATAGGGCTTCATACATAAAGGAACTTTAAAGGATACAAGATATGCTCAAAATAGCAATACCGTAGCTGAAACTTAAAGAACATATTCAAAAAACGTGGAATGCTCAGAATACATCTTTGAAAGAATTACACATTTTGATACATTAATTTTATATTTATAGATAATTGTCGATGATGTAGTAGAGTAAATGAAGAATCATTAAAAAATCATTCATATTTTCCTGTTAAATGCAATAAGTAGTAAATATCATAGATCTTCGACAATGTTTCAACGCGAATAAAAGCTGATAGGACAAATTTTACGCTCTTTCTTTCTTTTTCAAGTTTAACGTTATTTCAATAAACTGGCATTAAATTGAAAAGGAGTGTGATTTATTATATACAAATCTTAATGAAATTTCCAATACAGGAATGCATATAATTTTTTAAAGTTTTCCGTTTATGGTCTCTCAAGCACACTTCTATTTAAGGTTACACAGTTGACTGAACAAATGAAAGTTTTTGTGTTTACAAAAGTAAGTAGATTGTCAAAGGCCTGTCGTGAAGAAAAACCAGAAAAACAAAACACGTTTGACATGTACATATGTATGAACACAAATATTTACATTATGCATATACTTCTGTAAAAACTAGAAGCATAAAAAAACTCTAGCATGATATAGACAAAGCCTTCAGCGCAATGTGCACAAATTTCACATCTAATTTGACATTGAAGTGTACTTTGGGAATGCGCTAAACCTTAAGTTCCAACTATACAAAGATATTGCTCTGGGGTGAGTTAAGTATCAATTGCCAAAGTGCTCTTTTTCAGCTGTATTATGTCAAAGACAATCAGAGCATGTATACACATGTGCTATCTTTCACTCATATTTCACTCACAAGTAGCAACTTTGTATTAATATTTTAGCCGTCATATTATCTTAGAATGCTTTTTTTTCACTTGAAAAAGCGAGGCGACAACAGCCAATTATAGCAATGGCTTAGCCATACAAAGTCCACTGCAATTACTTTGCATCGTTTCAGTATGAGTCTAACTTTCCATACTGATACAGTATGAGAAGTGAGAATAAACATCAATGTTTATTCCACCATAAAATTTTCATAGGACACTTCAAAAAATGTTTCTGATTACATTAATTTTTATTTGATACAGGTATACCGTTGCAATAATACGCAAAAAGTACGAAAGTGAATTAAGTGACTTTCATAAATCATTGCGTATGAAGTATACTCATTAAGAAACTTGTCAGAATATTAATTAGCAGTTATGTAACTATTGGTGCAAGAGATATTTATGAAATTTTCGAAACTCTTAAAATAAGATTTAAAATTTTAGTTCATATATCAAACTACGCGTTTGTCTTTCGTGGATTAACTCAGAGCTTCGGCGTAATGTAGTTGTAGTTGCAATGACTGTGTGAACAAGCATTATAAAATGCTTTAACGTTTTGAATGAGTACGTATTAATGAAAAGTACACCTATATAGCATTTTTTTTTCAGTTACTTATCTAAGCATTAAATTTAACATTTGAAAAAAAAATCCAAGCTATATTCTTTACCTATCATGAGAAAAAGTATGAGCAAAAGATCACACCAAATATGCCAATAGGAGTGATGTTAAGATAATTATTGAATCTAGAACACGCTTTAGAGACATACAAAAATATTCGACTTACCCTCCCCAATTTTAATTTACAGAGTGAATGTTGTAAAACACTTGACATACTATGTGCTAGTAAAAAAAGTGTGTTCAAAACACAGTCACAAAATTTTTGAAATGTAACGTGTAACAGTTATCGTTAGTTTTCATGTATGACATATTACTAACAATTCTGTTAAATAACGAAAATTGGGTTTCCTCTTAGGCATACGCTTCGGTTACATTGTATTTTTTTTCTAAATTGCAAAATGCATTCAACACGCGAAAAATTAATACTGAATTAAGATTATCTAATTCAATTTTGCTGTCAAAAATTCAGAAATTTACAGCGAAAACTAGTATTTAAAACTGCTATTTTTTTTTAAATATACTTTGAAGCGTTAAATAATTTATTACTGTAGAAAGTTAAAGTAAAGAACTACTAATAATAAAATATTGAAATATTAATAATGGTATACTGAAGTTTACATAAAATGATAAAACGACAGTTCTTACTGAAAATGTATTACACTGCATGATTCAATGGCTATGGAGAATATGAACTAGCATTTCTGTACTGGATTTGGATCTTTTTTACTCTTACTCATTTTTCTCCAAATTTGCGATAAAGTATGTGGTGTTAGTAAGTTAAAATCAACATATTATCTAGTATGACGGTCAAAAAGGTTATTTTTAACAAATAACATTTCTGAAGTGGTTCGCAAATTGTAATTCAAGACCGACTACTACTTTTGATAATTTGAAAATATTGCGTATGTGTAATTCACAACAATATCAGTATGGAATGCATTTTGCAAATATTACATAAATTTATGAAAAAATAGATGACGTCATCTATTGTGATTTCTTATTGAAAATTATTTGCGAACATAAAGAATCATTTAAAGGAGATAAGCCCGTAAGTTAATAAACGAATGATTTTACGAGGCTTATGTCATAACGCATTGAGATTTTGATTCAAATTTTCTTATTCTGAAACAGTGTTTTATTCTTTTAAGCACATTAAGGAGGAAAATTATAACATTAAAACTCATAGCGAAACAATTTATAGCTAACGACAATTAAATAAATTCAATAAAACTGAATTTTTACTGCTTGAGTTAATAGAGTGATATTTTAAACTTAAGTTAATAGTTTATTTTGATTTAAAATGACGTCATCTATGGACGGGAAATATTTCATAACACACCTTTCATTGCTTCCTAAAAATTATGAAAGACATGCAGAGTAAGACAAGAAAATTCTTGTATACATTATTGGCAATCATAGATATTCTGTTTGTTTCAAATTGAAATTAAATTAAATGTTTTAAACTTATTCAGGAATAAAATTTATATATTGTGACACAGAAAGTGTAGCCATAGTTTTCTATTATACCTAGTTTGAATGTTGTAGGCTGCTTCTATTAGACACAGTTCTCCACCGACCTATGAAACAGCACAGCGATGTATTTTAGGCCCATATTAGGACATCTACACTTTCTAAAATACCTATCACACAGTTGAAGGCGCTGGAATGTTTTTGTATTCAATTATATTTGTCACTTTAAATGTACTTACTTACCTCTAGCGCCTCCTGAAGTAAATACAGAGACTTTGCATAATTATAACCGCTCTGAGAGCATTTCCAACCTAATAATGGTAGTTAAAGTGAACAAGGTTTAGTTACTTAATAATAAAAGGACATTAGGATAAAATACTTTTGTAGAGGCTTTGTGTAAATGTGAACATATTTAGAATGTCAAATTATGCAAAACTGCTACTGATGGGAGTATTTAAAAAAAAAAAAAAAAAAAGAGGAGAGAGAGATAACTGAAAGAGCTTGTGGAAACACGCCACATGTAACTACTGGGAAAGAACTCAAATCACACCAAAATAGTTTCTAGATCAAATTGTCTTTTTTATCACACTAAAACGATGCCCCTGTTTAAGGCCATCAAACATATCTGCATGGATTCTGCTAGGAGTGATTTGCGCTGCGACCCAGCTCATTACATGGACACGGAAATGCATTCAAATGAAAAAGATATAGATTGCATAGATAGTGCTTAGAGGTTCTAGTAATATTCAAAAATACTTGTTCTGATTTTTTTTTTACTATTACTTACAGTATAGACTTTAAAAGCAATTAGCAAAACGGAAATACTTCCTCAGATGAAAGTTGTTAAAAAATAAGACCTTGTTCACTTTGAGAGACACAGATGAGCAATGGTAAGTTTAGGCTTAGCAACAAAGTGAACTTAGCCACATATACATGTATGAATATTTCTACTGAGACCCTATTCGAGTCTATCTTGTGCTTGGACAGGTGTGAGTATAAGTTCATGAACTCGACAAATAATTTCTGAAGTCTCGTAGTTTCACATAAACTACTTTTCTTCTTTTACTTCTGAGGTGGCTGTGATGCGAAAGAACTCCATCGCAAAAAGAAGCCGAAAGGTTTCTGTGGTTGAGCAAATTAATTAATGTGGCAACAATATATATGGATGAAATGATGTTGAATATTTCTAAAATACAGACCATACATTTTACCGCACAAAGAATCGTTTAATGATGACATTTTATATGAAACATCTTATTCTTATTTTTGTATCATATTTGAAAGAGGAAAGTTTTAAAATTTAGTCTTTGATAGAGGTAAATGATATATTGTTACAAAAAATTATTCTTTAGGATAAAAAATTATATTTCACAATGATTTAAAAAATCTCTGAGTTAACAGAATTTTAATGCAAATGAATAAATGATTTTCTTATATTGTTGTATAACGTTAAATTAAAGAACATTTTGTACATTTTCAGTGGAAAGACATGCCACATGCTCTCTATAGATACTTGCATATTCAATACTGCGCAAAGCTTCAGAATACTTCTTGTTAAATAAAGAGAATGATAACTGCTTTAATACGTTTTACTAATTACATTCAGAAGTTTCGAAGTTCTGTAAAAAAATATTTCAATTCATTTGAAATCTATAAATTAAAGTATCGTTATCCGAGTATTAATATGCGTTTGGAATTCTTTCGCCCACTCGCGCACTATGTCTTATACTTTTTCCAGCCGAGAAGTAGCAAGCTTAATAAACCAACTGGTCTTTATAGTTTATTATTTTTCATTGACGCTTCCGAATCATTTCGCATTTATCTTCGGTTTTTACTTTAAAAGAAAATCTGAATCCGAACTCTGCCATCTTGTCCATCCTGTAACTCGCAAAGCCCAGCAAAAAAGATGGCCGGTAGCCATTGGTTACGACGTGGTTACAATGGTGGTCAGTATAGTCGTCGTCGGTGTGCTGACCAGGTCAGAGCTGGTGGCATCGCTGCTGTTATTGGTAGTTGAGCTATTCTTGGTTGCAGCTGTCGTTGCTGTTGTGTTGCCACATTTGTCGACTTCCTCCTGCCATTTGTCCTGAGAACGTCGTCGGGCATTCATGAAAAAATTGCCCACCGTACTGAGCTCTAGTCCCAATTGCTGGGAGATAGTGATTTGCATTTCTTTTGACGGCCGCTTTGTCTCTTTGAAGATGGCCTGTAAGGTCCGCCTCTGGAGGTCCGTGAAGACAAGTCGCGGCTTTTTGGGCGTGTTCTGCTGTTTGGCCTGTTGCTGGTCTTCTTTCCGCTTGCATGCTGCAACACAAACAAATCATTACTACAATCGGAAAAATTCACTTCGTCACATTAAATCGTGGGTAACTACTCTGTCCTCTATTTGTGAGGAAATAAATTTCCAATCTTGGAAAACTTCCAATCACATTAGACTTAACATAATTAAATAATAAAGTTTTAACACCTTAACAGTTTATCCATTGTGATCAAAGAGTGCTTAAATCTTATTTTTGCTTCTTAAATACAACTGCATGCAAATAAAAACAAATTTTCTAAAACACATATGTCATGCGTTATATTTTTTTATTGCCAGACTTAAGCTGTTATTAAAAACTTTGTGAAATCAAGTACGGAAGAATTTGAGAGAAAGCAAGATTTTAAAGTAAAGTTTTGGAACATTATTAAAATTTCCCTTTTGAGCAGCAGAAAAACCTACACAGGATAAAAAAATATGTCAAATCTATTGGGCATTTCTATGATTACTACATTTAAAAGTTACATAGTGCTTAAAATTAATCTCAGAATAATATGCCTTCCCAGAATACGCGCGTATACTAAAGTGTTCATGATCTAGGTCATGAAGTATGAAATATAGTATTTGTATCATTTTTAATATAATGCAGATAAGCATATAAAAGGATGTCGGTTTAGTAAGCATAATACATGCAAACTGAAAGTTATTTATGTTTTACATCATAGAGAATAATTATGAACATAAAAATGTAAAAATTAATCTTCTTTATATACTGGCATATTAAAGCTTTTTTATTGTATCGGTACTTTCTCAGCTGAAAGCAAATATTACCTTAGACTGATATTTTAATTTTTGGATGACATTTTGTTTTAAAATATAATTTAATTTTAATCATGATCTAATGTTAATTTCAAAGTAATGATTTTATGGTTGAAAGAGATATTGAAACCTTTAATTAAGGAAACTAGATTTTTAGTTGCCTTGTTTTCTATCAGTAAGTTACTAATACTCAGATACAAAGGAAAGCAAAGTCGCTAGTTTGGCCTTTGCGAGTGAGGATTCTTGCATAATAACCATGTAATGAAAGCCCATAATTAGCATTGGCGGAGAGAGCAGATGATGAAAGCATTGACGATTATGCAAATCGATGCATAATTTGCCCTAATTCCATCAAGATATCTAGTTCTCTTCTGACGTGTTTCTTAAAGACTTTGAAATATACAACATTTACAGCTAGGAGCTTTAATGGATCTTAAAATTAAATCAATAATAATGAAGTATGCAGTGGTTGGGCCCAAAAAGACAAGTAAAATAAAAGTCACATTTCATCTCATTGCAGAAAGAGGATAGAAATTTCAAAAAACATGAAAAGAAGATTGGATTTCCACCCACCCCTTCAAAATCCTCTCCTACTGCGTCTCATAAATATTTAACTCTAGAGCATGTTTGAATTTTGCATTCGTAGAATCGGGTACTTGGCAATTATGTGATACCCATTTCAGGAAAATGAAAGAGAAAAATATTAATCACATAAATGTACTCTGAAGTCAATAGAAAATATGGTAAAGAACAAGTATATTTTTCTTCTATTTTATTTACTTATTTTTCATACTCTGAATAATTAACCAAGAAAATCTAAATTTCGTAACATGATCAGAATTTATTGCTGTCTTATGTTCAAAAAAATTTTGTAACAGCAATCATAGAAAAATAAAAAATATAATTTTGTAATGTATTATTGTTAATTGAAATAGAACTCTTTCTATCAGTATTTTAGATATTGACTACCATGCAATGCATTGACTCTGTAAAAGATCAAATAAGTAATTAAAGTATACTTAAATTTAAAAAAAAAAAAAAAAAAAAACCGATGTGTTTAAAATAGATTTCTAAGAGTTTTCATTTGGAAAGGAGAAAGATATATTGAATATTGGTAATAGTTTTTAATCATAATGAACATGAAAAGCAAATATTTGATTTATTATTATTATTTATTTTTATTAAATCATTTTGGGATAAGTTTAGAAAATAATTTTTTTTTTCTTTTTTTTTTTTTTACTGTGATGCGATAAAATTATGCTGTTTATTACATTTTTTAAGTTTTCAAGTTCAAAATTTTAAGAAACATTTTTATTTTCAATAGAATGCGAAAGAATCAAAATGTTTTGCAAAATTAAAAAAGGCTCCTAAACGAGGAAATTTGTTATTTTTTTAAAACTATAATTAATGTCTCCCTAACGTAATAAAAGCATTTATACAATATCAATATAATTATTAGTCTACTAGTAACAGGTACAGGTAGAAGCTAAAAATATACATCTGCAGTATCATAGGTGATTGAAGTATTGCTTCACTTAGCTAACTGTTAAGCTTTCGTCCCAAATTTGGAATTCAGAAAGAGAACACTCCGAAGGCGGTCCGAGAGTCTCCCCCCGCTCTTCTTCTACCGCAAACCTCTCGAGAGGATTTTGGCTCGACAGGCATTTTCAGTGTTCCTCTGCTGTCCAGTCACTATACGCTTCCAAACCCAATGCTTTCTCCGGGATTCGAACGCGGGCCCTTAGTACCGCAATCTTGATGCCGCCGCCGGTGGCAGTACTTATAGTGCTCACTGGAGTCACAATTTCCATCACGACTCGAGGAATGATGCCAGAATGTTGTTAGTTTTCTAGCTAGTGTGCGGGGCTAATACCTGCTTACTTAGGGTAAATATTAGGTGGCTCCCTCACTTCTACATAACATAACATAGTACGGCAATCAGTGTCACTAATGACGGCAATAGTTAGTAACATATAGTATAGCACCATAGAGAGGATTCAGACCCAGGCCATCGAATAGCTATATGGGAGTTACGCCCACTCTCAAGACTCCCAACGGTCAACATGGAAGTAGGCCCAAAAAACCCAGTGGTCGACCTTTTTCGTAATTAATCACCTAGCGATCACAGAAGCCTGAACTCGACAGTTCCGTTACGAGTCTCTGCCGTGCCTGAACATAGAAACTGTTCAGGCATGGCAGAGTAGAGAAATGAACTGTAGAAACGTTGGTTCTAGTCTTGTGAAGGCAGCTAACCTCCCATATTGTCCATATTGTCCACTTCCAACGTATGGACCCAACGTATGGACGACGTATAACCCATATTGTCCACTCTCAACGTATGGGCAGAGAGACTGACCAGCTCGGGGGGGGATCAATCAAATTTGTTTAACCTTTCCTGCAAATAAACGAAACTAAGCCCTCTTAGGCGTCAGGGCCGGAATATGTCCGTAGTAACCTCAAAAAGAGATTTTAATCACTCACCTTGCTACACAGCGGGGGCTTCAATCCGGCCTGAAGGCGGAGACTTTAAATTTGGACTCCCTTGTAAGATCCCAAGGCTGAACCGGGACAGCGGAGGCTCATCTCACCTCGAACCTTGGAGACTACCCCAGGGGGAGGCAAACTACAGACACCTTTCCGAACTGGAACTAGTCGTCAGAGTGCTCACCATTATTATGCCCGTCACCTTAGCCAACTTACCCAGCGTAAGTTGGCTAAGGTGACGAGATACTAATACCATCGGCTCTAGGACTTACACAAATCCCCTAGGTTCGTCCGTAAAGACATGGGATAGTAAACTTGGTCCCTACCGCCCATAGTGGCCGATTTAAGCTTTAATGATGGGCGGTAGAGGCCGAAGATGAAAATCCGTTCTCCCGCGCTCATCTCTCTCCAGTTTACATAACTTTATAAGGCTTTGGCACTTCTCTTAGGTGTTGTTCTGTGACTATAATGCGCATAATGGGATTATCACACCTTAAAGCGATAGGCTGGAAGAAAGTTTTCCGAGAAACGAAAATATCGTTTTCCTACCACTGAAGGTTTCCTAGCCGAAACAGTTTCGCTGGAACTGATGCGCCGGCTTGCTATGCGAGATATAAATTCTGTGTTTTATAAAATATGAGCAAAGTATAAATAAATGGATAAATTTAACTATGTATATTTTTGCTAAGCCTCCACTCAAAAATTACTTTGCCTTTTATGCTAAACTAAGTAACTGCGAAATCGGTGGGCAGTAAGGAAATTTTATTACCTACAAAGTGTGCGGTAGGTATAAAAAATGTTGACTACCCCGGTATAGACTAGCTTTCCTCGGGTTCTAGAACCGCTAGGCTCGTGTTTTTGTTCTCCCAGAGTGCTATTGCCATAATAAAATACTAAGTCAGTGTATACAGCCCAAGAGGTTCAGGGGTAATAATAGTCAGTAACAATCAAGTCAAAATCTAATTTGGAAATCCTTTATGAAATCAGAGTAATCTTACTTAATTTTGGATTAAATTAAATTTCCAGAACTCGACTACTAAAACACTGTAAACATATTTTTTAAATATAAGTTTTCATATCGGCCTTCAATATTTAATTTAAGTGACAAATTATGCAAAAAAGTTGGTAGAAAATGCAACTATCCTTATTTTTCCCTTAAAAAAAACACGAATTTTTATTCATTGCATTTATCCTTACATATTTTGTTAGTTACTGAATCCAAATAATGCTAGAAAGCAACTGTGTAAAAAGATCTTAATTCTGTAGAATTAAAAGTTTTGCAGTCCTTTGCAATTCACATAAACATTTGATGGCTTATATTATTTATGCTGTTAATTATTCAGTTAATAAATACATTCATAGAACAAACATACGCTAAAAAGAAATTAGATATATTTAAAAAAAATTGCATATCTTCGCTGCATTTTCAGTATCAAAGAAACAAGTAGGTGAAGAACTAGTTCTCTAAAATTTCATTTTTAATTCTTAACAGAAAACTTATTCAACTCTAACTTCTTCAAATAAATGTAACTGGAAACATTTGCTTCAAATGCTAATCAAATTAATTTATAGCATAACCACTTCTATGTTGATTTAATTCAGCTATATGAATCCTATATAAAAGTCACCATATTATTTAAAGGCAAACTTGTAAAATTTCTTATGATCCATACTAAATAAAGCATATTCATCAATACTATCTTGATACATTTACAACTCTTAATTTTTAATTTACTTGCACGACATTGATCTGAACTTGACCTTCCTGTTAATCGCTTCATTAAATGATAAGTAAACTTACAGAACTAAAAGAAATTAAATAAGTCTTAAAATATCAGATTCGTAATGATTCTTGTGATGTTTTGTAAAACCTTTCAAGGAACGGAAAAAATCGATAAATAATAATAAAAAAAAATTTAAAAAAAAAAAGATGAAAGAATCCCTAAAATTTTATTTATTTATTTATTTTTTAATTCTGAATGTCAAACTGATAGTTTTTTCATATTAAAACTGTGTAAAACATATTATTTTATAAAATGTTTTCATGAATATTTACGAAAGAATTAAAAATGATAATTGTAAATCATGAATATTTTTAAGTATTGTCTTATATCGAAACTTGTCACGCTTACTGGAGAAATATTTTACAGAAATTTAGAATTAGTACATGTTACTGCAGGCACAAAACTTATGCTTTCTGAAGAATACGCGAAAATACAAAGAACAGATACTGCAATCTAAATTATGAAGAGTAAAATTGTATAGTGATTATACTTTTGGCTGAATTAATTCGGATAAATTGTGAGTAATCATTAAGTTCATTTCAGGTGCTAGACATAGCGAAGAAAATAAAAGTTACATCTTGATCGAAGATTTATTTCTTATTTGACATGACGGAAAAATAAAGCAATTGAATTGAAATTCAGTTGCTTTATTTTTACGTGCAAACTAAGCCCAAGTTTATGAAGTAACTGCACATCCCACGTCCTTTGTGTGCATGTGCCCTCTGTCGGTGACATTTAAAACTAAACAGTTTCGAATCCTGGTATTTTTGGGTTTGGGCGAAATGCTGATCGAAATTTTCAAAATTTTGGATAAAGGTTTGCCATATTTTTGTGAAAATTTATGCATCAGGTATATTTAAACGGCTTATAAACAGCGATGAAAAGACTGACTCTTCTCATTAACATTTCAGATTCAGCCAACTTTGCTGAGAATGAATTTGGAAAGGGAATTAGAGATTCAATAGCCAGATATGTAGTTGGAGGAAAATATTCAGCGGAAATTAATAACAAGATTATTATTTATTAAAAGTGAAAATTTCGTTTTCGTGCTTTTTACATAATAAAATGAAATACCGTATTTAGTCGGATATTTCTCATCCTCTCGGATATTGCCTTATTTTTTCAGTCCATTGTTTAGAAACGTCTGATTTATATTGATAACGCAAATCGTATGCACTGATAGGAAAACATAATGCGTAAGCAAAAAGGGTATTACTGAAATTAATAACTTTGACCGACATCTTTGAAATACAGAATGCGACAACATTAGTATCTATAGTCTATATATGCCTTTTGATCATTGTTCTACAATTTAACTTTCCTGTCAGAAATATGATATGAAATGCGTAATTTTCCCTCTCGAATTTCAGGAGGTACATTCAGTAAAAAAAGGCGAAAATTAAGTGAGTAAATATGGTATTAAAGCCATTTTTGTTAAATGAAGTGATCTTTAGCATTAAATACTTATAACAGTAAATAGTGTCTCTGTTAAAAGTGTTCAGTTTAATTCGACCAAATAGTAAACTAATATATTATATCTATTTTCATACAGAGGATTATATGGCTTCAAAACTACATCTCTAAGACATAAATCGGTGAACATAGCTAAGCTTCACCACAGAATAAGGAATGAAATTATACAAAAGTATTTTGTACACCCTCCCCCGATTCCATATGCCAAGCGATGGCGTACACGAAACCCGGAGAAGTGCAGAGCGAAATATATTTATCATGGCAGTTGGTGCTTTGCTTTGGTCCAAAGGGAGGTTCTAAAATATTTATGCCGAAGGTGAGAACCCGTATTAGTATGCTAATGCTTGCGTGACGTCCTGAGATGCTTCCGTGCTTTCTCAAAATGTGGAAATCGCGAAAAAGATTCGGAATTGAAGACGCTAATGAAGGTAAAGTTTCCGCATGAATTTTGAAGTTCGTTTAAAATGTCGCATATGCTTAAGGATTCTTTCGATCGCACCACCACTAGTTACAAGAATTTGTTTCATTTAAAGTATTCGAGAAATTTCATTTATGAGGGTAGTTTTAAACTTCCTTACGCCGGATTTAGAATTTTTTATTATTAAAAGCTACAGTTCCTTTCTGACTTTATCCTTACTTACTGACTCCTTTTTGTTCTATGATTTTTTACGCTCGAATAAAGGAAATGGATGATAAATGATTTTTTAAGGTTATATATATATTTTTTAGATTAGTAAAAATTAAAATGTCGCACAAAATGCTATTTTACTTTTATTACACTCATTGACAAATTATTTCATATTTTTGAAGAAATAACTGACAACAAATAAATGCGTGAAAAGCTATGATAGTAAAATTTAAGGTTAAATGTTTAAGCTCTCTTGAAACTCTAATACGACTTTTGATTTAGGATTAACAAAAACTCAATGAAAAGAAATATTATTTATTTAAATTTATAAAGCCTTTTATTCCGTGATTGATCGAATAAATATTTTAAATATGAATCACAAAAATCTGATTTTTTCTAGCTTTTTAATATTATTTTTAGTTGTTCATTTTTTATACGTGCATTTTATTCCTATTCTTTTTTAATATATGGAATGTCTATGGCTCAGAAAATTCCTCTTTAAATCCCCAAAAGATTCGTAAGAGAGTATGTTTATTCATGAATTTTTAAATATCTCCAAAGGCTAATCCTTAATTTTAATAAAATTAAACGCGTTCTTCAAAATGGATATGTTAAGGACACTAGAATGTACTCCTTCTATGAACGGCAAAAGCTTCATTCTGGAAAGCTGAAAGGTACGAAATAACTTCGATTAACAGTTTCACTTTCAAGGAGAGGTAATAATAACAGTTTGAATTAGCACAAAATTGATTCCAGAGCTGCAGCAAGAACTTTTACACAGCATGTGAATCAAAACCCCCTTTAGTTGACATAATAATCTTCCAAATCTTTAGAGTCTTACACTTTAGTCCTGAATGGAAACTACCAACGTTCATGTGCAGCGAACTTTGCGAACTGATAATTATAACCCACTTCCAACTGTCAGAACAGCAGCAGGAACTTGCAGACCATGTGGATCAAACAATTTAGTTGAAATAATAATCTTCCAAATCTTTCGAGTCTTACACGTTAGCCCTTAATGGAAACTACCAACTTTCATGTGCAGCGAACTTCTGCGAACTGATAATTATAACCCACTTCCAACTAACACCACTACTTCACAAATTATTATCTCAAGGGCAGGTTCTTGAAAGCTTTATATCTTTGACGGGAGTTTTTGTCGAATGACACATTTCGAAAAGATTTCTTATAAGCATTTTTCTCTTTTTAGTATAGCAAGTAACCACACTAAAAAGAATACTTTCAAGGCTACTACAAATTAAAGTAAATATTTTATTTACACACATATGAATATATATATATATATGAGATAAAATATGAAAAAAAAACTATTAGCTTTAATTTAGAAACAGTCCTCTTAATTAATCATTTTAATTTTGCTAAGTCCCCTTTCTATCTTAAACACACTAATATATAAATCTAACGTGTGCCATGTGAAAATTAATCTCCATTACGCCATTGCGTAATAATAGCAGTGCGGATACTTTTTATCCAATCAGAGCTCAAAATTTAAACAAAGGAAACAAGCCTATAAATACCGCTGTTACTGCTTGTGCAGCCTTTTTTTCTTGTTTCACCTGCTGCTAGCTTTCCGCTTTGTCCTTTGTCTAAAAACGATGTAAGCTTTATAGAATTGTGGAATGCTCGGCAGCCACATAATAAAGACCTCCGTTCTTTGTATAAGGCAACTGCCCTTTTTGAACTGCACTAAAACATTTCATTATACATTAAAATAATTAAATACTGCATTATATATATATATATGCAAAATTTTATTTATATATGAAAAATTAACATTTTTTTATAAGATGGGAACCTTCAAAGTTTATCTTAACATATTCTATTTCTGCATGCAATTATTCATTAATTTTAACATTATTTACCATATTCTACACAAATATTTGAAAATTATTTCATTCATTTTTCATATTCACATCATTCGCAAAATAATTACAAAATTTTTAGCAACAGTTCAAAATTTTCAACGTAAATTCATAAACATATTAATTTATCATAATAATCTTTCCTAAAAATAATTTTTAAATCTTAAATTCTTTATTTAGTTTACTAAGTATTATTATTTAATATTATTATTATATGATATTAGTTACTAAGTAAAATCACTAAACCTAACCATATTTTTCATAGAACAATGTCCAATTTAGTAAGAAAAACATCAAATTATTATTATATAATATTAGTTACTGAGTAAAATTACTAAGCATAACTATATTTTTCATAGACCAATGTCCAATTTAGTAAGAAAAACATCAAATTGTGATGTAAAATGCTATTATCGAAATGCTAAAGTGAAAATAATTTTCTAGCGCACACTTCAGGCAGAATTTTCAATCCCGTATCAGTGAAAAAGAGCTTGACTAATTTATTTGCGTTAGAGTCGAATGAAGCAGTAAGTAAACACGCAAGTTAAGTGACCTTCAAAGCACTTTTAAACACATCGCTTAATCACATTATTATCAAAGGAATGTAAGTTAAAATGTTGAGAATCTGACGAAAAAAAAAATTGATGATTCACTCGATGATACTTAATTGATGAACATAATGACGACGTTGAAAATTCGAAGCAAATAATTTCGCACTACACTTCACTATTTGACCTTGACCTAATTCGAAAACATTCATTTCCCCCCCCCCTCTCTTTTTGAGTTGCAGTGTGTAAAGCTACGTTTCATTTTCATTGATTACGCTTTTGAACGTGCAGATTTCAATTGGGGTTTGTGGCAAAAGGTAACCATTCCGTCGCCTAATTAAATGTAATATAAATTCTGTATATATCTTGAGATTTAAAAAAAAGCTGCATGGACAAATGAAATAACATAACGTTGAAGAAAAGCTTTCAAATGTGGCTGTTGATTCAACACAGTTTTACATTCGTAATATAGCAGGCCTTGATACGCATAGATTCACATCATTTATGGGTGCGCTATGCACCCCCACAAGTTCTACAATTTATCCTTTTAAGCAAAGAATAAAATGGAGCAACAAACAATACGCAGCTAGTAGCAAGCGAAGCAGGGAAAAAAAAAAATGCCGCGCAAACAGTAACAGCGGTATTTATAGACTTGGTTCCATTGTTTAAATTTCAGCTGTGATTGGATAAAGCAATGCTACTCTTACGTCATTGCATAATGCGGATTAATTTTCAGATGACGCACTTTAGATTTATATATTAATATTTTAAGACAGATAGGTGGCGTAGCCAAATTAAAATGAGGAATTAAAAGAACTAAATTATAGTTTTCTTTAATATTTTATATCTCATATACATATATATATATACACATAATGAACATACATACATATATGTTCGAAGATATGAACATCAAATTCACCCATACAGGAGTTTCACGTTCTTGTACTTCCACTTGAAAAACACTCTGCTTGCAGATTTTTGACTTTAAAAGAAATGAATCATGATATTTGTATTAAAGATACTTCAGCAATTAAATATTCCAAATATTTATTGCCGTAGTTTTTAAGCAATCGTCAAAATTTTAATTTACATTCTTTTGGTCATTCAAACTGAAATGTAGATAAATTATATCAAATTTTTATTTTTTCTTTATTTCCAAAAAAATATCACTATACCAAAAGAAAAGTCATGTCTTGATTGTAAGAGGCAGCCTCGAAATGAATTTGAAGTACTGGGAGGCTAAAAGGAAAAACACCTTAAGAAATACGGAATAGTTTTTAAAATCCTGAATTCTCGTAATACGTAACAACGTCTTCTAACAACAATATAAATTTTGAAGCGGGCTTGACTGTGACGCGAATGGGAAGGTTCATAATGACGTAGCAGAAAGGCAGCGAAATGATTAAGCTAGCATTCCCGCTGATCTTACACTTTGCTGACTCGAAAGTTCCAGTGTGTCAGCTATTACGCAGACTGCTGACGTTTCACAGGGAGTCTGATTCATCGTGTGCAGTTCACATTTTATCACTCTTCATAAAAATGGCAGCAGTCATTTCCCCTTAATGTTACCATCCTTCGTCTGACTACAATAGCAAAATGTTCGCTGTGAATACCAACGGTTATTTAGCGTAGAGCGCAGAATAGATTCGAAAATGAAACAGTTGAAGGGTCTATTAAGCATTTTACAGCAAAAGCGAACGCATTTTGGTAAATGATTCTTCGATCAAGAAATTAAGATACACTAATCTAGAGTTTAAGCTGATTCGGAATCAAGAGAAGACTTTTATTTATTTTCATCTAAATTAGTCGAAAGCAGATATGATCATAATTCATTTTGCAAATCGGAATGAATAACAAACTTCATTGAGAGTTTCCTTCTCTTTAATTCCTTCTCTTTTTCACTCTTTAAAAATTGAAAATTTGTATCCCTTCGTAGTATTGAAGCAAACAGAGCGCAGAGTCGTTGAAAAAAAAAAAAAAAAAAAAGCAGGCTTATATTTTATCGATTGTTGTTGTTGTCGAGTCCATAT
This sequence comes from Stegodyphus dumicola, assembly GCF_044657685.1. Lineage (NCBI taxonomy): Eukaryota > Metazoa > Arthropoda > Arachnida > Araneae > Eresidae > Stegodyphus > Stegodyphus dumicola. The sequence continues at coordinate 175,905,997 of NC_140781.1, forward strand.
TTCACGGAAAATTGGTTGACAGGGCTTTAAGGAGATTGGACTTCTACTTCCACCCCAATTTTGAGGGAGAGCACCCTGAAGGGTAGTCCAGGGTTTTCCCATCCCTCTCCCCTACCACAAACCACACGAGAGGGCTTTCTGCTAGCCACATATTTAGAATGCTCCCATGTCGCATACGTTAACAAACATCCATGCCTTCTCCGGGATTCGAACCCGGTCCCTTCGGAACCGCAGTATGCTTCCCTAACCCCTATAATATCTGGGCGTCATTTTATGAATTTATTCATTTATTTTAATAATAATAATTATTATTTATTTAAGGAAAACTGGTTAAATGATCGCTTGTCTTATGATCGCTTAAATAAGTTTGCAAAATTCCGAAAAAGTATCACTTAGAAAGTACAGAAAACATTAGGCTTTAAATTTCAGTTTCTATTTTAAATTTATTAACTGAAAACTGCATTCATTAATTAGTAATCAAATAGTTTCATACCTGGTTAGACACTCAATAAACAGGTAAAGGTATTTATGTAAGAAGAATGGCATTTGCCCTATAGATGAAGTTTAATTAACGAACAGCTTTCTAACCTACTTACGGTTTTCACCAGCGCCGAGCGGTAAAAATAGCTGAACACTGGTAGTTTAGCCTAGGTTTAAAGTTCTTCTAAGGGCTGGCTGTATAGAGGTTTCATAGTTTTTCATATGTGTAATGTGAATAAGAGTAATTTTTCTTTGAAAAGGTCCACCCCTCAGACACAGACCCCCCTTATGTGCTTTGCCATAACCTTAGTATTGTAGTCTAATTCATTTCTAACTTACTTTACTTTTCTTGGAGATAAAATATATAACAGTGAAGTGCCTATATGTTACTCTGTTAGAATAGAAATGCGATCCTCGTTTAATTGATTAAAACTAGGAGTGGGAAAGTTACTTAGAGTATTTTCTCATTCCTGCCTTTGGTGTACTTAGGAGTCATATTCCTACGCTTGGGAAATTCGTGGGAAAGTCATGTCACGGTTGTGCCATTTGTAATACTTGAAAGTGAGTATTAGTGGGTGTTATTGTACTGACGTATAAATATGCTTCATACAGTATAAATGAAATGTATGAAGTGACAACATTCAGAAGAATAGTTCATCTTGTAGTACAAACAGATTTTTAGCATTTTGCAACCATTTTGAGCCCAATGCGCATGAGAAAAAAAAGGGGAAAAAAAAAAAAAAAAAAAAAAAAAAACTTGTGTTCAAACTTTGCATTTTTATGCTGAATATGTCTTATATTGCATGAAATCTGTTAGAGAAATTTAAATTTAGCGCATATTTGTAAATATTTACATAATTTTATTACATTTTGTACATGTATTTCAACTGCAAATTAATAACTAATATTTCAATGTTTATTAACGAGCGGTATTTATTAATAGTTTCTGTTCTTTGATTTGTTTATATGTATATACAAATGTATATAAATGCATCGTATATATGTAAGAAAAATAAAGAATATGTAAAAGATTAAATTAGCAACGTAAATTTCCCTTCTCAATTCTAAAAATAGTAACCTCTCTCTGCACTGCGTCATTTCTAGATTAATCCACGTCATATGATTCTTAGGTAATTCTGGCGATGTAAATGGAACTAAAACTCAAGCAGCCAATAGTAATTTTGAGCAATATTAACTATCCAATCAAAATTCATTGAGAACCAAAACTAACTCAATCTGAATTAAGATTTCACTCTGAACTTAACGTACTTGCTTCCTACTCTTTGGCTTAGCTGCACTGCTGCCTGTCTGCTCCTTCTCTCTTATTGCAAATTTATGTAAAATTTAAAGGGATAGGCGCGTGTCATTACTTCTAAGTTTGATTTTATCATATATATATATATATATATATATATGAACATAGAGAACATGAGTTTAATGATCTTATATTCATTTTTTAAAAAATAATCGGAATCAAGCAAATTGAAAGTATGAACAGAAGAAAAGAAAATTTTGTGTAATAAATTAATTTATTTTTTCCTTAAGTTAACTAAAAGAGGGAAGAAAAAGGGCCCATAACAGCGTTATTTTAATATTTTGTTTTTCCAGTCAAACACTTAAATTTAAAAGGCAGATCTTACGCATAAAAATTTTCATAACTGAATAAAGACATCAACCAGTTTTAGCAAATATAAGCGTTCTAGGATTTCAAATTAAAAAAGAGCTCATATAAATGACTAATTTAAATTTATTATTTAAAAATAATTATTAAAATTAAACAAATTTCCGATTTTCAAGCATTTTGTTTTAAAGTAGTTATTAAAATAAATTTCAGATCTTTTTTTTTTTTTTTTTTTTTTTTTTACTTGGCCGAGACATTAACAACTTTAATACTGTTACATAAAGTAACTAAAAAAAGGGGGAGAGTAAGTGTTAATTAGATGTCTTTTCGCGTACTTAAAACTTCATAAGTATTTTCATTTATCCATACATATTTAAAAAAAGCGCGTTAAATTTCTCAAACTATTAAGAGAATTAATTATGTAGAACATGAGATCTTCAAAGCGTAGTTCTCGTGTGAACAATAAATGATGACAAAAACTGCCTCGTATTAACTTTTTAAATCTTACTACGTGAAAAAGTAATGAATCACGCATATTTTTCACTTAAGTAATTTTTCTTGGAAAATAACTGCTACATGGTTTGCAAATTCTTACGGAATGGAATGAACGCATTTTAAGAATTTGCAGCAATCTTGTATGTATTTTCTTTTATGGAAAGAGAAAAGCTTAAGTTAGCTATGAGCGTAAAGCTAAGGGAAAGGTGTTTAATAATTACATATTCAATTTTTTTCTTTTAAAATTTTCTAGGGCAATATTTCGCAAATTTTAAATAATGTCGCCGAACTAAAGCGAATTGGTTTTAAGTATATATATTTCAGGATGATTGCTACATATGGAAATTAAAAATACCTCACCTTATACGAAGTTTCATAGCTTTTAAATCGGATTATTCGGATAATAGCATAGAAGATTTTTACAGAAAATTAAAATGAAATTTCACAGGTAAATTTTATAGTGCACGCACACGTAAACGTCCTTCAATTCTGTGTACACAAGCACATATTAGACTGTAAAATTAGGACAGTAAAGTGCTTTTTGTTAATTTACGCATGTGAGGAAAATGTTATGAATTTGCTTGTGATAATAAATAATAACGCAAAGTAAATATCTTATGCTCTTGTGGAATATCTAAGGATTTATGAGAAACGATAACCCAATGAGCCGCCTGTTTTGCCATCAAAATTATTAAGGTATTAGTAAAACTGGTTTAGATAATAAAGGTTGATTTCACCATTGGCCATTAAAATCAAACCCGATAATTTGTAGCGATTTCAAAATAGTGTACGAAGTTGAACAGGTCAGATAAGGATTAGACAATTCAATCTTCAATTCATGTCTGCAGATCCTTTTCGAAATGGCAAACATGTGATAATATTAATCTGCATATTCTGAGCCGCCAGTCTCTTTTGTCCGATATTATTCATTGTTCTCGCTGAGATATATCACGTGACTTCCCGAGCGCAACGCCATTGACAGTTCCTTATTCTATCGTTCCCAAATCCCTCATCTCTTTTGTGCGCATTAATGACTATGCTTGAATTGGGAATAGACAGAATATTAATTTTTTTCCCTCAACCCATGGCGAAAAACAAGAATCATTTTTATCAGTAGACGGTGTTATTTTACATGCATATTTTTGGTAGCGTAATTAAAGCTTCGACTGGGAATAAAATGATCAGGGTAATCTAGTGCTCGATTAGAAGACAGAATGGGAGTACCCTTGAATTTTGTAGTTATTGTTGTTAGCTATATAAAATGAATTTTTTCAGAATGATTTGAATTTTTTGAGAGTAGAACTGCTGTAGATATTTCTGCAGAAATATTTCCTTAAACATCTTTCCTCACTCTAATAAAAAAAGCACGAAAAACTATTGAAATTTAAATGCATCTGATTCAGGCCCATTAATTACAGATTATATATATATGTGTGTGTATCATTTTCCATTTGCAAGAACTCTCTTTTTTATTTTATCTAGCTGTATATATATTGGATTCCTGGGGAAAATATGACCTTTTAAGAGCTTGACATAAAACTTTATTTTGTACAAAACCCAAAGCTTGTAATCGTGAAAACTAAGCATTACCCACATTGATGATCTTTTGCGATCAGACAGATTCCTTATTCCATATCTCTAGGCTTACGCTGCCTTAGAAACAAAACCATCTACCAAGCATTAATTCCTATGAGCCTGGTTGATGGAGACTTGGCTTTCAAGAGCGAAGTTCAGCGATCAGAAACGTAGAAGTCTGTTAATAATGTAAAGTTCGCGTTAGGCAGCGGTTACAAAAGAATTTCCCAGCTTAGCTCCAGTAGATTCTGTGGTAAGATGATCAGGCTATAAGAAAGAAATCGAAATTATCGAAATTAAAATTTGAAAAATCGAAATTATTTATTTCGATACTGCGTTTCAACAATTTTTTTAACAAGATACAGTGGTTTGTTGCCTAGCTAGAACAGCTCTTAAGCGTATGATTTAACCAAATGCTTTATGTGAATTAACCGAAAACATAGCATCATTTACGTAAGTAGATCTTTATTTCAACTGATGCATAAGCGGTTAGATCCTCATTATTGAAATTCACAGCGGGCTTTGCATTGACGTTGAAAACTTTCTTGACACCGCGTGACGATGGAATCCAGTAGGGGGAGACAGAAAAAATATATAGAAGTAAGCTATTTAGACATATGGGGAAAAAATAACGCAGCACAAAAGCAGAGGCTTCTTGCTCGCTAATTCGGTGGGCACACATCTCTTCAAAGAAAACGGCGCGAAGATGTTAAGTTATAGTAGTGCTATATTCTCTAAGATCTATATTCTCATGCACAGATGTGGGTGAAATAGGTGTAATCTAAAGGCAAACACCAGCTCAATACTGCCATCGAGGAAAGAGCATGTGCAAGGTTTCGTTTTAATTAATCAAATTATCTTATTACTTCGCTAGCTAATAGCTGTTAGTAAGCTCTAATAATATAGCTATTATTAGAGCTTACTAATAACTCTAAGCTTTGACCAGAACTCAAAATTAGTCAAAGCTTCTAGTTTTTCAGAAGGAACGTTTGGCAGCATGAGCTGACTGCTGCTTTTTCTGCTGTTGCGATTAGTTTTCTGCTAGCTGCAATTTCTTTGCGAGTGCCTAGACATGGGTGAGCCTAGTTTTAATCTTGGGATGTTGACTTTGTATTTGATTCAATTTGAACGTGTGTTATGGTTACTCCCAAGCTAGTAGTTTTGCTTTTGTTTAAACTTAAGTTTGGTTTGGTTTAGTTGATTATGGCAAAGTACACAGGGCTATCTGATTGAAGGGAGGAATGTTTTTGTGGAGGACTTTCTAAGAAAAACTGGCTCATATACACATTCCACATGGGAAAAATCACGAAAATGCCCATGCAGTTAACTCGTTCGCCTGGAATCGAACGTAGACCGGACCAGTGTTTAGCGTTTTTATTGCTCGACCGCTGGTGAGCTGAACTGAGCACGTAATAAAATTTTAAAAAAATGTGATGGAACGACTATTCAGGCTTAAGATAACCAGCCTGGCAGTGTATGTCTGATGGCACCGTAGAAATCACCTTAGACGGTCATAAGCGCACAGAGCGGAAAGAAGCAGCTTGAGAAGAATTAGTGAGTAAAAGTTTAATACTGTTTTTACTTTTAGCAATTATAATTTACGAACTGCTCATGATTTTCAAAACTTGATAAGAGAAGCAATACTGAATGACTACAGTTATCATAAATTCTGTATTTTTTTCCCCAAATGGTTTCTAACTTCCACCCCTGGTGAAATCGTGGTCAGATCAAATAGGTAAAATCAAATTTCATGAGCCATAGTTAGTACGTGAATCCTGAGTTATATAAAAATTATTGAAAGCTAAACAGCTGGCAACAGTAAATATCCTCGAAGAAGATGTCGTAGGCTTGATAGTAATCAGAGACCCAGTCCTTTACTGAAATGTCTGAATTCACTGAAAATTTTGAAAACGTCTTCTTTCCCTTCGATTTATTTTCAGTTTTTTAATTACTTTTCATTTATTTAAATTTAGTTGCACTTAATATTATTAAACCTTTTCGATATTATGAATTATTTTCGATATAGTGAAAAAACTATAGATCAATTATATATAAACGCAAGAAGATTAGTAAAAACGAAGAAATGAGCACCAATCCTTCCCACCGATTTTTATACTTCTAAATGTCCTAAAACAGCAGCTTTTAGCACTTTAAACAAAATTGCTTTTAAAAGTGCTGAATTGTTTTATTTGGTTCGAATATATGCAAAATCAATAAAAGTACAAAAATGAAATAATGATGCGAAAATGACGATGTTACGAGATTCATTACGTACTATAAAGCAAAATATAAATAAGCAGCTAAGAGCAGGAGAAAAAAGGGCCAACTTAGATTAAAATGAATCTTTAAATATCAAGGATGCTACTCCCCCCGCACACGTACAAGTAAACAACCAAGCAGTTGCATAAAATAAACTACAAACCTCACAAATATGAAAGGAAATACGAGAAATTAAAATAGTCTAGCTCTTTTTATCATACAAAAGCAGAAGCAGAACTAACGTCAATACAAACTCATTACATTTACAGCTTTTAGATCACCTAGTGCTATGCATTATTTACTTTCCCTTCATCTTCAGCAGGGCAGATTTCATAGGGAAAGTAAATCGTCGCAGTATTACTTTTCTGTTTACGGTAGTTCTGCCTTCTGCAATTCATTTTCTCTTTAAAATTATTTATGTTCATTTTTGTAGAGTATATTTATATCCGCATTTCACTCTTGTTCTCGTTTATAAAGATGTTATGTACATATATATAGATAGATAGATCGTACGCTTTACATACAGAATATTATAATTTAACACTTGGAAAAATACACTGAGAAAATACACATCTGAAAATGTACAATAGTGCACAGTGTCGCCTACCAGATAGTCCCCTTGCACATCTATACCTTGGTTTAATAGGCATTCCCATTTCTAGTAATATGCCTGAAACTTATTTTCCGGAATACTATTAATAACTTAAGTCACATCAAATGGATGTCAGTTACATTTGAAAATTTTCACAGCTTTTAATTTTGGAAATAACCAGAATTCACAGAGCACTAAACTGAAACGGCAGAAGATCTAATTGAGTAGCTGCTGTTTTAGCCAGGCACATATTCCGAAAAAAAAAAAATTACAGTTTTTCAATTAAATTTATTCTAATATTTTAAGAGTTTCTTAGGCTAACAAAGTTTGTCTTACCATGTCGTTGTCGTACAGTTTGTTAGTATTAACGCCTCCATTTTTTTTTTTTTGGTTATCTACGTCTGGAATTTATGTTTACACACCCTTTTCTGAAACTCTTATGCCGCTCAACCACAGTCAACCTTTTCTATACATCTCCTGACCTTTTCGATAGTTCTAACGCTTCATTAGCGCTATTTCAAACTTTCACACAAAGCTTGATCATAATATTGCTCTCTGAATTTCGATCGTGCAACTTCATACCGAAGTTCACACGCAGGTATCTGTTCCCTGCCCAATAACTAATAATTGAATCCGCCATCCTGGAATTTACACACATATTAACTCTGACGCTTTCAAATACAAATATTCGCATAATTTTGATATTATGACGCTACTAATGACAATCCGTGACCATTCTGAAATTTGTTTCTTGTATCAATACTATATTTGTAGTGTTTACAATAGTTTAGCATGTTTTACTAGTGAAAATAATATTTTATTTTCTCTAAAATTTTCATTTTTCATTAAACGGTTATCACATTTGATGCACTTCTTGTTTATATTTTGAATAATTTAGGTATATTCGAGCATTTTATTTTATTTCAATTTTTATTTTCGTTGCATAAGTTTTGGTAGACGCTTGCAAAAATGTAATTACTCTGTAATATATTAAATATTCAGTCTATAATATTCTAAGCGTATTTTGAAGTTAGAGAAGATGTATTTTACATTCGATAAAATATTAATTAAATAAATTTCTTGGTTTCAGTTTTTTAGAAAATAATTTAAGATGCATATTAAAGGGATAAAGAAGCTGGAAATAAGTACATGTACTAGTGCATACAGGAGAACAGATAAAAAATTCCGGTTCTTAAAAAGAATTCATATCTCTAGTTTCTAAACCTACTCAAGATGTGACATTGTTAGTGTTAGATGACATTCATTGTTTTAATTGGATATTTCTATCACGATTTCGGTTCAAACTAATGCAAATGCTATTTACATATTTTCATTATATCATCATTTCTACCTCGGGTATAGTAGCAGCTACTCCCTCTTCCTCAGACTCTATTTTAGATATGATCTGACCGCAGTGAAACAATCACACCAGAAAGAACTTTCAAGCGTTAAAAAAGTGTAAGAAACTAAATTATTTCTTTTCGTACCTATTTTATTAATATTAATATTTTTTACTTATATTTTATATTCTAACTGTATTTTGTTTAGGTGTTTGAAAGAAAAAGAAGCTTTTTAAAATGGTGCGCATATCTTAATAATATTTTGCAGCAAATTTCATTAGCAAATCTAAACGTTCATGTAATCACGGTTCAAGAAATATTACTTTAAATCGAAACAGTGCGTAATTAAAAAGCAAAGACCATCTACTTCAGGTTTTCAAGCTTTAAACTTTATTTCAATTCCATCATCCATTTAACTAGTGTTGCTAGAACCAAAAACATGCATCATGAAGCATTTATGCCCTCTATAGTGGATTAAAATTAATTTTCAGGAGAAATTTCTAACCTTCATAACACTTTTCATATAATAACTAAGCTGTTTTTAGATATTTTGGACCTTTGCAACAGAAATTTTTCTTTAGAATAATTATTTACTTAATTGTGCATCAAAATTAATACCTAAATGTAGTTATAAAATTCCATAACAGCATATGAACTAGAACCAGAGAGTTCTTTTTGGTAAATTTTTAAAATTTATTTTGTTTGTAAAAATTTATTTTATTAGCTGACACTAGACGGTATTATTTTTATTTAAAAAGCGAAGCTAAACACTTGTATGCTTTCTATTTAATAACTAAATAAACAATGTTTGGTTCGCAAATTTTCGGAACGTTACTTTTTTAGTTTACATTAAAAACAAAAGTTTTTATTTTTGGATTGATCCGATCATTTAGCACTGCAAGGATACCAACTTAGATACCTTTAAAGTGTTAAACCTAGAATATGAATCATCAGCTATCAAGTATTTTGACTTTCTTTCCCCACCCTGCAGAAGCAGGTACAAGCACATGTAAAGTATGGTGGACACCAGCGATGTACCATGGGTCAACTGGTAATGCCTTCCCATGCTAACTAAAGCTAAAATAGATTGTAAGCTTTATTTAGTTTATAAAGAAAGGTTGAGGAGATGAGCATTTGAAGCTTTCCAAAAGATCTAGAGTTTACATACTATGGTACATCGTGCAATCCCACCTTACACCCCGCACCCAATATTTATTAAAAATAATTCTTTAGGACATAAAGAAATTACAATATAATTTGAATACAATTTAAAATTTATGAATTAAATTGAGAATATTTGTTATGATGTAACAAAAATAACAGATAAACATAATGAGATAAATACAATAAGTACTAGAAACACAATATTATAATCAACTGTACTAATAATGCTAAAAATTCGTTTCAAAATAGCATCAACAAACACTGTGGGTGAGAAACTGAGAGCTCAGGGATTTGGGAATGCAAACATTGGAATTACAGCAAATCATATTGACAAGAAAGCAACATAGTTAAAAAAGTGCACTTATGCTGCAGTAGAATACAGCAGTTTATAAAGTTCAGAAGTGGAATCTTTTTGGACATATTCACAGGATATACAAGTTCATTAAATTTATGTAGAATGAGGAATTTACACTTGGACAAAGATCTAGGGCATAAGAAGACAATCGTTGCATAATTTTCTTTTAACTTAGGATACTGATGTTTATCTTTAATGTTCCTTTGGAATGCCGGGAGATCAGTTTATTGGGGTTTTAAGTGGTCATGCTTAGTTAAGGGGCATGAGAAAGTGTAATGATCGGGAGTTCCCTGTTTCGCACATATATAGATGTCTGGAGGTTTTTGGCTATATTCTGAGTTATTTGAAAACTTTACCATTATGTTTTAGTCAATTCAGTTTTCCATTTTAATTTGGTGGCGTACAAAACAGCTCTTAATACAGATTCGAATAAATTACTATGGCATAACAGATGTGTAAGGAAATTAACTGGTACCTTTTTAAGATAAATAAAAAGCTTTTGATGATTTAACCGTTAAGTTCACTAATTGCATGATATGTATAGTGTTGATATTGACATCAGTATACAGAATGTTATTAATATTGAACAAAACAAGATGTTAAATGTGGAATTGTACACTATCAATGATCAAAAGACTATCTTCATCATTAAAAAGACTATTATTAAAATTAAATTGCTACTTTTCTTAAGATAAATAAAAAAATTTTGATGTTTAACCATTAAATTTACTAATTGTATGGTACGTATAGTGTTGATGTTGATATCATTATGAAGAATTTTATCAATACTTATCAAACCAAGATGTTAAATATGGAATTGTACACTAACAATGATCAAAAGACTCTCTTTATTAGTCAATTTATGAAGCTTATTTTATGATAGTAGTAGATGTAATCACAAATGTGCACTTTTGCATGAAATTACTCACGTTTTGCTAATTGTTATTTTCGGTCGGTAAAGTGCAAGAACCATAAAATAAGATTCTACTCAATAATGTGATGTTTATTAATGTTCTTTCTGAATATTTCGAAGACACTTTTATTTCATTGCAGTTTACTGGAAACTTCTGTCAACGATATGATTGTTATAGCGTGATAACATAGGAATTAGGAACTCCACTAGGAATGCAAACCACTTAAGAAATCTACGGTGTTTAGAAAAATCCGATTAAAATAATGGCAATATTTTATACCTGCTCCACTTCAGAAAAGAAGAGATGCAAATGCAAACACAGAAGAGAAGTTTAATTTTCGTTTCATACGCAGAACGGATGTCCCGAGCTGGAAATTTTAATTAAATTACAGTTATACAATGCATGTCAAAACTTTATAAAAAATAACATTTTCCTTTCCTTGGAAGTAATGTTTGTTTCGGAACAAAGCCTTGCTTAAAACGCTCTCCTTATCAAATCTTGCAAAAGAACGTTCTAGTTATTTTGTGATTAATTCTCAAACGCCCACAAACAGTTCCAAGAAATGGGAAAAAGCACAGAAAATCGGGAGCATTTGGCTTCGCTCCAGAATTCTTTCCCCTTCCATATGTCTTTCACTGGGTATTTTATTTCAAATACCGTGACATTTAACTTTTCATTTTGTAAAGTTAGATTATTAACGCTATACATGCCTGTACAGCGAGTTGAATAAAGTGCTTAGAAGAAAACGCATTATCAGTGAATTCTGTTAACTCATTCAGCAGATAATTGTGCAGTTTTATTGATATCATAAAAAGTACATTGGAACTAAGATTCATTAATAGATAAAGATGCATTTGAGTTAAGTAGAACAAAGTTCTTACACCTGACCCTTTTAATACTATCGCCTATATTTACGGTACCTTGACGAATTGCAAATTTTTATTCAAGCCACTTGCTAGGCATTTAATGCTCTTAACAATTTGGAGAAAAAGATTGAATAAGATATCATGAAATCGCTTAGAAATGTATTCATATTTTAGATTTTATTGGCATTTTAGTTGTGTTTTCAGACTGCTTCTCAGCAGCTTTTCTAAGGTATAACTGAAAGAAAATTCTTCAGCCCTTTCCCCATTTTTAAGGAATTTATAAGTGAAATTTCCTAGAATGCTTTGCTCCTAAGTGGTGCATTGTAATTATTGATAAGATATGCCTAAAAGAAAGAGAAAAACTGGCAGAATTTGCTAAGAAAAATCTGAATTAGGGAATATATTTTTGGAGGTTAGGGTCAAGAAATAATAAGAAGAGAAAATTAATTGTCTTTGTTGAAATAATTATTACTAAACAAACAGACTAATATCTTATTTCTCATTTTTCAGTGATACGAGACGAAACATATTATAAGAAAATAAATTAAATAACTATATTGTGCATATGAATTCGTTAGGAGAAAGGATTTCTTGGCAGTGCATACAAAAAATTAATATTATTTAACCAAACAGTTTTGAGATAAAATAAAGTACATTAAAGGAAATACGATAATGGTAACATTGTCTATCTTATAACAAATACAAAACTCTTTGTTTTATGATAATTGCTGCAATTCTGATTCTACAGAACTAACACAATGAGACAATGAAGATGTATTAATTTATATTTATTTATTGATTTACGTATTTTTCTGAAACACTGAAGTTATAGCTTAGTTATTATAATATAAATAAATGAAATATATTTTAAAATAATTTTTTTAATTATTTCGGTAGAAAGAAGAAGCACTAAATCAAATAGCCTATGATAATAATGATAGAAAGTTAATGAACAGCAGTTATAAAGATAAAATAATTGGAAACTATTTTTAGTTTTGGATTTGAAGCGGACACAAAATTTTGAATAGAAGTTCTCCGATTTATTCGAGTATAAATCTACACAGAAATTATAATGTACTACCATTATAACGTAGAATATTCAGAAAAAGAGACAATGGACTACTTTTTTAATATTGAACTTAAAAGTTTCAGCACTGTATGCTGTGCAAATGCGGACTAAAAATGTAAAAAAATAAAATATGTAAAATAAGTGAATAAATGCAAACACATATACCATACTTTATATGGCTCTCGTAGAGCAAAACATTTAATTGCTAAAACAATTATTAAGCTTGAATAAGATTATTCACATGCTTTTAACAATATAAATGCAAGAAAGTTGCGTAATTTTACGGACATCATATGTCTGTGAAAAATTCACAGATATATGATTAATTATTTGTCAATTACAAATTTAACATCCCGTTTTCATAATGTTTTACCAAATAATAGGTTCTTGTTTACTTAACTGCTCGAATTTAGTGTACGAACAGAATTTTTTCTTAGTTCCTACTTAAATTTGGCTGAAATACTTAAAATTTCGAACAAGTATTTGGTATTTACGTATTAGCGTAACTACCTTGGCGCAGTTTGGCGGTTTCTACAGTGGAAAAAGGTGATTCGGTGAATTTAACTTAAAACTTATAAACTGTGAATTAAGCAAGATTAATTTAGGTCAAATAGATGTTCATCACTTGAAAAACTAAGATAATCGTATGAATTATCTTAGATGCTTCGAATATGACTTATTAAGGAGTTTTAAAGCTTTTAAATTTCGTAGAAATAAGGCTACTACCCTGTTTTAGCAAAGACTACAGAGTGAAACACTTTCATTTAAAAACATTTAAAATATCTTATTTTAAACAAACCTTATAGCTTCTGAAACTATTTCTGCATTTGTGTAATTAATGTTTAATATTAATTAGAGTATTAAAAGACAGTTTATTCCACTAAAATTCAACTGCAAGCGTGTACATTGCAGAAAACATTTTCTTCCTTGAACTCAAAAGAAGACATTAATTAAAGGATTTACTTTTGTCAAAGAAATTTGTTTTAAACAGCGTGTATTAAAATTTAATGTTGTAATACCAAAAATTATTAAAGCTTTGAAAAGCTTCAGAGGAGCATTATTAAAGCTTTTCACTCTATAATTTGACAGTACATGTAAAAGAAAAACATTTTAGATAGCAATAAACGTTAATTAAACATTGTGCTTGACATCTGAGACCCTCTGACATTTAGAGAAATCGAAGAAATGCAGTTAAGACTCGTATACTTAAATATATCGCAGGTTCCCCAAAAGTGATTTTAATTTCAGTTTTCAGGCTTTATAGTAGTTTCGGTTGTGTATATTAAACTGTAGATTATTGAAGATATTGAGAAATTTACTTAATTACTTTGAAAAAAACATTTCTAGCACTAAAAATACAATTCATAACTTGCAACTGTGAATCAGACCCATTTTTAAACAAAACTTTATGACATTTGCTTGATCGCTTCTTGATTTAGTTCTGAGAAATTATTAAATGAAAGTCAATTGCATTGTACAAAATTTTACTTATCACATTTATAAGAATAAGCTACTCAGCCATACACTTATCATTGTAATGAAGTACTGAAAACATTTTAACCGAAGAGACGAGCTTATAAACTCCATTCCTTAAAAAACATAAATTAATAAAGAAATAAAAATGTTCCTGTCATAATTTCAGCTTTGAAACTAATCACAAATCTATACAACGTGGAATGAGAGATAGTAAAAATAAATAGGAAAATAATATATATACAATTAATATAAATACAGTAAAGCAGAAAATTTGCAGAACTGAATAGCACAGAATTTGAAGAAAGAAGATATGCGAGGACGAGTTTCGTTGATTCATGTAATCAATTTAGTACTAACACATACCTGGAATCTGGGATCTCAGGAAGAAATCTTATGTGACAGCGAATTTTATTTTTAACCTAGGTTTTTGTCATAATCACAAAATCAAACTTAAGTTCTGGGATTTTACTGCTTTCGGGGATATGTTCAAGCATCGTATGTGGAATAACTTTATACTAGTTATTCTTATAATATTTTGTCTTTTGTATTACACATGTATAACCAGATATGGGAAGGAAGTTTATTATTCTATAATTTTTATAAAAATATATTATCTTTCAGGCATAAATCAAAGTATGATTTGAAACGTGCGCGAACATCTAACTGTTAAAAAGTTGCCGAAGATTCCGAATATTTCGGGAATTTATTCAAGTAAGATAAAATGTAGAGTGGTTGCAAAAGACATCCATTCATCTCCGGAATGGCAAGAAAAATCGTGTTCTCTGGCAAGCAGCACTCGAGCAGTCTTCAGTTGCTCTTAACGAAGTATCATTACAATGAAAAATAGGTATATTTTATTTTTAATATTTTTGAGCTTATATTTGCTCGCAACATCTTGCTCATATGATAGCTAAAGATCAGGTCAAAACTACATTATTATTTATTATTGAGACTTTAATTTATACATAAATGGTTGTAAAATATTTTATAACTAAATTGAAATTTTACATTTCAAGGCTATTCTAGTATTAGGTATGTATTTTATGTTATATATCTAAATATACGTTCTGGTATCTAAATATACGTTCTGATATATTTCAGGAAGAGACAGACGAAAGTTTAGAGCTAGTAGCTTGGAGTCGGATGAAAGATAACTTGATCTACGTTCTTTGGGAACAGATGTCCGATTCTCAAAGATTTTGAAATCGTAAGGAATGGGAGAAAGAAAGAAAAAAAAGTTATCAGTGTTGCCATAAGAAAAATAATGTGCGCCACAAAAATTTGTTTACTGAATAGATTTTCATTACTATTACTACCCTAACTTCAGTTAATTTATCATAATATACTCAAATTCAATAAAGTTAATTTCCAGCCATTTTCTCAAAAATGTTGAAGTTGCATGGTATGTTGCTAATTTTCTGTCATTGTTTTTTCTCATTATGCTTTGCCTTATGTCTATACTTACCTATAAATAGCTGAAAGAGTGTTTTGTGAATTTAAAACTTATTTAGATAATTGCAGTTACTGAAGGTTTAACATTCATATCGATAAGACTTTTTTCCTTTCACTGGAGTCAAGTCTGGTCGGCCTTCCTGATTGCGGCATGAGAATAAATTGGGTATGTAAGCCCCACACCTCAGAAACCTGTGAGTTTATCTAGATAACAAGTTAAATTTGCTCATAACATTGAGTATGTCACCCCTCCCCAAATCCAGTATATTAATTGTATTATAAAAATAATTTCTCTGCAAATGTTTTAGTGATTAAAATTTTCGCTCTCAGAAGTACATTTATATAGGACATTAGTTCTGTTATTATGTACGAGGTAGGCGCCTGAGGCACAAGGTAAGAAAAGTTGAAAACAACACGAAAGCAATTAGACACCACGCAGAAAAGCTACACGCTGGAGATTGCAGGATGCTTTTGGATGTATCGACGAAGGAGACTTATAACTTGAATAGGTAGCATCCATTTTGATACATATTTGCTTTTGCGATAAATTTTCTTCACAAGTAGGAAATATTGAAGCCACAGACAGCAATGAACACAATGAATGTAATAATGTTTTTCATGCTTTCTACGTAAACTTGATTCATCTTTCCTTGATTATATTCAGTGAAACTGTGAAACACTTTCAGTGAAAACTGTCTTTTTCCCTAATTTTCTAGCTATCTAGCCATCTAGCTAGGCTTTCTTTAGCTTTCATGAAATTGGTCTACTTTTGCATAAGATCGTGAAACCTTTAGCTCAAAATGGGAAGACACAACTCTATATTTCATTAGTTACCATTATTTTGAACCTAACATACATTATCTTTAATTTAAGTATAACTATGTACTTATCTATAATGTAAGTATGACTACACGCTGTTACATATGTAGATAAAACCCTACTACACTAGAAGGATTTTGTATTTCATGTAATATGCCTCGTAACTACGCTTGCCACTTAGCTGTTAAGCGAAACCACTTTCCTATGTTTCATCTGCGTTAGAAAGATTTATAGTTGTATCATCAAAGTTCTGTACAGCTGGAGTTAACTTACCTTTCTACAGAGATAAGTCAGTACAAGCAGTGGAAGGCTTAAGGAATAATATTATACTCTAACTGTAAAACAAAAAAAAAAATATTTTCACTGTTTTTCCATACGTAATCAATTTTATTTAATTTCCACCAGATGCTAAGCATTTAATGTTAGAAAAAAAGTTATTAGCCTGGATTTTACAATTTAAAAAACAATAGAAACTAAATGAAAGCTAAGTCACAGTAGCATAAATGCGATTAACGTAATTTAACTATCAATATAAAAATTCGGGGAAGCTTTTTTGTTTGGCTCTTTCTCTATCTTAACTAAATGTAACTTAATTTTAAAACATTTACCTCACCCAAAGTAATACATGGCTAATTTTGCAATGCGTGTAATCTAAATCCAGTCATATTGGCGAAAGGAAGAATTAACTGACTGTCTTCAAGTGAAAGAAAGCCAATCAGATTAATTTCATTTCGCTATAATTTCTATAAAATTAAATTACTGATTTTCGTGCCTTTAAACTGAAAGAATGAAACTAAATGGGGAAAGCAGGCAGGTTAGCAGAAATAAAAGGTTCGTATTTTAATTAATTAATTATCATTTTAAGGAATAAGGTTTGAAACTCAATGTAATTGGATTGAAATGTACATAAATAGTATGCAACAAACGTTTTCAGTGCATTATGAGTTAAGTGTTTTCTTTCCCATTTGATGAGGAATAAAATTTCAGTAGTTCCAACAAGCAGAGTTCCAACTATTTGACACAAGCGGGACTGAACGATTATCAGATAATCAGCAATGCCTGTTACTACTGAAATGTCAAAAATAAATTACTGAAATAGATTTGTTGAATAAAAAACTGTACTTTATTACAAGTTTCGTGAAATATAAGACTGACAAAATTTTTGCATTTGAAATCAGTGCAGAAAATATTTCAATTCTGTAATAACTATAATAAAATTTCAACTATAATAAATAATTTCAACTATAATAAAATTATTTCATTAGAAAATAAAGGTAAGTTAAGTATGAAACACAATGCATCGCACAAGAACTGATAAAGAGACAGAGGTAATGAATAAATTATGATGGATGTCAAACGAAAAAAATTATATGTACAAAGTAAATTCGACAAGCTGCTTAGTAAAAATATTAGTGTCGTTGTCAGAGTAACGTCAGAGTTCCATTTCTCAGAATGACTGATTTGGAAGCAGTACGAAGGCTGCTCACAATACGGTAATGAAACCCGCATTACCGAAAGGAAAATATATTATTAATATTACTTTTTATAATGCTAAAATGATCTTAAATGCTAAATGATCGTAATTTTGATTTTAATTAAATTTTGATTGTATGTCGCATAATTAGAACTTAATTATAATTCGTCAAGATGAGTTATTGTTAAATGTAACCAGAGTTTTATTTCATATGTTGTGCTATTGTGTCCCATTATTTCCTAATGAATTCTTCTCTGTTTATGATGCTGGAGTGAAGGCTCCAACTGCACCTATAATAATAAGTATATTTTTTTTCAAATTACAAATACAACAGCAGTGACAACGCAACAACGCAGCAGACACAAAGGGGAATTTTTCATGGATTTCTTTCAATAAATGTTGATAAAAATTACCACTGTAGACTAATGGCTACTAACCTTGTTTTCTAATAGCTGCTGCAAATATAGGTTAACCACACATTTTGGGAAAAATATTGAATATTGGATTAAAATTTTTAAAGTAAAATCTTCATAATTTATCTCCTAGTTATATTATCTTAAACAAGAATGTCATTCTGAACTTAGTAGTCAACAACTAATACTTTTGAAATATAAATAATGCCTTTAAATTTATTTGTCTTTTGAGCACATGAGATACCGATAGAAAGAAGTCTCAATATTTGTATGAAGTATCTGTAAACTCGAATTATGAAAGCCTTCATATATTTCGGAGTTTCATTTAACACGGTTTCTGTACAACGTGGTGCGAAATAACCGTTTTATTGCAGTACCGTCTGTACTTCTCTGAGTTAAGAAGATAAAAATGAATTTCGTCTTTAGATATGATTCAAATTAACCAAATATATCATTAAATGGGTATTTTGTTTTATTTGAAAAAAAATTAAATGTTTTTTCCATACATCTAACTTATTTCCCAATTAGCATTCTATTTCATTCTTTTAATCGTTCGCAAAAGGTGAGAACATTTAGTTCAGGATTTGAAAAAAAAAAAAAAAAAAAAAAAAAAAAAAAAAAAAAAGACCAAAACAGCCTGCTTTATATTCAAAGTTTCCTCTTCCGCTTTGGAAACTTTCCATCTTCCACGGAAACTCAATTTTAACGTAAGAAACGCCTGTATCTCTGCTTTTATTTCATTCAGAAAAATGCATGTTGATCGTCTAGCAAGAATGCTGCTACACAAGTTTAACACACACAAAAAAATCCTTGCATTTGTTTTTTGTACAATAAAAAATTTAATTAAATTACAAATGCAAATTTTATGTATTAATATATTACATATGAACGAAAACCTTAGGGAAAAATAGTTGTAATATTTAAATAAAAATTTAATTCAACGGAAACTAATTTTTCCATTACTGCACATACAGTTTTTCTCTATGTATTAGCAACAGATAAATTTACACTCACAAAACAGATTAACAGGAACTCTACGGTGAAAACTGCAATATGGTTACAATTTCTGTTGGGGTACTAAGAGTAAAAAGGACTCATTTGTAAAATTGGCTTCTATGAAATACCTTAAATATAACTTGCATTCAAATTTATGTTCGCTGATTTTCTAAAATCAAATCAATGCAATGCCTTGAAAATATTCCTTGGGCAGCCCATTGAATCTCGCCATATATTGGAGATGTTATAATTCAAGGATGAACTTAAAAAGGAAAAACTTGAGAATGAAACTTGATCGAGAAAAAGTTTTTTCTAAAGGGGATGAATATTCGGAAAAGATAGTGAAGTGATATGGTGTACCTGACAGTTAAATACCTGACAGTTAAAATTCTTGAAGGAGTAAGCAAAGTACTGAATGTTATTACGTAATTTTAACTTTGACAAGAACAGGAAGGAAATCTTAAAAAGAAATTTTTTAATACTGTCTTCCTGTCATTTCAAATTTTAATTCCAATAACATTTTGGAGTGTAAAAGAAGTGATGGCATTAATTACACTTTATAACGAAAGATTTATCAAAGGAAGCTTTAATTTGGGAAGCTTACATAATAATGCAACACAAAGAAAATGATTCCATAACACAGAAATGGCAATACATGAAAAAAAAAAAAACCCGAGGAAAATGAAAGAAACTTTTGTCTGCTTTTGTACCAATTTCAAGAACTGATCTTGAATTCCCTTCGGAAAAAAAAAGATTTATTATCATACTATTATGTTTTTAGAAAAGCCAAAAGAAAAATAGAATTTTTATCATTTAAGCAAAAGAGCAATGATCAACTCGCAGAGTAATTCATGAATACAGATTTAAGTATATACTGCAGGACAATGAATTTGTGTTTTTATCATCCTTGAGTGTATGGACTATGCATTTTTAAGAACTATCGCGTTGGTCCCGAAAAACCTTATATTTTTTAA
The DNA here is from genome assembly GCF_044657685.1 of Stegodyphus dumicola. Classification (NCBI taxonomy): domain Eukaryota; kingdom Metazoa; phylum Arthropoda; class Arachnida; order Araneae; family Eresidae; genus Stegodyphus; species Stegodyphus dumicola. Next base: position 175,926,331 of record NC_140781.1, read on the forward strand.
ACGCCACTTTCGTTTATGACATTTCAATTTCACAAACCTTTCTTGAGGTCCCCTTTCTTGCGAGTGCATAAAATTGAGAAATTTCTGCATAAATCAATAGAAAAGTACATACAATAGAATAATCAATAGACAAGTACAATAGAAAAGTACAATGAATTTCAATTTTAGAGCATTTTCCATTTAAAACCTTTAAAACGCTTTTTATTTTCTCGAGGTCCAAAGAATAAACTGTAACTATGAGTTGAACTAAAGCGAGGTTATGATCATCTTTTGAAATTTTTCAGTTAGTCTACTTCCTTCGAGCTAATCTTGAAACTATTGTTGCTTGAAATTAAACATAGCTTAAGGCTCAAGTATTTCAATAGGGAAATTAATAAGGAAAAATATTCAATTTTTTAGCTGAACTGAGACTGCTCAAAGAGTTTAATTATAAAGCATAACTTAAATTTAAACCTATCTTTTCTTGTCAAAACTGCTAATTTTCGAGGCAAGCATGTCAAAATAATACAAAGTCAGGCTAAAATAAGAAAACACAGTATTCATTAACCGAATTACATTTATAAAAGGAATACTAACAATAACTTAAAGAGTAAAAAAAATCTAAATACAGTTTCATTTCAAATTAAGTACTTTCAAATTTTTAACTCCTTTCTACTAAAATTTTAACTCTTATTTTTACGAACTCCTTTTTTTATTTTGTTTCTTTTCCAAGATGGGAAAGCATAAAGATGCTCATCACGCTTACTGAACGTTTAACGTCGATCGGGACACAAGAAGCCAAGTGGATAAAACAGCCGACTGTTACTCACACTTGAATCCAGGAGAGAGGGCTGGCTGTAGGGGCATTTTCGTGGTTTTCGCCGTGAATAAAGAGAATAAAAGCCAGTTTTTCTTAAAAAAAAAAAAAAAAAAAAAAAAAAAAATTCTCCATGAAGGCATCAATTCTCTTATGCAGTTTGCCTTTACGTGTTTTTTCACAATTTATTAAACAAATATGCAGGTACAGGATGAAGCAAGGTAGGCATCTGTGTATCCACGTAGGCATGTTAGGTATAGTCGGGCTTTGTTAATTACTAAGCTTCCATCTCGGGTGGGATTCCGAGAGAGAACACCGCGGCGTTCGGTCCAAGGGTCTTCCATCCCCTTTCCCCTCGAGTGATCCTCTCTTTCGAGAGGATTTTGGCTTGCAGTATATATTGAGTGTTCCTCAGACACATAGACACCATACGCTTACAAATGTTTTGAACCCGGGCCCTTCCGTACGGCAGTCACAGTCTCTAACAACTGTCCCGTCTGTATGGTAACCAAATATAACAATAAATAATACTAAAGTATCGCAGGCAATGGAATTTTCAATAATAAAGCAGAAATGCAATAAGTATTGTAATTTAAATGCATTTTAAGAGTGGCGAGTCAAGCTTAGCCTTGATGTAATACGGACGTTCATAAGTTAGCAGTCAAGCAATTATAGCTTATTTTGACTTTTGAGTTGTATGAAATTATGCTTCTTCGTTTATGTAAATAAAGACGAAATCGAGGATTAACGTCTCACTGTAGGTGTGCTAAAAATTGATGGGGCAAGACCAAAGTAACACCAAAAAAATTAATCAAAATGTAGGAAAATTCTAGTTAAAATAAAACTACCACATTTAGTATCATTTATATTTTTATCAGTCTTCTAAGAGTTAAGAAAAAAGAATGCTTCTAAGAGTATTAAAATCTTGCTTAGAGAAAACTGTAGTGGTACCACGACCTGATGAGATTACTAGAGATAAAATAAGCCTTTCCAAATGATGTACTTAATAAAAGTGTAATTAAAATATATAAAATTTCTAGTTCAAATAATTATTAGATGACAGAATATAATATACGTGTTAATTATATTTGGGGATTAGAGTCTGGAAAATATTTCATTTGAGTACACGCTATCATTACATTAACTCAGTACTCATATTAGTACTGAAGACTGAAATATAGCTGAAAACGTAATTGTGCTTCAGCTATTTTCCTTATTCACATTTTCAAAATTAGTAGTCAGAACGTTAATAGACAGATGTATCTTCATCTGTTGCATTTATTATTCCGTAATTCCACAGCTGGCATCTCTTAGATTTTTATCAGTTTCCTAAGAGCTAAGAATTAATAATGCTTCTAAGCGTATTAAAATCTTTCCACTTAACAAACGGAGAAAGACGCGAAATGAGCAAAGACTCTATTGCAAGTGAAATATCCTCATCTTCTAATGCTGGAGCAATGTTTCCATCATACCGCATTGTTAAATATACCGTATATACTTGAAAAGAGGTAGAAAGATATTGACCATTTCATAATTATTAAGAAACGCGTTCTCACTTTTAAAACTCATGTGTTATCGAAGACGCTGTTTCATAATTTCTGCTAATTCATTTTGCGTACCAAGTTTTACAGTTCTATAGCATTTTTTAAAAATCTGAGCATTTATTTTTATTATGCTTAGTAACTGCAAATCTTCCATACTTTGACGCCAGAACTTGCGTAAAACCAAAACACGGTTAGATTTTAGCTATGTTTCAGTCTTTAAACTGGAACTGATTATGGAACACTGGATATTGAGAAAATGACAGTGAAAATCCTACAGGTACGAAAGAAAAATCCATCTAATTCAAGTCAAAAATTGAACATTAAGTCGATAAAGTATATATGTATATATATTTTCTAATTTTAATTATATGTGGAAGCTCTGAAGAACCTTAAAAACATTTCGAGCTGAAGTTCTTTGTTATTAGAAGATTAATGAAAACAGAAGGAAAGATCTGGTGTAATCAGCTTCACAAAAATAGATGAATTCACGAATTTGTAAAAATATAGATAATTTTCTCTTGCAAATTTTTAGTAACATTAGCATTACGAAATCGTCAGATGGCTTAGCTACAAATTTAAAACGCCTCAACTAAATTAGTAACATGCAGTTAGTGCTCTAGCTAACCTTTCTAATGCACTGAAAAATGTAATCAAAATGGAAGTATGTTTCAGAACAATTATTTCAAATTCTGACACGTTAAGACATTTCCTTATTCACAAATAAATTTAAAAGAAAATTACTGTCATCATTAACCACATAATTATTTCGAAGTTCTAAATATATTAAAAAATATAAACTTTCTCAGTATAATAGATTATTATTCAACAGATTTAAGAGTAAAATGCAAAGCAGCTATTTCAGAAATGAACATCCCCCCACGCAAAGTCTCAACTTAAAAGAAAAGAAGAAGATATTTTTTATGCCTGCATAGCAAAATAAAGGACATTGTGAAACGAAGAACATGTTTGAAAAGGAAAATTCAGAGAAAAAGAAAAGGTTTAATATCTTTACTGAGTATGCAGGTAAGAAATAACAAAAGCTACCGAGTGAAGTTTGCTCACTTTTAAAGAAATCATTATGGGTAATAAGCTCATTTCATATTTTTCAAATACCTGAAACTATGGTAAAATCTTTCGCCCACAATCTGTTTATGCATTTCCGTTGGTAATATAAGCCGCGAACAAATATAAATGCAATAACTTGATAAAAAATCAAAAGTTGTAATATTATATCCTCAAAACATCGAAGTGGTATAATCGGCAGATTTTAAAAATACTTTGTCTCAATAAAAATGTAGCTAGAATATGATAGAAGAAATAAAAAGTATGTATCCATAGCAACGCCGCGTAGTTGGTAACAACCTTTCCAAACCTCTACCTCTCAGACACATACGTACTCAAAGGAGAAGAATAAAGAAAGAATGGCGAAATTTATTTTATTCTTTTACCTTAGTGGGAGCCTTGTTCAAAGCAATCCACGGTTTTGCTACTCTTTTAAACCAGTTCTTAGAATTTTATTCTTTCGTTCTTTCTTTTTTCTTTTTAAATTCTGAAGAGTATCCCCTCCTTTTTTTTTTTTTTTTTTTTTTTTTTTTTTTTTTTACTCACGAGATTTATTTCTTACGGCACTTGCGATGTTGCGGCAAGGGAAAGTTAAACTTATAAAATATTTGCCATTTGTCTCCCTATCTTATAAATAATACTTTTTCATGTTTAATAGCCTATTTGTAATGTATGTTTAACAGCCTTCTGTTGGCGATTTCACATTAGATTTGAATATCTTATAAATATGAATCGTTTAACATGAAAGAAAAATCTTTTTTTTTAATTGTACAAGATTTCGGAAGGTCTTCCAGTGCTAAGAAATGTGTCATGTTTATACTCTCAGATGACATTGCCATACATCCCTGTTCCTTTTTCATTACTTTGCTTTGTCTGGGGCTGCTTCTGCAGGCTTATTCTGAGGCGCTTCCTTTGATTTGTAAAGCCAAAGATGTGGCCAAACCGTGGCTCTTCGTCCCATCAAATGCAGTTTATATGTGTATATATGTAGTGTTGTACTTTTGGCGGGAGATAACAACAATTCACGTTCTAGCCATGGCCGAAAATACGGCTGCGTAGATGATTGCGAACCGCGACTTAGTGGAATGACCCGATGGAATTTTAGAACAAGCACGACCAGCCTGATAGTCAAACATAATTTATTTTTGAATGACGAATTTCTTAGCACGTATCTTCATAACTAATAGAAGAGTAGGGGTACTAAACGCGCCCTATAATTTTAGGTACGTTATTACAATTTAAACAATGGCGAACAGCTAGCAGATGCAGAGTGGCACGCTGTCAGCAGGCAGGCGGAAAAGGCGAAAGAGAGGGAGACTACACAGTTAATAGCTATTTACACTAGATAGACGTATAAGTACAGCTAATCTGTGATTGGTTAATTTTGGGTTTTAGTTCCATATTTCAAGCAGCGTTATGTAACATAGAAAGATCTCGAATTTGGGAGAACAGACGAATTTAGAGGAGAGAACATAAAATCTACAGTAGTTAATTTTGAGGTCGCCAATTGTTTCTCAAAGCAGCTATCGTATTTTGTTATGCCTTACATATATATGTTTCTTTTTACCTTAACATAGTAAACGTAACATATTTCATATAGTTCATTTGTATATTGCAGGGACATACTTTCCTAAATGCAATGAATATATTGTAAGAGCAACAAGAATTATTTATTTATTCTTAGAAACAACAGCATAAGTTTAAATAATGAAAAACTCGTGTTAATTTATTTGAAATCTTTCTTTCTATTCAAAAGCTACTCTTAAAATGATATAATATATACTTGCGATTCGTTGAAAATCTATTTGCTTAGGCAAATTTCTGAGTTATAACATTGGGCTCTGACTATCAGCCGCCTGTAATTTTATTCGTAACCCACTTCTACCATTTTTACACTTTCTTAATTTATTCTTCGGACTTATAGATCTTCAACAGAAAACAAAATTTGGATCTGGCTCTTCGAAATCGAAATAATCAACGCATCTCGACGGTGTAACTCTCTTTTTTCCCTTCTCTATTATCCTAATATGATTCAGTTAAAAGATTTTCTTTTTATATCCAAGCTACCAAATGAGATTAATATTGATTAATAGAATTATTTTTATATTAGGGCTTAGGCTTATAGCGCTGAGATGGATTGAATAATGTATTTTGCTTGTAATGAGCCGCCCCCCCCCACTGAGACAAATTTTTGTTTATTGTTCTTACTACTGTATTCGCCGGAAAAGATTTTACTTGCTTTGTTTCGTTAGGGTAAATGTTAATTTTATCTTTGCTTACTGGCTTAAAACTGCAGTAGGATTATTTGCTGCTTTCATTATTTTGTACTGTATTTGTTAACATTTTTCTTCTGCCGCAATTAATATTATTTTAAACAGTAATTGAGTTGTAAAATACAGTTTGCCGAGAAATGAGATAAAGCTAAGAGGCGTCTCTTAAAATAGACCGTTGTTGTATTTCGCTCAAAGTTTATACTATATCACTTTCCTGTAGCTGGTTTGGTTTGGTTTATGTGATTACGGCAAAGCTTCAAGGGCTATCTGCTTAAGAGAACGGAATGATTCGTGGAGGACTTTCTAAGGGAAACTGGCTCGTATAGACGTTACACATGGGGAAAAGCAAGAAAACGCCCATGCAGACAGCCCGTTCCCGGGATTCGAACCTCGGACCAAACTACTATTGTTCAGTGACATTACCGCTGTCACTTTCCTGTAGCACTCTACAGATTATGAAATCAGGTTCGAGTTTAAGAAATTATAGACAGCTCTCGATTAACTGGAGGCAGATTAACCGGGTTAGGGATTAACAGGATCTTGTCTAAAAAATTTGTTTATTGCAGAGCGATGAAAAAATGACTATCACAAACCATCAGAATAAAGCAGAAGTTCTACAGGAAAGCAAAATTCAGAGTAAAATACACGAGATAACGGAAGTGATACAATACTAAAATCATAATAATTCGTTTTACCCACAACAGTATGTAATTTAAGCGTACATAATCTGGAATGCATAATCATTGTTAAATCATCCATTAAAAATAAATTACTAAATCGTAAAAAAGAAAAAAAAAAGAAAGAAAAGAAAGAAATGTACCGCTATTCATTTGCCGTTTCAGACTAAATAATATCGGAATTCAAAAGTGATATATTTTTTTTTCTTTCTGTTCTTGTTCTGAGTGTTTTTCTGTTTTGAGGGCTGATTTAATTTACTTAGCCAAGTAAACTTACTCTCCAAATTAAACTGCATAAAACTCAAATAAATCGCTAACAGTATTTTTCTATTAATTATAGTATGTACTGCTCTTCTTCCCTGCGTTCTGTTAACATCTTATATTAATCCAAATAACATCCAAATTATTAAGAAATGAATTTATTGCTTTTAAAATTATTGCTTTTAAAGATATTTCGCCGAATAGAAACATTTTGAGAACTGGTTAAACGCAAGGTCGCATAGAAGATAAAGATTTTATATTTCGCTCAATGAAGGCAGAGCATGACATATTCCTGTCAGCGTAAAATAACATAACGAAAGAAAGTGGTCCAAAAATTTTGGAAATATTCCGCTAACGACGTTTTAATCTCAAAATGTTAAAAATAAAAAATACATAGGTCAAAATTATTGCAGTATTGTTATCAAAATTCGAGTTTTTATATCAGATATTTGACATAAATTTCATGTTGGTTTTCATCAGTTGCACTTATTTTTTCTTACAAATATTAACTCATGCAAACTTATTTCTTCATAGTAGCTATTATACCTCAAATAAAAAACGAATGAAATATAGTGAAATATATCTGCAGCTTGATATTTCAAATTTACAAGGTTTCATGCAAATATCTAGTAAGACATTAAAATACTCTTTCTTAGTAATAATTTCCATATATTGAATAATATGCAAAAATTTGTTCTAGTTGCAAACATAATAAATTATTCTACTTTCAATTAGGTAATGCTTCTTTCTTTTCACAGCTTTTGAGAAAATATAAGCGAACTCATAATCTCTCAAAAATACAATACATTGTTCCTAACAAAAATTGCAAGCTTTGAAGTTAAGTCGGTAATCTGAAAGCTTTGAAGTTAAGTCGGTAAAACTAATTTCTAAATTTATTTTAGTGTTGAAAATATTGAATAGAGTTATTTGGTATTTTCTCCCGCCTTTCCTCATGCCTTCGTGCTATAACTAGAAGCACACTCGACGTGTATTCGGGAGGTCCGGAGTTCGAGTCCCGGCGAAGGTACTGCGGATTTCTTCAGTTTTCTGACATCAAAAAATCCTAATGACTCTACAGGTGGCGCCCAGACTGGAAGGTGGAGAACGATAATTTGTCACTACTATGATTTGGCGACTGGGTCCCCTAATTCCCAGTCGCCCTTTAAAAAGTACCAGAAGCGGCCGCAGCCCGATCCACCTAGCGAAAAAACTTGGATTTTCTCCCTCTTTTCCGCATGCCTTCGTGGTGTAATTGGAAGTCAACTCGACGCATATTCCAGAGGTGCAGGTTCAAATCCTGGCGAGGGCACTGCCAGGATTATATTGTATTTCCATATTTTAATTATTATATTATTATATTGTATTTCCATATTTATTTAATTATTATATTGTATTTCCATATTTGGTCTTTCTTATTGATTCTGCATTTAATAACATTTCAGAAAGATAATTATTGAAAATTATGTTATGAACGTTTTATGCTTTTGAAAGCAATCACAGCATTTTTGGGGGGAAACACTGAGACTAATATTTTTTGTGAAATTATTTATTCCATATGGGAGTTCTTGGTGAAGAAAGCAGGGCAAGAATCTTGGTTGTGAATTATTATCTTACTGAACTCTCGAAATCGAAAGGAATTAATACTTCGAAGACGAAATTATGTTAAATTACTAATTATTATTACATTATTACCATAATGTCGTTTAAAAGTAATAGAGTTTATCAATCAGTTTTATCTCTTTTTTTTTTTTGCATTCAATTGCGAGATAGAGTGCTTAATATCCGGCACAGTTTTGACTTAATATTAAGAAAAATATAAATACTTTTCAGTTACATGATTTTAAACATAATATGCTCAAAAAGTTTCAAAGAATTTACTGTATCAATCAGCTGACTAGGGAAACAGAGTGGTTCTCCTCCACACTCTCCCCACCGCATTCAATTTATACTCTTGCATCCCCGCCCCTTGAGATAGCCTCTGGGGGAAACAGGACTCTCAGAATCAAATGAAAGGGGACTTGATGGATTAGTGAAGGAAATAGTTTTTGCACCAGGGTAGCAAACAGAGTCTCTTTGAGGGTTCGATAGACAAGCGCAAAAAATAGGCTGACCTAAAGTTTCAAGTTCCTCTAGAAAGGGATTATTGAATTCTTTTAAAGAAGTTATTGCATATGGTCAATATTAAAACATTTAACTACACCACCGATTCATCAAAGAAATAATGGAGTTATAAATAATTGAAAAATATAATATAATATTCTTTTGCTAATGACAGGAAAGACAATTTAAACCTTCATTTCCTAAAAATGAAAGTCACATGTTCTTTGTTTATTTAGTTTGTTAATAAACGCCTAATAAAATATATTACACGGTCTTAAGAAACTAGAAGATTGCATATACTTAATAAGCTAATACAGTATAAATAGGATCCTGTTAAAAATAATTATTAAAATTGAAAGCACAGAAGGAAAATGTTGTTTTAAACTTTAAAAGCCTAATGTACCCAAACTTAAAAGCGGGGAAAAATATTGAAACTTTCTAAACTCATTAATTGTCGCTGAAGACAGCGAAAAGATTTATGCAAATTTAATTTTAAACACAAACAGCATAACTGTTCACCAGCTGTCAAGCTGTAATGCTTATAGACTTGGTTGCCCAACCAGCGGAAATAATAATTGGTTAGGATATATATTTAACATAACATTCTACTAAAGTGTATTAAAAAGTAGACATTAGATGCATGATAAGAGCAAATGCAAATGCCGTTGTAGTTACCGATTTAGAATACAAAAACCACAGATACATAAAGCATACATTTCTGTTATGCATGGAAGTCTCAGCTTAATCTAGATCGCATTGACTTCAGTTTGGTTTTATTTTATGGTCTAGAGAAAAAGGATAGAAGAGACAGAGGGAAAGCCATTCCCAGCTTTTGACGATATTTCGGCTAGTCGATATGGGATTTTCTAGCTGGATTTCTAGTCATTCTATCGCCACTTACAATACAGAAACATACATACATTTCAAGTATTTGTCAGTCGTGCTTGAAGAAAAAAAGATGGAAAAGTTTTAATAAAATGTGATATTTCTTTAATCTATGAAAGATTTTTAAGAATGGTAATATGGCAAACATTCTCAACAACAACAACAGCCAAAAAAAAAAAAAAAACAGAAATACGTGGGAAGTACGCATTCAGCTAAAATCAAAAGTAAACAATATCTTATCCTTTTATGAAATGCTTCGATTGTCCGTCAAATAGTCGGCCACACTTCAAAGAAAGGAAAAGCTTCAAATAAAAACGAACGAAAAAAAAAGATCATATTAAAAGCTAAGGAGACGTTTTAACATAAAATGTTTTTCGCATAAGGAGTTCAGAACATTGATTTCTTCTAGTAAACACAAAAGGATGCTTGTAATATTTTTAAAATAGGATTATTTTAGTCCTCAGATTTTTATTTATTTATCTATTTTTGATTAAGCAGTTGGCATTTTTTGTACTTTCATCCTGCAGTTGCATTTCTTCTGATGTTATCTATGATATTATCCTTTACAGTTGCAAATACTTAATTAAAACCAACGCAGCCACTTGTTTGTCAATGCATTTAAAAATAAGCAAAGCGGTTTTATAAAGTTTCTTTAAACTTATGACGATATTTTTTCGAATGATTGTTATAGATTACTTTATATGTTTCCACTAGGTACTTGTTACTAGGGCACCCCCATCATACAGAATACAGAGATTTACTAATCCTTTGCATTTTATACAAACAGAAACAATGTTTTTTCCAATTACGATTAACTGCAGTTCAAACTTTGGATATTATGCGATAGTTTCGTTTTATAGGCTTAAATAATAGTAAAAGTAATAAGATCAATTTTAACTATCACTTCATATTATAAATGCAAGAGTTTATTTCGAACTAATTACTAATTCAGTTTTTATTTTACTTTCCTTTCAAATTTTTTCAATCACTTAATTCTGAAATATATAAATTTAATGCGTACATAGAAGAGAGAAAGCGTATTTAAAGACATATCAGTTATACAGATAGTTAGAGTAGACGGCAACATTGAGATCTAAGTTAGCCTTTGTCACATGACTGTTCAGCCATACTATATACTAGCCATACTAAATATATCATATACTAGCCATACTAAATTAGTAGCAGGAGCTAACAAGGAAGGCTATTAACTATTGAATTTTCAATAAAATATAAAATATTTATGAATAAATAAATAGAAATACAAAATGTAATGAAAAACATATATAGAGAGTCGGCTCAATCATAAATGCATAATGATAATGCATGTTAGCTGTCGAAGAGCCGCAGATAAGTAAATAAAAAAAAAAAAATAGCGATTTTGCGATTAAATATTTTTTTTCTTTTTCCCGTTTTTAAAGCTTTCTCGGAATTCCAAAATGCTGTTTTTCTAGCCCCCGAAAGATCGATTAGCAGAACGAAAATATAAAATAATAAACAAATAGATACACGCAGAATTTTAGTTTATGTTTATCTTTTCAAGGGCTTTACTCAGTACATTTATTACTTAAAGTTGCATTAACATATTTGTTGTCAGTCAATGTTTTCCTATAATTTTACAACAGTTTATGCAACAAGATACGTACTATTTTTGTCAGTATGAGCTGACATAATAAGATCAAACCCAACAGAAGAAATTTAGTATTTCAAAATTGCGACCAAAATTCAGGAAATTCTGAAAACCGTCTTATTATGGGAAAATGACTCATATTGCAGTCAGGTTCTCGCTGTGCAAAAAATACGTCCTTCATGTAAAAATTAGTAAACTGATTACGGCTTAAATATGCCAAATGTGGTATAATGAAAAAAAGGATAAAAAGAATAGTATTTTTTACAACATACCAAAATTGTAAATAGCGTTATTTTGCGCACCGAATGTAAATGGAACTATGGCAATAAGTTGCCTTTATGTAAACACATATAAATAAGTAATAAGCAGTCACTAACTTAAGAAAAGAAACAAGAGCTTGATACCTTTATTTCAAAATGTAGAATACTAATTTTTGAAATACTGAAGTGTTTTTGGTAGACCAGAGAAATTACTGAAAGTAAATCAAATGCACATATACACACACAAGCTCCCTTTCTCTCTGGAGCACGCTCACATACACACGCAAGAAAAAAAGAAAATAATTTTGCTTGTTAAGAAATGTATAGCTTTTTAGATATTACCTGCTATTCAATATGATACTATATGTTGTCAGAAAATTTCTGGTGGCGATCAAAAGCTTTATAATCGCCTAATTTTGTACTGGTAAAGGAAGTTAAATCAACTTCCGTAATTGCGAAATTTGTGACTTCTTAATTTCGATTTTTATAACCTCTCAGAAAAAAATTTACAAAAAGTGTTAAATTTACACATAGTAGTTACCAGTAATTAGTAGCTTGTAAACCATGGCTTGTTAAAGAGTGCAGTTAGTAGAATTATCTTATTTGTAATTATTTTTAGCCATGCACCTACAAGTCACTTATCAATAAATGTTTTAGATACTGCACTTATGTGTTTTCTGTAATCATTTGTTTAACTTTTAAGTTATGTTACAGTGATACTTTGCATCATAAATGCTAGATAGAAAAGCTGAAAATTTAGAATTAAATTTATATAGTTCGCACCTTATTTCAACAGACAAAGCTTAAAAACTTGGGAAAAAACCCCAGTAAGTTAGAATAACTTATTATGCATCTTAGTTATGAAATAAAAAGCACTATAAATCTCCAACTGCATACATCTTTCTTTTGTTAACTTTTTCTCCCTCCCTCCATGCTTTTTCCATGCATTTTCTCCCTCCCTCCATGCTTTCGTGGTGTAACGGTAGCACACTCGGCGCGTATTCGAGAGTTCCACGTTCGAGTCTTGGCGAGGGCATTGCACATTTTTCACGTTTACTTCTTTAAAAAGGAAAACAAAACACACTGATAACGCTACAGTGTCGCCCGAATCAAAAGATGGTAGATAATACTTCATGAGCACCAGAATTTTGGCGATCGAGTTCCCTAATCCCCAGTTGCCCTTTAAAAGGGGGAGTATATAAGGTATTTTCACTCTTCTTCCAGTATGCTTTCGTGGTGTAACTGTAGCACACTCGACGCGTATTCGAGAAGTCCAGGTTCGAGTACTGGCGCGGGCATTGCACATTTTCCACTTCTCCTGCTACATATGAACCTAATGACGCTACAAACTGAAAATAAGTGATTATCTAATTACAGAGTTTTAATACTTTAAAATCTACTTTAATTATCATCATTTACTGCTTATAAAAACAGAGTTATTTTACTTTGCTTTTGGCGTAAAATATGCATCACTACTGAATGCATATATGTATCAAATTGCTTTAACCGTCGACATAACCTAAGATCTTAGAATGTTTTTAGATAAGTGTTTTAATCTTTAATTGTTGAAGTCAATCGCGTTTCTTCCTGGTTTCTTTAAATTGTTTCCTAAGCTTAAAACCCGACCCAAACGTCCCTGCACTGCGCTACGAACTAAATGTCAATAACGAAGTGTAAGAAAAAAGTAAAGCGCTATTTGGCTGAGTCTTATTTCATGCGGCCAAATGTACTCAATCTAGAGTACATTTCACTCTAGAAATAATATGTCTAGAGTCAAATATAGGTATAATCTAGACATAGGTATATTAATACGGTTGCAAGAATTTGTTATACTGTACAGAAGTGTGATTACCGGAGAAAGAGCAGCGGGGTCTTCATTGCACAATTGTGCAATAAGTCAGATACTCTGAAAGTTTCGCTGTTTGGCGTAACAATAGTCAAATCGTAGAAGCATATCTGCTTATGGCAATGTAGGGTCTAAGAACGTGTTGAATCCAGTGGTTGAAGATCTATGGAGACCGATCTGAGCAACAATAAGCAAAAACTGAAGTTGCAGTATAATAGCAGTAAAAATGTATTCTCATAATTTCATGTTGCAGCTATAAGCATTATAAAATTTCAGTCGTAGGCTGATATAGTAAGACTGGTTTTGTCAGTCAGCTGAACGAGGTTTTCTTAACTGATAAAATTTTTCTGCTTCGAAATCAGCATCATTAAAATTAGAGAACGAAAAAATTTATTTGCTATATTCTTACCATGTATTCTTATATTTAAATAAATTTACAAATAAGTGTTATAGAATAGAAAAGACTATATCACGTGTTATCATATCTGAACTATAAATTATAAATATAGATTAAATGAAAACATATCTTTAAAGTTTAAATTCTAAGAAGTACATTTAGCATGTATACGAATAAAAATAGTCCGAAATATACAATGAAAAGAATATTTTTAAAATAATGCATATCTACTGCCATAAGAAACTGTAACGCCATGTGAAAACCAAATCCTGTTTTCGTTTTTAAGCAGGGATCCTTTTAACTATTCTGTAAGTTTGTAAAGTCATTAGGTATTTTGAAGCAGGACGTGAAAAAGGTGCAATGCCCTTGCCGGGACTCTGAAATATGCCCCGAGTGTGCTACCAACGAAGGCATGCTGGAAGGAGGTAGAAAATAGCTTATAAGTTGACGTGACGTTCAATTCTTTATGATGTTCTGTTTGTCACTGCTTTTTCAATTAAATGAACGGATTATTTTACAAAAAAAATGTAGTTTTAACAAATATTTCTGACAGCATTTTCTTTAAAATGCTAAAAATAAAAAGGGAAAAATTAGATATTTCCGTATCTTTAAATGCTGAGTTTAAGAATTTGACTTTGAATTTTTTATAAAGGCGACTGGAAATTATAATACATCTCTTGCATACACTATTAAAATTCATTAGTATTACTTTCAAAACAAATTGTGGAAAACTACATTTCAGGCAACAAAAGTTTACAGTCACAATAAAAATAACGCGATAAAAAACAGCCTTAAAATTTCTACAGTGTAAATTAAAAAGGGAACAAATTAGATATTTCCGTATCTTTAAAGGCTGAGTTTAAGAATTTGGCTTTGAATTTTTTATAAAGGCGACTGGAAATTATAATACATCCCTTGCATACACTATTAAAATTCATTAGTATTACTTTCAAAACAAATTGTGGAAAACTACATTTCAGGCAACAAAAGTTTACAGTCACAATAAAAATAACGCGATAAAAAAAACAGCCTTAAAATTTCTACAGTGTAAATTTAGACATTTAAAGTAATAAAGTGTTTAATGCAGAATCCCATGTCAGCTTTTCATGGAAAGATTACTGAATGCTAATTTATTTACCAATACTAGAAGAAAAATTAACTGAAACGGTTACTCATTTTCCAACATATGGCTACGCCACCAGGAATGGCATCTATTATTTTCCTTAATTGCTGAACATACCCTTAATATGCACGCGATAATCAAACTGAATATTTACCCTGGATGCTTTCTACTGAATCCTTAAATTTACAATAATCAATTAGTAAAGCCTTTACTTTAATCTGAGGTTTAAGTTTTTTCATCTAACCAAAATTTAAATTGCATGGTTTTTTTTTTTCTGTTTTTCGAATCAAATTTCGAAGTTATCAGCTAGAAAGCTATATTAAAAAAATTAAGCTTCCATTTCTAAACATCCTGAATTTCACGATGCAATGCCAAGCATATTGTACAAGTACAAAACTAATGAACAGATTAATGAAAAACCGAGGTTTAAATGTCTTAAAAATTATCATCTTAACGCTTATTACGGAAAGAGAGAGACTGTTACTTATTTTCTTAGCAACAGTAAAGTATTACATATGTAATAAGAAATAAAGTGCTTACTTTTTAAAATATTACCTACAAATGGATTAAAACATTAAAAATGCTCCCATCTCTACACCACTTTGTAGAGAAAGGGATTATTAAATACAAAACTTCAGTATTTACTAGTCTCCTTGCAACATAAAAAGGCACTGTTCCCATAACTTACTACTCCTCTTTCTCTTACCTCTCTGTTGCCTATTAGTGGACAAGTGGCTAAAACACTTGAGCACTGATTGACCCGATTTCCAATTCTACTAGACAGGCTGTTTGCATGAATGCTTTCGTGGTTTTTTACCAAGTGTTACGTGTATACGAATCAGTTTCCCTTAGAAAGTCATCCGAAAAGGCACCCCTTTCTTTAGGCAGCTTTCCATTGTATTTTATGTCGTAATTAATTTATTTAATTGTAACTTAGTACTAGCGTTAAGCAAATAATCAATAAGCTTGCCACTCAATATAATTAATCTATAAATAAATAATAAATAATCTATAAATAATAAATAATGTTGCTTAACATTTTTTGTAGGATGAAAGACTATCATTAGTGATACTGAATAAATAATTTAACATTTTATTCTCAGATTTATTTATACTTATCAAAATACCCAAGAATGTGACAATATAACGAAAAGTTTAAAGCTTTCTACTTCGAGGTATATAAGAGCTAGAAACTATTTGGTAGTGAACGGAAATTCACTACATTATAATGTACCACAAGAGAGATTAAAATGTTACAACGAAAGTTAAGAGTGACAGGTGACAACTGATATCTGGGTACAAAAATCAAAAATGGATTAAAGACTATATAAACTTTAAAGTAGATTTTAATTCTCAAAATTTTTTACTAAAACAGTTTTCTTGAACCAGTTAGGTAATTGTAATTTGCACAAACTTGTATAATAAGAAGCATTTTTTACAGTTTTAAACATATTTATGCCATATCGTTCAGAAAATACTTATATGCTATTTTCTAATCAGTTAATCAATAAGCTTTTCAAAGCTTTGAATTTGGAATCATTGTTTTTAATTAGCAGTTTGACTAAAGTGACCACATTTCCATCTTCAGTTCTGTTAGTTTCTAAAATATATAAGTAAATAAAAACTGAAATAAAATAAAATAAAATAAAAGTTAAAAATAAAATAAAATGAAAATAAACAAAACTTTATTGGGATAATTCTTCGAGATGCACAAATTTAATTAAAATTTTATTTGAGAAAGTTAACAACACTTTTAAGAATTCTTTGCAGAAAAAAGAATACTCAGTGGAAAGTAAAGTGGCTTTAACTCAGATAAGAAAAAACACGCAAAGTTTATGCTACACTAAGATTTTATTTCAAATTTGTGTCTCCTTATAACTTTGATAACAATGAAGATATTTAAAAGGAATTTTAGAAGTAGTTTGAAATTCCATGCATTACATTTGAAAAATGAAGTGCTGCCAAGGATAAGAGCTTTTATTCCTAGTACGTTCTATTTATGGACATAGCCGGTCTTCCATCTTTAAATCAAATCTAATATTTATGCAAGGAAGGATTTGGAGAATTTTTCAGGAAAGTGCAGCATGCCCACAAATTGCACAACAGAGATATTGTTCGACTTTCAAGCTCCACTGCCATTGGCTGGCTCTTTTGCAACAGAGCAGTCATTTGTACACCCCTTCTCCTATCCCCTCTCCATAATTATCACAGGCTTTTGTAAAGCGTCTTTGATTTCCATTCTTTTCATCACTCGGGGAAAAATTACCGAGTTCAAAGGGTTAATGGGAGACACGATTAGAAGAGGCCCTAGCTTCGCCATCTTGGCGGGGAGAGGTATCGTGTATTAAACTTAAGGTATTCAAAGCAAATAATCATAATTTGTAAGCTTTAAGTCCGCCTAAACGTTGTTTTCGCAATACTATTAAACCGTTTCAGAATAAAGTTGAGAGAGAAATTTATTTGCTATAATATAGTAGAATTTCGGAAACATCGTGCAGGTATTCACTTTGCTTCCAGAATCATAGTTCTGTTATACAGATAATATCTCTGTACATGTTTTCCACGATCTAAAATACATAAACGTAAATAATGTTTATTTATGCCTGTTACTTTTAAGTATCCACAAAAATCGGTCACGCGCAGAGTTACATTCCATACGGCTAGAACATCTATAAATCAATTTTATTTTCCGTGACTCCTGAAGAAACTGCTTCTTTACATGCGACTTACTACTGCAACAACGATAAATAAAGCCTCGACTTCAGACTACACTGCTTAGAGTTTTGCTCTATGCTCACAGAAATTCTACAGAAAATTTTGTGGATATTCGTTTCTTTTTCAATCACTCTGTTGTCAACTGATTTATTTTCTAATGAAAATGACCGTAGGCGATACACCTTTTAGCATCTGAAAAGAAGTAAATACTTAATAATGCCCTGAAACGCCCAGTCAGGTTTGGTTTTGGATATGCTGATAGAAGAGAAGCTTCGTTTATAACACATTTAATTTGGGATGGTCTAATAAAAATTTGCTATAACAAATCAAAAAGTATAATTAAGTGAGACAGAAGCTTTCACATATATTTTATTGTCATTTAGTAAAGCAAAGAAAATTGCAAAGAAAGAAGGCTGAATCGTTAGCTTAAAACATTTTCAAGACTATCATCTTAGCAATAATAATTTCCAATGACACAGGGCCTGATAGCGGGCATCTCACAGTCTATAAGTGATGCAAAGTACTATATTGCGATTTCAAACAATAGCAGAATTGCACTGGTTGTATTAAAATTATGATACTTTCATTATTTGTGGTTCATCTAATAGCATGAGTTAAGGAGATAAAAAGGTCAAGGACACAAAACTCTCGAAACAAATCATATTTCTATTTATTTATTTTTGGTTTAAAAGTACTGTAACATTGGAATCAAATAAATGCAAACCGCATGTTTCTACGACAATTACATCAGTAAAGGTATAAGATATGGTTTCTTGTCCTGTAAAAGACTCCTTTGGCTTCCTAAGACTCCTTTCCGTGGATCTAAATGGCCCCATCAGGTTTCACATCCTGTAAACAAACTTCATGTTTGCTTTACTTTTAATTATGTCTTTTTACCTGATAGCTTTTATGGAGTGAAATGATTTAATTTTCGTTTATAGTGAGTTCCTGTGCTTGCGTTATGTATATTAAACCAAAAGGGCGTTTAATCATATATATGTTTTACTCAAGTGAAATGATTGAAAATTTCAGTTTTGACTGCATATTAAATTCATTTTTCAGTTATTTGGCTTTACTTGTATTATAATAGGTTAGAACTATGCACATAAGCGGTAAGAAACCTATATGAAGAATTTGTTGAAAAATGAGTGCCAAAGTCTATATCAAAAAAGAGTGTGCGTTTAAAATTGAAATAAAAAAAAATAAGATTTAAAATTGTTCGAGAGTTTTTCACATGTAAAGTGATCCAAATTAAAACATAAACCTCAGGCAAAAAAAATTTCATTATAGATTATCCATGCATACAAACTAACAATTTGCGTTTCGAACCTTCTTGTTATAAAAATAGCTCCTTTAAACAGATAAAAAGGCTAATTTGTATTCATAAACAAAATATATATCAGAAATATAACAAAATTTCTTTGCAATTCAGTTGAATTACAGTCTCTTGTAAACTTGCCGAACAGCGGCTGAGCGGTAAAAGAGTTGAACATTGGTTAGCCGGTACATGGAGGTTTCGTGACTTCATGTGCAACGGAGGGAGAGCCAGTTTCTCTTAAAATGTTTTCCACGAAGATATCCCTTCCCTTATGCAAATAGCTCTAATGAGCACTGCTGAATTCAAAGAACCGAACTAATTTCTTTGGTAGTCATCTTTCTATTCTTTTAAATTATATATAGAGAAACTTATACAGCTTAGTTTTCTAGAAAAGGTCTCTAAAAGAGATAAAAGTTTGCTCAATGCTTGCTATTCGGTTTTGGAATTACTATATATTATTGAGTTTGTCGGTTGGGAACAATTCATTATATATGTCTTTCCTCAAATGATTTTTGTTTGCTATGTTCCATTCCACTTGTAAGTTAGCATGAGAAATTTCACTTATTATACTGCACAATACATATTTTTATAAGCTATTAAATTAAGTTAGGTTAATATATATGGCAGAGAGTTCAGCGTATAATTTTCGATAACATGTTGTCCGAAAGCATAAAGGGAAAAGCAGTTACGCTGTGCAGACAGACACACTGCTTATCTGCTTATTTCGTGAATCTTCTATTATACATATTTTTATAAGCTATTAAATTAAGTTAGGTTAATATATATGGCAGAGAGTTCAGCGTATAATTTTCGATAACATGTTGTCTGAAAGCATAAAGGGAAAAGCAGTTACGTTGTGCAGACAGACACACTGCTTATCTGCTTATTTCGTGAATCTTCTATTATACATATTTTTATAAGCTATTAAATTAAGTTAGGTTAATATATATGGCAGAGAGTTCAGCGTATAATTTTCGATAACATGTTGTCTGAAAGCATAAAGGGAAAAGCAGTTACGTTGTGCAGACAGACACACTGCTTATCTGCTTATTTCGTGAATCTTCTATTATTCAGAATAAGGCTACTTTATAAAATATGCTCTAAGATATTTTGTGTTTTTTATGCAAATAATCAACCATTTCTTCCTTTTATTACATTAAAAATAAAAGCATGGTTATGAGTACCGTTTTAGGGCCTATATGAAAAAAAAAATAAATTCATTCTTTTATTTTGTTCAGGAAAGCAAATTAAAACAATTTCATTGCTTAATATTGTCTAGTTAAGTTTATTTTCTATTTTACTTTAAAAGCGTAGAATTATTATTTTTTTATATTAAACGAAGCTAAAAACAGTTTTTAAAAATTTTTCATTAATGTTTGAACAATCATTTCGTTCAACCGCTATCTAAATCCACAGACTAGGAAGAGTTTTTTCAAGGTAACTATTTGAAAATTAAGTTTTCCTCGATATTCAAGCACGACGGGTCAGACCAATATGCTAGACGGCGCACAATTAGAGCATTGAGAAAGGTGCTTAAATTTGCTTTATTTCGTTCTAAAGAGCCATTTGAGGAGGCTAGGAGATCCTTGTCGACATACCCTAGTTCAGTGATGAGTTATCTTCCACCTGTTTATTTCAAATGACAGATATACAGAGCAGAAGATGTTTGGGGGATGACAAATATTTGAAAATGAACTCAATCATTTCTCAGAGTAGACATGGAGAAAACAACATTCACGACTTCCCTCCCCCCCAAAAAAGAGAGATATGATCTTCAAATATGATCAAAGAGATGATATATTACAACTTCGCTTCTTCGATCCACGTATGTGGACGTCTGCCCAGTTGTTCCAAAAAATATGCTATAAGGAAAAAAATGCAATTCTAACCTCCCAATCACACATATGAATTGTCTATTCATTTGCAATGAATCCAGTTACTGAACAGCGTATTGAAGGGAACGTCTATAGTTTCTTGCAATTGTACATTTAAATTACTTATTAAATTATATTTAAATATCTAGTAGATGGGAAACATTTCCCATTTATTACATTAGCAGACTGTCGAATAATAACGTGTTATTCAGGAGCAGTGTAATATAATTAATCCTTCCTCGAAATCTTTGACAATAATTAATAAATTTTGATATTGCTTATTTCTCATTTTAGAATCAAAGTGATACCTTCTTAAAAGGAATAAAAACAGATAATGTTTGTAAGACCAAAATGTGATAGATCGCAATGAATAACTAGTGCTTCCTGCTTGACTCAATTCGTGGAGAATTTCTAAAGACATGGAAAAAATCAATATTGCAAAAGGATTTATTTCTTAAAGATTTGCAAACTTTTATAAAATAAATTTTTATTCGAAGTAATTAATTATATTATTTTGGTACTAGGACTCATGCGGTTTCCATGCAGTCGAAGAGAAGTCAATCAATTTAAGCTTCGGTAAGTGTTTTCCATGCTGCAAAATTTTGTTTGGCAAATGAAGTAATCCTTAGCTTCATTATCTTTAGATTCTAGACATCGTGTGTGTTCTCCATATGAAACAAGAGCTCGCAGCAAAGTATGTGTAATTGCCAAAAGCAAACAGTTGATTAATTCTCAAAGCCTTTATTCTACTGCGCATCGAAATTGGATTCCTTGCGCAGTCCAACCCAAATACTCCACTGAAAGCAAAAGCTAAAGGCAAATAAAACTGATTCGCTCTTTCCTAGAGCGTAACGAAATTAGACGACCGTTAGGAGTGACGAATGAATTGCCGCCCTTCGTAATGCTTCTAAATGAATTCAGATTTTATTTTTGGCTATATTTCTTACTTCCCTTAGGAAGAATCTTGGGTATCTTGCTTCGTACATATATGCATAAATTTGGCGAATGAAATCGAGATAACATATTCAACGATGTTTGCATATATTAGAATTTCTGCTGAAGGTGGAATATAAAAATTATGGAAAGAAATAATAAAAGAGGAACGCAGAGTTAAATGTTTCAAAAGAAAATAAAACAGATGCAGATGCAATTGCGTAGATAAATTATGCTCAGTTTTAAAAAACATTATTCAAAAGAAAAACAAATTTAGACTATAAGGAAAAATGTTTCAAAACCATTAGGGAAATTTTTAATAATCTGACTTCAAGAAATACAGATAAAGTTAAAAATTACATTACTAAAGAGTAATAAATTCTTTAAATTTGTATTTTAAAAGGCAGTTTTCAAAAAGCATGAAAACTACCTTTTTTTTTTTTAAGTTGACATAAAAAATAAATTTGAACAAAGTGTACTCAAGCATGAAAGGGTGTATGATATTCTTACTGGCTGTCTTATCGAGTTTCTTTTTGGACACTTCGCAATGTTATCTATCTAACATCCAACCTATCTAACATTCGCAATGTTATCTATCTACATCTATAAAGATTCTGTGTAACAAGAGTCAAGATCAAAGATTGTAAATCAAAGATTTAGTAAAAATTGCCGTTTTTTGAGCACGCCAATAAATATATCTTTCTAATACTTCGTCGCATAAATAAGAAGGGAATTATTACATAAAGTTTCTTCTAAAAGAATTATTAAAATTTACTTTACTATCTATAAACATCTGTTAAGATAAGCCATAAACAAAGAGGATCCCAAATGAGAAAAAAAAACGCTGCTTACAGTGCCATATTATTTTTCATTTCAATAGACAAAGTTATTCTATTCTAATACGCTTTATGGAGGCTATGATGATAAAAACATGCCTTTAGCTGGTTGGTTAGTGATTTCGAGGTGCACAAGCTAGAAAGACGGTTGGAAAAAATTATTGTTTTCTAATAAAAATAAGGATTTTATGAAACAAGGTGTTAACATTTAACACCACATACCTTTTAGAAGAATTATTCTCTTTGTAATCAAGAACGCAAAATTGGAACTATTATTTCCATAAGTCAGAATACTTCCCATTTGCAGCCTAATGAATTATGATGGATATGGTCAACCTCAAAATTAATCATAGAAAGATTTTTCATAACACTAAAACGTCCCATTTCATTCGATAACAATTAACTATAAGGTATTTCTCCCACCTTCTTGGGTAGCCTTCGTGGAGTAGTGGTTCTGCACGCTGGGCCGGTATTCCAGAGGTCCGTGGTTCGATTCTCGGCGAAGACGTTTGCTCATTTTTCATCTCTCCTGCTTCCAAAAAAAATAACTTATGTCTCTACAGTGGCGCCCGAACTAAAAGGGTGTTGGATGATGGTTCTCCTCACCCAGGATTTGGCGATTGGGTCCCCTAAAAACACCAGTCGCCCTTTAAAAGGGGGAGTATATAAGGTATTTTTCTCACCTTCTTTGCGTGTCTTCGTAGTATGGTGGTCTTCACACTGGGCCGGTATTCTAGAGGTCCGCGGTTCGATTCCCGTCGAAGGCGTTGTTAATTTTTCATCTTCCCTGCTTCCAAAAATACCTAATGTTTGAATAATAGAGTTTTGTGACTTGGCTATGAAACTAGCAAATGATAATTATCATTTGCTAGTTTCATAGCCAAGTCACAAAACTCTATTATTCAAACTTCAATTGAGAGTCATAATATTATATTGAATTTGCAGGCCTCGTTTTCCCTTTAAGAATGGAATTTCGCATTAATATAACTACAGTTTTTCTACTGTTATAAGATTATGCCGTAAGCACCATCAAATGTCAAAGGCATCATTAATCACGAAAATATTTTATTCTGCTAATTTATATTCCAGCAAGTATATACATCAATTTCAAACGGCTGAAATTTTATCTATAAGAGTCAATTAAGGTTTATTAAAAGTTATCTTTCGATTTCTATGACACAATTTTTATGACAAATAAAGAAGAACGACCTTCTTAAGATAAGAAAATGCGAAAAAGTTTAGATTAGTGTTTTGAAAAATTCTTCATTTCAACCAATGTTTCATCTCCTTACTAAGTTATTTATTTAAATGCTATAAACGTAATATGCTCTAACGATATAAAATATTATTTTTATGTTTTTTTAAGGAAACGTGCATAAAATTTAGAAGCATTTTATCACAGTGAGAGACTGATACTTCAGTTTGTTCCTCAGTGGCGCAATTGGTTAGCGGACCGTACTTATACGATTGTATACTTGAATTTGCCTCTCTATCCTTTACTCAGAAATGTTATTTTCAAACTTATTGTAGATATCTATTCTAATCAAGGTTATTTTCTTCACTTATCAAAGTTTTGGCAAAGGATGAAGAAGAAGAAACACTAAATTATATTTTACACTTGTGGTTTATATAAAATTTGAATTTATGATTAAAATAATTTGTAATTCAGAACAAGAAAGATGCATTCAAAAAGGAGGACTTGTTTGAAGGCTTTCAGAAACAGAGCAAATAAAAATCGAAACCTTACAATGAAAATTAAGATTATTTTTGTATAATTATTTCAATTATATAATTAATTTATATAATTATATAAATAGTTAGTTTAATTATATAATTATATAAATAGTTTAATTATATAATTAATTTATATAATTATATAAATAGTTAGCTTAATTATATAATTATATATATTAATTATATAATTATATAATTATTTTGTATACGATTAAAATTAATTTGATTATTTTTTTATATGTTGTAACTTTATTTTATTCTAAAAAGAAAGTCTTTTCGTGTAATTTGGTGTACAAGATCTATGCAAATTCTTGCATAATCATTTCCCATATTCGGATAGATTAGTAATAAATATTAATCAAATTCAGATTACTTTTTTATTCGTGAGTATCAGAAACAAATGTCAAGTACTATATCTATCACAGATACTGGCATTTCAGCTCTGTAAAACGTTAAACCTGAATTTCAAAGAGACACACAACAAAATGTAATTCAGAAGTAAAAACGGATATTACGGTTTAATTTGGTCGGATTTTATTTACATTTCATTAAGATTTAGCAAATAAAAAAAGATTAATTTACTCAAATTGAGCTTTACTTTTAGGAAAGGAGCCTAAAAGTGTAAAACCAGCATCAAAATAATTCCGCAAGGAGAAGGAAAGCTGATTAAATTTTGCTTGTCAAGAAGCGAGAACCTTCAAGAGGCTGTGATGGCAGATGCTCTCTGAAGGTGGAGAAATTTTTAATTATAATTTAAGATCCTAACTCAGCTGCACAATATTCTCGTTCCGTGATGAGCTGCTTGACACAGTTTCAGAAAGCTACTGGAGCATTACAAGTATAATTACCATCCCTTAATAAACTGCCAACGCCTATTTCCTTTTATGAGCAGATTTTTATTTTTCGCAGAAACTTATAACTTACCTTTCTCATTTTTACATGCATTATTTATATTTTCAGATTTTCTCAAAATTATGTATCCTGTGAGCATTCCTGCTATACTGCACAACGTTTAAAACTCCAAGAGATGTTATCCTGAATTTTTGTAGTGCACAAGTAATAACAATATTCATATATTTAAGAAAATTATGCTTTTATATGTAGGAGTGTTCTTATAAAAAGTGTTCAGTGTGTGTATTTTTTATTAAATCATATAAAGTTTTATTCTTTTCAGTGTAAAATTGTTGTTGTTCATAAACTATCGTTTTATTTACGTACTACTTATATAGTTTGCTATACCGTACTGTTCGTATAGTAGTCGGGAACAGGTTACCATAGTTTTGGGCCCGGGCTCGAATCCAGGGAGAAGACATGGATATTTGTAAGTATACAATGGCTTTTCGGCAGTTTCAAAATATTGTAGAATTCGTTTTTATAAGGTTGCAGTCGTTTTTATAAGGTCGCAGAAGTCGTTTTCATAAGTCGTTTTTATAAGGTTGCAGGTGTAGGAATGCTGATCCATGTAACAGGGCGTTCACCATTAAAGCTGGGAGGGAGATGGATAAACTCGTGTTGTCATATAGAAAATACCCAACAGCTTCGCCAACGATATATGCTATCCTTTAAGTCTTGGTAACTATAAAATTTGTGAACCTGATACGGTTGAGGTTCGCATCAGGAGGATAAGTAATAGGTTATGTTATTTGAATATGGCAAATAATACAGAGACTGTCTGCCTAAGAGGAAGGGTGTCTTCATGGAGGATTTTTCTAAGGGAAACTGGCTCGTATTCAAGTTACATATGGGAAAAAAACCACGAAAATCACCCATGCATGCCAGCCCATTCGCCTGGGATAGCAACAGTAAAGTTTCCTACGGTTAGATAAAGAATCAAGGATATTCTCACCTGTAGTCGAGAGCTAAGACTAATTACAGAATTGCAGAAAATTTTCCGATCTTTTGCTTGAGTTTTATAGATTAGGGCTCCTTTCCCTTTACGGGTTCTCCAACCGCCGAGTGGTAGCTGAACACTGCTAGCTCATTCTCTAATTTAAATCCTGGTGAATGGGATGGCTGCATGGGAGGTGTCGGGATTTACCATGTGTAACGTCAGTAGGATTCAGTTTTCTTTTAAAAGTCCTCCACGAAATTAATCCTCCCCTTCGTCCTCGAATCTTTGTCATAATCTAAACAACCAAAATCCTTCTTAATTCCTTTCGTTTCATACTTACTGGTTGGAATAAAACGTGTTCCATCCACCTGAAGCGCCCTGGCCACCCACTCTTTAGGGAGTTGTAATTTAGAGGAAACCACTATTACAATTCATACGGAAGTTTAATTGGACTTGAAGATAGTAATTTGTTTCAAATTTCAGAATAGAAGAGCTGTGTTTGGAATTTTAGGATTCGTAATCGCGGATTTCTTTTATTATTTAAGTGATGTTAGCGATTCGAATATGGTTAACTTGATATTGTTATTTTTGAATTACACTACTTGTTTGTTCAGAGCAAGAGCTGTAAATGTTACTTCTGTTAGTTCTAATTTGTGTAGTCACAGGCGTCTTTATTAGAACTAGAAAAATCTGAAGAATCTTACACTAGCAAAATTTATAAACGAATTTTCCCTCCGAAAATTGTGTTACAGTTAAACCAATTTAGCATCTGTAATTTCTTTTTTGGGCCTGTTAACTCTGAATTGGAACATGAAGCAATTTCGTTTTCAACGAGAATAAATTCTGATGAACCTTCAGTGCTGGATTTGCGATTATTTAATAATCCGAATAGTTGGATAATCAAGCAATTTAATATTCTTTGGGATGTTATTTACAGTCAGACTGTATCTGAACAAATCACGGAAAGTTTAACAGAGCTGAATAATGTAACTCTTATTTCGTATTTCTTTATCTGTAGAATTCTTGGGAAATATGAAAATCATATTCCATTAAATATATATAAACATATTAACCCCTCTTAAAAGAATACTTAATTTATAACAAAACCATTTTAAACGGTTTTATAATGAACAATATAAAAATCGCTTAAAAATATTAAATCATGTTTAAATGATACAAGCAATAGTAATGTAAAGGGAAGAAAAGTAACTGTAATCTAATTCCAGAAGTCAAGCATCTTCAAAATATAGAAAATATTTTTTGTTTCATGTACTGCAGTAGTAACTACACTTATTGTATTGCTGTTTTTTACTATTACTACACTCACTGTAGTAATAAGATGGTGACGGACGCTCCGATTTCATCGCGATTAAAGTCAAATTATGCGTGTATCAGTTATGTGATGAAGTCAAATTATATGTGTATCAGTTACGCGATCAAATTATGCATATAATGTATTATGTCGTTAAGTAGAAATTATACAGAGCTGATTAGAGCATCCAAATAGCTTAGATGATAGACGCACTTGCTCTCGGGTTGACCCTAAATTGAAATTCAGGTGTTACAAGTTAAATTAAGAAAGAACACAAAAATATTTTCGATGATGTCTAGATTTAGATTTAAAAAACTCATTTTTTAAAAACTGATTTTGGGTAATGCTATAATAGGCAGAGACATTTATTTCTGGTATTCGTTACACCCTCAGAAACGGAACAGCTTACTTGAAATACAGTTTTAAGGGTGGATAAACTTAGTGATAAATGAGAAGTAACTTTTACTGGTTATAACTCATAATATCTTCCAATTTATGCGTGTTTTTAAATTTAAGTTTCTATTGATAACATGCATGATTTTTCATTCGGATATATGACTTCCACATCATTCCTTTCAATGCAGTATGCAATATTACTAATTCGTTTGCATCTAGCCTAGATAGTAATATTATCTATCCACATTTAATGAGGAAGACAAAAGGGAAGAAGGTAGTATAATTAAAATGAGAAGAAACAACAAGGAAGACAAAGTTATGAGTCAGGATTGCGTTAGAAAATAAAGCTAAATAATGAGAATTGTGCTGCTTTTTAGAAATTTAATGGCTGTATTATGTTGTAACATTTTTCTTGCTAGAAAGACTAGTTCTAGCTTTCCAGACCCTAGATATCTATTTGCGGGTTTGGGCATCTTAAATACGTCAGTTACCTTACCTATCTATCTGTCATCTTAGTTCTGTTGTTTGATGGTCAGTTATGCTATGACTAGAAAAAACTCTTCCATCTCAGTAATACCTTTAATCAGCAATACCTTCAATCAATCAATCAATTAGAAAATAAGAGCTATTAGTTGGTAAGGTTTAATTTTATTTTCTGATATTTAAGAAGTGTCTTTAACTTTGATTTGTATCTTCTTAATTCTTTTACTTTCAGTACTCCAGGAAATTCGGCTTATGCAAACAAAGAGTTCGGAATATAAGCAACTTTACAATTCAACTAGGATTATTAGGAACTTTACAATTCAACTAGGGAGAGTTCAAATATTAATTAACGGTCGTGAAATTCTGCGGCTGGGTCCGAAGACAGTTCATCGCTGCTAAGAAGTCAGATCAAAGGCTTCCAACTCGGCTGAGCAATTGCATTTATTATTTAAATGATTAAGTAAATATAGTTTTGCAGAGAAAAACCTCATAAACCTTCAAATTCTAGCGAAAAAATCAAAGAATTTGTTGGGTTTTACACTAATTCCCTTTGAGTTCTGATTATCTTCGACACATATTGTTAACGGCAGATGTTTCCAGATGCATAACTAAGTTGGTTAATCTGTAAGGATCTTAAGTTTTACTAACGTTTATTTTATTTTAAATCTTTACTATCACTTCTTATTTTCTACTTCCGGCCAGAATTATAAGCGTTAAGGTTTTTATGCAAAGTTTGTCTGGCGAACGCCAAGTATTTAAGTTGTGGCTTTTTGCCAAGCGAGAGAGAGGAAGCAGAGAGTCGAAGCAGGCCGCTTACCTTAGAAGTTACGCACTTGCTTGTTGCCTTCCAGGCCAGAGGTTTTAATCCTCTTGATAAATTTAAACGTAGTGTTCACAGTTCTCTGTACTACATACGCTTCCTGTTATATAAGGCCAATCTTCCACGTCTATTATTCTAAAGTTAAATTAGAGTTTAGTTTTATTTTTATACTTTTACGTTTTGACCCCAAGTAGCGGGTCGGTGTATTCCGAAGTACGGAAGTCATTGTAAATAGAGAAAAATAAAGGGTTTGTATACCCTTCTTGTGTATCCTGTTTACTTCCCACAGTTTTTGAACATAGCTTTAGTAAGCTCTCTGTTCCGAGTCAGGTCCTTGCATGTTCCCGAAGAAGGTTAGAAGGAACATTGACCCTGATAAATCTTATTAAATTTGTTCAGATTTACGTTTTGAGCAGTGTTCAACTTAGTAGTTATCTGTGAACACTTTATGTGTTGAATAAGTAATGTATAATTTGAAAAGTAGACAGAATGAGATTTTGTGAAGATCGTTTTACAATATTTTGGGAAATTTTTCCTTGCTGAAATATTTATTGCTATTATGCACATAGCATAAAAATACAGAAAAAAGAATAAAAACTTAATGAAAAGGAAGTTAATTCTAATGTTAAAAGCAAGAGAGCTAATTGACTAAATGTTTTTAATCTAAAACTATTTCAGGCCATAAAAGGAAAGAAATCTTTAAAGTGAAAAATGTAGATTTTCACTTCTAATTTAACTGATATACACAGACAAAACTAAAGAGAAATGAATGTAATCTGTCAAATTATCAATAATACCTTGATGTTTTTGCAAATAAACTTATTGTATGCTTAAAATGAGAACAGGAATATTTGAGAGGGGAATATCTCTCAAATTCTGGTTCTCAAAAGGAGCGTAACTCAAAAACATCAACAAGAAAACAGTCCTTTCATCAGATTTCATATTTTGCTATATTAAGACTTTGAAACGAATCATTAAGGTATGCACATATAATTTTTATTATGCTTTACAGTTGCTTAATAAGTGCAGGAAACACCATTCCTTTCCCGAATACTTTCTTACATAAATGAATTTTGTAAAGCTCATGGAGGAAAATACTATTCACAGTTTAATATTTAGTCCTTCATCTTATTTTATGTTTTGAGTTCTGCTTAAAATATCAAGAACAACAAAAAAATCAGGCTTTCTTGACATAAATAAAAGATTCTGATAGAAATTTAAATGCTACGTGTGGGAGGGAGCGATATCTTACGGAAATTTAGATATTATGAAAACATTCTTTTTGACTAAGCTACACTTTTTATAGAAGATTTAATCGCGCTCTCACTAATTCAGAGTAAAATATTTAGGCAAATATTTTCTTAACTTTATTATATTTTTCTTCCTGTTTATGAGTGTTCACAATTTTAAAACTGTCCATGAAACCTCTACGGGTTTCTCACACTTCTTTCTGAAACTTAAAAGAAAATAACCAAGAAGGACGAATTCGTGGAAACACTATAGAGTAAATACTCTGCTTACGAATTCTTTTAGAGTAAAATTTACATACGTAAAGTTTGATATATCTTGCACTATGTAAGGGATGAATAAATCAATAGGCGTCAAGTGCAAGAAAAGCAACGGATTGTAGAACAATTGCGAAGAATAAACGATAAATAATAGAACACGTTAAAAATTGCAATGAATTTCCAAGCAATGACTTATGGATGAACTTCCGACATTAAGCTTAAGCTGCAGCGACAAAGAATACAAAGGCTCCAGCAGAAAAATCTCGATGATATGAAATGGAAATAAGAAAGATAACAGAGCTATAATAAATCCTTTTAATGCATAAACAAGAGAAACACAGTATGCTATTTGTCATCGCCAGTTCAGAGCTATTGCAATCATTTGCTGTGACTCTATACAGCAAATATATTCATTCATTTCCTGAGTGAAAACTTTCTATAATTATGTCATCAAGTTGGGATGTCTTATGGCAGCACACTCATCCTGCTTCGTAGATCGTGATTTTTCCCTCTCTGATATCTGAAATTCAAAATGGAAGGCTGAAAAAAAACCGAAAAATCGCTTATTTGTATATCTAATTATGGCAAAGCATGCGAGAACTATCTGCCTAAGGGAAGGGATGCCTTCATGGTAGACTTTCTAAGGAAAATTGTCTCGTAAACACGTTACACTTGCAGAAAACCACGAAAACGCCCATGCAGCCAAAAAAAAGCCCGTTTTGCCTGGAATTGAACCCAGGTCAGAACTACCAATATTCAGCTACTTCCGTTCGTCCGCTGGTGGGCCGTCGAAACCGAAGAAGCAGTCTAAACAAATTACAACTTCACCTAAAGAAGCGATAAGAAAAGCTACGGAGAACTTCAGCCGTAGGTTGCAAAAATGCATACTTCTTTGGATAATAAGAGATTTTAGACTAAAATGATTAGCATTAGTCACATTGCGAACGCAATACTCACACTACGTGTTAACAGGTTTGATGTTGTGTGATTACTCAGAACAAGTGTCAATAATTAATTATTCACTGACGAAGTCAAATATCCCACCACGAGCCTTTTTGTTTGAACAATAATAGTGTATGTAGCATTTTTTTGTTCTTGTAACATCTATTTCTTTATTAAGAAGATATTTTGCCGGTCGCTTGTTTCTATAAGTTTAAATTTACCTTTAAAGAAAGCATATAAATGTTGTAGATTCAAAAAAAGGAATGAAACGCTTAAAATGCGTAGATGATACCATTCAGAAAAACCACATCATTTGTCCAAAGCTCATTCATCGTTACATCATGCCAAGCATTATGGTACGTCGACAGCTTCCCTGCTGAAGGATTTCCAAAAAAACTTGCATATTTTATTGAAACTAGGTATTTATAGTGTACTAAATCGGTACCACTTTAGAAGAAGTTAACAAATAGTGCTTAAATTAAAAAAAAAAAAAAAAAAAAAAAAAAAAAACCCGCTTACTCTCTTTTAGAGATAATGTTCAGTGGTTAAAAATATAAACTTCCCTTAATTTACCATAACAAGAAACTATAAACAATGGAAAAACAGAATCTGAATTTAGTTATTTTTCGAAAAAAGTGCGAGGTTTCAGTCCTACATTTGCACTGGCTTCTTATGTAATTAGCAATTTCAGAGTTTCCAGCAGCATTTCTGCTATCAGATTGGTTTCATTGTTTGGAAATTTAAACAAAATCAGAAGTAAATGTAAATATTTTGACAGCAGAATACATTTACACAGTTCAGTATAATTAAATATGCTAAGATGGTAGGTAATTCTGTAGTCATGCGATTAGTTAAACCACAGTGCGGATTGTAGTTATACCCATAAAGCTGCTAGCCAAAGAATGGAGAAGTAGTATAAATTTTCCAGTAAATGTAATGCTACCGTCATCTTCTTTATTCAAGGAGACCGAAATGATAACTTTATAATGCAATATGATGAAAATCTTTCCTTTAAAAATTCATGACAAGGTTTCATTTCTGGGGGGGGGGGGAAGCGGGCAAGGGTTGGTCTTCCGAAAGAAAAATGCATTATGTTAAATTTTCCGAGGCAGAGAAACCATGAAAAAGATCACAGTTGTGGAGTTTTTTGTAAGTCATTTATGTGTAGGTTAATATTTACCGTGTAGTAGATAAGTTTATAAAAGAGATTAAGTTTAGCTATGAATGTATGAGGAGTTATAATTAATTAAACGTGATACAACCTCCAGAAACATGACAAAGTTGATAACAGCATCTGATGAGGGCGTTGAAAAATAGCTCCCGGCAACAATTCTCTCTTTTCGGCTTCTGGGAAATAACTACAGTGTGTGAGAGGTAAAAAGAACGAAGAAAAAGCGCCCGCACATTTTCGTTGTGTATTTCCTTTTTACTTCCTGTCTTTTTTATGTATTTTTCGGGCAAAGAGTCATT
Organism: Stegodyphus dumicola; assembly: GCF_044657685.1. NCBI lineage: Eukaryota > Metazoa > Arthropoda > Arachnida > Araneae > Eresidae > Stegodyphus > Stegodyphus dumicola. The sequence continues at coordinate 175,959,354 of NC_140781.1, forward strand.
TTTAGGAGGTAGTAAATGACACTTCGACGCTCAGGGCGGCAGATAAACAGGCTTGTTATTTACAAAAGGGGAAAAAAGAGAGAGAGAGAGAATAATAATAAAAAAAAAAAAGATCGTTTGGATCTTTTTAGTTTTTCGCGCCATTTTGTTATAGCTGCTGTAAAAAAGAAATGCTTACTGAAAGGGAAAGGCTTTTACAATAGAGGATTCAGATAGATTTGAGTTCTATCGAAATGAAAAAGGAGCATGCATAACAGATGAATTGCTTGGATTTCCTTCTTGGTGCAGTGCTGTGGATTTCTTACTTTTTTCCTTTGTTCGCATGAGAATATTGTTTCTGTCGCTGTTGTAGAGAAGATAGTTTCAGTCTTATCGATACGCACAGAAACATCTTTCACTTTTATAAGGGCAAAAGAAACTAAATTCATTTTGCTTTCTACGTGGAAAACAAATTAAATTTCTTGTCGTCTTCTGTTATAGTTTATGTACATTGAAGTTTATTGAATTTGAAATATTTCATTCTTTAAATAAATATTTATGGATATTTTCTTTTCGTTTGAAAAGAAAAGAATGTTATATGAGTTTGCAAAATACTGCAGTATTTTGCTCTCGCAGTTGTAACTCATTTAGTTTTAGGAATGTAATCAAACTAAAAAAAATCTGATAAATAATAAATGAACAGAAAAATACTGTTTTTTAAATATACATGTTGATGCAGAGGAAGAGAAACTGCAACACTTTCTTATTGATATTTTCAGAATATATCATACATAAATGTTATTTTGCATCAGAAAAATAAATAAAACTTGAGATTAAACGTGGTAAGAAATCCAAAAGCTCTATAGTTAATACCAGGTGCACCCATAAAGTAAACAGATATATTAAAAGACCAAGCGATAAATAATAAATGTATGTTTAGAATGAGTGACATCTCAACTCTTATTAAATCAGTTTAAACTGGTTATTTTGTCATTTGCATATCAAACCGCCGGAGTCGTTTTCATTTACTGAAAAAAATTAACTTCCAAATGGAAAAAAGTTTTAAATTTTGTAACATATTAAGTAAATCTGCTACCGAAGAGTTAGAGATGAATCGAACTGTTTATGGTGATGAATCATTATGAAGAAAAAACGTGTATGAATGATATAAACACTTTAAATGTGGGAGCGAAAACACTGAAGATGAATCAAAGCTAGGGCGCACTTCAATTTCAAATGTTACGCATATTTTGCGAATGGTTAGTTTTCTCGCCTATAAACGATGTTTCGATGACCTGGAGAAACGTTGAAAAATTTATATAGAATCGTCTAGGAATTATTTTCAAGGAGATAAATTTGTTTGAAGGTTAGTTATCTATTTTTTATTTATGAGAAATTGTCCGATTGCTTTATTAGCACGCCTTTTACAAGCATTGATAAATTAATTTTAAAAGAAGGTGAAATCATATCAGCAATATTTGGAAGTAAGGGCACAGAATAATGTAGAGTAAGTTTCAGCAAATATTCACTGTATCTGAATAAAAGCAAATAAATGAATATTTAATAGAGGTGAGACAAATCTTAAGATTTCTAGAAATCGAACTTAAAAATAGTAGTATTTCTTCTAGTTGAAAGAATCAGATTGAGAAAAACGGTTTTGTAGTAGCACAGGGGTGGGAAGGAGGTAATAAAATAGCAATCTGAAAAAAACTTCAAATTATAATCTAACTCTTCAATGCATATTTCAATGTAATATGCAAAACAATTTTAAGCTAAGCAATTACAAGCCTCCTATCTAAACAAAGTTCGCTCAGAAAGTAAGAATGGATTTAATCGGTCTAAGCTGGAGCATTGTTGTAACAGAAAACAATATCTCAAAATACAATAACTGAAAATTAATATATCTTCATCGCAAAGAAAATTAGAATTAATTTTGCTAACTTTTATTCGGCCCACCAGCGGCCGAGCGGTAAAGTCGCTGAACACTGGTAGTTCGGTCCGAGGTTCGAATCCCGCGAACGGGCTGGCTGCATGGGTGTTTTCGTGGTTTTCCCCATGTGTAACGTGTATACGAGCCAGTTTCCCTTAGAAAGTCCTCCATGAAAGGCATCCCTCCTCTTAGGCAGATAGCCCTGGTGTACTTTGTCGTAATTTCAACAAACCAAACTAAAGCCTGCGTTACAAGGTTGCTCTTACCTAATGAGTTAGGAAAACTATCACTCCGCTGCGGTGCTTTCTGTTCGGAAAGAAATTTGACGTATATCTACGAATGCTTGTATCTTCGGTTTTTCATAACGGAATTTACATTTTTTAAAGCGGAATTTACATTTGTATATCATTACTACGTTCAGCATTACTAGAGCTATGTTTTACTCTTCTTTGCTAATTGTACTCAGTGTAGAAATGCGCTGGTTAAATACTCTTAACTCTGTACATTTTATGCACTTATAAGCACACAAGGTTGCAAGGGTCTAATTTTAAAGTAACCAGTTATGTTTGGATCTATATTTTAACTTTTTCGTTTTGTATTCGTCACCAGATGCAAATTAGTTTGCTTGAGTGTTTGAGGTTTTTGGACATTGAGAGGGAGAGTGTTTATTCGAGAAAGTTAAGAACCGTGTAAATGATATAAATTATCTAAGGGTTATTCTTAAACAAAGGCTCATGTGGAATTGTCATATTAAGCACGCCATAAGAAAAGCCTGTGGTATCGCCAACCGACTTTCAGTTCTCCGTGGAAATTTCTCTGGATTGTTTCTCCACAAAAAGAGTAGGATATACCTATGCATTATTAGGCCAATTCTATGCTACGCATCTGAAGGCTGGACGTTAGCCTCAAAAGCAGATTTCCACAAGCTTTAGGTAGTACAGAATAAGATTCTGAAAAGAATTGTAGATGCACATTACTTGATTAGAAACAAACTTGAAAATCGGCTTGAAAATCAAACATGACGACTTGAAAATCGACCTTATAGTAGTGGACCATATTACTAAACTTAATAAGTGTTTCTTCAAAGCTAGACTTAGCTGTGATGCTGCAAAATTTTCTAACTCTTCGAAGTCTTGTGCCCTCAGTGGCTTAATTTTCTTATCTATATTATTAAGGCCTCTTCTGGGGCCACATAAGCAGCTTCATAATCAGTATCAGTATCAGAGAGAGAGAGAGAAAGTAATTCTGGCACTGAGCGCTACTTGGTTAGTTAGTTTCTTTGCCAGCTCTAGCAGTTGGAATCTGTCTCCGCTTTGCGTTCTCTCACCGCCAATACTTTAAACTAACGCACCAGGAATTTGTTGAGCCAGCTTTAATATTTATTGATAATAAATATAGATCTTGGATGCATACTTCCAATTTCAAAATTTCTCAAAATAAGATGAAGAATTTTATGAAACTGTGTGATCACTGGGGATGAGTGAATTCTGTAAGTATAAAATCTACTGTTTTATGTGGTCTCAGATGGCTGTAAAATGCTCATTACGCTTTAAGACGCAAATATAAAAATTCCCATATTTTTACGAGCAAAATTCGCGGAAATATTCGAGAACATGTTCATTGACTTAGATTACTTTTCACTGCCTGATTAACTGTCCTGCAGACTTGGATTCGAATGGCAGCAAAACTTTATCCAGATGATTGTCAGATACAGCTAGATTTTTTTCACTAAATTCAAATCGAAGGCAAGGGATGATTGCCATTGGCTTTTCGGCAAGTTTTGTAAGACAAAGGAAGATTCTAAATTAAGCTCTTTTTATTCTATCTTAAAGCTAATTTCTGTCATCGCAGCATTGAATTTCTATTACTAATTCCTTTTGAATATCATATCCTCATATCGAAACGGAAATCCGAATTATACAGCATCTCTCTCGGATAAATATAAAACATACATTTAAGGTAGCATTTTAATAACAAATATTTTTAATAATACGTAGAGATAAAAAATGGATACTTTAAATAATAATAGCAGGCAATATTTAAAGTAGTGAAAACTTTCAGGAGTTTTAATGGCATGTTTATTTGTTATCACACATGAGCTTACACTGCAGTGTCATAAATATCAGGAATTCTAATATCTAGAAGCTTTAAAACTGCCTGGTTCTTCATTATGCTGCATATTATTTGAAATTTAACATTCATGCTTAAGTCAAATAGATAAGACTGAAATATCGAAGATTAACGTAAACGTGGCCCCAGGAGTGGCAAATTGGTAAAGACTGCTGGCATTTTGACCTAGCTTGGGCTCGAACACAGGTAAACGGCTGGCTGCATGGTTGGCTTTTGTGTTTTCTAGCCAAAAAACAAAACGTGAAAACAAGGCCGCTGCAATCAGAAAATCCTCCATGAAGGCATCCCTCTTCTTAGGCAGCTAGCCCTCGTGGTTTTGCCGTATTCAAATAACTAACCTAACGTAACCGAATGTATATGTCCAAAAAATACAGGAGTTTGAAAAACTCTTACATTATGTTGAACAATGTTAATTTTGAGCAGTTTTTTGATTTTTGACATTGGTCAAGTATATATAATGAAACTTGCAAAAGCATACCCTTTTTTTTTGTTCGTTTTTGCTTTCACGTTGACATCCACTGTTTTCGAAATAAATATTTTTAACTCCACGCGGCAAACTTTAATCTTAAACCGAATGCCAGACCACTGACACGTATCTATGCAACTATGTAGAAATTTTGGGTGTGGTAAGCAAAGGTACTTGCCTAAGTTTCGTATGAATTAAGTATCGATTATAGCAATTATTTTTGAATTTGTTTGAATGCATGAAGCACCAAAAGTTTAATAAAAATTAAATATTAATTACAGCAGTTATTGTTGAATCAAAAATTTCAGAATGCATATGTTTTTGGATTCTTAAAAATCTTATTCATTATGGCCAGAAAACTACATCGCATCAGTTAATTGATTAAAAAATAAGCAAAAAATCTTGAATTTGAAATTATTTTTAAAGGTACACTAAAATTTTGTGTTCTTAATTTTTAATATACGAGTGTATATCTGTCTCTGACTACATTTCAACTTATTATTATTTGTTCCATTAGCCGCAGTGATTTATTCATACTCGTTTTGGGCGTGATATTCGGCATAATCTTTTGGATTGAATAATCATAGTGTTTGTTTTATACTCATAAGCCTTATTAGCTTATTATCGTGCATGTACAGGTTGTTTGAGAAAAGGGGTTACAAGTTTATTGAATCTAGACTTACATTTCGAGATAAAAACTTTCTTATGAATGGCAGAGAATAGTATGAGAAGAGTCTCAGCCTGTGAGTTGTTTAGAAAGAGAGGAAGTGAGAGAAACAACTTTCCATTAGGCCTCTTTTCTATAAAGTAAAATTTCGAAATAACTTACAGCATCACTCCCATTATCCATTTGAGTTTCGATTCTTTTTAAGGTAGATGAATTCTTTGACGCTTTGCTGTCTAAACAATGCCAATGTACATTAAAAAATTTTTTTTAAAAGAATTTTTACGTAGAACAGCTATTGAGGACAGAGATTTCAAACATAAGATGGTCCTCTTTACAGAGTAAGGAAATTTTCATTTTGAATCTTTTTAAGTTCATAGTTAGCAAGTTTCAAATCTTGAAAAATCTGTCATTTTGCGTACAACTTCATAACGTCTTTTAGGGATATTTGGATAGAACCTTTATGATAAACGGTAAAGCCATTCATTATAGGTCGGTGCACATATTCTTAATAAAGCGGAAAGGAACTTTCCTGCAGGTAAATAAAAATGTGCAGAAGAAAGATAGATAAAACAAATATCTGAATTAATGCTCTAATGTAAATAGAAAATGATGACATAATCAAGGGAATTAATGAAAAAAACATTTCAGAGCAGAAAGCAAAATAATACATTCGCATTTTCCAGTTTAGGTATTCTTTTTGCTAGGAAAAAACATGGCAATGCTAATACCTGTTCATAAATGATTACATGACTTCCATGCAGAGATAAGATATGATCATGAGATAAGAAGATCAAGTTTGAAACTATTGACAGTAATGGCAGCGTAAAGCTGAAACCTAGTTATGATGCATAAAACAAACATGTGGTGCTATTTCTGCAACACCGTATCTTTAACTTTAAGAGGATTAAAATACTCATCTCGAGTCAGCTGGACACTTTCTTTTATTATTATTAATGATATATTTCAGAGAAAACGCTCCAGATGTATTTGTTATTTGTTTGATGTAAGTCATCTAACGTAATTCGACCGAAAGCATTAACTTTCATAGGATAAATAACGGCTGCAAATACACATACACTACAAAGACCATTAAATCCTCCATATAATAAAATCATCTGATCGCTCATACTACGCCTTTGCTAAAAGAACACAGGTCTTGCCTCCTATATTCCTCCCGTACAAAAAAGTAAAAGAAGAAAGAAAAAGGAGCGAAAAGAAGCAAAGAAAAGAAAAATCTCCACCTAAGTCTGTGAAATTCCCTGTATATCTCAGATTACGAAAATAGGGCATCCCGAGATGTTTTGGAGAATAGAAGGAAGAGCCAGGAATAGCAGCGTCAATAGGAGCTAGGGGCGAAATACGTGCATAGACTTGGTAATAAGGCCAGATGTCGGAACATGAGCCTGAAAATGGGATCTGTATTTTAAGCTTCATAAACGTCTTCCTTAATCCTTCTTCCCAAGGGAGGACATATTAAAATTGCAGTAATAAAATAGTATAATATACTCACGTAATATATGGGTGGGTGTGTGAATTCATATAAGTTTCTGGAGTGTGATATTTATTCAAATGTATAGCTATAATGGTCTTGTATATCGAAAAGGTTGTTTATTTGTTTGAACACGAGAATTAGCTGCCTAAATTAAATTTTAACTTACTAGATTTATTGATCGAAGGAATTATCTTAAGGAAGTTAAATTTTTATTTTTTATTTTTATCTTTGCTTTCATTTATCTATATGTGTCTAGGGAGTTCAAAACAGGTGGCTAAAGACTTTATTTTTAAATATTTATCCTACACATGTTATAGTTACTAATTACAGTGTTTTTCAAAATAATAGAATTAATTTTAATATAACAATTCCAAGAATATAATACTTAATTTTAAGCAATGATAAAGTTCTCTTCCACTGTATGAATCACAAACGTCGAAAAGACGACGGAAAAGCAGTGCATAACTTCTGTTGCGCAAAGGAAAGGACACTTAGTGTCGATGCTTTCGAATTAGCACTGTGATAATAAATAACGCTACTTAGTCTACGTTTTAACTGACGACGAGTGACATGCTTATCACAGTGTTTGAGAAAACTGCACGCAAATATAGGATGTTAACCAAAAATGTGAGACTGAACTACATTGTTTCAAAAATTACATTTTATAAATGCTTGCTTTGATGCCATATGAAAAACTCATTAAATCTAACTTTAAATTTCTACATAGTTCTCTTTCTCATTTTGTAATTTTTCCTGGATTGCTTTCATGACTTCGACAGAGGTAGTTCTGAGGTTTATGTCTGAAGACACACCTCTTAGAAAAGGGAGGGAGAAGGCAAACTGCGATCCCAGTCTGTGGCCGTGTGATTAAAACAGCTGACAACTGGTAATTTAATCCAGGTTCGATCCAGCTAACGAGCTGGGTACCTGGTTAGGCTTCGTGCTTTTCCCAATATAGTATAACGTGAATATAAGCCAGTTGCTCCCAAGAGGTCCTCGACAAAGGCATGCCTTCCCTTAGGCAAAAAGCCTAATTATATGCTTTGCTATTATCCAAATAATTTAACCCAATCTAACTTACATACGAATTGCAACTTCCGCTAGAGGCATCACTAAAGTTTTACATCGATCAGACAGTCATTTCTATATAAGTAGATTCTAACTCTGCAGCACTAAAACCTCTCCAGTCGAAAGATAAAGGAATGCATATGTACTTTAGGGGGAATCATATATTCAATAATATACAACTGTATATCAAGATACTGAGGACTCTAGAGTGTAATTTCTACCCAGTAAAGCGAGCAAAAATTATTCTTGCACTATATATATTGTAACCCATGAAGCAGACAAGGCTGTTTTCTTTAGGATTTTTCTGTAACTTCACGTTACTGTAACTTCATGTTAGACTTGCGTTACTACAAAGAGCAAAATATAACTCTTTTCTGAGTCTGATTAGCAAATTTTTGTTAGTAACAGATGATAACACTGCCAGTTGACGCTGTAGTGGAAGTTTATTGCTTTATTATTTGCTGTAACTGAAAGGAATAAAGGAGGTTTTTCCCGACAGCCTCAATAGGCTGCAAATTACACTGGCATTCGTTCGATTTATTTCTTTTCATTTCTTTATAACTGAATGATATGCTCGTCTCATTCAAGTAGTGGGTCTAACTTAGCAGCACTGTTGATGTAGCAGAAATTAAATTCGTAATTAGTCAGTCAGATTCTGCACAGCCTTAAAAAAGAATGCCACCTGTATAACCTTACCTTACATGAGTAGAGCAGGTTTATAAAATTCAGAAGGCCGTGTGTTTTAAAGACGTTATGAATTAAGAAGCTGGCAATCATGAAAACCTCCTTGTGTCCTTACCGGGAGTCGAACATGCATTTCCAAATAAATGATTGTGTATTTTGACCGTTGTACCATAACAACGATTCTAAAACCTTTTCAAATCATGACACCTTTTTAATCACTGAAATTTTTCAGCGACCCAAAATATTTAATATAGAATAAAGCTATAAAAATAAATATTTTCTCATGAATAATTTATTTCTTTGGTAAATAATATAAATACGAAAAGTAGTAGTGTTAGGATTTGTTTCAAGTTTACAAAAATTAATGAAAGAAAAACCACATTTCAGTGAGGGGGATGTTTCCGTTTTCTGCAGTGTAACAAATTACCTCTTAATACAATGTTTGACAGAGCTGGACGAAAAGCCTTTTCAACGTTTTTCAAAATGGAACGATATTTAGATTTAATAAGCGTTAAAGCTGAAAAAAGTCGTACATCAGTATGTGGAGCTGAACGGCAGAAAAGCGCGCCATTTCAGAAATTGTGGAAAATTCAGTTCTAGCTTCAATCCAGAATTCAGTCAAGTACTTTTGCGAAAACTCAAGTTTTAAATTCGAGTCACGCAATAGTTTAACAAATTCCTTTCATGCTTTGTATAACAGGTGATTAATCTCATTAAAGGTATTTAATGTTATTGCTTTAAAAATCGCATTAATGCAATTTTTATAAATTCATGTATCTGAATTAAATTTTCGCGACCGCAACATTTCGCTTTGTAAGAAACTTTGCACTAGAGGAATACTCGGAAGGAATGCTTTTGATTTTTCACATTTTTTTCCACCTAAAGGGCCAGAAGGAGGAAGATCAGCAAACGCAAAGTGATAACGAATTATCATTCGCCAATTTTAGTTCTAGTACTAGATACGAGTACATAAAAAATATACTACAAGAAACTTTGAAATATTTCCTGTGCCAGCCTAAAGTCAAAGTATCGGCTCAGTGAGCTAACCGTTGCATAAACAAAAGCATATGGAAGTGATGCTCTTAATTCGTCATAGTATAATCTAAAGACAACCCTACTATACACTTATTCTTTTGTTGATTAAATTCCCTTCGCAAAAACACCTTAGGAAATATAATTTCAAAAGTCTGAACAGCTTTAATGGAGATTTACCAATATAACATTATGTGATTTATTTCCGAGGAAACCAAAAATTTAAACAAAATTGTTATGTATTTTTATTAGCTAAAGAGGATGATAAAGAAAAATAATGTGTTTTAAAATCCTGGTGTAGTGACATTAGATTTTCTTAGAAGCAGGAGTCATGAAAAATGAGGAATGCTCTCGCCGGTACTGGAACCTGGATCTCTCGAGTACGCGCCGAGAGTGCTACCGTTACACGACGAAGACACGTAGAAAGGAGGGAGAAAATATCTTATATGCTAACTAGACCTTTTTAAAGGGCGACGGGGTATTAGGAGATCCAAGCCACAAATACAGGTGGTGAAGAATCATCATCCACCACTTTTCAGTTCGGTTGCCACTGTAGAGGTTATTTTTCTGATACAGGACAGGTGAAAAATATGCAATGCCCACCCCGGGACTCGAAACTGGAGCTCTTGAATACGCGCCGAGTGTGCTACCGTTACACCACGAAGGCATACAGAAAGGAGGGAGAAAATACTTTGTACTGCAGTAAAATGAACAGATGTTATAATCAATCATAAAAAGTAGCTTTGCAAAAAACTGATAGCATTTGATAACTGTGATAAACAGTTTTTACCAAAGTTATACAGTTTATTGGAAAAATCATATTACAAGACTGGGAGTAAAACTTAATCATCGATGACAAATATTACTAAATAATGCTTAAATATTAATCATATTTTACCTTAAATTTCCATTTCAGAAATTAAATCTCAATCTATATTAGTTATAAAATTTATAGATTAATTCTTTTATAATTTTTTAATGTGACTCAATGATTTAGCTGTTTTATATGGCTGAAAAATAAACACTTTTATTTTTATCTTCTTAAAGTTAAAAATTCATTCTTTTATTAAAATGAAGATCGTGTTACGGTGATAAAAACCATAATGTAGTACTAGCAGGTGTTCCTGAGTGATATTAAATGTACATCAATTTAAAAATAAAGCAGCTTATTTTTAAGTTATTTATAAATATTTACTTAAAATTCTTATTAAGTAGCTTACGTAAATTTTTTCTCTGCACGTAAAGGGTTCATTTTTGGGAATTCATTTTCTTTAATTCTTTGGCTGAGAGCAATATACCGCTTTAATTCGTACTCATGGCCTACAGTTACGACCAACTGAGACATATTTTATCTTTTTATCCCCGCATAATTTGAATAATCTTGTTAGTACCAACTCATAAAGCACAGAAGTGTTTATCTCGAAAACTATGTATTAAAAAGTCATCAAAACCCTTGACAGATACCCAGCGAAGCTCTAGTCATTTATCTTCGTACGAAATAAGGAGGAAAACACTTTCATGGTCAAGAAGATGCCAGTTTTTGATAGATGGAACACAGAGAATGACTCGATGAAAAACATCAGAATCTTCAGCAGTAAAAATCATTACTCACTACAACTCTGGACTTTGAAAGTTGTTTCAAGGAAAAAAAAATTCTTTGGGAATTATCATGAAAGTGTCTCTAACCAAGAAATACTAAATAATGACCAGAAAAAATAGATGCTTTATCAAATTTTGTGGCTAACTCTCCATATAATGGAATTCTAATTGACACTAGAGGATTAAACAAAAAAACTATCATTAACTCGAACTTTTCTTTATTAGCCTACTTTAATCACAAAACAATACTTAGGTAAATTACTTAAAGAATGGAATATCTGTATTATCGAAGTCCAACTTATAAGCTAGTTCAAGAAATTTATCTGTTAGAATTGTCTAACACGGGATAGGTCACACTAGTAAGAACTTGAATGCTTCTAAATTAAATTTAATCTGAACTTTTATTTTTGTTTACTTCTAAATTATTTGAGAAATTAATGAATCTTGTACGGACACCTGATTTGGAAGATAATCATCAATTAAAGACGAAAATTAAAGTTCTTAGCATCGAGAGATAATATTTGCTTTGCTAAAATCGTTCAGCTCTACTACTTATTTTGAGTTGAACAGATAATTAACAAAATGTTAGTCATTAGGAGAAATAATTAGTAAAATTTCATTAATTCCATATTTAGGTTACGCAAATCTTGTTTTCCTATATATGGATTTTAATGTTTGTTTTAATTTTAATGTTTGATTGTGCTTTAAACTTATTCCATAATCGTCGAAATCCTTCCCACTAAATGCTATTTAATGTTTCAGAAAGTAAAAGACATCAATAAGATAGGGCCATCGTGTAAAGTGTGAAATCTTTCTAATCATGAGTGCCCATACTTCCTCTGCATGTTCTTCTTAATCGTATAACATTTAGTTTCTGTAAATCTATATTCGTAGATGAGCATGTATAAACATATTTTGATGTTCTCATGTAATAGAAACTACAGCCAACGTAGTTAGTTCATTTCTTATATTAATTTCAAGATAATTAGTTTATTTTTCATATTTATAAATTCTATGCTTATAGCACAATGCTCGGGCTAAGACCAATAACCAGTTAATGCTTAAAAAGTGAATTATTTTCCAGTCATGATGCATCTTCAAACAAATAAGAACATAGATGGATATACGAGGTACAAAAGAAATTATGAATTTCAAGTAAGAAAAAATTCTTGTAATTCTGCTAATCAGCTCTCGTAATTCTAGCGATGATCATTACTAGCAAAGCCCTTTTGATTAATTAAGGATCTTTTCGGAAACATCTTTGTTTTCGCAAATATTATCGGAAGCCAATAATGCAAATTTCTAAGGTTCTGTAGTATACTAAATTTACAGATCATTATATTTCAACGGTTATTATAAGAGCTGCAGATTGGAACTATTACTAGATTTTCTACACATTTACTGAAATTTAAATACCAAATTTTGATTATGGTTGTAATATTTAGCGATACACACAGGGCGACTGTAAATATAAGCAACACGGGGAGACGTTTAAGACGCCGATTTTTCAGAGCGAGCCGACAATCTAAGTTGCTCTCACAGGCGACAACAAAATAAAGATAGATTTTGCTTTGAATTATTAATATGTTTAATTTATACAGGCGCCAATTTCACTTTCGGCGTCTAGGGTGACGAAAGTGTTAGAATAGAGCCTGATTACAAATATATATGAAGCAGATTTTTTACTGCGCGATTAGTGTTACGAAGAATTATTGTTACAATCAGTTTCAGAATTCAGCAAATCTGAATGTTATGTGCCGACAGTATTTAAATTATCTCTCAACTCATAGCACTAAGACCTTTTGCCTAATGGTTATCAAGCTCAACTCTAAGTATCATTTAATTCGTTTTATAAGAGCTAAGTATTACAAAATTTACCAAATTTATATCATCTTATTTCTCGACCGACTTAGTGTAGAAATTTATTTAAATAAGTTAAAGAATATTTATATACGGAAGCAGACAACTACAAGTATCTAATTACACATGTTTAAAAAATTATTTAAAAAAAGTTCCGTCAGCGATGTACTCATTATTTTAATCCCCATAAAAGCTCGCTTCTTAGTAAATATCCTGTCAAGGAAACAGAGTTTTGTATGAGAATTAAAAAAAGCACTTTCCTAATTTAAGCGAAATCTTTTTGCTTTTCCCTACGCGATGCGTTTTAGAAAGCATTTGCTTCAATCTGTTTTAGAGCTTTTTTGTTCATCGGAGGAGTGAACTTCTATTTTCTAGGAGAAGAAAGAATAGTTCAATTATTTTTCTTCATTTCTTCAAAAGTTTCACTTCATTTCTAATGCACTGCCAGACGAAGCAATTTCTTTAGTGGAATGCGTCGACAGGATTTTTTCCTCTATTTAGCCTAATATAGTCATTTACAACACTTCTAAATTCCTTAAATAATCCGACCTTTGATCTTATGTTACTTCCATACCGACGCAATGTTTTCGTACAGTTATTATTAGAATACTGTAATGAATAAAAATTAATAGACTTGCATTAATTTCAAGCCATTAACCTCCGAAATAGGTTTTAAAGTAATGCACATTAATTTTCATATTACTTATTAAGACGGATTAAACGAAAGAAATAATTGAAAGTGTTTAATATAAACTGCATTGAAATTTATAATCTTCATCCATTTATAAATATCTGTTCTGAAAGAAATCGAGAAGAAGTTTTATTAAAATGTTGAAAGCTCTACATTCAGATGTTAAATTATCAATGAGCCACTAAAGTGCAACAGGGAAATTTCTAGAGATATTTTAATTAAACAAAGATATATGTTAACTTTGTAAATAGATATTTAAAAATATTTAAATTTTTATAAACATAAATGAAAAATACAGCGAAAATTGGAATAGTTAAATGCACTTTTTTAACTTTTAAATTTCACAAACTTTTAAATTTCACAAAATTTCGAATGATGTTGATTTCTCATTGAATTAAGATAAAACATAATTAAACCGCTGGAAATGGTGGAAGTACTTCTACAAGACGTTTTCATTAGAAATATTTATGGTTTACGTTTCTGTTCATGTTTTTCTTACTTTATTACGTTACGTTAAATTCAAGCTCTGTCACTGTAATGCTCATTCAAGCGACATATACTGTAAATGTCGAAAGTAGATAAATGTTACACAAGCACAGAAACTCACAATAAACAAACCTCAAATCATTTCACTTAGTAAGACACAACAACAACAACAACAACAACAAAAAAAAAAAAACATATTACTTAATTTGAAGGAAATCAAGAAGTTTATTTACAATGCTGACAGTCAAACCCGTATGTGTAAATCCAGGCAGAGACGTTTTCAGACATGGATAGTACAGGAAATGAAATCTTAAGATCCACATGAGTGTAATTGTCATAAAATGTGCTTTGCGAGTCTAAAGTTTGTTTTTAGTCCAAAAATATGTGATTTTTTTTCAAGAATTTTGCATTTCAGAAACACTTTATTTAGAGCTGTAATTCATCAAACATTATTTCATAACTGCAGCTCTATGTCTTGCTACAAATCCAAACTCATAGTACATTAGCAGCATTAACAGATTTGCAGCAATTCGCGCTAACTGTGAACAGCCGTAACGATGATAATGCCATTTCTGCCAGTTTCGTTTCTATCTTTTATTTTCAGTTGTTTTACATTTTCTTCGAACATTTTAGTAAGAAGAATTTTCTTGTGTGTTTATTATGTATTTGATTTGCGTTTATTAAAAATGGGAAAAATTGCTAACTGAATTATTAATTCATAATTAGTAAATAAAACTTTACAACGGCAATTATGCAAGTATTTTTGCATACTAGTTCGTCAAAATGTACTTTTATCAAATAAATATCACACTGTAAAATTGTTTTATGCAGGCAGCTTCCATTTAAAGTTAAATTTGCCTAATATTGAAGAAAGGACACCCAATAAAATATAACAATATAAATAAAAGTATAATGACTTTTAATTGCTTAATTTAATGATTAACGAAGTAATTTATGAGACACCCTAGTGATTAAGTACTTAAGTGAGAAATACAGTTTAGAGGGAGTCATGCTCATATTGTGTTAACCTAAATAAATTTGAATTTTGCCATTCGTTTAACGGTACATAAAAGACAAAATTACTTTTCTGTTTAGATTGGTTTAGCTGATTTAACACAGTACATTTTACATATTTTCTAATGAAATAATTACTTTATTAATATTAATCTTAACTAATTTTCATATACGAAATATCGAAGCGAACGAAGGATAGCATAACGAATGAATTTAGTGCTTTCATCATATCCGATGAAAAACAATGAAACTATATTTTTTCATTAAATAATTAAATATAATTTGCTATATAATCGATGTTCTAAAATTGAAAGACGCATCAAAGCCAAAAATTTCAAAGCGGAAATAAAAATTCCGTCATCCAAAAATTAAATAAAAACTCTGCTATCCGTTCCACCAAGTAAAATATTTATCGCGATAATCGAAATTTTCATTTTCTCTTTTCATTTAAGACATTGTTTTGATTAATAGTGCATTTAATTTTTAGTACTCATAGCTAAAAAAGGAAACAACATACTGCTTATAAGAATTTTACTTTTAGAAGAGTTCTTATAAACAGTATATTGCTATTATTACATTTTTTTGAGGAAATAAGAATGAAATAGTTCCTTGTATGAAATTCTTAACATATTTTCCTCATCATCTGAAATCATTTCTGCAATTTTTATGCGATTACTGAGAAAAATAATGGATCAAGTGTTAGTTAAAAAATCTTTCTGTAATCAATATTGTTACCAAGAGATTATCTTCTACTGCAGAAAGATATGCAATGCATTCATATGTGAATTTCTGCAGTAAATTTATAAAACTTAGCTAACACTGATAAATCAAATTTTAAATTCTAGGTCAACCAATATAGTATAAATGCTTCTCAGTAGGAAAGGGACATTCCCAAATCTTGCGAATGTTAAATGTGATTCGAATTACTGAGAGTACGTTTTTTCGTCATTCGAATCTTATGAATCCTAACCTTAAAAAAAATCTCTTAATTGTTAACTTTTTTGCAATTGGCTTAGGTTTGTTAAATTTTGATGCATTTATGAACTATTAAAATACTCAAATATTCTAATTTGTCTTAATTCTCTGGAAAAAATTTAATATTCCATGTTTAGGTTTTACCAAGGCTGGGGCATTCGAACCCTCAGCTCACATATTTTAACAAAAATTGGATAACTAGAAGTTCCGTGCGTTTTTATCATTTGAATCTTTGGAATACTAGTTTAAAAACTTGTTAAACGTTTTAACCCAAAGTACAGAAACATTAGTTTTGTAGAGTCATAAGTTTTTTTTATGGTAGAGACGAGAAAAATGAACAATGCCCTCGCTGGTACTTGAACTTGGACATCTCGAATACATTCCGAGTGTGCTACCATTACACCACGAAGGCATGCTGAAAGAGGAAGAAAATACCTTATAGTTTGATTTATATCCAATGGAAGTATTCATTGAAACAAGAAAATTCCTGTTTTAATGTTCTGCTCTGCTAATTCAATTAATCTGGATCCTCGCTATCACCTCTTAGCGGATCTAAGTACCATACTTTAAACCTTTTGGACAGAAGTTAACATTCCACATTTAGTGTCTATCTTGGTTATCTATTGAAATAATACTTCATCCTCTACGTTTTGAAGTATTACTTAAACGTAGATTATTAAACTGTATCCAGAAAATGAAAGTCTGAACTCGAGAGATTGAATTATACACTCTTTATACTAAATTTCATTTGTGTCATCGGAATCAAAAAGCTTTCTCAGGAAAACATCCATTATTCCAGACAATCTTGCTCTTTCGTGGAAGTAGTCGCTTCAAAGAAATGACATTCATTATTGACATTTATCTGCGTTCTTCTAAGTATTAGTCACTTTTAGATGTGGTCGCCAGCAGGGTTCATTATTTTTTTAAATTCTTATTTTTCGCATTATTATTGCGTAAACAATTATTCGAGAGTTTCGAAAACTCTTAAGATTCAGATACGAAAACATTTAGGAATCATTTCCCCTCTATTTCCAAAAGTTTGTGTTTTAAAAAACATTTCATGTTTATACGTGTTATGATGCTATCATTATAAACATTTTCCATTAGAGGATAACTTTATATTTGATTCTATTAAAAGCTGATATGATTTTTTTTGCAATGTGCAGCATGTATGAGTCAGATTCTTAAAATGGACACAAAAAAGGGCAAATTTTATTAAAATGCAAAGATTAATAAAGTACGCTAGACATATTACAAAAACACTTTAATTTCATGGGTGGTTTTTTTTTATCTTTTATACTGTAAACGAATGCTTGCTACCTGTATACTTTAAAAGGTGGATGACCTGATCCAACGCTTTTACTTTCGTGCTCTGAAGCAACTTCTTTTATTTTCTTGGAAGATAGAAAGGAAAAAAGAACTTCTAAGACTTCAACGAAAGCCAAACATTTGCTCAATCTCTTTCTAGAAGAGCTGGGGTTCTTTTGTGGCCTGGGTTGTACTTTTCACATTGACGTCATTTGCTGTGAATATTTTAAAGCCTCACTATTCACAGTTTCTCTATGCCACTGAATATTTTTGTCGTTTTTTTTCCAATTCGTTGCTATGCTCTGATTCCGCTACATCACCTTTGTTCAATTATACACTCTCCATTATTAATTAAATAAAAGAGCTGAATGCAAGAGGAAAAAAAATTCTTTACATTTTTATGGATACAAAATATTACAGCTCAAATTCGAAAATTCACTTGAATTTTGCTCTGGGTAATTTGGTAATAACATCACATAATTTATCTTTAGATTGCTTCGGAATTTTAGAGTCGAGAATATCTACGCCCAACACAAAGTTGTTGCTTTGCCTAATTTTATATTTATGTTTGGTGTGAAAGGTTCCTAGAGAACATTTCTCATAAGAATATTCAGATATGATATTGCATCAAATTAACGACTTTATGCCATTTTTAAATTTCACAGTTCGTTTCTAATTATATGTGAAACTGAAATTTGAATTTAATTGTAGAGGACCTTTTTTCCCCTGCTATTTAGTGATTTTTCTGAAATAAAGTTCAACGTTTAGCTTTCGTTCTTAGAAATTTTGCTTTTTGAGAAAAATACTAAGTCTTGTATCTCAAACAGAAACTGGCTGGAAATACATGTAGTTGCAATAGATTTCTTCTTGGGCGGGGGATGGGAGGATTAAAATCATTTTAAAGAAGAATGCTGTCCTTTTTATAGTAAGTTTATGTTGCTTTATAAAATGAATTTTTTCAAGAATTTTTTTGTACTGAATAAGCATTGTTTTTTTTTTTTTTTTTCTATTTCAGAAATTAAAATCGATATTAACACATTTATAACAGGAGATTGCTTGAAAATCCCTTAAAGAAAAACAAACTGCAATAAATAAATTAAATAAGTTACAGATTTTTAGTGTTTAAGTTTCAATAGGTAAATTAAATCTTTTATAACGACCGAAAAATGTGAAATAGACTTCTGTGTTGCATCCTGTAAGTAATATCTTCTCAAATTTAGAAAAGAAATATATATATCAGTATATGAGTTGATCTTAGTTCTCGTGCGATGAATTTACAAATGTACTGTGCAATAATATAAGCAAATAAGTAAAAAAACCGGTACGGCAATGTATTCCCAGAATCGTCAAGGTCACATCGTGGGCTAGTGCCAAAAAACGAAACTTTATTACGTATACTCTGCAAATTTTAGTTCAATATAGACATTTTTTCAGTGAAAAGTTAGGCACGACTTTGTTGCAGCTGTAGCTTTGGCGTCTTGGACCTCTGATAATGAGCAAAACTCTTTTTCTGGCTGTGGGGGATAAAAGCAGGTTTCGGTAAGATTACAGGATTGGATTTATGTAAACAACCTTTCTAACCTTAAGTCCTTGAAAATAAGCATTATAACAGAATTCTAGCTTTGTTTGCAAGACATCGCTTGTAACACTGAGGTCATTTCCAGCATTTCCTTCAGGCCTACATTATTTACTCCAACGTCAATGAAAGAAGTTGCGAAGTTAGAAATAAAACTATGTTCATACATAATGCAAAAATTAAACTTAAAATTCAGTAGCTATACGATTATCTTATAATTAGTATGTATACAACACAGCATCCTCTTATAACCTGCATAGGCGTTTTGAAAAAGCGTAAATTGAAAACTTTTTTTGGAGATGACACAATTTTTTTTTTTACAGAAGCTTCTGTGTTTTAGTCAAGTAAAGGTAATATAAATCTTCACTATAGAATTCCACCGAGCAATTTTTTCTTTATTTGGCTATATGGATATATCTCAATGGCGAAAAAATTAATTATTTCATATTCCTACGGATTACAGTTAACATAAGGAATTATCATAAAGAAATAAAAATGCACATTATTTTTCAAAAATTCGAATATCTTCAATAGATAAATTTTAGTATTCTCAATATTAATTGTGAAAATCTAGAATTAATCCTTTATAACGAGTTTAATCTTTTTCTCTCTAACAAGTATAGCAATAAGAATTAAAAAAAGCAATTAATTAAACTAATATAAGTCAGATTAATATCATCTACATCCAATTAGCAGGCTTTCGTTAACAAAATAGAAATTACTCGAAAGTTCTAATACGTTATTTGCTTCCCAAAACAAACATTAAAACTAGGGATGGAACATTTGAATTCCACGAATATTGCAAAAGATTCAAATCTTTGCAATTAGAAATTTTATATTGATGTCACTGGCTCATCATCTGCTCCAAAGCTGTGTCTTCGTTTCTCTCAATTCTGTAAATGAATTGATGTCATTAAACTCAAGCACCTCTTGGAAGAATCTAACTTCGCTTGTCTACTGACCTTGCTAAGTGCCACATTCTTAACTTTCTAGAGAGAATCACGCTAACTATTTTTAGTGTTTATGTATGCTAACTCTCTAAATAATCCTCTCTTATGTATGCTTGTTTCAATTTGAAAAGAAACTGGAAAATACAAAAAATCTGAATTATACTATAACAAGAAAATAAACCTTAAAATTCAAGAGTTGTTTTAATAAAGAGTTCGTTTGCTAAATTTCATTTTAGTCTTCTTTTTAAATAAGCGTACTTTTAAAAACGACACTTTGAGTTCATTTTTCATCGAACATTGATTTCGAATTTTGCTTTAATTGATTAAAGCTTTTAATCTCATTAAAAGGATTTTTTTCACTTCCTTCTTATTATTTTCATAGGAAAGTTTCAAGATTTAAAATATTCCAGAAATTCAAAAACATTATGGGATTTAAATTCGCAAAAATTTAGAATTTAACCTGCTTTTAATTAAAATTAAAACTGATCTGTTAATTAATATTCCAGACGCTTAAAAGAAAACATTTCAGAGAAAATTTCACATTTTTAATAATAAAATTCTTGTTTCCCATAGTAAGTAAAATATAATTTACTCAAAATGATAGCTTAATCAATATACAAAGATTAATTATTGAGTATGTTAGAATACCAGATTGCATATAAGTATAATTATATAAGTTAGACTTTGTTTGAAAAATTTGGACCATTCATTAGTTTAACAAATGAATTGCTTACTTAATTACATAGTGACTTTAATTAATTACGTAATTTTCTGTTGACATTTATAAGAAAAGTTTAGATTATAGGTTTTAGAAGCTTTTTGCTTAGACTCAAATATTAAATGCTACATATATTTACAAATAAAGTAAAACTTTCCTCTCTTTCTTTCACTCGACAAAGATTTGCTTTTCTTGTCATGTTATAAGTCAAGTTTTGTAGATAAGTAAGAATAAAGGGAATGCAAGCATATACCTAAACTTATATATATATAATATTCAGAATTATGTTTCTATTTTACATGTAAAGTCACGTTTCTGTGTGCTACATTATTGCTTATGTTTTTAGATAAGCTTAAAAAGTCTTTTACAAAACGTTATGTTTTATTATGTGAATTGGAAAAGAACGCTTTTAATAACTGACTGAAAATTGAAATTAATACTTATGATATATTAACATCAAGTACTTTTAGGCGCATACGCCGTATATTGATACAGCAATTGTTACAACCTTAACTGTATCCGGTATCGATAAATGCTCAAATAATCCACACGGGTTTATTATCGGCAAAGCAAGATACCCTATATAGAATGCCTAGGTATTTTACAGAATGCAGTATCCGGCATTTCATATAATGCAATCACATTATTTTTAAGTAAATAATGTCTGCGATACTTTTTATACACCTCGAAGGTTTGGTTTGGTTTAGTTTATCTGATTACAGCAAAGTCTCGAGGACTATCTGTCTGAGGGGAGCGATGCCTTCGTGGAGGACGTTCTAAGGGAAACTGGCTCATATACACATTACACATGAGGAAAACCTCGAAAACGCCTATGCAGCCAACTCGTTCGAGGGATTCGAACCTCGGACCGAACTACCAGTGTTCAGCGAATTTACCGCTCTGCCGATGGTGGGCCGCATCGAATGAAGTGGATCGTTTCCAGTTAATATGTAAATTCTGTAAAATCATCTCCTGCCAAAATAAAATCGTGCACATTAAACAGACGGATAAAAGAGCAGAATTTATCACCCATGCGCATTGGAAATTACTGCCACTGCACGAAACAAAAGTTCTGCTGAAAGCCCATATGTTACATAGCTTATACAAAATCTTTATTTTATGTTTTTTTAATTATTATTTTTTAAATGTTTTAGTGGTAAACTTTTCTTCGAGGTGTTAAGCTGTCATCTGAAGCATTCAGAATGAAGTTTCATTGATTTATTTTTTAAGCGTATTAAAAGTTCATATTTCGAATGTAATAAATAATTCCATTTGCTTTAGGAAGATTTTCTAAGGCGCGCTGGTTCGTATTTTAGTTAAAAAGGTATTTCTTCCGCCTTCTTAGCATTCTTTCGTGGTGTAACGGTCAGCACGCTCGGCGCGTATTCGAGAGGTCGGTAGTTCGAGTTCCGGCAAGGGCATTGCTCATTTTTCATCTCTCCTGCTTTAAAAATAACCTAATGTCTCTACAGGTTCAGCGTAGGAAAGACATGAAAACGTCCATGTACAATAGCGATGGGCGTTTTCATAGTTTTACCAAGCATCATGACTTCGAATAAGACACAAATAACTCAGCAGGTTCCATAGAATTATTTAATGTTTCTAAAGGGGGAAAATATTGTATTGATACGTAACTTTCAGTCTAGAAAAAAATCCGGTGCTCTGTCTTAATCCCAAGCTTCCTCTTACCGCTTATTTTGTTAAACTAACCCGGTGTATATTTCAATAAAATACACTAATTCTTATTTTGTGAATGATAAATTTAAAGATTACAGTAAACAACCCTGCTCAAGAACTTCTGTATTTTGTGTGAAATTTTGATTTATCCTGTTTTCTTGTTTTTTTAAGGATAATTTTTTTGGACGAAACATTAATCGGAATTTAGAATTTAGGCATAAATTTTATAAGTAGAATTGCATGATTTACTCTTATTTGCTGTGATTAAGGCGTTTTTAATTAAACATGGGAAATTCGAATCCTCGAATACTATGAAACTTGTAAAAGACTAGAGATTCCGGCGCTGGAAGCCTCTGGCTTTTGTCATCGTTCGAATCTTAATCCAAAACTCCGTTAAATGCTTCAATTCAAAACGTTGGAAAAGTTAGTCAAATCTATCACTACTTTTAATTCTCACAGACCTGAAAGCACCATTCTTTTTTTCAGAATTCTAATACATCAGCATTTTTTTATTATATCATTTTTAACTCTTGAAATAATTATTTTCTCTTTCCCCTTACTTTGATTTAAAAAATAATTTCAAAAAATGTAAAAATTAAACAGCTACTCAAAAAACATTTATTAAATTACATTGAAAAAATAAAGCACAAGGTTTAAGATTTATAATTATGTATTTAATTTACTAAATATTTTTATTTAGTAATTAATATTTAATTTTTTTAATATTTAATTTACTAAATACATTTATTATTTATTTATTTTATTTACTAAATACAATTTAATTTACTTCATTTAAGTCATTAAATTTTTACTAAATACATAATTATATTAAATTTACTAAATACATAATTATAACTCTTATTTATATGTCGTTTATATATTTTTAATAAATAAGCGTTTAGTGGTTAGCGATGCTAGCTGCTGTACCGTTGTGCAATGGTTTGAATCCCAGAGAAGGATTGGATGCTTGAAAATATGTACTGTCTCTGCGGAATGGGGGCACTTAATGTATTGGCAAGCCGAAAGTATTCTCTATAGATCCTTGGATCAGTCACTTGGATTATTCTCCATCAAAATTGAAATGAAGATGTTCGGTAAGTACAGTGGGACTATATCTGTGAAACCATTGCTGAAGTTCTGATGTTCCGGTTACTTCTTCCAGTCCTGTCCTGTAGGTGATCTATGATGTTGTCCTAAGACAGATTTCCAATTCCTTTAATTAAAAACTTTCAATCTGGAGGTATTTGAGAACCTTTTGTGACTTAGATTGAGACTGAATTCGAGAAAACTTAGGATTCATCCCATCTTTATTCTTATCCCATTCAGGTAAAAATATGAATGTATACTCATAGAATGAAAAGATGTGGAAATAGTTTTCTTTCGTCTAATTTTTGATGAATTTTGAGTTTCTTATATATTTACAGATGAAGGCTACAAAACTAGGAATAATCTTTGAGTCATGGCTGACTTTCATTACCTTTCCACTATTTACTTTTATTATTCAGCAGATTCACTATATTAAACAAAACAGAAACAGGAAATGAAACCAAATTCAGAATACGAAAATAAAAAAGTAAGAAACATAAAAGATAAATGTTCTTGTTGGTATGTTCACGAAAAATTATCTGGAAGGCAAACGTATAAATCTTCTGAACTTGTAAAGTTAATATGAGAAATGCGAAAAACCTGTCGGGAGGCTTTATCGCCCAAGGACTTCACGAAGACAAACTGAAGGAATTTCGAAAAAATAAATAAGACTTATTTTTGGAAAGAGTAAAAAAAGTCTAATCTTAAACCATATAAAGCAAAAGTTACTCTGAAAGTAACCAGGATAAATTTCCCATTATTCGATAACTGCTAAGCTTATAAAAAGAAGTAGAGGATCAGAGATAATTCTTACAATAAATGAAACTTCTTGAGTTAGTAACAACTTGAACGCATCGGCGTGTACAAATATTAGAACTGAAAAGCATTTAAACATCACGGAATAGTTTAGGTTATTGGATTGCTTATACAAGTGTAACAGAATAGTTTTTATTTTTATTTTTTAAACATCCTCGACTTAAAGATGCTTTCAAATTCAAAGAAAACACGAATTAATCGAGGCTGTAAAAAATTAAGTACTATTAGTTACTTAGCATTGGGTATACCTCATTCATTTTCTTAATGAGAATCATTAAACTGTTATGGTTAAAGCATGTAAACAACCAAGTGAAATTTTTATGGCATAATAACTGAGTAAAAAAATGATTTTTGGAGTTTATTGTCTTTGTCGATATTTCATCATTTCGTGAGGAACATAAAGCAGGTTTTAATTTGTTCGCATACTCATGGTGCTACTGTATTTAAACCGACTAGCAATGTATCCTCCTGCATGGGTGAGGAAGAGGGTAGAAATTTTGAGTCTAGAAATAAACATTTGGTTATTGGCTCATTACCGCAAACACATACAAAGAATAAACCTTATCTTCTATATCACACGGGCTTATAATCAAATACTTTACTCTTGTTTCTATTTTTAAATCCTTCTTTAACTCCTTATAATGCATGAACTACCAGTATGCTTAAGGGTATGTTAGGTACCAGTATGTTTTATCATTTAAATTTCATAAAAAATCTTCAGAAAAAAATTGACTTGCTATGTATGAGAAATATAACACTTTCTTTTAGCCTAGGAAGCAATTTATCTGCTTTTCATTAAAAGATATCCACATATTTATTTCTGTATTCCATTGCGCCCATATTTTATCGATGGCGGCAGTTCTCTAGTTAGATCTCCATTTACATTAAACTGATATCTTTTACCCGATTAACAATTGTCATTAAAATTTCTGTTGGATTGAGTGACAGTAAACAGCAAAAGCAAAGATTTATATATTATACAGCGCGGTAAAGCGACTGTCTTTAATCAGCACAATGATATCGAATTAAGAGCTATAACATCGATGCAATGGAAGATCCTTTTGTGAGATTAAATTACGAGAAAGCGCACGGAGACCGAACTGAAATCATCTCTCTCTTGCTCTCATTCTGATTGAGCAAAATGTGATTCAGCGAAATATTATTTCATCTTTAACCTGAGCGCATATGCCCCGTCTCTACAGAAAGCTTATGTGTGTTTTCCCCCTACATCACGTTTGCCTAATATAATGAGTTAAAATGAAGAATAATGCTGAACCACGAAGGAGCTTTTTAAGAAGAATAAAAAAGCAACGGAAGTTTTAAAATTAACCCATAGAGATTTGAAGATTGAATTAGAATCCGCTGAACCTGGACTTATTTCTAACATGGAAAATGAACGACTGATTGTAATGGTTTGACTCTTCATCAAAACAACCATGAATGCGGGTTTCAGTTACTGCTTAAACTGGATTCAGAAATATTAAATTAATAGGATTCAACCTTAATTAATCATATCATTCTTCATATATGTCTACGTGTGCATACCTATGTATAAATACGTATTTCTTCTGCTCTAACACGCACTCTTAAATTTCAAAACCACCAACAGGAGAGTTTAAAAAAAGAGACTCCTCCCGTTTATTTTATTTGCTTGAAATTTCATTCTCAAATATATCTAGCAAAAATTCTTTTAATGTATTTCGCTTTATTAGCATCACACTGTCCACGTAAATATTTAGGATTGAATTGGATTATTCAATTATGGCAAAGCACACGAGGGTTATCTGCCTAAAGGGGGGAGCGCTTTCGTGGGGGACTTTCTAAGGGAAACTGGCTCGTATACGCGTTGCACATGGGGAAAACCACGAAAGCGCCCATGCAGCCAGCCCGTTCGCGGGATTCGAACCTCAGGCCAAACTACCAGTGTTCGGCGTCTTTACCGTTCGGCTGCTGGTGGGCCCGTAAGTGTTTAGGAAATATTGATTACATCAGAAAAATTAGCCTTCAGAAAAAAGTGCGATTCTGAGAGATTTTGGATTCTAATATTCACCTATTTTTCAGAGGAAAAAGGTGAGCCTTATATTCACCTCATACGGGGGAAAATATGCCTTAGGTTCGAAGAAATCCAATAACAACGCAGCTATAAACTTTTAGGATTACATTTTTTTCCAGCAAATTTCAGCAAAGTTGCCAAATGGTAACTTTTAATAATGATTCTATTCACATCTTAACTTGCAATTCAAATATATTAAAATATTCTGTGATAACGGGGAAAAGTTCTAAAGGAATTTCTATGCATTCGGATATCTGCTATTATGGATTCAAAGTCTGAATACTTGAATATACTTCATTATTCTGCAAAACGGAGTCAAAATAATTCTCGCAGAGTGCAACTGCCTCCAAACAGTGTTAAAAATGTTCAGTTTAGAAACAGGGTATTTTTCTTTTTCTTTCTTTCCTTCTTTTTCAATCAATTTTTTTATTTATTTAATTTTAAAGATAAATATGTTTAAAAATCTCAACCTAAATTATACAAGCTATATAACTAACTTTGTTTGCAGCACGGATAAAACATTTTGAGAATTTTTAAAATTAATGTAACAGGAAAAATGACTATTAATTTAGAACAATTAAATTTAGAACTATTAAATTAGATCGCTTAATTTAGAACATTAACATGAACAATGACTGTTCTTTTCCAATCAATGATGCTTCATTTTACTGACACAAATGATCCACCTGTCTGCTTTATTAAATATAGCTCCGTTAATTAAAAACCCCGTAAAACGGCCCGTATATTATATATTAAATATTATATAAAAATAGCAATTACATAAATTACAAAAAACGCTTATATACACAAACTTTCATAACCGTACACTTTATAACAAAACTTAGACTTAATGTTTAAGAAAACGGTACTCGTTCTTACATTGAATGAGCAAATAAAGTTCTTGAGTGACTTTAGCGGAAGAGTGAAACCATTTCTTAGCACACAAAACAGCTTCATTATTTGCGCATTTTATGAATTGCTGTATGATGTAGTCAAGGTAGCAAAATCAGAATATTCTTAACTTTTTTCTTTTTCCGCCGTAGCCCGTAGCAAGAGGTAGGCATTGTGATAAGCATCACTTTTTAACTTTTAAATATCACTTTTAAACCCTTAACTCATTTAAAATGAAATCATTCTTGCAATCTAAATAACTTTGTTCTCCAATAGCGGGCCCTCAGTCGATTTCGGCTTGGCCACTACTAAGGCCAGAAGTGGTGATCACTTTATTATGGAGGTGGGCCACCTTTGCCTCCTATGAAGTGACGGACAGTTACAACCATGCCTTCACCGGGATTGGGACCGGGCCTTAAGTATCAGAGTTGGCTCTCCTAACCACTATACTTTCTGCAGATTCCCATAATGATTATTATATAGCCCACCAGCGGCCGAGCGGTAAAGTCGCTGAACACTGGTAGTTCAGTCCGAGGTTCGAATCCCGCGGACGGACTGGCTGCATGGGTGTTTTCGTGGTTTTCCCCATGTGTAACGTGTATACGAGCCAGTTTCCCTTAGAAAGACCTCCACGAAGGTATCCCTCCCCGTAGGCAGAGAGCCCTAGTGTGCTTTGCCATAATTAAATACACACACATCGATAATGATTGTGCATTAAAAAAAGAAGTGTTATACTGAATTAGGTTCTTCAGCAAACGATATTTAATAACTTTATGTTTTATTATAAACTTTATATTATTTTATAAACTTTATATTTTATTATATATTTTTTATTATTTATATGTTAAATATTATTTTATTATTACTATATTTATAACTTTAGAGCATCTGGATAAGTCATTTTAAACTGATTGCATTAACCACAGTAAGCACTAAGTACGCCGATTTCCGGAAAAATGTTTGATCCCCCCTTCTTTCTAAATCTGCTGCACTTAATGACAGTACCACATACTACAGTATTATCGAAAATTTTCTGTCACCATTAATTTTGTAATAAAAGAGAAAGGAAGAAACGATAAAAAAGAAACAGTTGTTCAGTCACATTTGGTTTTCTGAATTCGCGTGCCACATGTTCATTATGAAACTTTCTTCACCGACGTTTATTGCACTCTGCAGCATTTCATCACGGCGAGAAATAAATACTGAACCGAAAGTGAAGCGTAGAGAAGGAAAACACGTGAAAAGGAGAATAAATAAATAAAATAAACAATACAAGAAGATCAGCTCCGTAAAGGATATGCACGCTAACAAATATCCCTATGCGGTGCAAACGAAAAGTTTCCATTACTAGCATTTTATGGAAAAATGTAAGCCTAAATACATGAGAAATTTGCAGTTATTAAAAACGATATATGTGTACATATGTTATTATTTTATCTATATCGCGAAATCGGCCGCGCAAAGGCCATGCTGTAAAGGCGCTGAATAGTGTTACTTCAACCTGAGCTTAAACCCTACGAACGGACTGGTTACACTGGTTTTCCAATGTGTATCATGACTATGAGAGAAATTTCATTAAAAAGTCCTTCATGAAGGCATCCTTACCTATAGGGAAAATAGCCCTCTAATACCTTACCAGAATCTAAATAATCCAAATTTTAAATTACTAAGGAATTTAAAATTTGGATTATTTAGATTCTTGGGAAAACGTACATGAAATCAAATATAGATTCCTCGTTTTACGACAGTTCGCTTTAACGAAATGCCGTCTGTGTACTTGTTTTAGTTAATCGAAAAATATCCGAAGAGGTTTTTCATTTTTAGGAAAGAAAACGAAAAGCAAAAATCATGTTCAAAGTCCATTTAATGTAAGCATTAAAAAAAAAAAAAAAAAAAAAAAAAGATTGTAATTTGCTGTAAATCATGTACATGCGTACAAGGCAAGCTGGACCATAAAATGCGAAGAAGGGGAATTTTAAAACTCAGTCTCTGCACCAAATATAGCAAAAGTGAAACCTTAACTTGCAACCCTGCGGCGGGCTGTAGACTTTAATCACCGATTCAAACCACAGTAAGAGGTCGATCAGGTGATCCTCTTTCCTTTCCCCCCTTACATCCTTACATCCTAATATTTTCAATCTCTGACGACTCGAGTCATCATTATCATATTCACAGCTTCTGGGACTTCCAGAGTACTTGCTGGCTTTCTTCACGTTCCTGAAGATGTTTTCCTAACAATACCATTTTTGTGTTTATCGTATGTTAAAGTTAACTCGAAATTTTATTAGTTATTGATATTATTCGATGTAAATATTTGTTGGTATTTAGAACGCTAAAAAAATTTCTCATGTTTGGTGGTAATTGTATTTTCGCTTTACTTCCCACTGCCTACGAACAATATGAAAGAAACTCTTTACTTTCTCAAAAAGGGTAGGTTAGGTTATCCGAATGAAGCAAAGTATTGGCAGATCTACCTGCTTAGGGGTAGGGATGCTTTCGTGGAGGTCTTTCCAAGGGAAAAAAGCCTCGAGAACCAACCATACAGCTGGTTTCTTCCGTTCGCATGGTTTCGAACTCCCATTTCAGCGGTCGTAACCGCTCGGCCATTGATTTAGTAATTTTTGTTAAGAACAGGAAAGCTGCGTAGCATGCAAAAATTCCAACGTAAAAGTTAACTGTGAAATTTAGGTTATAAATTTAATTTGCTTTTAATCTATCGATTTCTTTCCTTTTTGCTGCGCTTACTTTTCGTTGATTTTTATTAAATGGAAATTTTGCGTTTTTCTGATGGATGTTTGTAACAAGGGATGTATTGAAACAAGCAACTACATTAATTCATAGAGTAAACCGGCTTATATTGTTCGCAGAAAAATAATGCAGTTCGGACAATTTATGTTTGGATATGAGTAAATGTTTAAGTTCAGCCCTCTTTGTTTTTTTCTTTAAGTAAAAATGCCCCTGTTTTTCTTTCTTTGCTATAGTTAGAATTTTCCATTTTGCAGGTTAAAAAAAAGTACATAAAAAGCATTTTCTTCTCAGTAAATATAAGAATTTTCCATAAGAAAAAGTTTAAAATAGTTATCAGAAACGAATATTTAAATTGCTTTTAAAAAGAGAAACGGTTGACGTTGTAACATACTTACTAATAATTATACAAAATAAACAAAAAATGCGAAATGAATTAGAAAAGAGAGAACATTGTTTAGTTGCCTTGATATGACAGTAAAATTCGAGGTAAATGCGAGCAATTTTATAAGAATTCTCACTAATTCTTTTCTTTATCAAACAAAAGTATCGTGTTCAAAAGTAAAGAAAGAAGTCTTTCAGCTAATGAAGATCACTGAGCTTTGTTACCAGTGTTAAAAAAAGTAAGGAAACTCTTGCAGCACCTTTTTCGCACGCGATTTCGTTTCTGCCCGTTAAGACAAGCTGCACGTTATCGCCATCTATCGGCAAATTGTGTAAATAAATGTCTTTTCTCTGTAGTAAACAAAATGCTTCTATTTTGCTCCTAATAAGAGACAAACAAGAAGTAAAGCACTATAAAAAGCAAATTATAAACTGGAATATGTAACATATTAGATATCACTATGTGTCTTTTATTTAAAAACGATATGAGAACCGAATTTTATCGAAATATAAACTTTATTTGTTGAGCTATAATAGAAGTAAGATTTCCAGAAAATCAGGAAGATGTTCGATATGAATTATTAATTCTGAAATAGAGGGAACATTTAAATTGTCCAAAAATTAGATAAATAGCAAATACTTAGTTATTTTATAAATTTAAAAATGTAATTAACAAGGCAAATTAACTCAATTTTAGCAAAGAAATTTATTCACGAAGAGGAACAGCCAAGAAGAAAAGACGTCTAAAATCAACCAAAAACTTCATGTAATTTTTAAAGATTAAATAAAATCCGTTAAAAATTATTTTTTTGCAATTTGAATTAATTATAAATTTCTACATTATTTTAAGGAAGAGAAGTAGTATTTTGCCTATAAATTTTATTGTGGTTTAGAATTTCTGAAAAAAATCTTTTATTTTTGAAGAATAAGGTTTTTTTTCTTAAGCCATATGAAATAACTGAAGCGTTGCTGATAAAAATATTGATTTTTATTCCGTACTAGGATTTTCCGTACTGACATTTTTGTACTCACATAACAAGCTAACTTCCATCTAAATAACTGAGTGTCATATATATCATATATATCAGAAGAATATATCATTTTATCATATAACAAGAAGAAAAAAAATTACTTCTGTTAGCACAAGAAATTGCCTTTTTTATTAAGATTAATATGATATTGCATTTTCAGCATCGCCAAGTCTAATGAATTATTCAAAGCAAATTAAATTAAATTAAATATTAAAACTGAATACTTCATCAGCATTTTTTAAGCCCATTTACACTTTTGCGCACATACAACATCTGACGTTTACACTTGAGCATCTTTCCATAGTGAAAGGTTAGGGTAGATCACACAAGGTCTGTAGCTGACTGGTGTTTATATTATACTTCAGGAAGATAGTAGAAATTTGATGCGGCCAACACATTCATCGACACAAATCCTGGTGAAATCATCAGCATTCTGCAGTTGAATCCATTTGGTCACTGGTGAGCTTGCATACTCAAAAAACGAATGGCTGAATATTTTTTTTTTTCTGTTATTCCATTTGTTTACAAAATATAGCGGGAAAGCCAAAACTTATTATTAAACGTAAATAAAATGTTAAAAAACAAAGCAAGTTCTCTTAATATTGGTGTGCCATTCCACAACAAATTAAAAATTTTAAGTAAAGCTAATTCGCTCCTAAGCAGAGTGTATCAATACTTATGAGCGCTACATCTTAAAATTTCAACATTAATTTAAATAGATAGAAGTAGCTTGCAAAGGCTGAAAAATGTAAAAATTTCAATCCATATTACAGCCAGAAATTTTGAAAACTCAAATTTTCTCACTCAAATATGAAAGGTCCTCTCTTACAGCTTATATACCTCTTGCCAGAAGTAAAACACACAAGGGCAACCTGAGGAGGAATTCCCTCGAGGAGGATTTTTCTAGGATAACTCGCTGGGAGTCCTGTTATATTCGATGTCAGTCAGTTAAGAATAAATTCAGATGAACCGTGAACAGAGAACAGAACTGTTACCTCCCGTTATTATTATAAAATGCAAGAGATTTCTTCAGTTCTCAAGTAGATGCTGCAAAGAATTTCTATGTTTTCTCGTAATGTCTTGCAATGTAGTATTTCTAAGGCTTGTGACTAAATATCTAGTATACATCGTACAGAAGAAAAAAGAGATGAAGCATAACATTAGAGCAAAGCTCCTAAATAACAGATAGTATTTTCAACAATTCAAAACATTTTCAAATTTGATTATGCTTCTCCATGTAATTTATATATGAGCGTTTAATCTGAAATGTGTAAGAGTAAAACATTTTAAAAATGATTTCTTCCCCCTGGGGGGAGATACAGAGGTGTACCTAGAATACTACCAAAGGATGATCAAACTCGTATCAGGAGAATTTTTTTTAGCGTAAGAACATGAATATGAATTACAAAGCATTGAAAATTTATCAGGATAATAAAAACATTCTCAATCATATTTTTATAATTCTTACAAAGTGCCTTTGAAAACAAAATGATAAACTCTGTTTGATCATTTAAAAGAAGCTTAGAATTTAAACAATAACTTAACTTTAAAATCAAAGGCTGTCTGGATTCAAGTTGGCGAATTTTAAATTTAAAAAATAATACACAGTCTGTGCATCAAAAATATTTGAAACTATTGTGGTAACACGATTCAGAAAACTTATCATGATCCAAGAAGGCATTTATACAAGAAAAGCAAATGAGAAATGCGAAAAATTAAACTTGCAAAACTGTTTTAACACACATGAAGCTGCAATTAACAAAAAGCAAAGAAACAAAGAAAAACTAAGCAAATACGTAAAAAACGTTAAGCTTGCTAAGTCATTTCAGAAACTGAAAGTATTTAATTGAACGAATTTACGAAATTTTTCTCATCTAGAGCAAACGGACAAACGATCAGTTTGTGCGAAATATTAATAAAAATAAATGTAACACTAGACTTAAAAAGAAATACAATTTTGTGAAAAGGACTAAAAACATAAATAAACCATAATAAATCAAACATTTAAGTCGCTTCCCCCCCCAAAAAAAAAAAAAAAGATTCTGAAATGAAGCATAAAGAAATCATCAGTGAGGCAAAATATGCTGTGGATAATGAAATTATACGTATGTCTTCGAGGAGTGTGTGGGGGAAGAAGTATATTTGTCTCTCTAATATTTTGAACTCCCGCCCCGTTCAATGAAGAACAATGCGGGGAGAAGGAAGCATATGTGAAACATAGTTTATGAACAATAAATTTAAGAAGCGTAGCTAAAAGAATTGCTCATGTCTACTCCTCCATCCCTTCCAAAGAAGGCATATACATCATTCTATTGTTCACAACATCTTTAATCACACTGATCATTTCATGTGGTTCCACTTTAATATCTAGCTTTGTATTTTACAAATTTGTGATTGCAAATCCTTTTAATTTATCTTTAGTTTCATTTTTACATTTCATTTGTATTTGAGCAAATTAATCCTTTGATCTCTTTACTCTAGAACAGGGGTTCTCAACCGGTGATACGCATACCACTGGTGGTATGCAAGAGAAAAATAGGTGGTAGCAAAGTATTTTTAACTATTAAATTCAAAACTTAAAATCCTAACATCCTTATTGAGTTTTTTATGTAACACTCGTAAATTTATGCGATCTGAGTTTTGTTCAAGAGTGGTGGTGGTAGTAGTACTTTGTAGCGATGGTACTAAAGGTTTTCAGTTTAATGTTTAAGTGGTACGCGTTAGTCAAAAGGTTGAAAACTGCTGCTCTAGATGATCTGTTTACGATCAAAATCTCTAGAAGATGTAGTTACTTGATGAAGATCGTATTAGATGGAGAAGATCTATTACTATTTTGATCTATTTATTCTAGATACATTGCATTAAATACTCTTTTTTTCAGTTAACTTTACGAGCTTACGCTTATGCATTTATGTCACGTATAAAATAGTTTGACCACGTATAAAATAGTTTGACCCGTATAAAAAAGGAACAACTATTTTCATATATGGCCCGAATTTTAATCCCTTTGATATCAATAAAAAAGAATATTATTTTAAAACCATCGAGAGAGTCTTTGACTAGTTCTGTATTGTTAGATCACTCATTCAAAGAACTTTTGCTATGATAGCAGCTTAAGGCTTGCGGCTTTGTCAAAAATAAATTCATGTAGCCTGGTAACTTTGAAAATACTCATAATTAGCTGTACAGAGAACATCAAAATACCTGCTGTGAGGTTTTTGAAATACACATGTGCCACTACATGGACATTTTACAACCTATAAGAACGCGTACTTTCCAGTTTCTTGTATAAATGAAGCTTACTTGCTCAAGAGCCAGTGAAAGATATATCAAACCTGTGAAGAAAATATAATCATTAGCAATTCAAATTAGAAGTTCTTAAGTTTATATTTCGAAAACTTAAGTCACTTTAAGCTAGCTGAAAATTTTGTATTACTATTTCATTTATTCAATTAAGGCTATTAATTACAAAAATATGAACGAAAATATATTTGCTAAGCAGATTATTAAGTCAGTAATTATCAAACTATCTAAATCATATTTGATAAATTGATTATATATCGTTAACTGTCGAAACAGCAGCTGAATTTTGAAATTTCCGAAAAATTGAGGAATGAAGCTTAATTCCAAGCTTTTCTAGTATTTGATGGGAAAATAATTCAGGGCTTCGTACAACGTAGTGCAATTTAACAAATTTCAGGAAGATTAAATTCCTTCATGAATAGAAATTCCCAAGTATGTTCTTGCCAGACACTTAACTCGAAATCAAACATATTTCTTGAACTTTGACACGCATTTCCATATTCTACTGGATTAAAAATATTACTAAACCTCATTTCAATCTACTTATGTCAAGAGTTCTGAGCGAAATTGCGTGCTTTTCAAAGGGGAAAATATGAATAATAAATTCCCTAAAAGTGTTTATGGTCACAAAATGAAAGTACTTTTCCATTTTATTTTATTTTAATATTTTCTTGGATTTTATTCCTAAAATACGGAAGCTTTACAGCTCGTTATTCAATATATTTGAGAATACATGCGCTTCATAAGCCAACATGCACGTCTTCTACATTTTTATAAAATATGACAACACTTAAAAAACTATTTTTAAAAATAAATTTAATACATTGACCGCTGTAATGGTCACTAGCTAGCAATGTCAAATAAATGTATCGGGCACTTTACTACGATATATTTTGCAAAATTGCATTTCATGGTTCTTTTAAATTTAAAATGCTCATTTCAAACGTTGGGAATAAAATGACAGCAAAAATAGACACACAATGGCAAATGTGTTACAGAAGTAGTAAAGTGAATCTTTAATTATGGATACTTATGATTTATTAAATTTTGCAATAGTAATTGACACAGTACTCTTGGATGCTCATTAATGATAGTTAGGAGGTAGTAAGTATGCCTTACTAAGCATTAGTGTTGCAAAAAGGGGACAGATTTTTTCTCCTGCCTCTTTGTTGTAATAAGATAAGGATTAAGAAGATACAGAGATTTATTTGTTCTAGTAATATACTGTTATAAGTGCTTTCCTATTTATTTCATATTCATAAACTCTGACACAAATTTTCAATGTCTGTCTTGCAGGTATTATTGGGAAAGTCTCGCCGTCATTAAAATAATAGCACTAATAGACTTGACGAAATTTCATTGCATTGCCAGTTAAAAACAAATGCAATCTAAAGACTTCAGATTTTAGGGTAAGCCTCAAAGAATTTACCATCAAAGTTTCTATAAGAAGTTAAAATATTAAAATTTTTTCAAAATATAAAAATCGCAAGATAAAAAAGAAACTGCAGTCTAATCACGGTATTTAGATTTCAGTATAACACTTGAAACCCTTTTAAGCTAAGCAGTGTGATAGTCCTACTAGTTTATAAATTAGCTCTAAAGATAATAAAGATTCAAAACATGAAATCTTATATATAACACTAGCGGTTCAAAATTATAAAGTCAAATGGTAGGGAAAAAAGCTTCTATGGCATTATTTTGTCGTAAATTAACAATGTTCGCCTTAAAGAAAGGATTTAATTATTTAATTCGTAACCGTGAGTTTATTTTACTGAATTACTTGTACACAAGACTTGGACTTGCAACAAGCTCTTAGATCGTAACACTTTTGCACGGACACAAAATCCACGATGTCCAAAGGATAACAATAAATGATATAATAAACAAAATAAATTATTTCTTTTATTATTCATTACAAGTGATCAAAAATTCCATTATAAGTGTTTAAAAACATTATAACGTAATTTTAAACTTTCATAATGAAATATTACATTATAAGTGCTTAAAAAATGTGAAACGTAGGGTTATAAATATGCATTAGTTAAAAGTCTGTACCTAGTGTCATTAAGCCTAATATTTTGTTTAACATCTTAATTTTTAAAGTTACCTAAATATACTACTTACTTTTGCAGCATATTTAAACTTTTTTTAACTATACTTTTAGTTGTGCGGTTATTTTTATATTCAGTATTTGCCTCTGTTTAAAGTATGCAATTTTTGAAAAGGAAAAATGGTCGAAACTGTTCATAGACGGTTTAGTAGACGGTCAAGGTAAGATTTTCAGGCAAAAGAGTGGATAAATACTTCAATTCGTTTTATGTTCCGTGTACCTTTCAAGAAGGAATAAAAATCTATCATAAATATTTTTGTATTTTTTTAAATTCTTATGGCAGTAAAGCACGAGACTGGAGTTACATAATTCTTTAAATCACGAATTTTATTTCTGCATATATAAATAGATAAAGTGTAAGAATGTGATATTACAAACAGAACTTTTATAAAATTATTTACAGCAAATATAAGATTCAAATTTCGCATAGAAAGAAGAATCTTTTCTTTAGTTTGTAAGGTATATTTTAATTTTATATCAGTTATTTTAAGTTTATGACACTTTCCTAGCTCTTCTAGCTTCAGCTTACAATTCCTTACCAGAATGAGTTTTTACACTCATGTCCATAAATTAAGGATAATTCGGAGTCACGCTGAAATCGAACTCTAAAACAAATATATCACCTGTAAAATCACTACACATATCTTCAAGAATCATATGCGAATTTCAGGAAGTAACCAGATGACACCGATGGTACGTCACAATGACGAGAGTGTAAGAGAGTGATATATAAGGAATACAGGCAAAGAAGTAAAATTGCTGGCTGGCGCTTTACAAGCATTTCAGTGCAATAATCGAATAGTTATGACACAAAGGACGCATTTGGATGATTTTTTACGTGGTAGAATTATCGGCTGTCTGGAATGTGGGCGTACCCAACTGGAAGTATCAGACGAACTTGGAATTGCCCAGAGTGTCATCTCCAGGCTTTGGCAACGATTCCAAGATGATGGTAATGTGAGTAGACGTTACAGCACAGGTCGCCCCAGAGTTAGAAAGCCGAATAAGGACCCGGTATTTGACAGTTACTACCAAAAGAAACAGGCGGAGCACAGCCTCTGACCTGTCTCGTCAGATCTGTTCAACCACAGGTACGACAGTTTCAAGGCAGACCATGTACAGACGCTTAGGGCAGATTGGTGTATATGCTCGTAGACCTGTCAGATGCCTTCCACTTACTGCAACTCACTGTCACCTGCGGTTAGCCTGGAGTAGAGAGCACGCATTGTGGACACTGCAACAGTGGGCTTGTGTGATGTTTTCCGACGAGTCCAGGTTTATCTTGCAGTCTGATTCTCGTTGGACTTTCATATGGAGAGCTCCAGGTATCTGTTACCACCAAGAAAACACCATTGAACGACACCGCTACGGTGGTACAGGAGTGCTCGTTTGGGGTGGAATTATTCTGGGTTCCAGAACTGACCTGCATGTTCAAATTGGAACCATGACAATCCAAATGTATCGGGACGTCATTCTGGAACAACATGTACGTTTGTTTCGGGGCGCCATGGGCGCACAATTTGTGTTTATGGATGACAACGCCCATCCTCACCGTGCAAACATCGTAAGCGAATTCCTTCAATCGGAGGATATCACCCGTATGGACTGGCCAGCATTCTCACTGGACTTGAGTCCAGTAGAGCACATGTGGGACACGCTTGACCGACGAGTTGCAGCCCGTCAACCTCCTTCTACATGTCTACCGGAACTTCGGAGAGCATTGCTTTTTGAGTGGTGTAATATCCCCCAGGATCAGATGGATAATTTGATACTCAGCATGCCTAGGCGTTGTACGGACTGTATTGCATCGTCTGGGAGACATACAATGTATTAACAATCCTACCAACCATGTAATATTGGTTTTTTGTAAATAGGTTTTTTTTTTTTTTTTTTTTTGATAATTTGCTCCAGGGAGAAAAATCGCTAATTTTTTTTAATAATATCAAACATATAGCATCTTTTTTTGCTCTTTACATTTTGTTTAATAAATAAGCTTTACAAATAAGTCAAATTTGTTTTGCTTCTAACTCTTCCTTTGCCTGATTTTGCATTATTCTTAATTTATGGACATGAGTGTAGAATCGCGTTAAGTGCAAATGAGAAGTAGAGCAGTATTTAAGTCAAAGTTTCACTGACTTCGAGAGAGAGTTAGGATACCTGAATAGCACGGGTTTGCCTTTCGGCTACGTCTCTCTAATTGTTACTACGCTCAGCCGTATTACGAGCTTTTTGACAGCTTTGCTGTTTAAGTTAATATTACAGGTCAGATAGCTTAGGATTGTGTTAGCTTCGAATAAATCTCTTTAGTTAGTCATTATTTAGTTCTTATTTCTTACATTTTGAGTTTAGGCCCAAGCGGAGTGTTGTTGATGCCTTGAGAAAGGAGACAACTGTTAAATCTTTATTTTCAGCAAATAAAAGCTAATTAACCCTTATTGAGTTTACGTTTTTGTTCTTGGACTTAAGCGATTATTCGCTTAATAGTTCACTAGGTTCCTCGGCATTGCACTTAGTTAATAGAATACAAGTGAGGAACCCTACAAGCTATTAAATAAAAGATATTTCTTAAATGAAGCGTCTTCTAACACAACAAACGAGTAATAAGAAAGTACATCTATTATTAAAAGTATGTCCTCGAAAGAATTCAATATGGATTTTTTTCATAAGTATTTTCTTCTTATTAGAGTTTTTAGTTCAGTCAAGCATTTGAAATTTAGAAAATGATTCCAATCTTCCAATCATTCATCTCCCCTTTCCTTCGCCTCTTCACCTCGCCGTGCATGATGAAACTTAAACTGAACGAATGTTAACACCTAATTTTGCTTACTTCAGTTTAAAATCTTCTAATTTTACTTTTAAACATAACCATAATAAAATTTATTTATTTAACCTCAGCTAACTGTTGTAGAACTTAAATTTAGCACGGTTTTATAATAATGAAATTAAATATGCTAAGTATTCATCGCTAATAAATATTCTTCATAAATATAAAAATATTAAGCTCTATTCAATGCAGATATATTTCAGAAACAGCTTTAAATCATTAAAAAAACTAACAAACAAACAAACAAATTTAAAAAAATCTACACATATATACAGTGGTGAGTGTGCAAGTCATTCTCTAAAGCTATTGCAGAAAAGTTAAACTTATCATTATTTCAATACACGTTTTCAGTATCTGATGTGACAAAATACATTTTTAGTTACATTTTACTTAAAATATTAAAAATTTTACTTAAGATAATAATAAGCTTTTTTTATAGTCTATGTAATTCATAATTCAAAAATGCGTGTATGTATCTAACGATGATTTGATGTGAAATATCATAAAACTCCATAAGTCTTGATTTTGTAAATTTACATTATACGGATCCGATGTATTGCAAAGCTAAATACTGGCTCCGTGTAAACAGCCAGGCGACTAAGAACTCGAAAGAAGGTTTTCAATAAACCTGCTATTGGAACTTGAAATTTAAAAACTACACAGCTCATGTATCACAACATAAGTCACCGCTTTTTACGAAATTTAAGCTAACATAAAACATTAGCGTAAAACTTAAGTAATCGGAGGTATGAAAATTTACAAGGCTAGTCCTATTGTAAGCTTTGGCTCAGGTCCACTTATAAGGATCTTAAGTTTTACTAACGTTTATTTTATTTTAAATCTTTACTATCACTTCTTATTTTCTACTTCCGGCCAGAATTATAAGCGTTAACTTATTTATGCAAAATTTGTCTGGCGAACGCCAAGTACTTAAGTTGTGGCTTTTTGCCAAGCGAGAGAGAGGAAGGAGTTAGCCGAAGCAGGCCGCTTACCTTAGAAGTTTTACTCAGTTGCTGGTTGCCTTCCAGGCCAGAGGTTTAATCCTCTTGATAATTTTAAACGTATTGTAGTGTTAACAGTTCTCTGTACTACATACGGCTTCCTGTTAATATAAGGCCAATCTTCCACGTTTATTATTTCAAAGTTAAGTTATCGTTTAGTTATATTTTTATATTCTTACGTTTAGACCACAAGTAGTGGGTCTTTGTATTCCGAAGTACGGAAATTATTGTAAAGAGAGAAAAATAAAGGGTTTTGTATACCCTTCTTGTGTATCCTGTCTACTTCCCACAGTTATTGAACATAGCTTTAGTAAGCTCCCTGTTCCGAGTCAGGTCCTTGCATGTTCCCAAAGAAAGTAAGACGGAACATTGAACCTGATACACTAACTATCACGCAACAAAACACGGCTAGCAAGGGCTTAAACTGGAGGAGCTGAGCGAAAATAGTAAGGAGGTTAGTGGTGGCTTAGAAAGCTCTCCCTTAATTTAAAGAACTCCATTCTTTTTTGCGTTAACTAGGTGACATTAAAAATTAAGATAATAGGTAAAAATAAAAACAAAAAGATAATACATAAAAATAAAAATAAGGTAATGGGTTAAAAATATAAAATCGTACAACATTATTTTCTGAAGTCAATTTAATTCATTCTTTTATCCCGAGAAAGTTATTTAATGCCTATTTTACATATTTTTTAATATGTTAGTTAAAGCTCATTCCAAATGAGAAATCAAATGCATAGTCAAGAACATCTATTTTAAATAAGTCTATTTCTCCCTTGTTTTACCCATGGTACATTACACGTGTTTCATTATCTCACTAAACATTGTCATTAACATTAAGAGATAGCCGAATTTTGAATTTGAAAGTATTTAAATAGCTTGAATTTTTAAAACACTCAACGCAGCTTTAGTGTACTTCAAATTTTGGAAAAACATCAGACTATTTAATATTCAAAGATAAATTACTCAGAAAGTAAAAACACAGAGAGTAACTTACAAATGATTGAGTTAATACTGTATTATACCTAACAGCAAAGCTTTTAATAATAAAACAGTCTTTTCAGAACGAATGCGCAGTTTTCTTGCAATCAATTTTATCTAAGGTTTGGTTAATATTTCAGGAACTGGCAAATGTAAAATTGCATGGGATTTGACATCTGAAATCATCAGAACAGAAATTAGGTTTTATTTCTAGCTATGTTTCCATGACTACATTTAGATCAACTCATACTCCTCGTAAGATTTAAATGACTTTTTGAATGTTTAATTTTATTTCGGTCAATTGTGTTTTAGTACACAGCACTTGATAGTTGATGTTAATATATTAACTTGTTATCTACGTCTAAATAACAAAAGAATTACTTATGAAAGTCTAATTTTACAGCAAGAGTTTCCCCAAATGAGTACAAGTTATAAAAGAAGTCAATCTTTTACTCTAATGATAGAAGGCTCGTCGCTAAATTGATAAATCGCGAGTTAGTCTCATTTGAATTCTTGATATTAGAAGCATACTCAAGTCAGGTAATGATAGTAATGTTGTTGGCATTATGGTCGAAACAAATATTTTGCATTGCCCTTCCCAGCACACGACGCCGATCTGTTCCTAAAGCAGGGCGCTTCGTAACACATACCGTTTTCTAACCGTCGACTCTCATTGTAA
Source organism: Stegodyphus dumicola (assembly GCF_044657685.1). Lineage (NCBI taxonomy): Eukaryota > Metazoa > Arthropoda > Arachnida > Araneae > Eresidae > Stegodyphus > Stegodyphus dumicola. Next base: position 176,001,560 of record NC_140781.1, read on the forward strand.
CAACTGCTCGTGTCCTAAAGAAAAAAAAGTTATATCGAACAATTCCTATACAGAAAAGGAATTTAACGTATTGTCACCGGCTGAAGACCGTTTGCTCTAGTCGTTTTAATTTAACAGTGGCTGTAATAACCGGCTGTTATAAAAAATACTGTACTACTAATAATATTGCAGTACTTCAGTAATAGAACTGTAGTATTAAATTTGTTTAAACTTTAAATTTAAAAATAAGTCTTTAAAATAATAAAAGTATAAAATGTTGGTAATATGTTTCTGTTGAACGTAGTTTCACAGGAAAGAATTTGAAAGTAAAGAGTGATTAGCAATAAACTGTCGATGAACTTGAAGCAAATTTTCCTTGGAAAATTAGTTAACATACAATCTTGTTTTTAAAGGACTCTAAATTTAACTTTGTTTCACAAACTATTAACTTTGACACAATGCTTCTGGATGCAAGAAATTCTTGTAAATTCAGTCGAAAGCTTCATTCCTGATTGAGTAGTAAGAAATTTAATTCTAAATCTGATTAAGCAATTATATATTTAAAACGCTTCTTTTTTATTACGCAGTTCAAGTATAACATTTTTACATAAAACAATTCTTAGATCTGATAAACCCAGATTAATTAAAACGATAGCCTACCTGCATTATTACCCCTTCAAAATGTAATTAAATTCAATGACTCATTTTCACATATTTAAAACGTTTTGGGTATTTAAAGTAATTTTTCTGATGAAAATATCTTAACCATTGCTCATAATCTAATGAGCGCATTATTATTGTATTTTAGACGTCAATTAGAAGTTTCATCGCATGCAATAACAGTACCATCTAGTTGATATGATGTCTCTGCCTAAAGATATGTTCATGACTGGGAAAGATACACATGCAAGCAACATGTTTATAGGATGAGTTTTCTGCAAGAGAATCTATGGGAGAAATCCTTTTGCCCCTTGTCTAATTAACACTTCTGAAAGTTTTACCGGATAATTTCTTATGCTTTCAACATGCGTGTTCGTTAATCCTTTCTCAACGTGATATAATTAAAGCTTGCATGCACTAAATAAAGTAAATGATTTTGTTTTAAATAAAAGCGTCTATTAAAACAAAAAAGTCTAAAATAATCAACGAACCATAGCCAAAGCATTTGCTTTTTAGAATGAACAAATATTGAATTTTCCTTCTGATTTTTGACTAAATAACATGCATATACTTCGCTGGATACTAAATCGATTTGGACTTTATTTTATGGTTACTATGAGTTGCTGAAAATCTGATTCAAGGTTCAAACAAAACTTTGTTTCCCTTTTCATGTAAGCTGAAGCTAGATTTCTCTCAAATGGCCCATGAATAAATAAAGAATCTTTGAACTAACTACGAATTCAACAAACTATTTATCCTAAAATCAGTAAGTTTCATAAGCTATTCGAAAATGTTATTTTTTAATTCAGTTCATCGATATAATTATAAATTATACAATACACAAAAATTATCTCTATCGCTCACAAAGAACTTGAAAAATTTCACCAATATCGGCCCTTACTCTGTCTTTTACAGAAGAAATAAACCTGAATAAACATGCACAAAACAGACACAAAATATACATCCTGTAACTGTTTACAGTATTTTCGGAGCCAAAAATCTCGAAAAATCAACTGTGCCCTTGACGGAATTCGAACCACGAATGTTTCAATTTCTATTATATGGATTTACACTCATATAAATTAACCACAGAAATTTAAAACTAAATAATAAATAACAGCTGAAGTTTAAAATAAACCATGGAAATTTAAAACTTTGAGGGATATGCTTAATTTTGTTTTCAAGTTTATGTTTATTAAAATAACTTAATCAAGCTTAATACAACTACGCAATGTCCTTCCGGGTGATTGTCATTCTCTCCTAGCAGCTACAGTATAAATGTTCCAGCTCACTCATCCAGCTTACACTCGTATCTGAAAGGAAATAAGGGAAAGTGAGTGGTTGTTATACTCAGATCTATTCAGTCATAATTCGCACCTTTTCTTAACGCTTTTTATCTTTTCCTATATTTATGTATTTCAAAAACGAAAAGCGTAACCAAAATGAAAGGTGCGATTGGAAAGGTAAAGAAAATGGCAACTTCCTATTAAAAAATAAAGAAACTTTACATTAAAAGTTTATTATGGATATAGTAAAATTCGCAATTTGTTTCTCATATCATGGACCTCTAAAATTCATTTGAGGACCATGCCTTTAATCTAACACAAAATTTAACGGTAAATGAAAAAAGAGTGAGAGAAAAATGGCGCTCACGAATATGCTAAATTTTCTGCTATAGAGAAATGAGAATTGGAACAACATACCTCACTTTGCCTCGGAATGACTGGTACAATATGAAAAGTGCGACAAAGTGGTGTGTCTTAAGATGAATGAGATTTAGAAAAGAAAGAAAATAACAGTTGCTTGACAGAGATAAATGTAGGAGCCTTAATAACCCCTTTCATACCAATATCGCGTTTTTAGAATTTTTCATTTTCTGGACTTTTTATGTTACTGTTATTGTTGCTGCTGTTTTCTTTTATTTCGTTTTCATTCATCACCTTGATGAGCCTTTCAGGATAAACTAAAAAGCAAGAAAATTCATCGATTTGGTGAACACTTAAATTAAATGCACTCGAACTATCACTTTCTAACAAGTCGTATATTAGTTTAATAAACAGCGTATGCATAAAGAATAGACATTTCAGATTTGTTACCTTTTACATAATGGATTTTGACATTCATAATTTCCATTATCTTCTTTCGATTGAAGAGCATCCTGGGTTACGTTTCAAACTAACTAAGTTAAATGTGTCGCTTCATTTCCATTTGTTGTTGCCTGCATTAATAATTAACGTTCTGAAGCAAATAAATGCAATTAATTATATATTTATCAAAATTTTCGAATAAGTTATCTAAAAGGACAATGTTTAAAGTTAAGCGCCTTTTATTAGACATATTCTGAAAATTAAAAATAAACAGAGGAGGAATGCCAACGAAACCATGTAATATGGTAAATAACGTATGAGTTCTCATATAAAAGTTGAGGTAACCTCATATAAAAGTTGGTTTTCGAAATAAATTCGTTTTACTTTGGGAATGTAGAAGTCCATCTCCATACAATTTAAATGTGACATTCTTCTTCATTTATTCTAATGCGACTTTTATTTATTTTTATTTATCAATACGAATAACAATAATGCGTGTTTATAGAATATATCAGTTACTTGTTTTATACAAGGGTTGGAAAAGTTTTGAGGCTGCCTCTGTTTCTTTTCTCCAATATTAAGCGTAGCCAACCCAATACTGAATTTTAAGATCAGTAGACAAACAACCTCTTCCCAACGCCGACGTCTCTTACTTACAGAATTGTGAGGAACGAAGACACAACAGAAGGGAAGGTGTTGCTTTGCAGTACAGTAATATTACCGGATTTTGTGAAGAATATACATCGGCTTGTTTTGAATTTACAGTAGGACAACTACGGTCTTCAGTATTTGGTCACAGCGAGTGGAAATACCTAGTTACGGCAGATGAACAAGACGCTTGTGTGATTATACGACAGAGATATGATTAGTTTTTGGGTTAAACTTGGGAAAAAACGAAAAGAAACACTTGAAATATTACATTATGTATTTGATGATGGAGCATTTAGGCAAGCTTCGGTATTTAAGTGATGAAGGCAATGCAAGGCGATAACATAAGAGTGATCGACAAAGCACGGTCTGGCAGGCTATCACTGAGGTTGTGGATTTTAAAACTGCACACAGATCAACAGATAGTGAATAGTGACTATTATGTGAATGAATTGAAAATCACTTGCATGGAGGAAAAAACACCATGTTTTCTCAAGTAAATAGTGATTTCGCTCTTGGACAATATCCAGCTGCTACTATGGCATTGGCAGCACTGTGTGAAATTGGTATGTCAGGCCCACAAATACCCTGAATATAGACTAAATTAAGTGACATGAGATTTCTGGGCGCTTTTAAGATTGTGATTCAACTGCGCGGAAAAGGATTTTCTTCAAATGAGAAGATGAAAAAAGCCATGCTCCTATTGCTAAAAAATACGACAAAATAGTCTGTTTTATGTTTTTAAATCGTCTGTAAAATACTCACTGTGTTGGTTTGGTTCAGTTGATTATGGCAAAGCACACTAGGGCTATCTGCGTAAAGGAAGAGATGTCTTCGTGGAGAATTTTCAAGGCAACTGACTCATAAACACATGGAACATGGGAAAAATCACAAAAACGTACATGCAGCCAGCCTGTTTGCTTTAAATGGAGCCCAGGTCGGAACAACCAGTGTTCAGCGATTTTAGTGCTCGGCCGCTGGTAGCTACTCAGTGTGCAATTCGTTATTAAAAAGTGTAATTCGGAATGGAAGTCAAAATTTGAAAATCAAATATTATAAGGCTCGTAGAATCATCTGATTCTGAGTATTTTGCATTAAAATAGCTAATCATTTGATCAGTCCTAAAACTTTTCATTCAGCCTATAGGCATTGTAAAACCAGCGGTTCTATTAAAGGTAACTAATTATTGATCCTTCAGTATAGATTTGATTAACATATACGGTTTAGCAGTGAAAGTAGATTTGGTTAAAAAAAAGATTACATGTTGTGCATAACAGTAGTGATAAATTTCCATTTACACATGTTATCAGTCATATAAAAGCACTTTTATTGTCCGTTTAGATGATTAATAACGAGATAAAATTCTGAAAATCAGTCGCATACAATTCAATGCTTCCTTCGTATTTCTTAATATGTTAAAAACTCAATTTTCGCTTCCTTTAATGAAACAAAAAACATCTTCCTCGCTTCAAGCTAGAAATATTGTCTTTTTTACTTTCTTTTCTTGTGAGGAAAGTTTTAACGCAGTTGAAACTTAATTGACATTTTTTACAGGCGTTTGAGCATTATTTTCCACTATCAATCTGACTAGGTACTAGTTGTCTGGCTGAAAATTTAACTAACCTGCAACAGTGGTCAAGCAAATTTGATTAGGTAGATAGTAGCCCCCAAAATAGTAGCTGTTAAACACTTAGTGTAAGTTTGATGTAGTGAGCGATTTAATCGTACAGGTTTGATCATGCAATTAGTATTGGTATTACAGTATGGATTCATATAATGTCTGCACTTAATGTCCAGATTTTCAAGAAGGAATATATAAAAAAAATTGGCCTATACAATTTTCGCCATAGCGTTTTTGTGAAAGAGGAATAACCACACAGAATTATTGCATGAATGCAGCAGAAACGTTTGAATGCACTATAATTTTGTTGTGGGTTATGCGAAGTCCGAAGATCGTCTCAAGGAATAATGTCTCAAGACCTTATTAGGAAAAGTTTTAAAAAATGGTATATTCCAAACACAGACAAATGGAACAAAAGATGATTTACTGTGAAATTGGTAGGGGGGCTCCAATCGCGATAGCAAAAAGTGGCAGTGAAACTGATATTTCATCTTAAGATGAGTGATCGGAAAACAAGAACCACAATTGTACGTAAGATTAACAAGGTGTGCGTGCCTTTGTGATGGAGTAAATAGTGTAAAATCTGTTTCAGATAACGTGACTGAAACAAGTTCTTTAAAAGCTGCTACTAACTGCAAGGGCTTTCTGTCCGTTTTGAAGGAACTAACTCAAAGTTGCTTAGGTGCTTATGCAGGAATTTAAGATTTACTGTGTAAAGATTTAATTACTAGTACTTTCATCTGTGTTTTTATACATGTCATCTACTTTCATCTATGTTTTTATACACAGTTATAATAGGACTTCCGTGATTGAATAAGCAAAAATGGTCAATCTGTGGAACTGAATGTGATTCGTATAATGTCGGAATCTGAAATTTTGCATTAAAATATTTGGGTAAAAAAATCGGACGTTACACGAAAATGTAAAATGCATTTTTGTTACAAAATTTTGCCTTTGTTACAAAATTTTGCTATACAGCACACTATTTTATAGTTGACTGAATTATAACGTTTACCATCATTTAATATACTTAGCGGCATAAATTTTCATTTTCTAACACATGGGGAAAAGTTGTGATGAGTTTACCACAAGAAAACTGTAGTGCAACAAAATCCACAACAAAACTATAGTGCATCTAATCTTTTTAAGCAAATCCAAACAAAAATAATTAAACATATCACTAATAAAAGTGCAAAATATTATGTAGTGAAAATCGTGTTGTGCAAACTGCTCTTTAAAAAACTGTTTTTACTTATAATTTCATATTAGAAGAGCAAAGAAATCAATGAGCCTATTTCTTCTTAACAGAGTGTATAAAAAATAGAGATTTATTTTAATCCTTAAGAACTTCACAGACTAATTCATATTTACTTTACAACGAAAATTTTAAAGAGCTGTGGTTTTCTCTATCATTCTTAAGCATCTGCTGGTTATAAATACCACAAACACCGCAACGTAAAAACTTCTGCTACTGCTATTTAGGTAAATTAATTAACCTTCGAAGAAAAATGCTAATTTGCCAAAGGTTAATAGCAAAATTTTATTCTTTTTAAGTCTTTAACTTTATCTAAGAGCTTTAGCGATAAGCCAGTACTAATAATACTGTAGAATATTTTTGAAAGAAAATTATTCATCGTAAACAATAATTTTTCCCCTGTAAGTGACTATGCATAGAAATTCTGTTTTATTCAATATCATGCTGTTCTTTCTTTCCCATTCTCTCCGCAGAGTTAATTAATTTATAATAGTCAAAGTATAACAATTTTATTTCATAAGCTGCATATGCTTGTAAATGAGCCCATTTGAAATTTAAGAACTTATAAAGATCATCATAAAACTTCATTTTAATTTATTAATAGCTATTTAGGTTTGGGAATTGTTAAAAAAAGGAAAAACTTAAATAAAGGATGACATTATATTTAACACGTTGTTTTAATCATATTCTGTGGTTACTAATCATTACTTCTCTATCCCACTGATGAAGAACGAGTAAGCTAATATTTCAGAGTTTTCAAAACCTGTTGCTAGTTTTGTTTTGGAAAGCGTTTTAACTAACGCTCATATTAATTATGAAAAAAAAACAAGGTTATTTACAATTAAGCTAACAACTGTCACTAAATAACGTTGTCTTCTTCTATTTTCTTTTACCTGACGTATTATTCTTTACCCATCGATGCACATATTACCCTGTTCAGCCAGAATTTACCCAAAACGTGAATGCAATTGCATGAATTTCATTAGATTCTTCAAACTGCATAATCTGGAAATATCGTAACAGTTAATAATTCACAAACATGCTGGACCAGCTAAGTATCTCGATACAAACAAAATTTACTAAAAATAATACATTTTATTGATAGGGAATTAATCTAGTAAAAACCTCTTCGAGAATTTCGAGGAAAAGCGAAACATACAACAACTAAAACAAAATTAAGTAATATACCTCCATAGAATCTTATGGTTAAATAAATAAGAATTTTTAATAACTTCTGTTTAGCGAATGAGAATATGTGAAGGAAAATTGTGAAATACAGAATTTTAGGTGATTTGCTTGAAGTCTTCAAAGCCAATTCTAGGTCTCTTTTATATTCAAAGGCATGACTGATTTGCTACGAATGCAATTGTTGATGTATTTGTAATACTTAAAAGCAAGACAAAATAATTAGTTTAAATCCACTTGGTGTAAGGTTAATTTTTTTTGACATCATGAAGTACTAAGGCGCTATGATTGATAATGCAATGACTTGATCCCACATATAAAAGGCGTGAAGGAGAAATTAAGCTTAATAACTTCATATTAAAAACCTCGGTAGAGAACTGCATCTTCACAGTTGTTCAGAATATAGTACAAAGTTGTGGCCGAAAGAATCGTTCCGCATAAAACTTCAGTATGCACAGGGGGGATATCAAAGTACTATATGGAAAATGGCCTGTTAGATGTGCAAACGCTCCTTCTGAGCATCTGTAGAGGGTGCAAGGTAAACCCAATTTAAGGCTTAAATGTCTTAGCGGGTTTGCCACCCTTCCATTACTTTGCATAAAGAGAATCTACTCTGATTGACACCTTACGACTAGAGAAGTATAGCACGCTTTGAGGTTTAACATTCGTGGGTATACAAATATGTACATAAAATACATTAACCTGTATGTCATATGGCGGATTTTAATTTAACTAAAGACGGCAAGCAAACACTAGATCGTTCCAAAGAATCTGAGACATATGCGGAATGATCTAAGGAAGAAGAAGGTGGTTTTCGTGAATTACGTATTAATGTTATCATGGAGCATGAAAATTCCGTACATACAGTTATTTCATATATGAAACTGAGACTGCCTTTCGTGGGGCGCTGAGATACGCAGCTACTAATCAACACAGGACTAATATTTGTTCTGACTCCGCATCTAGCCTACACGACATTTATAGCACACATTCAAAGAATCATATTGTTAGAAGCATGAAAAGGTTTTGAACTAAGGCTTTTAATTTTATGAAAAAGGCCTAACAACTTAAGGTCCTCCTTATAAGATGTGCCTGATCATACTAGTTAAAAAAAGAGAACATAGCAAAACGAGTAGCCCCAGAACCTAACATTTCAGTTGTCAATATACCACTAATCCCGTCTTGTCTTTCAGACGAGAGACGATTAGACGAAGAATATTCGATGTCAAAACATTTATGAAACCAAATTCACACAGATTAGAGGACATTCGAATTTTTATTGGGTATCACGGATTTTGTGCAGTGCAGTAAACCTTCGCTTACACAAGTTTTTTTATAGGCCAAGCAGCCTGTCTCTAGAAACCTGGAGTTATAGGATGACTAATGCCACTATGGGCAGATTAGGGATTCTAAACATTATGTGATAGATTTATGTACATAAAACAGTTACATCAACGATAACCGTCATTTGTGAATTAGGAATGTTGGCTGGACAGTATAGTCAATGATATTTATGTAAAAAATTGTAATTTAGAGTCTATGAAGCAAGCTTTAACTCTGGTCTATAGTGTCAGTGAATAATCTTTCCGGACTTACTCCCACTTTTATGTCACCATGCCACTTACCCCCTAAGTCTGCACAGTGTCTCATAACTTTATTTTGCATATTATGCCTCGTATATTTGTACCTGCATAGATTTGCTGTTGATATTTATTATATATTAATACCCGGCATACATTGTATATTTATGATAACTGCATTTTAGATATTTAAAAAAATTAAATAACTGTATACATATTTTCTGCATATATAATTTATTTGTTGTATTACGTCATAAGTTATTTCTGTTTTTCGAAAATCAGTTAGCGTCACATGGTAATTTGTCAGATCTTCTTCACATTATAATTTCTTTCTTCCTAAGAAAGAAATAGGAATCCCTTTCCGTATACCAAACTAAAAATTTTTATATCCGTACAAATGTTGCATTAATAAAACTTATATCATCAGATTTAGATAGTTACCTTGTATAGACATTAGGTATATTTTGGAAGCAGGCAGGATAAAAAATTAGCAACCGCCTTCGCCGGGAATCGAACCAAAGATTTCTGGAATCCCGGACCAGCGTGCAGAACCACTACACCAAGAAGGCACGCCAAGAAGGTGGGAGAAATACCTTATATGCTCTTCCTTTTAAAGAGCGACTGGGGTTTTTAGGGGACCCAGTCGCCAAATCCTGGGTGCGGAGAATCATCATCCAACACCCTTTTAGTTCGGGCGCCACTGTAGAGTCCAGTTTATGAACCCTTCTCCTGTGTAGTTTCCTGTTACTCCAGTATACAGACAGAAGTTTATAAAGTGGACTCTACAACCTCATTACAGTTCCCAAAGTTAATATTTATATACTTTTCCTAAAAAGGATTTCGATGCCAACTTTAAACTATTTCGCATTCATATGCCATCTTTAGGTTTGGTTTGGTTTATTTGACTATGGCAAAGTACTCGCTATCTGCCTAGGATAGCGAGTACTTTGCATTTATGCCACTAGGGATGCCTTCTTGCAGGACGTTATAATATGCCATCTATAGAATACACAATTACTAGTTAAGCATCATTAACTAACATTTAGGGCTAAATAATGTATTTAATTTCGTATAATATTTTAAATAGCTAACAAGATATTACTACAGGGCAAGTTCAAATAAATAAAAATAATAAACTAAAAACAAATACAAATGACTTAATTCTATATTCCTAGCTTTCCGCAACTTATATCTAGCTGGTGATTTAAAAAATATGTAGAAATTTTTAAAGATGAATGAACATATTTCTTCGCAAAATTATTGTAAGCTGTTACTGATATAATGCATATTTTAAAACGTTTTATCAACTTAAATAAATTAAGTTTAATATCGAATATCATTTCCTTTAGAGTCTGAAATTTCTTTTGTGTTTCTTTAAACGGTATTATTTTTATACTTCTTTTGAGTTCGATATTAAAAAGCAGAAGTATTTAAATTTAAAAGCATTATATTTTTGGTACTCTCAGATGTCTAGGAAGCAGTTAACATCTGCTGAATAACAAAATTAAATAGCATTTAGTTCACTTTAAAAGGATGGCTTATTCTATTAAATGAATTTTTAGAGTAAATTGACCTTTTAATGGACATTTATTCCTTCGAAACTTACTCCTGAAATAATTTTTTCTTTTATGTGCTATAAGGAAATTATCTTTTTGTAAACTTTGTAATTTGATTAGATAAGAGATAAATAAACTTAACCATTCCTCCTCTTGAATAATAATCTTCTTAGTATAAGAATTTTCTATTTGAAATTCAGTGTCACAGCAGAATTACTAGAGTTTCTGTCTTAGAAAAAGTGGTGATTATTTTGCACGATTTGGCAAAGAATCAAGGAAAATCGGCTAATCGAATTTTGCGTGTGTGCCAAAAGTCTCAAATGGAATTTCGAAACTTAAAAAGTTGCGTTTACATGGCGGAAATTAAAACAAGAATTTTTGGATCATAAAGCACGAATTCTGAATTCTTGGCATGTAAAGCTTCTGCACTTACAAACAAAAATAAAATCCATTTTCTTGTTAGTAATAAAATATATTTTTATATAATCGTTAAAAATCTTAGAAAAAAGGTGAATCAAAGACTATGTAGAATTTGGTATGGTGCAGTGCATTGATACGTTTAAGCATAGAAGTCAGAATTCTGCAAAGTATTTCAAAAATTAGCTGTGCTTTTATTATTTGCAAAAATATTTATTTTTATTTTTTAAATTTTATTATTTGCTTTGCTATTATTTTCAAATTGCTTTAATGTAAATAAATTGGACCAAGATGTTTTGAAACAATACTACTCCAGGTGTGGATGTTGTGCGTTTTATGAAGTTAATTGTAATAAATATCCTGTTTGATGAAATATATTACGAATATAATATACTGCGCTACACATGATGTACCAGAGTTTAGTTGCTTTACTTCGTGAAGGCTAAAATAAAAAAAAAATAACTTTTGAACATTTGATACAAGAATCGTGCCACGCATGAGTTGCGGAACCGAAAAGAATATCACGTAAAACGTCGAATTGGGTATTACAGAATAAAATACAGCAAATATACGCACGTGGGCATTATACTTATAGTTAAGTATTCGCATTCCGAGGCATCAGCAATGAAACAAGAGGAACAGCGTCGTACCATAGAATGACGTACACTCTTAAATAATCTATGGGTATTGTGAATACTCATTAATCAACTGCCGAAGTTTGTCTTATACAGAAACAGAATGAATATAAACTTCTCAGAAATTTCAGAAATAGCATACAAGTAATACAACAGATTCATATTAAGGGATCGGGCCTTCTATGAGATGAGACTACATCATGTAATCCAACTACTATCATTCTTGCGACTAAGATGTGCTCGAATATTCTGGGAAGAATATGAAAGTATCACATACATTGATGTGTAGTTGGGTGCAGATGATCTAAAAGCAGGGTTTCGTTTTCCAAGAAGGTAATGACTGTCAGAAAGTAGAGTCAAATGAAGATATTATAAGGCTTTATTTTAACTAATCCACCTGTTTATTATTTTATCTGTGCTATAATTTTTGTCAGCTTTCACGAGAATACAAATTAATTAAAGTATAAATAGGCTTCTTCTTTTTAAGTTTCTATGACAGATAGCGTTTGGTAGCATAAATTAATCGTACTTCGCTTTGGTTTCCTTACTGTTGACATTTTATAGCGCAAGTTTCATATAGCCGCGATTGCTTCGCGAGCACTTAGTCAGGGTGAGTCAAGGTTTAGTTAGGCGTATTAATTTTATATTCTGTATTTGCTCAATTTGAAAATGTATTTTTGTTACTCGTGTGCTAGTGGAATTTAGTTTCTATTAATCATGTTCAGTTTATGTAACCGTCTAGTCGATATGTTTTATTTTAAAATTTTAGTTTAGTTGTGATCCTTTTAGTTAGAAGGCAAATGGGATGAAAGGTCATCTGCGCATCTCTTATGTTTACTCAGATGAGAGCTGGTAGTTTAAAACAATAAGATATTCCTATAGCACCACTAATCATAACGCTAACCAAATAGAAGCGTAACTGACATCAATTCTGGGCAATAATAAGCAGACTGATTATCTACTAGTGACAATTTCTAAAGGATACCAAATCGCTGGAATTGTGCTTCATACATAAGCATCAAGTCAGCAATAAATGTGGAATTCTTGCTCCTCGCCCGCATTATCCATCGTATAAAATACTATCCACTCTAATTATCATTCTCTACTATCACCTGTAGATGGTGCATATTGTAATATACAGTTCCCCTTTATTGAAGGTATGATAGGTTCTATTATAATTTAGTAAGCCGGCTACTTCTCATCTGATGATCATCCTGGCAACTAATGAAGTCGGGTTTGACTCTTTTCTCTTTTAGCAACAGCATTCTCACATCAGATTGCAGGCCATGATTTATTCCGTTTGCTGCAAAAAATCCACCTCACGTAGTAGCCGTGTCTGTGGAACGCTTCGAATGAGGATTTTCGGGAATTCTTCGATTAGTACATGTTCTCGTCTAGGCACTGTGCGTTCTTAGAACGGTGGTTCTCTCGCAAGAGAATGAACTATAGATATGTCAGCAGTCTGAATAATAAAACATAACGCAAATGTCACCTAATACCCATGTTACGGTCTCCAGCATCCGCTCTTTGTAAAACTTGTCTTGCGGAATAATTCCTACAGTACGCTTTTGTACTAATCGGAAACTAATAACTCTTCTATTATGTCATGCATTTGTACTTGAAAGCTTTTCCTGTTATTTTTTGTGGAACTAAAAGCACTGCACATATTCTTTCCACTCAGAACGTTTTTCTGCGCTTCTAAGGCTTCTATCTACATCACTATGAATCTACTGTTATTCGTAACGTGCTAGTAAAATAACTAACTTCATAAATTAAATAAGGAAATATGTGTCATGATTATATAGCGAGAAAAACTATCTGGGTAGGTTGTAAACAATGTAATAGCAACATTATCCAAAGAAGATCATATCTAATGCTAAAAGATATAATTATGTGTTATGTTGAACCAGCATCGATGCTTGGAGGGCCAGAACGTGCTCATGCTAAAAGATATGGGATGTGTTATGTGGAACCAGCATTGATGCTTGGAGTGCCAGAAGAAGTCACTGCAATGAGAACTATTGCTACTGCGCGCATTTTATGTAAACAGCTTAGTCTGTGTAGTAGACCTTGAACGACCATCTTGGATAAAAATTCGGGAGAGAAGCGACAAAAATGCCCATGAATGTCATCAAAGCTTACTTGAATAATGTGATAATTATACGGTACCGTGCCGGATGATTCAAATATAAGTTCGGTGCGTTTTCGAGTAAATGTGACAACACTTATCAGATCTTTAACCTATTCTTGCTGAGAAAGTAGAGTTAATATGATGTATTTTTTTTTTTCTTTTTAACCGATGAATTGCTTGAGAATTATCTGCAGAAGTTGGGTTCAGTCATCAAACTGTGTTGAACATCGTAATTACATTCAAATATCAGTTCTCAAGTCTTTTGTTAGATAAAACATTTTCATGCTAAATAAGTCTTGTAAAGATGTAATCGTATCATAGGCCACTCCCACATTTGCATTCATTACTATTTTTTGCTAACTGTAGATTAACATTGTAGTTTCAAGCACAATGTCAGTTGTCAAAGAAAGTACAGTTTCCAAAGTAATTAGCCCTGGTAGACTGTTGTTAGATTACCTTATGGACTGGACTATTCAAATCGACGTGTGATTAGAAACCAGATGTTTTGTCGAGATGAAAAGAATGAAAAATATTTCAAAAACTTTGTATTGTAAGGCATTTCTTAAATAAACTTTAGCTTTTTTTTTTTCTGTAGCATATTCACATACAACATCATGTATAAAATAAGTTAGAACTTTGACATATTTTGTAATTAATGTAGCAAAATAAATGTTTTATTTCTTCGAAAACTGTAGCAAAATTTACAAAATCTATCCTCATAAGCTATCTCATTGAAGATGAATATTAAGAAACTAGCATCAATACGCTTTTACTTCGCTGTCATAAAATACTCAGAAGTTACAAATTCAACTTGAATCAGACATACTAAAGTTAAAAAAAATCGAGGGACAAATTGTTAATCATTCATTTTAGAGACGCGAAACACGCGACAAAAATGTGTCACTGCTTTCAAATATTCTTCAAAGTACTTTTTATTTCAAATAAATTCTGTGTTATTTTACACGTTTCCAGCATTTTATTCTTCCTGCTTTTCTTTCTTTTTTTCAGTTCGCTTTGTACATTTTTTCGTTTCTAAAGTTTTCAAGACTTTTATTTATTTTACGTAATTTTTTATTTGATTCCCTCTTTTGACTCTTAAGTATTTCTTCTCATTTGGTGGCCACTTTCTATTCGCTTTTACTTTCACTTTTTTTTAAAGAAACTAGATGAAAGTCGAATCAGCGCTTAATACAGCAGCGATTATTCAAGTCTTGAATTGAGGTATTCGATAGAAACGAAATTTATGCTAGTCAATAAAAGATGCTTTAGAAATGATTTAGATAGGACCAATAAAAAAATAAGGACTTACGATAATAAAGCTATCACTAGCTTCATTTTTTTATTTTCATAAAACAAATAGCATTTTTTAAATGAAAAAAAAATTTAGATATGTGTAGAAAAATTGTTAATAACTGAATGTTTAATAACTGAATAAGTTTATTCTTGCCATTTCTAACGACAAGTCGGAATTTAAAGGAACAGAGTATAATATAATCCCAAAGCTTAAGTAATCTAAAACGCAGTTTCTGTACGCGAATAACGGACTTTTTGGTTCTAGACGAAAAGCTATTGATTTCATGAGCAATAAAACATCATTTGAGCGATAAAATCCTATTCAACATATACAGACATTGTTGCCAGTATCATTGGTGTTATAAAATTGCATTGTTCAGTAACGCATTAATAATTTATAATCATGTTATCTGGAACAATAAAAGCGTGGGTTTGGTTTGGTTTGGTTTGGCTTATGCGATCATGGCAAAGTCTCGAGGGCTATCTGCTTAAGGAAAGGGATGCTTTCGTGGAGGATTTTCTAAGGAAAACTGGCTCGTATACACGTTACACACGCGCAAAACAATAATTTCAATATTTTTCTTATCTGAACATATAAAGCGATATTTTTTAATAGGAACACGTATCCACTTGATTCTAGATTCTATTATTTGAATATGACAAACTAAGTTATTGAAGGGATAAGCAGTGCGGCATGTTGAAATAACAGTTTGATGCTAGATGCAAATACTAAATTACCAATTAGGCCTGAAATGAGGTATTTCATAGATAAATCTTTTATTTTTCATAAAACAGCGCCTTCTGGTTTTTTGGAAGCGCGTTCGTTATCTCCATCAAACTCCAGTCAGTTAATTATACAGTTATTTTCTATAAAAGTGGGAACATTTTCTCAAATTTAAACACAGGAAATTAATGATTTGTTAGATAATTAGCATATAGGAATGTTAATTTCCCCTCCTAAATTATAACTATATCCAGTTTATGATATATAATTGATGCATAGCTTGTCGATGTATGAAGAATGCACAAGGGGAAAAAAAAAGAAATGTATTAACTTTAGATGCTTTATGTTAATTATAAAATGCAGGTAATTATACATGTCTCCAAAATTGCAGAGTAATATACAGTCTACATTATCAAAGAATTATAACATTATTTATATTTTTTCTATTCATCATGTTTTTTTAAGGTTTTTAAGGTTTAACTAAATTTTTTAAGGTATAAAAATTTACATTTATTTCTTCATTAATATGCTAAACTAGCAAAATTAGGCTGCATATTTTAAGTACAATAGATATTTTTTTAGATTTTTTAGTTTTCAGAGAACTACTTTTCAGAATTTTTCTGGAAATTATACAAGAAGTAGTAGATTACAAAAAAGGAATTTCATGTTATATAATTAATTACACTTTGTTATGTATAATTATGAAAAGCATTCTCAAGTAAATTATAAAAGACATCAATAATGAAACATTGCAAAACTTACTTAAAGTGCAAACCATTATTTTTCAATTTTTAAAGGAATTTATGTAAATAGATTGACTTGGGAATGAAATCCATGGAATATTTAGCGAACTAAAATTTAAATTTTAAATGATCGGGATTTGTAATTTTAAGTGTGTTTTAATATTTGTTAAATAATGCTAAGCCCCAAGAAAGTGCGCTGTATATGGAGAAGTAATTCTCGAGAGGGAATTCTAAATGAGTGGGTGTAATTTTATTTATAAAACATTTTACATTTGCTATCAAGAAAAATAAAAATTTTAGGCAGAAAACAATAAAGTATGAGTCATATAAACTGATAGGCAAAAACTCTTATGCAACGGAAATAGTGATTCTGTTGAAAGATTTGATGTTACTTAATGCAATCAAAGTATGAAAGAAAAATTAAATTTTCCATTTTCCTCCTATTCAAATTTCAGGCCTCCCAGAGGCCGCGCGGCAAAGTCGCTGAACACAGGTAGTTCGGTCCGTGGTTCCAATCCCGCGAACGGGCTGGCTGCATGGGCGTTTCCGTGGTTTTCCACATGTGTAATGAGATAGTTTCCCTTGAATAGTCCTCCACGAAGACATCCCTCTCCTCAGACAGATAGCCCTCAAGGCTTTGCCGTAATAACATAAATCGAAACCTTCTATTCAAATTTCAGATTGCTTTATTATAAACTAATATCCAAAGCAAAATCGGAAATTAAATCAAAATATTGTTAAAAGTTACTTTTACTGTATGCTAAATATCATACTAATAAAAATTAAACTCGCAAGAATATTTTTAGAAAAAAATGGTTTTTCTAAAAGGTTTTTTTTTTTTTTTTTTTTTTTTTTTTTTTTTTTTTTTTGGAACCTGTGGTCTATAACGTAAAATATTTTTAAAAAGTGAAAGAAAGAAAAAAAATAATCTAGATAAATAACCTACGACTAATGCTCTTTATAAAAGCACACATTCTACATGCAAAGATAAAAGAAACGCTCAGTTCTTTCACTAATTGGATTTTTAAACTTAGTGAAACAGAAGCTCTCGTTCATTCGTCATTATCATCTCATTCATTCGCCATTGTTTTAATGTTATATTAATAACATTATGATTACTTAAATACTTTATATCCACATACAAAGCTTACATTAACAGCTTAGTAACAACTTACGTAACATATTAATACATCCACCTGCACAGCTTACATTAAGATATTGTCAATAAAACATCAGCTGATAAAAGGAAGGAAAGGACTGTTTATTAATGTGCAGCTTTTTGCTGCACTTCCACATGTTCATGAAATTCTTCGTTGAGAAAAGACGCTTATTATTCGAAAGCATAAAAATAAAAAGGTGTTATAACAGCTTCTAACAGTAAAGACTACGCAGAAGTTGAGGAACTATAACAATTATATTTGCGCTCGAATGTTTCCAGTCCTGTATAAGACTCGTTAACCGTAGTACGATATTTTTCTCTGCCAAAGGTAGATTACTCTGGTATAATTTCGGAACTCATCTAGTCTTGTAACACTTTTGGGAAGATAGCGCAGATATTATATAAGATTGTACCTGTTCAAGGAGATATTATTATACCCTTCCCATCCAAGGGGATATCATTATATCTTCAATTAGTCTAATGATTTTATTGCCACTTCAGGTCATATTGTAAGGAATTAAGGGTTTACTTCCCGTATGTTGTTGTGGTGCAATAGTCAGCATTTCTTTCGGGTACTTGGAAGATCCAAGTTTGATTCCCGATAAAAGAAGACATTTAAAAATATTTGGCTGTAAATTTCTTAACGTCTCAGAATAATGTAGCAGCCTTTTCTTCTCGAAACTTCCACAAAATAACCACGAAAGTATCCCTTTTGAGAACAACGTTGCTTCGAATGAGCTTAGTAAATACTACGTTTCTGTTACACAAAGCGGCAGGAAAGAGATATTATCATTTTAAGTTGTTATTATTAATGACCGATCTTGCGTTTCTTATTTATGAGTATCTTCTCTATCTTCGAACTATCTGCAAAACTCAGAGATAAATTTCAAGAGTTTTTAGCCATGTTGCTGCCTACACATACGATTGCCGTTCTGTTAGTATGGTAATAGGAAAGTAGGCTGCCATAGCTTTGACTAGAATTCGGATCCCGAAGAAGGCTTAGATGTTTGCAAGCGTATAATACTTCTGTGGAATGGGAGCACTTAAAATGCTCTTGAGCTGAAAGTCCTTTCGAGAGCCCGTTGGAAAGTGAAGAGATGGGAGGGAACCTCGAATTCGCCGATAGGGATTATCTTTCAAAGCTGGGACGGAGCTGGGCAAATTCGTTCTATCACGTATATAAGATGTCCAAGGCCTATCGAAGGATGGTTACTCTCAGCTTTGTCCTTTTGGCCATTATTAAATTCGTGAACTTGATCTCTTGTTACTGTGAGACAAATGAGATAGGTTACTTAGATACAATGTATAAGATTACATAGGTTCTGATTTTCAATGTTATATAAATATAACGGCAATTGCTAATAGTAGAAATCCCAATAAATAGATCTTAAAGACATCTAGGGATAAAAATTAAATTTCAAATTTCTTAAGTCAGTGTTTTCTACCAACAACACACTGTGAAAAATGAGCTAACCAAAAACTATATTGACATTAGAAACCATGAACAAATCATTAAATACTGAGAAATAGTTCAAGTTCTTTACATTTTCCTAGAATATTTTTAATTCTCCAACCGCTCAAAGGTCTTCCCACGAAGGCACATAGTTCCCGAAAACATTATGAGGTAGAGGTATTCTCTTGATTATTATTCCGGAGGGTTGCTCCAACTTTTCTTTTCTACTCTTTCTTGACTCTTTTTCTTCAGGTATAAATAATGGAATCCTAACCTAAAAACCCGTTGAACACCTTAACTCACTTTGGAAAAATATGTTTTAGTGAGTTCAGCAGATGAATTCACTGAAAAAGAACTGAATTATTAAACTTAAAACCCTAATTATTTAGGCACATTTCACGATGCATGTGTATATATTTACTTAAACGCGATCGAGAAAATATTATTGAATGTATATTCTTTAGCTTGCGCAGCTGGAGTTAAATTAAAGCAAACTGATTATGCCAATATAGAAAGACACTAAACATGGCACGCTAATTTTTCTAAATAACTAAAAGCATGACCCTCAATATCGTCATGAGGGGATATTTAATGTTTATACAGATCACCGGTAGTTTCAATAATTCAGTTCTTTTTCAGAGAATTCATCGGCTGAACTCGTTAAAACATATCTCTTCAAAGTGAGTTAAAGCGTTAAACGGGTTTTTAAGGTTAGGATTCAAAGGATTCGAATGACAAATATAGATTCGAGTTTTGGAATGTCTGTCCTTAATCTTTAATATTATAGTTATTTAACTGAGCTGCCACTTTTTTTACTTATTTACAAAGCCATATTTCGTATTCTTAATTTAGGACTATTCTTCAAATAGTATTAATGTGATTAAAACTAAAGACTTGCGGTGCTATAAAGTGAAGTTTCAAATTTCTTAAATGTCAAAAGAAGCGGAAATGCTTTGCATGTCATTAGTTAATACTGATTTACTAAAAAAAGCTTATCAGTTTTTAATAATACTAGGTCGTTGGAACTTTGCCTCTTGCTCGTTATTTCTTATTCTAAGACTTCATTCTCCGTTCTCACCATTTATAAAGACTAATTATCGATCGCACTGCATTTAGCTGCTGTTAAAGGTTTTAATGAATAAAATATTCGTATGTTTTATCCTCATAAAGAAATGTTAAAAGATCTGTCATTTAAGCAAAACAGTGCAATTTCATTATATTTAAAGAAGTTTCAATTTAATTTTTCTACACCAAAGCTGAACTATGTTAGTTTAGTGAATGTTTTTTGGGGGGAGGTTCAAGATATTTAATTTTAATAGTTAAAGCCGATTGGAGCAGTTAAAATGTAATTTAAATCAAAAGAGATTAAAACTGAGTTTTTGTAAATTAAGTTTAAAAGTTTTTTTCCGTTGTTGAGGAGAATTAAAAATGCTCATTTGACTTTGCGTTTAACTATATATTGTTGCTGAAACACAACTATAGGAATTTTAGATCAGCCGTTTGTTAATAGATTCCAGTAATTTATTTCAAGAAATACAGCCTTATTTTGGGTTTATTTGAACGTGATAAAAGTCCCTGTAACCTTTATCAGGTACTATTATATAACATTTATAACATTTAATTAAAGCTAATTTAGAACACTGGATTTGCTTTTGAATTTGAAGTTTTTATTCTGTTAAATAATTTCAAGAATTTAAATTCAACAACACCTTTTTTTAAGGGTTTTTAATTCTCGTTGTCTGTATTTAAAGCAAGTAATTTAAATAATGAGTTTATGCCAAATTTATCATTTTAAGTTTCCATTCACTATCTAAATTCACAGCAGAAAGATAAAATACTAGCTTTTTAACAAAACAATAAGCGAAGTATGACACCGTTTTTAGTCGTAATTCTTTCACTGGCACAATAGAAACAAAAAGTAAATTGCATACAAAAGCAGTGGCAGAGTATATAATTCTGTATTAATTTGCATATAATATTATTATATTAGGACTAATTAAAAACAAAATATGCTTTAAATTATTAACCGAATGCCTTAAAGGTAACTTATCGCAAAAAATAAAAACTTGAAATTATGCAGTTATATCACTAAAAATATTGCAACTATATAATAAATTATTTAGATATATTGATTTTCCTCGAAATACAGGGTTCGCATAGATTTCGGCATTTTCAAAAATCACCGAAGATCAACAATTGCCATGTAAGAGCCAGTATGAATCTAAAGACTCATCACAAAGGCTGATTTTTTGCCATAAGGTAAATTTTTATTCAAACTTTCACAGATAGATCGCATTGTTGTAACGTTATAAGAACTGAAAGAGAACATTTTGCATGGCATTTATTCCTTTGCATTTTTGATAGTATATTACAATACTGTCATTTAATGTAGCAGTTCATCATAAACTTTGCTGCACATCTTATTTCAAAGCATAAATTAAGCTTTCACATTTTGAGGTATTAAAGATACATCGCCACCTGTTAGTAAAATTTGAGATGAAATGACATTATCAACAACTACAACAAAGGAAAAAACGCTGCTTCTGTGTCTTCAAGCTCCTGTAATAAGTTTTTAAACGAAACCGCACTCTGATACTACATATTCTGCAATAAGTTATTGATTTTATACGATTTTTCAAAATGTGTGCAAATTTATGTGATTCTTGATAATCTTAGGAACAGAAAATTCCTCGATTATCCCGGAAATAAGTAACTCCTCAATTATGTTCGAAAATTCTTGAAATGGTTAATTAGGTATAATTTCATGTTATTATTCCGAAAACATTTGTCGCATGACAAACATAGGTCTCCGACCATGTCCCATGTCCATGTCCTTTACCATGTCCTTCAAAGTGTTTCATGGGCCAGATTATGTCGCAACCATTTTGCTTGCCGTTTGGGTGAAAACTTCATGTATTTTGAATAAGATTTAAGAAACATTATATGCTTTTCTTTGGCAACGCCTTAAAAGCAATAACTCTGTTTAATTTTTACCGATAAATTTACTAAATCATGCTAAATTTCTATCAGATCTCATTTTGTTTTAAGATGGTGTGTATGAGAAAAAGAAAAGTACCTAATGCTTTGCATAATGTAAGAAGTAAAACTGGTAAGATACAAAGAGGCCACGGTAGCGTGCTTTCTAGGATAAGTAAAAAATTAGAACTACAGTGGCTTAGGTGTGTAGCAGGGCCTTATTAAAACAGTTATGGGGGACATTTTTCAGGCCCACTCCAATGCCAACTTTCCTCGTTGTTTTAATATAGGAAACACAGAACAAGATTATGCACATTTTTGTGGTGATCTGGCGGCCCGCTACACCTACAGTTTTAAGTCCAGCTTACTAGGCCTAGGCAGTAATCAGATCCTGGTTATAGCTCTCTAATGTAGACCGTGAAATCCTAGATTTGATTCTGATCTTGAAATAAAGCACCGAGGTCTAATGTACTTTTATAGTGCTTGGGACTTTCAAATTTGGAATGGATTGTTAATGCTAATAGATTATAAACACTTTTCTTAAAATCATATGTTTCGGTTTTAGGCATCTTTTCAAGGGGATTATTTTGTTTCACTTTCCTTTAGAATTTAAAATTAGGCAAAATTTAACTACAAACTGATGCTCATTTCAAACAGAAAGGGTCTACGCCAGGCTATTCATTGGGCTGAATGGATTATAGCGCAGAAGCATTACTGATTCAAAGACGCTTAAAGACGAAGTATATATTTTTTCCCAGTTATGGACGTAACAATCTGTTTAACTGAAGTAGTATTTAATCGTCCAAAATATTAGGGGTTTTCTAGAAATTTTCAAGTAAATCGTTGATAATATTTTTAGGATAATTTTAATCCGAACTTTTGTTCGACTGCCTTTGTAATAAAAACATTATGTCTCTTATATTACATGCTTAAAAATTGCCATAAAAATGTATGATTTCATTTCAGCGGCACCACTGGCAATTAACTGCATTAATATATCTACGTTCAGAAATGAGCATACCGAGGTGACTGCTAAAGAGCCAGTATTTCAAAAATATAAAGGAAGCAGGATGAACTATGTTAAAAATTTTTGAATTAGAACAAATAAGAGTAGCTCGGAATCCACGTAGAAGGTATCCAACTCACAAATTTATTGACTAATGTGACACTATTAAAACTTGAGCGTAATCTGAAAACAAAACTGAGTCGCAAATCGAGTGAACTTTCGTTAGTGCTATGAACAGCTATATGGTTATTGAACACTTCTTACACCAATTGTTATAAAGAAACATAATTTTATACTTCGAAATGAATTAAAAATTATCTGTGGTCAGTTAAATAAAATTAAGTAATTTAATTAGTCTGAATATATTAGAAAAAATAGGTCACGGTAAAATTATACACAAATTTGTAGAAAGTAAATGCCAGAAAAATTTTGCCATTTTAAGCTATTTTGTTTTTCTCCATTGTCGTATGCATCTTTATAACTGGGAATTCATTTCCCACATTTTATTATAAATGCTGCTGAATTAAATGAAAATTAGCAATGTCAATATATTTCAAAATATTTTTTGAGCTGAAAGATACATAACTAATTCTATACGTTGTTTAATTATTGTATGATTAAGAAACCGAGTTAAACTTGAGCACCGAGATTTGTTAAACCGATTTTGTTACGCGCTTCAGAAAACAATTTGGGTAAATATTTGCTCATCGTCAAACAGCATTCGGGATCTCTAATTGCACTGAATTAAATACAACTGGACTTATTAAATACAACCGGAATACAACCGGACAACCGGACACTGAATTAAATACAACCGGAAAATTTGCTGAGCGAAATCGAAAATAAAAAGATACAAATTAATTTAAATTTACTTAGTAAGTGACACTATATACCCAACCGTATTTCAGGGAGTGAAGCGCATGTGCGGAAAACTTGCTTCCGATGAAAAAAAAATCCGTTTCAGATTGTTTAACATCAAAGATAATTTAAAGCTGGCTTTCTTCTAATTTTAAAACTTAAAATGAAACTTTTCTTTTATAATTGCCTTCCTTCCTCTATCAATCTAAGCACTTTATTACTACTAGGAATTTGCGTTAATACTTAAAAGTCATGTAGAAATATATTTTTAGGCTCTTAAATTATGTATACATTAACAGTTTTTTAAAGTATTATTACTTAGATTACAGGACATTTAAATTAAACTGTAACAGTTACCCTTGTAAGCTTCCCAAATCTTGTTGAATTTACCAGTTATCAACTGTAAATTTTTCTTTGTATTACTATCGTAATTTCCTTCTACATTGTTCATAACTGCATTCAAATAAGAAAAGTGAATTTCGCATTCAGTAGTCTCTCACATCTTAACATTCCAGTACACTATTATTTAAAATTAATTATTATATAATTAATATAAAATAATTTTATATAAAATTTATAAAGAATATGCCATGTTTTAACTAAATATTCTGTTATTCTGATTTCATCTGATGAAATATGCCTTCTATTTTTTCAGACATCATTTCTTTTTCGCTGATTATGATGTCTTATTATTTAATAATTAATATCGTATTTCTTTATTTTTACCAAATTCAATATTTTTCTATAAAAAATTTCGTTAAACTCCCTTCCTCCTCTCAATATATCAAAATACCTGTTACTGTTACCTTCCCAAAGCGCCAAATCAAAGAGCTTAAAGATAGGGAAAAGAAGATTTTCTTCCCAATAATTCCGTCAACATCAAAATAAACCACACACCATCGCGAGCGATGTCACTTCTTTTCCCGCGCCTGCGTCATGCTCTGCACCTTCTTTAATCTCTGTTCTGAACATCTCATGGACTCAGGTGGGAGATGGGAGATTTAGGGATAAACGTTCGAGAGTCTGAAGAAATATTTGTTTAGTTTTCTCTCTTTTCGGTGTGGATCACTAGGCGGAGGGGAGGGAGGGTTCGGAAATTATCATTTTGTTTCTCGGCTGATGACGCTGCTCTTAAGTGAGAGCTATTTTGAGATCAATGACGGATAATAACTTCATTTAGAGTAAATAAGTAATTAGCAATGTTTGAATTAAATAGATTACTGCCGAGTATTTTATTATACAGACAAGATTAATTGATCCAAACAGCAAATAATTCCAGGATCTCTATGCAATTAAAAGTTATTATTTATTCTTTATTAGATTGAAGATACTTCTTATTTTATTATAATGATGGATCTAGAGAGGAATTTAAGATACATTTTCTTTTCTTTAGAATGAACGGTAGTTACTTCCTTGGAGTCGTATAACAAGTATAGAGCAGGAATTAGTTTTCATTTTAAATGAAGCATGTCTTCTTCAGTTAACGTCAAAGCATACCCATCTTGTAGTGTCTTAATTTCTAAAATTTTAAGTGTGGGATATTTGTAGAAGACGTTTAGGAATGAATAAAAACAAATAAATAAAATATTAATAAATAAAGTAGTATATGATGAGCAAATTAAAATTAATTAGAAGGAAATACATAAATAAAAATATTAATAAATGAAATTAAGTTATAATTATACATATATAAATACTAAATGTATCATAAAAATTAAAGGAAATAATAAAAAAAGAGGTAAGGTGAGTTAGTTAATAACAAGATATAATGTCGAAGGTAAAAGAAAGTTAAATATTTTGAACAATATTCACCATTGCTTCTTCAATTTGGATTAAAATCTATTGAAAGCCATTAAAACTTATGTTGCAGAAAATTTTAACAGTTTATCCGAGTAATTTTGTGAGAGAACTGCTTTGTTACTATAGATTGAGACTGAGTTGCCGTCTTACCACACGAAGAGACCAATTTAATACGGCAGATTTAGGGATAACTTTTGCTTTAAAAAATGTGTCTGTTTTTAACTTTAGTTCGGAAGATATCCATAAAATTTCGCGGATTTCCTTTCCTATTACTCTTTCTGTATATATATACATACATTTTATTCCTTTTTTCAAAATTAATTTGCTAAATTTTGGTAATTTCCGGATAGGAATAGGAACTATGGAAATTATGCCTGTAAAAGCTAAAAATTACTAAAACAACAAAAACTAAACGCACATAAAATGAAATTGGTTTAGTTTTCAGATGAGTTTTAATTAAAATTTTTTTTTAGTTTTTATAATCACCATGATAGGAAAAGTCTTCAGCTACTATTTTGTATTAAGAAATTACCAGTTTTTTTACAGAAATTATAGCAGTCTCCAGCTGGAAAAAACCCATGTTCCTGCAATTGAGAAAATGAAGCGTCTTTAATTGGTATTCATAACGAAAGATTTGTTTTAAAACTTTTCACAAGAACAATGGATTTTGTACACGATTTTATAACGTTTCAGTTAGTGATTCATATATAAATTCACTACATTTATATTTTGAAGATCTTCAACATGCGCTCAATTGAATAAAAATTTCGAAACACTTTTAAAATAAAGGCAATTTATAAATTTATTAGACAAACTAATAGGTAATAGGTTTGTAATCGTCACTAGAACACAATAACCCTGAGTGCAAAAATATTACTTAAAACCTTTACAGAGAGACATTTTAAAAGTATTTTAAATCAAACGGAACTTTAAAAGAATTAACCAAAACTTAATTGGAGAAAAGTTTTCGATTTTTTTCTATTGTACCGTTCTGAGGTCAGAGTAGGGGGCAAAGCTCTTCATGGATGAAAGGTACGAGAAATTTTATTCCTATATATTGGTAAATCATTGATATTTGCAACGTAAGCAATAATAACCTTTGCGTAAAAATTGTCCAGATTAAATGCAGAAAAAATACGTATAGAACTACTTTTCCTGTATGCGATTCTGTCAGTTTTGTAAATGTCACAATTATTTTCATTCTGCCGGAGAGATATTTCCTGCTTTTAAGTCTGTTAGTAAAAGTCAATAAATGAAACGAGAAGACCCCGTTGCGAAAATGATATACCGTTCTAAAACTCTTGTGTTATTAGTAATGCTATATATTACATATACCTGTTTGATATGATGGCAGATATATAGGCAGATTACTTTTATCTTGAATTTTATGATTCTTTATGGATTTTGTCTTTCAACAGAATTAAAAGAAGAAAAGACAGTCTAGTTAAATTTGAGATTAATAAGGATTTGAAGTGGAAAAGACCATACAAAAGCTCTATACAAAGACTTAACAAAAAGCAAGCAATAAACTTATTTTATTTCCTTAAGTAAACAAGGCACTTCATTAATTTTCACTTACTTTTAGACATAAAACTAAACACATAATTTTATTTTATTTTTATAGCACTAAAAACAAAATTAATATAAATTATTTCTTTATTATTATTAATAATATAAATTATTTTACACTTATTTAAAATAAAAAGAATATCCAGTTTTTATTCAAATAAATTTAAAATAAGAGATTATTTTTATTGGTCTAAGTTAATAAAATTAGAAAATGATATACATATGTGTGTGTGTATTTAATTACGGCAAAGCGCACTAGGGCTATCTGCCTAAGGGGAGGGATGGCTTTCGTGGAGGACTTTCTAAGGGAAACTGGCTCGTATACACGTTACACATGCGGAAAACCACGAAAGCGCCCATGCAGCCAGCCCGTTCGCGGGATTCGAACCTCGGACCAAACTACCAGTGTTCAGCGTCTTTACCGCTCGACCGCTGGTGGGCCTATGATATACATGATAAAAACTTTATGCTTATAATTCGCATAAAAATATTACTTTAAAGAAAAAAGACATTTAAATTAATTTTTAAATTAAAAATACCTAATGAATAAACCGGAAGCTGAATTTTACCTTGTTTCAAAATGCAAGTTATCCGTATCTTTCGATTCCTGTTTCATCTAACATCTGAAATTAGTTAAATAAAGACAAACATCCACATATGTCGGAGTTTGTGAACGTCATATATGTCGGAGTTTGTGTTGAGTTTGCAGTCGGAAGTTTGTGAACGCTTTCAGCTTATCTTATTTATCCGCTCCTTTCTAGCCTTTTTAATAAAATTTCAGAATTAAAATCATACTTTCATAAAAGGCATGCTAGTGTTTCTTCTGGTGGTTTCGTAACAATAAATTTGTAAATGCACACATGTACAACTCTTCAGAAATCAAAATTCTAATTCAGTATTTTAAGGACACTAAAATTCTGCTTTCGCTGTCTTCCTAGAACATCGTGCGTATTGTATTCAAAATTGAGTAACTCAGTATTCTAAGAAAGCAAAGAGTCCGAACGTTTCTGCACTTTTGAATATATCTATTTACGACTGAAACACCAACCACCGTTATAAATGCCCCCATATTACAATTATTGATGTCGCATCTTGCTTTGGTAGCATTTTGGTAATAGAGACAGCAGAAACGAAAAATAAATTAATGTGATGTGCCTTATAAATTTTGCTTCAGTTAATCTTAAAACTTTCTTATGCGCATTTCTTTGTTGATTCCTTTAAAAGGATTTTAACACATTTTCATGAAGAATGATTGTAAAGCTTAGATTCGATAAGAATTTTTCGGTAATGAGCGTTGCTTCACGTTCAGCATTAACGAACTGGTGCTATAACGAACCGAATAATACCCACTAGAGTTGCAATGATAGCACAAATAAACTGCGATGTGTTTCAGTGCGTTAAATAATTCTTTGTGTTTGTCTTGGGAATGAGCAGCGATTCTGTTTAATCCCTCCGGATTTGAATGATCCCGCGCTCGAGTTTTTACGCTGGGGGAAAAAGAGAAAATCGATTTCCCCGAAATGCTTTCATGGGTAATTACCCATAACAGACAATACAAGAACTCAACAAGAGAGGCATTTAGTCTTAGACGAATCAAGAGTAAGAATTTCGTAAGGCTTTTATCTCACAAATACATTTTACATGAACTAAGAAAAGACATTTTCGCCCATTTTCCTCTCCTCGTTAGCATTTGTTAACTGGGGAATTTCTAAACTCAGTGATATCAAACAAAGAAGGAAAGCTGAAACGCCAAATTTAGATTAAAAGTAATAAGCATGATTTTATTTTCAGCTTTATATAAACTTTAGCTTAAATTCTTAGAACATACAGCTGCATGGTGAGTAAAATGTTCTCAATCGAAAGAGAAGATCTTTAAATTATTGCTAGCCAAATTCATTACTGATTTTTTATCATTTCAAAGTTTTCCAAAATATTGGAAATAAATTATTGGTAATATTAATTATAGCAAATAGTTGAAAGTAAGAAGCATAATAAAACGAATTTTAAGATGATATTTTGGAAAGTTCGCCATTGACATCTCCTGTAGAATATACCGCGAGAAAACTATTTTATGTAACATCCAAATAAAATGAAATAAACAAACGAAAGGAATTTCCATTAACGATGGCTCGTTTATTTAATAAAATTTTTTTTAAAATTTCTTAAAAGTATTGCCAGAAAGAAAAATGAAAATATTTCCAGTTATTTTTCTTTCGATAATGAGCAAAAAATGAAAAAACAAAAAAATTTGTGGGGTATTTTAAATGTCTGAAATAAAGTTACAAAGCACTGTAGGCAGATAATTTAGTACTGTGTAATAATCAATGGATATCTCGCTTAGAATACTGCAAGATGCTTTCCAATCTGTTTGAAGTTAATAACGTTTCTGTCTTACGTAATTTTACATAATATCAATAAATAATATGTCCTTCTCCTAGATACTTAGATCTAACGAGTAACTACTTAACATTTTCATATCATCATAAGAGCATGTTATGATGCATGTTACATGTTACCACAACAGCATGTTGTACCTGAGCATAGTTTAATTTATTACATTGCTTTCATTGGTCAATCTGCTTAGCACTCTTTTAAAAAATCTGTTCTTTCTTTTCACCGCGTGCCGTCCTAATGTAATTGAAGCACATTCAAGTAGTAATCGGGAGGTTCGGAGTTCAAAATACTGGCATTATTCATGTTTCTTCCTCCGCAATAAATGCCTAATGACTCTAAAAAGACTTTTTGGACTACTTTATAGCTTTTCATTGTAAATCTCAGTTCACCAGCGGTCGAGCGGTAAAATCGCTTAACACTGATAGTTCTAACAGGGTTCGATTCCATACAAACGGGCTGGCTATGTGGGAGTTGAAGTGATTTTCCACATGTCTAACATGTATACGAGCCAGTTGCCCTAAGAAAGTCCTCCACGAAGGCATCCTTCTTCAGGCAGATAGCTCTACTGTGCTTTGCCATAATCTGCTAAACCAAATTAAACCAAGCCTTATAAATCTCACTGAACAAAGAATTGGAAATTCTTTAAAAAGCTTTTTAGTTTTACATATTTACGGGCAGGGCTGAGTTCGAATCCTGGCGAACGGGTAGGCTGTATGGGTGTTTTTGTAGTTTTCTCCATGTGTAATGTAAATCTGAACTAGTTTCTCCGAGAAATCCTCCACAATTATATACACCAAATAGCCTTTCATGCTTTCGTTTAATTAAAAATCAACTAATTAATCAACCAACTAACGTTATTTAATTCTACCGCTTGAGTAGTGGTAATCACGTTGCTTGGAGAAAAAGAGCAGGTAGTGGTAAAAATGCTATAAAGTTTAAAACTTTTAAAATCTATTCTTTGAATAAAAATATTCTTTCTTCTTCAAAATACTTAAAAATTTATATTTTAACACTTTTTCAGCATTGCTTCCTGTTACTTGTTTTAAATGTTCCAACACTTATCTGGGGCTTAATCGAATCTTAACTAACTCCAGAATAATTTACCTAGGTGTTACCTGAAGTTCATGATTGATTTTCCCCACTAGCTGAACAACAGACAACAATCCTACAAGCAAGCAGACACAGGTATTACTTCAAATTTAAATTAATTCTGCCTCACCACTTCTGAGGGTTAAACTAAAAACAGTACAGCACAAAGTTACAATCGCTTGAATCTGGCTGTAAACACAAAGCTTGTTTTTAAAATTTCTTGAAACTATACTATCTAATTAACTTTTGACAGATGCTACAAGTTCACGGATAGCCAATAAGAGCAACTCAAAATCTAAGCCTGGTCTACATTGAGAATGTATTCTTACGCGAACCAACATCATCTATTCCGCAAAGTAACAAGCTGGATGTTAATCCAAAATTTCACATGCGGTTACGAGCTATTCCTCTGACTTTATAGCAAACCGGGTTGCCACTCAAAACTGCGTGAAGTATAGAATATAGCGAGCTTCGTGGCGAAATGTGGCAACAGGAAAGATGTAAACTAAAACTAGCTTTGCAATTGAAACACAAACATAATGCTATAATAAATGTTGCCTTTACTACTGCAAGAAATCATAATGCTAAAAAAGTTCCGATCACACGAAAAACCAATCGATTTATTAGGGCTGTCGGTGTTGTTATGACTAATCTCATTTGTCTTACCTAATCAGAATAAGCCCACGATGTTTATCATGGCGAGGAGTACACGATAGCCTCTGTCTTTGGCAAGAGTCGTGAGCACCATACAGGCGACAGTACGACTTTGCTTATCACCAATTTCCCCTATCACCAACTTCTCGAGAAGCCTTTCGGCTCGCAGTATACTTTGAGTGTTCCCATGCTGCACAGACACTATACATATACAAACACTGACTTCTCCGGCATTCGAAACCGGGCACTTCGTTTCGGCAGTCGGTGCCGCTAACTACTTTTCCGTCTTGGCGGCAACGGTTAATAAGGATTTTAGCCACGTGTAGGATAGTTCGGTATGCTCGTGAAATCATAATCTCTTTTCAGTTTCTTGCCACATACAACGCTCTGTAGGCGGCTAGGTAACATAATCTGTTATTCATTGGCAACTTTATTTTTAAAAATTTGCATACGACAAATAACTTTTCGTAATAACACCAACGATAAGCTAAAACGTGGAATATCATACGTTAACGATTTCACTTTTCTCAAACGCAGAGAATATTAGTAAGATGATATTGCTGAGAAAATGCCACTACTATCTCGAGGATTATTTAAATATAATTGCTTTCATTTCACTTATAAGAACAATGACTATTTTGCAATGGAATTTACTAAACATATGATGACCAAGTAAAAAATATTTAATTCTCTTCATAGACAATATGACATTTATAAACTGACATCAATTGTAGGAATCTGTCGTAGCCAGAACGCTGCAAAATGTACTTATAAGGATCAAATATGTTCTGTTGACATTGATGCTTGAAAAGTAACGAAAAATCATACAAAGTAGTATGTTATTGGATAAAAACTTCTCACATAAGAAACACATCAAAGAAGAAAATAAATGGTAAACTATTTGAGATGTTACTTGCTGTCGAGTTTGAGATCATCCATTTCGCTGTGAACGCAACTTCATGTGGCGTGTAAGGCTTCATCATAATTGCCTTAAGTTTTAGAGGATTAAAAGCATAGTCAGAGAATTAGAAAGCGGAAGTTCTAACTTGTCTTAACCTTTGGTTAATATTTTTCCAGTATTTAAATATAACTGTCTATTTCATTGTCGGAATCCGACCTTTTCCAGCATATTAGAGTCTACAGCAAAGTTGCTATTTCGGCAGAAATGCTATGTTTTGTGACATCAGTTGAAAACAAGAAAAGAGAATTTTTGGATGTTAGCATTCCATGAGAATATTGAATTGTATCCAGCATATGTGCAAGAAAGTAATAGACATTACTTTCTTGCACATATGTATATGTATGATTATATATTCTTGTATATATAATTATACAAGACTGTATGATTTTCTAGATGCTTGTAAAATAAAATTCTCATTAAATAATCTCTGTAAAACAGCAACATTTACTAAAACTGTTTTAATGATAATTAAACTATTTACTGATTTAATCACATTTAATTTAAATATACTGTTTCGAGTAACTTCTTATCCTGTTTCATCACTTGAAACAGGAAATCTGGGAAAGTTCAAAAATGGAAATATTGGAAATACTATCGAAAGCCGGCTTGCAAAAAAATAATAAATACTTTCCTCCCTTCTTCTTTTCTTCGGGAATGTTCGCATGTGAAATAGTACGATAATGTACGAACATATATAATAAATTCGAATAATTTAAAATGATTTCAAATAATTCTTTACATTTAGAGCATAACCTTTGTATTACATTTGAAGTATTGCATTAAAGCTTCCATTAGGAACTTTAATGCTTTAATTCGTGAAAAGCAAACAAATATGTCTAATTATTCAAGAATTCATTAAAAATATTAGTGAATATCCCAATGCACATTAAAGATAATTTATGCTATGTATCTTAAAATGAAATTTAACAATGTTTTGGGATCAAATCATTGCATAATTGTTTTATTTAAACTAAGCTATAAAGACAAACAGCAAGATTTATTATTTTCCACAATTAATACTAAATAATGAAGTAAAAATAAAATAAATTAAATCAATACATCTCTATGAGTAGTTAGTAAAAATGAGCGATCGATCAGTTGGATAGAAAACTTTTGTGCAACCAGGGGACCGAAAATTATTCAAAAGAAATTTCTTCAAAGCACAAACCGTACAGCAAAGTGACTGCAACTGAGTACCATGAATTCACAGAAAACGACTCTTTTACTGTCAAATGTGATGCAGAAACTCCTTCTGCGTATATGTGCCATGAAATCTAAGCCAGATTTCACACCAGCAAAACTCTGGGAAATGACGCTGACACTGGTGAAATGTCAATCAAGAAGATTTGAGTGATGCTGTGGCATTTGCGCATTATCTTTTCTCTCGCCAGTAAAGTTTGTATGAACACATAGTGGACGTACTATCAAGTAATGTAGTTCATAACTACTGCAGTGTAATAAATACATAAGCGTAATATGCCTTGAATGTGCCAACAGAGAAAATATTTAATTATAACAAAAATTAACAGAAATGTAGTTGTTTAAGAAATGTTCTTTGATAAATTCGAATTAACACTGAGATTTAAAATGCCAATACAGCAGTAATTTGTGTAATTTAACACAGCACGAAACTCATCAGATCAGAAGACTGAATAGCAAAATTAAAAAATTATTTAGTATTTCTTCCAATGATTCAATTTCGATGCAGCATACAAGAATCCGAGTAAAATTAAGCCCGAGAGGAATGACTATTACGCTTTCGCTTTTATCAGAAAACACAGTTCTATAGTAACGTACACAATAATTCTTAGATGAATTTCAATATCTTTTTATTTTACAATTGAATAATTTAATAACAAATATTCTGAGAATTGCTGATCAAATAATACACGGTAAACTATTTTCATACGTAAAGCATTCACTTTAAAAATGTAACATAAACATTGCCTCCAGAGTAAACAAATATCAATAATCACCATGAAAACTAAAGTTATGTATCAAATTCAGTAAATAAAAGGAAAATTAATTTCTGATTTCTTTCATGAATGTAAAATTTATTTGAATAAAAAGGTATTTTCTGTAATTCTTTAAAAATTTATATTATATTTAAATATGTTCACGGTTCTTCATCTTCCATATAAAGCTCCTTATTAATATATTTGCTTTCCTTGCCATTAGTTTTTTCTGATGGATTTTCCAGTATTGTTTTATTAATGGTCTTGCATGTTTTTCAATACTACTCCAAAAATTTTATTTTCTAAATTAAGCCGCAGTCTAGCTGTTAAAATCTTAAGGATTCCAGTGAAGTTTGATGAACATACACACACATATACATTTAGAAATAATTAATGTAGGTAAATAGGATTTTTTATTATAATTTTAACAGAGATAGTTAAATTAATAAATAGGACAACTGCATTTAACAGGAGGCCTTTAGCAGTTTGTATTAATTTAAAAACTACTTCTGTAATATATCAGGTTAAGATTTATAGAGATTTGAATTGCTACTTTTTGCTTTCACTAAATAGTTATTTTGAAATTGAAACAACTTAATATTTTCAATTTGTATGTTGTGCGTCAGAATTAACCTGCATTGAAATAATAAGAGTAAAAATATTTACAAGAAAGTTTTAATAGTGCACTTTGAGGAGAAAATTTACAACTTTTGCCTTTGTAGACTCAGCATCTTTGCAGCCTTTTCAGATCAAATTAACATTTAGTTACTTTAAAAATTGCATTTATCCCCTCCCACAAAAATTACTTACTGAATAGTTGTGAAATTGCCAGAAAAAATACTAGGTTACGATCTGAAATGCCAACTGGAATATAACTTTGTAGTTCTGTAATGAAAAAGAATTTCAATTTAAACTACTCTTTCCCTGATTTTTTCGAGTAGTTCGGTGAATTTTCTGTCTTGGTATATGTAAAATGTATGATGTTACATAGCGTTAAGAAACAAAAACAGTCAATTTAACGTCAACGATGAATTTAAAACTTTATCGTATAAAATTTTAAAAGAAATTATTTAATTGTTGATAAGTTAGTAATGAATATAACTATATGTTAGTAATTTGTGACCCAGACCTTCTTTATACTTATGAATCACTAACACGCTGAAGGACGTAAGAACTTAATAAAGGAAAACGCGCTACGAAGTTAAGGTAAAAGGCACTCAAAACAACAGATGTTATTGAGGTAAAAGATATGAAATCCAACTTCAGGGGTTGAAGACAGAACCCAAATTTTGCAGTTTGCACAAAATAAAGTTAACTTTGTCCGATAAATATCTTCTTCAGTTTAGGTGGCATTCATGTTCGTTTACAACATTATGGCATCGAACATAAGGACAATAAACCATAAGGCTCGTGTGACTTAAACGGGGGTGAAACTGTAAGCAGCCAGTACATTCGCCGGAGGCCAGAATCCAGGTCGAACTATCAGTGTTCATGGGTTTTATCCACTCTGCCACTGATATGAATTGATGTGGAAATTGTAATTTAGAAGAGAAAGAGGCTAATTTATGTTCCTTCTATTTAGTTTGATCGTTAAACGTCAGTGTTAGAGACGTTTTAGGGACCTATTTGCTGGTTTTTTTTTTTTTTTTTCCAGAAAGTAAACTAACTATATTCAAAAATATCTCACTTGATAATAGGCTTTTCTTCTGTGTGAGCTGGATTGGATTATTTGAATTAAGAAAGAGCAGAAGAGCGCACAAGTGCTATTTGCCTAGAGGAAAGGGTGCCTCTTAGGAGAACGCTTTAAGGGTGCCACTTAGGAGAACGCTTTAAGGGTGCCACTTAGGAGAACGCTTTAAGGGAAATTGGCTGGTATTCATGTTAACCGTTTTTCCATTGCATTTATTGAATATTTTTCATTCACATAAAATTTTTACTTGAATATACAATTTAAAACATTTTAAAAGGGTCTGCTTTTTGTTTAATTAACATCCATTTTCAGAGACCGAGAGTTAAACAAACTTTTCAGTTACAAACGTTGTAATGTAATGCACTCACCGTTTGATGTATAATCTTATCATGAAAGCACAAATGTACCATTTTACACCGAAAAGTCGAAGAATGGATAAACACCCTTCTTGCGTTGCGACAAATAGTAAAAAATATGCTAGTTGCGGAAAAATCTATGAAGAGGTGAAATACCAAATAGCTTTTGAAAAATGAAGGCAGACTTAGATTTGTGCCTCTGGATGTGTATTTAT